>NW_026294535.1:35835102-37035102 GCF_007827085.1 Peromyscus californicus insignis
GGAAGGATTGCCAGCCCAAGGATAGTCTCACCCACAATGGGCTGGGCCTTCCCCATCAATCACCAATTAAGAAAATTCCTTACAGCTGGATCTTATGGAAGGATTTTCTCAGTTGAGGTTCCTCCTTTCAGATGACTCTAGCTTGTGTCAAGTTGACATAAAAAGAGCCATCTATGAACTTTGTGTGGAAAATGTTTATGACTAGCTGTCTTCAAGTTTTTTGTCCTCACAAGAGAAGAAGAGCAGCGTGGTTTTACTTTAACTGTTTGTGTTTCTGTTTTCCATTGGTGCCAAGTGCGTGTGGTTGAAGATGTCAAGTTTTAGACTCATCCTAAAACCCCAGAGGAAAAAAAGACAACCTCTGAATTCAGGAAAACCAAAGCGAATTGACAAGTGACAATATTTGACTTTCAAGACTTTTACAAACTGCTTGGATGGAGTTACCAAAAACTGCTGGCTGGGGGCAGGGGATGGGGGATGTGAGGGTGCTGCTGATGATGTCATTTAACCCCTTATCCTCTTAAGCCTCCCTGTTCAAAGGGTTTACAACAACAAAGGCTTTTTCTTTGCAAGTATGTATATCAAACTGATAAAGGACACTCCAACCGAACAGGCCTATGTGTGTAGAGTGAGCCCCTGACACCCTAATTTGAACTTTTTTCTTTGGTGCTCTTATACCCATTTGAAGTAGATTTATTTAGTTTCTATGACTCAGATCATGAGAACTGTTGTGATAGGGGCCAGGAGAAGATGAGAGTCATTTCAGATGAAAGTGAAACAGCGGTAGTTATCTGTGGATCTCATGAACCCTTGAGATTTGGAGATTTGGCTGTGTTCCAAGAAAGCTGTAGATACCCCAGATATATGGTGGTGTGCCTCAAGAGACCAACACAGTAGAGATAGAAAACTTCAGAACACTTCAGGCTTGGGGAAGAGTCCAGAGTGACCAACTGTTTCCGGTTGGTCAGAACTGTCCCTGGGATAGAAGACTTTGAGTGATGAAACTTGAGAAATTCTGGGCGATCGGAGTACATCGTGATTATCCTAGGGGAATCTGGTGGAGTAGCGATCAGAAGATATTTCCTGCCTTATGGACACAATGTCTGCCTCCTCCATATCTGCCTCCTCCATACCTGTCTCTTCCAAGTATGACTTCAAAGGAGAATGTGTTACCATGTGACTGGATGATTTTAGTGGACATAAGTTCAACCTTAGTTGAGAACTTTAGGCCAAAATATTTCAACATTTGTACATTTTTCATTCCAATGAAATGTCCTTTATACTATATGACAACTCCAATGCAGTATCTTCTAATCAGATACATTAATGTGCCTATAGGAATATTTGATAGTATTTATATCAAGTAAACAAAGTACCATAAGTTTCAGATTTGTTACTGCCAAATAGGTTCAAGTTAATTTAAATTTTGCTTATAGTTATTATAATTTTTGGAAATTTTAAGGTCTTGGAATGATAGCTAATGGAGTGCTGTATTTATAAATGTTAATCATTATAAAAATACATCCTCAATTTATGATATCAATCTATCTCATGTTCCAAGATCAAATCTACCTTGTGTTTCCCAATACTGACGGAGAATTCTGGGGAATTAATGAACATATAATGGCACTTAACATACTCATGAAATCAGAATCAATAACTCATTTCAATGACAAGACTTGGTGATAGATGCAGCATCCACATGTTCTATTTACACGTAATGGATTTTTAATGCAGACAACCAAGGTGCAATTATCACAGTTTAAAATAGCTCTGTAAAGGTCAACTGAAATGCTGGATCTGCTTGACTGGATCACCAGCAAAGCAAAAGCTTGTCCTTGAGTAATACTGCTGACTGAAGGTTCACCCCAGGCTGGTAACCATGGGGCTTTTGGTCAGAAAGTGTCCTTTAATCTCTGTAAGGAAGCAAAGTCAATGGCACTTGTTTATATAGTGTCCCATAGGGATCCAAAATAATAATAACAACAACAACAACACATGTGTTTGTAATCCTAGAATGCATGCTTATTGTCAGCACAATTGTGTACAATTATGATAATTTATTTACATTGTCCTTTCTGGAGCCTTGCCACAGTGTTGAATGGGCTAATCACTAGCACCTGATTCTTTTCCTGATTCAAAAAATATCAAACATCAGTTCCCCGGGGCCTAAAGAGTTATGCCAAGTAAGGAAACCGAGGGTGTCTTAAATTTGCTCTCTAAGAAAACCATGCCTAACATGGACCTGAAATGACTCTGTTTGTACCTATCTTACTTTGCCACATAATGTGTAGCTTGGCTCCTCTGGTCAGATATGCTCGATAGTAAAACAGGAGCTTTGAGTGGAGGTCTTTATTTTGTTTTCTTTATTTCGTTTGGTTTTCAAAGGGCTTCAAAATCAACCTTCATGTTAGCCCTATTGACACAGATGTTTTAGATCTCCTGGGTTTCAGGGTTCAGTGCCACCCTTCAGTCTTGGTATTTGTGACAAACTCATGACCTGAGGAAAATCTTAATTATTTGTGGATACACGACACTACGCTTCTAATTATCGCAAACGAGGCTCTGTCCCTTCCGTGGAATCTCATCAGTGAGTGAACTCTTGTGTTATCCTTTTCTTTCCTGGCTCATTTAAACCGTCAGAACAACTCTTTGCAGCTCCTCCAGTGGCCAGTGCACATGAAGTCTCTGTTGCCTTTGTGATGACTAGGGCACTCCTGTGACTTGGAGGTCTCATCCGAGGCCAGGCAGGAGGCCACCCTGCAGTGACAGCAGCAACTGATAACAGCAGGCCAACTTTGCTTTCCATTCCTTCAGCGGGCTAAGATGACACAGCCAAGTCTGAATTCAACCCTGTTCTTCCTTCCAATTGTCCCCCAGAACCCTCGCTAATGATGACCCGAAATGAGAGACCAGAGCAGAAGCCGTTCTTCATTTTTAGGCTCCCTATTAAATATAATGATTTTTTTTTTAAGCTTTGGGCATAGAAATTCATATTTCTTTCATTGTCAACCTGCAACTGATCACCTTATGTGGAAGAAGAAAGCTGATAGAAATTCACGGAATCAATGAGTAAATAATACTGTGAGTAAATAATGCACACTCTAATATTTCATTGTATGTACCCAGCTCACCCACAGTGCAGTCCAGCTTGAAGCATAGGAAAGCTGGCAGGTGTCTATATTTAAGCCTACATGCTATACATAAAAATCACACTGCAAGTCAGAGACACCTATACTCACCTAGGTAGCATTTTAAAAAATTTATCAATGAATATATGTATATGTACATCCCATAATGTACATCACAGGTGCTAGTGATTAGCCCATTCAACACTGTGGCAAGGCTCCAGAAAGAACAATGTAAATAAATTATCATAATCAGTTGGAGACACGGGTGACTTAGACCAGTGTCTGGCAACACCTCAACCCTTGTTAGCGCCCCAGCCAATGGCTCTCTATCTAAATGGCTGCTATGCATAGTCCTACATGCACAGAAAAGGTAGATCTCCCTCCTCAAGGCAATGATGCAGTGTCCTCCTTTCTTTCTCAGAGGGAGCTGAGATTCCCCTAGGGTTGTAGAAACAGTGACACTGACCACCCTAGAGTTGACATGAGTAGGAAAAGAACACAATGAAGTCTGTTGAGAGGCTTTAAAGTTTAAGAGAAAAACAAGATTTTTAAAAGCCAAGGAAACAATGGCCAGCACCACAGGACACATCGAACAATGATGTGATTATCCTTCACTTGCAAAGTTATCTGTACCCTTCACAGTTGTTTGTTTTTACTCTTTTGGAGGTCCCGCCACCCAGCTCCCAAATAAATCACACACAGAGGCTTATTCTTAATTATAAATGCCTGGCCTTAGCTTGACTTGTTTCTAGCCAGTTTTTCTTAATCTAAATTATCCCCAATCTATCTTTTGCCTTGGGGCTTTTATCTTTCTCTATTCCTATATACCTTTTCTTTCCTTCTTACTCTGCATCTGGCTGGGTGGCTGGGTGGCTGGCCCCTAGCATCCTCCTCTCCTTGTTCTCTTGCTCTTTTTTTCTTCTACTCCCAGATTTCTCCTTCTATATATTCTCTCTGCCTGCCAGCCCCACCTATCCTTTCTCCTGCCTCGCTATTGGCCATTCAGTTCTTTATTAGACCATCAGGTGTTTTAGACAGGCAGGGTAACAGAGCTTCACAGAGTTAAGCAAATGCAACACAAAGAAAAGTAACACACCTTAAAATAATATTCTACAACACTTCACTTGTGACACACTTACAAACAATATTTCTTGGATTAGCTGTGCTGTGAGTTGTCCCTGAAGACGCAGGACATTGGTGCTGTTCTTTTTTATTCTGCTCAGACAATTTGGAAGATTCCACCTGTCACCTTGAAAGTAAAATTAGGTCATCTGTGTTCCCTAAAAACTCAAATGGAAGCCAGATTGCTATTTGAAGGCAAAATATTTATGTTTGGATGATTATTATCACCTCTAAATTGGTATGCTTAGCATGGAACTCTTCAAGAAAGAAAACATCTGTCCCTTATTGCTCCCAACCTGTTTCTGAATGGCAATTAGGAGTGGAAAGGTGACCTGCAAGTTACCCATGTGGGCTACTGCTAAGAGCTTCCTTGGGTATCAGCTTCTTGGTAGCCTAGAACCTTCCCTGCTGAGCATTCCGAGGGAGTGATGGCCTTTGTCCTCACTTATACATACATATCTATGTATATATGTGCACATACATTATAGGATCTGCATATGAGAGAGAATATATAGGTTTTGTCCTTCTGAGTTCAGGTCTCCTCACTTAGTATTATTCTGTCCAGGTCCATCCATTTTACCGAAGGTGTCATGATTCCCTATTCTTTGCAGTTGAATAATAGTCTACAGTGTATGTGTGCCATATTGTCATTTTCTATTCTTCTGTTGATGGACAGGGAGGCTGGTTCCATCTCTTTGATGTTGTGAATAATGCAGCAGTATGTGCATGTATGTGCAGGTCTCTCTGTGGAAGGGTATGGAATCCTTGGGGTAAAGGACCAGGAATGGACCAGCTGGGCCATGTTTGATCTATTTTTAATTATTTGAGGAACTTCCCTACTGACTTCTGTAATGCCTGTAGTAATTCAAACTATCATTAGCAATGAATAAGTGCTCCTCTTTCCTCACATCCTCTCTAACGTTGGTTGTCAGGTTTCTTGATGACAGTCATTCTGAATGGGCTGAGGTGGTATCTCAAAGTAGTTTTAATTTCCATTTCCCTGATGGATAAGGGTGTTGATCTTTTAAAAATACCTTATAGCAGTTTACGTTTCTTCTTTTAAGAACTATTCATTTCATTAGCCTATTTATTGATTGGCAATTTTGATTCCTTGGTGCATAAAAAAATTCTTTGTAAATGCTGGATATTAGTCTCCTGTGCTGGCTGGATTCTTTTGTCAACTTGACACAAGCTAAAGTCATCTAGGAAGAGAGAACTTCAACTGAGAAAATGCCTTCATCAAATTGACTTGTAGGTGAGTCTATGGGATGTTTTCTTGATTAATGATTGAGGTCAGAGACCCAGACCGCTGTGGGCAGTACTACCCTTGGGCACATGCTCTTGGGTTGTATAAAGAAGCATGCTTAGCAAGCCATGAGGAGTAAGCCAGTAAGAAGCATGACTCCATGGCCTTTGCTTCAATTCCTGCCTTGAGTTCTTACCCTGACTTCTCTTTATGGCAGACTATAAGATCCAAGCTGGAATAAACCTTTTCTTCCCCACGTCGCTTTTGGTCATGTTGTTTATCACAGCCATAGAAGGCAAACTAAGGCATTCCCCATCGGACTAAGAACTTTCTCCTACTCTGTAGGCCCTGATGATAGTTTCTTTTGCCGTGCAGAACTGTTTTGATTTGTGTAGACCCATCTACTGATTCTTGGGTTGAGTTCCTGTGATAGGAGTTTTGGTCAGAAAGTTCTGGCCTACCCTGATATCTTGCACAACAGTCCCTGCTTTCCCCTAGCAGTGTCAGCATTTTATGTTTTAGATTAAAGTCTTTGGTACGCTCTGAGTTGATTTCCATACAGGATGAAAAATATGGATCTAATTCACTCTTGTGTCAGTGGATATCCAGTTTTTTGGCGCCATTTATTAATTAGCCTGTCTTTTTGTCCATCGCATGTTTTGGCTACCTTTGTCCAAATATTGGTGGCTATAGCACTGTCAGTTTATTTGTGGACCTTGTATTCTGTTCAACTTGTCCACCCATCCGTCTGAACACATGGAGAAGATCAAACATCACGACAAAGTTGGCCGTATGTCAGAAATGCAAGGTTGGTTCAACATATGTATGTACATCAATAAATGTTATCAGTTGTATAAACAAACCTAAGGTCAGAACTACACCATCATCTCTATTCAATGGAGAAATGTCATTTGACTAAATTTAACATGCCTTCATAACAAAAGTTTTGGAGACAGTAGGAACAGATAGAGAATACCTCAAAATAATAAAGGTTACATGCAACAACCTATAGCTAACAGTATATTAAATGGAGGCAAACTGAGAGCTTGAACCAATCATAACAAAGCAAGAAGCTTGTCCTTGAGTAATACTGCTGACTGAGGTTCACCCCAGGCTGGTAATCATGGGGATTTTGGTCATGTTTGAAGGAAACAAAGTCAATGACACTTGTTTATAAAGTGTTCCCCCAGGGATCCAAAATATTAATAATAACACATGTGTTTATAATCCTAGAAGGCATGCTTATTGTCAACACAATTGTGTACAAGCCTAGTCATTCTCTTCCTGATTCAAAAATTATCAAACATCAGTTCTGGAGGGCCTGAAGAATTACCATTTCTGAAGGAGAAGCATTTCTAAGATAGATGGTTTCATTATTCTTGTTTGCTAGCAGGACAATCTACATCTAGCTGTTCCAGGGCTTTGAAGATAAGACTTCAAATCTTAAATCACATTTAGCTGTATCTCAGCAGTTTATGGGACTTGCTTGTCACAATTATTGAAAGGATATGTTTTCTGTCTTTATTCCTATAATGATGTTGATTCAAATATTTAGATAATATTATTTATTAAATTATTTTGTTGATGAATAAGAACAAGAAGAAAGAGAAGAAGAGGAAGAAGAAGAGGAGGAGGAGCCAGAAGAAGAAGAAGGAAGAGGAGGAGGAGGAGGAGGAGGAGGAGGAGGAGGAGGAGGAAGAAAAAGAAGAAGGAGAAGGAGAAGGAGAAGGAGAAGGAGGAGAAGGAGAAGGAGAAGGAGAAGGAGAAGGAGAAGGAGAAGAAGAAGAAGAAGAAGAAGAAGAAGAAGAAGAAGAAGAAGAAGAAGAAGAAGAAGAAGAAGAAATGTAACAG
This sequence comes from Peromyscus californicus insignis, assembly GCF_007827085.1. Taxonomy (NCBI): domain Eukaryota; kingdom Metazoa; phylum Chordata; class Mammalia; order Rodentia; family Cricetidae; genus Peromyscus; species Peromyscus californicus. The sequence goes on from NW_026294535.1 coordinate 35,842,453, forward strand.
TGGAAAGAAGAAAGGTACTAGGGAAAAGCAGAGAAAGGAGATTTATTCAATGTGGCTGCATTGGGAAGACGAACAAATAGAGGCCTGGTGGCTCTTTCCTGGCAAGTACAGCTTTGAGGTCCTGATGTGAGTTTTAGGTTTAACCAGAGAGCAAGAGGTTTGCAAAGCTGAGCAGTTTTGGTTAGGATCTGGTCCCACACGTCAATGACTCATCATTGTCTTGCATCCAATCTCTCCTGCAAGGTAGCCTGACAAGTTGTCAGAACTCCCTACAGTCGTGAAACATCTCCCTAAGAGAGGAATTCCTTCTGCAGCTGCCACCAAGCTTCAGCCTTTTCCTTCTCCTGATGTCAGATTCCCAGGGAAATGCCAGTTTCTCCAAGCCCAGCTGCCTGACAACTGAGTGGAGCAGACAGTATCACGTTAAGGTACTCCTGGCAGCTCACAGTGAAGAATTGCACTTTTCTGTCTTTGTATATTCAGAGCCTAGCACAAGTCCTGAGAACAGTTGATGTTTAATGTAAGTTTGAAGGATGACTAAAATCAAAATGAATGAATATGTAGTGCTAATAACAGACAGAAAAGTAGATAGTGAAACACCTTGTGATTAAGTGCAGTTAAAAAAAATCGAAGAGGAAGGAGTAAAAATCCACTCTTTTAGATATGAACTAGCAGCTATAGGCATGAGTTCCTCAGAGAAGTCTTGGGGAGTAGGAGGCCAAGGCTAGGGAGGTGTGGAGGGGGAAGGGGCTTCTGTAAACATGTGGCGTGCTGAGTTCATACTTGGCAGTGGAGGATGTGTTTTCTGGCAGCCTCGTGAATAATGGAATCTGAGAGCTCGAAGCGCTTGCGAGAGCTGCTTTAATCCAACTCCTCATTTTGTAAATGAGAAGACTGAGACTTATTAAATTATTGGGAGGGTGGAACTTGATTCTAATGCCCCTGTCACTCTTCCAAATGCCCAAATTGTATTTGCAAGGCAGGACAAGATGAGCCGCAATAATGCCTTTGTGCATCTATTGTGTGTTTTCTGTATACATGTGTGTTTGGAGTTCCATGGTACCATAATGTAATAATTTTCAGATATCCTAATAGATGCTGAAAGCTGTTTTCATGACAGGACAGGACATTTTTATTTCTTGTTCCTTTTAATGCCATGACAACTCTGACTTAGAGTCATTAGCATTTTCCTGACTGCCCTCCAAGTCAGCTATCATACCTTATGGGCAGTGATAAATTGGTCAAGGAACTCAAAAGTACAGGTAGCCAAGTCTGCCTAAAGTGAATCCAAGTCCAGAACTCTCCAACTAGCTGTCACCAGTTGAAGAGGGAGAGAGTGAATGATATACAAAATAATAAAACTTTCCTACTACAGAAAGTAAGTGGATAATTTGCAGGTAGTTTGAAGAAAGTATCCTCGCTTTCGCACCAGAATTTGAGACAGACTCCATAAGAAACTGGTTCTACAGGGGCTTTGAGAAATCCCGTTGTAAGTAAATGCTTAAGATCTGGAAATGAGTGAACCAAAGGAACTCAGAGCAAGGAGAGGTATAGGCAGGGATAGGAGGAGGATGCTGAGACCACAAAGTCTTCTAAAGATGTTCCAGTTCAGGGGGGGCCTGATGGAGCTAATCTTCATTCCTAAAATATGAGATTAGTTCTGTAGTGGTTTCTAAATGAAAGCTGAGTAGCGTGCTCAGCGTGCTCACAGACCAGCATGGGGTTTGAGACCCTGGTAGGGAGCAGAGAGCTCCTGTTTTCCACATGTGTGTTAATTGTCACAGTCTCTATGACTAGAGGTGAAGTTCGTAGTCTCTTCTTTGAAAACATTAAGTCACTCTTCCAACAAATTAACTGTCACTCTTCAGGGAGTGGAGGGAGCCCTGAGTGAATGTGTATCAGTGACAAAGACGCCAATGCCTGGGACCCATGGGACTTGGCCAAGCCTTCCTTGGGTCTACGGGCGGATGTTGACAGTGCACCAAAAGCATTGGCTGCAGCTTGCTTCTCTCTGATGTTTACTGCTCATTTTTCATCTCTGCTAAAGGGACTTCCCGGGGGCTCCCAGAGCTTTAGTGACAGACTGGGTTCACATCACCTGTGTCTCCTATTCTGAGCAATTACTGGTTCCTGCAGCCCTCTACCCTGTGGACGGCCACTGTGGGACTAGCTAGACTCTGAATGGGTAAGCCAATCCAATGCATTTCTCTTACAATTGCATATGTATTCTATGACTTCTTTTGCTTTCAAGAACCCTAATACAAAGGTAGACCCAAAGCATTTCTCCCCATTCAATTAACTTGTGCAGGCTAAATAATTTTTCTGAAATACCATTTTCTATGTCATTATTGCAGCCCAAATCTCTCTCTATTTCACTTTTGTCTTAATTTTTTCTTTTTTCCTTCTCTTCCCATTCTTCTTCCCTCCCTTCCTTCCCTTCTCCCTTTCTTTCTTTCTTTCCTTCTTTCTTTCTTTCTTTCTTTCTTTCTTTCCTTCCTTCCTTCCTTCCTTCTTTCTTTCTTTCTTTCTTTCTTTCTTTCTTTCTTTCTTTCTTTCTTTCTTTCTTTCTTTCTTTCTTTCTTTCTTTCCACATTTTCTGAGACAGGATCTACTATAAGCCAAGCTGGCCTCAGCCTCACTACCTGGCTGAAGACAGCCTTGAACTTCTCTTCCCCCTGCTCCCACCTCCCATCCCAATGGTTGAGATCATAGGTGTATGCCATGCCTGATTTATTCAGTGCTGGCAATTGAACCCACAGCTTCATACATGCTAGACAAAGCACTCTACTGTGTTAACTATTCCAGCCCTTTTTATAATTTCTTAAATTAAACTTAGGACCTTTTCCATCCTTGGCAAGCACCCTACCACTGAGCTATATCTCTCCAGCACAAGCATTCCCATACTTTTAATGGCTTCCAATGGCCAATAAAACATTTTTTTTTGAAAACGACTAAACTTCTCTGGTGTTAGATAGTCAAGCTACTATCCCACTCATTTTCTCTATTGTTCTATAGGACAGACATGCTAAGTGATCTCCTCAGAAGCCTAAAGTGTGTCATTTACTCTGAACTCTCCACTTTGCTTATACTGCTTTTGGCTTAGTGAAGACCCATCCATTCCCTCTACCTGCTTATTCTTTGGACAAATATTGATGATGTTCATAGGGATCCAGAAGTAAAACAGACATGGTTCCTATTTCAAAGATCTTTAAACTCTGACTTGTTAAGTGCCCTTCCTAAATATATACAGCGTTATGATGACCATAGAGGTTGTCCCCCAAGAGAGTGGTTTTTGATACAAGACAGAAAGTGTTAAGAGACTTGTGGGGGATCTGCCCCCACTTTTTTCCCCAGGGTACTCTTGAACAGGGAGAAGTGGAAAATATTTAGATAGAAATATAGAGGGGAGAGAGAGACAGATAGAAACACAGGATAGCGTTGGGTGGGCCTGGATCCTAATCCACTGGCCCCTTCTGTCTCTTCTAAAGGGCTTTTAAAAGAATGCCAAGGGGTGGACAAAAGACCTCCCCCAGCACAGCCAAGTGCAAACCCTTCCAAACACCTGGTGACCATGCACATGGTCAAGCCTTCCCCTTATGCAGCCCTGCTGTGTGAAGCAAGCTCAGATCTCACCAGGAAACCTCTGTGGACCCCAACAGAAGACTGAGCTTGGCCAAGGAGCACTCTATGAAGAAAGAAGCTCATGTATAACATCAAGCTGTTTTCCAATCCCACTCCCTTCCCAGTCTGAACTCAGTACGCAATTCCTTGTCAAGTTGTTCCTGAGCTCTGGATTCTACATTGGCAAATGACGTGCTCCTCTGAACTTCCCGGCACTGTTCTCTAGTTGTGCCAATCATATTCATTGCTCCACCTTGCCACCTGGTGAGACCATGACGGAACCATGTTCTAAATGCCCTACCATCGCTTTGAACACCTAATCCAAGGAGAAGCTCAAAAATGTAATAAAAAAAATGCACATAGGCATAAATGAACACCCTGATTAGCGGATGTTTTTGACTACATAAAGTTAGACGGATAGCCAATGAGCCCCAGGAGAGGCTGCTGCAGCTGTGCCAAAGATACTGTGTCCTTGCTCTTTGTAATCACAAGGATGCACTCGATGTTAACGACATCAAAGAGATCCTACCCCTCCAATCCATCAAAAAAGCATAAGGGTAGGTAGGATGTTAGGAAAAGCTGGGTCTGTTCATAGCGCTACAAGAAATCCCTACTCTACCTAACAGGTCTTACATTGCACAAACTGTTCTCAAGAAAATTTCTAAAGGGAACATACTATATTCTGTCCGTCATTCAATATTCCTCATCTCCAGGCAGAAGAATCCTGCAGTGGGAGCCTGCTGATGAAAGACAGGCCAACAGATACCTACAAGTTTTCCACCAACTAAAATTTAGAAATGGACACCGCATACCAGTTTGCATCAATCGGTTCCTAGGTCTGCCAACACTCCCCTCTCTGTGGCTCTTGGTTCTTTAATCTTCTAGCACAGAAGACAGGCAGAGGAGAACTCAGTGACTCACACTGCAGCTCCGAGTCTCTCTGTTTTCTCCATTCTTTGGACTTCAGATGATGTGCCAGACCAAGCAACGTTTTGCTCGACATTAAGTCATGAAATGATCTTTGCTGTGAGTGTCGAAATAAAAGCTATCAGACTGTGCCTGCGTGAAGGAAGGCCCAGTGATAAACAGGTTTGTTTGCTGTGGTTCAGTGAATACCTCTGAACACCTGCTAAACTGCATTGCATTCTCTGGAGGCTACAAACACAGAGGCAGATGAAATATCGCCTCTGATTCGAAGGTGTGTGTATCTAGCAGGGGATTCAGATATTTTGGTAGGAGATTACTCCTCTGTGCTGTAAGTGCAGAGAGAGGGGTAATAAGAGCAGGGAAAGCCCACCCAATCTCAGGGTGAGCAGAAAAGCAGACAGCTAAATAGCCATGGTAATTGTAATCACATATTGTCACATAGCTGTATAAATGGTCCTATGTAAAATGAGGTCAGTGTTTCAGGGAAACAGTTCCCAGTGGCTCACAATGAGGATTCTACATCCCAGATGAAGCCTAAGCACTGTGGTATTTAATTATTTTAATAAACGTAATATATATATATATATATATATATATATATATATATATATATATATATATATAGTGTGTGTGTGTGTGTGTGTGTGTGCACTCATGTGTACTATAGCACACATGTAGAAGTCAGAAGACAACTCATGGGAGTCAGTTCTTTCCTTCCGTCATGTGGGGGTCTGAGGGATCCAATTCAAGTCATGAGACTTGACTGCAAGTGTCTTTACATGTCATGCCGTCTTGCCAGCCTGAGATTTACTCACTTCAGTCACCCAGAACAGGCGACACCCTCAGCTCTCTGCATAGATTCTGAAATCTGAGATTATTTTGAATCACCTAAAGCAAGGTGTATGATGTCCCTTGGCCATGTGACTGGATAACTACTATTATGAGTTATCCTTATGCTTAGCCTCCACCTATGAATGCCAGTGGTGCCGACTCGTCATCTCACCGGGATAAGAGAACACTCTTGAAGTTGTCAAAATTGCCTCTGGTTGAGAAACACAAGTAGAGTGTAAGAGTAAACACAATCATGTCAATGTCTTTTAAAGACAATAATAAGTTCCCGTGCAAGGCCTCTCTAATAACCAGGGACCTGGCGTCATTCTCATAGTTAAGTCTTTTCATGGACAATGGCTACTTCAGAGCAATAGCAACCATGGCAGAACCTTACCTATTTCACTTTCTACTTCCCTGACTCAGCCTAGGAAAGTCATCCAGTTTCCAGCTGGATTTTCAAAATAAGCCACCCCTTGCTCTCATTAATAAAGCTACCAGGGAAGTAGATGTTCCCAGTTCTCACAACTGTCATTAACGGAAGAGACTGTGCCTTTTATCCACTCCTTTTCTGATACCACTTGGTATGAATGTGGTTGCTGGGCCTCCCGTGCCGACACTTGATTATGAGGTGACAGGAAAGGAAGCCACAAATGTCAGTGTAGCAGAAGGGAAGAGCTGAGGCTGTGGAGACTCCTTGTGGCCCTCAATGACTACCTACAAGCTGCCCTGGTGCTCTGCTTCCTCACTGTTGCCATCAGTCTTTGCTCCCTTGGATGCACCTGATATGGACCAAATCACTACCCAGAGCAGACATTCACGTCTTTCTAAAAGTCTGGGGAGTTGTCTGTTAGGGAGCTCAGACGGTTTTTCTACTGGGATCCTTATAGGGAATCCTATCCCCATCTCTTCTCCATTCCAGCATGAGAGTTTTGTTATTCCAACAATAAGCCTCCTACTGCCTTACACTCTAACACAGCAACCAACTGCTGTCATTAGCTGCATTGTTACAAACTAGTTCATAGGTGCTGATACATCTTTGTACCTATCAGGTACATAAGAATGAAATGAGAATGCCTATTGTTGGTTGAATGGGGGGAGGCGTATACTTCCCTGTATTTATGCTGTAAATGTGACATATTGCTGTCTTTTTAAGAGCCATTTACTAATATCTAGAGAATTGAAAAGTGCCTGCATGTTTCTACCCATCTGAGAAGTAAAATCAATCCTCTATGTAAGGATATTTATTGCATTTTTTCTCAAGAAAGGAAATATTTCATATAAAATGAATAGCTGAAGATAGCTGAGGTCCGTCAACATAGTGTTGGCATTTAAAATGATAGGACTTGGGTCTTAGGGAGATGACAAAGTGCCTGCCCCAGCCTGGGAACCTGATTTGCATCCCCTGCACTCGTGTGAAAAGCCAAGCATCTTGGCACAGTACCTACAATCCCAGCACTGGGAAGCTGAAAGCAGAAAGACTCTGGAGCTCACCTGTCACCCAGTCCAGACCAATTGTTGGCTCTAGGTTCAGTGAAAGACCATGCCTCAAAAAAAAAAAAAAACCAAAAAAACCAACAACAAACAAAACAAAACAAAAAACCAAAAACCAAAACAAAAAAAACAGTGGCCTTCACATGCACACAAAGACACGTGTGCATGCACACATGCATGCACAGGCGCATGCACACACACAAAAAACAAAGTGAGATCAATTAAATTTTTAGGGACAGATGAAATTACCTGGGACAAGTTGCAAAAGAGAAGATGGGAGACCTGAGGATTAAGTCCTGGAACTTTCCAGAACTTGAGGATCAGGAAGATGAGGATTTGGTCAAACAAAATAAGAAGCTATGGCCAACAAAATGATCACAGAGCAAGGACAGTGGCTTCTCAGCATCCAAGACCAGGACGACTTAGCAGCCAATGGGAGTGACCCCCTCCCCACCCCCTTGCCAAGTGCTGCTTAGAGTGGAGGAAGGTGAATCCACAAGCAGACCACCGCAGAGGGGAAATAGCAGAAGTAGTGATCAGTAGACACCATAGCTTGCCTTCAGCGGGTTCACGAATGAGTAGAGGCTAGGAAGCACAGAGAGCCAACACAGAAAACTAGACTTTTCTTTCTACGGAGACAATGTGTCAGTTGGTTAGCAGGGAGCTTTTGTTGAGGTATAAGACGATGTTGCAGCATATGTTTAGAAAGAAATAAAAAATTTTACAGCGGAGAACAAAATAGGTGACCTGAGAGAGGGGTCGTCTCTAGAGTGAAGTGATTGGACCGATGACCTCATTGAGGGGCGAACCCCAGACAGGAGCCAGGATGGCACACCTGCTCCAACCTAAGGGAAGCCAGAACATATGGGCACCGATAAAAGTGTGACAGCACATTTGGTGGTGAGCGTGGAAGAAACTCTCCTCTGATTGCTTTGGTCAACATCCAGCTGAACTGCAGTCGCATAAGCAAGCTTCAGCTGAAACCCAGGGAGCTGCGAAGTCTAACTCGTCAGCCCGCAGACACATGAGCTACATGCTTATGTTAAGCGCCTGGAATTTTGGATGGTGCGTTACATGTTATCAACATAGCAATAGATAACTGATGCCAGGAACGGTCCAAATCTCACAGTGCCGATTGAATCGCATCATTTTAGAAGCTCCCAGCCCGTGTTACACGATATGTACCATTTCCTTTACCATTTGCCGGCACTTCTCATGCCAGTTGCTACCGTAAACAGAGCTACAAGGGAGAGCTGCCGACGCATGCCTTTGCGTGCACACATAGATCTGAGTTAGGAATTCCTACGAGTAGAATTTCCAGGTCTCTGTATATCTATGATACTAATTCTAATAAATATGGGGACACCGACTTCTACAAAGAATATAGCCAGAATCCATATGTACATGCCAACAATTTGTTTCTACTCAACTTCATGTCAAAGATCTCTCTTTTTTTTCTGTTTTTTGCAAATGTATTAAATAAAAAATGTAAATATCTGCACATGTCATTTTTATCCGACTGAGTCTATGGTTCTGGAATGAACTTCCCAATGCCTCTGGTCCCACTGATGCTCAGCATCTATTCCAGACTTGTCGGCCCGGCCTCAAGAGGCACGGAGACCTTCCTGCTTCCCACCACTCGCCAGTGGTTCTGTGTTGTCAATGACTTCCTCAGCCGCGAACTAAAGGTCGGTCATTCATGGTTACCGCCATGCCAGACAGGTGTGGAAAGTCTGTAACAGGTGTGAGAGGTGTGCTTGTAAACGGAAATGGTGAAGGATGGTTGGAAGGAGCGGGGAAGAAGAAAATTAGAGAGAGAGAACGTTGGGACAGACAGGATTTCTGGAGTTCCTTCCTCTGACATCTACCGTGTTTGGTCATTTGGGCCTCTCAAGGAATTTTATGTTAACCGCAATTTACTTTTTAATTGTCTTTAAATTTCCCACATGAGTATCATTTTTATCATTTCTCTCTCCCTCTGTTCCTCCAATTCCTTCCATGTCATCATCCCCTCCCCAGCTCCCTCTCGTATTTATGGTTTCTTTTTTTTTAATTATTATTGTTACACATATATATATTTATATTTACATACATTCATGTCAATTAAGTGCTCCTTGTATGGATACGTTTTTAGGGCTGACCCTTCATGTTGGATAATCAGTGAGGGAGCTCATCCCAGGGGAAGACAGATTCTCCTGTTCTGTGCGGTCATTAATTACCTGTAGCTGTTCATCTAGGGATGGAGCCCTGTGAGACTGCCCCCAACTAAGCTAGCATGCCAGCTGGTGGTATCAGTGTTGGGGTCTTGTTTAGGCAACCTTCAGTTGACTTTGAAACGCTTTAGAACAGCCATAGTGACGCACGTAGGAGTGGGCATTTTCACGTGATTATCGGTCAATTGCTCCAAGCAGGTTGACGTTCTCACAGGTCTAAGAGAAGAGCCATACCAATATAAAAGGAAAAGGAAAAGCAGTTTGAAGTCGTGATGATGATGGGAAAGTATTAAATCTGAAAGGGATTGACTGCACATGATAGGGTGATGCAATCCTTGAGGGTGGAGTCTGGGCCCTTCCACCTTCCCTATGGTATAGCTGAAACACCATATCAAACATATCTAGGGTATTTACATAACTCTCCGATGTGCTGTATACTTCCAAAGTGAAATGGGAACAGAAGTTCATCTCTGGGCAAGTGTTCTGTTTGACATCCACACAGGGGTAGAACTGCCATGCTGGAGGCCTTTCCAAATTTGCCCCAGCTCCCCAGATTTATTGCTTTGCACCCAAAGGGCAATTGCTTAGATAAGGCTTTCTGATATGCAAGCATTTTTTTTTGTATGTCTAACTAAATTGCATTTGAAATAATCGCCGTATCTGAAGTTAATAGGTCTCTGGGGAAGGGGGGAAGTGGGTGCCTGAATAGAACTGAGATGGGGTCCCACTCAGGACAAAGTACAGAAGCCCTCATGTAGGGCTTTTATCTTCCCAGTTAAATGGGGCTGAGAGTAAGTGGCCCGCGAGAGTTAACCTTCTTGTAACTGATATGATTTCCTGGATGGCTCGAGAAAACACAATGTCTTTAAGCTCTGAGTAGAAATTCTAAAATAAAGGGCCAAGTTAAAAAGACATATTTAAATGGAGCTGTTCATTGTCTTCATTTCTATGGCTTTCCCACTTAATGTGCTCCCCCCCTCCCCCGCCTTTGTGCATAGAAAGCCTTAGTTAGGAGGGAAGGAGGCTGGCAGCGAAGACAACCGGGCCATTCAGGGCTTCTAGTGGGCTCATCTGATAATCACAAAACATTGGTGCCGTTGAGAGGGAGTCTGCAGGAAAAAAAAAAAAAAAGACAGACAGAAGGACATGGCCACAGGCTCAGAGGCTAGTCTGGGATTCTGCAGCAGCCTTTTCCGAACAATTCATTCAAACAATTGTTTTCTTCTTTCTGGGAAACAACCGGTTATTTGAGTCAATTTGGAAACAAATGGTTGTTTTGACTTCGGGCTCGCTACCCCAAGGCTAAACTGAAGCTTGCATTTTGCTACAGCTATGTTCAATTCACTACTAAATTGACATCTGGTTACAGAGACACACAGCTGCCAATTACGATCCAAAGGCAGCAAATCAGCATTGGCTTGCTTGGCGGCCTTCAGAGGAGCGAGAGGATGTGTCTCGGTGGATGCCCTGGGTGGATGCCCTGCAAAGGCCAGGTGTGGTGGTACCGGCTTCTAATCCTAGCACTTGAGAGGCAGAGGCCCGAGGATCAGAAGTTCAAGTTCTCAGCTGCACTGTGAATTCAAGGCCCGTCTCAACAACGACAGAAGGGTAGGGTGGCTGGAGAGGTGACTTGATGGTAAACGCTTGCTTCAGAAGCATGAGGACCTGAGTTGGGATTGCACACACCCACATGACAGTCTGTGCTTAGTTCTGCCCATACCTTACCTCCAGTGATGGGGGGAGGGGCAGAGGATCACTGGGGCTTGTTGGCTGCTGGGCTATCCAAATCAACTTGAGCTGCAGGTTCTAGGAAAGACTCTGACTTAATGGAATAAGGTAGAGAGTGATAGAGGAGGGGACTCTCTCTCTCTCTCTCTCTCTCTCTCTGTATAGATAGATAGATAGATAGATAGATAGATAGATAGATAGATAGATAGATAGATAGATAGATATGTGCAAGGGGCCAGGATATAGCTCAGTGATAGAATACTTTTTTAGCTTGTTTAATGTCCTACGTTCAATACCAGAAACACTTAAAACCATATAACACAAACAGACATACACATGCACACATACTAGCAACATGGAAAAATAGTGTCAGTAGTCTTTTTTTTTTTTATCCAAGCAGCCAGTAATCTGTGTTTGTTCTGTTTTGCTTATTTTCTTTCACCACACACACACACACGTGTGTGTGTGTGTGTGTGTGTGTGTGTGTGTGTGATAATAAGTTGTCTTAAAAGCAATTGTTTGTCATCCATTTATTGTGTTCATATTGGCCGTGCTTCCATGCCTGAGCTATCAAAGAGGGTCCATGCTGGTGACTCTGTCCTTATGTCTTTCGTATCTGTGTATCTGTCTAGTGGTTGCCTAGACTCCAACTGCTCCATTCTTTTGTCTATCACAAAAGCATACGACAGGAGAAAGCCGGTCAAGCGGTGCCATTGTCGTGTCTGATGGATGGCAGTGTCTTCACAGCTCTGCCTAAGCTCCATGGAGACTAGAGGCTAACAAGCAGGGCCTTCCAGGTATCTACAAGTACTTAATCCTCGCTCTCAGTTCCAAGGCATATTTAGGCTCTTGGCAGAATTTTGATGCATTCATTGGCACTTAGCATTCACATGAGTGCTTAGGGATTTCCCTACCCTCAGCAGCAGAAAAGACTTCTCCACGGGATGATTTTTATAGCTGCCCATAAAAAGACCTCTAGTGACAATAAGTTTGACAACCACAAGAGGTCTGTGACAACTGAGGCCAAAGCAGAGAGGCAAAGGTTACAAGGCAGAGAGTTCCAGCTCACCCCACACCCCTCGGTTGCACTAATGGCTCTCCTGCCACGTGGGGCACTTGGAAGCTGTGAGGTGAAGTGGAAGTGGTTTCCATGGTGATGAAAAGGCCTCAACAGGACTCCAGCCCCTTGGAGATGGTCATCCATTGGCTACTAGGGTACTTACCTCCAGCCAGCCTTAGCAAGCTGGAGGCTCTGGAAAGCATGCTGCCATGAATAGGTCTCTGGTGTGCTTTGTGGGTATCATTCATCCTTTTCAATGGTTCCTTCCAAGAAAGGAGCTCTGCTTCCCCGCAGGCTTCCTTTTAATGGCAATTCTTTGCATATGCTGTTGGTAGTCTAACAGCAAACTAACGCGTGCACAGACTCCAGCCGTGGATCCTGCATTTTCTCTTGCTGTGGTTCAGAGGTAATGGGTGTCAGGGAAAGGTGCACCCAGAGAACATGGATCCTCCAGTTAGCAAAGTTGCATCGTTAGGGACAAGTCAATATTTTTATGTCTTCATTTATCAAAAATGGTGACTCAGTGTCCTGTCTACACCGCAGAGATTTTATTCCTTTCATATGAAATAAAAGCAAATTTCTCTGTAAAGTGTAGATTGTATGGAGATGTTGTTTTATCGCTATCCCTTTGCAAAGCTGTTCATTATCCACTCTACCGTAGGGTGTTCAGCCATGCGGTAAGAGGATTTGATTGTCCCTTCTGACACCTGACCAAAAATGGTAGACTTAAGGCAGTGTTGATTCCACATAATGTTCCTCATCTGAGATCCTCTGCATCTCTCTACTGAATACTGCCTGATTTCTTGACATTAGCCACCAATCCAGCAAAACTCAAAAGGAAGAAGGTAATGGGTCACTTTCCAAAAGCGAAAGGACAGACCATCTCATGGCATCATTGGTGTGCCCATCACCTTACTCAGAGACCTTCGTCATTACCGTCCAATTTGCAACAATATGGATGGTCCTTGAGGACATTACACTGAGAAAAGAAGCCAAACACAGAAGGATGAGTATTGGATGATTCTACGGATGAGCTGCCAGAACAGCCAGGAAGCTGGAATGGTTTGCCTTCCGTTGCTATGATAACACCATGACCAAATGCAATGTTAGGAGGAAAGGTTTTTCCATCTTCCAGGTTTTACAGTCTACCCTTGAGGGAAACAAAGGAACTCAGGCAGTTGCTTAAAGCAGAAACGGGAAGAACACTGCTCACGGGTTTGCTTGCTGTGGCATTCACCTGCTTGCTCCAGAAGGTTGGTGCGAGGCTGGAGACAAGAGGTCATCAACGGGCATCTAGTTCCACACACACAGTCCAATGAAGATCTTCATGGAATTCTATTAGAGTGCTTCAAATAAACTTCCCAATGGAGGAGCCACACCTCTTTGATTCATGTTATCGAGATGATATGGAAAATGAAATAGAGAAACCAGATGATTGCTCACATCATCCCATAGCAAAGTGATGGTCATGCTGCACTTTGACCTCATGCAAGGCTAAGAGGTCACCTACAAAAGAGGTACCGCTTGAGTATTTCTTGTGTACTGAACCAAAGGGGTTTAAAGCCAGGTAGGGTGTGACTCTCGTGAGGAGGGATGCTAACAAGGCAGCGAGTGTCTGATGACGAACCAAACCATGCCTCTGGTGGGCCCTTTCCTCCTCTGTACCCTTTACAGCGATTCTTGCTTTAGATACCACTGGGACATCATGTACCCTGAAGTTCTAGCCATTCTCCAACAAAACTAATGTTTCTCTCTGGCCGCTTTGAATTCTTTTTGAGGACTCTTTTTCCTCTCGCTTCTCTGCAGTTGCAATTGCATAACTTTGTTTAATATTGCATCTCAATCGTGTCAGGGTCCCAGACATTTCAGCAAAAGTATGGGCATCTGTGCAACTTCACAACCGGGTGTCTGCTAGTTTCTGCTGCAGTTTCGATTTGCACTGAACTTTATCATGTTACGCTGATTAGCAACACGTTTCCTTTCCAGGGTATTGACGGCTGCAGAAATTGCCAATAGAATCTTTTCAGAGCCGCTGGACATCAATTCAGAATAAAGGGTCATTAATGACTTAGTGGGTCTTCTCTAAGATTGCCACCACCGGGAGTTTGAAACATTTAAGATGACAGTTCAATGAGCAAACTAGCTGGTATATAGACTTGGGTTCTTTAAGTAAGGACTCCCTCTGTACTAGTCAGTTTGGATTACTCTAACAAAGTACCATGGAATCGGCAGTGAAGGCAGAGGAGGGGTGATTTATTTGTTTTTATTTTATGTGTATAGATGTTTTATCTGAATGTGTTTCACATGTGTGCCTGGTGCCCTGAGAGGTCAGAAGAGGACATTGGATCCCCTGAACCTGGAGTTATGAATGGTCGTGAGCCATCATGTGCATATTGGGAACTTAACCTGGGTCCTCTATAAGTACCACAAGTGCTCTTAACCACTGATCAACCTCTCCAGTCCCACTTCTCTTGTTCTAAGGGCTCCAATTCTGTTTTGAGAGATACAGGGCCATTTTGTGGCCTCATTAAACCCTCATCTCCCAAAGTTCCCATCTCAATTTAGAGCCTCAACAGACAGATTGGGAGAAAAGACATAGCTGATCCACAGTGCCATCAGAAGAGTAGATTGGGCAAATTCCCAAGATGACCACAGGGATTCCCAGAGGTTTTCCACATCAAACTGAGGACAGTGCATGGCACACAGTGGTTGTTCAATACACGCTTACTGAGTGGATTAAGACAATAAAGAAAATGTTTATCCCTGTCACCAAAGCTGGCTTTCTAATGCCATGGATCACATAATGAAGATTCAGAATGCATTTGCTCAGCAAATGAATCCTTATTTATTTGTTTACCAGAGTGCAAGGGAATCAAACCTGAGGTCTAATGGTAGACAAGTACTTCATCACTGAGCTACATCCCAAAGCCCCAAAGAAACCATTATTAAATAAGTAGCTAATGGACACAAGTAGCATTGAGGATCAGCCTCTGAATCATTTTTAGCTGAATCGGTGATCTTGCCATTTTGTGTCACACTTCCCTATTGCTTTCTGTCTGTCTGCCACAGGCTCCTATTTCCACTGTATACCCTTGGGGGTTAGCAGCATCTACGAGGGAAAAAAGATCCCTAGTCCTAAGTAGTCATTTCATATTTGGGTACAATTCAAAAAATAAACCTCCCAATTTTTCTGATTTTAATGCCCCTGGGAATACAAATATCTTCAAAAGAAATCATTGTAAATTAAATAATGACTTAAAAACAAGCTTGCATTTCAGCACTTAGTATCTCAGTGGATCCTTATTTTCTTCTTGGCAATTTCCATCTTCTATGAATGCTGTTTATTCTGTGGAATAAGCTCTCGAAAATCATGTTCACTCTGTGACATGCTGATCCGAGTACTTTGCCCCCTTGAAGAGGTCCTGGAGGTCTGTTCCTCCAGATCCTTCTCTGAGTACCTCAGTGTCTCCCCTGGGCAGATGTCTGAAGATCATTAGGCAGGAAGTCTCTGAAGAACACATTGAACAGAATGATTTGGAAACAAAAGTGCTGACATCCATCCATACAGATGTGGTGACCACAACTGAATACAACTGGCTCTCCAAGCCATGGATTTCTGTTAAAGTTTGAATGTGAAATGTCCTGCTGTGGAATAATCCTCTTGTATATTGTAAAGATTTATAATTCAAATTGGTTTAATAATATGCTGATTGGCCAGTAGCCAGGCAGGAAATATAGGCAGGGCAACCAAACTAAGGATGATGGGAAGGAGAAGGGCAGAGTCAGGAGTCGCCAGCCAGATGCAGAGGGAGCAGGAGATAAATGTGTCATGCTAATAAAGGTACCACCACATGGCAGAGCATAAATAGAAATATGGGTTAATTTCAATGTAAGAGTTAGCTAATAACAAGCCTGAGCTATCGACTGAGCATTTATAATTCATATTCAGCCTCTGAGTCAGTTATTTGAGGCCAGGTGGTCCAGACAGGAAACATCCCCCATGTGTTTATGTGTTTGACAGCTGGTTCTCCAGCCGTTTGTGCTGTGTTGAGGTTCTAAAACCTTTAGGACATGTGGCTTAGTTAATCAAAGTGAGTCCCTGAGAGTGATCTTTGAAAGTGATAGCCAACCACTGTCCCCAGCTCATGCTTCCTGATCCATCAAGACATGCACCAGCTGTGCCACAAACTCCCACAGCCATGGCTAAGCCACCCTGGTTGCCACGCCTTCCCACCATGATGAATTGTTCCCTTTGGACTGTAAGCCAAAACAAATGCCTACTCCCTTGAGAGGCTTCTGCCAGATAGTTCCTCACGGCAACAAGTGAAATAACTAATACGATATACTGAAACTGATACTTAGAAACTGAACGTGTCCAGAAGAGCATGAATATCCATGGCATTTATCACACAAAGAAGGAGTGGGGGGAATAGAAACTAATGGCCCAGATTATGTACTGAAAATATACCATAGCCTGGCAGTGGTGGTGCACATGCCTTTATTCCCAGAACTTGGGAGACAGAGGCAGATGAATCTCTGTGAGTCTGAGGCCAACCTGGCTACAAAGTGAGTTCTGGGACAGTTAGGGCTACACAGAGAAACCCTGTCAAGAAAAACAAAACAAACAAAAACACACCGTATAAGGTTAATCATCTAACTAACTCTGCCATTCTGCAGGGCTTAGGTCTAATACACAGGAGGTAAAACATGATTGACTTCAATTCAAACAACAGAAACAAAACACTGTGAGAGCTTCTTCCCCCACCCCCCAAACAAAAACAAAAGTGGCTAAAATTGTAAATGAATGTCATGCTTGACATCCAAACAGGAACTGGGGCTCCATCTTGGCACAGCTTAAAAAGAAAATTGGGACTAACATCCTATGAAAGTTACGCTCCCCGGAGAACATCTGTAATTGCTCCCTGTCTTCCTCAAATGAAACAAAAGCACAGTATTCATCAAAATTTAAGAAGCCTAAAGTAAAGAAAGGAAGTATACTTTAGGGAACGATGGAAGGCTAAGTTTCCCTTCTAACTCCCACTACTGCTTTGAGGAATTGTAAATAAAGGGATGGGCACGGCCATGGAAAGAAAGACTCATGGAGGCATCAGCTATGTGTGCACAGCACCAACTCAGGGGCACAGACAATACTTGGAACTTAGAGAGATAATGTAGTATATTTGCATAGTAGTATATATCTCATATGAACAGATGATATATAGTATCACATGGATGTACATAGTGATAGTTTTTGTCAGGAAGAAAACTGAGAAGTGCAGTGGGAAGACTGTGCCTAGAGCTATAAGCAAGCAAGCGTTAAGCAGAAGAGACCAAAGGTAAGCATGGTAGGAATGTCTAAGAAGTGGAAGCCAGAGGGAAAATATAACTTCTCACTGGCCTGGGGTCTTCCGCCGAGCCCCTCTACCTGGAAACCAGCAGGATGACTATGCCTGGGGTTTTCCTTTTCTTTGCCCTTGATTGGCATAAGGAGACAGAGAGATGAATGGCTGTTTAATGTGGGAGGGCAGAGGCAGAGAAAGAACACCAGTGGTGGAGTGTCCAAAGCCGGGGTTCTAAGGTTCCACACTGCCCTCCGAACTAGGAAAGATGCAGGACCCAGGAGCGGGAACTTCACTCAGGAACTACCGATTCCCTAGGGTGCAGAGGACAGAGCATACCCTTCACGCAAAGACACCTTTGAGACAGAAACACGGGGTTTGGATAAAGCCAACCTCCAGAAACTGAGAAGGGCAAAGGTAGAGCGTGGCCGTAAGAAAACATTCCAGACAAAAGAAGGATACCTGGCAGATTACGGATCCAACCTGTACAAAAGCATAACTTGGTTGATTAGAATGGGATTTCCCATTAAAAACCCTCCTTCTAACTTGAAAAATCTTAAGAACTAAGCAAATATAAAGAAACAAACAAGAAAGGAAGGGATGAGAACGAGAAAGATGGCAGAGCAATACAAGACAAACAAATAACTGGAGAAACTGAAAGACAAACGGAAGCTCAAGAAACTCAACCAGAGAAATAGTGAAGTGATGTGGGATGTGATGTAATATCATACATACATAATATCTATGTGCCAGAGTCTGTTGGACGCATTTTACATACATTAACACACACAGTTTTCCAAAGAACTCTGTAAGGTAAGGAATATTGATTTCATGTTGTACACATGAAGGCATCTGGGCTATAGAATAGCTAAGTAACTGGCCAGAGACCACAGGGCTCCAAAGTATCAAAGCTGGGGTCTCAGCCTTGCACTCGGACTTTAGAATGCAACCTTTTGCTTCATGGTAGTAGGATTGCCTCTAACCTTTGTGTGTTCACCAGCATTCTATGGCTGTAATAAATTCCCCTAGATCCACAACTTCAAATAAGGAAATGTTTAGTTTAGCAAACCATTTCAGAGGTTTCATTCCATGGTCTCTTGACCCTGCTGCATTAGGACCTGCAGTGGAACAGGGTATTATGACAGGAGCATATGGCCAAGGAAAGCCGCTCATCTCATGCCATCCAGAGAGAAGGGGTGGTGACTGGGGAGGTGAGGAGAGAGAAGAAAAGAACTAAGGTCACCAATATTCCTGTGAAGGACACATCTCTGGGGACCTACTTCTTCTAAGTAGACCCACTTCCAAACATTTCTACCACTTCCTAATAACGCCATCAGTAGAGGGCTGAGTCTTCAATGCATGAGACATTGAAGAACACTCAAGATCCAAATTATAACTCTTGGACTTCAGTAAAGAGCAAGGTCAAAACCCCAAGGGTGAGTGTAGCCTCTTTAAATGGTGAATCACCAGAAATCATTCCTTTACCTATTCAAGAAGTCAAGTGAACAGTGCACCACTGCCTATTATGGGATACCAACCTTGGAAGTGTGTCCTACTCTGTGAGATAGATAATTACTCAAGACAAGAAGTCTTTGAATAAAAACATCCCTGCCGAGAAGCTGTGTCTTATGTTTGAGATTTCTCAGCTGTTAAGTTTTGGAGTTAGGATTCAAATCTACTTCCAATCATTCTATGCCTTACAAAGCACTGGAAACTTTAGGCCATTGACTCCAAGAACGTTAGGAACACAGACCAAAAGTCCTTAAGCATAATGAACACAAATGAGAAAGAGCTAGAAATTACATAAAAAGACAGTAGTATGGACAACAGCTTCCAATCAGAGTGAAACTCAAATTCATGGAGCAGAGTGAAAATAAACCAACAGATGTAATTCAACAAGAAGTTTCTAAAATGGGGTGTGAAGAGAAGGCTCCTCAAGCCTGAGGACCAGAGTTCAGATCCCCAGGACACATGCAAATGCTGGGTAGCTGTGGTAATCTGCCTCTATTTCCAGCCTTGTATGGGAGAGACAGGTTCTGGGAGCAAGCTGGCTGACTAGACTAGCTGCAATTTGAGGAGCTCTGGGTTCAACTAAAAAAAACTCTTCCTCAGTCTATAAGGTGGAGAATGATTGAGGACCACTGATACCAACCTCCAGCCTCCATGGCATGCACATGCACATGTACATACAGATGTATACTCAGACCCGTACAACCATGCACACACACATTCATACACAGAGACGTGTGCAGAAATATATAAACTAAAAATAGTAGGGACATATGGATACAAAAATATTGACATGCACTCAGGAGGCAGAGGCAGGCAGATCTTTATGAGTTCGAGGCCAGCCTGGTCTACAAAGTGAGTTCCAGGAAAGGTGCAAAGCTACACAGAGAAACCCTGTCTCGAAAAACAAAAAAACAAAAACAAAACAAAACAAAATATTGACATGAACTATAGCCTAGTAAGTTTGCTAATAATCAAATATAAATCCATGAGAATAAATTCCAAAGGTGAAGCAAAAGTAGCAAGTCACTGATAAGAATAGGAAAAAAGAAATATTTGAAATTTGCCTGCCCTCAATTGCTAATGTCAAGATAATCCAGCAAGGTCAACATTTCAAAGAAGGTGTGATTCCAAAAGTCATACCTAACAAAGAAGCAAAAAAAAAAAATCATCTTTCATAGGTAATTCATGTATGTGCACAATAAGGCATATATAAAAACTATTGATTTTCCCTCCATATTTAAATCTTCCTTTAAAGAATTAAATACTGGTTACTAGTTAATTCTGATATTTTAGGGACATAGTTCGCAGGCAGATCTGTTTTCCTGCCAATGAAGTCATAACTAAGACAAACAGTTCTGTAGATAGAGTACATAATCCCAGAAGAAGAGACAGAGAGGAAAAAAGTCAGTTCAGGAGAACAATGGCCAGGCCACCACTAGAAGTGATGGAATGGAGTTCCTAAGTGACCTTCCAAAGTGTCTCTGTGTTAGTTACTTTTCTACTTCTGTGAAGAGATGTCATGATGAAGGCAACTCATTGAAGAAAGAGTTTATTTACATTTGCAGAGAGTGAGTGTGGTTGTTTGAATGGCAATGACCCCCATATATTTGAATGCTTGGTCCCCAGTTGGTGGAACTGTTTGGGAAGGGTTAGGAGGTGTGGTTTGGTTGGAGGAGATGTGTCAGTGGGGGTGGGCTTTAAGGTTCCAAAAGTTCACATTATTCCACTTCTCTCTCTCTCTCTCTCTCTCTCTCTCTCTCTCTCTCTCTCTCTCTCTCTGCCTTATAAACATTGTCTGAACAGGTAAGCTCTCAGCTACTGCTCCAGCACCACATCTGCCTGCCGGCTGCCGTGCTCTATGCTAGAATGGCCATGAACTCACCCTCTGAAATTGTAAGCAAGCCCTCAATGAAATGCTTTATTTTATAAGTCCCTTTGGTCATGGTAGCTCTTCGTGGCAACACACTAAGATAGAGTACATGACCATCATGGAAAGAAACATGGTGGTTGGCAGGCAGGCATAATACTGGAGCAGTAGATAAGAACTCACATCTTGAGATACAACCACCAGGCAGAAAGCCAACGAGGACTGACTTGGAATTTTGAAACCTCAAAGCCTGCCCCTAATGACACACCTCCTCCAACTCTTGTTGGGGCACCTTCTAATTCTTCCCAAATAGTTCCACCAACAAGAGACCAAGTATTCAACTTGAGCCTATGGGACCAGTCTCATTCAAACCACTCGAGTCTTCTAAAGCATGTCTCCGAGGTATTTATCTGGGCCTGAAACAGAAGCATGCCTGTGTTGCCTCTGATCCTCCTCTTGTCAGGGTAGATTTCAGGCACCTCTGTGCTTTCAGGCTGCTGGAGCATGGGTGCTGAAATGCCAGTGCTCAAGGAAAGCCCGTGGGCAATGCTACCATCTGAACAATTGTCCTGTAGCTTCATGTTGCACCCCTAACATTCCCAGTGTGAAGATGTTTGGAGGGAAGGCCTTGGAGATGGGTTTTGATGTGATCACAAGAGTGAGGGCCCCTTGACAGAGTGAGCATCTTTTTAGGAAAAGAGGAAGGGCAACCTGCTTTCTCTCCACTACTTCTTCTCTCCCATGTCAGGATACAAAGAGAGGGCAGATTTCTGAAATCCAAGAGGAGAGCTCTCTTGACCTAGACCTTAATCTTGAGCCTTTGACTTCCAGAACTGTCTGTTATCTAATCCACCCATCCTGTCACACTTGCCTGGAGAGCATGAGCTAATTAAGACAGGCAGGTGCCACATGATACACAGTTCTGCCCTGAGGTGGTGTTAGAGAAGCCTGCAGAAAAATGTCCATGATAGAAGTGGATAGAATTAGAGGGTGAGGCAGGGGATGAATATATTGGAATAGAGCCTAAGAAATACCCAAGACGTGAGTGCAAATCAATTCACCACACCACAGCCTAGCCGCAAACTGTACATCCTATGACACTGCTCTGGACTGTGTCCTGACGGGCTCTTTATCTTGTAGGTGTGTCTTGTTAGCCCAAGTCTTACTCACTGTAATAACTTTGCAGCATTCTATTATGTGAAAATGCCATAATTAATTGAACCAGTTTCCAGTTGTGGACACTGTAATTGTTCTCAGGCTGCAAACAATGCTCAAGGATACACACACACACTGCATCTTTGTGCATACATGTATTTGTCTGCAGGGACATTTCATACAAATTGAATCAAAGGCATATATATACATATATATGCATATATACATATATATATGCATATACATATACATATGCATATATATATGAGCTTTTAATGTTTTGATAATGAGAAGGTATTCTCCAGCCTTTTCTCAGTTTCTGCTCTGCCAGCATAACATAATTTACTTTGGTTTAATTCATGCCAATTTAAGTTTAATAGGACTGTGGTTTTAACTTGCGTTTTCA
The DNA here is from genome assembly GCF_007827085.1 of Peromyscus californicus insignis. Taxonomy (NCBI): domain Eukaryota; kingdom Metazoa; phylum Chordata; class Mammalia; order Rodentia; family Cricetidae; genus Peromyscus; species Peromyscus californicus. The sequence goes on from NW_026294535.1 coordinate 35,864,603, forward strand.
ATCCTTGAGAGCAGTTGAGTATTTTTGTTTGCTGAAAAGGCTTTCCTAGCATTTCTCCTATAAATTGCTCATTTGCATCTGTTGCTCTTTTTCCTACCCATTGTATTTCAAGTCTTTCATAGTGAGGAAATTTGCCTCTTGTCACGGTTCTTCTGGAAACAATCGCCTCTTGTCTTTTCATGTTAGGTTTTTTTGTTGTTTTGGTTTTTTTTTCCTCCACTGCGGTTGAATTTGGAGGCTTCCACAGGCTGAAAAGCTCACAGTGAGACAGCACCAGCCCCACGCCTGCTGACTTCTTGAAACTACAGGCACATCCACAGCCCCTAGAGCTGCTGCCCTGTGAGCATCAGGCCCCAAACCATCCCAGTGGAAGCTGCTACACGCCACCAGTGCATCTGTGCGTGTGGTCTGCAGGAGCCTGTCCATGCCAGGTTCCAGCAGAGAAGCCCTGACCCTTCCTGAAGCCTGTGTCCCCCACCCCTTCTTTGAGGGCCAGAAGTCTGCCGTAAACTCTTCCTCGGACTCTCTTTCCTCTCTTTGGAGCCTTCTGGGCCTATTATAGCAATTGTGGCCAATCTTTCCCTCCAGAGGACTGTGGTCTGCTGTGGGATAACCCCTCTGTATGCTGTACATATGTTTTATTACCATTGGTTAATAAAGAAGCTGCTTTGGCCTATAGCAAGGCAGGATAGAAATCCAAGCAGAGATACAGGGAGAAGAAGGGCAGAGTTGGGGAGACACCAGCCAGCTGCTGGAGGAGCAAGATGTATTAGCCCAGGTAAAGCCATGAGACACGTGATTAATAAAAATGGGTTCATTTAAGTTGTAAGAGCTAATTGGTAATAAGCCTGAGCAACAGGCCGAACAGTTTGTAATTAATATTCAGCCTCCGAGTGATTATTTTAAAAGTGGCTACAGGACTGGGCGGGACAAAAAAGCCTCCGTTTACAGTGGTCTTCCTCGAGGTGGCCCTGCTCCAGCCTCCAGCTGCTTAGAGACTCTCTTTAGCAAGCCTCTTTTCCACTTCATTTACTGCCTGCCCTCTGTCCCCAGTCTGAGATCTTTTGGTGTCTAAACATTTTACTACTACCTCTTACCTGGATTTCTCTACATCTCAGTCACCCTTTTTATTCAAAGAAACCCAAAATACCTTTCCTTTTGTAAGCCTATATTTAGAGAGCAGCCAGATGACTGCATTTCTGTTCCTCTAGCTTCTAAAATGTCCCTTTCTTTCTGTGGGGGAAATGCATACTACAAGGTGACCCATCACTGTCCTTTTTCTTTTTTCCTTTCGTCTGCCTCCAATCTGAACTTGGATGCAGCTGAGGAGATCATAGTTTTCAGTAGAAATCTTGTTCCTCCTTGACTTCTCCAGGACACTTGGCTGTTAGAGGCACCTACCCGCCCTCTCGACCACTTGCTCAGCTTGGGGATTTGGAATTCATTCATCAAGCTGCTTCTCCATCTCTGGCCAAGACGGTGATGTATGTGTGGTATAAGATAAGAACGCAAGTTACTTATCATTCACAAAATCACCACCCATGTGTGGATGAAGATTCAGCTTGAGTTCCTGAATCAGAAGCTGGGTTTGAATTTGTGTAAGACACAGCACACAAGAGAGTCAGCTAGAGGCTGTGGGGGTGTGGGGGAGGCTAACACGAACACTGAGCCTAAAGACAAGCCACGTGAACCCAAATGATCTGTTTCTCTACGTGTATCTCTTTCACCCTGGATATTGCTCAAAACATGATGACAATATCTCACAGTGGGGTGAGCTAACCTATTACCAGATAACATTTGTCCAATCACGCTCATCAGCAGCATAACCTGGAACTTGCTAGAAGTGAAGAGTCCTGAGCTTTAGCCCAGAATTACAGAATCCAGACCTGCCCCTCCCCCAACTTTTTTTTTTTTTGGTTTTTGATTTTTGGTTTTTTGAGACAGGGTTTCTCTGTGTAGCCCCAGCTGTCCTGGAACTCCTAGATCCACCTGCTTCTGCCTCCCAAGTGCTGGATAAAGGTGTGGGCCGCCACCGCTTGACTCCAAACCTGCCTTTTAACAAGGCTTCTGGGAGATGTAGTTTGTATGTTAAAGTTTGATCTGTCATGTAATGCATAACTCTTCAGTCCTTGCTGGAGGGTGGGGGGCAGTGTAAAGGGAAAAATGTATTCTACCACAATATTTACGAAATCTGCAGGTTGAGGCTTTGTCATCTGCTTCGATTGACACCTGAAGATTCTTTCCCTGTCACTTCAGCCTTTGCTGTTCGATGTGGTCAAAACAAAGGTGCAGTGTTTCTGCAAATGAGCCACAGAGCTCATTTCCAATGAGATGCTTCAAAATGGATAAGAAGGGTTTTTTTTTTTGTTTGTTTGTTTTGTTTTTATTGTTTCCAACAGGAATAAACCAGTTAATAGATAACCAGTTCCCCTGATCTGATGGCACAGTGTACATGTTTTAAAATAAAATGCCCCTCTGTTAACTCACAAGCATTTACAGCTACAGCGTCAATTTGCAATGTGTTAATAAAAACGAACACTATGAGACTCAGATCGGTCCTTAAGGGGCTTCCAAACACCTTGCTGAAACTGGATGAAGGATTCCAATCCAGTTTCCAGCGGAGTTTGGTTGCCCAAGCCTGGCGCCGCCGCAGGGACACACCGCTATGACCCACAGCTGTCCTTGGGGTCAGGGAAACAGATGAAGCTGAGGAGAAACTAACAGTAAAGGGTGAAGACAAGCCAGCTGTTCACTTCTGTTCACAGCTTCTCCGCCTTCTCAGAGAGACAGTGGGGGAGACTGAGAAATCAGGAATATCCCACTCATACAGTGTTTTGTCATTGATGGTGACCTGAAAAATGGAAAATAAGAATGCCCCTATCAAATTCTTTCTTATATTTAACAACAACAACAACAAAAATTACAAGACAAAGTACCAAAACTGAACTCTGAAGAGATAGAAAACCTAACTTGACTTGGAATAAGTAGAAAAAGTTACCCAAATCATAAAATCCCCTAGAAGTATCATGATCTCGAATGTTTCATAAGGAAATCCTCTAAGCTTTTGGGAAATAAATAAATGCAATACCATTTAACCTTCCCCAGAGTATAGCAAGAGGAAAAAGGGCTGTGAAGAGAATCTCCCTGCCAAGTCAGGACAAAGGACTGACCCAGATAACACCTAGAAAGAGAACGCCGTGATGGCTCATGAATATGGACGGCCAAGTCCTAAGTGTAATCTTTGCAGCTATAATTGGGCAGTGTATTAAAGAAAGAGCATATTACACCTTAGTCAAGTGAAGATTCCAGATTCCAAAGAGGCTCCGTTCCAAGAAACACGTTGATATCATTCTTAAATTATAGAATGTAATTTGTAATGTATTGATAAATAGAATCTATTGATACTATTCAGATATTATTAATAAACAATATATTAATAAATATAATTTATCATATTTGTATAAAAAGTTCAGAGCATGGAAGGCTATATATAGGAGGGCTTGGAAGGAAGGAAAGAAGGAAGGGAAGGGGGAAAAATGTAATTATGTTATAATCTCAAAAATGAAAGGGGGAACTAAATAATAGTAATAAGTTCAAGGTCACACATGCTGAAAAAAACACTTGAAAAAGGTTCAGCCTACTCTTGATTCTTTTTTTAATACAAAATCTTATTGAAGTATGGCTCAGATGCCACGTCTATATTGAAAAAGTCTCCATGCTAAAGTTAAAACTGTGACAAGGATGCCTGGGGTAGTCTGAATGTAATTTTGGCCCCCATCATCTCATAGGGAGTGGCACTATTAGGAGGTGTGGCTCTGTTGGAGTGGGTGTGGCCTTGTTGGAGGAAGTGTGTCACTGTGGGGTGGGCTTTGAGGTTTCCTCTGCTCAGGAAGCAGCCCAGTGTCCCAGCCTACTTCCTGTTGCCTGCAAGATGTAGGACTCTCAGCTCCAGCACCACATCTGCCTGCACGCCACCATGTCCCTCCATGATGATAATGGACTGAACCTCTGAAACTGTAAGCCAGCCCCTCAATTAGACATTTTCTTTATAAGGGTTGCCATGGTCATGGTGTCTCTTCACAGCAATGAAAACTCTAAGACAATACCCAAGGTGTCAGTGTTTGCCAGAATTTCAGAAAATACTATCTTGAAATGAATAGAAAAAGTATTTTTCTATAAATGGAAAAAAATTATTGGTGATAAGAAATTAAGATATATTCATTGAACTTTTCCATCTGAGACAGTAGCCAACTGAAAAAATAAAAAAGATAGTATTTCATTTATGAGAACCCCTGAGAACAATGATATCTAGGGGTAAACTTAATGAAGTACACTTTTTTTGAAATGTTTAATTTCACCAAAGGGCATAAAAGAATTCAAATGAAGAGAACAGGGTGTCTTGATTATAGGTAGAAAATTCAGCATTGAAATGATTTTAAAATTCTATAAATTCAATGTGAGAGTGAACCCAGCTATAACCAGTGTATGGGTAAACACATGGAAGTTTAAAACAAAACAAGAAAACTGAGTAAAACGATTAACTGTACAAGATATCTGAGGTCATTAATAACACTGTAAATGACCAACACCACAATATAAAAAATTGGATTATTTAATTAAGAACACGTGGACAGCGATTTTCAAAATAATGATTTTATGTACAAAAGTAAATGCTACGCAAGTCTAAGATTTCAGTGTGTTCAGATCGCCACGATGACTTTGGGAGGGTGTAATATATTCGTGTACTTATGGTCCTAGAAGTGGAAGAGGACGGTGTTAAGAGGCAAGTTAGGGAGCCAAGCACGTTCAAGAAGAGAAGCCAGGGTGGGATTCGAGTGTAAAAGCCTGTTCCTGCTAAGACAGGCCAGACGCAGGGAAGGCAGTGCGCCCAGAGGGAAGAAGCTGGATGCAGAACTGGGAGGCTGAGTCAGAGGTCCTCACAAGAGCATCCATCTTCCCCGCTTGCGGAAAGTAACCACTCAGGGCACTCAGATTCTCAGCGGACCCTGCACGGCTGAACTGCGGACTGGAAGCCCATAGCCCCTCTGCGTTCGGCCAGAAAGACACACTTAGAACATGGAGGTCGGATGAAACCTGACCGACTTGTACATCTGTTAGCTAATCTCTCCCCTTAACGATTCTCACCGAGCAGAGGCAACTGAAGATTTGAAATGCTCAGTTAGCTTAATTACAGCTCAGAACCGCGTTTCCCGCTGGGAACTGAAATCTTCACGCTCTGGGTTGCCTGTAATATTTGCTTGGAGCGTTTGGTACTTGGAATCCACAGAGAAAATTTCCATTTTGAGCTGTGTTTGACAGTTTTGGGATGTGACTAGAACTCAAGTCTAGTCAAAAGCAGTATTAACAGGTACTTTTGTTTTTTACCATCAGCAACAACAAAACACAAGAACTAAGAAAATAACATTTATTTATTATTTTTTTATTGTGTGTGTGTGAGAGAGAGAGAAAGTGGTTTATGCACGTGTGTGTGTGTGTGTGTGTGTGTGTGTGTGTGTGTGTGTGTGTGTGTGTGTGTGTGTGGTGGGGGTGCTCACCCTGAACACGTGTGTGGAAACCAGAGGCCAAAGCCTTCCTCTGTCGTTCTATATTTTCTTGAGACATGAGCAGAGCCTGCTGGTGGTATATGAGGCCACAGGATCTGCTGCTGTCCCCAAGCTCGGCAGGGTAGGGGTGGGGTGGGGGGGTGTTACAGGGGTACTCCTGCCATACCTGGCTTTTATGTGGGGGATGGGGGTCCAAACTCAGGTCTTCACACTTGGGCAGCCAGCTCTTCACTCCTGGAGCTTCTCCCCAGCCCAGAAAACACATCTTTAAAGGAGGCAATCTGTTTTTAATTGGGATTAAGGCAACTGTAGTAAGAAATCGCATTTCTAAACAGCGGGGGCTGATAAAGTAATCTTTTGGTACAGGACTAGGTAGTAAATACTTTCACCTTTATAGGCCCTGGAGGCCTCTCTCACAACCGTTTTGTTCTGCATGGAAGTAGTTATAGACACACATATATATATATATGAATACACACAGGTTATTTGAAAACAGATGGGAAAGCAGATTGGGCTGGAAGGCTGTAGCTCTTAGGACCCCCCACGTAGAGTATCCAGAAAAATAAGGAGATAAGAGACAGCACTGTCTTAGCCTTTAGTCCTTCTAATTGAGAATATCCAAACTAAATGTAACTGTAAAACAGTAATCAACGGACAAAGATGCCCAATGGAAGGAGTAGACAGGGCTTTGGTAGTCGGTAAAATGATCAAAGCGTGCGATGGTTGAATGTGTCAGGGTCCCTTTTACTTTTTCCATCAGGACATAGAAACCACCTAATTAAGAGGTGTTTCTGTCTCTGCCTCATTTCTTCTTGTGGGTGCAGTTGGATTAACATTTTCAGGGGTCACTGGGACACACATCATAGCGTTTCCTGCCTGAAGCGGGAAGAAGCTGCCAGCTCTCCGCAGGCTCCGTCCCTAGCCCTGATCTACCAGCATCCCCGAGGAGTCACAGAACCTCTTTGTACAGCATGCACAGCACACACTCAGATCTAGGGCCGGGTTCTGATCCCCCAGCTGGTCAATAGCAAGTCAAGGCACATGGTAGATTTCTTGTCTGGAGCTGTGTGAAACGAATATGGACCTGGCTCCATCTAGCTTATGCAGTTAAAGCTGGTGGAAGCGAGATGCCTGAAATACTTCGGGAATCTACCTGCTAACCACTCAGTTACCTTCTGAGAACTTAAGCCCCCAGCACCCTCCCTTGCCATCTCCTGTCACTTCCTCACCCACCACTTCACATGCTGGTTGGGAAAATAAGGCTAAGGTTGAGATGCCTCAGTGCGTGCTGGACACTGTGTGCTTTTATGGTCATAAGCGGAAAAACATGAAAATGGTTCATTGAGCGTGAAATCAGGCCCAGTGGGCCTTAACAACTATCACTGATGGTAGAAATGCCAAACAGAGCAGTGGGACAGATGTATGGCCAGGGACATCTTTAAAAGGCACATGCATGCTCCTGGTTCCTCGTAAACAAGAATCTTTATATCACAGTAGTAAAATACTCTGAGAACAAGGCATTGATTACCCTGCAGCTGGAGAAGCAGTATGAGATCCCAAGTGCCTTGGATACCTGACCAAAACAAAGTTAGCCCTGCTCTGGAAGATTCTGTCTTCGTTCAGGTAAGCAGGAATTATAATGTCACCAAGTGGAGGATGAACTCTGACCCCAGAGACTTTGCTAGAAGATAAAAACAGCCAAGTACCTTGGGGCATTTGTGGCAGATAAGAAGGATATAGTCATCACTCTAAGGCAGAGACCCTTCTTTCCTTTCCGGCCAATCCAGCTTAAAGTCTGCCACCGAGAGGAGTTGGTGTGGATTTGTAAGTCAATACAGAAAGAGTAGTAGTTATTTCCAGAGGCAGTTGCAGGCAGATGTTGGGGGCATTGGGGATTCCCTGGAGCTTCCAGAGAACTCTCCAGAGCCACCTGGTTTGTCCCAGCAGACTGAGACAGTAAGGTGATGCTTCTCTGAGAGCCATGGGGACTGCAGCAGCGACCAGGCAGGCCACTGAAGGTAGTCCACTCAAGTCATCCTGGCCAGCAGCTCTGACCTCCAGCAGACTTCCGGCTGCTCAGCGCTGCATCCCAAACTCATCATAGAAACCTGGAATTCTATGTTTAACCCTTTGTGCCTGGCACACAGAGAGTACCTGCTGTTCTCACATATGTGAGCAGGTATTTAATAACATTTTAACCTTTGGGGTTTTTTTTGTTGTTGTTTTGTTTTGTTTGTCTGTTTGTTTTGTTTGTTTTTTATTTTTTATTTTTTAGTAATGAGAAGACATTAAACAGATCATGCACAGATGGAAGCAAATATTGTTTTCTGTAACATCTGAGGTGTTCTCGACGGCAAAGCACGGAGTTAACATAGAGAGTCTTTGAGTGTTCTCAAATGAGAAGTCTTATAGAAAGCACATACATAGTTAAGAGTATGACGCAGCCGCACTTCAGGGCGAGCATAAGTGAGAAATGAGCACAGTTGGTCGGAGAGCACACAGCCTCAGGGAGCTGGAGCTCCAAGCTGCTCACACAGCATCCTCATAGGCATTTGCACCACCAGTGTGGTCCCATTCAAATCTTTAACCTGAGAATCTAAAGGGGTGTTAGTGTGGGGGTGGGGCAGGGGAGGTGCCTCAGATATCTGATCTTCACTCAGGTGGGCAGGGATTGGAAGATATACTCTGACCTCGAAGACTTTGCTAGAAGACAGATACAACTGTGTGCCTTGGAATTGGTGGGGGCATGGCAGCCGGGTGATGGCACATAGCAGGGGTCTGAGTTTCCTACAGGGAGAGCAGCTAAGAGCAATCAATACCTTTCGATTCAAGATAGAAAACTGGACAGTTATCCGCAGAGTTCCAGCTTCTTGGCTGACTTTAGGGGACCCAGAAACTCTCCACATTCACTATCCCAGGCTCCCTCAGCCGTTTCCAGTTCTTAAGGCTCCCACAGCCCTGGGTTTTGGCTAAATGCTGTTCTGTCTGGCCCAGTGTCCCCACCCTATGCTGCCTAGTGCACTTGGACTCTGGTGAGTGTTCCCCCTGGGGAAGCTTTCTTTGCAGGATTTGGCTCACACATGTCCCTTCCCTGTCCTGCAGTGGCTCCAACTTCCTTATTGCCAAGTGTTGCCCTTAGCCCTTGACCCGTCTTATCGAAACTCTTGTGACTTCTCTGGAAAAGACTCAGAGGAAAAACCGGAGGCCAGGAAGGTTCAATATCTTGCCTGTGTCAGAAGCTGGATAGAGTGGGGTCAGGACTCTGGACTCCGGAGGTCAGAACTTCCTCTCTGGAACCCTGTCCTTATCAGTGTTAGTTCTGTGATGATCTTACCAAAGTGAGCTCAGCCAAATTAAAATAAAATGAAGAATGATAACACTCATGAAAACATCCTAAGAGCTGGTTATGTGCCAGGGACTATTTTACGCCCTGGTTTGACTCATGTAATCCTCGTAATAACCCTATGAGGTACCGACTATCATGGCCCCCGTTTTGCTGATGAGGATACGAGCTCCTCTTTCTCAGCACCTTCTCACATTCTTCTGATTGGTTCTATATGTCCCCGTGTGTGGAGGAGCTTGGGTGGAAGAGGCTCCCCCTGAGCACCGCGTCATAGGGGATCATCCTGGAGGCCAGGACAGGCTTCCTCAAGGGGCCACCTCTCTCAGCACATCCAGAGGCTGCTGCTTGCACACGTCCGCACCATGACAGCTGGCTTGGGCAGAGGCCACAGCACAGAAGCAGACGTTCAGCGGCGAGGTTCAGCTGCACTGTCAGAAGACGGAAGTCGGAAGTTGGAAGCGATGACCCTCCCTGGGGCCGGGAAAGCTGCGACACAGCTGCGCGCCTTCTGCGCGCTGGCTTCGAATCCCACCTGGGGTCGTGCAAGCAGGAGACCCTTGAGCATGCGCTGAAGAGAGCGCGCCCCACCGAGACTGGCAGAGAGCCAAGTCTCCACCGTGGGGGTTGGAGAAAGCGGAGCAGGTCTGTGATCCTGAGCCTCTGGGGAGAAGGGAACATTTCTGTGGTGCTGGGGCCCCACGTGGGGGTGAGCCAAAGGGGAAAGGTGAAGATGAGTATTAGGAGTGATTAAAGCACACAGGTTCTTGAGTTCTGCCTCAGCTGAGAGACAAGGGTTGGTGGGCTCAGAAGCGATGAGAATAAAACAAGTAAAGACTGGTCCACCTGCATAAAACAGGCTCTCCTCCTTACTCTGGGGAGGTGGGGACGGTTGCACCCCATCTAACTCTCGGTCCCCCTGCCCTTGACGAGAGCAAAGCTTCCAGTCAGCTTCTAAAAATACGAAGCGTATGTTGCACCAAAAATTGTACACACACATTTATAAAGGCTTCTTCCACAGAAAGCCGGGAGAGGAGAAACCTGGCAGGCATCAAGTGGTGAGCGGATCAGTAAAGCAGCGGACACGCACCGCATGGCGTTCCGCGGTTATGAGAATGGCTGAGAACGATGTGGATAAACTTGAAATAGTGTTGGGAAACAGTCCTCATAGAAGGACTGTGCATGTCTTCGGGCTCCCTGTGAGACGGAAGGTATAAGCACTGCCTCAGAACAAAGGCAGGGTGAGGTGACGAGAAGGGGCAGCCAGAGGGTCTCGGTTTCCTTTCGGATGCGATGCTGAAGTTCTACAATCAACTGTGGTGGCGATTGCACGTGCTGCGAGCGTGTAAGACTCCTTCGGCTGCACATCTGAAATGCATGCATGGTGTATGCTGCTGCAATCACGTCTTGAGAAGCTGGGTTTGGGATACTGCGGGATGCTGACCCCAGCCTCAACTGTCTCCAAAGTTCCTGAGAATGGTGTCAGAACAACATCGGGTGCTGCCTGTAAGGCCACTGGGCTGTGGAAGCAAAAGTGTTCGGCGATCAGGAGCGAACACTTCAAAATATGTAAAGAAAAGCTACAGGCGACAGAACTGTCCCCCAGTCAACCAGAACAGACACCAAAACTCAAGACTCCTTAAAAGACTTTCTCCAAAAGTCAAATTTCAAGACTCCTTAAAAGGCACTTCCTCCCTCCCCCTCCCTCCCCCTCCCTCCCCCTCCCTCCCCCTCCCTCCTCCCTCCTCCTACCTCCTCCTCCCTCTCTATATGAACCATCTATATTTTTGTGCATACATTGTCCTACATCTGCCTACGTTCTCAGCCACATTTCTGCTTGGATTCTCTCAAGTCAAATTTAACACTTGCAAGAAGAAAGTCCTCCTGTCCCATGTCCTACATCCTCCTATTCCGTAACTCCCTACGCCTCATCTCAGGAAAAGAGCAATCCTCTCCTTTGAGTTTCTCAGACCATCTTAAGTCCAATCCATCAGCAATTCGGCTGGATTTTAAATCTTGCGTCCTCTCACCACTTCCATCCACCTGGACCACCCTGATGAAAGAGCGCTGGGCTTGCTCCTGTATAACTGCGACAGCCTCCCACCTGTCCCCCTTTCTTCTGCCCTTCCTCACCTTGACAAAATTCTCCAATAGGTTTCTATCCTTCCTTCCTTCCTTTTTCCTTCCTTCCTTCCTTTCTTTGCAACCTACAAATCACACCCTGCCTCTCTAGTTCATCTTCTGCAATTCCCCTTTCACTCAGGCTAGTCTAAGAGATTTTCCCACAATGCCACTAACCCTCACAGTTCCCATCATATGAAAACTAATATAGAGTTACACTGAGTCGGTGCAATATGCCAGAAACCTGAGAATCTTGCTGTTCCTTCTGTCTGGAAGCCTTAACCCCCAGAGGTCCACACAGGTCATGTGTGTCCTCTTTATGATCTTTGCTTGGATGTTATCTTATCTGAAATGTTTTACCAGACAAAATTATTTAGGACTTTAGTATTCCACCCCTATCTTTCACAGGGCACCCTCTGACATACCACTTAAGCCTGGTATTTATTGCCCATTTCCCTACATAAGACTGTAGGTCAGTGAAGACATAAACCTTGGAAATTTTGTTCATTAATAAGCTCCCTAAGCACACAACATACAATTTGAAAACATTTGTTCAATGGATGAATAACCTCTAATTTGATCCCAGATGACATCCACAAATGACATCACTCATCCTCATTTCCCAGATGAGGAAAAGCAGGTTTGCAATGGTTATGTAATCACTGAAGGCTTGCACAGCTTTCCTTGGGGACACGCCCTTATTTGTCTGTGGGCGACACAAATGAATCGCTCACCTTTGGATGGACCCTCACTAGATAAGGGAACGTGTCCCCAGATGACAGCTGCTCTTAGAAACCATCAGCTAGAACTCAAACAGGTCTGTTTGCTACTTCCATAATGCTCCCAAACCCCACAGTTTTCCACTGTCTTTTGGTGCTTGTGTGGCTAATTGAAAGTATTCCAAGTATTCAATTTTGCAGGGCCAACAAATGTCCTCACTGTGCAATAAACGCATTGACACCACGTTAGAGAGATGCTTCCGTCCCTCCTGAAGGCCTCTGCCCAGGGTGTGATGCCTCCAGTGTGTTCTATTCTCACTCACAGACTTACTCAGTCTCACTCTTCTCTTGTGAGCCAGGGTGGGGTTGGGCAGGGGACAGATAGCTCTGTCAGGCATGCAGGGACGTGGATAAGCCACTTGGAAATGTCTCCCTGTCTTCCTTCTCCACGTGTCTCCTCATCTAGTGTTCACTGTGCTCTAGAATGACTCGGTAACCATCCGGTCACTGTTTGAATCCTCAGAAAGCCGAGGGAAGGCCCCTTTTATGAAGAACTTGGTGCTGTTATGCTATTATTTGTCTGTACCCCCAATCCTTCGCTATTGGGGTCTTTTCACTTCTGTAGAAAGAGTTCCCTTTCTTCTTAACAAGGAACCCCTGTTTGTAGGGCTGAGAATTATTTCTGTTATGATTCTTTTCCAAAACTGCCATGCCAAAAAGAAAAAAATAATTCCCCCTGCTTCTCTGCCGGCCTCTATTTTCTTTCTTGTTTACAATATTCTTGGATTTTTGTTGTTTTGTTTTCTTTTAGTTATTCTTCACAAGAGTGCCTCTCATCCCGCTAAAACTCAGTAGAAAGTCTCAAAAAGCACACCACACAGTGTATTTAGAGTTGTACTTGTGTCCAGGAGAGTTCCTGGTGCTGTCCTAATGGCTGAACACTGCGGTGATTCAGGTGACAGATCATGTCTCTTATCTGAGGGACTAAGCAACACTAGTCTGGGAGGAAACAGGGTCTGCTCCTCTAAGGAAGGCTGTGTCCAGAACTTAGAGAGGCGTTGAGATCTGGATTTTGTCCCCTGACCACTGCCAGGCAGGCTCTCCCTTTGGGTGGGAGATGGGGTCACACAGAGCCATTCAGAAGCCCTGTTCACCCTACAGCCCAGGACATTTGGATCTTCAGAACCTCTGATGATAAATGCAGGACCCAGGACTCGGCTCCAGCATGTGGCTGGGAGCTGCGGCTCTCAGGCACTTTCCAGTCACTGCTGTAAACATGGGTAGTCTTACTGCCTGGTTTGCCCAAGACTACCCAAAGTACTTCCAGGGAGTAGGCACCTGTGATAACCATGGAAGAAGATAAACTCCCCCTAGCCAGGATAGCACAGGCATGGTTATGAGGGAGAAGGACCAGGAAACCATCAATACCTCCAGGCATGAAAAAGATACAGAGCTCTCTTCACACAGCTAACTTAAAAATGCATAGTTCCGAACTGTGGAAATGGGTATAAAAGAGTCTAGGAAGTTCTGGGCCTTTCCCCTAGGGTAGCAAATACATTGAAAGAAAAAAATAATTAAAGTGCCTTTGGCTCCCTGGTCCTATAAACCCACTTTTGGTCTGTTTTCAGAGTGGCGCCATACTCCAAGATAGGAGAGGCTTTTTGCATACATGTGCCCAAGGATAGGAAACATTGATACAGATGTGGCTGTCCCGCCCTGGATGCCAGGGGCTTACCAGATATGATACGCCACAATTTTAACTTGATTTTCTCATCCTCATAATGTAATTTTGTGGTGACTTGGGGGACAGGTAAAGGGAAGGCTTTGATAAAAGCCACCTGGACTATGGACCGTACCATACAAATGAGAAAACCAAGTGTATGCGTGTTGGTTGGGGTCCACCAAGCGGCAGAGGCTGAGGCTGTTGAATCACGAGGCTGATTTACTGAAGACAAGAACAGGAGGAAGCAAACTGGGTATGCAGCATCAACGCGTTCCAACCACAATGGTGATGAGACGGAAGGGCAACTGCATCTGAAGCTCAGCCAGGCGCCGTGGGTACCCCAAAGGCACGGTCACCCATTGGAGAAATCTCAAGTGGATTGAGAATGGGTGCACCTCCAGGTCCCTTAGGCCACACCATTAGTAAAGTCCAGCCTTCAGGCAGCGTGGCTGGGTAGCTGCAGAAGGAGAAAGCATGATGGGTAAAGAAGGAAGGCAGTGATGCCCCTACAGAGGGAGCTATGAGGAGTGTCTATGGCTGCCACACTAAAGCACTGGAAGGAGATGGAATTCCCATGTGCTCCGCTTATCTATTGTGGTTATTCCAATCCAGCCAACTTGAATCTGAATTCTGTATGTTTCTCACTATGTTAAGCAAATCCTTTATAGGTGATAGTGTAGGGCTATTTGAAATTTAGCTTCTGGATTTAAAAAAAAAAAAAGAATAAGTTTCTCCTCTAATTTGCTGTGGTCAGCTTCCTTCCAAGTCAGGGAGTTGTGCCAGCTCTGGGCTATTCCAGTATAAAAGCTTATCCAGGTTTCTGGGCGTGAGCCCATGCCAAAAGAAAATGTGATACCTTTGGAAAGTAGCCAAGGCTCTTTGTGCCGTGGGCATCTCTGAAGTAGGACTTGCATTCTTGTTGGGGATACTGTATCAAGCCCTATAAAGCATCTTTTGGAGTCTGGGGTTATAAAACAATAAACAGAAACACCAGCTTCCAGCCATGAAAAAGATATGCTTTTGGCCTTATTCTTGCTTCTCTCTCTCCTTGCCAGAGAAGCAGTGTCGTAGCACAGTGACCATCTCAACTGTGCTGTGAGAAAAGTATGTTAAACAGATGGCATCATCCAAGGAATTCTTCCAGCCCACGAGTATATATCGAGCACATACACTGTCCTAGGAACTAAAAATGGAGCAGTGACATGTGGCCAAAGACATCCTGAGGCCACAAAGATCACTTCCTAGAGGGAGGAGAATAACCAATAAGCCACTGAAACGCACGTGGGATGAATACAAAGCTGAGCTTGGCTTGGGTGCCTTGAGGTAAGGAGGTGCTACTGATAATATGGTCAGGGCGTGTTTCTATGCATTCAAAGGTAAAAAATGGAGGCAGTTATGTGATAAAGCAGGGAAAGGCATCCAAGACAGAGAGGATGCTGAGGAAGGAGGTTAGGGACATGCGTCTTTCACTAGACATGATACATGAAGGTCTACGTGGCTGCAGCCTGCAAAGTCCTCGGGGTGCCTAAGGTGAGAGTGATAGGAAAGGCCAATTCACCTGGGACCTCACAAACTAAGGTAAAAACCGGGCTTTCCTCTAGGTGCAGCTAGAAGCCACCAGAGAGCTTTAAGCAGAATCCTCTAAGTAGGAGACATTGTCCAGCTGTGAAGTCCAGGCACTGAGGGGAGGGAACAGAAGTAGAGAGGCTTTTGGAAGGGGATGACGGTGACCCTGGGGCAGATGAAGGTGACAAGGGAGAAGGTGGCGAGAAGTGGTTCAACTTTAAAAGTTCTTCTTCCGTTCACACAGAAACCTGTAACGATCTAATTTTACCTTCCCAATGCTGTGGGATGTCTTTCTGTATGCTGTGAATATGTGTTGCTCTGATTGGTTGATTAAGAAAGCTGCATTGGCCAATGGCAGGGCAGGATGGAGCCAGGTAGGAAGATCCAAGAGAGATAGGAGGAAGAGAAAGGAAAGGCACAGAGACACCATCCTGCATCCAGGGAGCAGCATGTAATGGCACACAGGTAAAGCCACGGAACACATGGCAACATATAGATTAATATAAATGGGCTGAGTTTAGTTATAAGAGCTAGCTAGCAAGAAAACTGAGCCATAGGCCATGGCCACACAGATCGTAATTGATATAAGACTCTGTGTGTTTACTTGGGTCTGAGCGGCTGCAGGACCAGGCAGGACACAGGAAAACTTCCAACTATATCCCAAGATGGAGCCTGATATACTGGTACCTTGGCTCTGACCACAGAACATCTGCAGAGGCAACCCAGGCCAGAGTGGGGCAAGGAAAGAAAAGGAAGGAAACAGTGTATCTCTACCTTGGCTCTGCAGGGGGAAAGGAGATGGGCATGGGGGCAGGTGCCAACTTGGAGTTGGAGGCCAGAAGATCAGAAGGTCAAGGCCACTCTGGCCTCCGTAGCATGTCTGAGGCTAGTCTAGGGCTAGGGCTAGGTGGTCCTTGTCTCAAAAAATAAAAAATTTAAAGAAGAGACTTGATCTCTTAACCTCAAAAGCAAAAGCAAAAGTGTAACACACACTCACACACATTCACACATGCTCACCCACACACCTACCCACACATACTTATACAGACATTCACACACACACATACACACTCACACAAACATTCACACACATTCTCACACACATTCTCTCTCACACACATTCACACACACTCACTCACACACACATATTCACACAGACATTCACACACATACGCACACACACACGCACACACACATTCACATACTCACACACACATTCACACATACACACAATATGTTAAAGGATATTCCATTAATAAGATCATATCCTTGTGGTAATAGGCCAATGACAGCCCACAGTTCTATAGTGCTCCCTATGTGGCCAGCACTGAGAACTTTTGCTTCTATTGTCTCATTTAAATATGACAACAACTCTACAGTACAGGGTTATTATTCCCATTGCATAGAGGAGAAAATTGAGTCACACAAAGGCTAAATCAGAGAATGTGATTAGTCTCAGTTTGAAGGCTCTCCTGAATAAGGTCTCTGGGGTCCCTCCAACCTCCAGGGTCACAAGACCAGGCGGTGGCTCTTACGCAGAGGCTCCTCTTCTTATGGTGTGGCTCCACCCCATCTCCTACAGGAAGCTGAAGACTTCCATGTCTTAGGATTTCCATCCAGGCAAACCTGGGATTTACAGCTCCAATAAAGAAAAGAATGTCGTACTAAGACAATATGAAGTAGAGTTGCAGAGTTGCTAAAAAATGGCTCCATGGGTAAAGGCGCATATTGCCAAAACTGGCGATCCCAGTTCAAGTCCCAGGACCCACTCGGTGAATGAAGAAGAGAACTAACTCCTGCAAGTTCACCTCTGACCTCCATATATGCCGTGTAGCATACAGGTATACACATACACTCACATACAGAGACACACACATAGATGTTGAATGTTTTTAAAAGGTATTTTTAATGTGACTCTTCAGCACAGGGGTTATTAGCAAGAAGGGTCCTCAGAGAAAGAAGGAGACACACCCAAATGTGGATATGAGCTTCTGGTGAAGGCGGCACCATTAGGGTTCTTTATATGTGGTCTTTGGTAGCTGCTCTCAAGGTATATCTTTAGAAGTTGCTAAGAAAACCCCTTTTTAAGATTGTTCAAAGAATGCTGCTTGTAACAAGGTTAAAAGATAAAGCATTTCCTTCTGCAAACGAAATTGCAAGGTGGATTTATATGGGATAGTGATTAGATTTAGGAATGAGAGAGACAGGGTTATACATCATTTGGACCCTAAAGTAAGTGTGGTTTATTTACTGTCCTTGATAAGAGGTCTTTTGGAAAACATATAATGTTCTGTGAGCGATTTCCTGCTTCTTGACAGAAAATGTGTACCAGACCCTGGGATGAAGGCTTTTGGTTTTTGTTTGTTTTTGTTTGACCAAGCTGACCTTCTATGTCATAATTTTCCTGTCTTTCTATCCTACCACATTACCATGGAGCGAGCTTTCCCACTGTGCACTTGGCTGGTATATTTTGGCTAAAAGAAAAGCCAAATGGAAGAAGGTGGCAAGGCCTCAACAGTCAGAAGTCACTGCTCCGCCCACTCCATGCCCAGCTTTACAACCCAGTTACTGTTTAACCCCGTGCCAAGGAAATACCCGGTAACAAATACACAAATACAGCCAGCAACTGTTTACTGGGCTCTGACCAGACTAGGTCCTGGAGCACACTGCGGGCAAAGCCACGGCCTCAGTGGGGAATCCCAATCAGCAGACTAAGTTGTAAGAGGAGACTGACAATATCATAACCAGATGGGAAATCCAACCAGCAAATCCCAGAGCGCATCAGAGATGTGTGAGCTGCATAGAAATAGGGATCTGGAACTATGCTGAGTAAGGCAGACAGAGAGAAAAGGAATTCAGAGAAGGGTGAGTCTGCAGGCCTCAGAGAAGGAACTTGGAATAATTCTACGGAATTCAGAAGCACCGAGAGGGAAGCATCCCGCTATACTTCCGCAAGAGGCCCCACCCTTCTCCGAGGCTGAGAAGCGCAGACCGTCTGCTGATGAAGCTGTCTTAACGCAGAGGGACTCCGTGTTCTGACTTCTGTTATGCCTGGGGAGAAGTGGGCTGATGGAAGAGAATGCCAGGAGTGTGTTTCTCAGAAACTCCCAGGCTGACGCCCGCCTGACTGTCCATTGAGTAGTGGTCAGTTCAGAGCTGTTCAGAGATCTCCCATCAGTCATGGATGTCCAGTGAAGCAGTCAGGCAAAGGCAGGAAGCTGAGAGCCTCCGGGCCCTGGTCCCTCTGTTCCTTCACCCACCCCACCCTCCCAGCTCTGAGAAAGTCCTCAAGGCGAGAGTCACTCGGATGGGAGAAAAAAACCAGTTCGCTCCATTTTGAGTCATACTGCTGAATCATAAGGCAGGTGTCAAAACAAGGCTTTCTACAGGTGGCGCTTAAAATCACTGCCGAGAAAGCTGGAAGGAACCTCAAGGGTCCTGTTTTCTCTGACACTTCGGAAACAGTGGTGAGGTTTAGGGGTGTGGTGGGGAAGAGAGGTTCATTCTGGTAAAAATGTCTCCCCTTGGCACCAGACAGAGCACGCACGCCTCTACCTCTCCTCTGAGTAAAAACTCTACTGACGTGCTAACACTGACTCTTCTGTTTAAATCAGAAATAGACAAAAATGGATCAGCATCTTCCGGAGATGGGTCCCAAGACCTTCAGAGAACATCAAACTCTCCAGAGGCCCAAGTCCTCTGTGTCAAGTGGTGCAGTGTTTGCAAAGAGCTCGTGTGCGTCCTCGTGTAGACGTGTGGGTTTGGGTCACCCTCACTGCTTTATGTTCTTATGGGGAAAGTACTAGAGAAAAAGCCCGTGTGTGTGTGTGTGTGTGTGTGTGTGTGTGTGTGTGTGTGTGTGTTCACTACACTTGTATTGTCCCCTAAGCACGCCAGTGCACACTGGCTTACCCCACTGATGACGACATGCAGGCCCAGCCACCCTTCCCGCCCATTTGTTCCTGCCTCTTTATTGGTTTTATAGTCTTTCTATAAAGACTCTACTTTTCTACCTCAGCTTTACTAGATTCAACCTTTGTCATGTCCACCTTTGGGTTTTACACCTTTAAAAGAAGCTTTGACGGGGCAAGGAGGCATGGCTCAGGGTGGAGAGCTTCCCTAGCGCAGGTGAGGTCCCAAGCCCTGTCTCCATCACTTTCTCCTCCCCCCCAAAGATAAACAAATAAACCAATATTGTGGAAGACAAAAGAAGCCTTGATAGCTGATACTATAAAATAAGCCATTGGTCTGTATATACTGCCGATTATTATCATTTAATATCATTTTAAGCCATACCTCTATATGACTTGAGGTAACCTACTGTATTTCATTTTCCCAAACAACCAACTTTCCCAGGACCATCTGTTGTTTTGTCCATTCCTTGAATGATCCGAAAGGTATCTTTATCATATGCTAAATATTCTATACTCTTGGGTGTGGTCGATTATGTTACCACACCCTAGCCAAGCACTGCAGAGCCCTTCCCTGTGGAAGCCCTCTGGCAAGGATCAAGCATCCTGTTAGCCTGGGGTGTGGCCACTTGGCTGACCGTGGTCAGTGAAACTCCAGCAGGAATTGACAAGCATCTCCTATAACCAGAGGCTTTCGGGGGCTCCAGTGGCTCACCCTGCTTCTTCTCCCTCTGGAATACCGTTACATTTCTGGATGGAGGCTGCTCCATCAGCCTGGGTACCAGGATGAAGACAGAATGGAGAAGTCTGCTGCCTCACAAGGGACAGTCAGTTTGAACAAAAATCCTCCTGACTTATAATAAACTACCAGGCTTGAAAGGCTTTGTTTTCATAGGAAAAGCCATAAAAACCTAATCTATCTTGACTGTGTTTCTGTTTCTCCTTCAGTAGAAGCATGGGGCTTGTTTAATTTTTATGTTTTGGATATTGGGGATTGAGCGTTAACAAGCACTCTGCCGCTGCCTTAGACTCCTCATCCATTTTTCATTTTGAGATGAGGGCTCACTGAGTTGGCTGAGACTTGCCTTGACCTCAGTAGCCTGGGCTGGCCTTAAATTTGTAATCCCCCTGCCTCAGCCTCATGAGTTGCTTTATGGAATTATAGACCCATACCACCAGGCTGGCCTTCAGAACCTTATTCTTAGAGAACCACCAACTATCTAAAAATCAAAGGAGGTGCAAGACCTTATTTGTGCAAAGAAGTCAAGAGATGATCCAAAACACTGCCCCCAAGGTTTTCTATCTTTACTATTCCCTTCCTTCCTTCAGCATTCTGGAATGCAGAGAGCAAGCCATGGGGACAGGAAAGGAAGGCTAAACCCTGGGGAGAGAGCTGGAGGGCAGCACAAATATTGTGTAGCAACACTCAGTTGGGGGATTTTAGTATTGTTTTCTCCTCCTCCAGGACAGAGCCTTAACTACAGACTGAGGTCTGTGTGGCCACTCCCCCTGTACAGACTGAGGTCTCACAGAGCCTGCTGTGTGGCCACTCCCCATGTGGTGTCCACCACCACCCCACCCCACACCCCACACCCGCCATCTCTCAGTGTGGGCCTGACTTAAGAGTTTCGCATCCCATTGATGTAACTAGCTCTGCCTCCATCTGGAAGTGACTTGTCTATACCCAAGAGGACGAAGAAGTACAAAGCCTTAATCCAGAATATCGGCTAGATGCCTTGGAGGTCCAGAAAAACATACAAGACTGTGTCCTGCCAACATTGAAACCATCTTCTTGGCCTCACATTTAGTTGTGAATGAGAACTGATGGTTTCCAGTTAAAAATCACATTTGTACGTGACAAGACCTGATTCTGTTCTTCTGCCCAAATTTTGACATTGAATGGTAGCCAAGCTTTGGCTTGCTCTTGAGCCCAGAGTCAGAGAAAATTTTATCATTTCCAACAGCATTTCTCCTCCTCCACCACCCCCTTTCTCCCAGCCACCTCCACAGCTCATCAGAGATTCACAGACATATAAATCAGAGTTGGCTCCATTTACAGAAGAATAGAGAACTGGACACCACCCAAACAGAGAAGTCATCCCCAGAACAATTAGTCACCAGCGACGCACATTCCATGCGGCGGTGAGCAGAAGCAAGAGCCTCTTAAATTCAGTGCAATCAAGAACCAAAGCAAAGCAGCTAGGGGAAGAGGAAACATTGGTGAAGATTCTTGCAGCGTGGGAACTCTCCACACTGAGGCAGGAAAGCCTACTAGGGAAAGGGGAGCGGAGCGGGGTGCTTTCAAAGACTGAGTTAAATACACAGAGAAATGACAGGAAGCAGAAAAAGAACCAATCTGGACCAAATCAAGAGTCTTCCCTTCATCATCCCCTGGGAAGAGCTTAAGGGCACATGCTGTATATGGTGGTCATCCATTATAGGTATTGATGGCTCTTCTGCCACAGCTTAGGTTCCATGATTCCAAGTAAATGACTGCTCTTCATAAATCTCAGGGTTGAGAATCCTTCTAGCCTTTTCCCTGGATAAGTGTCTGAATTAGGTATCCCACTTCTCCCCCCAAAAAGTGTGGGTTTAGTACCCATACTGGACAATCCATAACAAGGTTTGGGTCTGCCTGGGCCAGCTTTGAATAAGATTTCACATCCATGATGTCATTTCATCCTCCTTGTACCTGTCTGTGAAAGGCAAGTAGTGTACAGATTTTACTGATGGGGAAACTGAGGCATAGCTGGGTAACAAAGATGGGAAGTGACAGCTGCTTTACCAGGGGAAATGATTCTTAAGCCCTTTCCTTTAGGCCCTGCAGCATAATTGTCAAGTGTGTGTGTGTGTATATTTGAAATATATATCCAAATAAATATATGTATATTTGAAATAAATATACATACATACAAATACATACACACACACACACACACACACACACACACACACACACACACACATATATATATATATATATATATATATATATATATATATATATATATATGTGAGTGGCTGATACTCAGTCCAACCAAGGAAGATCTGCCTGAGTCTGTGGTGGGGAAAACTCCCCAGGTCCTTTGGGATCTACTCTAACCCAAAGGTGGGCCCTCAGCAGTCTTGGAGATATCACTGCACACTAGACCAGAAGGAACTAGGCTTGGCACCTTAACCAACTTAGGCCACTCAGAATATATCAGCAATTAAAAAACAATATGGAGAATGAAGGTCCCTGGGCCCAGGTTCCAAATGGAAAACATTCTTGAGCAATTCTTTTTTGATGCTGGTAAGATTCTTCACCATGCACATTGTTGTAGTTAGGGTTTCTATTGCTGTGAAGAGATACCATGATCTCGGCAACTCATAAAGAAAAACGTTTAATTGTGGTGGCCCCTTGCAGTTTGGAGGTTCAGTCCATTACCATCATGGAGGGATATGACAGTGTGCAGGCAGACACGGTGCTGGAGGAGTAGCTGAGAGTCCTACATCTTGTAGGCAGCAAGAAGTCGACTGAGACACTGGCAGGATCCTGAGCATAGGAAACCTCAAAGTCCGCCCCCCACAGTGACACACTTCCTCCAACAAGGCCACACCCACTCCAACAAAGCCGCATCTCCTAACAGTTTGGTTTTTTGTTTTGTTTTGGTTTTTACTCTTTACTCTTTTGGGGACCTGCCACCCAGCTCCCAAATAAACCATACACACAGAGTCTTATTCTTTCTTATGAATGCCTGGCCTTAGCTTAGTCTATTTCTAGCCAGCTTTTCTTAAATTATCCTGTCTACCTTTTAGTTTTCTCTATTTCTGTATTACCTTCCTTTACTTCTTACTCTGTGGCTGGCTGTGAAGCTGGGTAGCTGGCCCCTGGCATCCTCCTATCCTTTTTCTCTTGCTATTTCTTCTTTCCTCCCAGATTTTTCCTTCCATTATTCTCTCTGCCTGCCAACCCTACCTATTTCTCTCTCCTGCCTTGCTATTGGCTGTTCACTTCTTTATTAGACCAATCAGTTGTTCTAGATGGGCAAAGTAAAACAGCTTCACAGAGTTAAACAAATGCAACATGAAAGAATGCAACACATCTTTGCATCATTAAACAAATGTTCCACAGCATAAACAAATGTAACACATCTTAAATGAATATTTCATAACAAATAGTGCCACTCCCTATGAGATTATGGGGGCCAATGACATTCAAACTACCAAATATGTACTATTTTAAAATTCAGTTCTGTTTAAATTGTTTTAAACTGGGGCCCAGTTCATTAGTCTTCTTAGCATGGCATATTGGTTATTTTAGCTGCTGTGGCAGAGTACTGAGCTAAAAGCAGCGAGAGAAGAATGCTTCCTTTTAGCTCACTACTTAAGGGATACAATTCCCCACTGCCGAGTGGGCATGGCAGCAGGAGCAGAGCATGAAGCTTAGAATCCTCATAGCTTGGTGCAACAGAAAATAGAGCATAGAGAAGAAGAGGGACCTGGCCATAAAACCTCAGGGCTTACCTCCAGCGACCCATTTCTTCCAGCAAGATTGTACCTCCTAAAGGTGCTATAATCTCTTAAAACAGTATCCTTAGCTAGAAACCAAGAGTTCAAACACATGAGCCCAGCGAAGGTGCATCCTGGTCAACCCTTACCACATGGCACCCCTACCTACAAAAATGAAAACTTTGTAAACTTTGTTTTCTTTCACTCTGCAATCCACGTTGGTATCAATAATCGTAAAAGCATAAGTAGGAGATAGCTCAGCTTTCCCAGGTGGACCCTGAGTCTTGAACTTGCCTTCATGTCATATGTCTCATGTTGCTTTACCAAAAGCATTCAGTTCTCTGTTTATTGTTTCCTGTGTTGCTTTCTTTCTCGAATCAACACTGGAAAAACTGGAGTCTTTGGGGGACTCCATTATCCTTAGAGTCACCTTGGAATGACCTTAGATGACGCTGCAAAACTCAGATGGCTAACAGAGAAAAGACACACTTAGGTGCTTAAGGGGGATGAATGGGCTGGCATGGGGCCCGTGAAATTGCAAAACCTCTGCTAAATCAATAAACTGCTTCTCAGATTGCCTCCGCTCCACAGAACACTGAGACATTGCTAACTGCATCCCGGGCTCACCAGCACCCGCTAATTGACTCCCACTGTAGATTAGGTCAGTCCTCACATCACCTTTCTTTAGACTCCATTTGGCAATACACGTAATACCAGATAGGCAGGTTAGTGGGTAAGTAACATTCAGGAGGAGCGAGCTAATGAGAGCTAAACTGGCTAGTGGAGCTATGAAAGAAAAACCATCACTTTAAACCTTAATCCTGTCTTCGCTTGAAAGAAAAGAGAAAGAGAGGACTCCCTGGTGTGTCTGTCTTCCACTAGGCTGCGAGCTCCATGTCCTGCAGGTAAAATGCATGCCTAATGAAGTTTCCAGGCAGCACTGGTCCTGGCTTCTCCCAGCAGCTTTACTGACTGCTCAGAGGAATTGTGGGAAAGGGGATCCATCCCTCATTGGTACCGAGGAAGGCAAATGATTTGTCCAAGTGCCTGGAAGACATCATTCAGAGGCCCTTTCAGCTCCAGGTGGGACCAAGCGTGAACGGCCGAGAGCGTGGATGATGACTCTCTCATGGTGTCTGCTGCAGCATGGCTACAGGTGTTCTTAATGGGATTTCTATTCAGATGCACTGGATTAACTTTAATATATATATATATATATATATATATATATATATATATATATTGCTTACTTAGTTCAGTGTGGGGAAAAATCAGATGGTGAGCTGACCTACAGGTACAAAAGCATCAACCACCACGTTTTTACCATTGCACGTAGGCAAAACAAAATGCCAATGGCTTTGTTACTCCTGATTGAAATGTAAACGGCATTGTGTCTGACACTGATATGTTTTTTTTTCCATTTTTTCTGTATGATATTGGGGGGAAAAGATGAAGCAAAGGCCATGAAGTAAGATTTCGACTAGACCTGTCTATCTCAGGATGATCAGCTCATTCGGGGCCAGCCAATCTCAAAAGTCAAAAAGATAACTGAAGAAAAGACTTTTTTCTTCAGATATATTTAGGTACCCAGAAAGAGCCCTGAGCTTGGGTTCCAGAGGCTCAAATGTGAAGTCAAAGACCCTCCTGGCTTACACAAGCAAACCTGGGAAACAGGCAGTTCTGAAACCCCCTGACTCCTAGATTTCAAGTCAAAACCATGCCTATAGGGCTGTTTTCTTTATTATTCGTTACCACCCTAAAATTTGGAGTAAAGTTTACCTCTTGAAAGTCCTGTTCAAAGGGCAAGAACTGATTTATCCAGGCTCTGAATGTGTCATAGGTTCAAATGGTCAGTTTTCATGAAGTTGCCTGAAGTTTATAATAATCAGTCGTACCATGTGGTACGATATCTAATTTACCTTCCAAATCAAAATGAAGAAAGTAGTTTCTGCTCGGGATCATTTTATGAGTGTGTTTGTTCTCCAGTTCTATTCCAGAGAACTGTCAGGGAAATTCAGGACAGTCGGAGGAGTTCATAAAAGGCTAAACACCTTCCCCCATCCCTCCCGTCTCCGATCCTTGACAGTGAACTTGTGGTTTTCATTCATTATTATTATTATTATTATTACTGCCCCTTGTAAGCACAACTCCTTTTATTTGTACTCACCTCATTTCCATCAGTTATTCCTGGCCTCCATAAAAGGCCCCACCCCCACCTCCGTGAACTCAGAATCCTGCCAGGCCAGCATACACAGAAACAAGTCAGTTTTATTTCTTTGCTTCTTAAATCAACTGACCCAGCTTGCATGGAAAGTTCCCTTAAATCCAAAGGCATATCCCTTTGGTTTTATTTAGGGAACCATGTGCAGCCATTTGATATGTATGGCTTCCTAAAGAGAATGCAGACATTCCCTCAGGACACTCAAGAGTGCATGAGCCCGGTGGAGGGTTAGACCGGCCTGCAATGCTGTTTGTAGCTATTTCCTTAGAACTGATATAGTCTCTTCTGGAGAGGGGAATCCCTAAGCTTCAGGAAATAACCAAACATGTAAGACCCAGAAGGCTCCTAAAACTTACAAGATGGAGGGAAATCCCTAAGCTTCAGGAAATAACCAAACAGGTAAGACCCAGGAAGCTCCTAAAACTTACAAGACTCCCAAGAACTCTCTCCCCAAGTCTATATGAGCAGTAATGATTGCTTGGCCTAGGACACTCTGAACACCGGAGCTGCAAAGAGCTTCAGGGCTACAGCTTTCATTAGCTGTCACCCGTACTGGAGTGGACTTTTTGTTGCTGCTCCTGCCTAGTCATCTACATTCCCGTAGCTAACTCTTGATCCATGCCCCTGTGAGCAATCCCAATAAACTCACTGGCTCACCAACACAAACTTGGATGGAGTCCTTGGTTTGTCATTGGTGCCCTGGCCTGGGTGGATAGATGTTTGTTTATGGCCACACTATGCTTTCAAGGCTGTAATGCCTCTCTGGGGAGCTAAGAAAGTTCACAACTGACAAGTGTCTGCCTCAGTTTACCAGAAAAAAAAGAGAATTTGAAGACTGGCAAAAAGGAGTGAGGTAAATGTCCACAGGATACAGCTCCAGAGTGTTTATATATAGGAAAGTTTTAAATGGGGTTTACTCTTTTCTGTTTATTGTTTGTTTTCTGAAGCTGGACAGCGTGGGCTCAAGTCCTGACTTAGCCACCAAATAGGGGAATGATTTGGGGTAAGCTGTTTGGTCCCTTTATGGCAGACTTTCCCCACTGTCAAAGTGACACAGTAGTGCTGTGGGATGTTCTGTATGTCAAATGTGTTGCTGATTGGTCAATAAATAAAACACTGATTGGTCATTGGCTAGGCAGGAAGTATAGGCGGGACAAGGAGGAGAATAAAGCTGGGAAGTGGAAGGCTGAGTCAGAGAGACACTGCCAGCCGCCACAATGACAAACAGCATGTGAAGATGCTGGTAAGCCACGAGCCACGTGGCAAGGTATAGATTAATGGAAATGGATTAATTTAAGCTGTAAGAACAGTTAGCAAGAAGCCTGCCACGGCCATACAGTTTGTAACCAATATAAGTCTCTGTGTTTACTTGGTCGGGTCCGAGCTACTGTGGGACTGGTGGGTGACAGAGATTTGTCCTGATTGTGGGCCAGGCAGGAAAACTCTAGCTACACAGTAGAAATATGTTTCTTAGGGTGTTGTAAGGGTGAAAGTTCTTAGACCAGTTCCTGGCACATAACAAGAGCAGTTTCTAACTGATCCTACCTGTTTTAGATTTTAATGTCCTTTCCATTTAAAGGCAGAAATCACGCAACTTCAGTGTGGTTGCAGGTATTACAGAAGTGAGAACGGGTCCTCAAGACTCAGCCTGGTTTCCTTGTGACCCAACACCAACCTACCTACGTTAGCCATCTCCACCCCTAGATCTAAGCATGCCCCCTCCACGCCCATCCCTCTGCCCGTCTCCCCCTGCTCGGATCCACTCTGTCAGTTAGCTCATTAACATCAGCCTGTCTCTCCACTATAGACTCCCCCTCTGGAGCATTCCCAAGACATTTCAGCACTTAGGATATTTTTGTCTTCTACTTACTAGGACACTTAGTACTTTAATATTTCCTTGGATCTCCCAGCCTTACCAGATTGCAAATTCCTTGCAGACCAGGCCATGTTTCTGTTCTTTTGGTGATGCTCACAGTTCTGAATACAATGGTTTTCATATAGTCAGTCCCAACTTTGTTTTGAAAATCAACGCCTAAGTTTAGAGGACACAAAAATCACACCTACCATGGAGTGAAATAGAGAATAGATTTTTGAGTCAGGCAAACTTCAGTTCTGGCTCTGCCATTATATGCTGTGGAGCTTTGGGTAGCAATTCTATCTGCTCCCTGTCTGCTTATCAGGGTGGCTGAAATTACCCATAATAATACCTCCCTTCTAATGATGGTGAAGTAGTGAATGACATAATGTGTATAAAGGTCCTGAAAGGGACCTAGTGTTTTGTAAGACTTCACACCTGCTAGCCTTAGTTGAGGCTATTGTCTCATTGATTTCTTTATGACTATAATTCATCTGGGGCTCCTTTATTACAGGGAAGCAGCTTGCCACCTGCCAGTGGTACCTAAGGAGAAACGTGTATTCTAATATGATACAACCTTTAAAGGTTAAAAAAAAAAAAAACAACTTATGATCCTAGATTATTTTAAAAATTCCAAAGATGCTTAGCGCATTCTGCTTCAAAATTTAAGGAAGTAAATTTGGCATTTTAGAACATGCCCATCAAACATTTGAACATCACACTCCAGAAAGTTACCACAGGTGAATGATTTTTTTGCCCCCAGCCTGTGTGATGAAGACCCATAGTTGACCTGTGTGAGGGTTTTGAAAAGGTCACTGAGAGGCAAGCACCATCTGCCCTCAATCCAGCAATGGGGAGTGAGGTACTGAGAAATACCTGGCTCTGAGGAACGCAACTGA
Source organism: Peromyscus californicus insignis (assembly GCF_007827085.1). Classification (NCBI taxonomy): domain Eukaryota; kingdom Metazoa; phylum Chordata; class Mammalia; order Rodentia; family Cricetidae; genus Peromyscus; species Peromyscus californicus. Next base: position 35,893,013 of record NW_026294535.1, read on the forward strand.
AGGTACTTAGCCCCGACAATGAGACGTGACCAGGAGACAGAAAGAAGGCTGTTCTCCTCTCTTCTCTTCTGCAATGCATGTAATTGCTCAGGGTAAACTGAGGACGCAGGCTGCAAAGCAAAACTTGGTTTGCAGAGGCAAGCCATCCAGGGTGATGTCACAGTGCAGCTGAGGAAGAGGTGGGTGGGAGGCCAAGAGACAACAGCTTAAGTGGCACACAAGTGTCTAGACAGGGCTTTTTAACACCTTGTTTTGTTGTCATGGACATAATATAATGATCTGTCTTCACTGATTCGTTCTCTGTTTGCACAGTTTCCATCTGCAGTGGTTTGAATGCGAATGGCCCCCATAGCTCATATGCTTGAATGTTTGGTCCCGTTATGAAACTGTTTGGGAAGGATTAAGAGGTGTGGCTTCATGGAAGAGATGTGTCATTATGGGTGGGTTTTGAGGTTTCAAAAGCCCACACCAGGCCCAATGTCTGTCTGTCTGTCTGTCTGTCTGTCCTTCTGTCCGTCCGTCCGTCCGTCCGTGTGTGTGTGTGTGTGTGTGTGTGTGTGTGTGTGTGTGTGTGTTTCCCCCCCATCCCCCGCCTGCTGCCCGTGGATCAGGATATAAAAGCTCTCAGCTACTCCTCCAGCACCATGCCTGCCTGCCTGCTGCCATGCTCCCCACCATGATGGCCATGGACTCACTCTCTGAAACTGTAAGCGAGCCCCTAATTAAATTTGTTTTGTTTTGTTAAATACGAGTTGCCTCATGGTGTCTGTTCACAACAACAGAGCATCAATTATGACACCATCAGAACTGAAGTAAAAAGCTGTATCTTATCTCAAACTTTTTAAAAAGTTACACTTTGGGGTGAAACGTATGGTGTTTTGTGTGGCATGTCATTGTGGCTCACAGGGTTCATACTCAGGCAAGACTTTGAATTTCTGCCTCAGGAGCCTGCATAGCACTTTCTGATAGAGGAAGCTTCCAGCTCAGTTCCGGCCTGATTTCTCTCTGTCCTACAATCACAGTGTGTGTGTCTTCAGCAATAGGGTCTCACCATTTAGTTTTGGTGGGCAAGCAAAAGCAATAGATCTAGCCTGTATTGTTTGAGGGTTGGGCTCTGAGTTTATCCTAACCAACAACTCATGCAGAGGTATCCCACACTTGGTAGTAGAATTTTTATTTAATAACCTTTGGTTTCTGAAAGGATTATTATCCACCCAAATACTGACCTGCTGGGTAAGATGTGCCTCCCGGTGTAATAGTAGCATGACAATTATGGGGTAACATTCACTTCCTGATTAGAGTAGAGTCCTGCTCCACAAGAGGGAATTCATGCCTGGTACCACTAACCTGGCCAAAAGCCATGGCTGGGGAGGTAACGGGCTTAGGAAGGAATCTACTGCAACCTTCTCAGATGGTCTCTACTGCATCCAGGAGATTCAGAAGAAGATATTGAGTACACAGAAGTTATGTGAATTGCCCATGACTCATGGCTAAGGCCAAGAGTAAGCTCAATCAGGAAGACTGTCTCGAGTGTCTGAGATTTGACTACTGGGCTCTGCTGCCTCTTTACTGGTGTCATACATTTTAATATGATCACCGTGACAGGCTTCAATACAATCTCTCCCCATCAAAAAACACACTGAAAACTGCAGAAAAAAACATACCGTCATATCAAAGTCACCATATGCTACCATCGAGTTTACCTCTTGTTTGCCGTTAATTGCAACTATTTTATAAAAAGGGGGAAAAAAGTTGGCGTTTCAAATAATGGCACCCCAGATGTCATCACTTAAGTAGATACACTACACGAAAATCTTTAAAAAGAAATAGGATGCACATGAAATAAATAATGCTTAATCACATAAGCTACATTTTCTGGAATCGCTAGTCATGTACTCATAAATCCAGTCAGACTAAGCTAGAGCCACACCTTTAAAAACTGAAGAAAACAGGAACTAGAAACGTTATCTATTTAGCATGTTTCATTTTAGATTAAACAGATTTTACTCCCTGTTCCCTAGTAATTATATATAATTAAAAAGCACAGAGGAATGTGTGTAAAGACGCAATGAAATAATAACCGTGTGATCGGTGTCTCATTTTAACTCACCGCTGAGGGGAAGTTGCTTTTATTCAGATTAATTTGTGAAAGGGCCAATGAGAACATGACAGAGAGAGACAGAAGGGAACGCATTCTCTCAAACTGCTCTCCTCGGAAAACATGATAGATGAAATACATCGAATTGCATCAGCGCTTCAGAAGGCATCATGACTTAGCCCATTTTTAAAGGGCTCACTTCTCTGGAACAGCTTTTTCCTCAAAAAAAAAAAATCTTCAGAACTGTTAGTGCTGTCAGATGAACTGAGTTGTTCTAAATCAAGAGAAGTCTCACTAAGGACTGGCGAGGGCCCAGAGCTGAGTTACAAATGCTTACGTGGAGGTAGGCTCTGATGGGACACTCTATAATCAATACTTAGAAGCAGGGAGTCTGGATGGTCATGAGTTCAAGACCAGCTTTTGATGTAAGGTATCAAATCTACAAAATTAAATTAAATTAAAAAGTAAACAAATGCTTCTGTGGACATCATCTTTAGATACACCCGTGTGAACCTTCTGAATGAAGACTAGCATGGACACCTTGCCACACTGCTGGTGGCACCATCTATTTGTTTAAGGACAGTCTTGGCTGGTGCCTGGGGGTGTCCATTGCTGTGATGAAACACCAAAAGCAACTTGGAAAGGAAAGGTTTTATTTTGGGGCTTTACATATCCCAGATCATAGTCCATTGAGGGAAGCCGAGGCAGGAATCGAAATGGAGCTGGGGAGGGGTGCTGCTTACTGACTTGTTCCTTATGGCTTTCTCAGCCTGCTTTCTTATACAACTCAGGACCACCTGCCCCAGGGGTGGTACCACCCTCCCCACAATGGGGTGGACTCACCCACATCAGTCATTAACCAGGAAAATGCACTGCAGATATGCCTATGGGCAATAATATGATGGAGGCATTTTCTTAATTGAGGCTCCTCTTCCCAGACGACTCTAGATGTGTTAGGCGGACAAAGAGCCCACCAGGACAGGTGTCTATTGCAGACAAGACATTGAGCTCTGTGATTCGGGGCATGTGGAGCACAGTGATATTCAGACTTCCCTGGGGAGGGAGGAAGTCTACCCATGTAAGCACATGTATGGCTGGCATCCTTCAATTTTTATAATAACTCTGTAAGGTTGATTCATTGTCATATGGATGTTTTTAGATCAAGGGGAACATAAGGCTTATATACAGAACTAGGTGTTTAGGAAGAAAGTGGTGTCCTAGGGGAAGGCAAAAAGGGTCTAGAACTGTGCTGTGATTGTATATACAGTTTCTAAGGAATGTGTCACTTCCTAGTGACACTTAAGGCCAGCCTGAGCTACATAGTGACTTCTGGGCCAGCCTGGACTACAGAGCGAGACTCTTTCAGAAAAACCCAAAATCTGGGTATGGTGGTACACACCTATAATCCCAACATTCCAGGGGCAGTCTGTGGTAAAGCAGACTATCGTGGTAACAAGGGTTATGTCGTAGACGTTCAGCAGGCCCGCCCTCTCAGAAAGCCCACCAAGAGGTGGTTCCTCCCCCAGAACTGTTCATAACCACGCTTACAGGGTCTTTAAACTGCCTTCTTGAGAGCGCCCATGTGCTTCTTCCGGTCTCCTTTCCTGTCTCATCTCTGAGGACCGGAAAGGTCACCCGGGGAACACTTTGCCCAATAAACCTGGTCTTTTCATTTTATTTTATTTTTTTTAATTTGGCTTGATTTGGCTTACTACATCGGCGGAGAGACTTAATATCGAGGTATGGAAGCCTTTCGGTAGAGAAGGGTGTTCAGCTCATAACAGCAGAAAAACAGGAAGTGAGGAGGAAGGAGCCAGGGATGAGATATACTTTCCACGGCATGCATCTAGAAGCCCGTTTCATCCAGCCAGGCCCCACCTCTTTCTTTCCCCATTCAATATGAACTCATTGAAGACTAGTAGGCCACGTATGGGGCTAGCACATTCGTGATCTAGACACCTCCTAACAGGGCCGCCAGCTAAGGACCAAGCCTTCGGGGGTGAATACTTTGAGGGTATACTTCACATCTAAACCACTGTACCCACCTCCAGAATAGAGATCCGCTTTAGACCAACTTCTTACGCTTGTTGTGATCATTAAATGAGGGGAAGACATAGGGGAAATGTTTAGTACCTGCTGCACATCTGTGCAACATTGTCTAAGCACTGGGGGGCCAGACTCGTGGGGGGTGATTTAAACGGTGAGAGAGACCTTGGCGGGTTGGAGCCAAGGGGCCCCACGATGAGTGGGTGAGAGAGGGAGAGAGAGAGAGACAGAGACAGACAGACAGACAGACAGACGTGGAGAGGGGTTTGCTTTTAAAGGGGGCTTAGCGCATGTGCATAGATTACCTAGTGACATAGGCCTTAGGACCCTGGGCTATCTAAGCATCTGCCTGGTTACTGACAGGGCATGCGTGGCCCAAGGACCCTGGACCGACTAGTACGAATGCTAACAGGTGGCACAAAAAGAAACAATAAACAGATAAGCGGACCCACTCTCAAGGGTGCCCAGCACTAAACAGACACGCGCATCATAGACAGGCATGGAGGGAGAAGAAGAAAGACCTTCCAAGGAGAAGAGTGCTTGAACTGGGTTCCAGAACACCGTGGGCAACCGGAGCTGCGAGGATTCCTTCAGGCAGAGTCACACAAGCCAAGAGAGAGAGCCGTGAAAGCAGGGCCCTCATCTTGATCTCGTCCGTAGGATTCAAGGTGGGAATGCACACGAGGCAGACACATGGAGTCAAAGCATCCGGTCACGCATCAGAAAAGACGGACCCCTGAGAAGCCCTCTAGAAAGGGTCTTGGGAAGTGTTCAGCAGTCCTGAGGACACAAGGTGAGGGCACATGAACCCAGGGTGGAGCACCGTCCAATCGGAGCCGCGGGATTAGAAAGTAGCTCCACCCCTTCCCCCCGAACCCCTCATTCATATTCAATAAAAATCTCTAAGTGGTTTGGAATCGAAGCACACGGAACCAGTAACTTTTGCCCCGTGGTCAATGTCCTCCTTACACGTCTTGCTTTGTGCACCTAAACCTGCTCTTCAAGGCCTTGCTTTCAACCACTGAAGAGATGGCAGGAAGTCAGACAAAGGATGCCTGGGTCCCACCTTTTGTCGTCAAGGGTCAGAGGCCAAGTTGTCAGGCCCTTCGGAGCGTGAGGTCTGCTGCTGCCTCACCCCTCTCCCATCCCCACCCCACCCGCACTCCCACTCACTCGGAATGCCAGGTAAGCCTGAGCCTTTAGGCCTTCCCAGCTCCTTGTTTTGTTTCCCTTTGGACAGCTAAAGACCTCTCCAGAGGAGCCAAACAGGTTTGGAAACCAGTTTGGGCCCAGCAACCCTGCACAGTGGGATGTCACCTGTGCCCAGAAGGGTCTGGGACAGAGCCTGCCTGAGCACTAGGAAGTGAGCCCAGGCTCCCGGGGAGCCTAAGGGCACGCCCGTCTAAACAGATCCGTCAATCTGCTCACTTAGAGAATAAAACTGGCTCTCCCAATGTAATTACAGGCTGGCTGATCTGGAATTCTGAACTTTGGTACATGGCAGGGGTAACGTGAGCCGTGCCAGGTTGCGTACTGGGCCAAAAAAAAGATGAAATACCAAACCAAACTGACTGGTTTCCAGAATCCGTCTGCGAAAACAAAGCCCCATGCGTGCGCCAATGTGCGCGCCCGCACCGGGTCACGTGACGCTGCCTTTCTGGCCGAGCCCTTCCAAGAAGGAAATTACAAATCTTCATATATTCAGAACCATTTAATAGCTGGCAGGCGACTGCCAGCCACCAAAGCTACTGCCAGGTCGACTGAAATCTCTTAAAGGGCCCTTTCCTCATCGGGCTATTTTCATAAGCAGTTGAGCCCATCACCAATAACTGACGCTACATCTTCCCTAAGGAGGAGAAAGCCGTCCATTATGTTCAGCCCGCATCCTGCTAGGCACAAACAGATTAAACACCAGAGAAGGAAAGAACATTTCTGAAAGAACTGCAGGCTGGGATTCCCCACCCGAGAATGCTGGATGGCGTGGGAATGGCAGAGGCCAGAAAAGGATTGTGGCTTCACCTGACAGTTCCCTGAGCTCTAGTAGGCTCCCTGACATCTACAAACCTCTGTCATCCCCTGCCTGTGAAGTGGAATCATGTGACTGAGTGGTTCTGGATTAGCAACTAGAGTCAAGCCAATCATCTGATCAGACCAAAAAAAAAAAAAAATTGTCATTTTTTTTTTAATGTGTGTCTCTGTGTGTGAGCATATGAATGTGGTATTTGCACAGGTATGTATACAGATACACCTGACTGTGACTGTGGAAGCCAAAAGGCACCGTGATGTGTCTATTCTATCTCCCTCTGCCTTATTGCTTTGAGATGGGGTCTCGCACTGAACCTGCAGCTAGGCTGGTAGCCAGCAAGTCCCAGCAATCCTCCAGTCTCAGCTCCCGTACTAGCAAGAATACAGCCACACCTGGCTTTTTACCTGAGTGCTGGGATTCAAACTCAGGTCCACGTGCTTGTACAGCAAGTGATCTTATGTGACGATCCATCTCTCCCGTCACATGTCATTTTCAACAGATTAAAAATAAACCAGTGTTTCTCAAAACAACGGTGGTCTGAGGGTGACTCGCCTGTGTCTGGAAGTTTTTAATGAAATGCTTTCACATTTATGTTTGCCTTTCCCGTCACGATGTAAGAATTAACACAGCCGTGTTCTGACCTAGCTGACAGGCCCATTTGGATTTGATTTTAGGGCTCAGTTTGGAATCTGTGCTCGTGATTCCATGGGCACCAGGTAGTATTATTTGAGTTGCTGTGAGCTGGGAAGAGTAGAAGAAAACCAGTGTTAACACAAAGCAGGCATGACTTGATGCCAAGTCGGGGCAAGAGACGCCTGCAGGCTGTGCGTCTAGAAGCTTCTGAGAGTCCAGGACAGGGAAAAGGAGCAGGAAAAACTGAGTGACCCCACAGCATGGCCCTCTTTCACCGGGAAGGCAACGTGCCATGCTCAGCCCAGAGAGCAACAATTAAATGCAAAAAACACTGCATGTCACGTTTAATTAATGTTGGTTTGAATTTTATCGATCTTGTAGTTTTATTTTAACAGGTATAATTGTTCTGATTTCATGGCTGCTTGCAAGTAACAAAAAAAAATCCCTCTGATTTTATGCCATATGTACAAGGAAGGATATTATGTATTCATATTAGATATATGAATATAATTACATACACATATACACACACAAAGTACATACTTTGGAAGTGACTGACTTAACTATAACAATTATAAGCTCTTATCAATAGCAGATGTTTACAGTAATGTTCCCTGTAGAATGAGTGCACAGATCATTCAGTTTTTGAAAACTTGGCAACAACTAACTCATCTCTGTTAACATAATTATTATAAGGAAGAGAAGCCATGCAAAGAATAAACAGCCTCGTAATAAGTAGAAAAGGAAGACTGATATGATATTTGCATATACTTTATGGTAACGTTATGCTCAAAAATTATCTCCAGAAAAAAAATCATAAAGAAATATATGAACTAGCTGATACATGTGGGTGATAAAATTATGTGGGTTTTCCCCCCTAGTTTAAAATAGTTTATCTTTAACAGTCATGAATTTTATGGTTTTCAAATGTATGTCTTATGACTTGTGATTGATACAGCTGGTTCCAGATGGGCACCTGAGGGGCTGGCAAGACTTGCTATTCCCAGCTCCTCCGTCCACACAGCCCAGGTCCTGCTTTCAGGGGGTTACAATGTTATGCTTTCCAGGTCCCTGCCCAACCCCCTGCCTCCAGCAGATGTGGTTTACAGGGCAAGGTTCTCTCTTAAAACACTTCTCTGAGAATGGTAATTCTTTTCAGTGCTGCTGAGTTCCTGGAACCCTCTGTGATGGGAACGGTGGTCACCCTCTGTGGTCCTCATTCTTGGCGCATCTCCATGGCCACCCCAGCAAATGTGAAACAGACATCTGTTCTGTACCTCTTCTACTCTTCAGGCTGTCCCTGCCTTCTTCCTGGCTTTCTTCTCCAAGCCTTCATCATGGAGTGGTGCCATGCCAGATCTTCCTTGACTGGGTTACCAGGGTTGGGGACCTTTCTTCCTCAATGCTCACTTTGGATGACATAGTAGGGAATACCTACTAGTGTGGGAGTCACTCTGTGAGTGATTAAAGTTATATGATACACAACCATTTCACATACATACACACATACAACACACACAATCACACACACAAACATACATAGCACACACAATATACACATATTCACACCACACACACACACCCTCAAATACACACTCATTTGTACAACATACAACATAAACATAATTTAATTTATATTATTTATATTTGTAACCTAGGCTACCCCAAACAAAAAAAATCATATCTTTGGGGGTGAAGCCTGGCATTGGCCATTTGAAATGCCACACACACACACACCCAGTTGCACAGTTGAGCATCTTCCAGATCTAGGGCAATACACTAAAGGCCTGATGACCCATTCTCTGAGGCCAACTACCTAGCCATAAATGCTGCATCCATCCCATTGTTATTGGGGTGGGGGTATGGCTCGGCAGCAGAATACTTGCCTAGCACGTGAGAATCCAGGGATCCATCACCGGTACCAAAAACCAAACGACAGAAACAAAACCCAGCAATGACCACAATTGAGCCTATGACTCAGGATCTGTCACCTGGTTCAGGCAACTTCCAGAACACTGCTTCACAGTAAAGACACAAGAAGTCTTTTAGAGCAGCTGGGCCCCACTGTGTAGGACCTGGGGCTGTGAGCAGGGTCTAAAAAAACAAACAAACAAACAAAAAAACCAAAAAAACAAACAACAACATTTACCTTTTCCATTGAAAGAAGATCTCTGAAAAATCTCCTGACCTTGGCCAGTCTCCCGTCCCCACCAGGAGCTGCAACTGGGGTCACCTGGGAGTCCCAACCTCTCATAAACACTTGCCTGGACCTCTGTTAAGAAGCTGGGGATCTTTAATAAGTGACTGAAACAGAAACTCTGAGGATTTCTCCAGCCCTCTTCCAGGTGGGCCTGGTGTGGGAGGGACCCTGGCAGCTTTCCCAAGCTTTTGGCAGCTTCCCCTGCTCCCTGCCCCCATGTGTGGGACCCCCAAAGGGCTGGCCATATCGGGAGAGGTTTTCTCCCCCCACCCTGCAGTTGGATAATCCCTGCTTTAGGATAAAAGCCCTCCCTAGCTCAGTGTGCGACGCACCTGTCAGTGTTTGTTTTTAACTGATGATGTTGATTTAGCATTAGACCCAGCAGGAGATGTGGTTACAGGCTATGATAAGGATTGCGGGGAGCTGTGTGCACACGAGCAAATGCCAAGTGGGGTAATGAAAACTGAACTGCCCCTGTTCCAGCTTATAAATGTCTATTAAAATCATCAAGGCACGGCAAAAACCGAAACAAAGCATGCCCCTTTCTAGAATGGGGGTTTCTTGTCCCCGACCCGCATCCCCCCAAGATAGCAGCATGACAATACTGGAATCTCTATGAAGCTCAGGAACAGAGATCTCTGTCCTATTAATATTTCCAACTCCCCCACGCCTCCGTTTCCTCCTGTGTTCCAATAATAGTTCCATTTCTCTTTATATCCCAGCGGGAAGGGTTGGAATGCACCAATGGCTGTGACCCTGTCTGATCCACCTCAACCTCTCAGCCATCACACGGGTGACTGCTCAGATTTCCTCGGGAGCAGACCCTTTGATTGCTGAGGGCAAACCATGCACCCCACAGGGGGTACACTAGGAGGGAAGAGACTAGAGCAAGCTGGGCACTGTCCCCCAGAGCATATGTGGAGACACGCACAAGTGAGAGTTTTGTAAACACAAGTCGGGATCCGGAGTCTTCATAAAGACGGCCACTAGTCAATTGAGTGTTGAGTAATGAACGGGAGTTTGCCAAGGGGAGGCGGGCAGAAAGGGAGTGTTGTAGGCAGAAGGAAGCAAGAGTCAATAGAGGCTGGGTGGCAATGCAATAGAGAGTCAGAGAATTGGAAGCCTTCAGGGAGCTGGGAACCTAGACCGCAAGGAAAGGCAGGAGCTCTCTCTGTGTGTCTTCTCTCTGTCTCTAATTCTCTGTCTTTCTGGGTCTCTGTGTCTGTCATCTCTCTAGTTCTCTCTCTCTCTCTCTCTCTCTCTCTCTCTCTCTCTCTCTCTCTCTCTCTCTCTCTCTCTTTGTGTGTGTGTGTGTGTGTGTGTGTGTGTGTGTGTGTGTGTATGTGTGTAAGAGAGAGACTAATTCCCAAGACTGTCACTGTCACTACATACTAAAGATGTGATGTGAGCAGTAGAGCATGCAAAGGAGTTTAGAGGTCATCCTATTAACACACAGATGATGCTGTGGGGCACTTGGTGCTCCCTGGCACTTGGTACTATCGCATGCTATCTGGTACTTGGTGCTGTGGGTGCTTGGTGCTCTCCAGAGACTCTCACGCAGAGTGGTGATTGATGGGAATGATTAAGAGAGCAGAAGAGGGTTTGTTTCACTGGCCTTTTACATTGTTAGGAAACAGATGTGCAAGCCGTGGTGTGATCCTGCTTCCTGGTTTGTTTCCTGGGGCTTCGGATCTTGCGTGGCCAGGTTTGGGGTTTTGACTTACTAACTTATTCTTAGGACTCCCTCCATGTAGACAGCGCAAATGGATGCCGCATCCACCAAGAAGTTGCGTCCCCAAGCTTAGGTGCACTATCCTCTTAGCTCTCCTCTCTCCAGTCATGACTTTTTCCTTTGCTTTTCCTTACCTTTGATTATCATCTGGCAGGCAAAGATCACATCATGAATATTTTATAACTCCACAGTTCCATCATAGTTCCGGCTGTTAATAGCTCAGTGACTTAAAAGAATGCCCCCCATACTTAGCCCATGGCTGGCACGGAGCAGGCGGCCAATTAGAGGAAAACACTCTAGCCATCAAAGGCGTTTGGCTGTAGGTCACGTAGTCATTAATGGTCAGGAGTCAGCCGATTCTTGTGTTTCTGGAACTTTCCCTAATTTCTGTGATGAGGACTTGAAGACAGAAAGGGAGTTCAGGAGAGAAAGGGAATAGTTCCACTCAGCTGTCTTTCCTCTTTCTCTTTGAAAGCTTTTCATTCTAGAATAGTAGAAGGGACCCTCCAATTTATGTTTCACAGAGAATGTGAGGTGTCTAATAATTTCACAATCTAGACACACACCGACACAGAGACACACAGAAAGACATACATAGACATGCACACACATACACACAGATATATACTACACACATGCAAACACACAGACAGACACACACAGAGACATACACACACCTCCTAGTTGCCCACAGCCTGCAATATTCCAGAGGCCCAGCTTTTTGCACACCTCTGGGATATCTGCTGGGGGACATGGGTGGATTCTGGCTTCCAGCTAAACCCAACGTATCTCAATATGACCCTGCAGCTGCCCATAACTTTGTGGGTGCAGGAAGAGCACTTTGACTAAGAAGAATGATATTGCGAGGCCAGGCATGACTTGGCACCTCAAGCCCGAAAGGACTAGATCTGCTGCAAAAGTCAACCTCAGGTCTGGGAAGGCGGGGCTACTCTTTCAATGTAGGGCTTATCCATAATTATTTTCATGAGTTCCTGAAAAACCTCATTCTATCAAAATAACTCTGCTTTGCTAGAGAAGGCCAAAAATATGCCACAATTTTCAGTTCAGGGCCCCTAAGCACCTGCTAACCTGCAAAATGAAGATCTTCAATCTTTCCTCAAAGGTAAAAAGGCCTGCCTCATCTAGTGACTCGTTCAGAGTGCAGGTTCTCTGGAGAACTGAAAACAGACCACACCTCAGGGAAATGCACACACTCACAAAGTGCGGGCTAGACTGCTCTTCCATCACAGACAACAGAAGCCAGCTCTGGCTAATCTAAGCACAGGAGGGAATTAATGGAAGGAAATAGAGCCGGAGAGAAGCAAAACTGTTTGGGATCTAGATGGCAGGAACTAGCTCCTAGTGTGCATAATTGCCGCGTGCTGACATTGGATCGTGGCCACCAAACCCCACTTCCCCTGATGTTAGCCTTTCTCCCAGCTCCCTCAGGGATTCAGTTAGGCCTATCTTAGAACACTCCAGCCCCTCCTTGGCTAGAGACATTCCATCAAGAGGAAATAACGTGGAGACTGAAGCCACTGGTCCTGACGTTCTCAGGAGAGGAAGAAATGATGTGAGCAACCTGAAAGAATACAAGCCTCAAGAAGAATAAAAAAATAAATTCAAACCTAACAAATCTATCCACTCACTCAGAAGTCTGCTCATCTTGGTGGAGTGGAGTGAGGTAATCATGAATCTTTATCATGGACCCAGCTCTAAAGCCTAGGACCTAAAAGTCCTCAGTTAGGCTACATCCTAGGGCCTTATACAGTATGTCCTGTCTCTTGAGAGTCTGTGGGTTTGCTTGTGGTTGGGGAACCTGGAGGGAAAATCTTTTTCTGATAGAACAAAACATAGGATGGAGATACTGAAAGCTGACAGCGAAGAAGCTAGGCGGAGAGACAGAACCAAGGCTGCTGAAGACCTGACCCTGTGCTGATGTAGTGCTCTGTCAGGATGTACATACCTTTGTGCAAGTCAGAGGCTCTGGTATGAGCCCACCTGAGCTGGTCCAGGTCCAGCAGGCCTTCTAATGACAGAAGTCCTGGCAAGATGACCTGGAGAAACCTGTTGTAAGAAGAAAAATGCCCTTGAGTATGAAGGGCTATAGCACTTGACATCCAATGACTTGAATGTGGGATCAGCACCCAGCAGATCTGCAACCATCCTCTTAGGGATGTGATGTAGCAGTAGACCCGGAGCTTGCTAGGGTACCAGCAGGCTCACTCTGCTTCCCTCTGAAGCTACTGCTTGGAGCACAGGGGTTATGACTGTTCCTAAGATGGATGCCTCTTAGACCTTTACAGTTTAGTTCTTGGGCAGACAAGCAGAGTCTATACAGGAATCACCATGACGGTCCTCTGCCTGCTCTGCTAGAAGTATCTCCAATCTCTCTCACCCCCATGTGCTCAGCCCACAATGATCTCCTTCCACCTCCTCCCCCTTGAGACTGTCTCGTGTATCATAATTTTGATGGAAAGCCCTTACCCAGTGCTGCTGCAAATACCAGCTTATTCCCAGTCCTGCCAGCTCTTACATTTTATTCTTTCCAGAAATCTTTATGCAGCCCAATTATAACTGACACCCGCTAGCTGGCCTGTGCTTACTTTCACAGCCCTTATCCTAATGGTGAAGAGTCGTTGAGCTCATGTGCTATGTCCCACCTCTCCAACATGATTAATTCTATAGGGGAGGGGGCCGTGTATGTCTCCCTTGTCTTTCTCACCCTGGTGCCAAGGACATGTCAGGTGACTATCAAATGTATGTTGGATTCATGCTGCTTTGTACTATCCTGAAGATGAAAAGCTAGTAAATTTAGAGAGCAATGTATTCACTAATAGTGTAGTGATAGAAACAGATAGGAAACATCAGTTCCTGGCAGAACTGGAGAACATTCCTCATTCTTCTAACCTCAGGAGTGAAGACAGCCAAGAAAGTATGTGGAATGTGGCCAAAGACGGTTATGGTTTCAATTAAATCGAAGCGCTCATGTATCACTTTTGGTTGCTATAGCAACAGAATCCCATCTTACAATAATGGCAGTATACTGTGATAAAGCCAATACAAATAAATTAATAACTTATAGGAATAAGGCAAGGAATGGCCTGGTTAGCTTCACTTTGGGGAATAAACTAAGGTGGCATCATGGAAGGTTCTCTCGGCAACAAAAGATGCTGTCCTGAAATTGAGTTACATATAAGAGTGCTAAACTGGTCATGCTATCTGATGAACCAGTTCTTTAAATATGTATAGAAGTATATAAGGCTGTGATCAACCAAGATGCTCTGAGTAACAGAATAAGGGATGAGACCGGTCCTATATGGCGGAAGAATCAACCACATAACCCAGCAGAGTTTATTCTGGCTTGTGCATCTATGAGTTGGCAATGCATTCCTTGTGCTCTGAATCCAGCATGGCTGTACTGGCACAGCTTGCTCACGTGGACAGCTGGTAGGTTGGCAGAGCAATGGCTGGTCTAATATTGTCTCAGCGTGGATTGGCTCCACCTAGCTTTGAGGTCAAGTTCCATGAGAGGGAGTGGAAACAGGTAGGGTCTTGAGTTCTACGTCTGGAATGGGCACCGAGTCACTTCTGTCACGTTCTGATGGCCAAAGCCAATAATAGCAAATCAAACCCTGATTCCAAGGGTGGAGAAACAGACTCAAATGTTCAACGGTATGAGCATCAAAGTCATGAGCTTCAAAGTCATATCGCTAAAGGCGCTGATCTGAGGAAGCAATTCATTTGAATCACCAACGCAATACCTAACATAGCAGGAGTCAACTTACTGTAAGACTAGAGTAGCTGATTCAGTATAACATTTATTCTAAAATAAATTGGAGAATGATGTGGTATTGTTATTTAAGATAATCATACTCATTAAAACATGGCTGACATTTCAGATTCTCAGTGGGGCATGGTATCCTATTCCACAAATGGTACGACGGCAGCAGGCTACATACACCTGGGGGTGGGGAGGAAAACGAAATGAGCCCTTAACTCATATCACATACAGAATTCAATTCAACGTTTATTAAGGCAAAACAACATTTGGATGAAAATAAGTGGTGAATCTACCTATAGCTCATATTGAAAATGAACTATTAAATAAAAACATGAAAGATACTAACCAAAATGAACATGTAGATACAATCAATTATATATTTATAATATTATATGTAATCTTATAAATTAGATATAATTTTCAACTTTCACACAAAGAAACCACCAAAAAAAAAATGAAAAGAAAAGCTCTATGTTCAGGAAGATATTCATAAAAGAAGTACTTGAGAAACAATAATATTGAGAACTAACCAAGAACTTCTAAAAATCAATGTGATAAATAAATCAATAGAAAAAAAAACAGGAAAAAAACGTGTGAAAGAAGAGGAGGCAATTCCCAGATGATGAAATCTAAATGTCTGGCAGGCAGATAATAGAATGCTCACTCTTACAAGACAGTGAGAAGTTGCAAGTTCAATCACAGTGAACTACCATTTCATACTCACATTGTTGGCAGGATGATGTAAGCTGACAATGTCAACAGTTAGTGTGGGACGATGACACTCTCACACACCGCGGGCAGTTAATCAAGCCAGCATAACCACGATGGAGAACAACTTGCCAAAGTCTACTGAGAAAAACTGAAAATGAACGTGCTCTACAGCCCAGCAATTCTGTGTGTGCTTCCTAGAGAAAGTTGATTTCCTCAGTTCATGCATAAGAATATACATTGCAGTATTATTTGCAACAGAAAAATAGGAAACAAGCTAAATGCTTATAAATGTGTATGACTGAGTATCCACTGGTATATTTTCTACGAGGAGAACATGAATGAACTAAAGCTAATGTAGTAATCTGAAAAAAAGTTCACTAAGCAAAATATTGAAGGAAAGGAAGTTACAAAATGGAATATACACTGTGATAGCAGTTATATAAAGTTTAAAAAACATGTTAAATCGTATCATACTGTTGTAGAACATATACATACATAGTGAGATCACAAAGATATATATAGAGAAATGAGAAATGTAAGATTCAGAAAGCGGGCAGGGCTATGAAAAGTACACAGGAGGCCTCAACTGCTTCCACGTCACATTTCTTAAACTGTTAATGCTAACATGAAGGTTTTCATGTTAGTCTTCACATGAGGTCTGTATGTCTCCCGGTTAAAATACAAGTGGACATTCAAAAAGAAAGGGAGAAGAAGTGATGGGCTAGAGGCACGTTTGAGGACCAGAGTTTAGATCCACCACATAAAAACCAAACAGGGAAACTGGCCTCCTGTAACCCCAGCACTCAAGAAGCAGAGAGGGAGGAACCATAGGGTGAGCTGCCCAGCTGGAGTCAGTGAGTCCCATGTTCGCGGAGAGGCCCTGCCTCAGTAGCTAAGCAGAGAGCGCATTAGCTGCTTTCCTAGCTGCTTTCCTGTTGCTAGGCATGGAATGACGTTACCAAGCAAGTGAGAGAAGGAAGACTTGATTTGGACATGACTCCAGGAGTGTTCCTAAGAGCCGGGGAGGCATGGGTGCCAGTGAGTAGCGTAGGAAGCTGAGAGACCATGTCTTCAACCACAAGCACATAGTGTAGAGAGCAAACTAGAAGTGGGGAGAGGCTATAAACACTCCAAGCTCACCCCACTGTGAGTCTTCCTCTAGAGGAGTCTATGACCTAAACCCCCTAAACAGTACCTCCAACCAGAGAGCAATTGTTCAATGACATCAATCTAGGGGACATTTCTCATCCAGACCAAGTAAGAAAGATACCCAAGGTCAATGTCTACACACATACACAATGGCCACACATATACCAATACACACACAAAGAGAGAGAGAAGGAGGGCAGGGAGGAGGGAGAGAGCTCTTTCCTGCAACACTTGTCAGAGTAAATACTCTGATGTTAAGCGTAAGATGGAATGAGATGTCTTAGGGTCTCTACTGCTGTGATAAAATACCATGACTAGGAGAAGGAAAGGGTTATTTCATCTTACAGCTTATAATCCATCATATTAGACTCTGACATAAGAATTTTTCAGTAACACAATTCAGCTTGTAACAGAGTCCAGTAGAAAATGAATCTATAAAAATTAGTTTTAGATTTCCATAAAGAATTACAAAATACAACATTCTGTTCTTACCACAGATTGCCTTCTCTTGAAGCATTTAGTATCAGACTTCACTGAAGCATACATTCAGAATTTGACCTGTGTTGGGGGACATACTTGAACAGTTTGTCCTTGACTTTTAAAGCAGATGTTCCCCGGGCTGGAAAGATGACTCTGCTGTTCAGTGCACATTCTGCTCTCGCAGAGGACCTGAATTCGGTTCCTAGCATCATGTCAGATGGCTCACAACCGCCTGTAAATCCAACACTAAGATCTCCAATGCCTTCTTCTGGCCTCCTTGGGCACTGCACTCATGTGTGTAAATGCACAGGCAGACATACACACACACACACACACACACACACACACACACACACGCACGCACGCACACGCACACACACGTGTGCGCATACACGCATGTGCAATTAAAAAATAAAAATAAGATCTTGAAAGTAAATGCTGCCTATTCGAGTCTAAATGTATTTCTGGTTACTGATGGTCTCATGTTGGCTGACAGAGAAAAGTCTGTCTGTTCACAGTTACTAGGCTCCTGGGCTTTACATATCGAAGGATCCAAAGCACTATGCAGAGTTTAAGTAACCAGGACTCAGTGAAACTTTCCAAATGAGCTGTGCCATTCTATAGCAAAACTTCAGGGGAGAATCCGGCTCTCCTAACACAAAGGATTGTGCTGTGCCCCCTAGCCCCAAATGCACATGCTTTACATCATTTTCCAGAGGAGAACGCACATTGGCATTAGGCCACTGAGGTGGGTCACCTTCATTGTAAACTTGAGTGAGTTTATACTCACTTAAGAAACACGCCTCTGAATGCATCTGTAAGGGTGTGTCCAAAGGGGTTGCATTGAAGTGGGCAAATGTATACCCTGATGTGGGTAGCACCATTCAATCAGCTAGAGTCCCAGATTAAAGTATGAACATTAGTAGTCATTGCTCTCTGTAGTTACAGTGTGACTGGTCACTCTGTGACCCTGCTGTGACCCTTGCCATCCTGCAAGCGATAGACCCTCTTAAACATCAAGCTGAAATAAAGTCTTCCATCCTTACATTTCGGTTGTCAAATGTCACAGCAATGAGAAGGCCATACAGACACCTTGAACCCAGCAAGGCTGTTCGTGTCAAAATGGCCTCATGGTTAAGGTGAAACCCACAGCACAGTAATAAACAACATGAACCCGGATGTCCCTCAGCCTGAGGTTACATCCTATAGCTGACCTTGTGAGATTCCTAAGCAACTGATATCAGCCACCTTCACCCACCCAAACACAATCACCAGCTATAACGGAGTGACATTGTATATAAAACAGAGCAGCATCTGCCACATGGACTGAATTTAACTTGTGGTAACTATTATCACCCTTGGTGAAGTGCCAGAGTCCCTGAGAAATCACCTTGAGATAACCTTTTCCTTTTAAGTTCTGAACCAACCAAACAACTGAAACTTCTCTATCATTTCATATTGCCTGAGGACACTTGGTGTGTGGATGTGGTTTTATATTATACTATTTAATGTTAATGGCTTCTGTGTCCCAGCACAATTGTTCTTAACAGCTCTATCAAAGTCAATTGAACTCATCTAGCAACTTTTACCAAGGTTCCTCTGGTACGGTATTTGTTCAAACTGTTTCTCTTATTTCAGGCACTACTAACTAAAACACTTTGCACAAAGTGATGGAGTTTCTACCTGAAACCAAATTTGGCAATGCAGTCACCCAGAAACCTCTGCCTAAGGGCCTTTGATTTGGTTCAAGACTCCTTTGTAGTGTTCTGACTTAAATGATGGTGTTCATAATCTACTCTCCACCTCAATGTTCTCTGAGCTTCAGATACGAAGCTGAGTCTCCATCACTATAGGCTCCAGACTCCCCTGACTGTTCCTTGCCACGTTGTCAGCCAGGATCTACTTCTTCCTCATGTCTACACCTAGATACACATAGAAACCTTTGGGCATGTCTAACAGGAGTTCCGGGGCATTTTCCCTTCCTCATGCTGCTCTTCTTAAACTGGGTGGGTGTTGTGAAAATTCCGTTATTTGGCCCAATGACCAATTGGATGGAGCATTTTGGCCTCATGGGCATGGTTTTTTATGAAGATATGTGACCCTTTAAAAACTGTGGAGCAAGGGTCGAGCACTCTCTCTGGTGGTCAGAGCAGGAGCCAGTGGCGGAGAAGCCTGGCTTGGAGTTAGGTTCCATCACCCTTGGCTGGGACAGCAAGGATGGCAGCAACTGAACCAGGGCAGCATCTCAGCTCTGTTCTGTGTTGTGAGTGTATCTTATAGATTTCATTCCTTAATAAGCCTTACCTGGCCCCATACATCCATGTCCCACTTTACCTGGTGCCCAACATGGGCCTAATCCAATGTCCTTCACCCCAGCTCAGTTGGTAGAGCATGAGACTCTTAATCTCAGGTTTGTGTGCTTGAGCCCCAAGTTGGGCACCAGGTAAAGCGGGACAAGGGAGTATGGGGCCAGGTAAGGCTTATTAAGGGATGAAATCTATAAGGTATACTTATGACACTGAACAGAGCTGAGATGCCGCCCCTGCCTGATTTAGCTGCTGCCATCTTGCTGTCCCGGCCAAGGGTGATGGAACCAAACTCCAAGCCACACTTCCCCACTGCTGACTCTTGCTCTGACCACCAAAGAGAGAGTGCTTGCCCCTTGCTCCACAGTTTTTAAGGGGTCACATATCTTCAGAGAAAACCACGCCCATGAGGCCAAAATGCTCCATCTACTTGGTCATTGGACCAAATGGCGGAATTCCCACAACAGGTGGGTACCTTCTTAGAGTCGAAGCATGGGCCAGCATGCCTTCCTAGACTATTCTCTCTTGTTGTGCTTACTACACATACTTGTCCTTCAACATTCAGACTGAAGATGAAACATTCCCCCACCGACCTCTGTAAAACTTTCCCCATGCCATAGCTCACTGCACTAGTCTCTCTGATTCCGTATCCTGTGATGTTCAACACCTAGCAATGATGACGTGTCGCAGATGGTCAAAGCCATTTGGTGAGTCAACCAATAATGGACAAATCTGTGTGTGAAAGTTTGAAACTGCTTAATTGCCTGCTTTGGTAGGATGGGCCTGAGGTACAGTGAGGAACAGTAGGGACTATGTAGACAGACAGGTCTTGATTTAAATATTAACTCTACACTGTTTTAATTAAGAAACCTTAACAAATGTAAGGTAACCTCTACAAGCATCCATTTCCTCATTTTCCAAATGGGATATTGTTTATCATCAACATGCTCAGAGATCCTCAGATGTACATCAACATACTCATAACACATGGATCAAATGGGATCACAGATGTAAAACACACATAACAACTTGTTTAAATAATAGTGTCTTAGTTAGGATTTTATTGCTATGAAGAGACACCATGACCATGGCAACTCTTATAAAGGAAAACATTTAATTGGGGCTGGCTTACAGTTCAGAGGCTTAGTCCGTTATCATCATGGGTGGGGTTGGGGGGAGCATGGCAGTGTGCAGGCAGACATGGTGCTTGAAGGTGATGAGAGTTCTACATCCAGATCGGTAGGCAGCAGGAAGGGACCATGAACCACTGACCTGGGCTGTCCATCTGAAACCTCAAAGCCCACCCCACAATTACACACTTCCTCCAACAAAGCCACACTTCCTCCAGCAAGGCCACACCTCTTAATAGTACCACTCCCTGTGAGCCTACAGGGGCCATTTTCTTTCAAACCACCACAGATAGCTAATGATATTAGCAGAAAGAGACACTGAAAAGCCAACTTTGCCCAAAGTGCTATCCAGTAGTAGGCTCTTCAACAACCTCCAGGTTCCTATCTCTTACAGTACGAGGGTAGAGTCAGTACCAAATGCCAGGAACTCGTTTCCAATGAGTCTCATATCAGAACCAGAATCTCTCTGCCTTGTCTTTTCAGAGACACCATTTTATTGCCTCAGACTCATACCTCTTGCCTATCCTTTGAGTGAACTGCTTCCAGGTAGTCCAGCTTACCATGCAAACTCAGTGTGTGATCTGCAAGAGTCAGTCTACTGCTGTGGGATGGTCTGATTGGTCAATAAATAAAACACTGATTGGCCAGTAGCCAGGCAGGAAGTATAGGTGGGACTAACAGAGAGGAGAATTGAGAGAACAGGAAGGTAGGAAGAGACACTGCCAGCCACCGCCATGACAAGCAGCATGTGAAGATGCTGGTAAGCCATGAGTCACGTGGTAAGGTATTGATTTATGGAAATGGATTAATTCAAGCTATAAGAACAGTTAGCAAGAAACCTGCCACGGCCATATAGTTTATAAGCAATATAAGTCTCTGTGTTTACTTGGTTGGGTCTGAGCGGCTGTGGGACTGGCAGGTGATAGAGATTTGTCCTGACTGTGGGCCAGGCAGGAAAACTCTAGCTACAGTCTACCAAGTCATGGACCACTGTAACTCCCTTGTTATAATGGATAACTACAATTAATTGAATAAGACATTGGACCTCAAAGGGACAGGTCACCCAAGAGACTTCATAAACACAGGAATGGGAAGTGGAATGCAGAAAATGGACATCCAGACGGGATTCCCAACACAGCCCTGGGCAGCCAGAGGGTGATGTAAGGCTGATGTCTATTAGTAAGAAGAAAAAGGTGGAGAGCAGAAGTCTTGTTTGAGAAAGTTTAGTAGTCCATGTGAGGTTCTGCCAGGGATCAACCTCCCAAGGCAGAGACACTAAGCTCTCTTTCTCATGGCTGGTAGCTGGCCTGTAAATTCTGAAATATAACCAAGGAAGGCCAAAGCCACCAGGGCCCACTCTAGCTTCTGAGCCTTTCTCTGTACTGCAGACAGAGTTGGCTGGTAAAGCATGCTGATTAGAGACTCCACACCTTCTAGAGGCTAGTGAAGGTGTGTTTGCTGGCCTTTCAGAGGCATGACAAGAACTCAGTTTGCATTTAAGTTCATAAGATAAGACATTAAGTTCATAACATAAAACACTAACATGTGTTTTGTTTTGCGTTTTGTTTTTTGTTTGTTTGTTTATTCCAGAAAACTAAAGCAATGCCAAAAAAAAAAAAAAAAACCCTACTGTCCATGCAGACAGGAGTCATAACTGCTTGACCTGCAACATTTTGGAAGGAAGGAACACACTTCAGCAGCTGCTGAACAATGTTAACCTTGGGAGCACTTGAAAATGAGTTCTGGAGGTGATAAGATTTTCTAATACATCAATCAAAAACATATTAGCAAACAGAAGTGTGGAGGACATACCACTTGAAATTAGTGGTGGTAACAGTAGCTCCTAACTTTCCACTTTAGAGCTAAGGTGGAGTTTTCACATGGGAGAGGGAGCTCACTGATCTCTAGATAATGTGGAGATGTACAATCCTGTAGGGAGCATGCTCTTCCTGCCTCAGGAGCTAATAACCTGCAGAGTCAAGAAAGGCACGTACACAGCCTGATAAAAATGAGTTGGACGATGATAAGAGCTATAATAAAAGTAATAAATTATGACTGTCAAGCAGTAAGTCCCATAAAGGAAGTATAATTTACAATGCCCTTTGAACCTTTGATAGGTGGAGGTGTGAGGTAGACATTTCAAGCAGACAAACATCACGTACCAGGGCAGGAAGTAGCAGGCTGCAGCTCGTGTCCAAAGGATAATGCAGAAAGGATAGGTCATAGTGGACATCTGCTGCTTTTGCCTATTCAAAATTCTCCCTCTATTCTCTCAGTATTAGTAACAATATTCCTTTAGAAAAATCCATCTTGTTTTAATGTCTGAAGCCTGGAATTGGCCCTACTTCTAAAATCAGAGTAGGATCTGTCCGTGACTCTCCCTTGACCTCTGTCACTGGATAAAGTCACTAGTTTAGAATTGAGTGTGTGGCTCGTGTCAACCTGTGCACCAATACACATTTTGATGGATCCCCAGGATCTTGTTGTGGTTCTCAACAGGAGTCAATTTCTTTCTAAGGAAGTGTCAAAGCCTGGGTTTTTGTGTGTCTCTCTAAAGAGAGTGCCCGTCGGAAAGAAAGGCCTACGCATTTGCACAGTGGGTCTTGGCATGTTGCAGAGACAGCATGTCTCCATTTGGCATAACCAGTCCAAACCACTTTCTGTCGCCTGTAACCACAAGGATCATACCACATAGCTGAGGCCAGACTGGAGAGAGCCCTGAAGCATCTTCCACACACTTTGGAGTCAATGAAAAGGAGGGGCACGGGAGACTTTAGGAGAGTGGGGGGTTTTGACACGGCCTAACTGATGCATTGCTGTAGATAGGCAGGGGGACCAGGTGGAGGAGTCACAGTCAAACCCAGTGGTAAAAACTCATCCATCATGAGTTTCAGAGACTCAGCGCTGTCGTCATTTCAGAAGCTTACCGTTCAATAAGCAGTGCCTAAGCCCCTCACACCCGTTGACTCACCTGGGGCACATGCAACCCTATGGATAAGATGCTCTTAATCGGGGCTGGAGAGATGGCTCAGAGGTTAAGAGCACTGGCTGCTCTTCCAAAGGTTCTGAGTTCAATTCCCAGCAACCACATGGTGGCTCACAACCATCTGTAATGACATCTGGTGCCCTCTTTGGTCTGCAGGGATGTGTGCAGGCAGAACATTGTATACATAATAAATAAATAAATAAATCTTTTAAAAAATGCTCTTAATCACATTAACAGGCACTCCTATCTATATAAAAAAATTTAAAAAAACTCACTTTGCAAAAGCTGTAATTAAGGTATCAGCAGGCTAATAAATTCCCAATATTCCACAACCAACCAAATGGTAGAAGTAAGTTCAAATAAACAGCAAGGCATAGCCCAGAGCTTGTTCTATATATACATACAAACATAGACACATATATTTATTTACTTATTTTACTTTCTGTATGTGAATTTTTTTTGCCGGCATGTATGTATATACACTACGTGAATGCTTGGTGCCCCAAGACGGCAGAAGAGGGTGTCAGGTCCCCTGGAACTGGAGTAAGAGATGGTTGTGTGTCACCATTTGGGTGCTGGGGACCTAACTTGGATCGTCCCCAAGAGGAGCAAGAGGAGCAAGAGCTAGAGGCTGCTCTTAAACAAGGCAGTTGCCAGCACTACGGTGGCTTGCAAGTTCTATGCTCTGCCCCATGCATGCCCATCCTCCCCTCCCCCGGGTAGCCTGGATGTGTAGAATTGGTCCTTTGGTTTAGAAAACACCCCTGAGAATGCTGTTTCTAGATCACGACCACTGTTCTGTCGCTTGGGTAGAAGAAGGAGACACTTATATTGCTCCCACTGGACCATGAGCAGAACCTCCAAGGCAGGTAGATTGAGAATACAACTCTGAGAAGGAGTGAGCCCTTGAGAATACTATTCAGAAAATGACAAATCTCCATGGCATTGGCAGCGGGTCACATGATGTGGGTGAGGAAAGAAGGGGGCAGAGGGAAGCTTTGCTCCCTAACAAAAACCCCACATCTCCTTCAGAATGCAAACTGTCCAAAAGCACATTCTGCATCCTTCCATAAATGGCCCTTGCCGATGCTGTTCCAGCCGGTCCTTGGATACAAGGAGATGAAGTCAGACCTCCCAAGCTCTGTCACTGCCGAGTCCCTTCTCTCTGCCAGACCTTCCCACAGCCCCAGATGGTCCAGCTTCTCCTTCCCTGTCACTTCCTGAGGGTGTGGGAGAAAGAAAAGAATCAGAAAAGAAGAAAGTAGCAAAGAATTTTCCAGTACTAGCCCGGCAGGGTGGGTGCCAAACAGACGTGGGGTGGTGCCTGGTGGAGATGGTTCATTGCCCACGCTTCCCTGCTGCCCGCCTTCTCCTGGTACTGTCACCGAATTCCTGCTAACCTCACTCTCAGGTTCCCCTGGGGATTCTGACACATTCTCACTGCGCTGCAAAGAGTGATCCATCAAGTCCTCCTGGGTCACTCAGGTGATCGTGGTCATGGTGGTGTTTCCGGGAAGAACTTGATATAGGAGGCAAATCCACGCTTCCTGAGGAATTCACTTATTCATGAATTAAGTACCAATTGAGAAGCTCTTAGGCAGTGGTTCTCAATCTTCCTAATGCTGCGACCCTTTAATACAGTCCCTCATGCTGTGGTGACACCCCCCAACTTCAAGATTATTTTTGTTGCTACTTTGTAACTGCCATTTTGCCACTGTTATGAATCATAATGTGAATAAATGATATGCGGGATATCTGATATGTGACCCTCGAAGTCAAAACCTACAGGTTGAGAACCACTACTAATGAGCCTGAGACTTCTCGTGGTCGTGTGGGTAGAGTATTAAGACTGCTAACTTCTGGTGAGAAAGATGAGCGACAAACACATCCATCACCATAGAAGCTACTGGCTGAGAGAGAAAGAAGGGGGGAGGAGAAGGGAGAAGAGGAGGGGGGGGGAGGAGGGAGGAAGACGAAAGGGAGGAGATGGTGGGAGAGAGGAGGAGTGGAGAGGAGGAGGACAGGCTAATCTCAATAAGGGGAGTAAGAAAGGAAAGAGCGCCAACATGAAGAATTGTCAAGGACGGCTTGACTAGGGGAGTGTAGGAAACAGCAAACAGAGTGATGATTTACGAAGGCTGAGGCGCGCTGAAGGAAAAGGAAGGAGCGAGATCATCTTCAGTCTGTGGAGGATAAGACCACCCCCATGGCTGGCGCAGAGAGGGCAAGCCAGAGATTCCCAGGGATGATGCCGGAAAGCCAGCCTTAGGCAAGAAGGCTGTGCTCTATCTCTAGGATGCCGGGAAGCCATGGGAGGCTTTGGCATGGGAGCACGAGCTGGAGTATGGGTAGTACTTCAGGAGACGCTGGAGGCAAACGCAAACAAAGAAAGCAAGAGAAGCAGGGGACCAGTCCGTGCAGGCAGGAGAAGGTAGTCAGGCCCCGGATGATCATCGAGGGAGTATGAAGAAGCATAGGGCTCAAGATGTATTTGGGAATCAGAGGCTTCTCTCACTTTGCAGCTATACAGTGGGCACTCTGCTGATTGTGTAGTCTGAGCTCAGCCTCACAGCTATGACAGACAGTCTCCAGGAGCTGCCTTCTCCTGTGTTTGGCCTATCTGGAAGATGTCTTCATGCCCACAGATAAGCACGACCTAGGGTCTGATGTCTTTGTGCCCACAGACAAGTATGACCTGGAGCACCAGCTGGAGGCCTCTATTCCAGGAGGAACCTCCAAGAGCGGGGCTTGGAGGCACATGTGTCCCGGCGTCCTGTCTTGGAGATAAGGGTTCTAGATATTTCACTGGGGTCCAGTCCCTGGTGTTGTTTACTGTTCATCCTTCTAGCAAGGTATTAACGTCCACTATTCGACTATTTCTACCATAAGGAGTCTCAGGGTGTTTCACTCCGTCCACACCCTCCCTGATTTCATACAACCCCTTGCTTCAGTCTCTGTTTTGAGGAGACCCAGTCCTTCCCCCAAGGCCGGTGAAGGAAATGTCAAAATGTTCATAGACCAATCTCTCCATTTCTTTCATGAATTGGTGGGTGTATAACAAGAAACGGGCTTCTTCCTCAACTCTCCCAAAACAGGCACTACCCACATGTGCTTGTAAGGTTAACATGGATAGTCTGGCGTATGGAGAGTCAACTGCAGGACAATTGAGCAGTGAAGGAAAGATATTCAGAGATCTCTTCTAGAAAAACAAATGTGGTTTAGTCTCAAACTGCATAGACGACTCTGAAATGGGCCTGAATAGACACTGCCAATTTCATAGACAGTAAATAGACAAGGTTACAGCCGAGTGGTAATTCGGCAGAGGGATCATATGCTTAAATGAGATTTGGTGAAAATCACTTAAAGTGCTTAGGCCTGTGGATCCAGAATGTTCTGTTAGAAAAGAACATAGATTATAGAGATAGGAGACAAGTGGATAATATAAAGCAGGAGAATTCTTTAAATCAACATAGACATTTTAATAACTGGGCTTTAAATAAATCCCCTCCTCTGAAGTCATCTAACATTTAACAGCTGCAAATAACTATGACACAAGGAGAAGCCGACCAAAAGACTTAATAATGCAGAAACCAAAAGAGCGAGGGAGGAGCTGACACATCATACCTTCAGCTCCTCTGACATCCCAGCTGCCATTCTGCCCTGCATTAACTCTGCCACCCAGCACCCCAGTATCTTAAAGTCCAGGTTGTCCCCTCAGGGACAGCCAGGCTGGGTTTGACTCTAGGTTGTCAGGTTTCATCTCTGTGCACCTGGGCAAGCCTCTCAAACCTCAGTGTGGATGGCTGTAAAATGGGAGTAATTTACCCTAACAGGGTTATTCCAAGAGTTAAGTGGGCTAATGAGAATGAAAGTTATCTACTATGACTACCTTGCCAAAGAAGCATCAGCCAGGAGCCAAGAAAGAAAAACAAGCGGCTTGTGTGGTTGGGGACACCACACATGACATGACATGGGGGGGGGGGGGAATGAGGGGTGGGAAGGGTGCCCTGGAGCATCTAAAGGTTTGCTGTTGAAATAGGGCTGGTGATCAGGCAGTCGGCCCAGATGGGCTGGCTGGCTGGCCTCAGTTTGGGGCAGGAGCTGATCACTCCTCCTGCCGATAAACCATGAGTCCCACCTCAGTCTCAATGTAAGCATCATCCAACCACTGTAAACCGCGAGGCATACATCTCTGCTGGTCTTTAACGAATCAGTGTAGCACTACACACCAAAGGCCAAGAAACAATATTCTGCCTCATTCTGGGGAATTTATTCAAACACAAAAGACTATGCTATAAACACACTGATGCTCGCAAAAGTGGTTCCACTGTAAGCAAAATGCCGGCCACTAGAGGCCAAGAGCAACTGCTATTTTCTTAGTTGGTTGGAGGGGATAAACTAGTTATAAATAAGAGCACTGGAATCCCCTAAAAATGGGTGTTTGTGATGAGAAAGAATCTTCAGTGGAAGGGCCTAGAAAATCTTGATTCTAATATGATATGCAAATTACAGATGGTTTGGAACAGCAGAATATGCCGGAACACTGTGGAACTACTAATTTTATTTTTTAAAAGTGTTTTCTATGTTTATGATATTTTTAACAATTAAAAGAGATTTGAAGTGGGGGAGAGAAGTTGCTCTCTCAAAGCCTCGCAGCAGAGACGGCAGGTAACATCCAGAAAGCTCCTGGCAGGTTTATCTCTTTCTTACAGATGCTATCAGCCCACCTAGGGGTTCTGTGCAAACTATGTACAGTCTCCCTGTAGCAACACGCACTTCCAACAATGCAAACATTCCCTTTGTACTGAGATCTGTCTGAACCGTCACATCTGGCACTGGAGCCCAGACACATTGGCAGAATTGCCAAGGGACTGCTGTTACAGACCATGATATTAATTATTTTAAGTATTATGCTGATGAGAATCAAAGCCATGACCATTGAGTAAAATACGATCGGTGTAAAAGCCAATTTGGCAAAACACAACCCAGAGCTCTCTCCTTCTGATGTCAGCAAGCTGTATACTTTCTAAGCATTTTCCTCATGCCCAAATTTATATTTAGATTAAGCCAAGAAAGAGATTGCACCCAAGATCCCACAAAAAGCTTGAGATATGAGTCCCAGATATAGAAGAAAAATTTCTGAGCCATGTTGTCTGTTCTCTGAGACAGTGATACTGAATCTCTGACAAGGGGCAAGATGCTTCTCCATAGATGTTATACCATGGTACACAGGCACCAGAGCCAGGAAGCTGGCCATCGAAGCTACAGCTGTTGGCAGTTCTCTCATGCCCACATGTGTCAAAGACCCCAGGATGGACCCCAGGCACCTCATAAGAGGGACATGTCTTTCCAAGGAGACTGGTAACATGAGAGAATATTCCAGAGCACAGAAGGTATTTTCTATAGAGTCTTTTATACAGTCTTCGTATTCAGTACCTTGTGATCGGGGACTGAGTGTTCGTATCCATCCCCTGGAAATATTTGAGCATGCTTAAGAGAAAGGAAAAAAGCAGTTTGCATTCTAGGTGAAAGGTGAGAGAGTTCTTCCTCTGTACATGGCTTTTACATCCTGGTTAGCTGTGGGAGCCATGCCCACTAGACTCTAGGGATTAGAGGAGGGGTACAGCCCGGTGGAGGCTGAGGCAAACAGCCACCCCATGGTTCTGAGGTCAACACAGGGTGTCATACATCTCAAATGGTCTTTACATAACTCCTGCTGGAGTGTCAGAGACAATGGCCTCCGCCCGAACCAGAAGGTGTGGTTTGTGATTGCTCTCAGAGGACTAGAAAGTTCACACCTGGCCAAACTCCACAAGGCTGAAGACAGGGTGGTGTCATCCTGGGGAGTGGCTGTCTTCTCTGGTAACCAGCACTCCAGGGTCATCTACAGGGCCCTTTGTCCTGCTCACCTCTAGCTTTGGCCTCATGGTGACACAAGCCACCCTAACCTAAGGAAGAGTCGCCCCCCATCCCATCCAACCAAACCTGCCCAAGCCCCAAACCAGAGCGTAAGTGGGTTATGTCATCAAATAGATGACAGATCCTTGCACAACAAGCCTATGTGTCCCAAATCTGGGCCAGGGGTCGGGGTGGAGGGGTTGAGGAAAGATGGGCCTTGCCCTTAGACATGTCATCTTCAAGTTTTCTGGAGTGTTCCACCCACCTCCATCTTAGGATTTGGTAAACAGAAGGCAGTCATCAGGAAGGCACTAATACAAATGTCACTGCATACGTCACTGGCCCCCAAACCAACAGCATGCCTGTTCACTCGCCAGAGGCTAGAGAGACTTCAATGAAAAGACTGAGTCTTCCTCTTCTAGAGGAGTGGGGTGGTGATGGGCGGGGCTACAGCTGGCTTCTGTCCCATCAGCCCCCAGCCCCCATTACTCCCCCAGATGTTTCATTCTGAAGGTGCTCAGAACTAGGGCTAGGGAGACTGAACTCCCTGCTCATTCCAAGCACTTTCGTCCTGCTCTGCTTTGAAGGGGAGCAGCCGTCAATAAAGCTCAGGCTGGGGACTCCTGGGCACATGTCAGCACAATCGCTACCCTGTGTTCTGAGGTGTGCTTGTGGCTAGCGGTTTAACATTCAATTTCTCGTCATTGACCAAACAAACGCTGTTGCCTCCAACTCTGGTAGATGTATACAAGGCTTTTTTCAAGATGTAAATGTCTCCCTGAGTGGCAGTTTGGAGATGGTGTGCCAGTGACAGCTAAAGCACACTGTGGTGTTCTGTTCCTCCTGTCTTGGCACAGGATACTTCCTCCACCAGGGAGAACCACCCACCCATCCTCATGGCCAAGTCTACTGCTCCTGTGAAGATTCAGATCATATCCCTTCACTAGACAAATACGGATCAAGCGCTTCCTCTGTGAGCCTGAAAGACACGCTCTGTGCCGTCACCGGGTACTCAGTCTGTTAGAAAAGAGCTCCGGCCATGGCCAGGGGGTGTTTCTGCTATGAGCTACTCTGCTTGGGGAGGGATTGGGGGATCGTAGCAGAAGGCCAGCCCTAGCCCACTCCTCCCTGGCTCTTCCTTACTGTCCTGTTCCTTACTGTCCCATCAGCTCCCCAATGACATTTCTACATGATCTCTGCCCTCTGTCCCCACCATTCCTGCTGTTTTCTTAGGTCTCTGGATGTCATGGACTGTCTTATGAACCAACTACCTAGTAAACAGTCAATGCTTGAAGTAAATAATCCTCTACAGAAGCAACCCGAGTCTCCCTGACATCAAGTGATCAGTAATTGTTTTTAAATCCCCGAGCAATCACAGCAGTGAAGGTGTGCTGTATTGTTTGGAGTGAAAGCTTGTAGATGAGCATAAGGGAGACGTGGAGCAAAGCTGTATTCAACGACAAGCCCAGGACTGGGTCCGGGAATGAAGATTCAGGGAGAGAGGTCAGTGCCAGATCCAGCCCTGGAGCTGGAGACCAAAGCAAGCCACCACAGTGCTGGGGTCAGAGGTGAAGCTCAAAGCAGATTTTTGTTTGTTTGTTTTTAGAGGCGGGGTTTCTCTGAGTGGCCTTGGCTGTCTTGGAACTCACCTTGCAGAGCAGGTTGGCCTCGAACTCAGAGATCTGCCCACATCTGCCTGCCTGCCTCTGCCTCTGCCTCCTGAGTACTGGGATGAAAGGCATGTGCCACTACTGCCCAGCTTCAAGGTAGATTTTTTTTTTTAACCTCGGTTTTTGTGATTCACTGGTACAGAGCCTGCGTGGAAGTTACTTGGACGTTAGAACGATATTTAGCATTTTAGTAACCGGTTTTTTTTCTTTGTGTGTGTGTAGATAACTGATATTGATAATAATCAGCACAAAGAGGTGATCTGTGGCAGACAGCGGCAAAGGGTTCTCAGATGCCTGTGAGTACAAATCAGCCGATAGCTTGATAGGATTCAGATTGTCGTATAGCTGCACAGTGAGGCTGAGCAATTGCTACAATCAAGTCCCCGGGTTCTGTGGAGATCCAGCTGTAACTGTGACTATGATGCAGAAAACACTGCTACTCTCATTACTAAAATTGGGCTGATTTTTGTTTATTTTTTTTTTCAGCTCTGGGATCAAACCCAAGGCATGTTAGGCAAGCACCATACCACCAAGCTACTATATCCCCAACCATAAGTTTTGGCTATTAAATATTTTCTTTTTTTTTAATTAAGAAAATTTTTATTCATTTTTACATACCAACCACAGATCCCCCACTCTTCCCTCCTCCTGCGCCTCCAACCTTCCCCCCTACAACCCACCACCCATTCCCTCCTCTGACAAGGTAAGGCCTCCCATGGGGAGTCAGCAGGGCCTGGTACATTCAGTTGAGGCAGGTCCAAGCCCCTCCTCCTGCATCAAGGCTGTGCAAGGCGTCCCAACATAGGTAGTGGGCTCCAAAATCCAGCTCATGCACCAGGGACTGTGGAGGCCCACAAAGGTTTCTTAGTACGATCTGAACTTGCTTTACCCAGCAGAGCTGCTTTAGAGGATTGCTTGACCACATGCATGGTTACTAGGTGTTTAGAAGTGTCTGCACTTGGATGTGCAATATGTTTTGATCTAGCAAGGGGATTTTTTTTTTTGCCCTGCCCCTTGGTATTCCTTTAAAAAGCACTTTAGAAGAGACAAAGGGGGCCAGTGGATAAGGATCCAGGCCCTTCCAAGGTTATCTTGTGTTTCTGTCTCTCTACTCTCTTTCCTTCTATCTATCTTCTCACTTCTCCCTCCTCAAGAGTACCCTGGGGGAAAAGGTGGGGGCTAGTCCCCCACAAAGGATGGATCCTGACCCTACTGTCAGGGGGCCCCTTAAGCAGATCAAGCTACATAACTGTCTTGCTTATGCAGAGGGCCTAGTTCAGTCCCATGGAGGCTCCACAGCTGTTGGTCTAAAGTTCATGAGTTCCCACTGGTTTGGTTTGGTTGTATCTGTAGGTTTCCCCATCATGATCTTGATGCCCCTTGCTCATAGACTCCCTCTTCTCTCTCTTTGACTGGACTCCTGGATCTCAGCCTGGTGCTTGGCTGTGGATCTCTGCATCTGCTTCCATCAGTTACTGGATGAAGGCTCTCTTGGTCCAATTAGAGCTGGCGGACTCTGTGTCTCCTATTAAATATTTTCTAATTATGGAATTAATGTGCAATCATTATGATGAATTTTGAATCTGTAAAGCATACTAAGAAAAAATATTAAATCAGTTTTAATCTCATTATTCAGAAAGAGCTTATTAATATTTTGATGTGTCTCTTTCTAAAACCTTTTGTAAGGTTACATTGCCCATAATTTTTATTGTGGTCTTTTAAAATTGTGGACTTTTCATATGATAGTATACTTTTTAATTTATTTACTTATCTGTTTGTTTTGGGGGGGGGACTAAAGATGGCCTTGAACAAAGGTTCCTGAGTACCTATGATAAATCTTACCTGGTCGGGTTGTAGACTCAAAATTTTAATTTTTAATTAAATTTAAAATTTTAAGAATTAACTTTTTTGGTATTTTATCTCTTAATTAAAATTTTTATTACATTTATCTATTTGTGTGTGTGTCTGTGTGTGTGATTGTTAGAGTGCATATACATGGAGGTTACAGGACAGCTTGCAGGAATCAATTCTCTCCTTCCACCACATGAGACCTGATTTTTGAATGAGGGTCATCAGGCTTGATGGCAAACAGCTTTACCTGTTAAACCATATCACCATTCCATCATTTTAAAATGTATATTCCTGAGTCAGTATTGGTTGCATCTGGCGTAGGGGTGGGGGTGGGGGTGGTGTTTGCATTTCAAGGATAAGGTCTGGTTTGTGTCTGTGTGACTGTGTGTGTGATTTTGCTCAAAAATTTAAGATTAGATTCTAGCGTTGCCCTCTTCAAAAATCAGCTTGGGAAGTATTGCAACATTCTGCATGTCATGGAGCAATGCATGAAGTGTTGGTTAAACTTGTTCTTGTTGATGATATGCTCTATCTCACCAAGGAACTAATTTGGAGTCTTTCTCTCACAAATGCTCACCCGTAAATTCAGTCTGAGTGGTCCATCAGTTTACCACCGTACTAAGTAGGTACCAGTGTCTCTCTTACAGAAGAAGTATGATACTGACTTTAATTTTTTACTTATCTGTTTATTATTTTGGATATTTTGTGCTTGTGTTCATGTCCGTGTGTACATATAGAGGCCAGAGGTCAATCACTCTCCATCTTAGTTTTTGAGGCAGAATCTCTCACTGTAACTGGAGCTCACAGATTTGACTAGACTGGAGGACCAATGAGGCCCAGGGAGTCTCTAGTCTCCACCTCCCCAATACCAAGATTACAGGCATATGCCATGAGTGTGACTTTCTCTGTGGGTGCTAGCGATCAGTCTCAGGTCCCCCTGCTTGCAAGGGCATGCACTTTGCTGGCTGAGGTGCCTCTCGAGCCCTGACACTGTCTTTCTTGAGTCTCCTGTCTTTTCTAACTCTGCAAATTTCTCCATGAAAGGCAACCATTCCTGCAACTTTGCCCAGCATGCAAAACCACAGATACTGGAGAAGGATTTTCAAAACCCAGGTCCTGTGCTGGGACTCAACCTCATTTGGTACAGAGTGCTAACTTCCTTCCTCAAAGGTTGCACTGTGTGGCGCTTCTACGCTGAGGCCAGCACAGCCCCCGCTGTCTACACTTCATGTGGGTCCCTACAAAACAAATGCAAACAAGCATGTGTGTGGCCAGTCCTGGCTGGAAAAAAAAAAAACGCCAAGTGTTGACCTGGATGGTCTCACAGAGGCAGCACAAAGTTCAGGGCTGTTCTTCAGGGAACAGAGTCATCACTCGGGGCCCTGGTGGCTTCTGCTGAGAACCAGGCTGGCAGATGAAGCATTTAGTTCTGACTCAACCCTGTCCCATTGCAGGCTGCCCCACCTCCCCCTCCCAGCAGGTGGTCTAGGAGGACAGGATGGGAATGATGACTCCTCAGTCCCCAGACTCCACAGAGGCACACAACCAGTTGAAGCCTTGGGCCAAAACATACCTTGGCCAGATTTCACACCAATGCCTTTCTATAGTCAATGTTCATCTCACTTTTTGTGGTGGATGTCTTGTAACAAGTCACTGAAGATTATTTTCATAAAGTAATATTGTCTGCACTATGCTATATGCCTTGTGATATTGTCCCATGGATGCCAACTGTGGACCCAGGATGAGGGAAGAATCCATCCTCACATGAATTTGGGAAAGATCTTCAATAGGTAGTTTTTATGGTTAAATTGACCCAACCTAGGAAGAGGGAACTCAATCTTTCTCAATCTGATTGTCCTATGACCACATCTGTAAGAGACAGTATTGGCTGATGATTGATGTAGACAGGTCCAGCCCATTGTGGGCAGCACCAGCCCTTGGCAGGCAGGTCTATAAGAAAGCTAGCTGAGCAAGCCAGTAAGCAGCCTTCCTTCATGGTTTCTGGTACATGGTTCTGCCTTGAGTTCCTGGCCTCATGTCCTTCAGTAATGGGTCATTACCTGGAGGGGTAAGCGGAAATCACTCTTCCCCTAAGTTGCTTTTGGTCAAGATGTTTATCACAGCAACAGAAAAGCAAACTGCAACAAGACCAAATGACATGCAGCCAATTTCTTTACCATGTGACCGCCATGATATCTTAAGTACAATTTTGTTCTCTGAAACTTCTGATTTAAAAAAAAAAAACAAACACCACATTTATTAAATATCCCAAATATACCCCAGCTGTGTAGAAGACCTTTGAAAGGATCTTTATCTTAATGACCATCATTAATGTCATCACCTGTACTCACTGAGTTCAGACTGGATTCTAGGTACTTTGTTAGGTCTTTTACATGCTCTGTCTCATTTACTGTCCCTTCCCTGGGAAGTGGGTATTACTGTCTTCATTGCACAGTGGCATGGAGAACTTCATTGACCCACGATAAAAGTACAAGCAAAGCACAAGTCCTAATTTGCATCCAGGTGTGTCTGATTTCCCCTGTCTACATCTTGAACCAGGAAGCTGCCTTTGAAATCTTCACCTTCTGGAATAATGCCTTGCACTACATTGCTAATATATATTGTCTTCATGCCCTGTGAACTCCATCTTATACTCCTGAGAGCAAACCTGACAGAATCCTTCCATTAACGAGCACTTCACACCAGACAACCACTATTGATCAATGAGAGCCTGATGGAGCACCTGTGGTAATGGATGTTCACCTCTCCTCATGGCCTCTCTCTTTCAAACATCTGCATGTGTCAAGAAGTTATCTAAGGGATGCTGTTTATCATTCTCCAAAGAGGCATGGAGGAGTACCACGCTGGCTGTGAGACTCCAGTAAGATATCTCCATTCAAGTGGAAGGGTAGAGCGTAAAGATTGGTAGGTAACTGAAAGCTGGTAGGGAGCGTTTGGCCAAGGGATTTGGACTGAACTCAGATCTGAAGGAAGGGAGGAGCTACTGTTAAAGGCAGGAACTTCACCTCCATAACCACATCCCACCAATGTGGCTGTTCCTCCCACTGAAGGACCCTATCTTTCAAGCTGCCTCTTCCAATAACTTTCCCATTTCTCAGCCCAACCTCTCCTCCTTCCAGCATTTTTCTAACACAACCTTCTGAGCATAAAGGAGAGCAACTTATACTTGTGGGTTTTTTAATATCAATAGATAACGCTGTATTGGGACTTAGCCTAGTAAAACCAGCTTTTGAACCAGGGCCAGGAACCCCCATCTTTGGAGAACATAAAAGCATCCAATGGGAAACAGTGACGTGAATTTCATCTCCAGGACTCCTGGGATGAAATTTGCCAGGCATGGAATTGGACTTGGAGAAATTCCAGTCCTGTGTCTCTCTCAGTGCATCCTCATACCCTCTCCATTCAATGATGCTAGGGTTTTTCCGTATGTATGCTGGGAGTTTTATGCAACAGACTATACTCCAATATTAGGAATGATTTAATAAAGGGTAGGTAATTATTATTTATCATTTGTTATGAATCTTCAAATTGCCAGACAGTCCTTCTGGTCTGAATTTCAATTACCCAGTCTTTGCTAGGTATATCCACATGTCTATGGTGAACTACCTGGCCAGTTACCTGGAGGCTGCCTCATTGAAGATGACCTCATTAGAGTGTGTCTTTCTGCTACTTGTGGTTCTCATCTTCTAGTACCTAGCCTAGCCATGTTTCCAAAATAATCGCAGGCCTTGAAGAGAGGGATGAAAGCAAACTCTGTATATATGTACTTCAGTTGCTGATGGTTTTGACATGCTTGCTGTTACTGCACTGGGCAAAGCCAGAGTCATGGATGAGTTCATGGTCAGAATAAAACAGACAATAAAGTTATGAGGAAAGGCAGATATGCAGGGAGGCTGCCAAAGGGAGCTGTTATTGCCTCAATTGCTACACCATGTCTAGCCCAATTGAGAATACTAGAATAACTTTGTAGAGCTTTGGTCAACTGCAGCAATGACATGGTGACAGATCAGGACTTCAAATCCTATGACTTCAGCCCAAGCAAGAGATAGACCAAGGACATTGGATATCTAGCAGGGAAAACCTTTCTTGGAACCTCCCCCATTATCTGTAAGAGCAGAGGTTTCTGGGAATTGAGGCCGTCATACATTCCCCATTCGGAATGGCTCTGATGTAAGGGGAGAGATAAAGTAAAGCTGTGATAAATGTGGTCTGTGGTGGCTATCCACGGCCATGAAGAAGATAGAAAGACAGGGCCTAGGCAAACTACACTTCTCATTTGCTCTCCTACAGATCCACATAGTCTTAAAAACAGGTCAGTTCTTTGCTGTGGAATAATCTTCCTGTATACTGTAAAGATTTGTCACTCTAATTGGTTTAATAAAATGCTGATTGGCCAGTAGCCAGGCAGGAAGTATAGGCAACCAAACTAAGAATGCTGGGAAGAAGGGTGGAGTCAGGAGTCACCAGCCAGATGCAGAGGAAGCAAGGTGAGAATGCTACACTGAGAAAAGGTAACAAGCTACGTGGCCAAGCACAGATAAGAATTATGGGTTACTTTAAGTATAAGAGCTGGTTAGTAATAAGCCTGAGCTACCAGCTGAGCATTTATATGTAATATTAAGCCTCTGAGTCAATTATTTGAGAAGTGGCTTCTGGGTATTTGGGACCAAGCAGTTGGGACAGGAAATGTCTGTTTACAGTTCTCTCCACAGAATTTCTTATCTTTGCATTCTATTCTAAGTTAGGTTTACAAGCTCCAAAGTTTACTATTCTATTGGAGTTACTCTCCAAAGCATGGTCCTGCACATACATGACATGTAGCACCAAGCATCAGCCCTCTTTTGCCAGATTGATTCCCAAATACCCACCATCAAACATTAAAGGGTGGAAGAAAACGTTATTCATTCTGTCTAGCCCCACATTAGTTCAAAACCCACTCTTTAGAATGACTTGACGCTCGTTTATTTGGTTGCCTGCCTTCATTGGTATTGTGAGCGTGTTTCCTTTCATTTTGTTTTGGTGCTGAAGATCAAACCCAAGGTCTTGGTATGCCAGGCAGATATTCTCCATCCTCGGCCCAAGATTGTGCCTGAGTGTTCTCTTGAACCACTAATGAAAGTAGTCATGGAAGCCGTAAGACTTAGGAATCTGGATTTGGGTGGTTATGTCAACGTAAAGGATGGGGACTCGTGGTGCAAGGTATAAACCTTACTTAAGATTCTATGATTAAATTGAAGTACCTTGTAGATGTAAACAAACTGTAAGAGGAGTGAAGAACCAGGGGTATGAGACAGTGGCATTAAGTCTTGGAGAGGAGGGAGACACCAAAGACTGATAAGTGGAGGAGGAGAACCAAGAGATGGTGTTCTGGAAACAGAGGAGAACGGGGTCCATCTGGGGAAGGCTGGCTGTCCTAAGCACCTCTGAGAACTCACACTCCTTTCCATGACTATCTTCCCAGGAGCTGCTTCTGACACAATGGACACCTTTGCCCTAGATGCTCTGTGTAGGGGTTATGTCCTTAATTACGTCATCAGCCTGCGATGGGATCCCAACCTAAAAAGCGGGTGTGTCCTCCCTGCTCTTTTTTCCGTATCGCCTTTCCTTCCGTATTCTCCCTCCTCTGCGTGCTCTCTCTCTCTCTCTCTCTCTCTCTCTCTCTCTCTCTCTCTCTCCCTCCCTCCCTCCCTCCCTCTCTCTCCCTCCCTCCCTCCCTTTCTTTCTCAATAAAGCTCTAGAAAGGTAACCATGGCTCGTGATTCTTCCACCACCGCAGTGACCAGTCACAAGCGCCACCACTTAACCAACACTCTGGTACACTAAAGTTTTCTCTCTTTATACCAACAGGTCGTGTCCTTTCTGCCTGCAAATCTTCACCACATAGCAATCTAGAGGTTCCCTCCTCTCGCCCCTCCTCATCCCAAGTCTCAGCCACAGCTCCTACATCTTCCTACATCTTGTCTGGAGCCCCTGCCAGGAGTCCAGTTCCTCCTCCATGAAGCACTCCCTCAT
The DNA here is from genome assembly GCF_007827085.1 of Peromyscus californicus insignis. Taxonomy (NCBI): domain Eukaryota; kingdom Metazoa; phylum Chordata; class Mammalia; order Rodentia; family Cricetidae; genus Peromyscus; species Peromyscus californicus. The sequence goes on from NW_026294535.1 coordinate 35,931,746, forward strand.
GGTAGCCAAAGGCAAGCCCGGGCAATGGCTGCTCTTTGATTTCAGTTATCTGTAGCACACATCTTTGTCTTGGTTAAGAAATATCTGTGGGCCAAATCAATGAAAACACAAAGGCAGGGTCCAAGCAGCATTGACATCTGGCTGACCTACTAAATAAATCAAGACTCAAGGGGAGATGTGGCTGAGGCTTCCAGAAGACTGTGGTTTTTCAGTCAATAAAGTTTCACCTACTTGAAACAAGTGGTAAGAAGTTTCACATGAATACAGCATTTTAAAAAGAAGTTTTGATCCATTCAAGGAGCCCTAAAAACACCACCACCCTTTCCCGTCTGAACTGCTGCATGCAACTCATTCATCAAGTATTTGTCTTTAAATAACATTAAAGTCATTTTAAATGTGATGACCATGGCCGTCTTCTCTCAAGTACATGGAGTACTAGCAATGAAAGGGAGTTTAGGCTTAGCCATTGCTTGGCCAGTGAGACTCTCTAGAGCAGATTAGGCAACAATGGTGAACCTAATCCATGCCCCAGAGTGGGGGAAGGGCTGTGTAAATTATTTAAATCGGGATCCCAAATGTCCACTCCTGTTAGGCAGCAAATGTCTACCATAAGCGGAGTGAATCAGGCCTTAGACGCCTGTATCATTTGACATGTAAGCAGCACAGACGTTCTGAACACAAATTGGAGATACTAAAATACTATCTTTAGAAACGGGAAGTCAGCAACAGTCTATATATATCTTCCCCTTCCTTCCCGAAGATCACACACACACACACACACAACACACACACACACACACACACACACACACACACACAACACACACACACACACACACAAACGCAGAATTTTAAGGATAGAAAAAAAATGTTTTAGAAATAGAAACACTGACTTATTCCAGGCACTTCCTTTCTAGGTTTTCCTAAACTTTGGATGGGGAAGGGAGAAGAACATCACTCCAGCTTCGACTGTTCCTTAGTGTTAACCCTCCAAAGATGGCTTTCTTTTTAAAACAATTAGTATATGGAGGGAAGGAATGACTTGGGGCTGACATAAAAGCCCGACTTGCTGCTAGAAGGCTTTGGCGGCTGCCCAGCTGGATTAGACATCTAGGATCCCAGTTGTGTCAGAGGGAGCCTCAGGGACATGTGACGAACATGCTGACCTCAGCCCTTGCTGACACAGACTGTCGTAACAATACCACTCACACAGACCCACCCCAGCCCGTTCCTCTTTCCAGCACTAGGCGTGTCTGGTGGAAAAATGATACATTTTTAGGCAGAACAGACAGCATCTGTGGGTCCAAGAATCACTGTGAGGAATCCGTTCCTAAAAACAACATGGGAGAGATGGATGCTGGGAGAAAGACATGCAGCGTAGATAATTACCCCACGTTCAGCACAGCCCTTGAATAGTATTACTTGGCTCCCTTTCGGCTCTCGACACAAATGTATTTGTGGCTATTTTACATTGCATCATGAGTTCTGACAGCATTGTGAAAAGGGTCCAATATGGGCCAGAGGTTTGAAGATTTTGTCTAGAATCAGTAATTCACAAAAGGCAAGGGTACGGTGTGTACCTGTGTCAGAACTCTTCAGTGTGGCCTCTTCCTGCAGATTTATTGATTAGAGACCACAGAGGCAAACCCATGAGAGAAGGCCATATTGCAATAATCAATGTGTCTCACTTTGACTACAAGGCAGTCCTCCAAAGTACCTGAACCATTCAGGCTCTGAACTATAAAGAGACTTTCAGCTCCTTATAGTGTAGACATTGGAAGAGGCACAGGTCAGGCTGGAGTTGGGACAGTAGGAAGGTTGGGGCAGGGAGCAACTAAGGTTTTAATGAGAATGTTTGAGGGAAGGCTGCATTATCTTTTTCAAAAAAAGATTCATTTATTTATGTGTGTGCATACCTACATGAGTTTACACGGACCGTGTATGTGTGTGTGTGTGTGTGTGTGTGTGTGTGTGTGTGTGTGTGTGTGTGTGTGTGTGTATGGAGGCCAGAAGAAAGCATCATGTCTCCTGGAACTGTAGTTAAAGATGGTTGTGAGCCACCATATAAGTTCAAGGAACCCAACTCAGAAAGAGCAGGCAGCTATCTTAACAAAGCAATGATCTCTCTAGCCCCTGAAGATTGAATTTGAAGTGTGTAGGGGTCCTGGACAAGGTCCAAGCGAGCCCCCACAAAAGGAGGATCTTCAAGGCCTCTTTATCAGTCTGAGGCAAGGAGACAAGTGCTTGGGCCTGGCGCTAACCCCTGATAGACTTGCCTTCCTTGCTCTGATTGGATAAGAAAGAACTCAGTAGGACTCGGCACTTACACTAGTGTGTGCACACATCTCACACTTTGGTGTACACTGGCCCAAGGGAACCATACAAACAGTAACTTTTACTCTCCTCCGGGCTTGGTCCTTCTGTTCCTTCTCAGTGAACTCACAAACTGAGGAGACGTTTTAAAGTTTGTTTGAGCTTACTTATATCTATTATATTACAAATCAGAATTATCTGCAAGGAGCCTGCTAGTTATTTTCAGAAATAGTTCATCGGTCTTTACCTAGAACGGCCTCAAAGATGTCTCTGGGATTGATTGACCTTCATATTTTCAGTATGCGGGGCCCCAGTGACTTCAACTGTGGAAAAGGTGGACAATGACCTCCTCACAAAACTGTGAGGAAGCTGGAAACAGGAAACAGTGAGCCTGACGGGGCTTTTTAAGCTGGAGTATAATGAACAGAGGGAAGCCATTGCCAAGATCTGTTCATCAACAGCAAATTCACACAGCCATGAGAAGGGAGTCCAAGAACACACCCACCCCCAGTACCTTCTAGTTGTGTGGACCTCACCTAGTCAACCAACTTCGTACAGCCTAACTTCCCTATCTGCGGAAGTAGGAACATAACGCAGATTCTTAGGAGGCTTTTGCAAGAACTGAAGTGTGTATCATATTACACAGCATAATGCCTGATACGCACTGGAAGATTCTTAAATGACACTTATATGACAGTAGTTGTAAAACCACCCCAAGGAAGGCAGTTTCATCCTCAGCCATGGTGAAAAGATGGGTAGAATAATTATACCTTTAATGAGATGCTGTACTTTTCTCTCCCAGGACTCCCGGCCCTAGTGCAGGCCGCACAGACGGAGCATCCATGAGCTTTGTCTGGCCTGCCCATCTTCTTAGTGTTAACTCAGAAAGGTGCGACTTTCCCTTTTTTCTGGTCTCATTCTTTTAGAAGCTAGGCTGAACCTAAGGCAGTGGTTCTCAACCTTTCCAATGCTGCGACCCTCGAATACAGTTCCTCATGTCGTGCTGACCCCCAACCAGAAAACTATTTTCATTGCTACTTCATAACTGCAATTTTGCTACTATTATAAATCATAATATACGTATCGGATATGCAGGATATCTGATGTGTGACCCCTGTGAAAGGGTTGCTAGACTGCCCCTCCCCAGAGGTCACGACCCACAGGTTGAGAACATCTGAGCTACGATTTTTGTTTTTCTGGTACTTCGGACTTCCGTGCTCTTTCTAAAGTTCCCTCCCACGTCCCTGCTCTGCGGGGGGACCTCCATCAGGGCTCCTTTCCTTCTCACCTACAGTCTCCTCCTCCAGGCAGCTGCTGAGATTTACAGTTTGTCTGCCCTGGGGCTTTTCCTTTAAATTCTAATAAAATTGTCCTTGAGTTTCCGCTTGAGTCCATTCTTCAATTTTTTTTTACTGAAACTAAGAACCCTAAGAGGAGACCCCAATTTCTCAGTATCATCTGGGGAACACAAAATGACCCTCCAAGATTCCAGTAGCAGTCATAGCCATTGTGTGAACATGAAAGACATTGTACAGATGGCAAACCACTTTCTTCTCGAGCTTGATAAGAACTGTCTAGAGAGATGGCTCAGTGGTTTAAAGTACTGGCCTCTCTCCCAGAGGACCCAGGTTCGATTCCTAACATCCACTTGGAGACTTACAACCTTTAAACTCCAGTTCCAAGGGATCTAATACCCTCTTCTGGCTTCCTCGGACATTGCATGTACATGGTGCACTGTTTGGGGTCTGTTTATGTGGACACCGTTTGTTGAGTAAGTCCATAAGAGTCTGTTCAAGGGTATCTTAAATATGGGGAGAAATATACTCATGAATACAGAACAAAGTTTGTCGTCCCCCATTCTGCCCAGGAGTGAATGGAACCGCACCTCTATGGGGCCAGACACCCCAAGGTCATTGGCGAAGCAAATTCCAACAACAACGTACAGACATACAGATAAAACACATATACACATAAAATAAAAATAAATAAATCTTTTAAAAATAATTGAATGCCTATCCCAGTCACTATTAAGATCACACAAAGGTATAGGTGACCACACTGATAGCCAGGGAATAAAAATATAGAAGACTTCACTTTGAACGCTCGGGTTCTATTTATATGGGGACTGTCATTTTTATTTCCTAGACTAAGAAAACAAGGCATCAAAGAAACTTAAGAAACAAGTCAAAACTATTCTCTTTCCTGTGTGAATGTTGGAGATTCTCTTGTTAGTTTAGTTAAGAGTTGGGGGTTTATTCATGCATCAGAAAGCAGAAAGAATAACATGGTGAGGCCTACTAAATAATAAACAACAACATTTGAATGATAGTTTTAAAAAGAAAAAATAAGGTGTGTGGAGATGGCTCTGTGGGTAGAGGGCTTGCCACACAAACAAGAGAGCTAGAGTTGGGATTCCCAGTGCCCATGTAAATACCAGGTGGGTGCAATCCCAGTGCTTGGTGGATAGAGACAGGCAATCCCCAGAGCTGGCTGGCCAGATTAACAAAAGTGGTGTGTGGTGATATTTTATTTGTGCAACCCAATAAAGTTTGTCTGAGGGTCAGAGGAAAAAGCCAGCCACTATATAAGACACAGAAGTCAGGCAATGCTAGCACACGCCTTTAATCCTATCACTTGGGAGGCACGGATCTGTCTGTATCTCTGTGAGTTCAAGGCCACGCTGGGAACAGAGCCAGACGTGGTGGCACACACCTTAATTTCCAACACTAGTTAACCATAGAGGTCTGGAAGTCTGTACACAGACAGACAGGAAGTGGCAGAGCTGGGCAGGAAGAGGAAGTGATGTAGCTGGACAGAGAGAGCAAATGAGATAGCAGAACAGAAAGGCATATAGGCGTGGGTAGACAGGAAGTATGTCTCTTTGGAAGCTGAGATGTCGGTGAGGAGAGGTGAGGTTTGCATGGCTTTTCCTATTCTTCTGATCTCTCAGGTTTTCATCCCAACATCTGGCTCCATGTTTTTTTATTAATAAGACTGTTTAGCAATTCATCTACAGTGGTGAGCTCCAGGTTCAATAGGGAGACATTGTCTCAACAAATAAGACAGAAAGCCATCGAGGACTATTCCCAATATCAGCCCCAGGCCTTCACATGCATACACACATGCACACACATGCTTGCACACCACACACCTGCAAACATACACACATATGCATGCATGTCATATACATGGACACACACACACACAAAACCAAGAGAAAAAATGAGACAGCTTGTAGAGCCAAATTTGGGTTTATTTGGCATGAAGCAAGGGATTCCCAGAGAAACTGAACCTACTGAGGAGAAAAGCCTTTCACAGGATTAAAAAAATCCCCATCATGAGAGCCTGTGAAATATGACCCTCCTGCACACGTTAGCCACAGGCTGCAGCAGGGATCTCTTCTCTTGGCACCGTCTTCTTGGAATCACCTGAGGCAGGCATCTCCTAACTGCACAATGGCACAGCTACCCAGATGAACAAAGAGCTCTGTGTGTGCTGTAGGTGAGTGCCAAGACGTGATAGGACCTTGAACCAGACAGCTGTACCTCTCTTCTACCTCCGCCCCACCCCCAACACACACGCAAAGCCAGTGCACACTCACTCCTGCCAAGAATGCCCGGTTTCCCATCTTTCTAAACCAAGGTACTTAGCAACAAAGACACAGAACTCCGGACAGTTGGTCCTCAGCTGTAATTTTATCAAGGGGTGGAATGCTTCCAAGCTTGGTCTCAGAGGCAGCAAGCCCACACCCAACTCAATTGTTTCTATTTTAACAGCACTGAAGAGAGCTTGCTTATTTCTCATAAACACAAGAAGACAGGGGGGTGGGGGGGGGGGGACAAAACACTGCAGGAACTACAAATGCATATTGTCTCCCAGGCCACTCCTGTCTACCCCACACCACTCCAAATGCTGTGTTGAGAATGCTCCAAGACCATGTCCAAGCTAGAACATGGTGTGATCTGAAAAGGATGCTGGTAGCCCACAGAAGATTCCTGTAGCCCAGGGGTGGCCCTACCCACAATGGGCTAGGCCCTCCCCATCAATCACTAATTAAGAAATTGCCCTACAGGTTGCCTGCAACTGGGTCTTATGGAGGCATTTTCTCAACTGAGATTTCCTCCTCATAGAAGATGTCTATCAAGTTGATATAAAACTATCCAGCACAACATAACCTTGTCAACTTGACACAAACACATCACTGTTAAGCCATAACCTTTTCTTTCTTGTTTATCCCCCAAAATACACATTAATATCAACATCACATTATTAAAAAAAAGAAACTTTTACAAAATTGAAAAGCCCTGCAGTCTTACAAATTCAACCTTTAAAACTTCAGTCTCGCCGGGCGGTGGTGGCGCACGCCTTTAATCCCAGCACTCGGGAGGCAGAGGCAGGCGGATCTCTGTGAGTTCGAGGCCAGCCTGGTCTCCAAAGCGAGTTCCAGGAAAGGCGCAAAGCTACACAGAGAAACCCTGTCTCGAAAAACCAAAAAAAAAAAAAAAAAAAAAAAAAAAAAAAAAAAACTTCAGTCTCTTACTATGATTCTGAGATGCTTGCTGGCTTTGAGAGATGGCCATCTTTGGCCCACAGTTCTATTAGACACATGCAAAGCCATCCCAAATGTCTAGCACCAACGGTATTGTCTCCTGAGAACTTGATGTGCAGGCCAGTGTTTGGTTTCAGCTGTTTCTTGGGTAACACATTTGTCCCCGTGTTTGGAAAGATACTGCCCAGAGGATATTCACACTAACCCTTCGCTAGCTGGAATTCCCACACTACTTGGCTTGAGTATTTGCCTATAGCTGTTACAATTTTCCAACTTTCCCTTTGCGTCTTTGTGTTTGCGTAACCACTCCCAAATGACACTGTTGGGCTAGGGAAATGGATCTTGCTAACTGAGAAAACAGCTTCCTTTTTAGACTTTCACATTTTTGCTATTTTGTTTGGTGTTTTCTATTTGTTTTAACTTGGCTCCATTCCCCTCACCCTTCTCTAACCCACTAAAACACCCCGACCTGTGTCCCATTCTTCGTATTGGATGCTTTCGCACCCATTCTCAGGACCGTAACTTCTCTGACACTTGGGTTCTAATGCTCAGGTCCTCGGTTCATTACAGCCGTAGTTTTGCACTGACAATGACCTCTCTGTGGGGCTTAGACCACCTGGATGTGGTATCCGCAGAAACCATACTGCTCATCCAGAATTCACTGGTGTCTTCGGCTCCAGCTTCTTCCCAGGAGGGGCTGCCCAGTGACGGGCCTGGAAAACTGACTTTGGAAGCCAAGTAGAAGTTATAGTCCTTCAGAAACCTACCCATCAAAGCATCTCCTCTTTTAAGTTAAAACAAATGCTACCTCTGCAGAGAAAATAAGATGAAATTTTTTAAAACTCCAGTTAGGCCTTCAAGTTCTTTTTCCTCTGGCCTTGCTTGGTGCAGATAACACAGCTCATCTTCAGCACTTTCCCAACACTCCCACGGGCGCGCCAGGCAAAGAGAAAACACAAGAAGTCTTCACCAGGCCGTGCCAATCCTTCCCTTGTGCTCTAATGCTGCCTGTATTCCACTCCCTGTGTCTCTGGTCTCTGACACCAACCCTGCCCTGTTCCACTCACATTGCACACCTGGGCACAGAAACCCTTTGCCTCAGCACGTGGAAAGCCGGTGGATTTTGTTAGGTGACAAGGGAAAGAAAATCATTTTGTATTGTTTTGTATAGCTCTGACTACTTGGGTACTTGCCCCCAGCTTCTTCCTGGGTGTTTTATATAAAAAGTGTCAGCCGCCATTTGATGAGCTGTCACTGCTCACTCTCATCCCCCAGCCCCAACCCCAGAAGCTTCACGTGCATCAAATAGATTATCAAATAAAAATTAAGAGTACCAGTACGCCCCTCACCATCTGGCAGGTGTCAGGGAAGGTGTTCCTGGCTTCTTGAATATAGATTGATAAGCCGCTGTCCCAGGCAGATTTGAGAGCTGGGTGACTCATCTCCTTCAGGGAGGAAGAGAAGTATGTTTCCTACATCAGACAGATTTGCCTTCAGCCTGCCATTGGGAAAAAATTACATTTTTTTCCTTTTCTTTCATTTTTCAGGAGCTTGTGGGAGTATATAGACTTAAATCCTTATGATTGGGCTCAGGTATTATAAAGAGGCCTCAGGAGACTGTGCCTTTTAGGTCCTGGCTTTACATTCAGATAACCCCTTTCTCTTTCTCAAAATTGAGAGAGAGAGAGAGAGAGAGAGAGAGAGAGAGAGAGAGAGAGAGAGAGAGAGAGAGACTCTTAGCTATTTTGTCTGAATTATCAGGATTTCCAGGCCTAACGACACAAATTCTGCAGGAAGAGGATTGTAGAATTGGTTTTAGTTTGCTAAACTAGACAGACTCCCTGGGATTTAAAACAAAACAAAACAAAACTATTGTGACTCTCAAAAGCTGGTCAGTTAGCCTGGATACTGATGTGCAGCAAACAAGTTTACAAATACTAGAAATCCATAAATGCCTGGACTAAATTAAATTCATATTGTGTTTTCATCATACATACTATTCCAGTCACAGACAGACAGATCCAATGGGCATGTCAGAGCTCCAAGAGATGGGTTTCCATGCCTCACCCTCTGAGGAGGTACCATGGGCTCACTGGAAAGTTAAACAGCCTTTAATTGTGCAGATAACGTCTGGACTCACTGGTCCTACAGCAGAAAGATAAAAACGTAGCACATGGCCAGACGTTGGTGGCGCACACCTTTAATCCCAGCACTCGGGAGGCAGAGCCAGTTGGATCTCTGGGAGTTCGAGGCCAGCCTGGTCTACAGAGCGAGATCCAGGACAGGCACCAAAACTACACAGAGAAACCCTGTCTTGAAAACAAAAAACAAACAAACAAAAAACGTAGCTCACTGTAACCTGGCTCCAGTAAGCTCCAGCCTATTTGGGAAGGAAGAGTCCCATCTAGAAGAAACAGAGTTGCTGAATCACACGCCACATCCTGAAACGTGAACTTATAAAATTACATTTGTTTGTTTGTTTGTTTGTAGGGGGCTACACTCGTACCACAGTGCACAGGGACAGGTCAAAGAGCAACTTGTGAGAGTCTGTTCTCTCTTCTGTGTGAGTCTGGGGAATAAACCTAAGATAATGAAGCTTGGTGGCAAGCCCCTCTGAGCCACCTTGACAGCCCTTGAAAGACAAATTTTAATAGAAGGTATCTTAGTTAGGGCTACTATCGCTGTGATGAAACAGCGCAACCAAAACAACGTGGGAAAGAAAAGGTTTGTTTGGCTTCTGCTTCCAAATTACTGTTGAGCATGGGAGCAAGTCAGGACAGGAACTCGAGCAGGGCAGGAACCTGGAGGCAGGACCTGATGCAGAGGCCATGGAGTGGTGCTGCTTAGGAGCTTGCTTCCCCTGACTTGCTCAGCCTGCTTCTTATAGAAACCAGGACCACCTGTCCAGGCATGACACCACCCACCATGGGCTGAGCCCTCCCCCATCAATCACTAATTAAGATAATGCCTTACAGGTTTGCATCCAGCTCAATCTTATGGGAGCATTTTCTCAATTGTGGTTCCCTCCTCCCAGCCTTAATACATGGGAAGGTGCTTGGTCCTACTGCAGCTTGATATGCTATATTTTATTGATACTCCTAAGAGACCTACGCTTTCCTGGATGGGAGACAGAAAAGAAGGAGGATTACAGGGTGGGAGGGAAAAATGGGGGAAAGAGACTGGGAGGAGAGGATGAGGGGGAGGCTGTGGCCGTGATGTAAAATAAACAGATGAATAAAAAATAAATAACAAATAAAGCAACCAGAAATACAGAACACTTCTATCACGTTGACATAAAACTAGCCAGCACAACTGACTGCATGTCAAGTATCCCACCAGCACATCACTGTTAAGCTACAACCTTCCTCGTTCATCGCACACAGCACACACCACTCAGGAGGCAGAGCCAGGCAGATCTCTGTGAGTTCGAGGCCAGCCTGGTCTACAGAGTGAGATCCAGGACAGGCACCAAAACTATACAAAGAAACCCTGTCTTGAAAAAAAAAGTAATCACACATTAATATTAACATCACAATGTAAAACACTTTCCAAAACTGAAAAGTCCCGCAGTCTTACAAATAAAAATTTAAAAAACTCAGTCTCTTTTTAAAAATCCGAAGTCTTTTAAAATTGAAAAGTTCCTCAACTGTGTGCTCTTATAAAATCAAAAAATAAGTTAAGAACTTTCTGCCAAGAAGGAAGAACCAGGGCACAGTTGCAATCAATTCAAAGCAAAACCAAACTCCAAACCTGTAAATACGTCAGTGTCCCATGACTGGGATCCACTCACCATCTTCTGGGCCCCTCCGAAGGGCTTGGGCCACTTGTTCAGCTCCGCCTTGTACAACACACACAGTTTGTCTTGTAGCCTCCAACTGGCTCCATTCCCTGCAGCTGTTCTTGCTGACCATCCGGTTAACGGCCCCTCCAGAATACTGGGGTCTTCTGCTGCAACTGCCCTTCACTTTCACCAAACGTCTCTCCTGGACTCTCTTCAGAGATTCCAGCCCTGCCACACAGCGCCAAGCCTCAGCTGCTCTCCATAACCGCTTTACACCTGGATGACTCTTCCACAACCGAATGGGGTGCAACCTTGACCACCTCTGGAACACAGTTTCTGGGTGCTGGCCCTGAGGAAGCAATTCCCAGAAGGCTTCACCTCGGTGACGCTGCTCTTCTTAATCACAGTTCGTTCTTCAGACCCACGTGACCAGCATGTGCTGTTTCAGCAAAGCAAAGGTTTCACTTTGGTGGTTCTGGTCTCTTGTTAATCACAGCTGATTCTCCAGCTCCCACTGACCGGACACCACAGATTCTTCACACAAAAATCAGGGTAGAGTCTGTACTTCCCTCTGTAATTTCACAAACCAAGTCTCCATCGTCTGCACTGCTCTTAAGATTTTTTATCTTCCAAGCTCCTAGAGAACAGCCCACTGAGCTCTAGACATTCAATGGCTTTTCTAGCCCAAAGTTCCAAAGTCCTACCACAACCCTCCCAAAACCAATATGGTCAGGTCCGTCCCAGCAGCACCCCACGATTCTAGTACCAATCTCTGTCTTAGGGTTACCATTGCTGTAATGAAACACCACAAACAAAAACAAGTCGGGGAGGAGAGGGTTTATTTGGCTTACACTTCATATCATTGGTTCATCATCCAAGGAAGTCAGGCCAGGAACTCAAACAGGGCAGGAATCTGGAGACAGGAGATGCTGCAGAGGTCATGGAGGGGTGCTGCTTACTGGCTTGCTCCTGCTGGCTTGCTCAGCTTGCTTTCTTGTAGAACCCAGGACCACCCAGGAATGGCCCAAGGCACGATGGGCTGGACTCTTCCACATCAAACACTAGAGAAAATGCACTACAGGCTTACCTACAGCTGCATCTTATGGAGGCATTTTCTCAGTTGAGGCCCCCTCCTCTCTGATGACGCTAGCTTGTGTCAAGTTGACAGAAAACCAGCCAGCACAGGAGGGTAGAAGGGCTTTATTCTACATTGGCCATGAACGCTGTTTTTATTCTACGAGGTAGTCTTAATGTGAGAAACTCTTCAGGTGACATTCATACTATGGAATATGGAGAGGTAGAATCCCCTGTTGGTTCCCTAAACCCAGAGCCTCAGTGAGAGCAGTTTCCTTTTGATTGTCTGGCACGAGGATTTATTAGGGTTTTGATTACTCCAACAAAGCTACACCTATGTATATAAGTTAGATTGTGAGCTCCCTATAGGCAAACATTATTGACACTCTGTCGTCTGAGGTGTTTGCTGTTGATGATGGAGATATCTTTAATATTTTACTAATTACTCCCATCAAAGGGATTATTTAAATTTAATTTTGTGATTTCTCCTCTATGAGTGTCTTATCTGCATGTATGTGTGGGTATCACAGGAGAAGGCTTCAAATTCCCTGGAATTGGAGTCACTAATGTGTGTGAGTTGGCATGTGGATGCCGGGAAACAAACCCAGGTACTTTGCAAGAGCAGAAAGTGCCCTTGACCACTGAGCTATCTGTCCACCTTCCCCGCTAAAAAGAACTTTTTAAAGAGAAACCAAACATGATGATGCCTGCACCCATAATTCCAGTACTTGGAAAGTAGAGGCAGAAGAATCAGAAGTTCAAGGTCAGCCTAGGATACACGTGACCCTGTCTCAAAAAGAAAAAGGTTTAAAAGATTTCCTATGATGTGTTAGCAGATTCGCAGAAGACTCAACTCTCTTTTACTTTTAACAAATAATAGTAGAAAAATCATCAAGCCCAAACAGGAAGACAGGCCTTGGATTTAGCAATAAAGACAAGAGGATATTTGCAGTCATAATCTATAATGGCTTCCATCTGCCCACCATTCCAAGGGCCCAGAGCCAGTATAAGGAAATGACAGGGGGTCCCCCCCAGGATGGGATGCACGCATTCCCTTTTCTGTCAGAAAAGGGCCATGGATGGTTGTTCTCTGGGGAACTCCAGCACAAGGCACGTAGAATTTATTTGATGTTTTCAGACCTGAAGATTCCCTGGCATCCATCAGTCTCACTGATATTAACTTAAACCTTAGGAATCCATCTACATCAGCGAGGCTTACGACGGCACAGACACGCGACATTCTGTCTGAATATCACTGCATCTTACAGGCGTGTCCAGAGCAGGCCCACCAGCATTCACTCGCGTGTGGCACAGGAGAAAGCAACACCCTCTGAAAACAAAGATGGCTTTAACTCCAGGCTGTCCTCTGAGAAATGACTTGGAGAAAAATGGGCGTTAGATTCTCTTGGTGAGTTTGTCTGAATAGGAAGAACATGGAGAGTGAACTAAGTAAAGACCTCCCTTGCAAGAACTTTTCATTTTGAGGGTTCACTTCAAAGGACACCCACATCTCCTTCCTCTATTCCTGCCCGTTCCCACTCCAACCACAGTGAGTGACTATCTACAAAAATAACCCATAAAGAGTAGTTGGGAAGCGAATCTGATGCCTCTCGTCACGGGCCACTGCTCGTTCACGCCCCATGGTTTGGAACAATTTTGGTGACTCAACCGTTCTCCTAAGTCTTGGGTTTCATGTCCCGGATGCCACTGTTCCATTTCAAGGCCTAAGTAATGAAGAGTCATCATCTGGTGTTCACACCTGTCCTTGTCACTGAGTAGGACATCAAGCCTCACTTAATATGTTATCCTACAGACAGTAATTTGGGGACTAGAGTCTCAAGTTTTTGTTTTTGTTGTCTCTCTCACTCTCTGTCTCTGTCTCTCTGTGTCTCTGTCTCTGTCTCTGTCTCTGTCTCTCTCTCTCTGTCTCTCTCTCTCTCTCTCTCTGTGTATGCATACACAAGAGTCTGAGCATAGAACCCCGAGCCTTGCACATGCTAAGCACATGCTTCACCATTGACCAATATTTCCAATATCTCAAGCTTTATTTTTAAATATTAGTATTTAAATGCTAATATTACCATGCAGTCAAAAAAAAATTCAGATAGCTCTAACTTGTTAGAAATACAAGCACCATTACCTGGGATTGGGGAATAAATAATTTATTGGTCAAAATTTTGTCAACTAGAGCCTGTTTAAATGGGAAAATACCATCTTTTAATTTTTAAAAGACTTGTTCCATTTTCAAGTATGTATAGATGTGTTTGTGTCTATGAGTGGATTTGTGCACATCGGTGTGGATGCCTGTGAAGGCTACAGGTGTCAGTCCCCTGGATCTAGAGTTTTAAGTGCTTGTGAGCTAGCTACCCAATGTGGATACTGGGAAAGAAATTTGAGTATGTGCTCTTAATCACTGGGCCATCTTTCTAGTCACCATCCTTTAATTTTTTTAGATGGATATTGCTTAACTGTTTTTCAAATAATAGTATTAAGTCTAGAAAATGCAAAGACCATTATAAACTCTTACACTTTTTAGATGGGGAAAGTGAGGCAGGAAAAGGCAAGTGATTTGTTCAAGGGAATTATGTCCAGTTTTCTTTTCATAATAACGTATCATTCACTGAAACAGAGGGAAACCTTTTACGAACACTTTACAAATAAGCTCGAGGCTCTTTGATGTGAATCAGTGAAATCCACACCAAAATCCGGTCCTTTCTTGAGAGAAAGCTCCTCCTGCCTTCCTTCCTCTTGGGTCTGACAGCCGATGGGGTGAGCCGGGACCAGCTACCCATGCCTGCAGGGCAGTGGGGAGCAGTGTTGTCCTGCTGCACAAAGAGAACCTGCAGACCAAAGAGAAGGATTCTTCCTGGATCAAGCCTTTCTGGAAAATTCCACTTTAATCCATGAATAAAGGAGAAAAAGGAAAAAAAAAAAAAAAAAGCCTGGAGCCTGGCCCAGCCTTTGAGCCCAGCAGTTCTTACCGAGGGCTGAACATGTGTGTCTTGCAGTCCCGGCAGGTGGACGCTGTGGAGTCGGTCACCGGACACACTTGGGCGGGCTTCAAACGGCCGCCGCGCCAGCCACGGTTATTTCTCGGTTCTTCCAGAACTTGGGGAGGGCTTTGAGGGAGAGAAAAAAAGACAAAAGTGCTGAACGGAAAGCTATTCTGGGAGCAAGCTGCACGTGAAGAAAGGGAGAATACTGAAGAGGAAGAAAGGGAGCACGCTGAAGCTCCACCTTCCCTCCCCCCCCCCCCCCCCCCCCCCCCCCCCCCGCACTCCATCCCACAACCCCGGGAACTGTGTGACTTCCTTTCCTATCTTTGTTCATTTTTAAAAATTAATTCCAGGGCGTGCGAGTGGCAGAGGACAACTGGTAGGAGTTGGTTCTCTCCTTCCACTGTGTGTACCCCAAGTTTCGAACTCAGACGCTCAAGACCGGACTGAGCCACCTCACTGTCCCCAAACCTGCGGCTTCTTACTTTAGTAATTCCCATCCAGGGAAGTTCCAAAGGTCACCACACTCTCAATTACCCCGTTTTTTTCTGTGCAACCCCGACAACTACAGAGAATTAAGCAAAGGCTGTCTTGCAAGGATGTCTAGAAATCTTAATTGTTTTCCTTCTCTTCGGCACTTCCTGGCCTTTGCCCTAGTGGGCAGAAGTATTCACTTGGCCTGCAGAAGAGTTAGCATTGTTATGACTGGGAGGCGGAGAGAGAGAGGAAAGGTTATTTTTCTGAATGTTT
This sequence comes from Peromyscus californicus insignis, assembly GCF_007827085.1. NCBI lineage: Eukaryota > Metazoa > Chordata > Mammalia > Rodentia > Cricetidae > Peromyscus > Peromyscus californicus. The sequence continues at coordinate 35,947,209 of NW_026294535.1, forward strand.
ATTTCCACCCAGGCTCCACACCAAAGGCAGATCGGGGAGTTGAGGCTGAGACAAAGATTTGTGGGCAGCCAGGGCAGGGAGGCCTGCCACGTGTCTAGCTGGCTCCTGTCAAGAGCGTGAGCCTGGACTCCCTCACTTCAGTTTTCTCTTCACAGCGGCAGAGGGAGACTGTCCAGTGGCAGGTTACCATGTATCAGCCCAGACGATTTTCCCCGGACTGGAAAGTCGTCTGGGCTGAGCCCATCCATACTGGTCCTTTTTCCATAGTCCTAGATATTTCCAGAGCCCACTTCCCACCTCTGGTAAAAGAAGGCGGGGGTTGACCTTTTCAGGGTGGTAAGAATGAAGAGAGCCAGCAGGAGTAGAGAGTGGAGTCACGGATGGGATAGAAGTCAACACCTAAGCTGGTAAATGCAAAAGTGTTTCTAAGAAAAATAGGGTATTTCCAAACGACAACCAAGAAGATTGGAGCTCCAGGTTCAGTGAGAGACCCTGTCTTTAAAAAAAAAGAGAGGAAGGAAAATTTGTATATATGGATCGCTGTCCTCCACACACATATGCACAGGAGAAACCCACCTTCACACATGCTCATGCTCATGTGTGTGCACTCAAGGTCTCTCTCTCTCTCTCTCTCTCTCTCTCTCTCTCTCTCTCTCTCTCTCTCTCTCACACACACACACACACACACACACACACACACACACACACGGGCACATCAATTAATATGTACCCAAAGATTCTGCAAAGACACTTGCTAAGTGGATTGAGGTCCAGGGATACCATGGATGAGCCTGTGGCAGGGCAGCATTGTACACTTAATTTGTTTCCTCTGATCTTTATAGCAACCCAGTGGAATCACTGGCCATTGCATGGCTGAGGAAGCACGTTGGTGCTTCTGACCTTGACCACCAGACCATACACTCTCACTAACCCACATGCTTGATAGACAATAAACACAGTGCACATCCTTGAATATTTTTATTGCTTAAACTATAGTTATCCTTCTGGCACGTTCTATTTTAAAGAACTAGGAACGCTACATTTTCAGCTGGAACTCAAAAGTCTTGAAAAGCTAGTTATTTCTCCTATTCTGTGTGCTAAAAAAAAAATCTATGAAAATAGGTGGTTTAAGACTATGCTAACTTAATACATATTTATGCAAGGAAAAATCTTCTTGGCAAATCTAATAAAAGCTTTAGAATTAGGAATGATCCCTTGAGGAACTGAAGACCAATAGCCTTGGTTGGATCTTAGCTCCCCTGAGGACATGAGGGTAACATTAGCTACTTTTTAACTCAGTACTGTGACAAAATACCTCACAGGAGCAACTTAGGGTAGAAACAGTTTCTTTTGGCTCCCTGCTTTAGGAGTTTCAACCCATGGTGGGGTGGTTCACACCATGGCAGAAAGAGTGTGGAGAAGGTGCTGTTTATAGGGCAGTTCAGGAAGAATAGAGAGATGAACCAGAATCATTGGCTGGGTAGAACCTTTAAAGTCCCACCCTGACCCCTGATGTCACCCACTTCTAGGACCCAAGTCCTACCTCCTAATAGCTGCACACCCTCTCCAAATAGCACCACCACCTGGGAACTATTGGTGGAGTTTCTCTGTGTCCTGGCAGTCAGCTCTCTCCCACCAGCTGGCTCTCAAATAACCACACAGAGACTTAATACTAATTCTAAATGCTCAGCCAATAGCTTAGACTTGTTACTAACTAGCTCTTACAACTTAAATTAACCCATATTTTTTATATATGTTCTACCACATGGTGGTACCTTTTTTCAGCATGGCATGTTCTTCTCCTGCTTCTTCTGTGTCTCCCCATGACCCCTTGACTCCCCTGACTTTGCCCTTCTTCTTCCCAGTGTTCTCTCTGTCCCCAAAATCCTACCTAACTATTGGCCAGTTGGTTCTTTATTAACAATGAGAGCAACACAACTTCACAGTGTACAGAAGGATTATTCCACACCAGGGAACAACTTTTCAAAACATAAGTCTGAGGGGGCATTTCAGATTCATACCATAACAGGAGTCCTGCACCTTATCCTCATAGGGAATTGGCCTCTGTTCCTTCCTCAGGCACCCCCAAGAAATCCTGAGGTACAGCTGGCTTGTGAAGAGCTTCAGGAAGAAGTAGATATACCTTTCATTAACAATCAAGTCCTCTCCTAGCCAGGGGGGTTTGCTGAAGAATTTCCTTTACATTTTGTTACAGTTAGTATTAATCATCATCAACTAGACAAGATCTAGAATTGCCTAGGAGAATAGCCTCTAGGCATGCCTGTGAGGGATTATCTTGGTTAGGTTAACCAAGGAGACAAGGTCCACCCTAAAAAACGTGTTGCACTGTTCCCTGAGCTGGAGTCTTGGACTGAATAAGAAGGACAAAGCCAGCTGAGCCTGGGCCGTTATTGCCCCCTGCTCCCTGACTGCAGAGACACAATGCTTCACTGCCATGATGGACTGAACCCTCAAACGATGAGGCAAGCCAAGGCTTCCCTTCCTTAAGAAACGTTTGTCGATGGTGTTTTATCACAGCAACAGAAAAATAACTAAAATACAGCTCATAAATGAGGAGAGACCCTCTCTTGTGACCCCTCTCATTTCAAGACAGCCAATGCAACCAAATAAACAGCCTAAGCAAACTGCTGGGGGCTTGAGGTGAGTCTGATGTTTGGAGGTTCTGGGTATTTTCAAATTAGGACCTCCAATTCAGTTTTCCCTGCGCCTATAAAGAAACAAATTTCTGCACCATTTAGAAGAAAAGAAAGTTAGTGTGAGCTGCCAACAACTGGCTGACTACCCAGAGCACTGGGTATGCTGGAGCCGCTCCAGATTTTGCAGAAGGAGTTCATTTTGGGTTAGTCAAAAAAAAAAAAAAAGGTAAGGAGCTGGCCCAGATGCTGTTCCACAAATTCAGGAACAAGGAGTTGTGATTCCCTTTAGAAATTGCTGGAAGGTGGCTCTCAGGTCTGTTTGCCAAGCACAATTTGACGTCCATTTGTTTCCTTACTAGGTGCAAGAAGCGCCGTTTGCTGTCCGGGCTTTTCCTCTGACAAGCCGTGAGCTGACGCAGCTGTGAAGCTGCATGAGGTTAATTCTCCCCTTCTCTCCAGCTTTTTTTTTATAGAGATCTATTATTTCTGCAGACTCCACTGTTTGGCTTCTTTTTCTTCCTTCCCATAGATCTTAGTCTTACTTATTAGCCTAAGGTTGCATTTACAATAAAAAAAAAAAAAAAAAACTCACCTATTTGCTGAAGAATGAAGTGTTCCTCTTGGCATAATCCTCATTGCACAACTTCAGAGTCATATAAATTCCATGTTTCAAATGGTAATAACCACTTTGTAGTTTCACAGTAACATGTAAGTTAATGTTGTTGATACTGTTTTTAAGACAATGCAGAAAGGTATAAAGGACATAAAACTTAACCAAAATCTCCCCTCCTGGAGAAAGCTAAGTTGTGTGTGTATGTGTGTGTGTGTGTGTGTAAATTTTTTTTTCTCAAGACAAGATTTCTTGGTGTAGCCCTGGCTGTCCTGAAACTCACTTTGTAGACCAGGCAGGCCTCAGAGATCCGTCTGCCTCTGCCTCTCAGTTGCCGAAATTAAAGACATGTGCCACCACTGCCTGGCTTAATATTTTAATCTATATGCTTCCAGTCTTTTAAAATTTATTTTCGAAAAGTGACATAAATTATTTACCAAACTGATTTTTCCAATGTATAAATCAGATATTTCTCCATAGACTATAATTTTTCAGTATCAGTGTTTTTGAAAAGTTACTGGACCTACAATATATAATTATGCACTAACTTAGTTACATTAATATGCATTTTCTAACATAAATAAATTTGAAATGAATCCCTGTGTGTATGCTTGTTGATAGTAAAATGGTGCTGGTTGGTGGCGCTGGTTACCGGTGGTCACGGGTCACGGCAGAACCCAAAGTTAGTTTTTAAAGCTTTATTAGGAGGGAAAGGTGGGAAGAAAGAGCCAGACCTGGGCGGGGGAGGGAGCAGAGTGAGAACAGAGAGAGAGAGCAGAGAAAGAACATAAAAAGAGAAGAAGGGGTGGGGATCCGCATCTGTCCTTTTAAGGCAAGGATTATGTGACCACGTGGCGGGTACATAGTCACCAGTGCCCCCTGATGACATAAGACGCCAGACCCAGAAGAGTGAGGTCAGGATCCTAACACTTGTCAAGTTACTTCTTGTATAAAATATCTTGTGTTTATGTGTGTATATTTGTGTGTGTGTGTGTGTGTGTGTGTGTGTGTGTGTGTGTGTTTGTACATATTTATGAGTGTGAGTGCAGGCCTGAAAATACCATCGTATACCTATGGGGGTCTAAGAACATCCTTGGGCATCAGCCTTCACCTTCCACACTGTTTGAGACATGGTCTTTTGATGTCATTGTGTACCCGAGGTTAACTGGTCCCTGAGCTCCCCCGTCTCCACTTCCTGTTTCCCCCTAGAAGTGTTGGGATTACAGGTGCACACTGCCACACCTGCCTTCAAAGGTGCTCTGAGGACCTAACATTAGGCCCTCATGCTTGGCCTCTCCCCAGCGCTGTCCCCATGAAAAATTCCTATGCACAGACCTTGCTCAATGAAGGACCATACATGCTTTCAAGACCCTCTTTGCATAAACCAGGAAAGCCGTTTGTGCTTGTGTGTGTGTGTGTGTGTGTGTGCGTGTGTTTGGGGGTTTCCTCTCCTCTCCATTTTTTCTATCAAGGTGCTCAGATTTTCCTTCTAGACTTGTAGGAGCTCATCACACACAAAGACAACACTTTCCAGACCGCATTCAGGGAACACTACTGCCCCATGGGATGCTAATAGGCATGCTGAGAGAGAACAGGTTCCATGGTCAGATTTAACACATCATTTCCTAAACTCAATTGACCATCAAAACTGTTTTTTATCACAGGATACCCATTAGCATCGTTCAGCGCACTCGTGTTCTGAGCAATAACATTTGAGGAATTGTGGGTATTAATACTACATCAGTTACATGTGTGACCTGTTTTTCTCCGTAGTCATTTCTCTGTTATTCCACATGATGTTTTTTTTCATGGAGCTTTAATTTCTGTCTTTGAAGCTCATGAGTGCTTCTTTGTCATGCAGCATTGTAGGAGTACGGACCCTGGACTCGCATGTCTTTGCTTTGCATCCTGATACAGTCACAGGCTGGGACCTTTGCAAAATTAACCTCTTCCTGCCTCATTGTCATCATCCAAAAGATGTGTGTGTGTGTGTGTGTGTGTGTGTGTGTGTGTGTGTGAGAGAGAGAGAGAGAGAGAGAGAGAGAGAGAGAGAGACAGAGACAGAGACAGAGACAGAGACAGAGACAGAGACAGAGAGAGCAGATACCTCAAAGGGGGTGAGTTGTGAGGATTCCACTTAGTAAGGGTCAAGGTCTGGAGCCATGTGTGACAGCATGTCACAGGTTGGTTGTACTGAAGGTGACGATCAATCACCCTCTGGATGATAAAGTCTCTCTCTCTTCCCACGCATATTTTCTTTGTTGATTCTGATCTTAGTTATGAGAGACTTTGTGTTTCTTTTCCAATGGTTAGTCAGGTTTTTCCAACACTGTTTATTGATTAATATTCCCCTTATATTATATTGTATTTGTTTTGTGGATTTCTTTTTGTCTACTCAGTCTGTCCTGATACCAAGACCAAAGGGGTCTTGTAGCTAGAGTTTTCCTGCCTGGCCCACAGTCAGGACAAATCTCTATCACCTGCCAGTCCCACAGCCGTCAGACCCAACCAAGTAAACACAGAGACTTATATTGCTTACAAACTGTATGGCCTTGGCAGGCTTCTTGCTAACTGTTCTTACAGCTTAAATTAATCCATTTCCATTAATCTATACCTTGCCACATGGCTTGTGGCTTACCGGCATCTTTACATGCTGTTTCTCATCATGGTGGCTGGCAGTGTCTCTCTGACTCAGCCTTCCACTTCCCAGCTTTATTCTCCTCCTTGTCCCGCCTATACTTCCTGCCTAGCCAATGGCCAATCAGTGTTTTATTTATTGACTAATTAGCAACACATTTGCCATACAGAACATCCCACAACAGGGTCTTGCTCATTTGTATTTGCCTGAATCATAGCTGAGCCCCCCCCCACCTTGTAATTGCCCCCAAGTCACTTGGGAGGGCTAAGAAACCTAAAAGTGGTATTCAGCATCCTCACTGATGCAAGTGGGAAATGTCAATCCAGTAGATCTTGAATTTCTACCCCTCTGTGCTCTCTTCTAACCCACACGCTAGTGAGGCTTATATTCCAAAGCTAGCCTGAGGATTCACTCAAGGACGTTAGGATCTGGTTCCGGCCACTATGTCAGATAAGAATTACTATCCACCAACTCCACACGCCCAGGAGTCAGTTTCCTTATGGAAACACCTTGCTGAAGGCTGAAATAATTCCAGAAACCTTCATCAGTATCGATGGCAAGAAGCAGAGGATCTGGAGGCCACCTTCTGGTCATGGCCAGACTGTACCTCGGAGAGGCAGGGGCTGGGGCTGGAGGAGAGAAGGCTGGTGGCAAACACTGGTGACAGGTCTCTGATGTCTTGAATGGGCTCCAGGTCAATGCCGCCCTCCAGTAGGAGCAGCTGATCAGGATTCTGAAACCGATCTTCCAGAGCCGTCCATCCCAGACCTGTACAGGTCTGCTTTCTCCCAGACACGGAGGGCTGGGGGAGGGGCTTCTACTTAGAAAGTGACTCCAGAGGCTTTGTTACAGGAACCAGTGGGGAAGATACAGTGCAGAGGGAAACAAAACCCAACAAAACCGATGCAAGGCGAGTCCCCGATGGCTTCTGCCGCAGACTCCACAGTAAGAGACGCCCTCCTTACTTCCTTCAATTAATAAAGCGAAACAGGAAACGGACAGAGGGGACTGAGGAAGTCAGAGGCCCCAGTGGAATGCAGACAGCCAGGCTGGAGGAGGATTCACCCACCCAGAGCTGCAGGCTCTGAACACCTAAGTGGGTGATTCCAGGAAACCTTGTGGATGACACACCAGTGTAGGAGATGGTGAGAGATCTGGATAGTAATTCTCAGAGAAAGACACAGACAATCCAATAGCATGCTGTTGGCAGGGAAAGAAGGGGGACCAGCTAGCAGTCTGTGGTTAGAGAGACAAACCCCTCTCGGGTATGTCAGTGATAAAAGCCACGTGCAGGAGGCTGAGAAAAAGTGAATTGGTGAAAATTTTGCGTTGTTTCCATCCTTCTGGGGGTGTTCTTATGCCTGAGAAAACCTCTAACTCTGGCCCCTTTATAACCAGCTACCTCACGGTATTCCCGAGTGATTGCTCCCCGGATCACTCCTACACCCCTAAATTAGTGGTTGTTTATGCATCTTATGTAATAAGATGGCAGAGTACTTGCATTCAACCTAAGCACATCCTCCTGTATACATTTAGTCATCCCGAGATTACCTAAAATACAACTGTAATGTGAATTCCACATAAATAGTCTCCATACTGTCATGTTTAGGGAATAATAAGAAAAAAAATCTGAACGTGTTCAAGAGCCCTCTTTCTTTCCTGAATATTTGTTTTTTAACCTGCAATTGGTTGAATCTGCAGACATTCAGCTGCATCTGGAAAAGCCATGCTAGAAGCCGCCATGGAAAGGGGAGGAGCTTGGAGCTGAGTGGTACTGGCTGCAGAGTCCTTAATAACGTGCAGCAGCCAGCACCTGTGACCTAATCCTGACTTCAGATCCTACGGCTTAAGTGCTTTCATCTCCTAGTGGGTCTTAGATTTGTGAATGGACAGTTAGGGGATGCATGGGAGGGAGGGGAGAAGGAAGTGCACCAAATCCTGATTTGTGAATGGACAGTTAGGGGATGGATGGGAGGGAGGGGAGAAGCAAGTGCACCAAACCCAGATTTGAGAGAGAGTTCTGCATCCACAAAAGCAGCTCTAGCGTGGTTACTGGTGCAGGCTCGCACAGCTGGGCTTTGGAACGGCAAACTTGGGCAGAAAGCCACATGCTGCCCCATTTCCACTCCCAAGAGCAGACTGGAAAGTTTCAGTTCATTCCTGAAGAGATGGAGATGGGACTAACAGCTCAAGCCAGAGGCCAAGTGCATGGGGCTCATGAGTACCAGCTATGATGTCCATGGGCTAAGAATAGACACACATCACCACCTAGGAAAATCTCCATGAATTCGCACTTTGGAGATGAGGGGGTCCATTCAAGGTATGTCACCTACTATCTCTGATGCCCATACTTAGTATAGGCATTGTGAAGAAGGAAAAATCAGACACAATTTATATTTGGGGTATGGTTGTTTTCTAAACAAGCAGGGAAGGAGACCTGAACCAGAATCACGGGTTCAGCATACCCAACCCTGCTCACCAGAGACACCACTTTTCAAAGTGCCAATATGAGCAGCAAAGAATGCCATTTCCAGATCCACCAGGGACAGCAAGGAGATGGTTTTCCTCCCCAGCATCTCAGGTTTAGATGATAGCTTCGAGGGATCCTGGGAGCCTCAGATACTATGTAGGAACTGGTAGAAAGGATGATTGCTGATAGGAAATACTTCAGTCCTAATTTGTGGAGATACTTAAGTATTCACAAGACCTCTATGGCATGGGGCCTTTGATCCTCGACATTTAGAACTGCCAGAAATTGTCAGTGTTTATTCTAAAATACCGGATCTACTGGTTGTGCGATAGGGTAGGGATAGACCCTGGATAGAACTTCTCTACCACATATTAGTCATTTCCCACTAATCTTACAGAATTAGAGACCTGTGGGCACGTTTCTAGGACAAATTTCTTCTGTGGCCTGGCCTGGATTATCAGGCCAGTGCCAATAAGCACAGAAACCAGTAAAGACATCGCATGCACATCAGGGAAGTCATGGCCCTCCCTCCATTCATTTGTACCCTTTGAAGACTGCACAGGCCTGTCGGCAGGTGCTCAGGGCAGAGGGCTCTCTTCAGCCAGCTTCTTGCTCTGTTACCAGCTGATCTTGCTCAATCGTCCACGTAAACACACTAACAACTCCTATCCTGGAGCCTTGTGGCTATGACCAATCAGGATGATGTCAAGAAACAGCTGAAAATTCATCTGACAAGACCTTGAAGTACATGATCTCCAATAATCTGTTTACAGGTCAGGGAAATAGGCTTGAAGTCAGGCAAGAAGTCGGGAATTTTAACAGGTATGTGGGCAAGGTGCAAGGGCCATCCAGAAAGCCCCTCTCCCCCTAGGCAGGGGGTAGTTTGTTCTCAAAGATACTCCATCTCTTTAGGGGGTCAGGGTCATGTGAGTCTCCCAGAGTCAACAGCAATCTGGGGTTACCCTGGAAAGGTTTGGACCAAAGTAGATCCATTGGTGGCTTTCACTGCTATGGTCCTGGTCAATGTGATCCACCAGGAGAAACAGAAGGGTCTCTCAGGCTACAAGATGGTCAAAATAGGAAACCAGAACTACCTGCTGTCCTAAGACCAGAGATTTGTCCAAGTGAACTTGAATCTGTCATTGAAAATGGCACAAATTAGTATTTCTTGATGACATGTCATTGAAATGATGCTAGAGTGTTCTTCATGAAGCTCCCCCTTTCAGGGATACTGCAGCTAACCTTGAGAGCTACACAAGACTCTCCTGAGACATGTGATTGTCGTACTGCCTGACACCACCTAGAAACGCTGACCTAGATGGCAGAACTCTGGTAAAGCATCCGACTCACAACCCCACAACCACCACCACCAGCAGCAGCAGCAACAGCAGCAGCAGCTTTGGCAATATTTCAAACAATGACCCCTAGATATGACGCTTCTCAAAAGTGAAATCTTGTCACATAGGTTAGCATCCATGTCTAAGAGAGGTATCCCTGGGACTGGAGAGACAACTCAACGGTTAAGAGCACTGACTGCTCTTCCAGAGGTCATAAGTTCAGTTCCCAGTACCCACATGGCAGCTAACAACCGCCTGTAACTACAAGACCTGACACCCTCACACAGACATGCATACAGGCAGAACACCAATGCACAAGTTATTTTGGGGCGGTGGTGGAGCAGGCCTTTAATTCCAGCACTCAGGAGGCAGAGGCAGGCGGATCTCTGTGAGTTCAAGGCCAGCCTGGTCTACAGAGAGGTATCCCTGACCTCTGGCCCAGCTCTCCCTGGAGTCATGGATGCTTCCATTGTTTTTAGATCTTACCATTGTATCTCTCCCTCTCCGATGTTGCCACCCTCCCCTCCACTGCTGCTCTAACCTCCTGGGAGCTCTCACACCGCAGGCTCCTTCATGGGATTAGCAAGCCTTTGACCAAACATAGTGCAAGACTTCCTGGAAGGACATTGCCAGTAAATCCATCGCCCTGTCTTTTAAAAACTTTGGTTCATTCTTTCCTTTTCCATATTCTGCTTTTGAATTCAAGGGTAATTCTAACTACCATGGGTGTCATCTGGCTTCCGAAGACTCTCTTGCCTGAGGACTTACAGGCACATACTGAACCCTTAATTACCTCTCTCCACTCACTCTCCTTTCCTTCCCCTGGTCCTGGGAAAGAGGCCATGGTAGGGAATAGGCCCCTCCTTGGCTGGTGTAAAGCTAGCCTAATCTACTAAGACCAATTAGTCTTAACCCTGGCTTTCAATTAAAATCACCCAGGGAACTTCCAAAACTAGCGAATGCCTAGTTTTACCTCACACCAATTAAAATAAAAAGCTCTTATGGGAAAGGCCCAAGGCTGATCTATATTTTTAACTCTGCTGATGACTCAGGGTTCTAATGGACATCCACAGTTGGGAAACACACTGTGAGCCATCATTACCCAGGAGCCATTGCTTCAGTCAGACGGCAACCTCCACCATCAGGGCATTGGAGAATCCACAAGATTCTTTAACCAGGTCACCCAAGTTCTCCCACTCAGAGCTTCCTGCCTACTTGGCCTCTCCCAGTCTGAGGCAGAGCTTCTCTGAGCAACTCCTGAGACCACAGGGCTAGCCTCCTCTGCCCCTTCCATGCACTCCCCTGCCGATTTCTTAGGAGTCCGCACTTCAGTTACTATCACTCATTCAGAAAACAGAACTCTCCTCCTTCCCTCCGAGTTAATCATTTCCCATTTTCCCAAGGTGATTCAGAAACCCAGAGCTCTCTGCCAGTGCGTGGGGCAGCTGTGTGGGCCAGTGGAACCACCTCACAGCTCCAAAACACCACGGCAGAGCGCTCTCAGAAAGGCGGCTCACAAAGGCAAGAGCAAAGCTCGGTATTCATCCAATCATCAGAAAAATGCACGAGGCCCGCTTCGGAAGCCACAGTTTGATTTATTGAGGAGTGGAGCCGCGTTCAAACGCGCCATCAGTTCTAGCCTCGTTTGTCAGTACTCCGCTGGGAAATCGCACATTTGTTTTCAAAGCACTGGGTGGGAGCACGTTGTTGCATGTGGAAACCACACCAGCAGTCATCCCGGGGACATGAAGTGCAGCCACACAAAGAGACCATACAACTTTCCGGTCTCCTGGCTGCACGTCAGAAGTAGAACCAAGAGCCACTGAGCCCGGAAACCTTCACTTTCTAAGAATTACGTCTTCTGAGGTTGTTAGCACCCTTGCTAATCACCTCGGTATAAACCCATGCATTCACTCACTCATTCATTCGTTCTCCACTTATTCGACAAGCATTTCCTTGGACATCTATATGGCGGGTGCCTGGCTATGAGTTGGGGCTATAAAGGTGCATCAGTGTCCAAGGTCTGGGGTCTATAGTCAATCACATGACCACATAACGATCTTCACAAAGAGCATTTCCTCTCCCTGCGATGCTTTTCTCCCGTCCCTTTGGCTAAACTCTCATCTGTCCTTTGGATCTGGAGCAGAATGTTACTTCATCGAAAAAACCCTCCTTGACGTACACGGTGAGCGTTGGACGTCATTCATAGTTCCACAGCACCGGATGCTCACTGCGGGACTTCGCCGTCTCCGCCTTAGTTACTTGTCTGTTTCCGAGCAGCCTCCAGCTAGACAGAGAACCTCCTAAGGACAGCATGCCCCTCATGTCCGTCTCCAGTGACCACGTTCTGCCCAGCATGCTACAGGGATTCAATCAGGCATGTCCAACCTGAGACCATCAGGCCCCGGCAATCACGTGTGACCTTGGAGAGCAATGAAGGCAGCCCTGAACAAAATAATGAACTTGAAACATGGTGAGTTTTTGTTTTGTAACTGGGTGTCTGGTTCTCGATTGTGGACTCTGTTGATGATAACATCTGTTTCCTGAAGTCAAACTGTTGGCTACAGCTGTGTGAATGGACAACCCTGTGGTATTGTGTTCCCCCAAATATTGTGCACCCTAATAAACTTATCTGGGGTCAGAGACAGAGCAGCCACAATATTAAACATAAAGGATAGGCAGTGGTAGCACACGCCTTTAATCCTAGCATTCCAGAGGCAGAAATCCATCTGTTCAAGGATACAGCCAAGCATGGTGACTCATCACGCCTTTATTCCCAGAAAGTGAGCCTTTAATCCCAGGGAATGTGGTAGAAAGCAGAAAGGTATATAAGGCGTGAGGACCAGAAACTAGCAGCATTTGGCTGGTTAAGCTCTTGACTGGTTAAGCGTTCAGGCTTTCGAGCAGCAGTTCAACTGAGAGTCATTGGGATGAGGACACAGAAGCTTCCAGTCTGAGGAAACAAGACCAGCTGAGAAGTTGGCCAGGTGAGGTTAGCTGTGGCTTGTTCTGTCTCTCTGATCTACCAGCATTGACCCCAATAACTGGCCTCAGGTTTGATTTTATTAATAAGAACTTTTAAGATTCGTGCTACACAACCCAGTAAACTGTGGGAGTCCAGCTGGGAGACTGGCCCTCGCATTTTATCACAGGGTACTCTTGAGGAGTGAGGGATAAGAGATTTAGACAGAAATATAGAGGGGGAGAGAGAGAGATAGAAACATAGGATAGCCTCGGGAGGACCTGGATCCTTATCCACCGCCCCCTCCCCCATCTCTTCTAAAGGGCTATTTATAGGAATGCCATGGGGTGGAGCAAAGGACCTCCCCCTAGCTCAGTCAAGTGTAGACCCTTCCAATCACCTAGAAACCATGCACATGGTCAAGCAATCCTCTAATGCAGCTCTGCTGGGTAAAGCAAGCTCAGATCTCACTAGGAAACCTTTGTGGGCCACCACAGTAAATGAGAGCAATATCCACAGTCATTAAGAGTAGAGGAAAGACACCCCAAGACTCCACCTGGAAGATATGGCTGCTAATCAAAATCATAAATGGAAAGTCTGAGTCATCCAGGCTGGGGATGGCTGGAAGGTAGAGAGAGATTGCAAGCAGGAGGCACGAGGAAGAATATGAAAGCCAGAAGAGTCAAGGCCTGTGCTCGAGGACGGCCAGGGAGACAGTATTCATAGGGCAAGGCATAAGGTGACGAAAGAGGAACTCTCAAGCCGCAGCTGCTGGGTGGAATCAGGCAGATGCTCAGTAGGGCTTCTTTTTGTACCCATCCAAAGGAAAACACATAGACTGGGAGGCTCCGAAGCTGGTCTCCTCAGACATAACACATGCTTCTAACATGCATGAGAGTCACTGGACTACAACTCAGACTAAATACTCTTCCATGAAGCATGGCCCTGCTCTGGGAGATTCCAAGTAGGGGCTCCTCCACAGGAAAGCTTTCGGAAGATCCTCTGTGTGTGTGTGTGTGTGTGTGTGTGTGTGTGTGTGTGTGTGTGTGTCTGTCTGTCTGTCTGTCTGAGCATTTGTGTGTCTGTGTGTCTGTCTGTGTATGTGTGTGTGTACATCTCTGTGTGTGTGTGTGTCTTATGACGACGTGTGTGTCTGTGTCTCTGTGTGTGTTTTATGTCTATGTGTGTGTATGTCTGTGTGTATGTGTCTGTCTGTATGTGCGTGTCTGTGTGTCTGTGTGTGTGTAGGACAGAGGCCAGCATCAGGAGTCTTTCTCTACCACTCCCCACCTTGTTTGTTGAGATGGGCTTTCTCATTGCCGGGAACTCATCAGTTGGGGAAGAGTAACTGCCCAGCAAGACTCAGGGATCACCCTCCACCCCTCGTTTTTAACTCTCCAGCACCAGGATTACAGGTGTGTGCCCCTGTTCCAGGCTTGTTACATGTATGATGAGCCTACAAGTTGAAGTCCCTGTGTTTGCATGACAGACACTTCTCCTATGGAACCATGGTCCCAACCCCCACCCCACAGGTCACTGTGTTACTACTCTACTCACAAAAAGATCTGTCCCTTATCACACTGTGTATAACACCTCATTCCTTTGGATAGGCTTACTTTTCCTAAAGTCAGCTTTTCTTTCTCAACCTCTCCATCTCTGGTGACATCATATTGCCCAACTTTCTTCTCCCTACACTGTCATTTCAAGTGCTAATTTTAGTGATTTTCATCAATGGCATCCAATGAAATCAATATCCCACTTGGGCTAATCTTATGCAAGAATGTAAGGCTCAACCCAGTTACCAAGGCATGCACATAACATACTTTCTTATGAGCCAACCTGGAGTCTGCCTGAGGGCCTGGCTGTAGCTAGAGTTTTCCTGCCTTGCCCACAGTCAGGACAAATCTGTCACCCGCCAGTCCCACAGCCGCTTAGACCCAACCAAGTAAACACAGAGACTTATATTGCTTACAAACTGTATGGCCGTGGCAGGCTTCTTGCTAACTGTTCTTACAGCTTAAATTAATCCATTTCCATAAATCTCTACCTTGTCACGTGGCTCGTGGCTTACCGGCATCTTCACATGCTGTTTGTCATGGCAGTGGCAGTGTCTCTCTGACTCAGCCTTCCACTTCCCAGTTTTATTCTCCTCCTTGTCCCGCCTATACTTCCTGCCTGGCCACTGGCCAATTAGTGTTTTATTTATTGACCAATCAGAGCAATTTAACATATAGACCATCCCACAGCACCTGGCAACTGGTGTTGTCAGAGGTCCTGATCGTGCCCAACCAGTGAAGGGTGACCATGCAATGTCACCGGATTAGGATGCAGTCTGGGTGCTGGGAGGAGAGTATAAAAGGCTCTCCCCATTACTGAGTAAATGAGTCTGCTGTTTGCCTTTCACCTGGTATCTGGTGTCTGTACTGTTGATTCTGTGCCTTCTCACCCCCTCCCTCACAGGAGCCATTAGGACCCAGCAACAATCCCAGATCTAGAAAAACACCTCTCTGTTGCCCATTTCATTTTCTAAAAAAAAAAAAAAAAAAAAATCACCTGGGAGGGTTTAGTCACTGGTTAATTCATTCCACAACCATGCTGTTTTTTCTGTCTCTGTGCCATGCAGTGATGGAACCTAGAAATGAAGGATGAATAAAGCATGGCCCTACTCTAAAGGGTTTACTGACCTGTGGAGGAAGTTTTAGGCATGGAAATTGCTCATAAGGTAGGGAGTGCCAAGACTACCCTTGATCAAGGTGTCTTGAAATGTGGTCCTTTGGCCAACAGCATCACCATCACCAAGAAACTCATTAGACATGTGCATCCCTGGGCTCCTGTGACAGGCCTGCTGTATTTGAGAAGCTGTTCATGCAATATTGGTTTAGCACCATCCCATGGGGTGTTTGCTGGGATAGAGGAGAATGAGAATCTCTGGTCTGGTTGAAACTCTCCTCTGTCAAGAATTATGTTGCAATACTGATAGGTGTTGCATTGAATCTGTAGGTTGCTTTTGATAGGATGGTCATTTTTTTTTTTTTTTTTTTTTTACCATGAAACTCTCCTCTGGATCACACCAGGCCACTGGCCATTCCCAGACTCCCTCTCCTTCCTCCTCCACGGAACGAGTAACATTACTAGGAAACATCAATCCAGAGTGAGAGTCCCCAGGATGAAGTAAAGCAATACTTTATCACGTGATGGCCACACCAGACCGGCTCCTTTCCCTCCAATCATAGAGCTGCTTCGTGAAGATCAGTGTGGGGCTGACTAGACTGACCCAAACCCTTTCATTCCAGAAGAAATCACAGAAGCTAAATAGCATCATTGTCTGCAGTTGACCCTGCTGCCTGGGAGAAAAAAAAGAGAAGGGAAAAAAAATCAGCTTAGATATTCAAAAAAAGAAGGAACTCCGGAGTTATCACAGAATACAGGAATAGAAATGAGATAAACTGAAACAATGAGAGCTTAGGAAAATGGGGGGTGGGGCAGGGGGAGCGAGATCACAGTCTTAGCCTCTGAGTCCTGCAGCCCTGTGACTACTTTAAGTCAATTAAAGCACACTGCTTTCTCTCTGGAGTTCAAGTAAAATGGATCCTGCCCCTGGCAGACCTCTCAGAGCTCCCAGCTCCTGTTTTTTTGGCTTCTGGCCACATGTCATTAGTGACCTATTTTCCCTGCTGTGGAGATCAGCCATGTCTAAGGCCCCTGAATCAGCAGTTTCTCCTCCACTTGCTGGCTCCGGGCTTGTGAAAATGACACCAGCGTCACAGAGCATGCCACCACCACCAACATTCTCCCATACTCGCAGGAGGTGGGGGGAGGGGGGAAAGAAGCACGTGATCCTTATAAAGATGTCGACTTTGACCTGAGGCTGCCTTCCAGAGCCCAGCTGTCATGCCTCCTCCAGATAAACTGCTGAACTTGGGATTATCTTAGCTGAATAAGTAATCAGAGCTAAAAATAGTCCTAAACTGCCTGGGCTTTGTTTAAACCCTGCCCAGGTGGGAGAGGTTTTTTTTTTTTTTTTTAATCTAATTACAAAATCATATTTTAAAAGGCTTTGCACCAAAATGCAAAATAATAATAATAATTACAACACACCTATTTGCAAGACAGTTACCGGTTAAAATGTCTCTCTGAGAAAAGAAAATGCCGTCATCTGAATTGCACACCGAGTTGTGATTATCAATTGTTGACTAGTATTAAAAGCAACCAGAAATTGTGCTTAAACCTTCTAGGAATATCCTCAAACATAAGTCCATGTGGGAAAATTACCCATCGGTTTAAAAAGCTGCAAAAAGATTGCTTGCTGCCAGGCAGATTAGCCGGGAAGCCAAATTCCACAAGAGGGCGCTGTTTCCGTTGGTCCTTCTCTAAGGAAGGGCTCCAGCTCCCTCTGCCTAGGTGGCTTCCTGTTTTGTTGCTTTACGGTGTGCTTCAAAGGGCAGGCCCAGGGTCCTGTAGAGGGCTGCTGCTTCTGCAACCATGTTCTGAGGACACCAGGCAGATGCTCTCTATGCAGCATCACGGAGTGTGAGTGAAGGGGAAGCAAAACGAGACATTAAAAACCAAGGATAGATCGACAAACACATCGAACTAGACTTTTCTCTGCGGTGTATTTAGGGTGAGCGTTTTGTTGCTGTTCTGATGAGAGAATATGATAAAGGGAAACAAAAGCGCATTCTTACAGACTCAGAAACAGGGCCCAGGAGCATTCATCTTCACAGCCATTTTCTTCCTCCGTCTAGGTGCACAGCCCCATCCAAGCGGTGCACCTGGCCGCCGCACTGGGGCCATTTCTTCCCACCTCCTCTTTTCTGGCTCAAAACTTAAAATTCAGAAAGGACCGAGCAGCTTGGCTAAGAAGCAAATGACTTCGCTGTGGCGGGATTTGAGAGAAGCAGAACAAAGAACAAGAGGATGAGGAGGAATGAATGACTTGGAGTCCTCATTAAGCATCCAACGGGCAGCAGAGAGTCCGGAGAAGGACCTCTCCCCCATCTCCACACATGCCCATATACTAGACCCAGAGACCAGCTGCTCAAACGCTACAGTGTGAAGCCTCTCACCTCTCCGGGACTCGGCCTTCTCATCGGAAAACAGAATACTAACTCTACCACATCAGAGATTGTCTTTGGTATTTTCGAGAGTTGTTTTTACTATTTTTATATGTGTTATTTGAGTGTATCTGTGCTTTGTGTGTACCGGTGCCCACCGAGGCCAGAAGAGGGTATCAGACCTTCTTTGGAGCTGGAGTTACAGGGATTGTAAGCCATTGGACGTGAGTGCTGGGGAGCGAGTTCAGATCCTCTGGAAAAGCAGGAAGTGATCTTAACTGCTGAGCCATTTCTCAAGCCGATTTTCTTTGGCATTTTGAGACAGGGTCTTGCTGTGTAGCCTAGACTGGCCCCCAACTCGTGACCCTCACGCTCATGCCTCTGTCTCCTGAGTGCTAGGGTTACAGATGAATTCGTCCATGCTTGGGTTTTGCTACATTAAATATTGTGGGCTAAAATAATAACATATTGCCTTGTCCATACATTCATGTAGTGGAATAATGTAAACATAGTACTCATTCCTAGGCTACATAAGTATTAATAGAGAGACAGAGAAAGCTGAGTTAAATCCCAATTCTTACTGCTATTACTATTAATTCATCTTTCAGACAAGTGGGCATTTAGTTTTCTCTGGCAGGGACTCAGTGACTGACAGCGTGAGAGTTCTTACAAAGAGTTTTACCGTGAGAAACGCTGAGTAGAGAATTTAGAATGTTCAGTACCCCATATAGAGACATTTAATTATATAATTAATTATTGTGTGTTCATTGAAATGATGTAAAAAAAAAAAAAAAAACCTTGAAATAAGGCAAAGGAAAGGAACCAGCAGAGGAAAAAAAAAAGATTATCGCATGTAATATTTAGATTGACATTAAAATGAATGCATTGGGGGCTGGGGAGATGGCTCAGTGGTTAGGAGCACTGGCTGTTCTTACAGAGGACCCGGGTTCAATTCCGAGCACCCACATGGCAGCTCACATGAACCTGTCTGTAACACCAGCTCCAGAGTACCCAACACCCTCATGGAGGCAAAACACAGGTGCACATTTTAAAAAAAAAATTGAATGCATGCAAACTGAAGAATCCCAAAGAACAGGTGCTAATCGGCAAGCTCATTTAAATTGTATAGTTTGGGGCTTTATTTATTTTTTATTTTTCTATAAGGAACACATTTATGTTGGGTAATAAGAATAATACACAGGTCTGAGCATGGTGGCACATGCCTTTAATCCCAATGCTCAGCAGAGGAGGGAGAGGATCTCCATGATTTGAGGCCAACCACATCTACACAGCCAGTTCCAGGGGAACCGTGGCTACATAAGGAGACCCTTTCTTTAAAAAGAAAGAATGGGGGCTGGAGAGGTGGCTCAGAAGTTAAGAGCACTGGCTGCTCTTCCAGAGGTCCTGAGTTCAATTCCCAGCAACCACATGGTGGCTCACAGCCATCTGTAATGAGATTTGGTGCCCTCTTCTGGCCTGTAGACATATATGCAGGCAGAACACTATATACATAATAAATTAAAAAAAACTTAAAAAAAAATAAAATAAAATAAAAAGAAAGAATGGAGAAGGAAGGAAGGAAGGAAGGAAGGAATAGCAAAAGAAAGATTTCAACTAAAGAATTCCCAAGAAGAACTGTGGGGAGACTTAAGAATCTTTGGGGAGGGTCGCTCATCACAACTTTGGAAAATGAACCCAAACCCTGAAGACCCAGGTCTTTCATCTAAGGTGATTTCAGACCTTGTGTGGTTTCTGGGAAATAAGCTCCATTTGGCTCACTTTTCAGTGAGAGGCACCAGTCAGAGATGCAGCAGATGTCGGTCTCCAGGTCACTGTGTGGAAAGAGAAAGAACACCCAAACTGATGGATTATGTCTTAAGCGAGGGAGCAGCCAGGGGGTCACCTGTCGATGCAATGAGTCTGTAAGAGGAACCTTAAAACACAAGAACTGTGTGGACTCACTAGTTCATTTTGTGAGGTGTGGACTAGGTAAGAATCTCAAATAAGAAATGCAAAAAATAAAATAAATGCAAAAAAAACAAAAAAAAATAAAGAGAAACACTAAAGCAGCTGACACAAAAGTAAACAGTGTCCATCGTTAGGAATCCCAGCTGCTCCTTAGAAGTCTCCCACAGACTTTGCTAGTGTGCTTTTTTTACCACTTGGCATAGTAAGTAAATCACGGCATAGTGAATCGATGTGTAATAAAAATGCTGAAGGTCACAGCTTAGGTTATTAAAATTCTAGCAGGTATACAGGACCTGAGCTGGGGCATGCATGCTAACGTCCTCATTTGAATAGTTGATAGAATACTACTGGCTCCACCCTAGATCGTCTCGTGAAGGATCTGGTCTAATGAGGCCTCAGGAGCGGATTCAATTCCCACACAGGCCAGTTAGGTTCCTAGAGCATTTTCCCGTAGTCCATAACCTGGACATGTTTAAAAAAAAAAAAAAAAAAGCTGCTGTGGGGTGTCTTTCTGTACACTGTGAGTATGTGTTGCTCTGATTGGTTGATAACTAAAGCTGACTGGCCAATGGTGAAGCAGGATAAGGTTGGGTGGAACATTCCAACTGGACAGTAAGGAGAAGAAAGGAGAGCAGGGTAGATGCTGCGAGCAGCCACCAGGAGAAGCTAAATGTGAAAGTACCACAAAGCCACAAAACCACGAGGCAATGCATAGATTAATAGAAATGGGCTGAGTTAAGTTGTAAGAGCTAGCTAGCGAGAAGCCTGAGCCAATAGGCCACAAAATTGATAACTAATATAAGCTCTGTGTAATTATTTTATAAGCAGGTTCAGAACTGCAGGCCGGGCGGGACCAGAGAAACACAGGACCATGGGTCAGGTGGGACTAGAGAAACTTACGGCTACAAAAAGTCCAAGGGTAAAGGGCCTGAGTCTTCCTTCCACTGAGACCATAACCCTCTGCCCCTGTCCCCATAAACAGGAAACCTGTGGTCACTTGTAAGAGAGCAGCCAGAGGAAACTGGGGGACAGCTATGTTTGGGAAAAATAATGCTGAGCAGGATCTTGCCAGGCAAGAAGGATAAAAAGACGACTTCAAAATGCTGTGTCACTGGAGGTCGACGAGGTAGGAAATGACAAGTGGCATTCAATGGCTCTCCAGAAACAGAAGCAAAGAGAGAGAGAGAGAGAGAGAGAGAGAGAGAGAGAGAGAGAGAGAGAGAGAGAGAGAAAGAAGAGAAGAGAAGAGAAAAAAGTAGAAGCTGAGAGCATCAGGAGCAGAGAGATTACTTTGGTCCTCTAGAAGAGATCCACATTTCCCCGTTCTCTCTTATGTGCTCCCTAGTGCTTCTGGTTAACCTTATCACCCTATGTCACTCTGGCCTGTGTCCTTCAGTAAGTTTCAAGTTCTAGGCTAGTATCTCACACACCTGCCCAACACAGGCTCATAAGAGATACTCAAATAAGTAAATGAACAATACATGCAGATTAGCCCCCAAAGGGAAAAAAAAATGAGCAATGTGTTAATGGAGATACACAGGATACAGAACTCAGAAATCAAAATCTGCTGCCTGGGTAGACTTGAAGAACAGGCTTTAGATCAGCAGCTCTCATCATGTGGGTCATGACCCCTTTTGGAGGGTTAAAATATTCTTTCATGGGGGTTGCCTTGCATATCAGCTACTTACATTTCAATTCATAACATTAGCAAAATTACAGTTATGAATTAGCAACGGAATAATTTTATAGTAGGAGGGTCACCACAACATGAGGAACTGTATTAAAGGGTCTCAGCATTAGGAAGGTTGAGAACCACTGTTGAGATGACTCAGCGTCTGAGGGTCACCCGAAGTGCAGAAACACTCATTTTGCTCGCGATGAGTTGCCAGGCGTTCTCTTCTGTCTCGTACTCCTTTCTGATGATATACAGTGTTCATGGTGAGTTTCAGATACCTCCAGAAATGACGGATGCACAAAAGGAAAAATGATGGAAAGGAACCACATCACCAGGCAAGAGCTTTGAACATCGTGCTCTGGGAGAATCTGGGGTTAAAATCCCCTCATGGAGCATCACATTGTAAGAGGGAGGAAGGTTCTTCCCATGGAGTGAATATTTTTCTGAAGAGATGTTTGTTTCTCTTTCTTCTGTGTCATTAATTTATAAGAGGAGGGGTGAGCCCATCCAATCCTTCCAAAGTTGGTCCATCCAAGAGAATCAGAAGGCTGATCTGTTCACACATGGTACCCTTGCTTCAATAGACATTTCATCAGCCCTGTATGAGCCACCAGACTCCAGAGTGTGTCTGAAGATGTGAACCCATCATATCTTTTATTGTCAGTGGTGAGGTGTCATTATACTTGGCTTTGGCTCTAGTGAGCATTGTGGACACAGATCTTGGCAGGGGCTCTAGGAGCTTAGCTAGACACAGAGATGAATGAGAAGGCAGTAGAAATCGGTTCTAGTCTCGGTGTTCTCTTTACTGGAGAGAGCTGGCAAATGGGAAGGTATCAGCAGAGACCTAGGTATCTGAACCTTATAAACACCCAGCAATGGCATCAGTTAAAAGACGGACTATTGTCCTGGAATTGGAACACCCAGCAGTTAGTTCTCAGCAGCAGCAACGTGAACTTTGGCCTCCAAGAAAGCACGGTGGTCCCTTCTTCACCCTGGAACTAGATGATGCCCTAGCATGGAATGCTCTGACCCAGGCCTCCTCAGGGCTGACTCCTCCTTATCTTTGGGTATCAGTTCAAATGTAACTTCATCAAAGAGACCTTCCCAAATACTATTCTTCCGATGTTAGCCATTTTCTTTTCATTGATGGCTGATTTGTCTGTGTTTGTTGACCATATCCTCTGGCTCCATGCACAAGTTGTCTGTAAAGGCAAGGACAGTGCCAGTCTGTCTCTGCTCTCCTCTCGGAGCAGTGTTTAGAACATGTCAGGCTCTTGATCACCATGTACTGGATTTATAAATAGGTGAATGAGTGAGGAGCTGAATGTAAAGTTCAAGATGGCAGTGGAGAAAGCGATTCTTATCACAAGTAGAGTCCATCTCTTCCAGGATGAAGAGATGTTCATTTTTAAGGTATGTTGGGGGGGGGGGGTAACAGGTGGATATCTGCATCCATAACAAAATCCTTTTTGATATATTTTCTTTAATTTTGAGAATTTCATATATGGGTATTATATTACATAAATCCCTGTCTCATCCCACCAACTCCTCTGGTATCCCCGCTCCCCATCCCTTCTCAAATCCATGGCCTCTTGGAGAATAACTGAGAGTAGGTGCCCAATGCCAACTGACACATAGACAATACAATCCCTATTCTCAAGACCCAGGGAACATCACCAAAGAGGAGGCATGAAATACAGGTTTGTTTGTTGCTGAGGTTTTTTTTATTATTATGATTTCCATTGTTTAAATGTTAATGCACCTTCCTTAACATGTGTTCCATAATTCTGGTGTCAGGCGTCAGAGAAAGAGAAACTGGGAATGGTGGGAACTTTTGAAACATCAAAGTCCATCCCCAGTGACACACCTCCTCCAAAAGGCCACACCTTCTAATCCTTCCCAAACAGTTCCAGCAACTGGGGACCAAGTATTCAAATACACAAGCCTGTGGAGCCGTTCTCATCCAAACCAACACAAGTGGGATTTATGAAGATGTTTGGGAAGGTGGTGTTACAAGTGGTTGTAACTCAGCAAGTTGTGTACTTTAAATATGTATGATATTTTATGTATCATTCGTATCTTAGTGCAATAGCAATGGTAGATGGATGGATGGATGGACGGATGGACAGATGGGCGGATGGATGGACAGATGGGCGGATGGATAAATGGGTGGATGGATGGATAGATGGATGGATGGATGGACAGATGAGTGGATGGATGGATGGATAGATGGATGGATGGATGGACAGACAGATGGGTGGATGGATGGATGGATGGATGGATGGATGGATGGATGGATGGACAGATGGACAGATGGACAGACAGATGGACAGAGTGATAGATGATAAACTGTAAAACAGGGTATTTATAATATGTTCACAGAATACAGAAGATGGCTTTATCTTAACATTTGGGTGCAGTGAGAAAACATAATTAAAATGACTAAAATTCTGAGAAATTTTTCCAGTTCATTTAAACTGCCGCATGGAAAAATTCTTAAGGAGAAGATGTCAGGAAATTTAACTTCTGGTTGTTGTGGTGGTTTGCATAAAAATGGCCCCCCACAGGCCCATGGGGGGAGGTTTGAATGGGAATGGCCCCCATAAACTCATGCGTCTGAATGCTTATCACCAGGGAATGGCACGATTAAGAGGTGTGGCCTTGTTGGAGCAGGTGCGCCACTGGCGGCAGGCTCTGAGGTCTCGGAGGCTCAAGTCAGGCCCAGTGTCACTCACTCTCTCTGCTGCCTGCCCATCTGGATGTAGAACTCGCAGCTCCTTCTCCAGCACCATGTCTGTCTGCACGCAGCCGTGCTTCCCGCCGTGATGATAATGGACTGAACCTCTGAACTGTAAGCCACCTCAATTAAATGTTTTCTTTTATAACACTTGCCGTGGTCATGGTGTCTCTTCACAGCAACAGAAGCCCTAAGACCGTTGTTTTCTATATCTCCTATATCTCAGAATGTGATAACAGATCAGGCTCCAGTGAGGCAGCTCCCTCTACCTCCAGCACGGGCTCTCTAACTTATGCCCTCTGTCCTGTGATGCCAGCAGTGTTAGGGATCTGTCCCTGCCACAGAGATCTGTCCATGACTGCTTCTCCTTGACGACCTCTGGCTGGTGGAGTGATTCAGCTCATCCAGCACAGCTGTTAGACAGGATGCAGCCAGCGCTTTACTCCTGTGATGACTTGGACACGCGCAGGATGCAGTGGCTCTAACAGGGAGAAAAGCATACTAGGAACAGTAACACGCATTCACCTCTGCATTTATTATGTTCGAGGCCAACCACATCTTCCACACGGGTCACCTGGTTTTTCCGTCTTCATCCCCATCGCTGTGCTTCATGTGAACGAGAACGGGTGTTTTCCCATCACCGTTTCGTGCAGGAAGAATCTCAATTCAAAACAAGTGGATGCTGTCTTCTTGGTCACGGGACAGGGATCTACTCCTGTCCCCAACTGCCGTGTTAAAAAGGCAGATTTTAAAAGCAATGAGGCATACTGACGCCTTTCCTGGTCGCGTCTGGATGGTTTGTGCACGTCCTGCAGCTACAGGAAGAATTTATTTTATCTTTGTCAGGTCAGATGAGGATCCAAGGCTAAACGGGGCTAGTATAGTACCTGGAACTTGAGGCAGTTCTTGAACAGTGCAGAGAGAGAGAGAGAGAGAGAGAGAGAGAGAGAGAGAGAGAGAGAGAGAGAAGAAAGGAAAGAATTTCTTCCATTTTATAGGGAGAGCTTGGCTACACAGCACCCCCAAATACTCCTTATGAGGATGATGATATAATTGAGACTCCCACTATAGCTAAGTATCACTTGGATGGAAATTCCACAGCTGACAAGGGCCTGGGTGGGGTACTGAGCAGATAGGCTTTGTTAATTACTCACCTCCCCCGACCCATGCCCGGGAGCCAGCTGCCTACCCTGCTCCCACATCAGCTCATTGGAACTCACATCCCCACAGACAAACATTAAGGGCAAGTATCTCCTGAACTAAAAATAAAGAACACAGGAAAGTCTGTTTAGATCAGTCATCCTTGGGAAGCTAAACATGGGTGGGAGAGAAGGCACCGGCAGGCCAGGGAGCTAGCAGCAGTGTGGATGCCTGTCTTTGATCCTCTGAGAACTTCCCAGTGGGAAATGCTATGGGGAGATGAATTGGGCTGCATCTGACCTTCCCCTTGGGGTGTTGTTTTGACTTCCCCTCTACCCTTCACGTTCCTCCCACCCCATTCCTCTCTTCCTCTAGTCCCATCAGATTTCCTAGTAAATAAATTTGATAACCCAACTGTGACATCGGAGACAGAGTCACAGGCGCAGCTGGTGCACAGAATCTTCTCATTGGCAGCAATGTTCGGAGTCAGCCATTAGGTCTGGGGAAGTGACCTCTCTTCCATGCCATGTGCATTTCTTCCTTCATGGATTTGGTCCATGGATGTTCAGTCAAAATTTCTCCAACTCAGAAATTAGAAATGGTACGGGCCACTTAAAAATCATTATTATCAATATAAGGAACTTATTTTTTTTTTAATCACAGCAGGATTTTAAAATATGCAGTCATAAATGAGGTAAACTTTTGCAATGTCTGTAACTCATCTTTTTGGGTTTTGTTTTTGGTTTTTTTTTTTTAGACAGGATCTCTCTACATAGCTCTGGCTATCCCGGAACTCACTACTTAGAGATCAGACTGCCCTGGAACTCAGAGATCTGCCTGCTTCTGCACTTGCCTCCCAAGGTATTGAAAGTGTGCACCTCCATGCCTGACTGCAACATATTTAAAAATCCAAACCAAGTTTATAAGGCAAAACCCAGTAAGTGTATATATTAGCATCCCTTTCATGCAATAGATAGGCATTGTTATTTAACTGAAACCAAATCACTATGGGCATGTGCCTTTGGCAAACCATGTGCATGAGCAGGATTTCAGTTCCGTCAACCTATGTGACCTACGTAGGGCTCAGCAGTTACTGACCCCCAACTCTCTATGTGAGTGGGCATAAAGCCACCATCACAGGAAGCTGGTCATGTCTGGCTCTCAGTTCCCATATCTGTGCATCAAGTTTGTCTCTAGTACTTTTCTCAACAGTGCGGGGATAAAAACAGGGCTGGCTACTTGGTCCTGGGGGTCATTTTAAATTTAATGTAGAATACAATTAAATACAGATATAGAAACCAAAATGGTAATTGGTAGCATTCATCTACAAGGACTTTGAATGATCTAGGAAAATAAAATGCTTCTTTAAACCTCAAACTGTCCTTGAGATTAAAGAATCATTTTTGTTCGTTTGTTTGCAGTCAATTTCCAAAAGGCACTATGTATCCCCAGGAAGACATCACAGAATCGCGTGGCCTGCAGTGGAGAAAAATTATGAGAGTGCTCCTGGCTTGTCATTGACAGATTTGAGGCAAAGATATGTCATGATCAGCTCTCCATGTTGCGGTGACTATACCAGGGCAGCTTTGTAGATACATTATGAGAAAAGAAATCAGATGCTGGGAGCTGGAGAGATGGCTCAGAGGTTAAGAGCACTGACTGCTCTTCCAGAGATCCTGAGTTCAATTCCCAGCAAACACATGGCAGCTCACAACCATCTGTAATGAGATCTGGTGCCCTCTGCTGGCCTGTAGGCATACATGCTGTATATATAATAAATAAATCTTTTTAAAAAATTAAAAAAAAAGAAATCAGATGTTAGGGGATTATTTAGAGATAATGACAGTAATTACACACACACACACACACACACACACACACACACACACACACACACATACACACAAAGAATAATTGTGTTCCAATTGGAGCGACTCTCCCAGGCTTTTGCTCCCAGTCAGAGAAGCCCAAACCTGAGCTGAGTTCTTGGTCAGAATAAGGCGGGTGAACAGACCAGAAACTTTCATAAAAGGCAGAGTCTACAATACTTAAGTACTGCTAAATATGGCTGCTGAGGAAGAAGTGTCACACCACTCCCTAGATGGGAACACAAGGAACTTCACAGGTGACCACCCATGCATAGCAAGGACTACCAGGCTGAAAATGGCCAATTACAGAGGCCTAGACACAGAAGGAGGAATTCTGCATAAGGCCGCCCTGCTGGGATGGCTTAGTGGACACCAGCCTGCGGGGTACAATGTCTAGGCTTATGAAAGTCTCATTGCCTACCCAGCAGCCATCTAACAAAATGAGCTGGTACCTTTCCATGTAATTGGCAGTCCAGACCCATGAATATTCTAATGGAAAGAACACGGAATTTGTGGTTACTGAAACCAAAGTTCTAACTCCTATCCTGCAGCTTCTTGGGCATGACATCTCAGCAGGTCACTTACCCTCTCCACCCTGATTTTGCAAAGGGAGGCTCTAAAACTTTATTTCAAGAGCCAGTTAAGAATATTAAATAAAACAAGGTACTATCGTATGCAGCACAGCGCTTGTGGCGTCGTGGACAATGGATCGTGGTCATTCTCAAACACGGTAAGGGCATGGAAAACACCAGACTTCCTAAATTTAGACCGTGTCTCTATCACATTCCAGCTATGTGACCTTATATAAGGACATCATGAGATAATTATGTCTAGTGCACAGAGTGTCTCAGGCAACGCCATGAGTCAACAGACGTGACACTCAGAACCACATGATCTGCACATGGTGTATGTATGCTATCTAAGAGTTAGTTTTTATTAGCAACATAATTGCTCTTTCCTCCCTTCCAAAGACCAGCCTTAAGGCATGTTTTCTTCCAGGTCATCATTTTCAGAGCAGGAGAAAGGGAACAAGGACACACTGGTCCCTAAGACACTGGATAAGAACATCGCTGGAGAGGAAAAAGAGGCAGGCTGGCGGCCCTAAACACATCTGTGGCTGTCCTGTGGCTGAATCCCAACCTTGCTTAAGACACACCAGAATCCAAAGTGCCCTACCGTGAGAGATCTGCAGTGAGGAAGTCCAAAGCCCTCTGACGGAAGGGAAGGACTGCCACCAAGTGTGTCTAGTAGAGAAGGCAGCCATCCAGCGTCGGGGACCGAATTCCCGGGAGCTATCATGACACTGTTTTCAGTGAGCTTTTGCTGGCCTTTTTCAGGGGTTAAATACCACAGCGATGCTGGAGTTTTTCCTTAACTGGAAAGGGAGGAGGGGAGTAGAGAAAGAGAGAAAGAAAGAAAAAGGAGGGGAAAAAGCAAAAAGACAAACTGAGGAGTACTGCCCCACCCCCACCCCAGCCCTGAAGGGACGCTACCACCGGGAAGCCTGGCATTGCCAAGTGCGGGAAGCCTGGCATTGCCAAGTATAAGCACAGCTTTTTTTTTTTCTCCCTTTTCTTTCCTAATATGCTAAGCATTATCATGTCTGCTCTCTGACTCCAGTCAACCAAGGTCGTGAACAAACATACCAGTCTTTTTAAAAGTGGTGTGTGTGTGTGTGTGTGTGTGTGTGTGTGTGTGTGTGTGTGTGTGTGTGTGTGTGGCTGGCTTTGGCTTGGGGTTCCATTTGGAGCGACTCTCCCAGGCTTTTGCTCCCAGCCAGAGCAGCCCAAACCCGAGGTGAGTTCTTGGTGATTTGCTGCCTCCCCCAGGCTCAGAGGAGAATATTTTCAAATAGATTTCCATGTATTTAAACCGGAGCGGATTCAAGAATGTTTACCTTGGGGGCCCCGACAGACAGGCCTATTGTAGACAGACATTATTAACTGAGTCCACATTGTAACTAATTAAACATTTCCCAACTGAAAAAGCAAGAAAGAGTAAGGCAGGGAAAACAACATCTTTGGAGCAAAACGGGTTTTAGACGTGACTTGGCCCTGCTACCTGCACTGATCCCTCGACCCGGAAGCCAATCTCTTCTTCCTTGACTCTACTTCCTGGAGTCCAAGTCACTTCATTCTCTGAGCTCATATGAAGGGACGGTGGCACTACTTCTCTCATAAGCTGGTGTCAGCTCTGTCACATCTGTCCTCGGCTTGATTCCCTCGGACTGTCCCCTGCAGGCATAGTCCCTCCCAGTCCTGTGAGGCCACTTAAGGCTCCTGCCAGAGTCTGGGCTCTTATCCATGTCCAGATCCCTCTGCCTGAAACAAGCCCCACACGCACCATTTTCCAGGCTTGCAGTGGCGCTTCTAACAACCCCTCCCTCCCTCGGATACCGCTTCCTCCAAGAAGTCATCTTGAACACCAGCTCCCCTTTAAAAAGGCTGCATACCCTCTGAGAACCCAGGGCGTCATCTACGCACACCTCATCGGTGTACTTAGAACGCTATGGTGTCAATGACTCCTGATCACCCCTTGAACTATGAGCTCCCTGCTAGCAGAGATCACGCCCCGCCGGCCACAGGAAGTCTCCGTGCTTATCATGAGGCCAGGCACTGTAACAGGTAGCACTGCAAAATGAAACGGAGCTAATAAGCATCATAGTTCCGCTGCATTTACGTAGCCTCGGATGGAAGCCAGAGCGTGAGAATTTGGTGCTGGCCTGAGGTGCTGAGTGCGACGCTGATTGCAGAGAGATTGTCTTATACTGTTTAAACTCTCCTTTCTCTTGAAGCTGAGAGCACTTGCTGTGGGATGTTCTGTATATTAAAGGTGTTGCTCTGATTGGTTAATAAATAAAATGCTGATTGGCCAGTAGCCAGGCAGGAAGTATAGGCGGGACAAGCAGGGAAGAGAATTCTGGGAAGTGGAAGGCTGAGGCAGAGAGACACTGCCAGCCGCCGCCATGACAAGCAAGATGTAAGGTACCGGTAAGCCATGAGCCATGTGGCACGGTATAGATTTATAGAAATGGGTTAATTTAAGATAGAAGAACTAGATAACAAGAAGCCTGCTGTGGCCATACAGTTTGTAAGCAATATAAGTCTCTGTGTGTTCACCCGGTTGGGTCTGAGCGGCTGTGGGACTGGCGGGTGAGAGAGATTTGTCCTGACTGTGGGCCAGGCAGGACTGGAGAAAACTCCAGATACAAGCACTGGCTCTCTCTGCCTACTACCAATGGCATTCCAGCCAGGGCTCCAGCAAATCTTGTTGTGTGACTTGCTGATCCAGCAGGCCTTTGCTTCCACTATGCCAAATCTTGTTCGGACCTGCTGTCTCAGACACAGTAAAGGAAGAGCTCGGCCCAGCACCCTCCCTCTCTCCTCCTCCCCTGACACGGGTTGGATCCTTTAAGAACATCTCGGCCAGAGGCTTATTTATCATTCCTCTCTGGAGAGGCACTTGCTTCTGAACTCCTGTTCTTATTCCTGCTCTGCCGTAAGTCCCACCTCTTCCTCACCGCATACCACCAAAAACTTCAGACAACTTCCCTTGATGGGCACATCTTCCTTCTCATGGGCTCACCCGGAAGGTTGATGAGGATGTGACCACACTTCAGCCATGTGCACCCCTTCATGGTACATGCTATCTGCTTGAAGGAGTGCAGTCGTGTTGACCTTATCTGAACACCTGGGATTAACTCAAGAAACTGACACCACATTCTCCCCCTATGGACCCACTGTGCTCTGTTCACAGTTCTCCCAATGGTCCAACTGTAGAAACATCCAGACCAGGGGACCATTCTCACAGGGTTCTCATCCTGGGAAGATGTTCTCGTCTATCTAGAATCTATTCTTCTCAACCCAACTGCAGAAGTACCAAGTGGTGGGAACCCAGCCCGTGACCCACAGACCTAACTTTGAGAAGACATCCCGTTCTCTAAGAAGGGTACACTTCTTAGACCAAGGAAACTCTGAAAGGCTTTGTCAGGAGGTGGGCAGAGGAGGAGTCTCATTCCTCACTGTAGTCCAACCTCAGTGGTAGAAGGACAAGGTGCCCATGAGCAGAAACTCTGGAAACAGGGTAACCAGGGCCTTGGGATGGCTTTATGTGGTGGCTGGTTTTCATGACACCTTGACACAGGTTGGAGTCATCTGGGAAGAGGGAGCCTCAACTGAGAAAATGCTCCACCAGACTGTCCTAGGGCCAAGTCTGGGGGGGGGGGTATTTCCTTGGTAAATGGTTAATGAAGGAGGGCCAGCCCATTGCGGGCAGTGCCACCCCAGGGTAGGTCCCCCCTGGAAGGAATAAGAAAGCAGGCTGAGCAAGTCATGAGGAGAAAACTAGTCAGCACTGGTTCTTCATAGCCCCTGGTTCAGTCCCTGCCCTGACTTCTGTCCGTGATGGAGTATGAGCTGAGAGTTGTAAGCTGAATTAAACTCTCCTCTCCAAGTTGCTTTTGAACATGGTGTTTTATCACAACCACAGAAACTGTAACTGATATATTTTTCTTCTCCCAGCCATGGGACCTTGTTCTCGCCTGGGTCTCTTTTTTTTTTTTTTATCATATGGTGACAATAACAATGAGACCTTAAAGTCTCACTTTTGTGTACCCCGGTGCTGACTGGAGGCTGGCCCTCTAGTTAGCAATATTAAATAATTAAACCGGTCACAGAGTCAAGCTTTGCAAAGAGGAAACCCATTTCGCAATGACAATATAGAGCTCTCTACCAATGTAGACATGTTAATTATGCTTCTGTTTAGCTGGCAAACATTTGCTGATGCAGACTTGCACACATTTGCAGACATTGTCGCAGAACAGGCCCGAGTTCCTAGAGACAGTACAGGCTGGGAGTATTTTTCAAAATGACTCACGAAGAAGTCTCAAAGGGCAGTCAGAACAGGAAGTTCTTCTCAGCAACTTGCAACCTACAAATCTCTGTGAGGTAGGAAGGGATTTTCCGATTATCTCTGCAATTTGGCTGAAGCCCCCTAAGTGAAAACACTAAACAGCAAATCCTTTCCTCCACAGGCTACAGGGACCTGCTGGGTGGGTACCAAAACTCACCAAACGGTTCCCAAACTAGTGTGTCACAAGAGTACACAGAGGAGAGTGGAATTCCTCAGGAATGTGTGTTAAGGGGATTCCTGAAGACAGGGATCATCCGGCTACTCTCTGCCCTTGAGCGAAGGGGCCTTGTACTGCTGGAGAACTGGAGATAGGGATGAGCGAGGACCAGCAGAGACCATAGTGCAGCAAGCCTTGCTCTGCACTCTGAGCATCTGCACTTCTGAGGCATCTAGACTACTTTGATGTGCTGGAGCACTCATGAGTCCCGTAGTTACCATGGGGACGTATCGGGAAACACCACCAAAGGACTCATCCTAGGGCAAGGGGGATAGGGACAGCTGTGGGATAAAAGGAGGGACACGGATCCCAAGAGCTCAGCGGCGGAGTGTTTTGTCCTCAGCAGCAGCTAGGACTTCTGAAAAGCCCCCCACACAGGGTAGAAAATGCAGTGACATCATGACTAGCCCCGGGTCTGTCAGCCAAGAGGAGGACCCATGAAGAGCACAGAAAGACCAAGACTACTCCTTCTGTCTCCTTCTCTGCCTCAGCTCCAACCCCTAAAAACCAAAGTCAACAAAGCAAACTGAGGACAAGCAAGTGGGGCAGAGTGGGGGCATTGTAAGGCTAGACCTTCCTTCTCCATTGCACGATCTGAGGGGGACGTTATGGTCCCGACTCTGTAGGGCAGTGGTTCTCAACCTTCCTAATGCTGTGACCCTTTCATCCAGCTCCTCATGTTGTGGTGACCCCCCCAACCATAAAAATTGTTTTCGTTGCAACTTCATAACTGTAATTTTGCTACTGTTATGAACCATAATGTAAATATCTGATGTGCAGGATATCTGATGTGTGACCCCTGTGAAAGGGTCATTCAACCCTCCTAAAGGGGTTGCAACCCACAGGTTGAGAACCACTGCTGTAGGGACTTTCGATACTCACAGAAGCCTTGGTATATGCATCATAAGACTTGGTTTCCTTACCTGAAGACGATTAAATGGTGGGGGCAGGGGGTGGACAAGAGGAAATGTTAAGCATAGACTGTTCTCAAGATGGTCATGACAGGGAAAAACGAAGCAGTTTCTCATGTGCAGCTACTGGGCTGAAAGACATTCACAACACTGTTTGCTTTGGTTTGCTTTCTTTAATGGCAAAGCAGATCTCAGCAGCCCTGCTGTCTACCAACAGAGGGCTCTTGGTGTTGCTCCACCAGCCTGGCAGAAACCCACTGACCCTCAGCAGATGGGTGGGGGTCTCTGGCCTTCTAATGGGAAGGAACTCCACTGAGAAATCCTTCATCTTTTTCTTTCATCTTGGGGAGTAAAGGAAAAGTTAGAATCAATCAATCCTCGGGTATTTGAGGATTCCCCCTAGGATGGAGATTGCCACTTCTAACATCACCATCAGCTTCAAAGTCTACCTTCCGTCTGCCCTGATTTTCCTCTAGGGAGGGAGAAGTGGCATTTTGGGAGGAAGTACAATTTAGGTGAGAAATGGTAATCAGAGGATTCCCCCCACCCCTAAGAAATCAAACCTTTATCTGAAAGACAGGGATTGTGAGATTCAAAGGAAGAGCTAAGGAGGGTAGAAATGAATGTTCTTCCCTTCATAAAACCAAAATGTGTAATCATAATCAAATTATGCCAGCAAATATCAATAGTTCCACAAGGTGACCAGACACAATCCCAATGCCCCGTGTGCTGTCTTCTAAGATCTCCAGGATAAACTCTAGACTTTTCTCATGATTTATTCTCATTACCTCATTATAACGCCACCACTCTTTGAAAGCAAGAGCCTGGGTTAGCCACGTCCCTGTTTCATAAGGACTCTGGCAGACAAGCACGCATTCCACATGGAAGCCAGAAGAGCACGTGGCAAGCGCTGGGCATGTCCGTCTGGTTTTTCACTCTTCACAAAGCTTGGTGTCTGGCACAAATTCTGAATTCTCTGAAAAACACGAGAAAAGGCAGCTGGAATAGCCATATCTACATAAAAATGCGACTGACCTGCTAATATTAACTAGTCAAAAAAAAAAAAAAAACCAAACAAACCATGAAGCATGTGGTTTCCATTACAGTCACAATGCCACCATAGAATGACAAGGAGCCTGCCCTCCACGACTACCCTCCTTTGCATGATCTTATGTTACACATGGGGCTGGAGTCGTCAGTTCAAGAGAAATATGAGTTCCTTAGCAAGAACCGAAGTATAGATTTCAGCATTAGGCAAAGGCTTGAGGCTATGCAGGATTTGCACTCAGAGTCACCTGACCGCTCCCTGCTCAGCACTCTTGTCTTACACCATTCAAGTATGCTCATCTGGAAATTCTCACACATAGCCGTCAACCAAGGTCACTGTGACTATGATCCAACTACATGGCGTCTTAGCATTGATGATGTCATGGTCAGTGACATGCAGAGCTGGACAGAGTCTCAAAGCCTGCCTCTTAAGGTCATTTAGTCATGGGCAAAATTTCCACTTCTCCAAGGCTTGCTCTGCTAAGCTGCGAAAGGAATCCTAAGGATTATCATTGCTGTTAAAGTACGAGCTAGCGTCCATCACACCCAATATGGCAGGTACTCTGCCCATGATGCTCTGTGCACTACTCTACTTAACAACCACAACAAAATTGATGTTTTCTCCCTTTAGGCATGAGGATACTGAGGGGCAGAGAAGTTTATTTGTTCTCCCAGGTTTCATGACAAAGAAGTGGGTGAGCTGGGATTTGAACTTGAGTCTTATTAGTGCCAAAGCCCATGTCCACACTCGCAACACAATAACACGAGGACTACAAGTGTAGAGAAAAGTGGTTAGGGGCAAGACCTCTTTTTCTTGCTGACGTTTTCTCACTTTCAAACAGTTCCTGCCCCAGAGTACTACTATGAGGATTAATTAGCTTAATATGTAAGCGACCGATGTCATAATACTCAGCACAGGATCTCTCTTCTGTATACATACTGTATTTATTGCTATCAAACAGCGGACACACAGATGACGGTAAAGAACTGGAGTGAGAGACAGAAGGAGCATGGGAGGCTACCAATGACATCCTGTTCTTCAGGGGTTTGGGGGCACCTATAACACCCTGGTGGGAAACTTTCAGAGGTGACCAGAGACACTTTCTGGGGTGCTATGTTCCTACTCATGCAGACGTTAGGGCTTCCAGTGTTTAGATGACTGGTTTACATTCACAGTCCGTCAAAGCAGGAAACAACTGGATGAGAAACACAATGCTAAATAAGTGCGTGCCTCAGCTGCTGACTGAGAACGGAAAAGCAAGACAAGAGCTGATTATCATTGGTTTGGTCCAGGTCCAGGACTCCCTGAAGGCACCCCTGACATCTGATGGCATCACTGAATGAAGTCACATGATGGTCTGAAACAGACCAGCTGGTACACAACATAGAGGTAATGGGCCTTGTACACCAGCGTCATGAGACCATTTCCGATCTCATCCATTTGAGGTGAGATGCACTCCTTAGGGAAAGCTTCCAGGCCTTTTTATCTAAACTGACCTGCCTGACAATTTCTTATCAAACTTTGTCAATGAAGAAAGTACATTGCCCTAGAGAAGTGCTATGAGAGATTAAACCAGTGACTCTCAACCTTCCTAATGCTGCGGCTCTTTAATACAGCTCCTCATGCTGTGGTGACCCTCAACCATTAAATTATTGCATTGCTACTTCATAACTGTGATTTTGCTACTGTCATGAATCATAATGTAAGTATCTGACATGCAGGATATCTGATATGTGACCCCTTTAAAAGGGTCACTCAATCCCCAAAGGGATTGCAACCCAGAGGTCAAGAACCACTGGATTGGCTTAAATGCTATGGAGCCCCTGAGAAGACTCCATCCCAGGGACTTACCAACTCTCATTTACGAAGTGAATATGAAGAGGGGCATTTCAGTCTTGCGCTATGGTAAGGAGCCAAGAGTGACCAGGCGGGCTCCCAAGCTGGAAACAGTTTCTTCTCTGACTGAGCGCTCCAGTTTTGTTTCTGAGCTCAAGTCTCTGACTAGAGCAAAGATGAGAAGGTGCGTGAGCAGATCAGCTCTTTCCAAATTCCCTGCTTTTGCGCATGTTGGATATATACCCTCAGGATCATAATTTTAATTCTAATATCCATCTCTAGTTAACGTACAATGTCCCAGAAATACAAGCATCTAAGGGCTTTCCAATGTAACCCTGGCTGGCTTGGAGCTTGCGGTGTAGACCAGGCTGACCTTGAACTCACAGAAATCCACCTGCCTCCGTGTCCTGAGTGCTGGAGTTAAAGGTGTGTACCACCACATCCCAAAACATTTTTTAAAGAGAATGATGAGCCTGTTTGTAGGAAAGGATCTCCTCCCTGGACTACAACAGAAAGAAACTACTCTCCCTAAAATGTAAGAAGAATGTGTTTCTAGGCGGTAGTAGAGCTCTGGCTCCTTAAGGAGTCTCAATATCACTTATTTTTGGCAATACTCTAAAAATAATACTGATCAATACTAAAATCTGAATATGTCATAGACATCAAGT
The DNA here is from genome assembly GCF_007827085.1 of Peromyscus californicus insignis. Taxonomy (NCBI): domain Eukaryota; kingdom Metazoa; phylum Chordata; class Mammalia; order Rodentia; family Cricetidae; genus Peromyscus; species Peromyscus californicus. The sequence continues at coordinate 35,983,916 of NW_026294535.1, forward strand.
AGCAAGGCAGGAACAAAATTTTATTTAAAAAAAACTGTTGGTTCAACTTCTCCTAAGAATGAACTGTGTTTTGCTTACCAAAAGGCATTAAAAAGCCTATTGGCTGTTAGAAAATTAGATTCTGAGGTATTTTTTAGAAGGAGACTAGAGCCAGGTGGTGTTGACACACCTTAGTCCCGGCACTCAGGAGGCAGAGGCAGGCAGATCTTTGAGTTCAAGGCCAGCCTGGTCCACAGAGCATGTTCCAGGATAGCCAGGGCTACACAGAGAAACTCTGTCTTGGAAAAAAAAAATTTTTTTTTCCAAAAGAAGACTGAGAAACTGGGGACATTAAATTGATGGAGGGATGCAGAAGAGAAAGTTCCAGGAAAATGAGATCTGGAGGCCTGGGGGAGAGAAGAGCTCAAGAGACATCAGCACTAACGGAGAGCTGAGGTTGTCTCCACTGGAAACCGATGGGGGTAATTCTATGTCTAAAGACTGCTGTACTCAGCAGGAATGGAATCCCTTGTCTTTACAAATCTTTTTTTAAAAAAAAAATTAGCTGGCCACAAATGCTTTCTAGGAGCATTTGAGAAAGATGGAAATGGTGTTTTTATTTAAGAAAGCAAAGAAAGAAAAACACCTGAGCCCATACAAGAATAAGCCAAAAAGCAGAAAGCTTGGGGAAAAAAATCCCACTGTACCTGAGAACTTCCACAGAGGATGAAAAGCAAGGCAATATCAGATTCTTTTTCACATGAACAATAGAATCTGTGTGCTGATGATTGACATGACCACTAAAGCCAGCATAATCAAGGGACACCCAGAAAGAAGACATTTCTGTATTAAGTATATAATACAAATATCTCTCCTATTAAAGAAAGATTAGGTAACATCATATTTCTCCTCAAGCCACTGCTGTTACCAAAAATATTCTAACAACCATTAAGGAAACAGCTGGTGAAATTCAAATATAGCCTGTGCACCTAGAAAAAGTTCCACCTCAAAATTGAATTGTGTAGGAAATTGCCAACAGTACAATTCTCTTCTTTGTCTACAGAGAAGAATTTCCTGTGAGATTCTGTGGGAAATGAGAAAGAGCCATGGGTCAACAAGACTGGAAGCCAGCATGCTTTTGGCAATGATATAATCTTCATGGGGGTGGGAGAACTGGATTACCTTTTCACACTCACCTTTTGACTCTGGAGGCCATGTCCTTGGAAAGAAATGCATTTTAAGGATTTAGGAAATATCACTGGTGGTCCCTGGCTACAGTTTCACTGAGGGATTATGTAATTGTTTGAATGCAAATGTTCCCTACCCCCAATAGGCTCACGGGGGGTGGGGGGGAACGGGGGGCACTATTATGAGGTGTAGTTTTGTTTGAGTAGGTATGGCCTTGTTGGAGGAAGTGTGTCACTGGAAGGCAGGCTTTGAGGTTTTAGAAGCTCAAGCCAGGCCCAGTCACTCTCCCTTCCAGCTGCCTGTGGATCCAGATGTAGAACTCTCAGCTCCTTCTCCAGCACCATGTCTGCCTACATGCTGCCAAGCTTCCCACCATGATGATAATGAACTAATCCTCTGAACTGTAAGCCAGGCCCAATTAAATGTTTTTCTTTATAAGAGTTGCCGGGGTCATGGTGTCTCTTCACAGCAATTAAAAACCCCGACTGAGGAAGAATATTTCCTTAAAATTTCTATCCATGGTGGCAGAATTGTTGCACGACATTCTCGTAGACACTGGCATCCATTAGTCAGCCACAGTCTCTTGTAGGGAGTCACAAAGTGTCATTTTTCAGTATGGGTCTGGGCAGGCTCTGAAACCTTCGTCCTGGCAGCCTTCCTTAACCTTTCTCTTGTTTGCTTGACACAATCTTAGAGACACTGGCACACGAGGCTTGGCGACACGAGCCTCCCACCTTACTGAAATCAGAATTGAACACAATACAGTAAAGGTGGCCTGTGCCACAGAACCAGTCTGGAAACACCTGAGTGAGGAGAGTGTCAGGGGTATAATACTTCAGCAACTCCTTTCGTCTCACGGGAAACTCACCCAGATGGAAGGTATTGGTGTTTTCCTGACCAGGGTGAGGGCTGTTAGAAATATAGATTTAAGTACATATGGTGGTATTTTATTTGTACTGAAATGTGATTTTAATTGTATGTTAATAAATAAAGTTGCCCAGGGGTCAGAGCTATTAGAGCCATAGCAAGAGCATGGCGGTGGTGGTGCACGCCTTTAAACCCAGGACTTGGTAGACAGAGCTAGGTAGATCTCTGTGTGTTCAGGGATACAGCCAACATTGGAGACACACACCTTTAATCTCAATACCAACCATAGAAGACCTGGAGGTCTGTACAGAAAGGCAGTGACGAGGCAGTCATGTGTTTGGGTTTACAACCAATGAGAAGGCAGAACAGAAAGACTATATAAAGACAAATGCACAGGAAGTAGCTCTCTTTTGGAGAGGTCTCTTGGCTGAAAAGGTTAGCTGCAGGGTAAGGCTCTTAGCTCTGATCTCTTGGCTTTCTTCTTTGCATTGGTTCTGTGTTTCTTATTTAATAAGATGGTTGGTTACATCTACAAGTACACTAAAACTTGAAGAGTTTATTTGATCAGAAAGTAACTCCTCAACAAGGCAGCTATAAACCAGAGGCAGTGTCCAGTGCACCAACGCAGCCTGCGGTGGGAAAGCATTCATAGTGCGAATGAGAAATGTTTGACTAGTTACGTTCAGATCTTTGCCTCATGTTGATTATCCCAGCTAACAGTCTCTGATGATAGAGTGAGTGCCCAGTCAGCTGCTTCTGACTCAGGGAGCATAAGATTCATCTTGTTTACATAGGGATCCAGGACCTTGGAGCCATCTTGGCCAAATGGCCTTCCATTGAGTTATTTTAATGGGTCCTTTGACACTATGGTTGATTTGGAGGGAGGCTGCATTTAGCCGGATCACCTTGGAAGACCCACATGCCAACATCCCAACACCTGGCATAATGATTTGCATTGTTCAAAATAAAGAGCTTATAGTAAAAAAAAAAAAAAAGTGACCATGATCCCCAAATGTAACTCTCTGGTTCTTGACACACCAGCACCATCTTGAGTGTTCCCAGGTCCCCTTACACATGCTTGCCAGGAGGGACCACCCTGTGTACCTGAAATGTCTGTTTTCCCTCCGTTACCGCATTACCATGGGAGCTGGGAGGAACTGTGTATATTGGCCGGGGATTATGAACAGCAGACAATGCTCTTAAAGAATCCTGATTAGCCTCCTGACTGAAGGACTCATTAATCTATTTGCCATCTTGTCATAGTGGCCAGAGAGTGTATCACTTTCTTTTCTTATTGTTTGAGCTGAAAGGACTTTGGGAACCTAAAGTGTGCCTTGTTAAACTTATTAGTCAATGAATTTTGTTTTTTTGTCTAAACAGTTAATATATTCTAATCTTTTGTACAGGTTTAATGTTGAGCATATCCCTCCCCTTCCTCATTTCCCCCTGTACTCTTCTTTTTGATGAAATGATGAATAAAATGTGACACCCCCAAATCTGCCACTTTGGCATGAGGATTAATTAGAGCTGAAGACATTTGGGGATTCAATAGACACAGAAAGGCGTCTCTCCAGAGTTACTAGAAATCGCTGCATATGTAGCTGCATTAATTCTGGGTACTTTTGGTGTTGTGTGATAAAAACCCAACTCACATTGCTGTGAGGCAAACAGGAATATGCTGGTTCTTAACTAAACAGTGAAGGAGGAGGTTTCTCAAGATGAGGAGTATCTGATCCCAGAGGATTTGATGATGTCATGGAGATACAATTGATCTGCCTTCACTCATCCTCAGGTTTAGCCTCCCTCCTCTCCCAACAAGTTTTCACCATGGGCAACCCGGTAGTAGGGAGCAGGGCTGCTGATTTAGGTGAATCTTTATCTTGTGTTGCTAAAGTCTTTCCTTGGGGGAGAGATAAACAACATCTACCCTTCTTCCTATGGTCCCAATACACAAACTGACAAACCAAGGCACGAGCCCACCAAAATTCACTCTGGGGAACCAGTGAGCATATTGGGCTTATGTAGAGAGCATAGGTCCGGGGTTACTTACAGGGATATTGGGGTCCCACCCCAAAAGGGAGCACCTGGGAAGCTTTTACCCAGTAGGAAGGAAAACTTCCATGTAGCTGAACAGATGTAGACATTCCTTCACTACCACCATGGTAGAGAGCCACTGGATACTCAAAGGTCTTGTGACCCTCTCCATCCCTCCACAAGTGGACATAAACAGTCAACAATCCCAGCTGGGATGATTCTTTCACAAGGAAATGACAGCTGAACTCACAAAGAAGGAAATTGCATGGCCCAGAGGACAGTCACCTACAACTAAAGGACAGGTCATCTCGCTGAGACCCTTATTAATGCCTCCAAAGGGCCCCTGAGTAGCTATGCATGAGCTACATGCCCACCTCAGGTCACATCACGATGTGGGAAGAATAAATAGAACATGACCAGTCCAGATACACGACAATGAACTCGTCAGCCCCTCCCAAGAAGGGAGAGAAATTTCTCAACTGAGAGCTATGAGCAGACAGGGTTGTTTACACATCAAGGGAAAGATGTCTGTAGAACATCCCTTCAGCCACGCATGCCATAGCCACCCCTACCCCCATATGGCCTAATCATACATTTTTACTGAAAGGCCTGAAGAATCCCCTCCTGGGTCCAGTTCAAAACTGAAACAAAAACAAAGCATAAAACCTCAAAGAACAAAAGCCTGTTGACGGTTGGAAAGCCATGCGCTGCAGACACTCTAATAAGATAAAAGGCTTCTGAATATTTCACTTAGAACAGATGACTCGCTTAACCTCTGAGTGTCAGGCTCACCTGCACAGCTGACTTGGAGATCCTCAGACAGAATAATTTAGGACTGGAAAAAAAAGAAAAACCAAGTAACAATTTTCATCTGGAAAGGGGGAAAATGGTATCAGTTCCCTGGATTGGATGCCACCCAAGAAAAGCCATTACCCACAGGTGACATGTGAAATATCTGCTTTGATTTCACGTCGGAGATCATTTAGTGCTGTCAGGACAGAGCACACCAAGTCCCCGTGGTTGTCAAAATGCCATTAAGAGTAAAACCCTGACAAGAAGAAATCCACTCCCGCGGCAAATGCCATAGAGCTCTTGATGAAAAACAGATACATCTGCTGGCTGGGGAGAATGAAGAGAGAAACGTATGGGAGAGGAAAGGATTTCTCCCCTCGTCCATTGCCAGGTTCATGGCCCAGGTTCCAGAACAAAGACAGATGAACAAGCCCAAAGCATGCAGATGAATGGAACACACGCTTTACCGCAGATAATAGAGTTCATAAGAAAAGGAAGACCCAAAGACACAGGGGAGCATGAGTGATGTGTGTGTGTGTGTGTGTGTGTGTGTGTGTGTGTGTGTGTGTGTGTGTTTCTCTACATGTGTGTGTGTGTTTCCCTCAATCTTTCTCTCTCCTCTCTCTGTGTGTCTCTGTCTCTTTCTCTCTCTCTCTCTCTCTCTCTCTCTCTCTCCCACTCACTCTCACTCTGTGTGTGTGCATATGTGTGTGAATGTAGCCAAAGGACAACCTGAGTGTCATTACTCAGGCATCATCCACCTTGGTTTGTTGTTGGTTTGTTTTGGTTTTCATTTTGTTTGAGACAGGGTCTCTCACTGGCCTGGAAGTAGCCAAGGAGGCTAGCCTAGATGGCCAGTGGATCCCAAGGACCACCAGCCTGTCTCTGATTCTCCAGCATGGGGATTAAGAGTACACACTCCCACCGGGCGGTGGTGATGCACGCCTTTAATCCCGGCACTCAGGAGGCAGAGTCAGGCGGATCTCTGTGAGTTCGAGGCCAGCCTGGTCTACAAAGTGAGTTCCAGGAAAGGCGCAAAGCTACACAGAGAAAACCTGTCTTGAAAAACCAAAAAAAAAAAGAGTAGACACTCCCACACGCAGCCCTTTTGTTTTGGTCTGAACTTGTGTTCTAGAGATGGAACCCATGTATTCCTGCTTATAAGGTAAACACTTTACCAATGCAGCTCCATGTCTGCACCTTCCTTGTGCCGACTTTGATAAAGGAGACAGCCATGGGGCGGTATGGCTAGATAACAAGGTATGGTTGAGCAGTAAGAAACCGGAGTGGGACACAGCGGGGCCTGCTATGTGGGTCGGTCTCTGTGTCCCCGGGTCTTCAAAGATGAAGATAGTCCTTTCCCGTGGGTGGAAGGAGGCGCTTCTCCTGTGAGGGTCTGAGCACTTGCTTCAGAGGAAGAGGGGGAATCGTGAGAGGGTCTGTCAGGCTCTTGCTGCTTTCCCAAGTGCCGAGGCGTCAGGTTTAGGCTTGGGTATCCTGAACTCCAGCAGCCTGAAAGAAACAAAAGGAGATAGAGGAAGATAGAAAGAAACAAGGAAGGAAGGAAAGAAAGGAGGGAGAGAGGAAGAGACCAAAGGAAAGAAGGAAGGGGGAAGGGGAGGGGAAGAAGGAAGGAAGAGGAGGAAGGAAACAAAAGCAAAGTAGCTTGTAGTTAGGCCTTCAGATTTATACTGCAAAATTTCATGGCTAAAAATGTAGAATTTAGAATTAGAGCTGTGAGGTCAAAGTCGGCCAGCTGTCTCCACATTGCAGTTACCCGGATTTGGGTATTTAACCTCCTGCTGTAACAGATTCTTTGTATGAAATACGTAGAGAAAACTAACAGGACCGTCACTGGGGATTAGAAACAGCACCAGTGTTGGCCTTACGAAGTGACAGTCCTCGTCACAGGCTACAGTTCACGGTCCTCAGTGCTCCATTGAAAAAGCATCCTTACTTTCAAGCTCATGAAGTTTAAAATGCAGGGATGGACCTCTCCAGGACTCAGTGCCTCGTTCATGAGTGTAAGGCGGGCATGGCAGCCTGTGAAGGACATCTCACTCATGTTTGACACGTGGAATATGAAAGCAGGCATTTGAGAATGTCAGCACTTCTAGATCTGCTTTCTGCAGGACACTAGAGGTCCCTGTTGACACTCAGTCTGCCAGCCCTGACGATGCAGAATTCAGAGCGACATTTTTTTACATCAGCCCCACTAGATGTCTCTTCAATAAAATTTTAGGCATTCAACGACCTGGCTCTACACAGTCTGTGCCCCGGCATTGGACACAGAAAGGACAATGTGTTTTAATAGTTCCCTGAGTGGGCACACATTCTAGATGTCACATTCTGCAGTCACACACACACACACACACACACACACACACACACACACACACACACACACACACAATCCTAAAGGAAGACATGCTGTTTTCCAGAACTGTTCATTGTTTGAAACTGAGATGGCACGGTGAGTAGAGGAGGCAACGATGTCTTTATTTCAGGCAATTAGGAACCACGGGCTGTCCTTGGAAGCCATGAGGGAGAAGACTTTGGAGAAGATAAGCCATAAGGTTGCTCCTAAATCAGCAAGTCAGCAGCGGTGTTAGAGAGGGGCACTTATTCACCGTAAAGTGCAGAACAGCTCAGGGCCAAAGCAAAATCCAGCTCTGTGATGGTGCTGACAATTGACCAACACACCAAACAAATGGAATGGCTCCGGAAGTGGGATTTGGCTTGGTCAATAAAGCGCTTGCTCTCCAGCAAGAAGACCTAAGCTCAGATCTCCAGTACCCACTAAGAAGCCAGGGATAGCCGGGCGGTGGTGGTGCATGCCTTTAATCTCAGCACTCAGGAGGCAGAGCCAGGCGGATCTCTGTGAGTTAGAGGCCAGCCTGGGCTACAGAGCGAGTTCCAGGACAGGCACCAAAGCTATACAGAGAAACCCTGTCTCAAAAAACTAAAGAAGAAGAAGAAGAAGAAGAAGAAGAAGAAGAAGAAGAAGAAGAAGAAGAAGAAGAAGAAGAAGAAGAAGAAGAAGAGAAAAGAAAAGAAAAGAAAAGAAAAGAAAAGAAAAAGAAGCAGCAGCAGCAGCAGCCACCAGGGATAATGACATGCACCTGTAGACCCAGCACTAAAGAGGATCCCTGGGGCTACTGGTCAGCCAGTCTAGCTAAACCGGTGAGTTGCAGGTTCAGCAAGAGACCCTGTCCCATAAAACATGGTGGAGGTCAAGTGAGATACCTGTGCTGGCTGGTTTTGTGTCAACCTGACACACAAGCTAGAGTCATCAGAGAGGAAGGAGCCTCCGTTGAGGAAATGTCTCCCTGAGATCCAGCTCTAAGGCATTTTCTCAATTAGTGACCAGTGCGGGGAGGGGGCAGCCCATGGTAGGTGGTGCCATCCCTGAGCTGGTGGTCCTGGGTTCTATAAGAAAGCCAAGGGAAGCAAGCCAGTCAGCAGCACCCCTCCATGGCCTCTGCATCAGCTCCTGACTCCAGGTTCCTGCCCTGTTTAGGTTCCTGTTCTGACTTCCTTCAGTGATGAACAGCGATGTAGAAGTGTAAGCCGAATAAACCCTTTCCTTCCCAACTTACTTTTTGGTCATGGTGTTTCATTGAAGCAATAGAAACCCTAACTAAGACAATATCTAATACTGCCTTTTGCCCTACATATACATATACACATATGTACACACACATACACACATATGTGTGACATATATATCACACACAATAAACAAATAACTGGCATGACCAACAGCCAACTGATCCTGTGGAGAAAAGGATCCCATATCCCCTTCAGTGAGGTGTTGGTCCAGCTGGAAGTGCTTAAGAATTCACATGACCATAATCTACCCTCAGACACAAAATCTGAATGTCATGCGTGTCTCCTCTGCCAAAAGGGAGAGCAGATGCTGTCCCCGACAAGTGGGTCAGAGTCCCGGTCTCTGTACCAGATTAATTTCTCATTGCATACTTTGTATCTCCTATTCTAGAATGCTCTTCAATCTCTCTTAACTTGGCAACATGAGTCAGCCTCCTCCAGACCCATGAACAAGACAAAGCATAAACAAGAGTAAGGTCCTCGAGCTGCAAGGCTGAATCTCATCTTGACAAGAGAACCTTTCCCAAAGCAGTTCCCTCTGAGACGTGTTTCCGTAGACTACAAGCTGTCTCCTGAAGTACCTCCTGCTAATATGGAACTTCCACACTTTGGTTTTCAATTTCCGTGGAGACTTACGTCCTGTTTTACTGTCTACGCTAATTGCTCTTCGCTATAAGTACCCTTTCACAAGGCTGAGAGCCAGCTTTCCATGGTAGTGCTCACTGGGGAAATTTTCCTAGAAAAAACTGCATAAACATTGTGTTATATATGCATTGTGCGGCCTTCCTGCACACAGAGGAGGTTAACTCTGACACTTGGCACCAACAGCTAGGTAGCAAAGGTCAGATCAAACACAGAAATGAAATGTGTGCATCCATTCAGCCATATTTTTTGAAGCAGGATTTCAGATACCCTAGGCTGGCCTTGAACTCACTATGTACCTGGAGGACAGCCGTGAACTTCTGATCCTCCTGCCTTACCTTCACAGTGCTGGGATTACAGACGTACACCACCGTGCCTGATTTATAAATTGCTGGGCAAGCACCATGTCAACTCTGCTCTATGGCAGCTGATACAATACTGAGTGAGCACTTGCCTTATGCCAGATGTAGTTCCCGACTGTTAAGTTCCTGATGTAGTTAAGATACAGCAAAGAAGTGCAAAGACCAAAAGACTTGACATCTGAGAACTCACAGGTTATAAACAAACTCACAGTTGAATGCATAGTCCACTGAGACGAGTGTGGTGGAGGAAACAGAGGCAAGGGAGGAAGACCGGGATTAGAGCGTGCTGGTGAGAGAGACCACAGCGAGGGACACTGAGAACTTGGCAGTTGGTAGGAGGCAAGGAAGCAGCCGCATTGCTACCCGCTTCCCACCTGGGGAGAGGAGTGTTCCAGACAGAGGGAACAAGTGTAAAAGTCCTGGAGTGAAAGCAAGTCTGGAAAGAAGAAGGAAAAACTTAGGATGATGTCGGGGTCAAGATGCAGAAAAGCAGAGAGGGATTCAGGAGCGACACCACGGACGTAATAGCAATTATGGAATCTGATCAAGACAGAGCTTGGGGACGAAAACATTGCCCTGAATGAGAAATATGGTCAGGAATCTTCTGATTTTTACAGTCAAGCCTGGATTTTTTTTGCCCTGCCCCCACCCCACCTCCACAACCCTACACACATAGTCTTCAAAATGTATGTTGTTACTAATATTTCCATGGAACAGTTAAGGATCTAAACACCCATGAAGAGTGACTTAGGCGGCAGGAGGTCACGTAACACATCATATACTCCAGTGTCATCACATGTCAGCTGTGGTGATGACTTGGACACAATTCAGGAAAAACAAGGAGAGCTCTGAAAATATCAGAGTTTTCACCACTCCCCTAGAAGTAAACATCTTCCACCTGGCCTGAATCACATGACTGTAACCCTTAGGTGAAATGCTTGTGGAGGTGAGCTAGTTTTACCTACCCCCTATGTGCCGTTCATATTGCCCGCAGTGATATGGATGTGTTTGGCTGTGAGGTGTGGCCCCAGACTCTGGTAGCACAATGCATAGAACTGCTTTTCTACGTCCGTCTGAATCCTGATGCACACCTGGTCATCGGGATTCAGCCAGACTTGTGTGTGGCACTGAGGGGGGGGGGGCAAGGACCGTGTGCTGCTCATGTGAGGGCAGATCAGAGTCTTTGTTTACACTCACTGTGCTTCCGTGAGCTCAGATCTCAGTTTCACACTAAAGTCAGATATCTGACATCAGATCATTGGATGAATGATGACATCTTTCTTCTCTGCAGAGCCAGAAGAGAGAACATCTTTCTGGAGACAGGCAGCTTCTTCGGGTCACACCTGATCCAAAAGTTGTTGGGCTGACCTTGGCTGCTGTTTTCATTGGGATTCTTGAATCACAGCTCTAGCAACCGCCAACTTCACCGTGTGGTCACAGTCTTTGGCACAGGCTAGTTCGACAATACTGAAGTGAGTAGTTACGAAAGCAACCTTTTATTCTGTGTTTAACAAGCATAAATAGTTTACCAGCCCACCTGGCACGTACACCCAGCATTTATCCATTTGTGTGAGTGGATGATAGACAGCCAGCATTGTGGGGGTAATAACTAATTCTGATTGTGCTTCCTGGCAAAGCAGAGTACTCCGTGGGGGAACCAAAGGAGCCCATGGACATAACTGAGCCACAGTTCTGGGAGTCTCAGCCTTCAAGGATACAGCAGCAAGTATAGGAGAGTGTAAGCATCCGTGCTTGCTTACTGGGGCAAGGTCACCTGATATAGTCTGGAGGAATTAAACCAGGTTCGAACTGGAGGGGCCACAGTAAGACTGAAGCTGTGACAATTTTATTGAGAGCAGTAAGACTTTTTATACCCTCATCAGAAACAGAATATAGTGATGATTGCCGGGTTCAATACCGTTGTCGTTGCCAGGATACGATGATATTTGCAAACTTTCCAGGGTACACGGGATTAATTAAGACCGATTGTCCTGTCAAGCTTCCATGCTTCCTTTCTTCTAAGGGGGGCATACAGAGAAACACAAAGCATCCTGACTGCTTCACTGCCTGAAGAAGTGTCTCAGTTTCTCAGGAACTGAAAAGCACACAGGGCCTCCGAAACCACAGACTCTAACCTGAAAAACCTATGATGCCTGCTTCTCAAGGCAGCTAGGCCAAGTCAACTCCATGGTTCCCCACAGGAGAGGGAGAGAGAAGATGAGACACGGGGTGTATACATGGGACCCCAACATGAACTAGCCACTGTGGTTTCAAGAAATTGTAACTTCATCCCAAGACATTGCATTCACCCCAAGGAGCAAAAGTGCCACCATATTTCACTGTCTCCTAATATCTTATTATCTTGAGAAAGTTAAGCATCTGGCTCCTTTGGATGGCACTTGAATATTTTTTTAAGGTGAATGTTCTTTAAAGAAAATGATTGGGACAATTAAAGAAACTTTGATTAGATTGTTTGACTACAACAAGGTTAATTCCCTGATTTGGAAAATTGTCCTGCAATTATGTAAGAGAATTGTCTTAATTTTAGGCAGTAAACACTGAAGTGCTCTTACAGGATACCACAAGCATGGTGATTGACAAGGAATAGAAATCTAGTTGGAAAATTTAAAAGCAAACAGCATCTAATGAGAGTCCCCCTGCTGTGGCATCCTCAGGCAGAAAGGGAAGAGAGCTAGGGTAAGACAACATGAATCCACCATGAGGGTACAGCCATCTTGGCCCGAACACCTGCCGAGGCTGTTTCGATGAAGATTACTTTTCCAACACACTCTTAAGGATACCAATTGAGGTAAAAGCTTGCTTTGTTCTACTGCAGATCTACTAAATCAGATCTATGAGAAACACAGTTGTGTAGGAACTGGGCCTGGGCATTCCCAGACACTCTGAAATCTGAGGATGGATGAACTACCCTTATTGCTCAAAGTGTGGTCCACACACTCAACACCGTCCTTGCAGAGAATCTCCAGTCCTACTCAGATCTACTGAGCGTGAGTATTTTTTTTTTGTCACCAGCCCAGGTGAGTGAGTTCCAGCATCCTTACACCAATGATCCAGAAACCCTGCTCAGGAACAGCCCCTGCTTATCAAATAATAACAGCACTTTTTTCTGCTGGCCCCTTAGTTGACCTCTAAGGCCAGCAGGGAGGGAAGATGGAGCAGTTTCCGCTCAGAAGACAGAGATACCAGTGCTGCTTTCTGCTCAGTGAAAATGGGAAATTTACTGCCCTTACCTGGATGACACAGAGACCATCGAGCAGCATTCCATATTCTGCCTTTCCCACTTACTTTCTGCATAGGTCAGGCTGCCCTAAGGGACACATTCAGGGTACTGCTACAGACAAAAACTTAAAGCTAGCCTGGCGATTCTCAGCATGGAGCTGGAGCTGCAAGGCCAGGCAGGCATGAGGCCCTGTTCTGCATTTCAATAAAAGTGTCTATGGTGCAGTACCAGATGTACCACGTGAGAAAAACAAGACACCGCCGCCTCCTTTGGTCTCAACATATCCCAAACAAAACAAAAGCCAATTGCTGCGGATGAGACCATCCCAGCTTCCGTGTGGCATTCTCTCTCATAGAATGTTCCCTGAGATATTCATTAGGCTTTGGAAAAAGGTGGGGGAGGGGGTCAGCATAACTTTTGTAGCGTTGTGTTTACCATCTCCCCCTCTTAAGAAAGGAAGATGCGTATTTATGAACGAGTATCCCCGCTTAGGTAATGTGTACCAATACCTTCTGGAACTAGGGCTTTAAGCGGGGCAGCTGAAGAAACACCTTCAAAGAGGATTAGTCCTCATTTGGTTCCATAAGTGGAACAGGGAATGGAGACAAAAGGCAGGTGTAAAAGCGCATGTAAAAATCTTGGCCAAGCCTCTGTGGGATTTGGAAATGTCTTCCATTCTCTGCTAGGAAACTTCCCCGGGGGAATAAGGTCCTTTGGTCCCGAACAAAGAGGTATTCTTTGTCTGCCTTCCAGTGAAGATTGGCGTGGTTAGTGAGGCACCTAGAGAGGCTTTTCTCCTTCCTATTCCTTCATCCTCATCCTCACTCCAGCAGAATTCCCGCATCACTCCCTGAATCTTTCACTTCACCCCCTTTCATCATGTGTCCTGTGTGGCTTGAGTTGTCCGGGCTTCTGCAATAGTCATTAACCAGCTTCCCGGATCTCACTTTTATACCCATGACCTGGTCTGAATGCTTTACACATACACATACACATATACACAAGTGCGCGCGCGCACACACACAAAGAGGAGAGGAAGGAAGGAAGGAAGGAAGGAAGGAAGGAAGGAAGGAAGGAAGGAAGAAAGAAAGAAAAAAGAAATTGTACAATGAAATAAATCTTGATCTGCAAGATAACATTCAAAAGCTAGGACTTTGGGAGGTGATTAAATGTCAAGAATGGAGTCCCCTGCACTGGGATTAGTGCCTTATCAAAGAAGCTTCAAAGAGAGCCCTTGCCTTTTCAGTCATTAGGGATTCAGTGAGAAGGATCCATCTATCCTCATCAGATACCAAATCTGCTGGCACCCTGAGCTTGGACTCTCAGCCTCCACACGGCGAGGACAATTTCTGTCATCCATGGCCACCCACCCTGCGGCACTGCATTGTACTAACCTTCCCCCATGCCTTGTCCTTCTCCCAAGGGATCTGAACACCTTGACTCTGACCAAGCCACACTGTGCAAACCCTCCCGAGAGCTGCCTCTTACCATGAAGAAGGCACGAGATAACACTGGCATTGTCCAACCACCCCATCTTAGTCAGAGCCCATCCTTCACACGCTCCAGCCATGCTGACCTTCTCCTGTATTCTCTGCAGCTGGAATTCTCCTTCCCATCTTGGTTTTGCCTTTTTGCCCTTCAAATCACAAAACGCAAAAGGCACTTCCTTCAGGAAGGCTTTCTTAATTTGACAATCTAAGTTAGAGCTTCCCAAAATTCGATTCCAGTCCCCAAGTTGTTCTCAATGGGACAAGTGCTAAAAGTGAGAAATAAGAACTAGAAAGGCTTACAGAATTTTAATAGTATCATGACTCCCAAGCACTGACAAATAGACTCACCTTTTCGGATAGACTGAAGAATAGTTCAGATGTTATCAAACTCACAGGGGTAGTCATATATAAAATCCAAGTTGTGTAGCAACGCTGGAGGAACATGGTCCTTTCACAAGTATGAGAAACCCTGGCCTAACATGCCTTCTTTCCTGAGCGGTTATCACATATGGCTGTGTATGAATTTTTATGATTTTCCCATCTATGTCTCCTACATAAGAGTATTAACTTCATTCGTGATGTTTTTCCTTATCTCATATCTCCCAGATATGAATACTAGCAACTCTGTATTAAATCTTAACGTAGCACAGTACTTGGTGCTGTGGATATCGCTCTGTATAAATAAACACTGATCGGCCAATAGCCAGACAGGAAGTATAGGCGGGGTTAACAGAGAGAAGAATTGAGGAAATAGGAGGGGAAGGGGGAGATTGCCTGGAGTCGCCGCCAGGACAAGGAAAATGTAAGTTACCAATAAGCCACGAGCCACGTGGCAAAGTATAGATTAATAGAAATGGGCTGAATATAAGAGTAAGAGCTAGACAATGATAGGCCTTAGCTAATGGCCAAGCAGTTTAAATAATGTAAGAGTCTGTGTGTTTATTTTATAAGTGGGCTCCGGGACTGGTGGGACTTGGCGGGAGCTGGACAGAAATTTTCGAGCTACAACTTGGGATATAGTTGGTGCTCAATAAATGTGTCTAGTGGGAAAGGGTGTAGGTCTTGAGATGTGTCAGTGGTTTTTTTTTTTTTTTTTTTTTTTTTGGTTTTTCGAGACAGGGTTTCTCTGTGTAGCTTTGCGCCTTTCCTGGGACTCACTTGGTAGCCCAGGCTGGCCTTGAACTCACAGAGATCCGCCTGGCTCTGCCTCCCGAGTGCTGGGATTAAGGGCGTGCACCACCACCGCCCGGCGTGTCAGTGGTTTTATATGTCGTCAGCTCAGCAGATTCGTCATACTCAATACGCCACCTGTGGCTGCTACCCAAACATGAGGAATGGGTATTGAGAAGGTGTAGAAGAATAATGATTCTACTTCATGTTTCCACAAAAGGATGGGTTACACACTGAAAATTAAACAATGTTGTTCCAAGAGTACAAAAATAAAATAGTCTTTGACAGCCCTTATTTATAGCCTTCCATTGCCACGCACTGCCATGTTGTTTCATTTGATGTTTAGACTTGACTGCGATGAAGCAGTATCGTAAATTATTATTGATGCCCATATAGAGGCAGAGCTGTTTATATGCCAACTTTGTGTGGTGTTTTCCCACTGGGAGCCCCCGAGTCTTTGTTGCTAGCTGTTTCACTGATAAAACGGATGGGGCGGGTGCTCCTAAGCTGCCAGCTTGGCTTCTGGCTCCCACTGAACCTCAGAGCATAATTCCCTCCCTAGTGGGTTATCAGAATCAAACACCCTGGGCTAATCAGAATTTCAAAGGATGCAGATATCCAGTTTAATTTAAGAGGATTATTCTGAAATGGGTCTGACTAGGACATGTGGACTTCTGGGCCCCTAACTGTTTACTCAGGGGGCATCAGACCCAGCTGGACTTTTGAACTTTTTCCAAGAAAGAGAAGAAAATTTAATACTGTGGAGAGTGGAAAGTACCGTACTAGAAGGCTGAGTCCCTGCTCCGGGGCAGGAACCTAGGCTCTCTCTGTGGGCTTGATTTTCTTCTCTGTTGAAAGAGAAGAGATTTGACCACAAGACCTCTTTAGGTCTCTTCCAGTTGTGAAATTCCCCAGGTATAATCCCAAAGGCTCCTTCTTGCTCTAAGATTGGGAAACAGAAAGATTTAGATTTGTTCCGGCTGCAGGCTTCAGGAATGCTAAGGAGCCCAGCATCTGTTCCCTGGCCTCAGCTAGGCTGAAAGAGGTTGTGTTCAAAGGAAAGGCTGCATTTCCTGCCCACTAAGCTTAACCTTCCTTCTGGAAGGTCTGAGGTACAGTGTTTACCTCCTGCTCAGTTGTCCTGGCTGGTTCTATGTCCACACAAGTTAAAGTCATTTTGGAAGAGGGAGCCTCAATTGAGAAAATGCCCCCACTAGATTGGCCTGGAAGAGAGGATCCAGTTCACTCTGGGCAGTGCCACCACCCCTGGGCAGATGCTCCTGGATGGTATAAGAAAGCAGGCTGAGCAAGACATGGAGAGCAAGCCAGTAAGCAGCACCCCTCCACGGCCTCTACATCAGCTCCTGCTTCTGAGTCCCTGCCCTAACCCCCTTCAGTAATAAACTGTGATGTGAGGCTGTATGCTGAAATAAACCCTTTCCTCCCCAAGTTGCTTTTGGTCACAGTGTTTTATCACAGCAACAGAAACCCTGACTAAGACACTAGGATTGTAGAGATGGGCTTCTTCAGGAAATCTCGTGACACAGAGAGTTACTCTTCATTCTACAGGGGTAAGTGCAAATACTAAGGTTATTACTGTCAGGAGCATGTCTTTAAGAAAAAGATTCTAGGAACAACTATGCTTTTAAAATGTGATGCAGTTGACTTTCTATGTCCATGGGCCCTACGTCCAAAGATTCAACCAAGAATAAAAATGTAAAACATACTGTGTGCACTGGACATGTGCTGAACATTTCCTTGCATTGTTTCTAAAACATTATCATAACTCTTTGCATAGTACATACATTGAGTAAGGTGTTATCTGGACATGATTTAGTATGCAAAAGGAGGTTATGTGCAAATACTACACAGTTTCATCTTTTGGGCCTGAGCATTGACAGGACAATTTGGTGTCCCAGCAGGAATGGGACAACTGTTCTCACTATTTTGCAAGACACATTAAAGTCTGAGAAGTCCCACTAAGGAAGACCGACCTACTCAACTATGCTTGAGCGAGCATTTCTCAGCATTTATTCCCTGAAGTCTAAACCATTTGCTAACATTCAACTAGGATTCCACCAAAGATACTAGTACATGCTGCTGTCCCAGGCAGCATGCAAGTGGTTCCTGAAAAAGGAAAATTCTCTAGCCTCACCCCACGTTTGCTAAGTCAAAACCTGTGTTGATGATGGAGTCGAGAGATACTAGCAAGATCAAGAACTCTGGGCAGTAAGCAGTGTACAGAACTGGTAGATAAGCCCTCTCAAAAATATATTGCTAAAGTAAAGATACATAGACAAAAGGGTTTACTTTGTGACTTATTATGGCACACTACAGCTTCTATGAGATTTTTTTTCCCCTTTTTTTTTTCTTTTTCTTTTTTTCTCTTAAATTTTATGGGGTGGGGGGGGCTACAAGGGCAGAGAGCGGATACGCAGGGATGAGAAATGAATGGGGTCGAGATACATGGCGTGGGAGACACAAAGAATAAACAAAAAGAAAGTTAAAAAGAAATACTAAAATTCCAGGATTTTGTGAGTCACTTGATGTCGTACTGACAGGCTGAAATTCTTCGCTTTGGCAGAAGCATCTACATCCTAAAAAGTGGTCAATGCCGCGATCCCGTGGTTTTCATTTTCTCCTAAGTATTTAGCCATTGGACAGTTATCTTTAAAGCCCTGTCTCTGGGTGCTGCTTGTCCATGGCATTATTTGAGAGCCACTCATAATCCCAACTGTGTGATATCATCTCAAGGTATTCTACTGTGTCAAAACTGCACTCACGGGGGCTGGAGAGATGACTCTGGTTTAGAGTGCATACTACTCTTGCAGAGAACCCTGTTTCATTACATATCACCCACCTTGTGACTCACAACCATCTGTAACAGGTGTATTTACATACATGAAGTCAATACACTCATATGCATAAAATTAAAATTAAAATGAACACACAGTTTTAAAAACTATATTAACATCTTTTGTTTTTGTTTTTGGACACAGGTCTTGATTTGGAGCCCTGGCTGTCCTGGTACTCACTCTGCAGACCAGGATAGCCTTGAACTCACAGAGATCTACCTGCCTCTGCCTTCCAGGTGCTGAGATCAAAGATGTGTGCCACTATATCCAGCTACATTAATATCTTAATTCACTAGTTCTGCTGTATTTTAAAGATCTTCTAAGAAAAAGATGTGCAGGGAAAGTCTTACGTTTTCTCATTAGTATTAAATCAAAAGTATCCAGGAATAGATATGATTGCACTAGCAGAATATCATTATGAAGAAATATTTGCTTTCATAAAATTTAGTAGTTTGTTCTTTACATTATACTTTTAATTGTAGTTAAATTTGGTTATAAAATTAGCATTTTATTTTCTAATAGTTGAAATTATATGTATGTAAAGTATACAACTTGATGATTGGATATGAATATTGTGAAAAAATCACCAAAATTATCTAATTACTACATCCAGTATCTCCCACAATTGCCCTTGTATGTGTATGTATAGGACGAATGTTTCTTGGGTCCCACCTGGCCCCCACGGACCCGCAGCCACTTATAAAATAATCATTCAGAGCCTTAATATTATTTATAACTGCTTGGCTATTAGTTCAGGCTATTACTGGCTAGCTCTTATGCTTAGATTAACCCATAATTCTCATCTATGTTTAGCCAAGTGGCTTGGTACCTTTTCTCAGTTCTGTCTTGTCATCTTGCTTCCTCTGTGTCTGGCTGGTGACTCCTGACTCAGCCTTCCTCTTCCCAGAATTCTCCTTGTCTGCTTATCCCACCTATACTGCCTGCCTGGCTACTGGCCAATCAGCATTTTATTAAACAAGTGTATAAAAGCATTATCCCACAGCGTGTGTGTGTGTGTGTGTGTGTGTGTGTGTGTGTGTGTGTGTGTGTGTGTGTGTTTGAAGAACACTTAAGATCCATCCTATTAACAAACTTCAAGTGCATGATACAGTGCATTAACTGTGTTCACAATGCTGTGTGTCTGGTTTGCAGAGCTTGCATCTTGCGTAATTGAAACTTGAACTATTGACCCACATCTCCCACTTCCACTTTGCCCCCACCTGTAGAAAACACTGTTCTGTTGGTTTTCGAGGGTGAGTGAGATCGTGCAGTGTTGGTGTTTCTGCATCAGGCTTATTTCACTCAATGCAGTGGTTCTCAACCTTCCTAATGCTGTGACCCTTTCATACAGTTCCTCATGTTGTGGTGACCCCCAACCACAAAATTATTTTCGTTGCTGCTTCATAAGTGTAATTTTGCTACTGTTATAAATACTGATATAAACATCTGTGTTTTCCAATGGTCTTAGGTGACCCCTGTGAAAGGGTCATTTGACCCCCCCCCCGGGGTCACGACCCACAGGTTGAGAATGTATTATTAACACAATGTCCTCTGAGCTCATCCAGGTCTCCTTAAAGGTAGGCTTTTTCTTTGTAAGACTGAAAGGCATTCTGTTGTTTCTGTCTAGACATTCTCAGCTTTTTATTTATATTGTAAATTGAGATAGGTTAAGGCCTAGCTAGCAGGCACGGCTTTATTAGGGTTTGTTCTTTTGTTATCTGGAAAAAAAAATCTGGAGATACGAAAATGTCCTTAGGCTATTGGTGGCTAGGGGTAGCCAGCTCCCATCTTTTGAAGGGTTCTTATGAGAGAGATAAGAAAATATTAAACAGAAAAAGAGCTAGATGATGAGAAAAAAGACAGAAACACAGGATAGCTTCAGGAGGGCCTAGATCAATACCCAACAGCCTTGAAGATTTATTGAAAAGGCTTCTTATAACATGGCAAGGGTTAGGGCAAAAGACCTCCCCCTTGCTAGATCAAAGCACACCGCACAACCAAGTGCAGACCCTTCCAAACACCTGGTAACCATGCCCGTGGTCAGATCATCCCCTTATGCAGCCCTGCTGGGTGAAGCAAGCTCAGATTCTCTGACCCTGAGTGATTTGGGCCTCCACAGTTGACTGTGCTTATTTTCTTTTAGTTTTATTGACTACTCTTCGCATTACATTTCACTCTAAAAAAGCCACATTCTCACGCATGCTCAGATTTTAGCTGGGCTCCTCTGTCCCTGTGTAATCTTTAGGGAGACGGATGTGACACATTATGTCTGCCTAAAATGAACTGATTTCATGTATGATATCCAACAGTTATCTGTTAACATTTCTCTGAGTCAAACAAGGTGCCAAATACAATGACAGACCCATAAGTACACGGTGAGGCAGGGAAGTTGAAGTTTTCACTAGGGGTGTCCTTCTGTTCTCTGTGAAGATGAACACGCTCAAGGTAAGTGCTGGACGGCATGTGGACTGGAGCGGCTTATCTGCTATAAACATACATTGCTGAGGGTCAGCTCTCAGACCTCAGACCCACCACCAAGAGCAGTTAATCTTTTGACTCCAACAGTTAAGTTTGACAGTCATACACTATGATGTTGCCTGTCTCTCCTGTAAAATGCCAAATTATACATCAAGTGTCTCTTCTCCACATGTCAGCCTAAAGGCCTCTTGACAACCCTGAGAGGTGTACCTGGCCAAGGAAGGATAAGGGGATAGGTATCTTACATTGTGTGAGCACTTTGCTCAACCCCACCCAAATACCTTGTGGATTATGTTTAGCAATCTTTACAGCAGCCATAATTGTAATGATTATCTAATAATTATTCTATTATTAATAAAAACTCAGGAGTCAGATAGTAGGGTATGAACCTGGTAGATCCTAAATGCAATGAAGAAAAAGCCCAGCTGACCCTCCTCTGTTTTTCCAAGATCCAAAAAGGCCCCGTGCCTTGATTATCTCCTCCTCTTCGTTTCTCTCCCCAAAAATCTGACCTATACCTCCTGCCTACCTATTGGCCATTCAGCTTTTTATTACACCAATCACAGCAAATACATCTTCATACAGTGTGCAAATATCCCACAACACATAACAGCTTATTGTTTCTGTCCATTCTGTTACTCTTTTTAAATGTCATAAATTAAATACCTTTAAGACCTGTCTTAGGGTTCCTATTACTATGAAGAGACATCATAACCACACAACTCTTGTAAAAGAAAACATTTCATTGAGGCTGGCTTACAGTTTCATCATGGCAGGAAGCATGGCCATGTGGAGGGAGACAGGATACTGGAGAGGAGCTGGGAGTTCTACATCTTGATCCACAGGCAGCAGGAAGTAAATGCCACACTAGGCCTGGCTTGAGCATCTGAGACCTCAAAGCCCACCACACAATGATGCACTTCCTCCAACAAAGCCACACCTCCTAATAATAATGCCACTCCCTGTGAGCCTATAGGGGCCATTTTCATTCAAACCACCATAAGACCAAACAGGCAAAACATTCAAAGGGAATAAGATTAAAAAAAGTAGCTGTGGTGGTCTTCATGTTTGTAGCCCTCTGAAATTCTGGTGTAGAACAGCCTGGTAGTACCCTTCTACAACATAGTTTAAAGAAGAGTGTGGTGGTTTGAATAAAAAGTGTCCCCCATAGTCTCATGTATCTGGAGACTTGGTCCCCAGTCGGTGGGGCTGTTGGGGGAGGTTGAGGAATGTTTAGAACTTGGGTCTTGCTGGAGGAGGTAAGGCACTATGGGCAGGCTCTGGGGGTTTATATTCTCTCCCACTTCCCGTTTGCTCTCTCTGCTTCTTGCGTGGGAGTGGGGATGAGAGTGGCTGGCTTCCTGCTCCAGCCACCTGCTGCCACGCCTCCCCCACCACCATAGATGCTCCCCGTGGAACTGTTAGCCAAGGTAAACGATCTTGTCTGTCTCTTGCTTTTAGTCAATGTATTTCATCCCAGCAACAGAAAAATAGCAGGGGAGTGATCTATTTATTGTAAAGCTGACAAGTTGAGCTGGGGACATGGTTCCATAGTGGAGCACTTACCCAGCATGTACAAAACTCTGGTTTCATCTGCACCACCATTTTTTAAAATTTTTTTAACATCTTAAATGTTAAGAATATGTACCTCACAATTTGAAAGAAAATTTTGATTTCAAATGTTTAAGTTTCAATCTATATCGTTTTTGTTGTTGTTGTTGTTGTTTTCTGACAGGGTTTTTTGTTGTTGTTGTTGTTTTCAGACAGGGTTTCACTGTGTAACTGCCCTGGCTGTCCTAGAACTCACTTTGTGAACCAGGTTTGCGTCAAACTCACAGAGATCAACTGCCTCTGCCTCCTGAGGGCTGGGATTAAAGTCATGCACTACCACCGCCTGATTTCAATCTATATCTTAAAATGCTCCTTAAACAAAGATCACTTTAAAATATTTATCGCGTTGTAATTTTATATAAGAGTATAAAAGACTTGAAAGATCTTACTTTATTAAATTAGAAAGATAATATGGCTGAATATTATGAGTTACCATCATCTTCAAAATAATAAAATGTTTACAGGAAATTATTTCTTTGTAACATGCTCCACAGAATAGCAAATGCTAATCTAAAAAGAAGTTTTTAAAATTATAAACTAAGTTGAAAAGGGTTTAGAATTGAAAACATTTTGCTAATTCTGCTATTTTTTTCATGTAAGCCTTGCTTATAGCCAAGCCTGATAACACTGGACTGTAACCCCCAGCACATGAGGTCAACATCATCTCCGCAGCGTCTCAAGTTCAAGGACAACCCGGGTAACTTAGTGATACTTTAGTGAGAACGTTTGAAAAACAGAAAAGAAGAGCTGGGGATATAGCTCAGTGGTACACCACTTACCTAACAAGTGCAAAAATCCTAGGTGCAATCCCCAGTACCTTAGTTAGTTTAAAACTTTGACCAATAAAAGCTGCTACATTGGAGCCAGGCAGTGGTGGCACTCGCCTTTAATCCCAGCACTCGGGAGGCAGAGGCAGGCGGATCTTTGTGAGTTCGAGGCCAGCCTGGTCTACAGAGCGAGATCCAGGAAAGGCGCAAAGCTACACTGAGAAACCCTGTCTCGAAAAAAAAAAAAAAAAAAAAAAAAAAAAAAAAGCTGCTACATTGGAGTAAACACTGGTATGAACATTTCCTGGGAAGACAAAAAAAAAAGTGTCTATTCACCCCCAAATTGGGCACCAAAGACAGATCAAGGAAGCAATCCCACTCAAGCCTAGCTCGTTTGAAATGAGTTTACCTGAAGTTGTTTATAGGATTGTGGGTGAGGGGTTACTCAGAGCAGCTTAGTGACTTGCAGTTAGCTACACCAGTGAAGAAAAAAATATCTCTCCCCAGCAACCAGTAACTGAGTAACTGCCTATAAAAACTTGGGAAGGGGGTGTGGCCTTGGGAGCTCTGCCCCCTCCCAATCTTGCACCTCTTCCGGTAATCACAGCTGCTGGGAGTTTAAGAGAGCAAAAGCAAGCTCATGCCCCGAGCACGGTGTTACAGTGTTCCACAAAGGAACTGAAAGAAAAAAAAAATCCTAAATGACAGACAGTTAAATCATTATGGGACAATATCTGTGAGCGCTGAGATCCTTATCACGCTGTTTCTGTGTCGCTAAACGGCGAGTATCCGTTTGCCCAGCAATGTGAATTTATAAGATGCTCGCTTTTAAGTCTGAGCAGAGGGAACCACAGTCTAGCCTGAATGAATAGGGAACACCCCATGTCCACAGGCCTTCCAAAGGAAACAGTGAGACTTAGCACGCGGTGGTAGATGCTCGGTCAGATTCAAGACGCATAAAGGAGTTTCCCAAGGACTGTCGCTAGGCTACGATTGCATCCCCATTCCTACCTTCACACCTCTGCTGGAGCCTGACGGGAATCTGTGAGTAGGTGGTCTGTCCTTGCACAGTAAGCTGCAAGGCTGCAGGAACGCTGCCTTTTCATGGCAGTGGGCCACGGAAGAAAGGCAGCCTTGGGTCACCCTCGGCGCTGTCTGGACAGTTAGAAGGAACCTAGTAAGAAGTCAGAGAGAGAGGGCTGCAACTGAAGCTCAGCTGGGAGAGTGCTTGACTGGAATATGCCAGACTCCAGCCTCACTCTCTCTAGTACTGTATATAAACCAGGCCTGATGGAGGGCGCTGGGCATCCCAGTGGTCAGGAGATGGAGATGAGTCAGAAGTCCTAGGTCAGTCTTAGCTCCACAGCAAGTTCAAGGCCAGCTTGGGTAAAAACAGACTAGGAGAAAGAGGAGAAGGGAAGGGGAGGGAGGAGGGGAAGGAGGATGGGAACAGGGAGGAGGGGGGGAAAAGGAAGAAGGAGGAGGAGGAAGTGGGGAGCTGAATGCCTGCTGCTTCCTGAAAGAATTGAAAATGATTACCCAAATGCCAAAGGAGGGATCAGTATCTTTTTTTTTTTTTTCTATAAAGGACCAAACTGTAAACATTTGAGTCTCAGTAGGCTACATGACCTATATATACAATTCAGTTCCTACTTTGGGGCTTGAAAGCAGTCATGACACTCTGTAAACAAATAATAAATGTGTCTATATTCTAGTAAAACTACTTACAGAAGCGGGTGGTAGGCTGGCTGTGGTCCATGGGTGGTTGTTGTGGAATATTATTTTAACTAGGTAAAGACGTGTTACATTTGTTTATGCTGCATTTGTTTAACTATGTAAAGATGTGTTGCTGTTTTACCTTGCCTGCCTAAGGCACCTGATTGGTCTAATAAAAAGCTGAAAGGCCAATAGCTAGGCAGAAGAGGGATAGGCGGGGCTGGCGGGCAGAGAGAATAAGTAAGAAGAGAAATCTAGACTTGAGAGAGGAAGGAGAAGAGAATGAGGAGAAAGAGGGGACAGGCTTGGAGCCAGAAACCAGGCAGCTGCCAGCCAGCCAGCCAGATATAGAGACAGCAGGAAAGTAAGATATATAGAAAGAAAGGTAAAAATCCCCAAGACGAAACACAGATAAAGAGAAACAAATTAAAATAAGAATTAAAATAAGGCCAAGCATTCATAACTGATAAGAAATCTCCATGTCATGATTTCAGAGCTGGTTGGTGGCCCAAAAGAAAAAGCCTGGTACCGGCTGTACTTTATTAAACTGTGCTCTGGATGCACCAGCCCAGAACGAAGCAGGAGACACCAGCAAAGCCAAGCCCAAAAGGCTAAGTCCCCTTTAGCTTCCTCCAGTGCCTGCAGAGTGCAAAGACAGCTTGAGCTGATGCTAACTCACCTAGCGCCTTCTCCTCACCCCCAACCCTAAATTCCTGCCCTGCAAAGGTTAGAATCCCAACAAACTAGGATAGACCAAGATGGAAAGAAGCAGTGGTCACCCTACCTTTCCCCACAGCAAGCTTCCAATCAGAGGGGCCCAAGCTGGCAGAGAAGCAGATAGAAACTTCAATCCAGAAAGCCCGGACTAAATTCTTGGTTGCGATGGTGTTTCTTTTCTCAAATGAACATGGACAGATGTATTTATTCCCTAAGAATATGCAGAAAAGTCATCTTTGCCTGGGAGAAGAAAATAGTTAACGTTTTTATTAAAACGCATTTGCTTTTTGGAATCCGTGGTTACATACCCAGTCACAGAGCCAGGGATTTTTTTTTTTTCCCCCTGTATGTAATGGAAAAACAAATGATGCTGTCATCCATCTCCATCCCTTTTGGCAAACTCTTGACATAAGCAGTTTGCCAAGAGGGCCGCTCGGCAGTGTCCACGTCACCGGCTCATCTGTCATAGCCAGTTTCTCCAACTGTCCGTAACAGGTACTTAATTATAGAGGATGACTGGGGTGCATCTGTCCTTCAGAAAAATATCGTGACTAACTGATGCCTACTTTCACTAATGGACGCATGCCCAGGGAGATGAATTTAATTCTCCAGCAGGAAGGGAAGGCTTCCAAAGGTTATCACCATGGGGGAAAAGCAGAGCAGGACGTCACTGGCAAGTCTGTGTGTGACTTGCCTAGGACAGAGCCGATGCCTAATTATGAGTAGCACTGGCCAGCTCTGTCAGCTCTTGGGTCACTGCCTGCTGAAGTTCAACGGGACCCACAATTTCTCTTACTCCAGTTAATAATGCCATGGAGCATTTTGCAGGGATAAGCCAGGAGAGCCGAAGTGGACTTGCTTACTGACCCTCCGTTTTAAGTAGGCATGGCCAGTGATATGAAACACTTTCGTTGAAGAAACAGAAGGCAGTTTAGTTGGCTTTTAACTCTATTTTCAGAGCCATAATCTCTAAATCAACAGCATTGCCTTCTGTTGCTCTCAAGGATCCCACAGTGTGG
Organism: Peromyscus californicus insignis; assembly: GCF_007827085.1. Classification (NCBI taxonomy): domain Eukaryota; kingdom Metazoa; phylum Chordata; class Mammalia; order Rodentia; family Cricetidae; genus Peromyscus; species Peromyscus californicus. Next base: position 36,010,453 of record NW_026294535.1, read on the forward strand.
ACGTGACATCGCTCAGCTATTTCAATCCCCACTTTTCAGCGTGTGTTACTCCATGACTTCCTCATTTCCAACTTGCTTAAGAAGGAAATTATATTTAATCCAGGTCTGAATTGATCCCTAGCAACTTCACTTTTGGGCACAAGAAATTTTCTTCTGCACCCCGATGGTTGCTCCCAAGAGGATGGACAATGTGACTATCACTACTCTGAACAGTTCCCAGTGCGGTTTCATTCATATCATATTTGCTTGAGCAATCTAAAAATTCCATTGCAGCCATTCCAAAAGGATTATGGAGAGAAAAAGCAAGAAAAAGACCATGACTGATTATAGAATCGAAGGCTGACCTCCAAATCAAATCGTTAATTGTTTTTGAGAATTTCGCATTTATCTGCTATCAATTCTTCATCTAAAGCTAGTGGGGGAGTTAATGAGAACCTGCATGCCTCCTCTTTACCCTTGTGGATGTTCAGAACAAGACTTTGTCTAGTACAATGGAGACGTGTAATCCAGCATTTAGTACTAAGGAGGCTGAGTGGGGGGGGGGGGGGGAGTCCAAGGCTTGTTTGCGTTATTTCTCAAAATAAAATAAGACTCTCTTGATCATGTTTGGGTTTTATCTTCAAAAGGCATGGGTTATATAGAAGATTATTAAAGTTTTATTTCCAGGTTTGAACTGAAAGTACTATTTTTACTTTTCTTTAAATGTTATGTGGGTGTTTAACCTGCATGTATGTCTGTGTACCATGTGCATGCCTGGTGCCCACAGAGGCCGCAAGAGGGCACTGACCTCCCTGGAACTGGAGTTACAGATGGTTGTGAGCTGCCATGTGGGTGCTTAGAATGTAACCCACTCTTCTGGAAGAGCAGCCAGGGCTCTTAACTGCTAAGCCATGTCTTCAGCCCCTGTGAGTACTATTTGTAAAAGATGTAGTGTTCACCCCACCACCACCACATTCGTTCAACATTTCTTCTCTGGTTTTGAGTTAGCAACTATTGTTAACTCAAACACTTCCAAATAATAACTTGGACTAGGGTTCCACAGAAAAAGAGGCAGGCTCGGCTCTTAGTTCCTATCTGCTGCATCAGGACCATCAGGTGAAAACATTATCAAAGGTGAAAAGAGGGACCGAGAGGCGTAAACGGACTCCAGAGCAAATGGACAGGTGGTCTAGGATTAGCCTTCCTGGCAAGGTGAATCGGGATGGACAGAGATGAAGAGAAAATGCCACGCAGAAGTAGAAATAGAAAGCCCATTTCCCACAGAGCAAAGAGTTTGGGGATAGGGCCTGTGGTTAAAAACAAGGGCTGAGCAGTACAGAGAAGCTGAAGGTATCCAGAGTCTTCACAATGAAGATGATTAAACAAGGTGAGCGATGGGGGCACAGAGTGGATATTTACCAAGAAAGAATGAGGGCTGTGGACGGTATTATGAGTCTGACAGTAACATAGACAGTGGAGGCTTATGTTAACTGGCATGCTGTCACTCTGATAATATCTGATAATCATAATCAATCATCACCATAATCTGATAATCAAAAAAAACCTGATAAGTGACCTTATAAATGAGAAAGGTTTATTTCCATTCAGTGGTAAGCTGGCCACCTGTTTGGGGACCTCTACCGGGGCAGTACATCTCAGTGGGAATGTGTAGCGAAAGAAGGGGCTCACCTCACAGAGGCTGAATGCCAAAGAAATAGAAGGGGAGGGGCGCTGGGTGTCCTGATTTCCCCTGCAAGGGCACACCCTCAGTGATCTCACCCCTTCCTCTACCCCTTCATGGTTTTCCAACAGAATGCAAGAGGCTGAGGACCAAGCCTTGAATGCATTAGGGGACATTTCAGATCCAAATTGGAATAGGAATATTAACTCAGGAGTGCAATTACAACCACAGCTGGGTCTGTACTTTAACCATTATCTCCTGGCTGCTCTGGAGAGAAAGGATAATCAAGAGATGAGAAGGGAAAGCCATACAGAACTTGTTGTGGCCTTCCCAGCAAGGGGTGGTGATGCCTCAGATTAGGGTGGTTGTGTGGCTGGAGGAACAGGAAGAAGTCTGCATAGACCTGGACAGTGAGAGGCAGAGATGAAGAGTAAGCCCCTCAGAAGGTAGAAATTGTTCCCACTCACAAAGGGGCTGGTGCAGGAGTAGAGGAAATGGAAGATATGGGACCCGTGCTTCCATTCTTGTCCTGAACGCCTTGATGGGGACGGTGGCATCGCTTACCTGACGTACGGTCTACTGACCTCAACCAGGGTGGAAAGTGAGCATAGAAAAGAAGTTGCTTCGAGTATGTTAGGTTTGAAGTACTGTTTGGACATTCACGTGAGATATCAGGCAGCCAGATTGAATCCTATGCTGGAAAAAAAAAAAAAGGTTGAGGTGTTACAAAGACACAAACGGTATTTGAGACAGTAAGAGTAAAAGGGGCCAGCAAGGAATATGGGGACAAGCAAGGAAGTGGAGAAAAAGTTTAAGCTCAGAGCCTTCTATTGTTTATCATGAGAACAGGACAGAGGACCAGCAGAGCAAGACTTCCAGAAGCAGCTGGAGAGACAGCAAGAAAACTAAGCCAGAAGAGAAAGGGGAATGAGAATAGGTGCCCTTACCTATGGACGAAGAGATGCCCCAGGAGGAAAGATGAGGTGTGGACTGTCATCAGCAGCACAGGTATTGGTGGTGACAGTTTCAGGACAAATCTCAGTAGAGAAGGGAGAGTCCAGAGGTAAATAAAATGGGGGTGACACCATTAACAATCACTTAAGATATTTCTCTGAAGCAAAAACAGAGGGATCCGGAGAGATCTGGAGGGTAATTATTCTCCCCCAAAGTACTTACTGACTAAGTAATAAAGACAACCAAGGAGTAGAAAACTAAATTCTATGCATTGCATGCTTCTGAAGGGTTCACAAAATATGGGAGAGCCCAGGGAAGCTGGCAATGGGCAATGAGTCCATTATCTACTGGTGCTATGTAACAAACAATCCTGACTCTCAGGCACAAAAAGGATTTGATTGCTGTTTAGAAATCATTTGAGAGGTCCTGCTAATCAAAGCCTGGCACAAATACTCCAGTTGGGCATGTTCCAGGGTCTGTGCTTTGGGCCTCCTCCATGTCAGGACCTCCTTGTGGGTGTGTACTCTGCACATCCCTGTGATAGGTGCAGTCCACAAAACTAGGGAAAGACCATCTCCCATTGAAAAGAATGAGGCTGGAAAATAAAGAACAGGCAAGCATTGAAGAGTTTTAACAAAACCACTAAGCCCGAATCCCAGTGTACCCAAGGCCTTCTGTCCTAGACTTCTCCATGACAGACACTGAAAGATTCCTGTGATGTTTATTCTTCATGCACAAGTGGGCTGGATTGGGAGCCACATAGGAGACAGAAGCACTTTGGGGTGTGTATGCTTCAGAGGCTGTGCCCAGAGAGACTTAGCTGACCCTGAATGTGAGTGGCACCATGCCGTGTACTACACTGTTTTGTCCTTGACAGAATAAAAGGGTGGGATAAAGCACACTGAATACCAGCATTCATCTCTTTCTACTTCCTGGTTGTGGTAGTTTGAATGTATTTGGCTCATAGGGAGTGGCACTATTAGGAGGTGTGGCCTTGTTGGAGGAAGTATGGTCTTGTTGGAGGAGGTTGAATGACATACGTCTTTAATCTAGACCTTGAGGCTTGGGGGGTGGGGGTGGGGGGGGAGGCACAACTTTAATCTGGGCCACACCTTCTGTTGGAAGTGTATCACTGTGGGGGTGGGCTTTGAGGTTTCATATACTCAGGATATCGCCTGTGTGTCAGTTGATTTCCTGTTGCCTGTGATATATAGCACTCTCAGCTCCAGCACCACCTCTGCCTGCACACCGCCATGCTCCCTGCCATGACCATAATTGACTGATCCTCTGAAACTGTAAGTGAGCCCTCTCAGTTAAGTGTTTTCTTTACAAGAGTTGTCGTGGTCACGGTGTCTCTTCATAGCAGTGAAAACCCAAACTAAGACACTGGTCACAGATGGAAGGGAAGAAGCTGCCTTTCATCACAGCCACACACACCCCTGACTGTCATAGCCTTTCAAACTGTGAGCCCAAATCCTGGCCTATGTTGCTTTTATCAGCCATTTGGTTATAGCAACAACAAAAATAACTAATATAGATTTCCATTATGTGTCATGCCATCAGAACAGGGATCTGACATTCATATTCCAAAGAGTTATCACATGTCATGGACACATCCAAGCTCAGAACTTTATACTTAACGACAAACAGACGCCCAGTATTGGTTTCATCAAAGAAGAATTTTTGGGAGATTGGTTCTCACAACCTGGTGGGGAGAGATAAGAACTCACCAGACTGAGTCCAGACAGTTCGTAATTTACTTCCTGTGGACAAAAGAAGAGTTCCATCTCCCGGTCCCCAGCTGATCTCCAGTTGCTGCACCCAGGATGGTCATGGCAGTCGTTTTAACACTGGCATCCATTCTGATGAGCAGTGTCCACATCTGATGGTTAAGGCTCTCGATGCTCAGAGCTATGCTGTATCATGTTTTCAACAAAGTAGAATTGCTTTAAAAATAATTTATAGTTCTATTTCCCAACCTCCTGTGATGTGCGACCTCAATTTTTCCACCTTGGATATCAAGAGGCAACGGAATAAATTTACGAGTGACCTGAGTGAACCTGCCCCACATGGGAGGGGACTGCTTTCACTCACTCTTCTCCTTTAACCCAGCCATGATGGAATAATCAGAGCAGAATGCAAATGGAAATAGCATCCAGATGACTACAAACACAGACAGGAAACTGACCTCTGGCCTCAAACGCCAGAAGCAGAGAGTTTGGAGAAGGTACCCAGGAGTTGCCATAGGGAAAAAGAGGGATAATGAACTGTGAAGATTGTGCCGCTGTGAGAAATGCTGGAGTCTGCACAACACACAGTATGAAAATATCACTGCTCCCCATCCTCAAAGAGATCCCCCGACCCTCTGACTTCTGACCCAGAATTTTACCACACAAACTCACTGCTCTTGTCGAAGCAAGAGTCAAGCAAATGAACAGTGACTGGAGCTAATTTCATAACAACAGTGTTTCAAAACAAACAACTGTCATGTTCACATATACCAAGCCTCTCTGACTGGAAAAATAAATGATGTGTCCATACAGTATCAGAGTTACTGCTGTATGCCCCCTCTGCTGTCAGGAGACTCCTGTGACGCTAACAGATTTGGTTGAGGACACTATTGTCTTATACAAGGTCAGAACTGTCCCCATCAGAAAGATGTAGGAATGACTATTTCCATATGCCTCGCTGCAGCTACCACTACACCTAAACATCCCACGGTAGGAGGCTGTTTGAATAACAAGTGGCACAACCACAGAGCGGGGACACCCAGACAGACACTGCTGGACACCCAGACAGACACTGCTGATATTAATAACCAAATAGGAGAAGGAATGATAAATTTCCAGATATTTTAAATGAAAAATAAAAGTTGAAAAATATAAATAATACAGTCATGCGCATGTGCTGGTACAAATGGATCATTCCTGGGAGGATATGTAAAGAAGCATCATCTACAGTTATGTATCTGGAAGACGAAACACAGAGGAGCCTAATCTTTAATTTTCACTCAAATCCATTCTATGTCTTTGGCTACTGAAATCAGGTATGAATAACTCAAGAGCACTAGCTAGTCATGCAGTAATTAGTTTCCAAACAGGGCAAAATACAATGACATTCTGGACACATCCACCTCAGTTCTGTCCCCTAAGGACTCTCAGAGAGAGGTCTGTCAGCCATGATTGATTCCACATCGGGAAACAAGAAAAGCAGTGAAGTTGGAACCAGTGGCTGGATGCTTACCTAATGCCCCGGCCAGCGGGGTCTCAAGGGGGGCCGACCCACCTGCGAGAGAGAATAAAAGGGACGGGAGACATGAAGGAAGACAGCAAGACAGGGTTCTGATCAAGCTGCAAATTTTATTCTCCTCAGCAAGGTTTATAGAGCATGGGAGGGAGAGGGAGCAGGAAGGAGGAAAGGGGTACAGGATGTGCAGCTGAGGGGGGACGTGCAGGTCGTGAAGCTGCAGGATGTTGTGCTAGGTGATAAGGTCACTGGTCAGGGCCCATTGTTCTGTTGCTATGCTACCTGACTGCGGGATGTTCTTTATCTTCGGGGGCATCTGGTTTAGGGCCTGCGGCTTGTTCTCTGGCCTAGCTAGTACTTTTCCATGGTTCATGTTTGGTCCCTGACAACCTAACACCTGTGAGACTCTGGGTTCACTCCCAACACACACACACACACACACACACACACACACACACACACACACACACACACACATACACACATACACACACACATACACACACACAGAACAAGAAAGCAGTGTCTACCCACATCCCACTCTGCCTCAGACAAAGGCACATGCACAAGTTCTGGAGGACAACGTGACATACCACTCTCTGTTAGCTTTTTCTCTGATAAGCTAAGTAAGAAACACACTCCTTTGATGCGTGTGTTCATGTATGTGCACCTGAGCATGCAGGTGTGTATTTGGAAGCCAGAGGTTGACACTGGATGTCTCCCTCTATAGCTCTCCATCTTATTTTTTTGAAACAAGGCCCCTCACTAAACTCGGAGCTCACCAATTGTCTAGACTAGCTAGCCAATAAGCCCTAGTGACCCTCTTGTCTCTAGCCCCTCAGCATTAGGGTTAGGGAAGGATACCACCAGGTCCAACTTTTTTTTTTTTTTTTTTTTTTTTGGTTTTTCGAGACAGGGTTTCTCTGTGTAGCTTTGCGCCTTTCCTGGAACTCACTTGGTAGTCCAGGCTGGCCTCGAACTCACATAGATCCGCCTGGCTCTGCCTCCCGAGTGCTGGGATTAAAGGCGTGCGCCACCACCGCCGGTCCAACTTTTATGTAGGAGCTAGAGATCCGAACTCAGGTCCTCAAGCTTACACAGAGTGCACCTGACTAACTGAGCCATCTTCACAGCCTGAGAGGATACTCCTTGATGTTTCTAAATTCATTTTGATAAACTCATCTAATTATAATAGCCGCCAACAACAACAACAAAAAATCTTTCTTTGTATTTAAGTCAAGGCATTCTATCTAACCCAGTTTTTCTCAACCTGGGGGTAGCAACCCCATTGGGAAATGGATATCAGATCTCCTGCGTATCTGATATTTACATTACAATTCATAACAGTAGCAAAATTACAGTTATGAAGTAGCAATGAAATCATTTTATGGTTGGGGGTGTACTGGCTGGGTTTTTTTTGTGTCAACTTGACACAAGCTAGAGTCATCAGAGAGGAAGGAGTCCCAGTTGAGGAAATGCCTCCATGAAATCCAGCTGTAAGGCATTTATTTTCTCAACTAGTGATCAATGGGGGAGGGCCCAGCCCATGGTGGGTGGTGCCACCCCTAAACTGGTTGTCCTGGGTTCTATAAGAAAGCAGGCTGAGCAAGCCATGAGCAGCAAGCCAGTAAGCAGTGTTCCTCCATGGCCTCTGCATCAGCTCCTGCCTCCAGGATCCTGCCATGTTTGAGTTCCTGTCCTGACGTCCTTCAGTGATGAACAGCAATGCTCAAGTGTAAGCCAAATTAACCCTTTCCTCCCCACCTTGCTTCATGGTCATGGTGTGTCTCTTCACAGCAATAGAAACCCTAAGACAGGGTCACCACAACATGACGAGCTGTATTAAAAGGTCGCAGCATTAGGAGGGTTGGGAACCACTGCTCCCACCGAAGACTCTAGTTCTACCAGTTCAGTAGAAAACCAGGAACCATTATCCCTACCATAGCTGAAAACTCAAATACTTCCTAATTACTGAAGAAATCACGCCTATGTACTCAGCACCCAGAAAACTAAATCACAGTAGCTCAGACAGAAGGTCGGCCTCTCTTTGTGAATGAATGAGTGTGTGGGTGTATAAGCATGTATATGTGTATGTTCCCACAAGCACAGGTACATAATAGTGTGGGGGTCAGAGGACAGCATGAGATGTCGAACCTCAGGTGTCTTCCACCTTTTGTTTGCAGCAGGGTCTCTCGTTGGCCTGCGCTTCACCAAATAGGTCACATTGTCTGACCCGAAACCCCAGGATCTGCCTATCTCTGTCTCCCAGCTGCCATCACGGGATTGACCAGCCTGTACCACCATGCCCAGCTCTTTGCTCAGAGGCTGGGGCTGCAAACTCAGGTCCTCATGCTTCCAGAGTAAGGGCTTTACTGATGGAGCCATCTTCCCAGCCAGTCTCTTAAACGAATTTTTTATGTTAACAGTGTACGAGGAGTGTGTACTCTGTTCTGTGATCCTTTCGTTATCTAGCTAGAACTGATCCACGGAAAACGGATCTCTCTTCCTGCCAAGAACAACTGAAAAAAAGAAAGCTTCATGGTGATGTGTCCTGCTTGTGCAAAGACCAATCCTGAAGTGATAATTCCTCAGCTCATTTTTCCACATGACCTCATCCTGCTCTATTGTATTCAACCATTTTCCTTAAGCTGCACCCTAGTCCCAGTTTTTAAGTCCTTTAATTTTCCACCGTTTTCCTTTAAAGTCTGTTCCAACTTACTACTCACTGACCTTAAAGCCTTGTGTCGAATTCACCACAGGATCCCAGCGGTCTGTTCCTGGAAATGGTTTATGTTCCTGACTCAGTTTCTGTCTCCTCTTAGCCACACTACTTCTCAATACTTCTGTACCTCCTGGAGAAGAAAGAAAGCATTTAGTAATCAAGCCAATTAGTGTCATTAAACCTTTCCACCAAAGGCGTGTGCTCACTGCAGTCGTCTGAGCAAAAGTCACGGAAAAGTATTGCTTCCTGCCTTGCACTCTGGCTCATGTTCAGCTAACTCTCTTACACAGCCCAGGTCTACTTGCCTATGGATGGAGTCACCCACAGTGGGCCGGGTCTTCCCACATCAATCATTAATCAAAACAATCTTGACATGGCCACAGGTCAGTCTGATCCAGGCAATCCTTCAGTTGAGGTTTCCTCTTCCCAGGTGACTCCAGGTTCTATCAAGTCACAATAGAAATAAACCAGATCAAAGGCATGTAAGCATAATAGCTTAAAAAAAAAATAACATCTAGTCCCTGCCCAAAAGATTATCTAACTGAATCTGAACATTGTCTCTTCCCCAAAAAAACATTCTTTCCAAAACTAAATCCTTCAATTTTTTCACACTTGTTTGCAGCAAGTGTGAAATAAAACCTTTAACAACAGCTTTTAACAAAATTGCTTAATTTTTTTCCTCAACTTCTTGAGTCTACATAAACATCATTTTTTTTTTTTCCGAGACAGGGTTTATCTGGGTAGCTTTGCGCCTTTCCTGGAACTCGCTCTGTAGACCAGGCTGGCCTTGAACTCACAGAGATCCACCTGGCTCTGCCTTTCAAGTGCTGGGATTAAAGGTGTGCGCCACCAACACCCCGGGCCAATTTTTTTTTTTTTTATTACCGCTGAGATTCAGCCGGTTGGTAAGGATTTTGCTTGAGACTTCTCCCTACAAGCTAGTTGTTGCTTTGTTCAAAACCACGTAAGTCAGTTTCAAAAATGTAAAAGAACACCTGCTGTCCATTTTGAGATGTTCAAAATCTCACTGCTGGGTTTATCTTGGCGAGCGGTCAGGACAGGAAATCAAGCAAGGCAGGACCCTGGAGGCAGGAACTGATGCAGAGGCCTTGGAAGGGTGCTGCTAATTGGCTTGCTTGCCATGGCTCGCTCAGCCCACTTTCTTAGAGAACCCGGGACCACCAGCCCAGGGATGGCACCGCCCACAGTGAGCTGGGCCCTCCCACATCAACCATCAATCAAGAAAATGCCCCACAGGCTTGTCCATAGGACAAGATGGTGGAGGCATTTTCTCAACTGAGGTTCCCTCTTCACAAAGCCCTCTTCACGGTAGCTTGTGTCAAGTTGACATAGAACTAGCTACCGTAGCTGCAGTGTGTGGTATGTGAATTGTGTCTTGAAAAGCTGTTTTTAGAATGCGGAGGGTTGCTGACCAGAGTAAAACTGGCCCAAGCCTCAACCCTGTCCCCATGTCACGTTGACAAGCTCCTGGGGATGGCATCTTTGGTGGCATTGTCCCGATTCCCCCGGGAAAGTCAGAGGCTGCTATGCCCCCACTGCCCTTTGGGGAAACGTTAGTTACTACACTTGGGATTTGCATTTCAATGATTTGTTCGTATATCTCCCCCCCCCCCACTAGTTTATGAGTTCTTTGAGACAGCTAACTTCTTTCATCCTGTGTCTTTACAGCCGCACAGTTACATAAGCATTCATCATCTGGCTACAGAATCAGAGCTGGGATGGCAGGTGTCTTGAGTCCAGTGACTTCTAGACTGTTTTGACATAGAAAATTTGAGGTAATGTGTTATACCACATTGGATATTTCCCACTTACAGGATTCTAAAAAGTTTGCTAGAAGATTTTCTACGAGATTTTATACACCGGACAAAGCATCATTGAAGTCATGCTGCCGATTAAGTACAGATAGGTGGTTAATTAAAATTTTCTTCCTTTCAGAGGACTTGAGCTTACGCTTTATAAACCAAAATCCCAGCTCCTTGCAGCCCCGCACTCACCCCACTTCATCCAGGCTCTGTGTTCTGGGAGGTCTTTGCACCTCAGGAGGAGGTTCATGCCTGAGCCATATGGAAGAACAGCTGTTGAAGATTTTACTAACAAAGGCCAGAACCACGGGAGGAGAGTTAACACGGGTGGTTGCTTGTCTCTATGAAGATTTACTCTCCGACCAGAAGAGACATGCTGCTGTGTGACAGGAATTGATTCACGGTGTGAGGCTGACCTTTTCCGTGTTGAGGGAGATTTCGGTAGTGGGTGGTTCAGAAGATCTACTGCTGCTGTTTAGCTCCAGTGATATTTCCTGACTCCTGCTGCACAAACCCTTCTAAACTCAAGCGTAGACGATCTTGACCCTAACATTTCCTCCTCTGTCTAGGCGCTGACTTCTTCGAGTGACATATTAATGGGCTTACGGCACAAGGTTCATTATTAGAGAGAGGGGTCACGGGATCTGCGAGCTGATGGAAACACAGGTGGCCTTGTCCTGTCCCAGGGAAATCAAGAGCAATAAATTCAAATGGACTTTGAACCGGAGGAACCCTGCAGTGTGAAAGGCTAGCGTCTGGTGCGATGCTGTGAGGCCACGGGAATATTGACTCCCTTCCACCTCCTCAGCTTGGACTCTCCCCGGTCATATCTAGGTCACAGCGTCACAGTTTTCCAGACCGGAGAAGTAGCTCTCAAACTGCTTTCGATTAACCTGAGCCAATCTCGGGCAATCTTCACACACACTGAGTAAAGAGAACAGCAGTCCTGTGTGTTCTGAGCATATCATAATTTCTCTCTTGCTAAGTTTTCATTTCTCTTTGATTTCCTCCACACCCTCGCCATTTTTATAAAGAATGAGGCTATTTCAAAGAAATTAATCTGGAAATTTAATCAGGAAAATGTAAGAAGTTTTAAGTAGATTAAGCTAGGTACAGTGTCGCAACCAGAACATTCAGGAGCCAGAGGCAGGAGGATTGCAAGTTCATGGTCAGTCTGGACTACACAGTGAGATCTTGTCTCAAAAACAAACAACAGAATCGTCTAAGAAAGCTGTGTATTTGATAACTGTGACCCTGAAAATCGTAAGTTCTCAACAAAATTAGATGGTCAAGTTGACTGAGACAGGAGCATTATAAACAGGAAACTATTTCTGTGTATCAAACCATTCCTATCTCTGCTCGCTGGCATTTGTGGTGCTCAGCAGCAGGACCTCCACCACGCTTGTTATGTCTTATTTGGGCAGATTGGAAGCCACAAATCTGAACGAATCTCATTGTTTTTCTTTTTCTTTCTTTTTTTTTCTGTATGTATTGGAGTTTTTTGGGGGGTGGCAGGGATCATCTCAGTTTGGTGGTACTAGGGGTCTGTGAATACTAGGCAAGTTCTCTACCACTAGGCTCTATCCTCAGTCCTCTTTTTACTTTTTATTTTGAAAGAGGTTTGTATTAGCTTGCCTGGGAGAGCCTTGAACTTCGGATCCTTATGTCTTGACCTCCTGGGTAGTCCGCATTAAGAGCCTGTGGCATCAAGCCCAGCTCATAACCAGTCATGTTACATTTAAGAAAGACAATTCCAGGAGATCATTGGATACAATCAACTATCTTAACCTCACCCTATGCACTGGCTGGTTTTGTGTCAACATGACACAAGCTGGAGTCATCAGAGAGGAAGGAGCCTTGGTTGAGGAAATGCCTCCCTGAGATCCAGCTCTAAGGCATTTTCTCAATTAGTAATTAATGAGGGAGGGCCAAGCCCATGGTAGGTGGGGCCATCCCTGGGCTGGTGGTCCTGGGTTCTATAAGAAAGCAGGCTGAGCAAGCCAGGGGAAGCAAGCCAGTAAGCAGCATCCCTCCATGGCCTCTGCATCACCTCCTGCCTCCAGGTTCCTGCCCTGCTTCAATTCCTGTCCTGACTTCCTCTAGTGATGAACAATGATGTGGAAGTGTAAGCCAAAGAAACCCTTTCTTCCCCAACTTGCTTTTGTTCATGGTGTTTCTTTCCAGCAATAGAAACCCTGACTAAGACAATACAGAACCCAAATGTCTGCATCCAGCCAAGGCCTGAGTCTCGTCTAGAGCTGAATACGAGCAAAAAAAAAACTAGGATTCAGAAAGACAGACTCATATGGCCTAAGACAGGGGTCACTTTTTAATCACATAACTTGACAGAATACCAAGGAACATCTATTCCTTACCGATCACCACAATCCTGGAGCTCTTCTTGTTAAAAATTCATGGCATTCTGCAAACTCTACAATCAAGCACAACATTTGAGCTGTCAAACACGAAACAGAAACAAGTAATGATGATTGCAAGGTGTTTTAAAAGTATGAAACTGTCATTCAGAAACACAAACAGAGCTATTTTCTCAAAACAAGGGCATGGACCAGTGAGTCTTTCGGCCTCATGGCCATTGCTCTGTAACTGCTGCCAAGTTCAGGACACTGTTCAGGCAGAGGCACAGAGAAACCAGGGCAGCACTAACACAAGGAAGAAGCAGGATACACATCTGAAACACCACGGGGGGGGTGTGGGGGGGGGTGTGGTGTGGTGTCAAGAGCCCGCAGGTGTTCACAGATGCAGGAACTCCTGGTGTTCACAGATGCAGGAACTCCTGGCTCACCTTCCACAGTGACCTTCGTTTTCCTTACATTTGTATCAACCCTGCACTTAGGGTGGCTGTTCCTGGTGTTGTCCCTTTGTCCTAGGGAAAAAAAGAAAAGAGATATGTTATTTCTAGGATTGTAAAGGGGGATACAGGCTAATTAAATGCAGTAAGGGCTACTGATGGATTAGCCCTTCATCCCATTAGTCCACAGGCATAAACCAAAGTCATAAACATCTAGTGAGCTCTTTGCCTTTATTCTAATGCTTTTAAAATGTGCTAAGGAGAAAAATTTATGATGTGTTTCTATAGCATTCTAGTTATGAAGGTTCTATTCATCAACAACTAATTTATTTCTATAATGGAAGACCAGTTACAAAGGGCACTTTCCATAATAAATGTGAGAAATTAATGCAGAAGTCTCTAATTATTGAAAAATATAAGCAAGGATATAAGTACTTACTGAAAATCTTTATGTACTGACTCTGCACAAAGCAATATAAAGTGGAAATTTCTTAAGTGTTTCAGGAAATTGAAATTAATCATATGAATTTGAAATTTTAACCCCAAATAAAAGTATTCCAAAATCCAGTTCATCACCAACTTATTAAAATTTGAAATTCCAATCCTAAGAACCTGCCATTGCCCTCACCAATATCACCATAATGGAATTTAGGGATAAGTAAGATCAGCTATGATGCAAATGACCATACTTGATTGAAGGTTTACCTTAAGCAAATAAAACCTGGTTGTTTAAAGCTCAACCTTTGTAATATCAATAAATCTCAACTTTCAATCCCCCTGGTATTTGTCAAAATTGGCAAAGTAATCTGGCATCTAATTACTAAAAATAATTTAGTAGAGATAAAGTGTATAAATGATTTTGGAATGACTCATAATAATTTCCATGGTTACATTACTTCAGCACTACCACCCCATCTAAAGGTCTCTGGCTTTTATGTTACTCAACTATGATGGCTGTTCTTGGTTGTCACATTGACCATGTCTGGAATTAACTAAAACCCAAGCAGCTGGATACCACCATGAAGGATTTTTTTTTTCTTAATTAAGTGGGAAGTGGGAAGACCCACCTTTAATCCAAATCTTCTAGGGTGGAAAGATCCACCTTTAATCTGGGCTACACCTTCTGGTGGTGGGAGCCTAAACGACCTTCAAGAAGGAAGCTTGCTCTCTTTGCCTGCTTGCCCTGACCTTGCTAGCAAGTCCATTTCTTCACTGGTGTTAGAGATTACTTCTTTGGGATTCCAGCATATACAGAAGACCACCCAAGACATCCAGCCTCGTGGACTGAACACCTACTGGATTCTTGGACCTTTGTTGGTAGACAGCCATGACTGGACTGGCAGGACCATAGCCAGTGAGCCATTCTAATAAATCCCTCTTTATATATCTATAGATTCATTCTATAAGTTCTGTTACTCTACAGAACTCTGACAACAACTTTGTATTATTAAGAAGCTAAATTTCATTAAGATCTTTCTTCTCAGGTACAAATGATGGTCTTAGAACTGACTGTTTCATTTATTTGCTGTAACCACCTAGCTCATTTTTTATCATATCCTAACCAAAGGAAAATGATGAGGAAATGAGAAGGTCATGGTCTCCACTAGAAAATGGTAACAGTATACATAGTCAGTCCTCAGTTTCTGAGAACTGGTTCTAGGACCCTGAAGAAGCCTGAGATCTAGGGATTCTGGAATCCTTTGTATGAATTGTATAGCACCTGGAAGGCAAGAGAATCAGGAGTTCAAGACCAGCCTTGGCTATGCAGCAAGTCTGGTCAGTCTAGGCTACAATGTGACGCTATCTTAAAGCAAGGAAACAAACAAACACCCATAAAATTTGCATATAATCTGCATATACTTAAACCTTCAACTATACTTAAACCGCAACAAGGTGGAGCAGGGGAGGTGCCTTGGTGGTTAGAGTCCTTGCCATACAAGTGTGAGGAGCAGAGGTCAGATTCCCAGAACTCACCCACCGGTAATTCCAACCTCAGAAGGAAAAGACGGGGGATCCCCACTGTAAGCTGGCTAGTGAGGTCAACCATATCCAAGAGCTCTGGGACCCACTGGGAGCCCCTGCCTCAATGAATACGGTAGAAAGGCTTCTAAGGATAATTCCAACCTCAAGCTTGGGCTTCCACGTGCAACCACACGCACACATAGGTATGTCCACATATGTGCAAACATGCATGCACACATGCACACCATACACACGTACACACACGAAAATGGAAAAGGGCAGATAAGCAAATCCTAACAAGGTCACTTAGAATGTCTGGTACAATGTAGGTGTCACGTGAATAACTGTTTCAGTGTACCCCACAGGAGAGATGATAAGAGAAACATCGATGTTCAGTAGAGGTGCAATGGTTTTCTGGAGCATTTTGAAATCATAGTTGGTTGAATCCTCACATATAAGAACCCCTACAGATACATGGGCCGGTCCAACTCTATCAGTTTAATTCTCAATATCTATCTATGGTGCCAGAACCAACCCCCACCCCCCCACCCCAAAAAAAAGGCAGTTCCTCTCTCTGCGTGTCCTAATGAACATTCTAAAGGATGCTGATAGCGAGCCAACTGTTAATCATCCTGAACTCGAATCAAACCTTTGAAGTACTTCCTATTCTCATTTTTTGGTGATGAGCAAACAGCTCACAGGGTAAACCCACTCAGAATGGAAAAGCTACGGAGTGGGAGAGCATGGGCACCTTCGCGCCTGTTGTTTTACATTCTACACAAAGCTGCGCCTTCGGCAATCACCGTCGCCATCCCAAATCGGCAATCGCAACCCTGCAGCTAAGCGGTTTGGGCGGGAATTCTGTTCCCGCAGGCATCGGCTCTTTCACAGCTGCTAAAAGAAACTTTAGCTAAATCTCTATCCTATAGAACTCAGGATCCAAAGGTCGAGGTGAAATCCTGCTAGCTCAGAGAGACTGAATAACCTCTCCTTGCTGGCATCTCCTGAAAAAAAGGGGCCCGTCCTTCTCCTCAGCCCCCACTAAAGGACCCTCACTACACTTAGTTCCTCCCTACCACTTCCTGTCAGCCAGTTGCTGACTCAGCCTCCTGACCCCAGGTGAATTGTATTTAATCAAACAAATGTAAGACGTCTTTGCGTTGTTAACAGAAGCAGCAGAAACAAATGGACCATGTCTTTGCTCAGTTCAAACAATATTCCACTGCAGCTCCCAGACAATTTGAGATACCAAAGACGGTACTTCCTTCTAAATCCTTTATGCTTTCAATGACGCTTAAAAACTTTGCAGATATAACGTTCGTCATTTGGCGATGATCGGCCTCAGACAAGGGCTGTTTTGGTTTCAGGCTAATGCTTTGTGGTGACTGTCACAGACTCCTGGTTTGCAAACATGACCAGCCAGGTCCTCCACTTCACCACCGGACTATTATGAATCCCCAAACTGCACCAAATTAAAGTAATTTTTCACCAAAATCCACCCACAGGATCCTACCCAGAAACAACAAGAAGAAAACAGTGTATACATACTACCTAGGCAAAGGGCCATTCTGTCAATCAAACATTCTAGGTAAGTCAGAAGTATTCTTGAAAGAACTGGACCTTAGACACTTGCTGGGGAATATTATTTGAACTAGGCGAAGATGTGTTACATTTGTTTATGCTGATTTGTTGAATTATGTAAAGATGTGTTGCTGTTTCGCCTTGCCTGCCTAAGGCACCTGATTGGTCTAATAAAGAGCTGAATGAACAATAGCCAGGCAGGAGAGGGATAGGCGGGGCTGGCGGGCAGAGAGAATAAGTAGGAGGAGAAATCTAGGCTTGAGAGAGGAAGGAGAAGAGAATGAGGAGAAAGAGGGGACAGGCTTAGGGCCAGAAGCCAGGCAGCCACCAGCCAGCCAGATGTGGAGACAGCAGGAAAGTAAGCTATATAGAAAGAAAGGTAAAAAGGCCTGAGACAAAACACAGATAAAGAGAAACAAATTAAAATAAGAGCTAAGACAAGGCTGAACATTCATAATTAATAATTCTCCGTGTCATGATTTGAGAGCTGGTTGGTGGCCAAAGAGAAAGCCCACTACAGACACCAACTTTCAAACAAATTGTATGTAATTCCCAACACACAAACCAAGCAGATTTTTTGTCTCCGACAGTTCAGCCATCAGGAGATGTGTCTGGAGGTCTCTATTTGGGCATACCAATCCCCCACATTGTAAGGTGTCAGTAAAGCAGAGCAGGGCAAATTAAATGGTATGTACCAGATCACGGCAAGTCTACTGTGTTAGTCTGTGGACTGAAACACTGCCCTAAATTCTATTTCCGTATTTTATTCATAAACCAGAATCCATGGGAGAACTCACATAAGCGAGAACTGTGTGTGAGTTTTTGTTTTCTCAGAATGGTTTAGGTCAAGGTCATTTAGGAAGTGCTATTTTCCATGGGATTAGGTCTGGCCACCTTCCTACAGTTTGATAGCTTGAAAACTTGGAGATTCAGGGGGTGAGAATTAAGAACACAGAGGTGGGAAAATGGAAGTCACTGGGAAATGTCTAAAAGAATTGACTCTTAGAATTAATTCTTACTGATCACAGCTCCCAGTCTTCATTCCTTGGTAAGACAATAAAAATATAATTCTCTAACTCTGAGTACTGAGAGCTTTTCCTCACAACCTTTATTTCCCCCTTAACCTTCCATGAGGATAAAATTCAACTAGCCTGGAAAACTCAGCTCTTGCCACACTTCCTCAACCCCATTGGCTCGGGAGAGTCATCTCCACCCATCACTGTGGCCAGCGCAGATGAGAAGCGGGGCTTTGGAGAACCTAGGCTCCTTCTGCTGAAACGCAGGCGTGTAAGGCAACATGGCTGAACATGAAACATTTGTATCTCCACATGTCGAATATCTAAGCCAGCGCAAAGGTGATCCTATTTTATACTACACTTTAAATTCCATTTTATTTTGTGTGTGTGTGTGTGTGTGTGTGTGTGTGTGTGTGTGTGTGTGTGTGTAAATCTGAGACAACTGTGGGAGTCAGTTCTCTGCCTCTAGCCTATGGGTCCCAGGGATTGAAATGAGGTCATCAGGTTTAGCAGCAGTCACCTTTCCCTACTAAGCCATCTCACTGGCCAAAATAGTAAGTCGTATCAGTAAATACGTGTTTCAGCTCCTTAAAGATTAACTTTTATTTTTGAAAGCTGGCCGCATAGTTTATGGTGCAGTTGATGGTCTTATTCTCACAGTCCATCAGTACTAGGGGCTGCAGTGATGTGGAGTCCCGAATAAAGCTTCTCTGTCCACCCATGGTTAGCTATTAGCCATCTTTTAGATACACCGAATTCTCACGATGCTCATTCCAGATCATTCAATCACAAAGGAAGTTTGTCCTGTTATGAAGGAATCCAGCAGATGGAATTAAGATCCCCAATCTTAAAATAGAAAGATTAGTCTAGATTATCCACATGTATTCAATCTAATCCCTTGTGTTTTTTAAAACCTAGGCATTTCCCTGGCTGGAGTCAGAAAGATCAGCAGAACGTGGAGACGTAGGAAAGTGGGACGGCAAGGGGGTCTGAGGAGTACGACAGGAGAAGAGGACTCGAACAGTCCTGGCTGGCTCCACACATGAGGGAAGAGGATGTGTGACACTGGGTGACACGGCCTGGAGCAGAGAACAATGTCCTATGACAGCCAGCAAGAAACTGAGAGCTTCAATTTACTGCATGGAGCAGGTGGAACCTGCTCTCCTGCCTCTCAAGAATGCAGCCCCTCCAGGACCTAGATTTCAGCCCCAGGAGACCCAGACCAGAGCCCAACAGAACGCTCATCGGCAGAAGAGACAAAACTAGACGAATGTGGCCTTAAACCGCTGTGACAGTGGTACTCACAGGAATTCTAAACATCCCAATTTCCGAAGTAAAAATGCCCTCACCTCCAGTGGACTTACTTTCCTTTCTGCCCCCACCTGGTTTTCTTACAAAACTTGCTGTGGCCTTAATTACTTGTGTTCTCTCTCTTCTGCACTGGGGTTCACAAGTGGGCCCCCAAAGTCCATATTTGTTCTAAAACAGAAACCCACACTTACTGTAAGGGAGGGCCCCCATAAGCCTCTAGGTGGGTAATGTTCTGTGATCTGCACACTACTAGAATACAGGCAAATCACTGAGAGAAATGCCCGCTCTTCTAACACAGAGCCAATCAGGTTTGTGAGAGTAAACTTGAAAATACTGTCAAGGGAAAGTGGCATCCAGATCGGGCCTTGCCTTTTTGGAAAAGAAACCCACTTTTAGAAATGACCCAGTTTTTGAAGTTGAGAACCTTCAAACGCCTTGAAAAAAAAAAATCTCAGGAATGGATACAGTATCATTTTATAAACTCTTGCAGAGGCAAGCGAGAAACTTCAGTGAAAAGTGTCAACCAACAGTTATGGTAGAGTTTAAGGTCCTTACAGCTTATTTCCCTCAACCACAGGGAACCAGTTGCAAAGAGCATGATGACAAGATAATATTGTTTTGATGTCTCTCAACCATAGCTCCTAAATGCAACTGAAAAGAGCTGATTGGGTAATAATATAATTGTGTGGGGGTGGGTCTGTGTGTATGGAGGGATTGAGCTTTGGGGCTTCAAACAAGCCAAGTACACTACCACTGAGCTACACTCTGGCCCCGAAGTGGTCCCGTTTGGCTTCTGACAACATAACTGTCTTCTCTTGAAGCACTAACAGCAGCCATGGACAGACTCTCTTCCATGATGGGAAAAGATGAGCAGGACAGATGGGAGCAGCCTGAAACTGGCTTGGGATTGTATGGGTTGGTCTTGGTGTCCTAATCAGTGGCTATCCACAGGGACAGATTCCAGACAGATAGGCCATCCTTGGTCTCTGATCCACCCTCACTGTGGGGTTGTCTAGGGCTCCTAATGCTGCAACAAAACACCATGACCAAAAAGCAAGCTGGGTAGGAAAGGGTCTATTTGGCTTACACTTCCACATCACTGTTCATCACTGAAGGAAGTCAGGACAGGAATTGAAACAGGGCAGGAACCTGGAGGCAGGAGCTGATGCAGAGGCCATGGAGGAGTACTGCTTGCTGACTTGCTTTCCCTGGCTTATTCAGCCTGCTTTCTTATAGAACCCAGGACCATCAGCCCAGGGGTGGTACCACCCACAATGGGCTGGACCCTCCCCCATTGGTCACTAGTTGAGAAAATGCCTTACAACTGGATCTCATGGAGGCATTTCCTCAACTGAGGCTCCTTCCTCTCTGATGACTCTAGCTTGTGTTGACACAAAACTAGCCAGTACAGTTGGGTATTTCTGTTAGACAAGGGTAGCTCAGATGTGACCCTGGGTTGGAGCATTCTGTATTTCTGTAATGAAACCAGATGCTGTTTTGATATTTGTGTGTGTGTGTGTGTGTGTGTGTGTGTGTGTGTGTGTGTGTGTGTCCTGTTTTCTAAAATGATTCTATTTTATTTTAATTTCTACTTTTCTGAAATGATGAAGAAGCAAAGTGATCCCATAGCTTTTAATGGACCCAAATTAAAATCTGCATTCTGTTTCAGGCTTGACCCATGAACCAGGAAGAAAAAACTGATCATCTCAGTTTCAGGTCTTCACCTGTGTCTATTAAAAAAGCAATGGGGTATTTGAGTATATGTATTTCCAAACCACACCCTGCCTCAGGCCCCTAAATATGACTGAGCTTCTCCAGATTTCAGATCCTTCCCTTGAAAAATATTCCTCATCGTAAGTAGCCTGTTGTGATGGAATAATCATTACATAATGTAGTCTTCACCCAGTGCCTTGCACACAGTGAGCACCTACAAATTGGAGCTATTATTATTATTACTATTAAAGAGCAGCCACCAATAATACAGGCCAACATATCTTTCTCATGTCCGTCTAATTCCACATTTATCTCAGGTTTACAACCTCAGGGCAAAATGCTTCCCTGGTGAAGTTCCTGACGTAATCAATTTCAAACTAAGTAAACCTCACCAGCCTGCATGGCTTTGCGTTTCCCGGGAGCCTTCGCTGGCCTTCACTCGTGAATTCACACAGCATTGCTTTTTTAGGAGAGAAGAGAAAAGGCAGACACATTGACAGTGTGGGAAGGAAGCTGTGGGTACAGGGCAAGGCTGACATGAGGTAAAGCAACTACATTTGTCACTGTCACTGGACCAACTTCCAAATCTCAGAGGCCATTTGTGTCTCTTTGGCTTATGAATTGGGTTTTTGTCACTTACAAAGTCCAGTACTGTCCATCTGGATCTCGGTGCTTACCCTAGGAGAAAGCTTCCCAATCGCCAACAGCAGCCCCAATTAGGAAGGTGTCAGTCCCCGCCATTGCCTGGTGAAGGGAGCAGGGAATTGTATTCTCAGAGGGCCAAGCATTTCACCATCCGAGGGAACCAGCTTTTTTTCCAGGTGAGCTAAAGTTGTCAAAAAGTAAAAAGTGGAAACATGCAAAATGTCTGACCCTGTCTGTGCCTACACTATTATGTCTTTAACCTCCATTTCAGGACAAGAAGCTAGACATAAGCCTTGACTGTGGTTAGGGAATCTGAGTAACAATAGATGTGTTTACATACTGGCATTTTGTGACCTGATATACAGTCAATGAAATATCTTGAACTCCTCTGTGAGGGGTGTGTGTGTGTGTGTGTGTGTGTGTGTGTGTGTGTGTGTGTGTGTTTCCTGATGCTAGGATTACAGGCTTACACAGCAAGGCAGCTTAGTGTGTTCTTAACAAATAGACCTGTCCTGGCTCATGTGCCACCCTCCACCAAATTCTTGATCATTCATCAATTAATTATATTGGATGAGTATTATATACCCACACTCCCTTCTTTTCATTTCTACAGTTTCTGAGCTTTGTTTGAGGTTACATCCTGGCCAGGTATAGTGTACTTGTACTTGTAATCTTAGCCTATCTAGGAAGCTGAGGCAGGAGGATTGTGCCTTCCAGCTCAGCTCCAGCTGTGTGGTAACACCTCCTCTCAAAGAAAGAAAAAGAAAAAAATTACCTGACCACAAGAGAAAATCAAATAGGTGACCTACCAAACATTAAACATTTCTATAGAATCTTAGGAGAGAAAATTATTGGTACTGGGATTAAATAACATTGTTAAAACTTTATTTCTATAGATTTCTTTGGATCTTATTAAGAAGCTATCCATTCATGTCAGCAATATATATAATGGCCAAGCTTATTCCTCCTGGACTTCTTTGGATTACAAATAGAAGCAAGTTGGTAAAGTGTGACTCAACAGCATTGTCAATTGGGTTAATTAATGCCATTTCAGGACAATCATAACTTTTGAGAAATATTTTCATGAAACTTGAATTTTTTCTTTTACCTCTCCTAAAATATTGAGCTAATGTAAATTTCTTTCTACTTTCATGGCCCTGATAGCTCTTTAAAGAACACTTTTAGCCCACAAGAGAGAATAAAATGGCTTCAGTCCAAGAAAGATGTTATTCTAGTTAATTATTAGCATTAAAATTCCAATTTAGTATGGAGCACACTAATAGACAGATGCAGCCAGTGCTCTGGGTCAGTGCCTCAAAGAGAGACAATCTTGTGCTAGTCAGTTAAGAATGAGGTTGAAAGGGTGAATGAGCTAATGGATCCCTGCATGCAGTGGGTGTATGCTTAGACCTCTTAGCACAAGATGGGACCTGTAGAGGTTGCCTGGAGTGAGTCTAAGACTTGAGAAAATGATGCTCATTTACACTCTGCAAATGATATCTATTTATAGCCCCTATTGAACAAAATATTGTAAAGGACACTTCAGAGGGTTTTGAAAGAAATAGATCTCTGGTTCCAAGGAGGCACAGAAAAGTAAATCAAGTGGAGAACAGATTGAGAGAGGAATATCTCAGCTCCCCCAAGGTAAGGCAGGTCCTCCGTACAGAGAAGAGCTTAGAGGACCCCAGGGAGGAAGAAGGAACTGAGCAGAGGATTCCTGAAGGAGCCTTGGAGCTCTAGTGAAGAAGGGAAGGACTGTTGCAAGTTAGGTGTGGTATACACGCCTTTAATCTCAGCACTTGGAAGACAGGCAGGTGGATCTCTGTGAGTTCAAGGACAGCCTGGTCTACATAGTGAGTTTCAGGGAAGCCGGGGATGCATGAGGAGATGAGAGGAGAGAGAGAGAGAGAGAGAGAGAGAGAGAGAGAGAGAGAGAGAGGGAGGGAGGGAGGGAGGGAGAGAATCAGTAGTGGTAGTGTACATAATGCTTGGAAGCAGCAGCTGTCATGAATAGGAAGTGGTTGAGCATCTGGTCCTGTGGAAGGGCTATCTGAGGCTAGTGCCAATGCTGCTTCTTCAAAACACTCAATGGAATTTTCTATATCCAGACTTTGAGATGGTTGTGCTGGCACTCGAATGAGTTTGCTAATGGCTGACAGAAATCCAAACATAAAATCCATGCTATTTTGTAAATGAGTTATACCTCCATAAAATGGGTTTTATTCAAAAGATAAATAAAATTCTTGATGAAAAAAGCTAAATCAACACGAGACTAATTTTCTCAAAGTGGCTTTTTACTTCGTTCTTTCAATTGTTGGTATTGTTGAATTGAAATCTAGTATGGGGGTTTTTGAAGGATGCTGTTGATTTTAAAATAAAAGACCCATAAAAAAGCAATTTGGTTTAACTGTGAATACCTTTTTATGATTCATAGTTGGAGACAGTTCTTATTCTTGGTGGTTGAACAAGAATGATGTCTTCGGGGCTGGAGAGATGGCTCACCAGTTAACAGCACTGGCTGCTCTTCGAGAGCATACCGGTGTGATTACTAGCAACCATGTCATAGTTCACAACCATCTGTGACTCCAGTTCCACATGATCTGATGCCTTCTCATGGCCTCTGCAGGCACCTGGCACAAACATGGTAAAATAAAATAAATAAATCTAAAAAAAAAAAATGATGTCTTCATACACATCCCCCAGTAACATATTTAAGTTTTAAACCTTCAATTGAAGAGTAATATGTTTACAGAATCCAAGCAGTAAACTGCCTGTTATGAAGCACACTGTCATGATATTGCAGTGATCGTCTGTCACCAGCACTGACCCCATTAATGGGAAGGAAGAATGGAGAAGGTTGCAGAGAATCCACACTCCACCGTTATAAGCAGCGGGAAGACAAACCAAGAACACTGTGGTGGGTTTGAATAAAAATGGCCACCATAGGCTCATAGAGCGTGGCATTATTGAAAGGATCAGGATGTGTGCTCTTGTGGGAGGTGTCAGATGCTCAAGCCAGACCCAGTGTCACTCTCTCTTCCTGCTGCCTTTGTATCCCAATGAAGAACTCTCAGCTACTTCTCCAGCACCATGTCTTCCTGTGTGCCACCATGCTTCCTACCATGACAACAATGTACGAAGCCTCTGAACCTGTAAGCCAGCCCCAGTTAAATGTTTTTCCTTCATAAGAGTTGCATGGTCATGGTGTCTCTTCATAGTAATAGAACACTAAGACAGACATTTTATCTAAATATCGTTGATCTTTGTAGATAATGAGATTTGCATTCATTCTAAACTCTGGGAAGAAACTTGTAGCACCTGTATTTTGGGCAACTTGGTTAAAAGACTAATGGCTGAATTTGACTCAAACATGAGACTAGTAGACCTTTTATGGTTCACATATACCTAGAAAACTGAAAACATAGAGCTTTGATGCAAGGCTGATTTTTGATGCTAATAATTGGAAGAACAGCTTGAGAGACATTGTGGGGTCCAAAGGTAGAAAGGTCTAGCAAAACTTCCTGCACATTCTTCTTCCCTGGGATGCATAGGAGGAAAAGACATGATGCATGTGATGTTGTTCCTACAGATGGGACAAAATTTGGTAATTGGATAATTCACATAGAAGTTCATATTCTACTCTCTGTACTTTCGTACTTATGTATGCATTCTCCTTTAGTATCTGAAGAACATCACCAGTCATTCACATCCCACTACGTGTGGATTCCAACAGAGACAGCAGAAAGAACAGTAGTTGTGAAGCCACAAGAAGAGGGTCCAGGGGCTAGAGAGATGGCTCTGTGGGTGAAGGGCCTTGCTGAGCAAGTATTAGGATCTGAGTTTGGATTCCCGGGACTTTAGAAAATTATGAATCTCAGCCAGGTGGCAGCGGCGCACATCTTTAATCCCAGCACTTGGGAGGCGGAGGCAGGAGGATCTCTGAGTTTGAGGTCAGCCTGATTTACAGAGTGAGATTCAGGACAGCCAGAGCTAGACAGAGAAACCTTGTCTCAAAAAAAATCAAAATAAATAAATAAATATTTTTAAAAAAAAAAAGAAAACTGTGAATCTTAGCAGGAATCTCACCTTCCTTACCTATAGACATGTATTCTAACTTATATTAAGTTATTGTGCTATTTTGCAATTACTTTTCAAGTTGGGTGGTAGACATGTATTAGTCACCTTTGTCAACACTGTGACCAAAAAAAGAAACCAAAACTGCTGTGGGATATCTTTCTGCACAGTGTGAATATGTGTTGTCCTCATTGGTTCATAAATAAAGCTGTTTGGCTAATGGCCAGGCAGAATAAGGCTAGGTTGTACATTCAAACTGAAGACAGAGACAAAGAAGGATGAAGTCAGGAGAGATGCCACCCGGCCACCCAAGGAGCAACAGGCTGGTAATGCCACGGCCACATGGCAACATATAGATTAATAGAAATGGGTTAATTTCAGATGAAAGAGCTAACTAGCAAGAAGCCTGAGCCATGGGCCATACAGTTTGTAATTAATATAAGCCTCTGTGAGTTTACTTGGGACCAAGCAGCTGCAGGACAGGGCAGGACACAGGAAAACTTCCAACTACACAAAACAAAACAAAACAAAACAAAACAAAACAAAACAAAACAAAACAAAAAAACAACAGAAATGATGTAAAAAGGGAAGTGCTGATTTGAGATGGTGGTATCGGAAGGTTCAGTCCATGGTTTCTTGACCCTCTGTGTTTGAGCAAAATATCAGAGAAAATGAAATATGTGGCTCAGGACAGCTGCTGATCTCATGGTGGACATGAAGCATGAAGAAGAGCTTGGAACAACATACAGCTCCCAATACATGTTCCCATGTGGTCTACTTCTAGGCAGGCTTCCTTCCACCTCCTAAAGTTTTTATGGCTTTGACGGGTAGTCCAAACAGTTGGGAACCAATTGTACAGAAGATATTTCATATTAAGACCATGAACCATAACAATACATAAGGCCATTTTGGAATCAAACCTTTGAAGACTATGCCAGTGTGATCATTATTTACTCAGACTCATTGACTGCTATGTGATGCCTTCATGCTGAACAGAAAAGGAGGCTCAATGGAGATAGACAAGTATATTAGGCTCTACCTGATCTGATTTGGCTCCCAGAGTGAGGAGCTAGCTGAAACAGGACCATTAGGCAAAGGAAAGGTCAGGGAATAGAAGAGAAGCATGGCTGGGTTTTTGCTTACATCCCACAGCTGGCACTTTGAGCCAGTCTACAAATCCCCTATGCTGTTCTATAATTCCAGACCTAACCCAGCCTTCCTCCTAATTAGGCAGAAGCATCCTACCTGGGTGGATAAAGAATTGAAGTAGATTTGGCTAGTGACACGGGCTTCTCACCTCAGCTGCCTGCAAGGTTGAAGCAGGAGGTATGCAAATTCAAGACTATGAAGAAATTCAAAGCTTTAATCAACTGAGTTGAGAGAGAGAGAGAGAAAAAGAGAGAGAGAGAGAGAGAGAGAGAGAGAGAGAGAGAGAGAGAGAGAGAGAAAGGAAGAAAGGAAGAAAGGAAGAAAGAAAGAAAGAAAGAAAGAAAGAAAGAAAGAAAGAAAGAAAGAAAGAAAGAAAGAAAGAAAGAAAGAAAGAAGAGAGAAAGAAAGAAGGAAGGAAAGAAAGAAAAAGGCTAAGGCATAGTTCAGTGCTTGTCCATCCCTCACTTGAGAGAGTCTGGGTTTAGTCACCAACAGGGACAAGAGAAAGACATTGCAGGTGGAGGGAGTTGAGTAGAGCAGAATGGAAGAAGACAGAAGTTGAAGAAAGGAAGGAGGGGAGGCCAAGGAGAGGAATAAGAGGAGGACCAGGGGACTGGTGCTTAGTGTCTTCTGTCCGTGGTGCCCCACGTCACAAGGTTGGACAAACTCAGGGGTTCCTGAGGCTCTGGCAACTTGTAAGGTCAGTAAGAGGCTGTAATGGCCCACGGAAAACAAGAAGAGCAATAGGACCACTAACATCTTCCTTCCTTCTAGCTCAGGCTGGCCGACGCTCTCCCCACCTACAGGGGAATAAAGCCCTTGAGCAAAGAGTCCTAACCAGGAGCACCAGTCCTTGGTAGGTTTCTGCTTCCCATGCTAAACAAACTTGTCCCAGATTATCAAAGCTGAGGCCATTATCTTAACATCCTTACTTCTAATTAAAATGATCTATTGCTCTTTCAGAAGTATGCTTTGCAATTAGCGGAGAGGGAGATTATTCCTACTGTGATCTGTCATGCTAAAGTTGTGGGAAAAATAAATCACTTCAGTTACATGAAAGCACAGGCCTCTGTCAGGCCCAATATGGCTTTTCATACTCCACTTAATGGATACACTCTCATTAAATATATTTGTGTACGTAGATGTGTCTTAGTCACTGTTCTATTGCTGTGAAGAGACACCATGACCACAGCAACTCTTAGAAAAGAAATCATTTAATTGGGAGTTTGCTTACACTTCAGAGGTTTAGTCCATTATCTTCTTGGCAGGGAGCATGGCGGCATGCAGGCAGGAGCTGAGCAATAGCTGAGAGAGCTACATCCTGATACACAGACTTGAGAGAGAGAGAGAGAGAGAGAGAGAGAGAGAGAGAGAGAGAGAGAGAGAGAGAGAGAGAGAACGAGAGAGAGAGAGAGAGAGAGAGAGAGAGAGAGAGAGAGAGAGAGAGAGAGAACGAGAACACTGGGCCGGGTGTGGGCTTTTGAAACCCTCAAAGTTCACCTCCAGTGACACACTTGCTCGAACAAGGCCACACCTCCTAATCCTTCTAATCCTATCAAAGAGTTCTACTCCTTGGTGACTAAGTATTCAAATATATGAGCCTATGGGGCCATTCTTATTCAAACCACCACAGTATGCATATATATGTGTATGTGTATATATATGAGCATATATGTATATATGCTTAAGACTATATATGCAAATTGCATAAAATTGTCAATATTTTAATCCTTCAGTATGTTTTAAACAGGAGGGTGTCTGTATACCTGCTATAAGGGCTACAATCTCATGTCCTAGGAGCATGTCATTTGCATTTTTTTAAAGTTTTCCTGACCTTTTAAAGGAAGATAGATTGGCCAGTGATCTAGCATCAGATTATCTTTGATTTCTCCCCATCAGAAATTACTTAGTGGTTTTATTTTTAAAGTGCTGTTTTTTATGGAAAAATAATAATTATTACATCATAATATTAGCTCTTTTCCAGACACAAAAAGCAGATTTCAAATTCAGAAGCATAGTGGCAAGTGACATAATTAGAACCAATTTGGTTCAAAGATTGAAATTTGCTTTTGTTTTGATTCTAGAATTGGGGGACACTTCTGGAAAAACTAGAGCTGAATCCCAGCTCTGCCACTTCCTATCCAGTGATTTCTCTGCATGCAGGCTTCATCATTTCAAAACTAGGTGATGAGGAGATCAAGTTAAGTAAAAGATGCAAACTTCTTAAGTCATAAAAAAAAAGATGCTCAATAAAAGCCCAAACCCCTTTCCTTAACAGCCAACACATAATGGTGACTTTACAAATAAATATTCAATGATTAGTGATGAGAAATGTAGGATTTGCCATGGGGTAGTGGCGCACACCTTTAATCCTAGCACTCCGGAGGCAGAGACAGATAGATCTCTATGAGTTTAAGGACAGCCTGATCTACAAGGGGAGTTCCAGGACAGCCATGACTATTATACAGAGAAACTCTGTCTCAAAAAACCAAAAAAAGAAAGAAATGAAGGATATTTGTACTAGCTCTACAAATTGGGAATGAATTAAAGTTCAATCAGCGATGGACAGCTTCTGAACAAATTCCCAAAGTCAAGGTGGTCCTGGTGTTTCTATGCTGCTCACATACGTCTTGGTGCTTTCCTCCTGAACCACAAAGGCTACAGAGATGCGGACATCTGTTATTAGTCACTTTTATTCTCCAAGAAGCCTCATATACTCCAGAACACATTTAAATGAATTCTTATGTGACTCTGACTGGCTAACTCGCCCAGAGATACTTGCATTTTAAGAGGAAGCTGACAGCCTAAATTCAATGGAAGGACAATGGCAGATCCTCAGGCAACACCAGACAGAAGTATTTGATGTCACATCCAAGACAGCACAAACTTAGTACCAGGATTCCTTCCTTACCTTTTTGCAGGAAGCCTGGTTGTAGAGCTTTGCTTGGCCCAATGGGCAATGTTCACTCCTTTCTGTGACTCCCTCCACAGGAAGGAAGGCATTTGCTCTCTAGGAACCCTTCCTTCTGAAGCCCCTGTAGCTCTACAGCTGTGTATCCTATAACGTGTTGGTCAATGATGCTTCTAATATGTATGGTGGTCCCATAAGAGCATAATGGAGCTGAAAATTACAGTGCCTAGTGAGGTCATGGCCATTGAACATTCTAGAGGGTAACACAGAACTCACAAGTTTGTGATGTTGAAAACAAAACCACTGTACTGCCACTCACATAAGAGTAAAGCAATACAGTTATATATAATATATAATGCTTGATCCTGATAATTGACAAGTACGCTGCTGGTTTGTGAAGTAACTAGACTACATCTTTTACCACTTGAGTGTGCTCCTTATACTTTTTTTTTAAAGGGGTTTACTATGTGATGGAAGCTGTGCAAGGTCATACATCTCATGTTCAGTGTGTCTCTTTGATATAAGTGCCTAGAGCTGGGATCCTGATTAGATACAGTTACTCACACCATCATGAGTAAGATGGAAGGCAAAGTGAATTTGTATGCAGTGTGATTGAACTGTGAAGACAGCTAAGCATTCCCCCTACCCTCACCCTCACAGAAACGCTACAGTTTCAAAAGCCAAGAAATGCATGTGTGTAGACTCACTCAGGCTGTTGGACCAAGCCAAGAGGAGAGCTATGCTGATATTCTAGTTTTGCAACGCCTATTGAAAGCCTGCCAGGAGCTAGAGCTTTGGACGGGTAGTTTCTGTTCCCAGTATGACATGTTCTAGAAGGGGCTGTGTTGTAGTTAGGGTTTCTATCACTGTGAAGAGACATCATGAGCTCAGCAACTCTTATCAAGGATAACATTTCATTTGGGCTCGCTTACAGGTTCAGAGGTTTAGTCCATTGTCATCGTGGTGGGAAGCATGGGGGTGTGCAGATAGACATGGTGATGGAGAAGGAACTGAGAGTTCTCTATCTGGATCTGCAGACAGCAGGGAGAGAGAGTAGGCCATTGGGCCTGGCTTGAGCTTCTGAATCCCCAAAGCCCACTCCTAGTGGCTTACTTTCTCTAACAAGGCCACACCTCCTAATAGTGCCACTCCCTATGAGCCTTTGGGGGCCATTTTCATTTAAACCACCACAGGCTAAAACTGAAAAAGACAACTTTTAAAAAGAATGTGAAGTGGACTAGGGGATGGCTTAGGCAGTAAAGTACTTGTCTTCCAAACCAAGTGTTGTGTTCCATCTCTAGTACCCATGTCTTCCCCCAAAAAAAGAATGAAACAGTGTGTCATGGTAGTGAGTGCTTATAATTCCAGTACTATGGGAGGTTCAGTCAGGGTCACCAGTTTGAAGCCAGCTTGGCCTACATAATAAGGTCTTGTTTCTCAAAAGAAAAAATGTTTAATATAATTAATTATAATTTCAAGAGGGGCCCTGTGAGGTCTTGATTGTGTCAAGTGTCCACATGGGGTATACAACCTTGACCCAGCAAGTGTGTGTAAGGACACTCTAATGCTCACACAAGGAGAAACAGCCTAGTGCTGAGTTTCTCAGAGTGACTCCCCACCATCAGGCAATATGGGACTGTACCCCAACACCATCTTTCTGGATCTAAGAAATATCACTCAGAAGGGCCAAAATCATAGTGGCATGTCTCAGAAATATGCAAATATTTTTAACCATTTAGGTTTTTTTTCTCCTAAAGGTGGAAATCTGTGATAAGAGAATCTTTTCTTCAGGTGAGAAGTAATTGCACCAGAGAAATACTTTACTACCTAAGAACTAAGAATTTACACACTGATCATGGATACCTACAGACGTTAGAGGACATTACAGACTGAATGAAACAATCCATGCATGGTGCCTGGATTTTGCTTTTTGTCAAGTTTTCGTCTGTCTTACTTCAATTACCTTATCAAGATTTTAATAAGAGTGCAAGACAATCTTCCTGAGAAACAATAACAGAGAACGCCATTCCCCGTTGCACGGCACTGATTTGGACTGGAAGATGAAAGAGGAAAGAAAAAGCACAAGTAGAAAGGAAGGGGACCGCAAAGAGCTTAGATAATCTAATGATTGAATAATGGTTTCTGCATAATTAGTCACTCGGAATTCTTCCCTAACATAGAAATCATTGACCTAGACTTTCACAGTACAGGAGAGAGTGTTTCCACACCAACGCCACGGGAGTCTCTATAATCAGTTATATATTTATAATCTCCTCTTGCTCTGCTTGTCTCTGAGGATTTCTCCTGCTGTTCTTCATGACTCGGCGCTGAAAATAAAGTAGTTTTAAAAATGCCTCCCAAAAGTTTGAGAAGACATTTGCTCAGACTTGGATAGGTTTATTCAGATTTATTAGGGGATGACAGAACTTTATCTCACACTTCAGGAGCCGTGTGTGTGTGTGTGTGTGTGTGTGTGTGTGTGTGTGTGTGTGTGTGTGTGTGTAGTCAATACCGGTTGTCTTTCTAAATCACTTTCCATGTTACGGTTTTTGAGACAAGGTCACTCACTGAGCCTGATGTTCACTAATTTAGTTAGAGCCTTTGGCCAGGAAACTCACGGATCCTCCTGTGGCTCTGCCTCCTCAGCCCCAGGATTTGTCTCTACCAAAACCAATCTTTTATGTGGGTGCTGAGGATCTGAACATCAGTCCTTATGCTTGAGGCAAAAGCACTTTAAAGACTAAGCTGACTTCCCAGCATGTCTTCCTGGAATGCCAACCATTCCCAGTAAGTGTTGGTGGCCGGCGGTGTCAGAGGAGCAGCAGGGGATAGCTGACTTCAAGGTGTTAGCCCACCAGGAGGCAAATCCCTAATAGATAAATCTCGGATAGGCAAGGCCCCAGATCACAGACTCAAGAGTGTCTTTTGCTTCTGCTATGCCTTTACATGTCTGCTGCTGCCATATTTCTCTAGCATCTGGCATGGTGTGAATGGGTGGGGGGAGATCCCCACTGCCTGTAATGTAGTGTGTTTATCTCATGGAAACATACTGTTCTACTGGGCATTTTTACCTGTGGATTATTATGAAGATGATTTATTCCTAAGTTGTACTGTCTAATTAATAATAATAATGTTGGTTTAAAAAGAGTTTTGATGATAAAAAATAAAACAAGGAAGTGTCACACAGCTAGAACACATCATGAGTTTCTATTGAGGAGCTGCGGCTTAGGTTAATGATTAAGAAAAACAATTGAGTCCCAGTAGCCCAGCTAGCTTGAATTCTTTTAACCTTGATGTTAGATGTTTTCCCAGGTTTTGGAGTTCATCATAGCTGAAACAAAGATGTGAAAATAACTTAAAGTTAGACTAAGATGTTTTTTGTTAAAGAGCTTTGAGGTGAAAACCCAAGAAGATAATCTAGTTTTAGAAAGGCACATAGTTGAATGAGGAACTCACTAAGGTCAGGGAACAAACTTAAAGCAACCCAATTATTATTAGCTGATGTGCTTTTCATGCTAGGACTGGTTAGTGATCAAAGGTGATGATTAATTCCTTGTACCCATTTCTGCCCTCAATCTCCTGATATAAAAAATTATTGATAAGTAAATATGCACACAAAAGATTTAAAGTAGTGCTGACTGATTGTTTTTCATGTATAAAAGTTTAAGTTTGCAATTCCTTTAAGATTCCTTATAAGTTGCCGGGCGGTGGTGGCGCACGCCTTTAATCCCAGCACTCGGGAGGCAGAGCCAGGCGGATCTCTGTGAGTTCGAGGCCAGCCTGGACTACCAAGTGAGTTCCAGGAAAGGCGCAAAGCTACACAGAGAAACCCTGTCTCGAAAAACCAAAAAAAAAAAAAAAAAAAAAAAAAAAAAAAAAAAAAAAAGATTACCTTTCAAGATAAGTATAATAAAGTGATTAGTCCTTTCTTTGTAACCACAAAATGCAGACTACCAGTAAGAGAATATCTTACTTGCTTACACGCTGTCAATCTATAACAAGTTGTTTGGGTAAGAATATATGGGTTCTTGGGATAATTTGTTTTTTTACCTATAGTACTTAAAATGTTTAATCACGTAAGGGATATGGAAAACATGCTGTGTTTTTTTTTTTAACTTCTATTCACTGTAATCATTCACTTGAAAAATAGGATGTAACTACATTGTAATTTTTATATTGCCTGAAAGATTCTGCTGGGGATATTATAAGCTGCAAGGGAAAGTACAGAGTTAGAAAGAGTTAGAATAAACATCAAGAATAAAGATAGAGTTAGAAGGAAAACATCAAGAATGAGAGAAGGGCCAGGCAGTGGTGGCGCACACCTTTAATCCCAGCACTCGGGAGGCAGAGCCAGGTGGATCTCTGTGAGTTCAAGGCCAGCCTGGTCTACAGAGCGAGAACCAGGACAGACACCAAAACTGCACACAGAAACCCTGTCTCGAAAAACCAAAAGAGACAGAGAGAGAGAGAGAGAGAGAGAGAGAGAGAGAGAGAGAGAGAGAGAGAGAGAGAGGAAATCACCAGGAAAATACAGACTAGAGAATACAGAAGAATAATAAAGGAGGAAACCATCAAGAGAGTGTGTGAGTGTCTTTTCCCCTGACTCCCTCAGGTAAAAAAGTCATAGCACACAGACTCCTTGGATTCCCCTTGAGCCCTGCACTGCTGGAGGCTGCTCCCCCAGGCAGCAGGAAGCAAGGAAGCAGTTAGGACTCCAAAGCACTTTTTCCCTTAAGGCTTCTTCAAGCGGTTCTCCACCCATGGGTCGTGACCCCTTTGGAAAACAGATACTTACATCAAGGTTTCATAACGGTAGCAAAATGACAGTTATAAAGTGGCAATGAAAATGATTTTACAGCTGGAGGTCAGTACAGCATGAGGACCAGTATTGAAGGGTCGCAGCATTAGGAAGGTTTAGAACCTCTGCGCTCTGGGAACAGTGTTGAGAGGGATGCAGCTGAAGTTTTCTTGGTCCTGCCTGGCCCACGGTCAAGACAAATCTCTCACTTGCCAGTCCCGCAGCCACTTGGACCCAATCAAACACACAGAGACTTATATTACTTACAAACTGTATGGCCGTGGCAGGCTTCTTGCTAACTGTTCTTATATCTTAAATTAACCCATTTCTATAAATCTATATCTTGCCGAGTGGCTTCCGGTATCTTACATCATGTTTCTCATGGCAGCAGCTGGCAGTGTCTCCTGACTCAGCCTTCCACTTCCCAGAATTCTCCTCTCTCCTTATCCTGCCTATACTTCCTGCCTGGCTACTGGCCAATCAGCACTTTATTTATCAATCAATCATCCACAGCAGAGGGATGACAAGAGCTACCCTCTGCAACACCATCAGACGTGCTGGCACCAGACTACTTAGAATCTGGATGGCGGGAATGGACTCCCAGGGATCTTGGTCTCCTAGAACAGTAAGTAACTGTGGCTTTGAGACAATGATTCCTTACCCCCATGAGGATGGAGACCTCCCCAGATAACACAAAGCCATGTATCCACTGAGCAAGTCAGAGCCTCTGCCAAGCCAAACCCACTTGGCATCCCTTCTGGCCCCCTCTGTTGCTGCTGTTGTATAACTCAACGATTAGGTCAAACTTTGCATTTACGCTCATGCCTCTGTGTGTGTGTATGTGTGTGTGTGTCTGTCTGTCTGTGTGTCTGTGTCTCTGTGTCTGTGTGTGTGTCTGTGTCTCTGTGTCTGTGTGTGTATCTGTGTGTGTGTCTGTGTGTGTGTTTCTGTCTGTCTGTGTGTCTGTCTGTCTGTCTGTCTCTGTGTCTGTGTGTGTATCTATGTGTGTGTCTGTGTGTGTGTCTGTGTGTGTGTCTGTGTGTGTGTGTGTGTGTGTGTGTGTGTCCTCAGACACGGCCCTCTGCTGTCTTCACACAGTGAAAGGGGCAGACAGCTCCCTCACTCTGTTCTAAGAGTATTAAACCCTATTCACAAAGGTCTCGATCTCATAGCTTAATAGCTAGCCGAAGGCTCGGTACCTTTTTATTTTTTTTATCAAACGATATGTTTCTTGGTATGTTGCCCAGTCTGGTCTCAAATAATCGTCTAGCCTTAGCTTCCTAAAAGGCTAGGCTACAGGCAAATGCCACCACAACCACTTTATTTTTTTTTCTTTTTTGGGGGGTGTGTGTGTAGAGGGAGGTTGTTTCAAGACAAGGTTTCTCTGTAAAGCCCTTCTTGTCCTGGAACTTGCTCTGAAGACCGGAGATTAGGCTGGCTTCACACTCAGAGATCTGCCTGCCTCTGCCTCCCAAGTGCTGGGACTGAAGGTGTGTGTCACCACTGCCCAGCTACTTTATTTTTTTTCAAAGTGAGGGCTAGAAGCCAAGGCCTCATACATGCCGGACATTTGCTCTGCCACTAAACTCCATCTCCCACCCTGCAGCTGTCTGCTCCTATCAATCTTTATAAAATTTACCTGTATGTGCTTCCTAAGGAGTCCCATCACAGATATCAACCCTGACAATCCACCATGTATGATCAACAGAGTAACACCTCCAATGCACAGCCCTGCTCATGCAGGATTAAGCTCTGTTTAAATTCCCAGGGTCCCCACTTCGTGGTGCATAAATTGCAATCTTAATGTGGCGGCCAGACCCTCCTGTCTTAGGGATTCATTGCTGTGAAGAGATACCATGACCATGGCAACTCTTCTAAAGGAAAACATTTCATTGGGGCTGGCTTACAGTTTCAGAGGTTCAGTCCATGCCATGGTGGGAAGCATGGCGGCATGCAGGTAGATATGGTGCTGGAGAAGGAGCTGAGAGTTCTACATCCGGATCTACATCCAGGAAAAGAGTGAGTCACTGGGCCTGGCTGGAGCAGCTGAAACCTCAAAGCCCACCCTCAATGACACACTTCCTCCATCTAGGCCACACTTACTTGAACAAAGCCACACCTCCTAATAGTGTCACTCCCTGTGAGTCTGTGGGGACCATTTTCTTTCAAACCACCACAACTCTATAATCTGGCTCCGAGTTCATTCCTTCAGATTCTCTACAAGACCTGTCAACATCTAAGCCTTGCCCAGGAATTATGGTGTGGATTTCATCACCACAGAGATGGACCTCCTTATGTGGCAGACAAGAAACAGTGGATCTAAGATTTATGCACATGGGCACATGCAGTCCCATGCCTGCCACCTCATGTATGGAGGTCAGAGGACAATCTTCAGGAGTCTCGTCTCCCCTTCCACTGTGGGTTCCTGTAATCAAACTCAGTTCATCAGGCTTCCTTAATGAGCGCCCTGAGTCATCTTGCTAGCCCTTTCTTGTTATTCCTACGGAATTTAATTCATAAACCAAACAAAGAACATTGAAGAATACAAAGCCATACTCTTCCCCTGCTGCAGCAGTCTTGTCTGGTCCTCAGCAGTATACTCAAGGCAGGTGAACCTCTTCCAGCTACCAGGCTCAGTTTCCACTCACAGGGCCTGTCTGACGACAAATTATACAGAAGGTTGTCCTCCCAGCTCTCGAGTCTCCTGCAGTTCAATTCCTTTATTTTTCAATTTTTCTTGACTCTTGGGAATTCCATACAGGCATACACTGAAATGTGATCATTTTCCCCATCTAACTCTCCCCACTTTCCCAGCAACATATCTCTGTCGGAGTGCTCATTCCTAAACAGGACACCTATATCTATTCGTTCCTGATGCTATCTGTCTAGGTAAGCTTCATGTCCCAGGAGGCTGTCATCATTTGGGATGCCAATCACAAGTTCAGGGCTCCTGTAATTCTACCCAGCTGGCCTTGACCCAGCTCCCTCCCCAGGTTCAATCATTTGCTGGTAACAACTCACAGAACTTGAGGGGATGCTGTGCTTACATCAACAAGTCTGCTTTAAAGGCTACAACTATAACCCAGAAACATAAAAGAGATGCTTTGGGAAGGGGTACGGCAGGTGTACACCACGGTGACCCACCTTGGTGCGTTCACTAACCTGTAGGTCTGGGTACGAAAAGCGGTTGAGATGGAATCGATTGAATTACAAGGTTTAGAGGATGGAGAGGAAGAGAGTCGAAGAAAGATAATCAATTAATGAGCTGTAGAACAGGCAACAAAACAAGGTCAAATTCCTGAACGTATGTTAAAGGAGAGAGCCCCAAGAGAAACTTCTAGTCCTAAATTGTCACCCTCTTTTCCCTCCCTTGGAGAGATCCGTTCTTTCCCTCTGAGTTAGAGGTTGAAGTGCATCCTCCCAAAATGTGTATGTTGAAGCCTAATCCCATGTAGATGAATTTCTAAATGGTCTTATTAAATAAAAAACATGGAGCCAAATATAGGGATGAAAGCCTTAAAAATCAGGGAAACAGGAATAGCCACCAGCCAACCTGACCTCACCAGCTCTGCAGCTTCCAAATACCCCGACTTCCTGTCTATCCAGGCTTTTATTGCCTTGCTGTTCTGCCCTCTCATTGGCTCTCTTAGCCCAGCCACCTCACTTCCTCTTCCTACACAGCTCTGTCACTTTCTGTCTGTCTGTACAGACCTCCAGGTCTCTACAGTTGGTACTGGGATTAAAGGCATGTGTCACCACACTTGGCTCTGTTCCCTAGTGTAGCCTGCTAAGTGATCAGATTTAGCGCATGTGCTACCACTGCCTGACTTTTGTGTTTAATTAAAATGGCTTGCTATTTCCTCTGATCTCCAGGCAAACTTTATTTATTAACATGCAAATAAAATATCACCACATTTCAGCACAAATAAAATATCACCACAATCCCATATGTGACCTCACTTGAAAACAAGCTCATTGCCCAGTCTAATAATGTGAAGATGAGGTTAAACTGTGGTAAGGTGGGCAGGCCCCTACTCCAGCAGGATTGGTACCTTTCTAAAAGGGGGATAGGGGGAGACAGGGAGAAGACAGCATGCTAAAATGCAGATGGAAACCGGGCTGAGGCAACAGAAACCGAGGAATACCAAGACTGTCACAGACTCCAGGAGTGAGGATGGAGGGGAACTGGCTCACCCTTACAGCCCTCACAGGGAGCCAACCTGTCCACACCTGCATCTCAGAGATGTTCACCTCCAGAATTGTGGGAAGGTGCGTCTGCCGCCAGCTTGCAGATCCTCTGTCTAAATTAAGTTTCCAGTTTTTCTTCCTCATAACACTTCCTGTTGATATGTGGAGACCCAGTATGGCTTCCATCCCGGACAGACCTCCCCTTGGAGCTCACTTGTCTCTGCAGAACACAGTTGGATGATCTGATAGTCTGAGGGAACTGCCTTTAGGTGTGGTTTGGGGGAAGTATGTTTACAAGGTTGCTCTGAACCCTCGTGCCCGCTAAAGCTCTAGATAAACTTGGATACTCCCAGAAACCCCACCACCACTCTGCCCTTAAAATACGCCAAACTGTAAAATAAAGTTGTCACTGCATTCATCTCCGGAGCCCCAGCCAAAGCGGGAAAACAAACGAGCAGAAGTTGCCTAGTGCTTGGCAGCAGAGGGAATTTGGCCAAAGGGAAACAAACAGAGATGGTTACTGTTTAGGCAGAAGCCCAACTGGCATCCATATATACCCAAAAAAGTTGAGATGTTGGGGATCTCCAGCTTGGGTCTGGTCTCATGCCTCCCATTCCATCACCTGCCCCTTCAGAAAACCCACCAAGCAGCGACCCCTCCCCTGGGGCTGCTCAAGACCATGCCTACAGGCTACTTAAGACCTGGTCGACCATGTATGTTCTTCTGCTCTCTCCCCTGTCTTCCCAGGAGCCACTCGGGAGGTGCTCTGCTCTGGTCAGATTAAACCTGGATTTATTAATTTGGCCTGATCTGACTTATTACATCGGCGGTGGGGAATATCCAATAACTGGGGATCCAAAATTATCAGTTACAATAGCTCCAACTTTGAGAGTCTGGCCTCTGGGCTGTGCTGAATGCATTATCTATATTCTTCCTTTTTTTCAGATTTATTTATTTAATGTATATTGGGGTTTTGCCTGTATGTATGTCTGCACGAGGGTGTCAGATCCCCTGGAACTGGAGTTACAGACAGTTGTGAACTGCCGTGTGGGTGCTGGGAATTGAACCCAGGTCCTTTGGAAGAACAGCCAATGCTCTTAATCTCTTGAGCCATCTCTCCAGCCCCAGCATTATCTATATTCTTTGCTGAATCTCTACAGCTGACTCACCAACCAACATGATTTTTCACGAGAAAACTAAGGTTTTGAGAGCTTAAGTATGGTGCCCAAAGTCACACAGTGACCCCAGAACTTAAAAGCAAGGTGCTTCCCACCAAGTCTGAGAGCCTAAACTCAAGGCCAGGAGCCTTATGGTGGAAGGAGAGAACTGACTCTTACAAGTTGTCCTCTGACCCCCACATTTACACACACACACACACACACACACACACACACACACACACACACTATTAAAGGTATTGACGAGCACCAATAATTGTTGATTGTTGACTCATCTGTGTTCTCAAAGTAGACATAAGCACCTTGAGATGGCAGGCTTGCCTGTCTATACTAGCATACTTGAACGTAGTAAGTCTGGCAACCCTAATACCTAGTACAGGACCTGGCAGAAAGGAGAAGCTTAATAATGTTTATACTAGGAGTGAATT
The DNA here is from genome assembly GCF_007827085.1 of Peromyscus californicus insignis. Classification (NCBI taxonomy): domain Eukaryota; kingdom Metazoa; phylum Chordata; class Mammalia; order Rodentia; family Cricetidae; genus Peromyscus; species Peromyscus californicus. The sequence goes on from NW_026294535.1 coordinate 36,050,621, forward strand.
AAATATGCACTTATTAGTTATCTATATGTATTTTAAAAGACGTTGAGATTAAAGAATTTTTGTAGATTTATTTACTTTATGCACATAAGTGTTTTGCTTACATGTGCATCCATGTGTCATGTGTATCCCTGGTACCCAAGGAGGTCAGAATAGAATGTTGGATCCCCCAGAACTGGAATCACAGACAACTGGGAACCGCTATACGGGTGTGGGAATGGAATGCAGACCCTTTGCAAGAACAAGCAGAGGTTTTAACTCTCCATCTCCCAGGTTAAAAAGCTTTATGTCGGGGCTGGAGAGATGGCTCAATGGTTAGAGCACTGGCTGCTCTTCCGGAGGACCCAGGTTCAATTCCCAGCACCCACATGGCAGCTCACAACTGTCTGTAAGTTCAGATCTCCAGGATCTGACATCTTCATACCAATGCATATAAAATAAAGTTAAAATAAATTTTTTTTTTTTTTTTTTTTTTTTTTTTTTTTTTTTTTTTTTGGTTTTTCGAGACAGGGTTTCTCTGTGTAGCTTTGCGCCTTTCCTGGAACTCACTTGGTAGCCCAGGCTGGCCTCGAACTCACAGAGATCCGCCTGGCTCTGCCTCCCGAGTGCTGGGATTAAAGGCGTGCGCCACCACCGCCCGGCCGGTAAAATAAATTTTTAAAAAATAAAATAAAATGAAGCTTTAAAAAAAAAAAAAGCTTTATGTCAGAGAAAAGAACCTAGCAACAGACTGACCTAGAATCAAGACATTACAATTATGGAATGTGGTAACTGTGGAATGCCATAGTGTGGGGAGGGGTGTGGAGGGGGTGCACGTGTGTGTGTGTGTGTGTGTGTGTGTGTGTGTGTGTGTGTGTGTGTGTGTGTTTCACATACAACTGGGTTTTCTTCTTATATTCATCCTTCCATTTGATTCCCCCTGTGTATACCTATTCCAATTTTGCTTGGAATTGTTCTTGCTAAACCACAAACTTTTTATTGTAATAAAAGCTTCAATGTAAAACAAAACAAAACAGACATTTTAATGAGATCCTTCTGGAAGGGCAGCTAGTTCTAAACAAGCAGCTGTAATGAACCTTGGTGTCTCCCCACCACACACACACACCTAAAGAGACTAGAAAGCAATTGTCAGGTCAACAAGCAAGACCCCAAATACCCACATCCATCAAGGGGCGTGAAATTGCTCCTGAGCCCAGGCCCTCTTGTTCCTTTTGTCTGAACTTGCCCTAAGAGGGGAGAACTGCCAAGCAGTAATTTGAAAAATGCCATGAAGAGTTTTTGGAAATCAGCCTCCAGATAGACAAGCATCCAGGAGAAGCTGGTGAGGAAAAATAACTCCAAGCAGTCTCTAAACCACGACGGCTGACCAGGATTAAGGCAGTATTTTAAAACAGCTAAGAGAAAAGGTTTTGAATGTTCCCAACACAAAGAAATGATGAGTGTCTAAGCTGATAGGTAAGCCTTTTGCCCTGATCTGAGTATGACACATATCACACACCCATACACATGGTGCCACGCCACCGTGCGCCCCAGAAATACTTACAATGACCACGAATCAATTAATAATAAAAACACATACTGGTTGTGGGAGCAGATTCCTGAAATCTCAGCACACAGCGGGCAGAGACTCAAGGGTTCCATGAGTTACGGGCCAACCTGGGCTACACAGGGAGACCCTGTTTATAAAGAAACAAATATTGAAAATAGAAGTAGGGGTTGGGGATTTAGCTCGGTGGTAGAGCGCTTGCCTAGCAAGTGCAAGGCCCTGGGTATGGTCCTCAGCCCTGAAATTAAATAAATAAATAAATAAATAAATAAATAAATAAATAAATAAATAAATAAATAAATAAATAAATAAAATAGAAGTAGTCTCTAAAGACTCAGCAGTATCTTACTGTCTCCCAAGCATATTGTTGCCAGAGTGGCTTAGATTAAAAGCCATAATTCTAAGTTCAAAAGCATCATCTTCCGTCGTTAGTAAAACGCATCATCTTGCGGCCAGAGGCCAATCTAGTAGTCAACGTGTCTCCTACACGCAACCGTGAGAAGCTACATGGAAAAGGAGGGCGACTGATCTCAAAATCCCTTCCTCCTCTCTTCACACATGACATAGGTGTCAGATACTGCAAGGAAAAAGCTTCCCCCGGGATCAGGGGTTCACGCTCTGTAGAGTAATCCAACCTGGGCAGGAGCTCCGCAGTGGGAGGCCTTGAGGGGCAACACGCTTGCAGGTCTTACTTTGAATTTTCTGATGTTCTATCGCCACCTTCTGGAGGAAAGAACCGAGGCTTGCAAAGACGGGGAGGAGGTACTAGGATTCCAGGCTTAAAGTTAAGATAATTATCCTAAATCCTCAGGAGAGGCAGAGATACCCTATAGCCACTGCCTTTCCCGGTCCAGGTAAATCATCCTAATGTTAGGCGAACAGGGAAGCTACCCAGGCAAACGGCAAACGTGCGGCATGCCAGCATCAGATCTTTGCGAGCCAACGATAACATCAAACCCGAGTAATGAGCCCTGGGAACTGCGATCCCGGGAGCTCTGAGTTCTCATTAGCGAAGAGACACTGAGATACCGTCTCACAAGGGGCATTAGCACTGCTGGAATTCAGAGAGACGGGAAAAAGAATCCTTTCCAGGTTCTCTCAAGTAATCAGCCTCATCTTTGCATTTTAAGTCTCGGGATTTGGCAAAAGAGTTCAAGGAATTTGAAAACAGTAGTTACAAGACTAATAATTTTCCCAGATGAACTAACTCCTGCTTGTCAGCCTGGCGTCGAGTTATTCATACATTTGGCACAAACAAAACCGAATGATTCAGAGTGTGGGCTTTTTATACACACAATCCTGTCTGTCTTTGTTTCTTAAGGTTTGATTTATGTAACAAAAAGGGAACCTGGTGTAATATTTTAAAGTCCTTGGAGCAAATTCTTCTCGTGTGGTAAGTATGTGTGGGGGGGGATCCTAAAACTGAAAAAAATGGGCAGTGTCTCTGTCCACAGACTTCCCGTTCCCACACCACAGCCATTCACACCCATGGTAGACTCAAAAGCATCATCACAGGGACGCTGTGAAAGCTATTCTCTCCAAGTGTTTCATCCCCTCCTGCCTCACCCCCTTGACTCTGCTGGCTTTTATAGCTTCCACAAGTCACGATGTCCCAAGGAGGCTGGGATTCCAGTTTCCTTTCCGAACACCGATTATGCTTATTCATAAACCATGCAGCATGCAGTGCAAAGGTCTTTCTGTACATTGTGAATATGTGTTGCTCTGGTTGACTGATAAAGCGACATTGGCCAATGGCAGGGCAGGATGGAGCCAGGTGGGAAAATCCAAGAGAGACGGTAAAAGAAGAAAGGAGAGTAAGGGGAGCCGCCAAACCGCTGTCCAAGGAGCAACATGTAATGGGACACAGGTAAAGCCATGGAACACGTGGTGATACATAGATTAATAGAAATGGGATAATTTACCATGAAAGAGCTAGCTAGCAAGAATTCTCAGCCATGGGCCGTATGTTGGTTTTAATGCGGCGCTGTGTTATTCATTAAGCGTTGCTGTTACCGTGCAAGAAAGGCCACGAGGCACGACAAAACCCAGTATCAGAGCTTTATTAGGAGAAAAGAGGAACAGAAGAGAGCGTGGCCAGGGTGTGGAAGACATGTGCACGAAGAAGGAGGGGGGAGAAGAGAGAGGGGGGAGGAGTCTGTGACCTGATTCTTATGGATTCCCCTGCACATGCGCATATGGGCTTAGGGAGCTACACCACACATGCATATTACACGATCACGCAATGCACGGATTACGTAGGACTTAAGGCCCCTTACTTGACTACTGAACTGAGCAGATGTGGTCATATAGCTTGGGGAGTGGCCGGGAATTCCAACACCATACAGTTGGTAATTAATATTAAGCCTCTGAGTGATTCTTTTATAAGTGGCTGCAGGACAGGAGGTGAGAGAAATTTGTCCCTACCACAGGCCAGGGCAGTCAGGGCAAAAAGGGGCACAGAAAATCTTTCCACTACATTCTTTTTTTTTTTGGTTTTTTGAGACAGGGTTTCTCTGTGTAGCTTTGTGCCTTTCCTGGAACTCACTTGGTAGCCTTGGCTGGCCTCGAACTCGCAGAGATTCGCCTGGCTCTGCCTCCCAAGTGCTGGGATTTACAGTGTGCGCCACCACCACCCAGCTTCTACTACTTCTTAAAGTGAGTTTTGTTGTACTTTGTGGTCTGTTCTCGCTGGAGGCAAATACAACACTTTATAAGCCCAGGACTCAGAGCTGGGTCCGCCACATGACCCATATGCATCTCTTCCAGTCCCCCAAGCCAGCACCCAGCCACAGCTGCACTTCACTATGCTCAGTTGCAAAGGCCATGACTTTCAACGTGCGTGAGTCAGGAAATTGATCTCCCGCTTAATTTTGAAAGGGAGAGTAAATTTGGAAGGTTTTGTTGTTGTTTTCATTTGGAGATTATCCTTAGGGGTGGGGGGAAGTGTAATTTTGCTTAATTTGGTTCCAGCTGTGAAAACCGGAATATACCAGATCCTGGTGAATCTGAAACACTGGCATTAAGGAATAAGCCCTGCATTGTGATGGATGCTATGAGGCCTTTTGGACCACTATCCACCCCAGTAAAACGAGAATTTGGCTAATGAGTAGGAAAAGAGAGAGTCTGGGGAGCCTGGGCTCAATGTTGATAAGCCATCAACCCCTGAAAAGAGCCCAGCACTCCAGTGCCCAGAACTATTGCTGCAGAAAAGGAGGGAGTGGGCGAGAGATTTGCAGTCAAACCCCAGAAAGGTTTCATGGGAACCAGATTGCAGAAATAGGTCCCCACTTCTCAGAGTGCTCTCCAGAGAGCAGTGGTCATCTGCAGAAGCCCTTACATTCAACCTGAAAACCACACATGGAAAAACATGTCAGCTGCTTAGCCCCGCCTATCAGCTTCCTCCCTCACATTCCCTCACTTCCTCAAAAGCAGGAAGTAGCTGAGACTAGGCCAGCAGCTCCTGGGAATCAGGGATGCAGACTAAACAACCAGTTAACTCCACTAGATGAAACCCAACTACAGCAGTTCTCAACTTGTGGGTCGTGACCCCTTCAGCAAACCTCTATCTCCAAAAATATCTACATGACGATTCTTAACAGCAGCAAAACTACAGTTATGAAGTAGCAACAAAATAATTTCGTGGTTGGGGTCAGCACGACATGAGGAACTGTATTAAAGGATCGCAGTGTTAGGAAGGTTGACGATTCCAGTCCCAGAGGGAAATGATGGCCGAAGTAAAGCTAAAGCCAAGTCGGGCCACAGAGGGTCCCCGTGATGTCCAAGGCCACAAAGGTGTAAAAGCTCTGAGAGAGCCAGGAGGTGGTGGTGCATGCCTTTAATCCTAGCACTCGGGAGGCAGAGCCAGGTGGATCTCTGTGAGTTCTAGGCCAGCCTGGTCTACAGAGCAAGACCTAGGACAGGCACAAAAACTACACAGAGAAACCCTGTCTCGAAAAAAAAAAAGCTCTGAGAGATGGAGCCACTTGAGCTACATCTGCAGAGAAAGGAAGAGAATCCTGAAAAGCACTAGATTGAGATGACCTGACAGCACCAGGCCATGAGCCGGCACAGTAAGGAAAGACCATCTTGGATTAGAGACACGGTATTGGAGAGGTAGAGGCTGGGCGGTGCTTATGATGAACATCTTCCCTGACACAGTGCTGGCAACATTTAAGGCCTATTGCAAATGGACAGGTTATTATGGGATAGCACCTGCTTACTTTCCAAAACCCTTTTCAGTCGCAACGAACCCAAAAGGTGGAGCAGGGAGAATCTCAAGCAAAACTATGAAATCAAGTACAGGATTTTGACTTCTAGAAAAGTTGATGATGAGCGTGGGATATACAAGATGTTTCTTGTTGTGGAATATTATTTTAAGATATGTTACTTTTGTTTTATGTTGCATTTGTTTAACTCTGTGAAGCTGTATTACTGTGCCTATCTAAAACACCTAATGGTCTAATAAAGATCTGAATGGCCAATATCAAGGTGGGAGAAAGGATAGGCAGGGCTGACAGGCAGAGAGAACATACAGAAGGAGAAATCTGGGAGGAAGAGAAGAAGAGAAGGAGCCAGAGAAGGAGGAGGACTCCAGGGGCCAGCCACTCAGCTACACAGCAACCCACAGAGTAAGAGTAAGATTTACAAAAGTAAGAGAACAAGAAAAGCCCAGAGGCAAAAGGTAGCCTGGGGAAATGGCTCTGGGTTAAATCACTTGCTTTGCAAGCTTAAGGACTGGGGTTTGAATCCCCAGGACCCACGTGAGTACCAGGTGGGTAAGGCAGCCTGCCTGTAATTCCAGTCTTACATGGCAGAGACCAGGGATCTCGAACAAGTCAGCTGGTGAGGTTAGCCATATCAGCAAGCTCTGGGTTTGATGGAGGGACCTTGCCTTAATGAATAAGGTGATGGAGGATGTCTCCTGACATTACCCTCAGGCCTGCACATACACCCACCTGCACATGGCTCCCACACAAAAACATGTACACAGATACACAAACCTAAACAGAAAAATATAAAATCATATAATATGCAACAGTAGGTATTCTGAATTGAGATAATATATATATATATATATATGTATATATATATATATATGGACTAAAATATTTACCCATTTAAAGCAGAATTGAGAATAGCTTCCATACAACAGATTTGGCTCTGATCTCACTAATGAAATCTGCACTCATGGCGAGGTTATACTCTTATTAAAAATAAGCTCTTCAGAGAAAATTCAATTGAGAATACCAAAAGTTCCCAGTTTATAAACCGCAAAATCCAATTATGAGGATGATAGGCAATTTTGTGGAAACTCTATTGGAAAAATGCAAAAAAAAAAGAACATTGTTTATTCAAAGAAGCAGAAGAGGCAGAGGAAAGAGTCGGGGCAGGGGAAAAGTAGAGTCAGTTTCAGAGACAAAACCAACCGTCTGTGTTACTTTTCTTGCTTCTGTGACCAAATATGACAAGAAGCAACTTCAGAGAGAGCTGTATTTTGGCTACAATGTGAGTGGACAGGTCCCACCGCGCAGGGCAGCAGGAACGTAAGTTCAGCTCCTTACATGGCATTTGCAGTCAGGAAGCAGAAAGTGAAGAATGCGTGTGGGCAGCTAGCTGTCTGCTCTGTATTCAGTCCAGAACCCCAGGCAAGTCACCTGCCTCAGTTAACCTAATGTAGAAAACATCTCTTAGACGTGCCCCAAGATTTTTCTCCAAGGTAATTCCAGACGCTGTCAAACTGACCACAAAGTCTGTTACAACTCTACCATTTGTCAATTTGACACCCAAATATATCATTTTAAAGACATATCATTTTAAAGACATAACCTTCCATCCCTTTTCTCTGTGCTCATGGCCATCTTATAATGCAAAATGTATTCAGTGCTGTGTCAAAACTCCTATAGTTTCTAGAAAGTGCCGAGTATCTTCTGAGATGCAAGCAAAGTTGTAACTGTGGCCACCAAGACTCCTGCCCCCTCTGCTACAATGTCCCCAGTGGCCTTGCTCTAGTCAGCGGTGACAATATGGCTTCTGGGACCTCACGGGCTAAATGGACTCATCTGGTACTCTTATCTGTCTGTGTTCTGATGTCATTCATGTGCACCTTTGGGATCTTGTGGTTTCTGTGGGGTGATATTTTGTTCATACTCTAACAAATAAAGCTTGTCTGAAGATCAGAGTGTGGAGCTAGCCATTAGTTAACCATAGAGGTCTGGAGGTCTGTATAGACAGGAGGCCGGAAATGATATGGATGGGCAGAGAGAGGAATATAAGGTGGGCAGAGACAGGAACTCAGCCTCTTTTCGGTCTTAGGAGTCAGAGAGGTAAAGGGTGACTGTGGCTGCTCCTTCCCTTCTCTGATCTCTCAGCATTTGCCCCAATATCTGACTCCAGGTTTTTATTATTAAGACCAATTAGAATTCACACTAAATTTTTGTGTGTGTATGTGGAGGAGTGATAACAAACATTAAGAATGTTTGGAAAAGCCATATGGAAAAATCTACTTTATAAGCATCCTAAACTACACACACACACACACACACACACACACACACACACACACACACACACACACAAATTCAGTTACCCTATATGGAGGGGGGGTTGGGAAAAATGCTCCTCCCAGATGCCATAGGTTGTCAAACAAAACCCAAGGGCCAGTTGTGGAATATCTCTCTTCAAGCCGTTGGTCAGTGGTTTTTCTAGACTCCCCAAACAATATGAGCTTTTGGTCACATACCAGAACTTAACTGTAAAGCCCTATTGCTGAAGACACCACACTATAGCATCACAACACATGGAGAAATCAAACTGGTACCAATCTTGAAGCTTCCTCTTTACTAGCTTTCATAGTGTTGGAAGATGCCATACAGACTCCTGGAGGAGGAAAGACATTATCAGTCTTATCCAGCTGTAAGCCCTGTGAGTTACAATAACAATAAGCCAGTCGAGATATAGCAACCTGTGCAATAATGGCATTAATGTTGTTGGGGCAACTAATATTTTTTGACAGAATGAAAGGCCCTCTCCACAGAACAGAACTCATGAATGGTGTTTTAAATTTAGCCAGGAGTCTGTGGCTGGGGCACTCATAGACCATAGAGAACAATTGTTTTCCTAAACAGACATAATGTCAAACATTTTGGTTTTTCGTTTGTTGAGATAGGATTTTGTTGTAGAATATAATTCTAAGATCTGTTACATTTGTGTATGCTATGGGATACTTTTCTTTAATGATACAAAGATGTGTTGCATTCTTTTATGCTGCATTTGTTTAACTGTGAGGTTATGTTGCTGTGCCTGTCTAAAACACCTGATGGTCTAATAAAGAGCTGAATGGCCAGCAGCGAGGCAGGAGAAAGGATAGGTGGGGCTGGCAGGCAGAGAGAATAAACAGAAGGAGAAATCTGGGAGGAAAAGAAGAAAGAGCAAGAGAGAAAGGGGAGGAGGATGCCAAGGCCAGCCACACAGCCAGCCATGGAGAAAGAGTGAAAGTAAGACATACAGAAGTAAGAGAAAGATAAAAGCCCAGAGGCAAAAGGTAGATGGGATAATTTAAAGTTAAAAGCTGATAAGAAATAAGCCAAGCTAAGGCCAGACATTTATAAGTAATTATAAGACTATGCGCATTTATTTGGGAGCTGGGTCACACACACACACACACACACACACACACACACACACACACACACACACACACACACACACCGCCTCCCCAATAGAGCAAAGAGCCAAAGAGCAAAAACAAACAACTACAGGATTTCTCTGTGTAACAGTCCAGGCTATCCTGGAACTCTCTTTGTAGACCAGGCTGGCCTCAAACTCACATAGATCTACCTGCCTCTGTCTCAGAAGCACTGGGACTAAAGGCAGGCACCACCACACCTGGCATGTCAAACTGTGTAACTGGAGAGTTTCTCTCTGGGTCCTGCCAAGCCCCTGCAGTCCAGCAGCCCACTTATAAAATAAACACACAGACGCTTATATTATTTAAAATGTTTGGCCTAATGGCTCAGGCTTTCTAGCTAGCTGTTCTTATATCTTAAATTAACCCTATTAATCTGTAAGTTGCCACGTGGCTCATGGCTTATGGGTATCTTAATATTTTCTCATGGCGGAGGCTGGCAGCGTCTCTCTGCCTCAGCCTTCCGCTTCCCAGACCTCTCCTCTCTCCTTGTCCCGCCTATCCTTCCTGCCTGGCTACTGGCCAGTCAGTGTTCTATTTATCAATCAATCATCCACCGCAAAACTGTTTTCTATACTTATCTTTATACACAGAGATTAGTGAAGCTCTCGGCTCTCATCAGAGAAGCTTCTTTTTGCAAGGATGGCGTTTAACATAAGGACTCATTAACACACAAAGAATAGGTGATGGAAGAATTTCAGCCCTAAACACAGCATCCATAGAGGGACCTCTTCCCCGAGACTCAGGGAACATCCCAGGAGAGAGGGTAGGAAGCTGGGGAGGACGGCTGCAAACCGGTGTCTTTCGGACATGACAAGAACACTGCTCACACGAGCTCCCAGCAGTTGTGGTCGCCGGCACAAGATCAAGCCAGTCTAGCAGTTGTGCTTGCTAACACAAGATCAAGCCAGTCCAAACTCCAGCATGAATGGGAGAGAGTCTCATGAGGCCCCACACCTAACTAAAGATCTATTGGCAGTTGATGGCCTCTGGGGAAAGGAGAATGTGTTTTCTTTTTTTTTTTCTAAATCATGGGTGTGGGACCACCCACAGCTTTCCAGAGACCACACTTCTATTTTATTTTAAAGATTTATTTATTATGTATATAGTGTTCTGTCTGCGTGTATGCCTGCACGCCAGAAGAGGGCACCAGATCTCATTCTAGATGGTTGTGAGCCACCATGTGGTTGCTGGGAATTGAACTCAGGACCTCTGGAAGAGCAGTCAGTGCTCTTAACCTCTGAGCCATCTCTCCAGCCCATGGGTTTTCCTCATGGGGTGTGGCCCATGGTAGATTGCCCATGCGCCAGTGAATGAATGGTCTTATACCATGCCCATAAGGGTAGCACTAATTGGACTCAATTGTTAGTTTGTTTTTAAGATAAAGAATAAGATTTTGGCAGGCAGGCACCGGGGGAGGATCTAGAAGGAATTGGGTGGATTGAAGGTTGGCTGTGATCAAAGTACAATGTATATATGCATGAAATTCTCAAAGAACAAATAAAAATATAAAAAAAACCAAAGTTGCATACTTTCAACATACAAAGGCACAGACAAATATTTTCATTCTAAATGGAAGAAATCAGGGTATAACAAGTAAAAGTAAGACTGAAACCCAGCAAAGCAAACACCAAATCAGTTCAGTGTATGGCACCTGGGGCTCAAAACTGAATCACCTGGGCTCCATAGGACTTGGGTAGCCTTACCCCCTCCAGTTCTACTGCCTCTCTCATGATTAGGACCCACTCTAGGCCTGCAGCTTTCCATGGTAGATCTCTCACAATCCTTGCATTTCCAAGGAGACCTCCAGGGTCTCCATTTCAACATAGGCTTTGCCTTCACAGCTTCATGAGGTGGCTCCTTAGGGTCTCTTTGCAAGGATTCTGACCCTGTCAAACGTTATCTGGCCTCATAAGCTTTCTGAAATCTCAGCACAAGCCTCCATGACCCCCATCACTCTTATACCTGTCATACCTATAGCAGCGACAGCATGTGGCTGTCACGTGATGCCAACTTGTTGAGTGAGATGAAGGCTGTTTTGGAGCAGGAAACCTCTCCAACGGCATTCTCAATTCGGCCTTTCTATTTTCAAGAGTTTGTGTCAGGGTCCAGACGGTCTGCAGTTCTTTTCCCAAGCAGGACCCCCTGACCCAGATGTGATCAGAAGACTGTGCTCATGTTGAGTGGGAAGGGGTGTTAGAACACACATATTCCAGCCTGAGACAAGATAAGGCCCAAAGCCTAAAAGGAATGTCCTCTGGGGCAAAACAGGGTCACAAGGGCAGGGAAAATGCAGAAGGCAGAACTCTGATAAGAGGATCAAAGAGACTGTTTGTTCAAGCTCTGCTTGCAAGGCTATCTTTAGCAGCTAGGTAAACAGTGTATAAACAGGAGCAGGGACAAATAAAAACTGTTCATTGCTGAAATGACCCAGCGTCTTTCATTTCTGTCGACCATTGCCCTCCTTTCCCGGTCCCTGGATGCCTGTGGCTGCACTGACCATAACGATTTGTATTCTCACAAGCGAGCTCCTCACAAGACCTCATGGGTGAGGTCTCATCCTCGGGGTCCCTTTCTTATTGTCTTCAACTTTAAAGATGTTCACACACCTTTCCTCATCAAACTTCACTTTTTTCAAGGGGAACGGCTCTGAGTTCATGAGTACATCAACCATGTCATGTCCATGGGCCAACAGTTCACAACTCTCAAACTCCAGTTTTAAAAAGTATTTTTTGAGAGTGTTTAGAAAATTTAAAATTCAGTGTAAACATTTTTTAAAAGTTTATTGTATGTGTATGGGTGTTTTGCCTGCATGCATGTCTGTGTAGCACATGGGTGTGGGTGTGGGGGGCCCAAAACAGCTTGACCACACAGCTTCTGTGACAGACTTACTGGCAGATACCATCCAGGGAAGGCCAGCATCTAAAGGAAAGTACCTGGCATTCCAAACACTCCAACTGACAGATAAGATTAGATAAGATCGCCAGATGTCCCTGAGCCTAGCACACGTATTTCTCTTTTACCAAGATACTCCCAGACAAATGTCAGCCAATCAGGGTCCTGAACCCTGGAAATGCCCTCACCCCAATCTCTGCTATGATAAAAACTCTACCCTGCCCTGCTTCGGGGCTCTCTGCTCTCACCACTGCCTCAGACAGATGGAGAGTTCAAGCTCAAGCTTAAAATTAAGGCTCTTTGCTTTTATATACAGAATTCAGTCTCCATGATGGTCTTTTGGGGGTCCCTATGATCTGGGCATAACAGGTGCATGATACCTGCAGAGGTCAGAAGAAAGCATTGGATCTCCTGGGAGGGTAGTTAACAGTCAGTTGTGAGCCACCACGTAGGCGCTGGGAACTGAACTCAGGTCCTCTGCAAAAATCACAAGTGCTCTTAACTGCTGAGCCATCTCTCCAGTCCCTAAAATTCACATTTTAAAAATATCTTTTTTGTTCTCTATCAATACATACCTTAATAAGAGCCATGAGAAATAATCACTGCAGAGTTGAATGCTGTTATCTTGAAATTTCATCTGCAAAGAAATGATGCATTAATTTTAAATCTAGCCTCACAGAAGTTCTCAGATGTGTAGCGAAAGGAACCATATTCTTGGCAAGAATGGTCTCGAGCCTAGTCCCAGGAAGAGTCTTTGTTTTCCTCGAAAGCTGTTTGATCGAGGGGTCCACTGTCAGCATTTCCCTCGACATCCTGGGCTTCTGAAATCCCACAAGAAAAGCCCATTACACTCTGCTCCTAGCATTCTCACACTTTCCTAGCCAACTTTCAAACTCTTCCACATTCCTTGGTAACCCACTTCCATCTCGGTCTTGGTCTCCATTTCCTATATTCCTTACTTTTCTTGTTGATATCTATAATCAAATTCTGATCAGAATAAATTTAATATAAGATGGGTTTACTATTTATTTATTCATTTATTCATTTTTTAAGTTTTTTTTATTTTACATATCAATCTCAGTTCCCTCTCCCTCCCCCTTCTCCCCCCCCCACCTCTCCACATCCCACCCCCCATTCACTCCTCAGTGAGGGCAAGGCCTCCCTTGGGGAGTCAACAAAGTCTTGGTAAGACCAAGCCCCTCCCCACCATGTCAATGCTGAGCAAGGTATCCCACCCTAGGAAATGTGTTCCAAAAAAGCATTTCATGCACCCCGGATAAGTCCTGGTCTCACTGCCAGGGTCTCCCCAAACAGATCTAGCCATATAACTGCCACCCACATTCAGAGGACCTAGTTCAGTCCCATACATGTTCCCCAGCTGACAGGCTGGAGTCTATGAGCTCCCACTGAAAGGGAAAAATCAGTAGCCATCTTGAGAGATGCTACCTCCCCCCCTCCTCCAAAGGTTATTTGCTGACCAGCAGTTTTAGAAGTGACCAGAAGTTGAACTTTGTAGATGTAACCAACCTTCTTATTAAATAAGAAACACAGAACCAATGCAAAGAAGAAAGCCAAGAGGTCAGAGCTAAGAGCTAAAACCTTACCCTTCCTCCTGCGGTGGTCCTACCTCTCCGAACCAGAGCTACCCCTGTGTTAAAGTCTTTATATAGAGTTCCTGTCCTGCCTTCTCATTGGTTGTAAACCCAACCACATGACCGCCTCCTCACGGCCTATAGGCCTCCAGGTTTTCCATGATTGGTATTGATTAAAGGCATGTGTATCCAATAATGGCTGTATCCCTGAACACACAGAGACTTACCCAGCTCTGCCTACCAAGTGCTGGGATTACAAGAGTACGCCACCACTGCCCTGCTTTCTTATGGCTTGCTAATAGCTCTGACCCCCAGGCAACTTTATTTATTAACATACAAATAACATTTTAATACAAATAAAATATCACCATATTTCCCCTTTTCTATTTTAATAAAAAGAAAAAAAAGAAAAAGCTTATAACTAACATAAGAAAAACTATATACAAAAGTACAATAACTATATACAATATAAGTTCATTTGTATTTGACAAATTCAGAGAAAATAATTCCATTATCTATTCTATTGTATCTAATTCACTTTCTATCCTAATTAATCTTCAGCTATAACTAACTAATCTTCAGCTCCCTCAGAGACCCAAGAAGGAAATAATATTAGCTAACAAAAAAATAAAAACGGGAAGTATATGCAAGCAACTTCCAAAAAATTGTGAGTTGACAGAAACAGCCAGCTGTCTGGACAGTCACCTGAGGTTTCTCCGCAGTGCTGGGGCATCATCTTCAGCCTATAGGCTTAGTGTATTTGACAGACTCATTTGTGAAGTAGGATGTACACAAGGTCAACAGTTCAACCTCACATTGGGTGAGAGCAGTCCATGTACCAGAAACACCTGAATTCCACTAGTGTCATGTCATGATTCAGGATTTTAAATTCTGGAAATTGTTGATGGTTTTTTAATTCAGCTGTCCATTCTTCTTGGCTGTGTATATATGGCTTCATCTCAGCATCCCGTTCTTCTCCACATCCCTCTATCAAATGCCAGTCTACTATTGAGAGGCGTGAGCTTAGTTACTCTTCAAGAATAACTGTTTCAGCTGCTGTTCCATTGCACATCAGAGGCCATCGGCCCACTGCCTGTTCAGCTGCCTTCGAAGAAAAGGGCACTGTACCTTTTCCGAATTGCGAAGGCCACTTCAGGGATGGTGCCACATTGTCCTGGCCTCAGAAGATGCCTTTTGATAAAGCCATAACCACACTTGTTTTGGCAAGAATCAGTAGTCCTTTGTTTCATGTCCTGTCTGTCCTGTCCATTTTGTCAGCAGTTGATTCGAGGATACTTTGTTGTCCAGTGGCTAACTTTTGCCACAATGAAAGTTAACTCCATATGCAGTTTCTTCAATGCCCATATTTTCTCTGAAGTAGATTGGTACTGCCAGGAGCCAACATGTCTCAAAAAAGAAAAATTTTCTAAGTTATTAAAACATTTTAAATGCCATATTCTGTAGATCTCTGAAGGGTTTGAAGATGACCTGTCTAAAATATATCTGCTCAATTTTTAAAACATATCTAATATGACTACAAGTTCTATTGTAATGTCTAACTACTAACCTTCATTTCTTTATATCCTAATAGTTGGTAATAATAACATTCAAGGATCAGAAAATTGCATTACATTGTTAAATGAACGGTACAATTAGAAATATACATAAAGAATTTTCTAACAATATCAATTTCAATATATATAATTTGTATACAATATAAAACAATCCAATCCAATGTAAAGTATTTAAAACTAGTAATTGTCTTTTTCTTCTTTCTTTCTCTTTTTTTTTAAAACAAGAACCTTAAATCTAATCTCCTTTGCTTAGCCTTTTTCCTAACCCTTGACAACAACTTGTAACCAACCCCCCTAATCAATGAAAATTATCCCAGACCCAAAACCCATTAAAAGACTAAAAAAACCACCCGTCCCACACCACCTCTTTGGGAATGTGGGCGTTGTATTCTTGAAATTGCTTCCTGCTGGGTATGGGCGAAGGTATCTTTATCCTGAAAAGAAAAATTTTAGGTTAATTGTTAAATTCTAGGAAAGGTAACTATATCCTTCGTTATCCAGTCTGTGTATAATGCCAAAGTTCAGGGTTTATCTCAAGTCCTTATTCAAGTAGTCTTTGAGCCTGGATCATCTCAGCTAGTCATCTCAAAATTGCTCTGAGCACCTTGTAGTTCAAAGCTGATCTGTAGATGATGTTTGTCAGCTTAGTGATATTATTATTGTCCACGTGGAATTGTTGTTGTTGTGGGGCCCCATCTTCTTCCTGGAGACTTCAGTTGATGTTAGGCCTGACCGTGATTTCCTGCAAAAAACTGATAAGAGACTCGAACACAAAGACTATATATGCGACTTTTTAGAATTAGTTATACTCTATATGACCATTTATATCTTAACAAAGTTTAAAATGTATATATATATCTATATATATTAATCTTGTAAATTTTGATATAAAATGTCATGGCTAACATTATGTATTAAGTTTCTATTACTGTGCTTAAGAGGCCCATAAAACAAAATTGCCTCTTAACCTGGAAACCCCACCTGCCCCAGGACAGATAACTTCCAGGAATGCTGGGGGCTGTTCTTGTAATCTTTAAAAAAAACTCTTGTTTATGCAAGATAATGGTCACAAAAGCTTGCTTGCTCAAGATAACCGAGACATCTGTTTGCTAACTGGAACATAGCCTTCTTTTTGTAGGACGTGTGCCTGCCCATAAAGAGAACAGAGCCTTATGGGTATTTTGTTTGTTTGTTTTGTTGTTGTTGTTTTGTTTGTTTGTTTTTAGGGTTTTTTTTTACTTTATAAACCTCTAACTAATGTGGCTCAGCATTACATTTTGGGAATCCCAATTTCCATGTCTAGCTCTGGTGCCAGAACCCAAGTAAAACCCTCTTCTTTGTTAAAATACACACACACACACACACACACACACACACACACACACACACACACACACACACATATATTCATGGTCAGACTGGTGACTCTCTGAACAACCCCAGACTCATGACAGCAGCACAGGAGTACGAATCAGTCTTGTCAATTCATCCAAGGAGTCTGGTGCTATCCTGATTGTTTGGGCAGCCGAGGACAGGGCACAAGGGAAGAGAGATGGGTGGAACTGAGCAGGGCTGTCGGGCATCTGCCTGTATTCCCACTCACATTCAGAGCAGCCATCTTATTTCCGTCTCCCATACTGCACTGCCATATAAACTGTAACCTGAAGAAATGGTTTTATAGCTAAAAATAAGCTTGCTAATACAGCTGTGAGCCATGAAGAGTCAGGAAAGGATCTTAAGCAGGAGAAGGACAGGATCGAGTTTGCATATTTAAAAGTCATTCTGAAAAGAAGACGGATGTTTATGAGAAATAAACACCTGGAGCATGTGAATTTAGAAGAGGACTTCTCTACATTATGATTTAATGTTTTATCCTTAGATTCTGAGAAAACCTCCCAAACTGTGTTTACGAAGTCCCTTGTTCAAGGAGCTGCTCGCAGAATGATAATTTGACTTTCAGAAAAAATGATGCTTATTTAGATGATCTCATGTTTGTTTCAATACAAATAAAAAAGAACTCTACTTGACTGTGATAGTTGCTGTTTTTAAATTTTAAAAATGTGTGTTCGTTCATATGTTTTAGTGTGGGCACATGCATATCATAGCGCATATCTGGAGGTCAGGGTCAGCCTTGTGTGCTGGTGCTCGCTTCCCTGCGTTTGAGACAAGATCTCTTCCTGGTCATTGCTGCATATGCCTGGCTAGCTGGACAGAGGTCCAGGGATTCTCCTGTCTGCACTTCCCATCTCACCACAGATGTGCACAGATGTGCACCACTGTGTACACCTTTCCGTGGGTTCTGGGCATCCAAGCATAAATCCTCCCACTCACGTGGCAAGTGTTCTACCTACTGAGTGTCTCCCCAGCCCAGTTTTCTCCTTTGACATGGTTTCTGGATGTTTCAAAAGTAAATTTTGACCGTAGCAAGTAATTTATTACAGATTTTTCTTTTCCCTTAATTTTATACCTTCTCTGTTTTCCTGCCTTGTTTGTTTGCTTCTTTGTTCTGGCTTCTTAGAGTTGCCACTTTGCACACAACATGGAAGTACTGACTCCAGATCCTAAGGAACAGACATCGTGACTGTTAGTACTATATAGAGCTCACACGGGCCAGACAATAGTCTGAACTCACTGTGTATGTTAACTCACTCACAGTCTCCCACCTAGTGATTACTGTACTTATTTATAAAGCATAGGCAACATCAGAAGACATCTGCTTCCCTTCCTTACCACTATTTAACTGACAGTGTCCATGCTTAAAACACTTTAAGCAATGAAAAAATAAAAACAAAAACAAAACAAAAGCCCCCAAAAAATTAGCTCCAAAAAAACTAAAGATAAAAACATGAAAATTAATTCTTTGACTCTCCACTCTGTACTGTATAAAACTCTTAAAAATGATATACAACAGAGTCATTGAAATTTTTAAATAGTGAACAAATGTGAATGAGAAATATTGTGAATGAGACCAAATGTTAACCTGAGAAACGGTGGCTATGGAGTTCTTTCTTGTTTTCTCACACAATCCACAGGCAAGCAGATCTTCACAGAACACCCAGACCCTGGCCATTTCTCAGCACCCCTATCCCAACTATTGTGGCTCAGGGAACCAGCATGTCTTATCGGTACCATCACCACAGGCTCCTGGCTCACATTTCCAGAGGGATCAGGTTCATCCTGAAGATAGGCAATAAGGCAATAAGTGAGGCCACACTAATGGCAGTCTTAAGCTTCACAGTACTCCCTTGCTCCAGACTACATATTCTTTCTAAACCTGCAGCTCAAGTTTTCCTGGTCCTGCCTGGCCCACAGTCAGGACAAATCTCTCTCACTCGCCAGTCCTGCAGCCAAGTAAACACAGAGACTTATATTATTTACAAACTGTATGGCCGTGGCAGGCTTCTTGCAAGCAGTTCTTATATCTTAAATTAACCCATTTCTATTAATCTATAAGTCGCCATGTGGCTCGTGGCTTACCAGTATCTTTACATGTTGCTTCTCATCATGGTGGCTGGCAGCATCTCTCTGCCTCAGCCTTCCACTTCCCAGAATTCTCTTCTCTGCTTGTCCCACCTATACTTCCTGCCTGGCTACTGGCCAATCAGCATTTTATTTATCAATCAATCATCCACAGCATAAACCACTTTTTTTTATTCATTGTAAAACTGAGAGTTTTATTCTCACGACAATTATTCTATAGACTCCATGATGTACTATCTTAAGATCTTCTCTGCCAAGAAAATTAGACAACTACTTTTGAATTCAGCCTCACACAAACTCTCAGGACAAGGAAAGAATGTAGCCAAATCTTTAGCAAAAGTATCACAAATGCCCCCTAGGCTAGACCCTATGGAGTCTCTGCTTTCCTCTGAAACCTCATGAGTTGGGCCTCTGTTGTCCGCATTTCTCTCAGCATCACTGACTTCTAAGCTTGCACAAAAATGACCCCTTAAGCTCTATCTACAGCACTCAATGACTTTTCCAGATCAACATCTCAAATTCTCCCACAAAATAATAGAAAGGGTTGAAAATCGCATAGCCTAGTTTATCATAGCAGCAATACCAGTGCTCGGCACCAAGCTCTATACAAGTTACTATTCTGTTGCTATGATAAAACACGCTGACAAAAAAACAAGTCAGTGAAGAAAGCGATTATTTGGTTTACAATTCTGGAAAGACTCCATCATGATGGGGAAGACAATGTAACATCCAGCGAAGGTGCTGTTGCAGGAGCAGGAAGCTGGCTGATCATATTTCATCAGCACACAGGAAACAGGAAGAAGAGAGAACAAGAAGTACAGCCAGGCTGGGCAGTGGTGGTGCACGCCTTCAATCCCAGCACTCAGGAGGCAGAGCCAGGCTGATCTCTGTGAGTTCGAGGCCAGCCTGGTCTACAGAGTGAGATCCAGGACAGGCTCCATAGCTATACAGAGAAACCCTGTCTCAGAAAACAAAAACAAAAACAAAAAAAAGTACAGCCAGGCCACAAATGCTCAGAGCCCACTCTAGTGACATACTGTAGCCTACTCCTCCAGAAAGTTCCTAGAGTTTCCACCTCCTAGAGGTTCCATAACTGTCCCAAACAGTGCCACCAACTGAGGACCAAGTGTTCAATTATATAAGCCTATGGGGGACCTTTCTCATCCACATCAATGCACTCCTAATGAGTCTCTTGCTTCAAACTCTTTCTCCACTGAGAATCAGGAAAAGAGATTAAAAAAAATACAGTACAGATTCTATCACTTCTCAGATCCAAACCACTGCATGTATACAAAATAATGCTCTCCATAATGTCCTAACCTCTAACTCTTCATCCCCAGGTCATATGGATAATGTTTCCTTGTGTGGTTAGAAGAATGCTTGCAAATGTGATTAAGTGAAGGGGCTTGAGGTAGGGAGACAGATTACCTTTAATATCCTAGGTGTAATGGCAAGGATTTTTAGAAAAGGAAGCTGAAATCAGTCAAAGAGGAAGAGGGATGGATGGAAAGGGGCTGGAGTGGTGCAGTTTCTGGAAGCAGGCAGTGAACAGAGGACTCTTCAAGGCAGTCAGCAGAGGTGGGAAAGCCTAGAAACATTCTCAGTGAGGGTTCCAGAAAAGAGTACCACCTTCCAACCACCTCGACTGAGCTCCAAGTGTTGTGAATTGAGTTGTGTCTTCTTGTAAAAGACACCAGCTTCCAAACGCTTCAGAATGCGATTGGAAGACAAGGTCTTAAAGAGACAATGACTTTGACAGGGACTTCAGATCATTAGAGGTACGGAGCGGGCAATTTGAACACAGATGCACAAGAATAACATCATTTGAAGATGGAGGTGCACCAAAGAGTATGCCAAAGTTCAATATCGTCTTAGTTAGGGTTTCTACTGCTGTGAAGAGATACTGTGACCTCTCTAACAGGAGTCAAAAACCCAGCCAGCATCAGTTCAGAGGCAGTGCTTCCTGAACGGAGAAACAGTCAGAATGTAATGACAGAGCTGAACTTACAATTAATTTCACAAGGCTGGCTGGGCAATTAGGCCTAGGCCTGCAACTAGCTATTAACATGTTTAATGCACTCTCATCCAGAAGTAATAAAACGGGACAGGTTTCGCCTGTTTCCAAGGAATTCAAAATGAAGCAGTTTTCAAAGCTCTTCTTTAGTGTTTCACTCTGTCTTAATCAGAGTTTTATTGCTGTGAAGAGACACGATGACCACAGCAACTCTTATAAAGGAAAGCATTGAGTTGTGGTGGCTTACAGTTAGGAGGTTCAGTCCATTATCATTATGGTCGGACATGGCGGTGTATAGGCAGGCATGGTACTGGAGAAGGAGCTGAGACTCCTACATCTTGTGCAGCCAACAGGAAGTGAACTGTCATACTGGACATGGCTTAAGCATATATGAGACCACAGAGCCCACTTCCACAGTGACACACTTCCTCCAACAAGGCCACACCCACTCCAACAAAGCCACACCTCCTAATAGTGCCACTTCATATGGGCCAAGCATTCAAATGTATGAGTCTATGCGGGCCACACCTATTCAAATCACCACAGGTGTTTTGTTTTAACTTGCTTGCAGTACATACTACTAGTATTAATATATTTGTTAGTCTGTTAAAACTGAGTAAGCCTATAAAGATATCTCTATTCTATCTCTCCAAATTTGTTAAGGAAGTTTGGAAACCTGGCTACATAATATGTTTATAGCCTTGAGAAATGAAGTTATGAACTGCGGATTACACATGCCATCCAGACCATCTTGTAGCCCAGATGCCCCATTAATGATGTTCCTTTCATTACTCCTTACCTGTATCTCTCCTGTAGAATGTTCACATCCTCAGGGTATAGGAAGGTCCGCGACAGCATAGCCTTGATTCAGAGATCTTCAGTCCATCCTCGTGATCATCACACTGAAAACAGAACATTTCACTATTGAGAGTATTTTGTTAACAACAATTACAATGTTATTGTAACTGTAAAGGAAACAAAGGTAATAGGATATGTATCCTCCCTCACAAATCATAAAGGAATGTACACTTTGCTGAGAACAATGCGTGTCAGAACAGAACCTCCTAAGGCTGTGGTTTGTCTGTGGGGTGGTTCTTTCTTTTCTCATCTCTGGTGAGGCAGGCAGGACAAGTGGAGGGCTGGTGACTTATTCACTGTTCTATGGCTGTGAAGAGACACCATGACCAATGCAACCCTTATAAAGCAACACATTTAATTGGGACTGGCTTACAGCTTCACAGGCTTAGTCCATTATCATCATGGCAGGGAGCATGGGGGCATGCATGGCACTGAGCGGTGGCTGAGAGCTTTACTTCCTGGTCCACAGGCAGGCAGGCAGGCAGAGACACAGATGACACTGGGTTTGGCATGGGCTTTTGAAACCTCAAAGCCCACTCCCAGAGACACACCTCTCCTCCACCAAGGACAAACCTCCTCCAACAGTACCATACCTCTCGATCCTTCCAAGCAGTTCACCAACTGTGGACTTAGAATACAAATATATGATCCGACGGGGGCCACCATTCTCATTCAAAACGCCACAGCTGGGAGGCACAGTGGCTCATAGTAAGCAAGAAGTGACAGGGAGGCCGGGCGGTGGTGGCGCACACCTTTAATGGGCTGGCAGATCTCCCTGAGTTTGAGGCCAGCCTGGTCTACAGAGCGAGATCCAGGACAGATAGGGAGACAGAGAGTGTTGTGTGATATTTTGTTTCTGTTCTGACAAATAAAGCTTGCTTGGAGTCAGAGGGCGGAGCTAGCCACTAGTTAACCATAGAGGTCTGGAGGTCTGTACAGAGAGGAGACAGGAAGTGATGAGGCAGGGCAGGGACAGGATCTCCGCCCTTTTGGATGGAGAAGCAACTAGTGGTTTCTCCGGGTTCTCTGATCTTTCAGGTTTTGTTTTTTTTTTTTAATATATTTATTATGTATACAGTGTTCTGCTGCATGTGTCCCTGCAGGCCAGAAGAGGGCACCAGATCTCAGTACAGGTGGTTGTGAGTCACTATGTGGTCGCTGGGAATTGAACTCAGATGCTCTGGAAGAGCAATCAGTGCTCTTAACCTCTGAGCCATCTCTCTAGCCCCTCTTTCAGGTTCTTACCCCAATATTTGAATCCTGATTTCTTATTGATTAAGATTAATTAGATTAACACTTCATAAGAGTCTATAAAACACACACTCATCTGTTTTGTACCCCAATGATGGTAGGGTGCTGAAGCAAGGCTTAACATTTCATACCTCCAATGAGAACATTTCAAAATATGGTCAAAACTCCAAAAGAGATAGAAAAGAGCCTATCATTCATAAATCACTTGCTAAAAAGAACTCCTTTGAAACTTAAAACCTAAATGTTTTCTTTCTTTTTTGGTTTGTTTTGTCTGCATCAAATGCCTTCCTAGCAGTTACAACAAGAATATTCATTGCACTTGAAATAATATGGTGGAACCAATTTTGTATTGATTAACACATTAAAGACAACCTCAGATGAATCAAAACACAGACTTCCTCTTTTCATTAATTTGACCAAGAGTGAGCTCAAACATGAATTCACTTCTTCCTTATTCCTTCCGTCCCTCGATAGTTTGCGTTTATTGGTCTATCTTTACTCTGTGGTGGCTGTGCCTTCCTGAATATTGTCTGATGTCTGACTGCCCCTGTGTCTGTCTGCTCCTAACAAAGGGTGTTGCTGAGTATTTACTGAGCAGCCTAGAAAATATGGTGTAGTGGCATTTGCTCCACCCATAACCTTGGGCTATAGGGCTCTAAGGAGGTGGTGCTTGTACATGACCTCTTAAAAGGTAAGGGAGAAGGGTCATGAGTCCTTTCTCCCTGCTGCCTGCTTCCTGGTCTAATCAAACTGCCAGGTGGATTGGCTCCCAGTCAGATCAGAGGATGACTTCAGCTGTCTACTCCGTTCTGTATTCATGAATGTATTTCCTCAATTTATATCTTAATAAATCCCTATTACCCATTAAATAGAATCACATGGATTGATCTTAACAACATGGCATGGGAAAGAAATGAGAGATACTTTACAGCAATCTTTAACAGAGCTTTCCAGGACAAGAAGTCATTTTAATGACCCTAAGTGACTTCAAAGCTCTCATAAAAGCAAACAGTCTTGCAAACAGATACTATCAACCTATATCTTCGGGTTGTTTCCAACAGTTATGGCAGATATTTGTTGTATAAGGCTGTTTTGTAACCTATTGGCTGCTTCAGCAAAAGATTGCCACAACATAAGTGCTGGATAGTTTTGTGTTAATTCGACACAAGCAAAAGTTATCTGAAAAGAGGGAACCTCAGCTGAGAGAAATGCCTCCCTAAGATCTGACTGTCAGGCATTTTCTTAATTTAGTAGTTGATGGTGTTTTGGCACAGCAATAGAAACCTTAAATAAGGCACACATAAACACATGCATTATTCTGGGTCAAGGACATGGATGAGTACATAACTTAAGATTAAAGCTTTGCATTGGCTTAGATTTTAAAAGCTGATTGCATGGGATATCCAAAGCATAGTAAGTCTGATTCTTACATCGTTTTCCTAAAGGCAAGTTAGACTTAAACAGGCTGATACACAGTAGGACAGCAGGAGAAGCCTTGAGTGACCCCAAGGTGAGTTATTAACTTGGCTATGAGGTCTAATGACAGTTCAGTCCTTTGGGAGGTCAAGAAATATTTTCATAAAATTGTATTTTTACCAAATCTACCATCATAGTGAATTTATATTATGGATTGCTAGAGTACTTTCAAAATATGAAGCATATGTACTACTGCTAACATGCGAGATTCTTTAAGCTACATTGATAAATTTTAAAAAGCAAGATGGCACATGCTCCCAAGTAGGTAAGAAAGAATATACAGATATGCTTATATGTGTTTAAACAACTTTTGGCATGACGCCTAAGAGCATTGGTTCTCAACCTACCTAATGCTACAACCCTTTTATATAGTTCCTCATGCTGTGCTGACCCCAAACATAAAATTATTTTCATTGTCACTTCATAACAGTAATTTTGCTACTATTATGAATTGTAATGTAAATATGTGACATGCAGGACATCCAATATATAACCCCCAAAGGGGTCACAACCCCCAGGTTGAGAACTACTTCACTAGAGTCAAGAGCAATTCCCTGAGGACAAGAGGGAAAATTGGAGATAAATACAGAAGAGAGACTTGCTTTTTATCAGATATCCCTTCTGAAAATCCACTTTTTGAACTTTCTGCTACAAAGTGATTACCAATTCAAAGGAACAGTGAATTCTCAAATAAAAACTTCCCATGTAAAATTAGTAGCCTCAAGGGCGGCTGCCATAATTCTTGTGGAATCAACATGTCTCTTGCAAGAATCACACACAAGATATCTGCAACCATATAGAGCTACGGAGATATTTATTCATGTTTTCACCCATCCATTCACTCAACATTTATGGAGTATATTATCATGCATGTCTTAAATATTAATGCTACAACTGTTATGACCAGATGGTGGAGACCCCCCAAAAGACCACCATGGAGACCAAATCTCGTACGTAAAAGCAAAGAGCCTTTATTTCAAGCTCGAGCTTGGACTCTCCATCTGTCCAAACCAGTGGTGAGAGCACAGAGTGCCAAACCTGGGTGGGATAGGGTTTTTATTATAGTAGAGGTTGAGGGTGAGGGGGTTTCCAGGGTTCAAGACCCTGAATGGCTGACATTTGTCTAGGGGGTCTCTTGGCAAAAAGGGAAATAGTGTGTGCTAGGTTCAGGAGCATCTAATCCTATCTAGTGGTTGGAATGTTTGGAATGTTAGGTACTTCCCCTTAGATGCTGGCCCTCCCTGGATGGTGTCAGCTTATTGGCTTTTCCTGGATCTGGGTGCTCCCTGCCAGTAAACTGAAAATCAGGCCTTCTTTTTAGCTGGTTTTTATGGAGCCTGTCATGGCAGCAGTGTGGCCAAGCTGCTGCTTGGGTCCCACCACAACAACAAAGTACATAAAACCCCCTCTGCCCACTTGGAGGTTTTGTGTTGCCATATAGACAGCCTGAGCCAGGTGGTGGTGGTGCACGCCTTTAATCCCAGCACTCTGGAGGCAGAGGCAGGCCGATCTCTGTGAGTTTGAGGCCAGCCTGATCTACAGAGTGAGTTCCAGGAAAGGCACCAAGCTACACAGAGAAATATATATATCCTGTAAAACTTTCAAGGGCAAACCTAAATTTAAGGGCAACCTGTGACTCAGTTAGTCCTCCCCCTGGAGGGTAAATGTCTTTTCAGAAAATTGCAAGACAAGCTGATAGCCTGAAGGGAAAATGCTTTTAGGTGTGCCTTTGGGGAAGCATGTTCACAAGGTAGATCTGATCCTTTGTGACCTGTAAGAGCTCTCTTGGGTAGAGCTCTAGATAAGGTCTACCACTCCCAGTAATCCCTCCCACCTTGCCACCCGCCCCCACTCTGCCCTTGAAATATAGCAAACTGTAAAACAAAGTTGTTCTCTTTTCTCAGTAAAAGGAACCCAGAAAGTCTGTGTGTCTCTCTGCAATAACTGCTCTTCTCTTTCAGGAACTCTAACTTTTAGTTCTTGCTCTACTGGATAAAGCAGTTTTGTTCTCTAGGGAAGACACAGGGAAGTTTTATATATATATATATGTGTGTGTGTGTGTGTGTGTGTGTGTGTGTGTGTGTGTGTATGTATATATATTCATAGGTAATATTGTACATTATAAGGTGGTGAAGATTGTTGTGTAATAAATAGGGCAGTAACAAGAGCCAGACAGGAAAGGACTAGTTTGAAAAGACGCACATAAATTAGAAGGAATGATCAAAGTGACTGTCTGGCTGAGACAGGGCACTTTGGAAGACGGTGTTCTAGGCAGAAGGAAGAGCCAGTGCAAATGTCTTGAAGGTGGGAGTGTACCTGGCACCACGGGGTAACAAGTAGGAGGCCAGGAGAGATGCAGCCAAGTGCATCTTGGAGAGGAGCTGAAGTCAGAAAGGTAATGGACAGTTAGATCCTGGAGGGACTTAAAAGCTATATGGAAAGGTCTGCTGTTCTGAGTAGAGGGCTCTAGATTATGAAGTGGTATAATTGTTGTGCCTGCATGGAGAGACCCCCACGCAACACCACCACAGAGCTGATATCCAATGCAACACACACAGGGGTTTATTGATGACAAGCAAGCCTGGCTTGGTTGTGTCCAACACTCCAGGTGGAGGAGGATGGCCTTGAGCTCTCAGAGTGAGGGGTTTTTAGAGGGAAAAACCGCAGCAGGGTGGTACAGGCCTTTGTGTCATAGGATTGGGTGCGGGTGTATAACTTTTGAATTTACTGATTGGGGGTTACAGGCTCTGTCCTTGAGCTGCCGTGGAGGCTGGCTGGCCTAGCACATACTGACTGTGGGGGCTGACTCAGTGTCCCAGGCTCTGTCCTTGACTCATGCACGTAGCTCTAAGTTCACGGTGAGGGGTCCCAGACAGTAAACAATTGACTGAACCTTAAGCAGTCAGAGTACATGCAGAAAGGGAGCTACTGCAAGGACTATGTCATGGCCCTCCCAGAGACTGCTTGCTCAAGTCTCAGGGAACTGAAACTGAGGCCTGATCTCTGAGAGAAGACTGAGCAGCCTGTTAAGGCATCTGCTTGGTCTTTTCATAATCAGATTTTACTTTCTAGAAGACCACTCTAATTCCTCTGCTGAGACTTGCCTTGAGGGCTAAAATTATGTTTTAAGTTTAAATGACTGTGCTTAAGAGATCTATAAAACAAAAATGCCTCTAACCTGTAAGCCCCATTTATCCAAGGACTGATACTTCCTGGAATGCTGGGGGCTGTTGTTCACGTAAGACAACAAGCCACGTGTTTCCACTTCTGCAAACAAGGTTGGTTGCCCCGACTGCACAGGATGTGCTTGATCACACATAGGTGAGAGGTATGTAAGCAGAATGTGTGTTTGCCCCCCGACCCCACTCCATTGGACAAAGGTGGGAAGTATGTCGCCTTGAGGGTTTTGCCTTTATAAGCACCAGACTAATGTGATTCATGGTCATTCTCTGGTAATCACAGGTGTCCAGTGTCCATCGTCCTGGCCAGCATTTAATAAAGCTTGTTTCAAATTTGACTCAAAAAATTGTGGTAGTGGTCTTATTCTCATCCAGTGGGATTAACATAGCCTGTAGGAGAATAAGCAAAAGAGCACCAAAGAGAGCTGGGAAGTAGTTACCAAAATCTAGGCAGACCAGATGTGCTCATAAAAACTAACTAGACTAGTGTCAATAGAGGTACAGAGAAGTGATCAGAAAGATGGAGGATTCCTACAAGAAAAAGGATGCTTCATAAATTGTGTATGTTATATGTATGAGAGGGCAAGGAGAATTGAGGATGACTTGAAGCCTTGGGACTTGTAATTAGAAGATGAGGCTATCATACTTAGTATGACCAAGGACCCTGTGTGTAGCACAAATTTCTAATAGGTCTTTAAATAAAAATTTAAAAAAAAAAACAAACAAACAAAAAAACCCCAAGGCCAGATATTGGGGTAAGTGCTGAGAGATCAGAGAGACAAAGGAACAAGCCACAGCCACCACCTCTTACCTCATCAACTCAGCCTGAAAAGGCTCTAGCTGAAAGGGACGCTTCTGCCGAAAAGCCTTTAGTTCCTGTCTCCTCACGCCTTACATACCTTTCTCAGCCCAGCCATCCCTTCCTGGGATTAAAGGCGTGTGCTTCCTAGTACTAGGACTGAAGATGTGCGCCACCACTGCCTGGCCCCTATGTTTAATCTAGTGGCTTCTTCTGTTCCCTGATCTTCAGGTTAATTTTATTAGGGTACACAATGTATCACCATACCTGTGGGCTGAGTTAAGAATTCAGTTCTATGCCATTAAACTGGAGATGCTTGTAAGATATCAAAATGACAGTGTCAAGTAGGCAGTTGGATAAACAAGGCTCAGGTTCAGGGGGCAATGTTCTAACTGGAGACATTAATTTCAGAGTTGTAGGTATACAGACAATATGTACATTTTTAGGAGTTTACTGGCCCACAAAGGGAGTGAGTGTGAGACCCAAAGTCTTAGTCCTGGTACTTAAACACTAAAAGGACAATGTGATGAGCAACAAGGGTGAAGCAGGATGCTGATTAGTCATCTTTCCTGACCAGAGTGGTGGCCACATGAATGTGTTCGCTTTTTGATAACTTATTGGGCCAGAACACCTTCTTTGCTCTATATATGTTATTCTCCAACAAAATTTTATCCCTCTTTTCTGTTCTTTCGCTTTTTCTATTCCTCAGTTTTCTCTCTGGAATCATAGAGAAATTAACTTCCTCAAAAAATTTTAAGATGTCTAGTTTCTTTTCTTCCATTCTGATGGACTCTTCCTTTCAAAAACATGGCTAGCCTCAGAATTAAGACATACGAATTTTTTTCAATTTAAACTTTAAAAAAAAAATTCTGTCTGCGGTGTTTTACTTGCATGTGTCTGTGCACATGTGGTTCATGCCCACGAAAGCTGGAAGAGGGCATCAGATAGGCTAGGACTAGAGTTACAGATGGTTGTGAGCCACAGTGTGGGTGTTGGGAATTGAACCCAGGTCCTCTGAAAGAATAGCAAGTACAGTCATTGAGCAATCTCTCTAGTTCCAAATATTGAATTAAAAAAAAAAAGATTATCTGAGAAGCCATTATCTCACTATTTAAAGTGGCATGGAATCCAGTCTCATTGTTATTAATGGAGGTGGACAAGGAGGTGACATGGAATTCAGGCTCATTGTTATTAATGGAGGTGGACAAGGAGGAGTGCTGGTTCTCACTCTTTATCCAGGTTCATGTTTCCCCATCTCCTGAAGAGCAAAGGAGTCTTTCTTCAAGGCTTGGAAGACATGAGACTCAGAGTAGATAGAATTCCCATTCAAAGCCTCGGTCATTGTGTAGAAGCACAGATTGCTACATACTAGTGTGGGTAACTGTCTGTGATGGTTAAATTTGGTTGTCAACTGATTGGATCTGGATTCAACTAAGAGACAAGTCTCTTGGCACACCTGTGAGAGATTTTCTTTTTCTTGTTTCTTTTCTTTCTGAGACAGGGTTTCTCTGTGTAGCTCTTTGCGCCTTTCCTGGAACTCGCTTTGGAGACCAGGCTGGCCTCGAACTCACAAAGATCCGCCTGCCTCTGCCTCCCAGTGCTGGGATTAAAGGCATGCACCACTGCCACCCGGCTGAGAGATTTTCTTAATTAGATTATCTGAAATAGAGGCCCTACCCTAAGCATGGGCAGCACTCCCCTGGAGGCCCAGTGTAGTTTCATCAGAGCCTCTGAGAGTTTTGGGTTAGTCTGTCTTCCTGAGGCCAAGACATAAGAAGGTGCTGTGGAATAATCCTCTTGTACACTGTAAAGATTTGTCACTCGAATTGGTTTAATAAAATGCTGACTGGCCAGTAGCCAGGCAGGAAGTATAGGTAGGGTGGCCAAACTGAGAATGCTGGGAGAGAGAAGTGTGGAGTCAAGGAGTCGCCAGCCAGATGCAAGGCAAACAAGATGAGAATGCCATTTTGAGAAAAGGTACTAAGTCACATGGCTAAACATAGATAAGAATTATGGCTTAATTTAAGTGTAAGAACTAGTTAGTAATAAACCTGAGCTACCGACTGATCATTTATAAATAATATTAAGCCTCTGAGTCAATTATTATTTGGGAACAGGCAGACAGGAGAAACTCCTGCCTACAAGAAGGTCCAAAGGGAAAGCCTTTGTTTTTTGCCTCTTTTACTTCCCATCTTGATGGCAAGTTCATCTGTTTCTGCCACTGCCACCACTGCAATCCTTGGCTGACATTTGAAACCAAATTTTTTGGCCAACATAGATTGAAAACCAGTGGCTTGCTCTTCAGGAATCTTCTGGGCCTTCAGCACCACATTGAGACTGCTGAGGCATCCATCCTCATGGATGGAACAGCTCCTGAGTTCTCATACTGTCTACTGTGAAGAAAGCCACTGTTAGACTACCTAGACTATGTCATGTAAGCCTACCTAAAATACCTTTCAGTTATGTTCATTCTATTGGTTCTGTTCCTCTAGAGCAGATTAAGAAATCAATGACACATGGGCTGAGAAGATGGCTCAGAGGTTAAGAGCACTCGCCGTTCTTGTAGAGGAGCTGGGTTCAGTTCCTAGCCCCCACCTGAAGGCTCACAATGTTGTCTTTTAACTCCAGTTCCAGGGGATCCAACACTCTCTTCTGGCTCTAGGGGCACCAGGCACACATATGGTACACATACATGCAGATAAAACACATAAAACTAAATTATTTTTTAAAATCAACACATAAACCATAAGCATGGCAATATTTCTGAGCAACCCATCTTTCAATTCCTTTATTCCTCTTATGGTAGATTTGGCGGTAGACAGCAGAACTGGTATTGTAGATCCAGACCTACGAGCCAGTTCTCAAGCAGGAACCAGTGCCAACCACTCACTATTGGAAACTCAGTACTTTTATTATGTACAGCACAGGATGGGGTTAGCAAGTCTTGGAGGGAGGTCTCTATCAGGGAGCAGTCTCAGGTGAGTCATTCAGGAGGAAGAAGCTGCAGTTGTAGATTTTGTATACATTGACAACATATGCTCACATACTAGAGGAAGGCTTTACCACTTCCCTGACCCTGACCTGGGGGAGGCTTTGCCAGTTCCCATGGGTCTGAGGCATTGGGGTCCTTGTTAATAATAGATTCATTCAGGACTTCATCAGCTCCTCACTCTTTCACTCAGGGCTTCCTTCAATCCCCACAATAATGGGAATCAAGGCTGTAATTTCATTGGTGAAGTGAGGCTACTGGTTTTGCCCGAGTATGGAGGTAAGGATTAAGTAGTAACACTTAAAATCAGCACCTGTAACCCAGGAAGAGACAAGCAACTGCATAAGTAAGTTATTCACAACACCAAGAGGAACTGGACTGCAGGCCTCTGGGATGTTTCAGTGACCGAGGCTCACAGACCTTGATAGATAGAAGAATGTACTAGTTACTTCTCCGTTGATACAAAACACCAAGGCAACTTTCCTCCAAATGACTACAAGAAAGGTCTTAGAGTTTTAAATTTAAATAACCAGATGGAAATGTTCAATATAGCTTGTAGAGGTTGGATGAAATTGTGGGTAGTTTCAGTTAGAAGTATTTGAGATCTACTGTACAACATGACGACTGTGGTTACCTTTCATAATTAGACCAAATTTCAAAAACAAAAAACAAAAATCACACACCCACCCACACATGTATACTTTTTGATCCATAAATAGGTGCCATTCTAATTTGTCAATTTATGATATAAATAAAATTTACAAAATTAAAACAAAAGAAATATGGTAAAGATTAAAACAAGACTCATGGGTATGGAATGTAAAATGAAGGCACCTAAGCATGTTAGAAAACATCTAATGTGCTGGCCCTCTCAGGGGGACCATTGTTTACTCAGAATGAAACTGGTGAGGTTGCCTTGGAAGGGGAGAGGGCAGTTTAGTCAATAGCCATGGCAAGGTAAAGGGAGGAGATGAGGCAAAGTATAAGCTGTTCAGCGACAGGGGGATTGAAAAGGATTTGTAACAGGCACTTGACATTCTGTAGTGGAGTGTACAACTGATCTAGCCCTTCTACCCCACTCAACTGCAAGCTGTTTTCACCAACCTGGTGAAGGAGCTGTTGGATAGCATCATGTTCTCTCACCTACCCAAATGTGGTCAAATGTGGTGTGTCATCCCAAGTGAAAGTATAGAGTCTGATGGGATTCACTTCCCACTTCCCTCTACTGCAAATACCAGCGTGTCTCAAAAAGGTGTTTTGGTTAACCTGGGTCCCAAGTGGGATGGGAACAAATCCTCCCTCCCACGTTGCCAACAATGTTTTCACAGAATAAAACACTCTTGTTCTAAACAGCAAACTATATTGGTTTAGTTAACCACTCCCTACATTACTCCAGCAATATCCTGCCTTCTTTCCAGTGCATTTTCTAAAAGACAGCTCATCTTTCAAGTGCAAATCCCATCCCATCACTGACTAGCTTCACACCTTTCTCTAGCTTGCTAGTGTCCCTGCAAATTCCAGGTCTCTAACCCCTGCATCCCAGACTCTCACTACTCCATTTAAACTAGCCACACTGTGTTCCTTAACTCGCCATGCAGACATGCCTGTCTGCCTTGGCCAGAAATGTCCTGTCACATGCAGTAGTTCCCGGTATCCCTATGCCAGAATAGAACCTCTCTGCCCTAAACCACACCAAACTTCACTTTCCCAACTACCATGCTATTTACTAGTACCTTTATGTGACTGAGCCTTTCACCTGATGGTCCACAGGAGCAATAGCAATGTGTTTTCTTTTATATCAGGCCCTTTTTCCTTTAATGTTTACGTGTTACCCGCATTTATGTAAGGATGTGCATCACATGCCTGATGTCTCGCCAGTTCCCTTTTGAGTCTCAATGTGTCTATGCAGGCTGGGTGAGAGCCACGGCAGTGCCTTTTTCAGTAGTGCTCATCTGGGCAGCCTTGTAGACTTTTCTGACTTCTGGATTGTTAACATTTCTACAGATCTGATGCTGGAGAACAAGTGTTTAATGTTTTAAGTGTAGATTTCATTTTTAAAATTTGTTACATTTACTTTATGGGGGTGTCCAAGCACAAATGCCATGGTATGTGTACGGGGGCAGCCAGAAGACAACTTGTAGAATTGTCTCTCGTTTTACCATGTGGACTCATCCCAAGGACCAAACTCGGGTCAGTAGCTTTCTGAGGAGCAAGTGCCTTTACCTCCTGAGCCATCCAGTGGCCCTAAATGTAGATTTAAACGCATTTAAACCGCTATGCAAGAATGTGCTCAAGGTTACCAATCCAGTCACCATTTTAGTCAAATTCCTGGTAAATTAATCTCATTAGTATTCCGTTACTGTGTAAAAAAAGCAATCAAGTTATCATCATTGCGTATGCTGTTCCTCCCACACAAACCCATTCAATGGCCTCATTTCAAAGACAATTTGTGGCAGTTCTTCTGCCATTGTGCCCTACACCATCTTCAGTCTTCAAAATTGCACAGGACTAGCAAGATTCACACTAAATCACTTTCTCTCTGACCCCAAGTGAATTCTAGCAAAACAGCAAAAACCTGCTATAGTCAACTTGATTTGAAATATGCCATGGAAGCATGAAAAAGTCACCGTTTGGCACCAACAGGCCCCATATTGACTAGGAAACAAATTAATGGGGAAATCTCATGAAAAAAGGGTTGCTTTGTTTTGTTTTAAATCTATTTCTTAGGTCTTACTAAGAACTCAAGGTCATTAGATGCTTTTGGCCACTTAAGCTTATTATATGCTGCACACCAATTTCAACTGTTTCAGACACATTACACTACTGGCCCTTTATAATCAGACTTCTATTAAATGTCACTTTATAGCCAGAGGAAAGTAGATGACAGGACTTACTGAATCATGCTAACTAGCACAATCAATTGATTATAAGCAACAACCATACACTAAGATGAAAAAATGATACATAGGAAGAACTCTTCCCATGAGATGGTTACCTTCTTCAAAGAAACACCTATTTAACTGCTGCCGGATATGGTGGCTAGAAAGGAGATGGATCTCAACGGAGGCAATGCAGTCAGTATCCCTCATTTGGGGACTTGGAGCAGTCTCTGAAGGAGTGTTAGTGCTGGCTGGCCCCCAGAAGGTAGCAGCCAGGACGGAGCTATCTTACAATACACTCACACTCAACAACGCAAACTTTGAACAGTGTCAACATCCAAAATCCTTACCTCAAGTAACGTTTATCTACTGCAGTATAAATTCTCAAGGAAAACATGGATTTTATTTCTAGAATAAGGAACCAGGAGTTTATTTCCACATCTCTTAGGAAAGTCTTGCTTGGTTTACATGTGGCAATGATTGCAAGCAAATACATGTCTTACACTAGTACAGGTACATTCACATTTAGCTGCCCTCACCTAAGCAAGCAGTTGCAGTTTTGTTTAAATGTGAGAAAAAAAAATCTATGAAACAAGCAAAGTTACTTTTCAGATAGCAGCTTATTACAAACTAGTAAACAAGGGGCTGCCGTGGTATCATACAGAGTACAACTCCATAGCTTTTCATCCATGTGTGAGCATTCCCAAGTCACTCAAGGAGCACCCACTACTACCAAGTGGCAAAATAATGCTAATCCCAATACTCCTTCAGCTGTAAAGGACTTTGTTCCAAGTAAGTTTTCTCTCCATTCTCTCTTCTGAAGACCTGAACAAAACAAACATCCCCAAACAACCCAGAGATCTGATATGAGAACGAAGGTCTGAAGGCTCCACCACGGAGCTTTAATCTACTAACTAACATCTTTGGGAATCTGACTCACTGATGCTGTGGGTCTAGCAGAAAACAATCACATACATCACCTCTTCGGCATTTTCAGAGTTGGTTGTTTAAATGCCTTAAGAAAACGAAATCCTTTTTGGGATGCCATGCTAGTTTTCCAACATAGAAAGAACAGAACCATGTTACTGAAACCCAAAAGCCCTAAACCATAATACAGGTCTTCACAAAATCTTTATTAGTATTACTAGGAAAACAAGCTACTCTTGTACTGAACAGGGAAAAATAAATAATACCACTTTGTGTTTTTCCTAAGAAAACAGCTTTATCTGGTGAGCTCTGGATAGCTGCTGGCACACTTCTATTGTGTTCTATTTTTCAACCAAATGTCAAATTTTCAACTCCACAGAAATTAAAGAAGACAGTAACTTAAAAGTAAAAATGAAATTTTGAGTAAAGGCTACAATTTGAATTTTTCTTGGAAGCTTCCACATCCAAATATCAAAAATTTAATTTTGACAACTTGGGTTTACGCACTCGCACATACACACACACCCATTTGAGAAAGGTCTTGTTATGTAGCCCAAGCTGTCTTTGAACTCATGATCCTCCTGCGTCAGCCTCCTGAAGATTCTCAAATTTAATGTGAGAAGAAAATATCACTTCCATTACAAAGCATTACTATACATTTCATCACATAACTGACCGTGGCTCTGAAGACATATGAACAAATTAAATGAAATTAAACAAATTCTTCAGCAGCTGAGGATTTTATATACTTCAATGTTTTAAACCTCAATCATGACGTCATATCCAAGGCTGAGATAGATACAAAAATAGCCAAACATCCTAGAGAAGTTAATTGTGTATATCCCTGTGCTACTGTTTACACAAGGAATGTGTAGATTACAAAGGACTCATTTGGTTACTTAATTATGATTAATTCATGTAAATATACAAACATTTAACAAAGTCATCATATTCCAATCTCTTAATAATTCTAACTGCTAGTAGCTAAGCAGTTTTTAGATATCACTAACAAAATATATGAATAGTAGCATTCAATCCTACCAACTTTATAAATAACTCTTGTTAGACTTTTCTTCCTAAATTTCATAAGACAGTCTAAACCCAAAACTCAATGCATATTGAGTTTTCTTTTAAAATAATTTCAGATAGTTTTAAACTAACTTCAATGTATTCATAAAAAGTGCCAACAGCCTGGTCTCTCACTACTTACTTCAAGGAACCTCCCAGGTAGAGAACTGCCAGGCAGAGCCCTACCTTTCTGGTGTGAGTGGTGATACATCTGGATTCCATTCCTTGCTACTTCCATTTCAGATCTGGACCACATCACCAGTGCATTAGTGTGGCTCAGCACTGAAACCTGAGCATTCTTCTGATGGCCTGTGTATAGATATCATTCCTCTGCTCTGTATGTATAGGTAGTGGACACTTCAACTATTAAAGCAGCATTTTCTTCAGAAAAGAATTTATCAATGTAGGAAAATGAGCTGACTTGCAAGACTCAAAACAGAAAAACAAAATGTAACATGGACCTTGAGTTCAAGAGAAACCAAGGAAAAACCCAATGAAAGTATATGGGTTTAACCCAAGGTAACTAAGACAGTCACAGAACACATGGCTGTCACAATGCTATTCAGTCCTAGAGGCTAATGTACTGTAACTCACTGTGAAACCATTAACCCAAATCTTAACTCCATCCTCATCTATACCATAGTAATGCATAGTCCACAATCTACTAAACTATTAGCTTTATGCAAATTATGGCATAAAATTTGTTCCCTGTCATATTTTGACACGGCACCAACTTCCAATAATGTTCCAAGCCTATGCATAATGGAACTGCTCACCAGTACCAATGTCTTCTGCAGCATCTGGCATTCAGAGCCAAGCTGTTCTAATAATAGCCAGTCTGTTCCCACCTAAAACAACTGTGCATTCTACTACTACAGCACCTAAGTTTGATAACTGGAGAAGTATTTTAGTTCATTCACAGTTTTACATCTAACGGTGCCGTTTGTAAACCAATTACTTGAGACTGCTCACCCAATCAAATAACTGCCCCCTTTTGATGCATGTAAACTCCATCTGCACAGCACGGAGAGATGTCTTTATTTCAGAATAGCTTACTGTTAACAGGAGCACCACAATCTGAAGGAGCTAGAGTGTGAAATGAGCTCATGGAATGTTAGCTCAAACTTCAGCTACAACAGAAAGAACTGCAAAAGCTTTGCTCCCCCAGCAAACAGTCAACACTTACCAAAGACAATATGGAGGTTAGCTTGACAAGAGACGGGCTGGGGAGGTGGGGGCTGTAACTCAACTACAAGAAAGCTTCAGCTAACAAAATGAGAGCTGGCCAGCTTCAGAATGTTCTGAAAACGAACCTTGAGAGCACAAGTGAGGTTTTTATCCTTCAGGAACAAAGGCAGACACTCAACAGGAATGAACCAGTCTTTGAGGAAAAACGCACACAAGTGGAACCGAGAAAAACTAAGTACTTAAAGGTGAAGGTAATTTATAATAGAAAAAGTGGCAAATTGCTGTGACTTGATTTGCTGAAACGATCCATAAATTCACACTGGTGGTTGGTTAGAAAACCAGTTTCAACATTAACTCCTCTCTCACCAGATTAATGTTTTCTGTGCAAAAGTATCTGAAAATTGCATTAATGCTTATTTTAACTGGTATTGTGAATAATCTGCACATGCTGTTACAGACAATACTTATTTGTAACCGTGTTCATGCAAAAATCAGTGTGCACAAGGGGATATTGTTAAGCCTTATATTTAAGTGATACTTTATTATCTTTGCTAAGATGCCAATCTCTGAAATATAACATTTTAAATGGATATTCTTATCTGCCTGTTAAAAATCAATTTATGTTGCTGAAAGAAGAGGTTATACAAGGAAAGAAACATGGTTTTTGTGTTGAAGAATTGATTTTAAATGAGAATTTATAAAACAAGAAATCCATGGTCACAAAATTTTAACATTTTAATCCTACACATAACAGGGCAAACAGACACTGGACCCTATCTCCACATTCCATAAATCCTAACTTTAGTTCCCATTTCAAATGTTGCCCTAACCACTAAAAACATTAGTGGTTTTACAACCTCTGGATTATGGAAATACAGATTTCTGTAAATGCTATAAAAACAACAATGGAAGAAAGCTGAACAAACTCTCCATGGAGGAAAACAACAGTGGAACATCCTGAAGCTTCTAGACACTTCTCTTCCGTGTCTATGGTCAACTTGTCGATTCAGTGCATTGTGCGGTCAAATGTAATGGTCCCCATGTGGAACACACGTCTAACTAGTGTCCATTGATTCCAAATTAGTGGATGATGAATCTTTTTGGATACTTTCAAAGATGGCCGCCAGCTCCGGGTTAGAGCTGATCTGTGACTGGAATTCACTCATGAGTGGGCTCTTCTCGGCTTCAGGAATGGTTAACAATGCTGCCACTGCCCTCATGGCGGATCGCTTTAACTCATCTTGCTTTTCAAACTCCTGCTTTACAGAGTTTGCCTTTACCTGCAATACAAAGTAAAATCGGGTTACATGCTGGAACACTAACAAAACTTACGCAGACAGGAACTCTTGGTACGTTATGTAAAGCCACTCCCACCCTCACAGGTCAGAAGACACACTGCTCTGCAAGTGCAGTGTGCACCAAACCTCTTCCTGAGGCACTAGCTCTCTCCTAGTAAGGAAGTATTTCACACAACCCTATGATAAAAAGACCGAACAATCCAGTAATATTTCCATGCATGCTTTTGTTTAGAATTACTTGGACTAAAACACAACCAAACCTGTCTCATCTTCAAGGTTCCGAGTCCTCCCTCTCCAAGATTCATTTCAAGCACCCCTCATATGTGTCAGCTATTCCCCTCTAGGAAGAACTAGAGTCTTCAGTTTTTGAAGCCTAATTGTATCTTATCCCACACTGATCATACTTCAGTCCACTTTTTACTTTTATTTCTTTAAAAAAAATTTTTTTATGGGTTTTTGTTTGTTTTGCCTAAATTCACATATGAAGGGGAAAAAACACATTTGTTTGAGTCTGGCTTATTTTGCTTACCATGATTATCTTAAGTCTACCCATTTCCCTGGAAATGATATAATTTCATTTTCTTACTGCTATTCTGTATTATATGTTTGCTTGTATTTGTATATGTATATACACACTATGTATCACACTTTAAAAATCCATTCATGATGGGTGGTGGTGGTGGTGGTGGCGGCGGTGGCGGAGGCGGCGGAGGCGGCGGCAGCACACACCTTTAATCCCAGCACTCGGGAGGCAAAGGCAGGCGGGTCTCTGTGAGTTCGAGGCCAGCCTGGGCTACAGAGTGAGTTCTAGGACAGGCTCCAAAGCTACACAGAGAAACCCTGTCTTGAAAAATCAAAATAAATGAATAAATAAATAAATAGAAATCCATTCATCTCATGCGCATCTAGATTGATTCCATAGTTAGCTACTGTGAACAGTGTTACAATAAACATGGTATGCATGTATTTGTACTGTATGTCATGGTAGTTCATGCTACTTTTACTATTTTTGAGAATCATCCAGACCGATTTCCACAGTGGCTGAAATCATTTATGTGCCTATCAGCACTACTCTAATTCCCTTATCCTTGCATCCTTACTAGCATCTTTCTTATTGTTTTGTTTTCTTGAGAACGTGAGATGGAAATCTTTTGATTTGTATTTCCTTCATGACGTTCTTTCATTACATATTGATCACTTGTACAACTTCACCTGCAAAGTACCTGTCCAATTCATTACTCCCCCTCCCCACCCCAAGAGCTGAGGACCAAACCCAGGGCCTTAGCAAGTGCTCTACCACTGAGCTAAATCCCCAAGCCCTTCATTACTCATTTATATACTAAATTATCTGTCTGTTAGTCTGTTTATATTCTGGGTACCAAGCCCACATCACATGAACAGCTGGTAAAGGTTTTCTCCTCTGATCATACTGAGTTGTTGATCTCTGTACAGAGTAAGAGGAAAGGATCTGCTGGGCAGTGGTAGTGTACACCTTTAATCCCAGCACTCCAGGAGGCAGAGGCAGGTGGATCTCTGTGAGTTCGAGCAGTCTGGTTTACAGAGCAAATTCCAGGACAGCCAGAGTTGTTACAAAGAGAAACCCTGTCTCCAAAACAAACAAAAAAAAAACCCCAACCAACCAACCAATGGAAAAAACAAAAACAAAAACAAACCCCAAACCCAACCAAACAAGAGAGGGAGGATTTTAGCTGTAGTCTGCATCCGAGGATGTCCAGTTTCCCAGGATCAGCTTTAGAAGGCTATTTTTTTCCTCCAATCTTGTCAGCAATCAGATGAAAAAGTCGGGGGAGGGGGACAAATTATTAAAAACAATCGCAAACAAACAAAAATAAAGTAAAACCCAGATGGCCATAGCTGTGTAGGCTCACTCCTGAGTATTCTGCTTCAGTCCTTTAATCTTTGTGTCTGATTCCGTGCCAACATCACACTGCTTTTGCTACTATGTATCTGCATATACGTGCAAGTAGCATGCTGGGATGCTTCCAATGTTGACATTTTTGCTCAGAATGACTTTGGCTAGTGATGGTTTTGGATTTGTTGTCATGGCTTCTCTGCAGTTTGCACTGGTACACAGGAAAGCCGCTCACTACTGCGGCTCTTCACTTTGCTGAGAGTCTCCATCTTTTAAGTGTAAGGCCACACTACCCTAAAACAGGGGTAAGGTAATTAATTACTTCTGTTTCTGTTGTACCCTTCTCTTGCCTTATTACTCTCAGATTTGAGGAACCACAGAGTAAGAATGTTAAGTGTAGACAACCTTGTCTTGTCTTTTATTTAAGAGGAAATGCTTTAAGTTTTTCTCAATTAAGTGTAGTGCTGACTATCAATTTGTTGCACACTGTCTTTATTATACTGCAGAATGATCCTTTGGTTTCCAGTTCTACAGGACTTTCATCACAAAGGGATGCTCACTTTTATAAAAGACGTTTTCCTGCATCTACTTAAGTGGCTATACAGTATCTGCTTTTTTTATTTATGTGCTATATTACATATTACATTTATTGATTTGTGTATATTAACTGATCTTACAACCTGTAATAAAACCAACTTGATCTTTTTAATGTGTTGCTCAATTCTCCTAAGTACATGAGGATTTCTGGTTCTAAGACCATTGAGGAAATTGTCTATAGTTTTACTTTTGCTGTCTTTATCTGGTTCTGACAGCAGAGTTAATACTGCTCTGAGTTAACAAGGGTTCCATCCCTCTGTCCAACAGTACTTTACTAGGATATGTGGAATACAGCTGAGTTCAGTGTAAGATACAAGTTTATAGCTATGAGTATCTACAATGAAAAAAAAAATCAGAAATGTCCAGTAAGCTAATGATGTACTCCAGTAATCAAGAGATTGAGACCAACCTGGGCTATACAAGTTTCAGGCCAGTTTGTGCTCAAGAGTGAGATTCTACCTCAAACATCCAAAAGATTTAGAAAAATAATAAACAAAACCCAAAAAGCAGAAAGAAAGAAACAATAAAGATCAGAGCGGAAATCGGTGAGGCAGAAATCAAGAGATTCCTAATAACACAAGAAATTAATGAAACAGAGTTGGTCTTTTGAAAAGATAAACAAAACTGACAAACCATTTTCTTTAAAGAGGAAGTAAGAGGCAAATTAATTAGCCTTGAGACAGAACAAGAAATATTACAACAGACACCACTGAAATCCAAAAAGACCATTAGGGAAGACTGTGACAAAGTAGACGCAAATCAATGAAAAATTCTAAGAACTGAATAAATTTCTAGATCTATTTGAGCTATAAAACTGAACCGAGCCAGGCAGTGGTGGCACACACCTTTAATCCTTGCACTGAGGCAGAGGCAGGCGGAACTCTGAGTTCAAGGCCAGTCTGATCTATAGAGTTCCAGGACAGCCAAGGTTACATAAAAAATTCAGCCTCAAAAAACAAACAAAACAAAACAAACAAAACCAAGAAGATGTATAGAACTGTGGTGGTTATTTATGGTTAATTTTTTGTCAACCTGATACAAGTCAGAATTTTGAGAACAGAGAAGTTAACTGAGCAATGTCCCCATCAGACTATACTATCTATAGGTAAGTCTGTGCATTTTCTTAACAGACTAATGTGGAAGGGCCCAGCAGGCCACTGTAAGTGATGCTGTCCCTGGGCAGAGGTGCTGGAGTGAATAAGAAAGCAAACCGAACAAATCAGGAGAGGCAAGTAGTGAGCAGCACTCCTTGGCCTCTGCATCAATTTCTGCTTTGACTTCCTGTCTTAAATTCCTTCATGGCGGTCTAGAAGCTGTAACAGGAAATAAACCCTCTCCTCCCCAAGCTGCTTTTGGTCATGGTCTGTATCACATCAATAGAAAGCAAACTAAAAGCAAACTAAAATGCAATGGGATTTTTCACAAGAAAGACAACCCCTAGACT
Source organism: Peromyscus californicus insignis (assembly GCF_007827085.1). Taxonomy (NCBI): domain Eukaryota; kingdom Metazoa; phylum Chordata; class Mammalia; order Rodentia; family Cricetidae; genus Peromyscus; species Peromyscus californicus. The sequence continues at coordinate 36,093,229 of NW_026294535.1, forward strand.
GAAGAGATGAACTTCTGAATTCTACCAGACCTTGAAGACACACCAATGCTCCTCAAAGTGTTCCGTGAACCAGAAAGAGAACAAAATTAAATTTCCAAAGTCAGAGAAAATAATAAGCTAGAAATCTAGAGTTTGTAAAGTATCAGAAAAAGAAAAGTTTTTATCTTTTCCCTTCCTCGCGCCCCCCCCCCCCCCCCGCCCCCCCGCCCCAAAACAGGGTTTTTGTGTAGCCTTGGGTGTCCTGGGTGTAGAACAGGCTGGCCTTGAACTCACAGAGATCTGCCTGCCTCTGCATGCTGAGTGCTGGGATTAAAGGTGTGTACCACCACTGCTTGACTTTTTTTGTTTGTTATTCAATTAATTTTATGAAACGAAACAGCAACAAAAGTCCATTTTCTTGGCATGGTGGCATATGCCTGTAATCTCAGCATTTAGGAGGCTCAGACAAGTTGGAGAGTTGAAAGCCAGCCTAACTAAAACACAAGATTCTGCCTCAGAATACACACACCCACACATACCATGTAAACTGCACATACTAATTAAGAATTTTAAAATTTATGGTCACAAAATTGAACATTTTATCTGAAATAAAGAGTTCTTTTCCACAGCCCGTAATTCCTATGCCCAATGTAGCCTAAGTTGCTGCCTTGCAACAATTACCTTGGTTGTACATGTAGCGCGCAGTGGCTCAACAAGTCGGTCCAACCTTTGTAGTACTGCACTTGGACAAAGGGTAGATAGTCGCACCAACATTAAAAATGTTAGCATCTATAAGGAAGAAAAAATTTTTTCTGACAAAAATCCACATTCTGTCACTTTTTTAAATAGAAAAATGATTAGTATGCAAATTAGAGCATCATCGTAATTGAATCTGCCAATCAAATCAGGTCATTGCAAACCTTACTAAGGTGAATGCTAGGGAAACATCAGCTTCCATGTGGGTTCTACAATACAAAACTAGAAAATTGTTTTTCAGTTTTGACTGCACATCAGAATCACCTGGGTGGATGCATTAGAACACCCATTCCTCAGCCCCACCCCTAGAGAGTTATTTCACCTGTCAGCAGGGAGGGAACTCGTACTTCTGAAAAAGCTCATATGCAATATAAACTAAAATTCACTGGATTAGAAACGTGCTCAACGAAAGCAAAACTATAGACATTTCCACTTTCTCAGTGGAGTTCGGGAGGGCAGATGTTCTTCAAGGGAGTCCATACAAAACTTGGAAAATCTCTACTAAAACATTCTTTCTCCCTTGGACTATGAATGCCTATGATTGCATCGTGAAAGCTGGAATTCTGGTACCTTACATGGCTCAAGCTCAGCAGAAGGCCAAAGGCCCTGTTAACGAGTATCATGAAAAGGATATGATTCATTTACTTGATTGTCTTTTAAATCACTCATTTACTGACATATTGAAAGAGAAATAGGAAAGGAAGACACAGAAGCAAAATCCATGCTCTAAGCCTAAGAAGCAATGTGACTCCTTCTAAGGCTCTGCAACTGCTGGGTCTGAAAAGACAGTTAGCCCAGCCTGAAACACAGCCCATGAAACTTCATCAAGACACCGGGAAAGAAAGCAAGCTGTCGCTAGTTTCTCATTAGGACAGGCCTGAAATGTCACAGTTGTACTTTCAGCAGTAAAATGTGTCTGGATGGAGGCAAAGAATATGGGTAAGCACTATTCATTAAGGAGGCCGGAAATACATTTCTTAAACATTTGAGGTCCACTTCTCTTCCTTCTTTAGTAAAGAAAGGTTTTGGATTTTTCCTGTAAAGTAACTGATGGCACAATGTCTTTCTACATCTTCTGCACATACAGTTTATAAGGTGCTTACTAAAGATCTTAGTAGATGGCTTAATTTTTCTTACTTACATACCCCCAAGTAAATTACAAGCATAAAAGTTGTTGTATCAAAGTCTATTAAATCGTTCTATAGACACTCACAAACATCTTACCTTAATATCATAATGGTCCTTCAACCCATCTTCAACATGATTTAGAAATTCAAAGATGTCCAGTCTATCAAGACAGCTGTCGAGAAGTGTATACATGCACTCAAAAGCTGCTTTTCTGATGTCCAGACCGTCATCAACCGTGTGTTTGAAAGGACCCATTTCTACCTGTTAGAACAAGAAGGAACATGCGAGCACGTGACAACTACAGACAGGTGCAAGGTACCTAATGTGACCTAACTCACTTACCTCTCGTATAAGCTCCTTCCTAACTTTTGTCTCATTGTAAAGATGCGGGAGAACAGAGTCCAGAAGATCCCGTATCAGCGATGGCTTGTTGTGGGCTGCAGAATTGAATGTGACCAAGGCCACTCTTCTTACGTTCAAATCTGGGTCTTCCAAAGTTTTTAGAAAATCACCTGAAAAATGTAAAAGAAACAACACACTTCTGGTAAGCTTAGGACACAGCTACACAGCATTTTTTCTAAACTGACTTAGTGATTATGGGTCTCACTGCTATTTCTTCAATGCAAGTCAGAGAACCAGACACAAGATTATTTCAGCAGTATGGAAACAAACCACTATTAATAAATGTGTGTACATTTTTCATTGATAACTCACTCTTGGCACATAAAATGCAGAGGGCATATAAAGCAGTACCTAAAGTTCCTCACTCACTACTTTTTATAAACAGATGAGTTGCTCAGAAGCAATGGAGCCAGTAGCCAACAAACATACACCTTAAAATTCCTTACATTTCACTACAAGCAGCAAGAAACTAAGCTCCTTGGTGAATAAGCTGGCTTTTTGGAGCCCATTAACTATGATGTAGGGGGAGGGGCCTGGACCTGCCTCTACTGAATGTACCAGGCTCTGCTGACTCCCCATGGGAGACCTTACCTTGTTGGAGGAGGGGATGGGGGTGGGCTGGGGAGGGAAGGCGGGAAGGGTGGGAGGAGGGATGAGAGGGGGATCTGTGATTGGTATGTAAAATGAATACAACTCCCTAATAAAAAAAGAAGCTAAGCTCACTATAGACTCAGCAGCAATACAATTCATCAAAGGACAGGAAATCAATTGCACATCCTAATGTTATCTGTGTCTTCAGGGAGAAACACAGGAACTAGTAAGAGCACAGGAGCGCTGTGAGGAAACTAAAACCTAACAGGACAAATGCCAAATACCCCGCTCCTTAGAAACAGATTTAAAGTCTGCTATTATGAAAACGTGCAGAAAGAAATTACAATGTAAATCCTTAGGATCCCGCCCACATATGTGCTTCAGGTCATTTCCCGTATTAACTGCGAAGCTTTGGGCAGATACGTTCAGTCGAGAGCCTTATATCCCAGTCAAGCCAGTGCTTTCAGGGTCACCGAGAGGAGGGAAAGCATGCATACTGTTGAACAGTGTCTGGCAGACAGGGACTGAACAGAGAGTAACCTCTTCTGGACAACCCCAACTCTATCACCACCAATCCTTCAGAACAGGGAAATGAATTCAGGGTGACTCGAAACTGGACTATCAATTTCAAGTAGAGCAAACGGATAAAATGAGGGGGAACCACAGACTACAGGCACTGCATATTGTTAAAATAAATGCTGAGACACTGGAATCTTCTAGCAGGTTCTCCCCCACCCCAGTCCTATCTTTCACAACACAAATGTCTGAGACAAGAAGGGAATAGACATCTTCTCACATAAACTATTTGTATCTGTATCTGATCTAACTCTAAACTAACTGTAGGCCCCTTTATGCAGTTCAAAGTGTTCACTACCCCTGACTCCCTTTCCTGCACATGAAGAACCTGCTTAGCCACATCCCTCGTCCCCTTCCTCGTGCCCATCACCTGTCCTTAAGAAAACAGCAGTTGTGCCCTGAGGGATTTGGATTGCTATTAGCATTAGGATAACTGACCACGAAGACAAGAAAACAGCAAAGCTGTCGAAGTCTACTTCTAGACACTAACTCCGGTCTTAACAAAAACAGCGACGGCTCTAGTTTTTCCTGGGCTTCCTCTCAACACTTCTGAAAATAAGCGCTGCTTCTTTTTGTTCTTAGGTTTTCTTCACCTTATGTGGGAACTTCTCCATGGATCCTCTCAGAGCTAGAGGGTTCCAAGCAACCATCAGAAATTGAGGCTCTAACAACTCCAGTAAGATTCCTTTCTATTGAGAGGAAACTTCTAACTGGTCAGACAGATTTAACACCTATGTGCTTTATTCATTAAGACTATTTTAGGTCATCACCAAAAATATGATGACCAAGGAGGATAACTATGAAGACATGCTGCCATATTTAGCGACCTCCGTGCTGAGCAAATCACCTGGTAGTTCTTTTTGATAAAGAAATGCCTATATAAATTTAACTGCTAAACCTGTAAACCATACATTATGAATGATCTTTGTAATGGAACAATTACCTTGGTGCATTTTACCTCCTCAGTAATAAGAATGTTCACAGTGCCGGTCTTAGTTACTGAAGTAACAGTACCATGACAAAACTGTCTTTCCCAAGTAGCTATCCAGTATTTGTCGTCTCCACTCACCTATGCAGTTCTTTAATAGGGGATCAATGGGCTGAGGATGATCAGAAATAGTAAACTTCACAGCTGTAACCACTGAGCTTCGGGCATATGAAGACCCTAATTAAAAACATAATGCAAGTCTATTGGTATGCATTCCACTAATGTTCATGAATGACATTTTACAACTGTGTCACAAACTTCATAAAACTCATCATTGTCCCCAAAGGCTGTCTTCTAGCTCTTGAGATACTAATCAGGAGTTTTCTTACCTTAAAAAAACAATCTTACTAGATTTTACAAGAAAACTTGTCTTCTATGAAGGAGGAATCCAGGGAACCAGCAACAGGGGACCGAGCCCTCACCAAAGGGGCTGGTTAAATCTATGAAGGGACTGGTTCAGTCTATAAACAGTTTATCAAATTGTTAAACTAAACATTTTAAGAATGAACAGCTTTATCACCTATTTATTCTAACCAGGTAAACACTGATAAATCAAAAATCTCTTTTATTTCTTGCATTTAAATTCAATAATTTCTGCAATTTTAATATAGTAAGTACTACCAAGGTCTTCTTTTTAAATTCAAGACCTGCCTTCCCTGTATTTTAATTCAAAAAATAACAATAAAATGTAGTCAGCATAAAGAACTAGATCACACTACTAAAGAATTACCCAATCAGGCTTTATCCTTCTCAGAAACAGTCTCATGAATATCACTTCACATTACAACACATGGCATACATACACCACAAACATGACTTTAACACACTAAAATAAAAAAGCAGATGGTTTTAGTTCCTCAATGGGCATCTTTCAAGGCAACTCAGTCAATGAACTTAGAGATAAGAACATCTAGACACCCCTAGATACCCACCTGATATCAAATACCCTTTAAGCCGAGGAAGGAGCGTTTCAGGATCTATGAGAGTGAGCTTCCCTAGACATTCAGCGACAACGTTTCTGGTGCCTTCCTCTGCACACTCACAGTGCTTTAGCAGCAAGGCCCAGATGTTCTCAACATACGGCTTAAGGCCTGCCACTGACGCAGAGCTGATGATCTCTTTCAAGGAATGAAGCAGAAGGTATTGCCTCTTGGGCTGACTGGTTATTTCTTGGAGTACAAATGGCAGATACTCAGGAAGGTTGCCTACACTAATGCTGCCTAGTGCGTAGGATGCAGCTGATTTCACTTCTTCACTAGGAGATGAGAAAGCCTCCAAAATTACAGATTTCAATTCCAATTGCCCACTTAAGTCAATATGATGTCCAACTTCTCCAAGAGAAAGGAGTGCTAAGAGACGAATAGAATCTGTAGACCTTGAATTCTTGACATCTTGAATAAACTGACCTACTACAGCAGGTCCCTCTTTAGGGCATGCTCGGGTAAGGGCAGCTACACATTTGGCAATGGAGTAGTAAGACTGCTTATGAGTAAGAGCTGTGCTCTGAGAGTAAACTGGACCAGTCAGCATGCGCAACAAATCCATGTAGCCTAGATTGTTTGTTCCAGTGACAACCAGAGCTTGGAAAAAGTCTAGCATGGCACTAAGAGCTCCGCCCTGCAGTAGAGGTGATCTCACAAGTCCGATCAGTTCATTGAGAATGGATCCACTTATCTTTGAAAGGGAAGAGGGATAGACTTTTGCCAGGGTAGTAAGAAAGCTGATAGCCATCTGCGAAACATGCATATCACTTTCGCTGATGAGAGGAGGGAGCTCGTCCAGGACCGCATCAATCATGGCGGTTGTCAAGCTGTCACTATAGTTCTTAATGAGAATATCCAGGGCCGAAAGGGTCCCCAGTTTCAAAGCTCTCTGATTTTTCCTGAGAAATGAGGCAAGGATGGGCACTCCTTCTCCCAGGACAGGCCTCAAGTCTATCTTCAGAGGTGACCCGGCAATCAGTGTCAACGCTTTCACTGTAGTTAGCCGGGTAATTTCATTCTTGAGTCTCTCCAAGAAGATCTGAAGTGTATTGGATAAGTCAGGCCCCAAGTTGTCTCCAAGGTTGCAAATAATTTGTCCCATACAGGAAATAGCCCTTTCCTTGACTTCCTGGTCAATGTCAGCTGCTTTTAAGCGCTTAATCGTACAGGTAAACAGATCTTTGATGTAAGGAGTTGCATCAAAGGAGGAAGGCTGATCTAAGGGGCGGATCACTTTAACAAGCTGCTGAGTGACAAGAAGGGCTTCTGAGGTGATCTTGTAAAACGGGTCTCCAACACAAGCCACCACCGGAGGGACCAAAGCCTGCACGTGAGGGTGGAACACTTGAGGGGAGTGGTTACAGAGGATTACGTAGAGGCATGACAGCGCATCAATCTTCAAATTCGATGAGCTGGACTTATCATTCAGTGAGAAAATGATTCCTGAAAAGCCAATAAAAGCATCTAATCATTTCTATGCAGTTCTCAAATAATGAAAAACCAGCCCCTGAAAGAGTGTTACAATTTCCATCTGCATAAAACCTCTAAAACGGCAGATGCTTTACAATCTATATATAGAAAATACTAAATCCCCTTTACTTACAGGGGGATAACTTCATGTGCTCAAATGGTCACAATTAAAATGTTGTAGGTCCAAATTGTCACAAACTTCCCTTTTAAGCAAAACAATCCTTCAAGCTTATTTAAGTGCGAAAATAAAAAGTACTTCAGAAGTATCCCAAGAGACTGTCCCCTACATACCTGGTACAAGTACAGGAATGTGCTGCGTCAGTGCCCCAGGTAATACATTCACCAGTTCAGTTAACATGTTGAAACAACACTGTCGGGTCTTGACACTTTTTTCTTTCATCTGTTTGTGCAGAGCTTTAACGATGTTGGGAACCTGCAATTGTCACTTATCATCAGCCAGTTGACCAAAGGTACTTCCTCCATATACTTAATATGACTTACAGGACAAAGACTCTTGTTTGTCACATTTCCAGTTCAGCTCTCCAATATTGCTAAGGCAGACACTATATATAGGAACCAAGTTTAAATGTATTCATGCACTGTACATACTGTATTATAACTGTATCTGCTGATAGCATCAAGGAACTGGAGAAAAGCCTTCCTAACAAGCAACAAGTCTTCAATGACTTCAACCACTTCCAACCAAAGATTTAAGCATCAATTTGTAAATAGAAAAATACCAGAAAGGAAATTATGGAAAACTACCCATCAAATTGGTGTTTTTTCTCTTTTTTAGTTTGCTATTACAATAAAAGACATTGCACCTCAAAGGTACAAGGAGCAGGGGTAAAATTCAGAGACATCTGATGTAAACTTTCTAATGTTTAGTAAACTTCAGTGTATTCTTCACTGACAAGTCATGGATGCAAGGCTATGGACAGGGATCTCCCCCACAAGAGATTAAAACACCCTCTTCCTTACACAGACAAATTTCATATATAAAAATGATCTCAGAAATAAAGGCAATAGAGATTCTCAGAATTCCTGAGAATTCATGGTTCTACTAAACAATTTCTCTATGCTGTCTGTCTACTTATCTATTATCCATCCATCTATTCATCCTCCATCTATTTTAATTAATCTCCACATTCACTTTTATTAACAAGCTCAGCTCAAAATGTATTTGCATTACTTAAAAATAAGGTGACAGCCAGACGGTGGTGGCACACACCTTTAATCCCAGCACTTGGGAGGCAGAGGCAGGCGGACAGATCTCTCTAAAATACAGATGGAACTACAAGGCATGGCAGATGATGCCTGTCATCTTAGCACTTGGGGGCAGAGGCAAAAGGACTGCCAAGAGTGCGAGTCAGCTTGGGACCATCTCAGAAACAAAGCAAAAACACAAAAATGCCTACAGCTGCTACAGGAATTACATATAGACAGGAAAATGCCTATTATGAACAAAATATTCAGTAAATGGGAGTGATGGTGACTTAATGTTCAGGGCCTTAGGGAAACCAATTACTATGTAGTGAACCAGACACTAAAACTACACTGGTAATTTCATCCATCAGAACCCTGGGGACTTACAAAGGATTAAAAGCAAGGCCTACTAAAAATGACTAACTTGTCTAAGATCACACAAATTATGAGTGAAGCTGGCTATATGACCCCACAGCTTTGATTTCTCCACTAAGATCACAGATAATTTCCTGAATCTTCCTTCAGGTATATTTAAGTGACAACCAATGGTTTACAAGTCATTGAGCACCCATTACCTTTGTCCTTCTCTAAATCATCTCGGCATTCCCGTCCCCCTCAGAACAACTGTAAAGCACCACTGTCAGTGACTTTCAGGGCACACACACACTGACCTGACTCTGAAGCATTGTTAAGGGTGTTTCTCCCTGTTCCATTGCATCAGGGTCACACAGCCAACTCTGCACAGGACGAGTTTGCTTCAAAAGAGAAAGGTACGCATGAAAAACATCTGCCTTTACATTCTCTTCGCGCTCTTTAAATCTGGATATCAGTGCAGGAGAGACGGTCTTGTAGAACTCTGGAAGCATTTCGTGCCTTGTGCTAACTACGGCATCCAGGCACTTAGCAGCTGCGCGTCTCACTTTCCAGCTCATGTCATCATCATCACTGTATTCATCATCACTCCCTAAAGGGAAGTTTTAATGTTGAACAGGCTATTAATGGTAGAGAAATACATAATCTAATACAGAACGTGAACTGCTAATGCAAGGAAGACAATTAGTTCATCTAGCTTGAACAGCTACAGCAATAGGTGGCTTTACACAGCCATGCCTGTTTCAATCTGCTAAGCACTGTCTTGTTATGAAGGTGACAAACAGTGGCTTACAACCTTTTCATCAATACAGTGAATGCTTAGAAACTCACAAATTTCTCAGTCTTTGAACCAAATTCAAGACTCAATAGGAGAAAAAAAAAATCAATGGACATTTATAAGATGAACTATGAAACAGATTTGGCTACAGATGTAGTAAAAAAAAAATAGTTATGAATAACTTTCAGCAAGAAGAATCCTGTTACTGGTTTCGTACATAGCTTTTCACTGAGCCTCTTGTGTGCTATCAGAACAAAGACATGTTTTCAACTTTTGATCAATCTGCCTGAAGAGACTACTGGACATCTATCTTTCATAAGAAAATTCAACCAAATGCTGCTAAAATACAAGGCATCACATTCATTTAACAATACCTACTTAAAAATTACAAGGTAGCACCAAGGTAAGACTTAATTTAACAAGAAAATAAACAAAATTCTTTCTTTCGTCAACACATCATGAAAACTGCATCCTAGAAACAATGTTTAATAGAAAATTAACAAATGTCTTAATCACTGAAATTGCAATACCATGGTTGAGTAATATTTCTAATTTTAAAGCAGCTGAAGGACTTGGGTTATTTAGCATGATAAACACCAAATCAAAACCTGTAACATACATTTAATTCCTAAGGTTTCTCTTTGTTAATATAACACATTCACCAAGTGACTACCATGGGTCCAGCATTATCCTAGACACTACACTGGAAGCATAGCAATCCAGGTTACATTTGCTAGTCTTCAGGAAGATTGCATTCTAATAGGTGAATGATAATCAATTACAATATGCAAGAAAATGATTAAATGTGCTAAAGTAAAAATGCTAAAGGGGTCTAAAGTTATGCCAAGTGAGAGAAAGTTTTGGGGTGTGAGGGATGAAGGAGTTAGTCTAAGATGGGAGAGACTAAAGAAGAAGCAGGGGCTGGAGAAAGGGTATGGATATTTTAGTTAAGCAATCAGTAAAATCAATTAAACAACCATGTATGAACCCAGATTTACAGGAAAGGTATAGAGCTGAGCTAATTAATAGATACTAAACTCAGAAGACTTAGGTGAGACCCAAAGGAAAATTAAGAGTATTACAGCTAAGTAAAAGATCTAGCCCAGGCATATCCTTATTTAGTGGTTAGAGATGAGTAAGAACCAGAACAGAAAACAGACACAAGTGTGATATCCTGGTCCCTGGATGCTAAATAAGAGAGTGTAATAAACATTTTCAAGCATTTTATAATCTTGTCCATTACTGGAAATGCATTCAAGACAGATGAGGAAAAAATGGACTGAATAGCACTTGTGTGAGGGAAGAAAGCTGCTGTAGAGAGAAAATGGGGCAGTACCTGCTAGAGGACTAGATGGGTTAAACCACAGATTTTTTTTTTTTTAAGTTTTAATGTTCTATTTTATTTTAAGTTAAATAAGCTCAAGTTAAATGAATTCTATCAGAATCCTTTCTTGTACATTTTCACATGACTTGACCTCTTGGTGAGGGGTACCTCCTGAAGGTTAAGGTTTTGCTCACCAGGTTGTCTGGTGGTCTGAGGGGAGCACCACAGCAATGTTAGTCTTGACATTAGAATATTCAGATTGGTAGGGTGAGAGTTAAGAGATCCTGAAGCCCAGAGGTGTAAACCACAGATTTTATATAAGAAAGATTTTATATAAAAAGTTATTGCATAAATTCACACAATCAAACTAAAAACTAAGAATGACAGAAAACCTACTAACCCATGTACTTAAGTCACAGAAATGTTCACATTATTCATGAACATTAAGCAGGGTCTTAAATAATATTTAGCATTTTTGAATACCAACCAAACTACCCTGAATATGTATGTATTTAGATTCATTTTTCAAACACAATGACTCATCTTACACAAATGCTTTGTAAAAAAAGTATAGACACTGGACTGGGGATATAAAGAAGAGAGCTGTTATCCACCACTCTGCTTAAGACTGCAGGCTTGAGCACCACGAGAAAAAAAGGACTGTCCTAAGGAACAAAACTATGGTACAATCTGCAGTTACGCGCTGTCTTTCCATCTCTCACCCTGGCCTCTTTTATGAAGTAACAGCTAGATTGCGTCTATGTAACTCAAGATACCTTGATCGTCATCATCTCCACCATCAGCATCCATAGCATTTTCATCTTCATCTTCATCATCATAATTGTAATTTGGATCATAGGTAAGATACTTTAGACAAATGTTTATAATGGTAGAAACATGAGGATAAACTTCCTTAGGGCATCTAAATATAAAGACAAGAGCTGCTTTGAAACACACACAAAGCTAGACTTTTCTTCTTGCTTCAGTTATTAGCAATAACACCAAAGTGGTTTCTGATCACTAAATGATATTTAGTTTTAGGATGTGTGTCCCCACACAAGTAACTACATGGTTCAAGTGGGAGTAGTAGTACTGAGATCTTTAAGTCATTAGCACTTGTAAAATAGTTAGTGAACATTAATTTAGCATGGTTTTCTCTCACTGATGCTAATTATCAATAAAAATACACATATGCCCATAGAGTCAAAATTAAAGGGGCAATTTGTGGTTCTTAATAAAAACATTCCCAATTTTCAAAATGTGGCATGGAGGCTGGAGGCTCACACCTGCCTGTAGTTCCTGGGGACCTGATACTTTCTTGTGGCTTCCATGACTATCAGGCACACACATGGTATAGGTATGCATGTAGCCCAAACACCCATGCACATTATACCAGTAATGATAAAGTATTTTAAATTGGCATTAACTATAAAGGTGCTCCCTAAATCATGAGGTAAAAGGGCAAAGTCCAGACCAAAAGCAGTTAGGATCAAGACCCCATCCAGACTCTATTAGCCAAAGGCAAATGTTCAGCTAATACTGCCTTCACACAATTTTTATTAAGATTTATAAAGAAAATCAGAGTCCGTGTTTCCAAATTGTTGTACCTGTATTGGCAAAACAGGTTATGTCAAGTCTAACCCACAAAGGCTGAAAACATGCTATCTTCTGTGCTTCTCTTTGGAAAATCCACTGTGACTCTGCAGACAGACTATATTACATGGCATTCCCCTTGTCTGAGCATTCTAAGTTCTACAGTGATACACACTTTCATAGTAAGATGGCATTTTTTACAAATATTCTATTAGCAATCAATCACTACTTAATGAAAAATTAGATAAGATACATCTGAAATCCTGTTATTTCTCTTCATTTACCTAATCTTAATTATTCCAATCTTAAGGAAAAACTTTTCTAAATACAAAGATTTAAAAAAAAATACAGAGAGCTTAAAAACTCACCTTCTCACAAATGATTCAAAAGCTTGAATGCAGTATTCTCTTAATTCATCATCATCTACATTACAAAATTTTACCACCAAAGGAATTATCTTCTCAAGGTATTCACCTAAGAAAAGCATATTGCTTCTTAAAACCACACACTTAATATTTAAAAACCATTTCTGGGGGACAGCCAGTGAGAGGGCTCAGAGGGTAAAGGCACCTGCTGCACAAGCCTTGATCCAGGTTTAATTCCCCAAACCCGGGTCCAGGTGGAAGGAGAGAGCTGACTCCAGACTTGCTCTCTGACCTCACATGCACGTTGAGTCACACATACATCATGCACAAACAACATACAGACATACAGACAATTGAAGAAAAGAGACAACTTTGAAACATTTTAAAAATGTCTTACCTATTCTATGGCCAGCTTGCCTACTAATAGCAGCAATACATTGGATGTAGGTCCTTGTTGTTGACATGGAGTCATTTTTGGACAACTCTGACAACAGGTGTTCAATAAGGTCTACAAAAACTATATTCCCACAGCTCATAACTAGATGGCCAAGAGCAATAATGGTTCTTTTCCTCACTGCAAGTCTAGGACTCGTCAGCTGGGGGAGTAGACAGGTCAGAATTGAAGGATGGAAATTTACAAGAAGTCCTCCTTGCCTTAAAAAAAAGGGAAGGACAGAAAGAAAAACAGAAAGAAAACAAATGAATTCAAAATGCCAGAGCACCATTAATGTCTAGACTCTAAACTCAATGTACATATTTAGGGTACAAATTAGGTTGAGACAAAGTGGAAGTCAGAATAAAGAAAAGCTGACCTTTCACTGCACCTACCAATGCAAGTGAAAACCCTAAGCTAACCATCTACGGAGACCAACTCCTGAAAGTGAGGCCAGTGGCACCTACTAGGCTGTCAAAGCACCAACCAAACAAAAAGCACAATGACCTTGTCACTTTCCTCCTTCCAAGACTTCAAAGTATTTATCTACTTAGTCTTGCTTTTCTGAGTACTCGCAACATCAAAACCCCAAATGTCTCTTCATCCTTCTCCCTCTTTTCTCTGTCCATCTCACGCTCAGTTTTATTGGTTCATTTGCTCCCAAAATTGTGTTTCCCAATCCCTCAACAGGCAGTTAGCCTACAGTATTCATACCATCATGTGCCAACAGTACCAGTGAGCACATCACATGGGACAACGGGTTTATCACTGCTTATCAATTAAGCGGAGATTTCTACCCACCACAGCAGGACCCCAATCCAGGACCTCCTACTGCCTTTGTATTTACTCCCTATCGTGGAAAACCAGATTATAACAACTCGGCTTCAACATTCTGACATGTGTGCATTCTACACCTTAGCACATTTAATCACCCAAGTGCCGCCTAGTCTTCAAACTCAATGATGACTTCCATAAAAAGCTTCACTGAACACAGTCCCGTTTAGTCTCGACTCCCTATGGTCTTTCAGCCATTTATTTCCCTTATCTCCTAGAGTAAAAGCATAAATGCTCTGTGTGACAGGGTAATAAATAATACCCTCATTACATATAGTTAATATACACACAATTTTCTGTATCGAAACCCTCAACTATTTTTGTACTAAACCAAATTCATTACAAATAGTAGTCACAAATAATGAAGAACTAATAATTATTAGAAACAGGGCACACTGAGACTGAAATGCCCTTTAAGGTTTACTTTCTTAGGAGTGGCTTATTTCTTCCAAAGCCTGGCTGCCACAGCAAGCAGGAAAGCCATCAACGAGTGAGATCCAACTCCTGCCCACAAACATGCAGTGGAAACACGATTCTGAGAGGTTGTTAACTGTTTAACTGCAGATTAGTGACTTCCACTATAACATCTCCTCACTCAAGCAGATTACTGAACATGAACACAATAATAAAACATAAGCTGCTAAAAAATGTTCAATCACAAACTTGAGATTTTTCAGAATCACAAAGTATCTGTGACACATAGAATAGCTTACATTTCCTTTACCCCCACCACAGAAATCCAGGCCAAGTTTCACTCTATTTCTCACACACGTAATATAAACAAACAGTGGGCACATTTACCTGCTCAGCATATCTGCCATAATATCCAAGGCCTCGAGCTGGACAGAGACATCTTCCTGCTTGGCTATTGCGCTGGTCAGGCGTCCAGTAATCTTCTTACACACATTAGCAGCTAGTGCGGAGCCTGTAAGGGGAGGAAAGAAAAAGTTCAGATATGACACGTTCTATCGGATAGCCGCACTGCTTACCAAATATCCAACAGACTAAACTTGTTCAAGACACTTGAGAGATCTTTGCTAAGGAAGAAAAGGTTACAACAAAACAAAACAACACAACTTTATTAGACCTAACCAAGAAACACTAACTGTCAAAGGGTCGCCATTCACATGTTGCCGGGCAACTACTGAGTGCTGGCTAGAAGTCTGTAGTGCTTGTGGCAAACAAACGCCTAGACTGAAATGCATCAAGGGTTTTCTGTTCTTGAACTTTTTCTAGCAACAGCCTTTATGTTCTGCTTTGTTTGTACTCCAATATTTAAACACTTTCTTAAAGGAAAAACAAAAATAAAATCAGGTCTAAGCCCCAATGTAGTTATTTCACACCAAATGGAGATGGTGTTCCCTTCTGTGCACGCACGCACACAGGCACACCACCATGCTCTCTTTAAAGTAGGTGATATGTTACTGATAAATGCCTGGAAAAGGGACCAGGCAACTCACTGTGAAAGTTAGAATCTCAATGGGTAAAAAGAAATCTTGTTAAAACCAGCTAACTGCAACACGAGAGAAAACCATGAGGACAGGTTAAGACAATCCTATGGCGCATCCTTGGGAACTGACAGACTGCTGGCCGCTGAAGAAGAGTGAAGCAATAACGGTATGCTCTGGCAGACGAGCACCCATTTAAGATGGGAAGAATTGCTTTCCTTCTTGGGGTGCGAGGGACGGAACCCAGGGCCCCGTACATGGTAGGCATGCTTTACCACTGAACCACATTCAGAGCCGCCCAAAAGGGTTTAATCTTGGCACAGCCAGGATCAAAACTTTGGGTGCTAACTTCATCTCTGTAAATGACAACTGGGCGATGTTTAGACTCACTGACGCGACTCCGAGAGCACTGACTGGGACAAGCAGAGTGAATTATTAGTAGTCACAAAATGTACACTAGATTACCAGTCTAAAATCTTCCCACAAAGTAGGCATATAATTCCCATTTGCAGAAGAAACAACAACTTTCAGACTTCTAATTTAAACCCCAGTACTGCAGTCAAAGCCAACTGCATACTCACATTACCTAGATAATTCTTGCAGAGGCCAATAGCTAATTACCAAATTAACTAATTATTAAATTATCAAGTAACTGAAAAGGGCTCAAACATAAAAAGCTACTAGTAAGAACTATTTCATAGCTATGCCTTAACTTTTAAAGATTTTCATACTAAGCTTTGATGAAAAACTCAATCAAACCTGGTACTGCAAACTAATGAGAAGTCGCTCGCTCGCTCTCTGGTTCTCGTCTCCCACACAGCAGAGCTGCACACACAGCAACACACAGCAGCACTCGCTCGCTCTCGCCTGCAGAACATGTAGCACTCTTAACACCCTGCTTCAACCTAACTATCCTGCTGAACTGACTCGGCATATTTAAATCTCATCGACTCCAAAGTTACACTTGTGTTTGAGAGAAATACGGCTTCAAATCACCCCTCTCTGCCTTGGACCGCACAGGGAGGGTGTATCTCCATAGAAAGAAAGAAGACAAAGCGTTCTTGCTTACCACTGGAAGCCGGAGGAAGCTCTCCAATTACAGTTTTAAGGCCAATACTGGAAATATCCCGAAGCTGCTCCTTGTCGGAAAGCATGTTGGTGCAGAGGGTGTCGACGATCGTCTCCACTTGGTACTCTTTTACTTTACTCACTAAAGGGCCAAGACTGCAACAGAAAGAAGGAAGTTCTTTTAACATCTAGATAAACACAAAAATAAACAGAAAAACTAAGTAGAAATAGAAACCTTGCCTAGTAACTGTCAATTTTAACCACGGATGCCTATATCATGATATATAGTTAAGGAGGCAGGGGAACTAACTGATAGGTTCCTTGTAGTTGGCCTCCAATTTTCCCCACTGATTTCCAACAGAGTAACAAGAAACTGAAGATGGTTTCCATCCTGCACGCTAATCCTCCAAGCACACAAAAACAAGCAAACAAAGCTTTAGTAGTCAGGTGCTGCTCCCAACAAGATGCACCTACAAGAAAGGCTCCATACAATGTTACACTGCCAACTTAGGGCCTTTCTTGTTATTGTTCTGATTTCTTCTAATTTCCTGTCTGAATTTTAAAAGCACACGGAAAACCACTAGTCCTATTATGTGCTCCCAAAGCACACTGTACATCTTCTGTTTGGTACTGGTGTGTTACTCCTGCTGGATGAGCCCTTCCATGAGGATAAAGTCCTTCCTGTGTGTCCTGCCCAAACACTGGAGCACACAACAGACATGTTCAGTATATGAATATTCATCAGGAAACCACTTTTAGTCAAGATTCCTGATGAAGAAGGCATGGGCCCTAAAATAGAGGATTTACTATCAAGCTTTTGAGGTAAGAAACTCATGTAACTATGAAATATAAAAAGGCACTAACAATTTTAGTTTCCTAAAACTTTCACATTCAGTTTTATTGGCAGACTTATAAGTGAGACTTTTTTTGGTAGTAGGTTTGAAGAAATAGGAAAGAAGACTATTTCAATAGCTATCACTTAGGTAAGCAACCCTAATCAATACAAGGGTCACCAAAGTCATGAGACTTAGTGGGGGTAGGATGTTACAATATATACAAGAAGAAAGAAAAAAGAAAAGAAAAAAAGACCACCATTTCCAATGGAGAGGTTAAGAGCAGAAACTACAATAGACTGAACGTATACTGGAAGAAATGAGTGAAAAGGAGGCCGAAGAGACGGCTCAGCTAGTCGAGCGCTTTCCATAAGTACACACACACACCACAAACATACACAATAAATTATATCCTCAAAAATAGTAAAGAGTACTATTTTGTATTTTTTCAATTTTTCTTTAATGTTTGAGGTTTAAAAAAATAATTTCCATAGACAGTTTTGTGTTCAATATGTTGTGGAAACACATGTTACATGGTCTCCAGATAATCACTTGTGTACTGATAAAAACAAGGAGGAAACAAGTCCTCAACAGCATTCAGTGACAGTCTGAACCTCAGGTAACGGACCACCTCAGGAGGTCCCCGGACCACTCCAAGAACCACTGCTTAAGCAACCTAAAGGAGTGGGGTAGGTGGGAATCAAACAGATGACAAGCAAAGCAACTTCTCCAAATCCAACTGTATCAGCATTTACAAAACATGAATAGACTCCTGTACTATGAAGCAATCAAGCATTAGTTAGAGTAATTAAAACTGTGTATGCCCAATCACTGATAAAGATGGCGCCCCAGAGCCCTCTTTTCAACAAAGGCCTTGACTTTGCTTCCATCTTTGCTAGGCAAGTATGCACAGCCAAGCAGTAAGTTAAGAATCCCCTCACTCATGTCTCCTCCTGTGTTATTTCCCATCTCCTAATGTCCCCCTTCTGCTTTCTTGGCCTTTTTAGTCACCGGTGAATCCAATCTCTCTCCTTACTGCAATAATTGTGCACTTATCACAACCAAGTGGCCAGTTTGAGTACAGGCTTCCTTATTGTTTAAACAAATATGAGTCATTTCACCTTTAACAGCATAGACTTTTAAATGCATGAAAAGAAGATTGATATTACTAAGAAGAAATGGCAAAACAGTACCATAGAAATCTTAAGATCCCTCTCAGTCAATAGATTATTCAAACCAAACACCAGAGAAGATCTATCTCCAATACTCAAAAAATAATAACCAGGACTTAAAGAGAGATTCACACTGAAGTGACTGTTATGTACAAAGCTCCAAGAATTTAACAAAAATTAATGTAACCAACAGATATGGGAAGCCGTGGTTCACAGTTGAAAGACAGAACACTAGTAGTACGTGGGTTCTTCTCAAACATTCCTCCAGCTTTGCCATAATTATACCTGCAGTTGAACATGTTGACATTTTAAATATAGAAATTGACAGTGATTAAAATAAGGGCTTTTAAAGAAACAATATAGTCCCAAGAAAGGAAAAAAAAAAACCCAAGCTAGACAACGTAAGCCACATTACTTCAGAATGACTATACATCAAGTATTTGACAACATCTGTAGACATCTATCACTGACATTTGGGAAAGCAGAAGAGATGGCAGACCATGAAAATGGGCAGGAACGCTGCTACGCAGACATAATAGCTCCTCCACTCGATTTAGACTGATCTGGTCTAAACTCTTAGCAGGACCAGAGTGGAAAAGCCCAGAACAATGACAATATAACAGCGTAATACTGTTGTTAAGGACAGACAGATGGGTCGATAGAGCACAAAAGTCTAAAACACACACTTTCATATGCATTGATTTTTTTCTTTTTCAAAGATGGCAGGTAAATTGTGAACTCAGTCCACTGGGGGAAAGGAAGATCTTTTCAACGCACAGTGCTGCAACAGCTACCCATCCATATGGGAAGAAGTGAACAGCCCCAATCTTACATTTTCCTCCATACAAGGGGGTTATGCTACCCTCTGTTATTAAGACTCCATTCTGAGCCCTCTTTTTCCATTTTCTTCTTGCAGTGGAAATACCCCACAGCTTTACCTTTATCAAAAGAAGGACACTCCACTTGGACATCTTCTAACCACACAGAAAGATTCTTACTATTTAGTCCTTGCCAATGATAGCTGATCTTTTGAACTTGACAGAATAAAGAAGTAACCTCAACTGAGGGAAGGTTCATCAGACTGGCCAGTGGTAGGTCTATGGGGCATTTTCTTGACTGTCAGGTGATGGGCAGGATCATCCCTAAGCAGACTGGCCTGGGCTGACTAGGAAACGGAGCTGGATGTGACCCTGAGAGAAAGCCAGTTAATTAGCTTTTGTCTAGTTTCTACTTCAAACTCCTGCCTTGAGTTCCTGTCTTGGCTCTGCTCCATGATGGTCTACAACCTATAAGATGAAGCAAAATCCTTCCTAAATTGCCTTTGGCTAGTGATTTATCACTGTAACAGAAAAGCTTGTATCCTAAGTCCTTTAGAAATATAATATAAAGGTTTCTTCCCCATCTTTTAATAGTGCTAGGGATCAACTAGTAACTCACACATGCTAAGCAAGAACTCTACCATCAAGCTCCCCAATCTCTTTAATTATAAATGCAAAAACATAAGAGAGATCATTAAAAGAGCTAAAGATTCACGGACTTGGTGGCACACACCTTTAATCCCAGCAGAGGCAGGCAGATCTCCAGGTTTGAGGACAGCCTGGTCTACAGAGAACAGTTCCAGGACAGCCAGGGCTACACAAAGAAACCCTATCTCGAAAAACAAAACAAAACAAAACAAACAAAAAAAGATGAAAAGATTCCTGTACAAATATTCGGACATTTTATACCACTTTAAATATCCTTCCACTATGTGCGAGAGTGCATGAGAGAAAATGGGGGACAAACTGGGAATTGGAGACTGCATTCAAACCTTCAAGCTTGGCGGCAAGCGCCTGGACCTGCTGAGCCAAATCGCCAGGGATACAGCACTTGTTACAGACCTGTTTTATTTTAAACTTGCAAAGGTCTCAGGGTTAAGTAAACGTGCACTGCAAGTCTAAAATTTCTATGTCAACCAATGATTTCTCACCTTTTACAGGCTTTTCTTATAGACAGAAATCAAAATGACTAGGCAAAAACTCATGTGAAAGCTTTATACAAATCCAATAAAGCAGCAATGGAACAAAGCTTTAAATGGATAGCTACTGAGTGATGTATGTGTACAATGACAGTGAATTTCACAAATGAAACTACCTTCCTTTCTACATTCGTTTCTAAGATTTAGCGCCCACAAATTAACGGACTCAGTAATTCTTTATGTTTGTGGCCCTGAGGAAGAAGCTAGGATATCACACATGTTAAGCACACCCTCACCCACGAGCTGTTCTTCCAGGTCTCACTCCACTTCCTCGTTCTGAGCCAAGGTCTTACTAAGCTGACCCTCTTGCTTCCGCCTCCTGAGTACCTGGGTTACAGGCAGGGCTTAAATTGGCTCAAAAGAGTTTACTGAGAACTCAAACTCTACCCTCTTAAGAAGAAACGCAACTGCCAAGAACCGAACTAGTGAGAAGCGCTCAGTACAAGCTTAACACTAAAAAACAACCGGAATTTCTGCAATTTCGAGCAGGTCCTTATGATCACAGCATCACACCAAGTTCACTCTGGTTTTAACCGCTGTCTGCCTCTTACTTGCCCCCCCCCCCCTTTTTCTGAGAAAGGAGCTTCGTAATGAACCCTTTGGCAGTCTTGAAAGTGTGATCCTCCTGCCTCTGCCTCCCGTGATTTCAGGCATGCACACGCAGTCTTTATTGCTGTCATTTTCTAAGATTTAAGTTTTGTTTTTCACTGAATCTCTG
Source organism: Peromyscus californicus insignis (assembly GCF_007827085.1). NCBI lineage: Eukaryota > Metazoa > Chordata > Mammalia > Rodentia > Cricetidae > Peromyscus > Peromyscus californicus. Next base: position 36,114,263 of record NW_026294535.1, read on the forward strand.
GTTTTGAATTTCACCTCAACTAGAGTGGGAATTTCAGGTGCAGACCAAAATCAAATCAAAACAAAACAATAGGCAATGGTCACACTTTGAAAAGCACTGTTTCTGGATTTCTCTACATACACTTCCCAACAGCTGGAATAATCTCATGGAAGTCCACACTAATGAGCTGAGTCTGTAATGAAACATCCTGCATTCATCTCATGCAGTCACTCCACATTCACAGAAACCTAAACATCCAACAGAAACTTTCAGAAAAGAGCATCAGACTTGAACATCAGGTTTTCAAGAGTGGGCATGCACACCCTGCTTACCACTTGACAGCTAAGTTCTGTACTTCCCCATTCTTATCTTCTAGCAGCTTCAGAATCATCTTTACCACTTTCCTCTCGCTGTCGTCATCCAGCTTGATGGAGTCTTTCTGCAGCTCTGTCATCAAGTCATTTGTCGCCATAAACCTGGCAAAATTGAAAAAGTTCAAACAACTTAGTCGGGCAGTGGTGGCGCACTCCTTTAATCCAGCACTTGGGAGGCAGAGGTAAGCAGATTTCTGAGTTCGAGGCCAGCCTGGTCTACAGAGTGAGTTCCGGGACAGCCAGGGCTACACAGAGAAACTCTGTCTCAAACTCCTCACCCCAAAAGAGACAGAGACAGAGAGAAGGGGGGAGAGAGAGAGAGAGAGACAGAGAGAATTTAAAGCATTAAAATACTGATTCCTCATACTTAGTGATGTTTCATTTTGCAAAAGAAACATAGTACGATATATTATAAAACACTCAACTACTTAAGTTGTCATAAATTTAAATGCTACAAAGAAAAGAGTAACAGACTATACTTAAAAATCAATGTTTTCAGAAAGGCACTTTTTAAAGAAATTAAGATTTACTTATACTTTTATGTGTATGAATGTTTTATCTGCATGCATGTATGTGTACCACATGTATGCCTGTTGGATCCCCTGGAACTGGAGTTACAGATGCTGTGAGTCACCATGTGGGTGCTGGGAATCCAACCCAGGTCCTTTACAAGTGTAACACATGCTCTCAACCTCTGATATACCTCTCCAGCCCTTCAGAGAGGCACTTTTAAAATTCTAATGTGCTCTTACATCAGTCACTAACCAAATTATTCCTGGATCAATCTTGATTTCAATTTACTAACAAGACTTTAGTGAATGTTCTTCCAGTCTAATTAATTGCACTATTACTTTTGCAGCAGTGAGGGTGGGTGGTGGCTCCATATTCTTTGCGTGGGATTTTAATTTAATTTGATTTACAAAAACCTTAACCACAAACATCAAAAATACCTTTCTTGCATGATATGAGTGTTGAACTGGGGGATTGTGTATTATAAATTACTAGATTATATATACAAATTACTAGTTATCTAAGTATATTTTCAAAATGGACAGGGGCTGGGGAGATGGCTCAGCAGTTAAGAGTACTGGCTGTTTTTTCAGAGAACCTGGGTTCAAGTCCCAGAACCCACATGGCAGCTCGAAACTGTCTGTAACTCCAATCCCAGAGGATTGAACACCCTCTTCTGGCCTTTGTGGGCACCAAACATGTATATAGTAGAGACATACATGTAGACAAACACTCATACACATACAAATCAAAATAATAATATAGAAACTTTTTGATCTCAGATTTAGTTGGATATTCAGAAAAGGAAAATGTGAAGTTCTAGATTACCTTTCCCCATATAGGTTAACAAAAACATTGTTTAAAATTAATGTTGCTGGATCCAGGTGGATCCCATGCAAATACAGCACTAAGAGCTGTTAAAAGCCAATGAACGTTTCCCCTAATCCCTGGCCTCTCAACAGCTGGCAAGACAATTTAGTAAGTGATTAGTTTAAGGTAATTTTAAGGATAATTTCAATAATTAGGAATCAATATCCATTTAACACCAATGTCAATTTTAAACTACATAAAAGCATGTAATTCAATTTTTATCAAGTCTTTCAATTTTTATTTCAGGTTCCATATTTATTTTATTTCAAGTTCCATAAAACTGCTAAAGAAAAACTTATGTTCACATTGAGGCAACAGGAGATAAATTAGACAGGCACCTTTTGAAGCTCCTCCCATTATATAATAAAATAAAAAGCAATATTAAAATCAAAGTTTTGATTAATATTCTGAAGCGGGGAGAACTGCATAATACCTTAAGGTATATTAATTATCTTAGTCACTATTCCATTCCTATGAAGACACCATGACCAAGGCAACTCTTACGAGAAAAAGCAGTTAACTGGGGGGCTTGCTTACAGTTTCAGCGAGTGAGTCCATTATCATGGAAGGGAGCATGGTGGCATGCAGGCAGGCACTGGAGCAGTAACTGAGAGCTCTACATCCTGATCCACAGAGGAAAAGAGAGAGACTGGGACTGGCGGTTTTGAAACCTTAAAGCTACTCAGGGTGATACACTGGCTCCAACAAGGCCACACCTTCGAACCCTTAGGATCCTTTCAAAGAGTTCCACTCCCTGGTGACTAAGCATTCAAATATGGTACCTCCAATGGGTTCCATCCTTATTCAAAACACTACACAAAGCACTGACAACATTTTAGCATGCTTTCCTTAAATAAAACACACTAAATATTCACTAGTTGACAACCTCTCTGCATTTTGTAATGCCAGCTGTTGAGTCCAGTAACAATAATCAATTCAAGTTTAAAAAAAAAGTAGACAATCTCAATAACAAGGTGCTTGATAGTTCTGGTGGGTTCTACTGGATACAAGAATGGGTACATTCTTTCACTCATCTTCTACTTATTCACTGTCTAGTAAACTAGAAAGTCAAGACTAAGCTAAGCACAAGCAAAGGGTCAACCAGCCTCCACCTTGACACCAAAAACATGTAATAAAGAAGCCTATTGATTTTCAAAACCCCAGTGATTAAAAGTTAAATCATTTTTAAGGTTGAAAAGAATCAGCAAAGTTATCAACATTATTTTTCAACATCAGAAAATCTGGATGAAAGTATGATAATCCCAAGATTACCTCTTAGTGGTGATGCCGAAACAGACAGTTCTGGAAGTTTCTTTCCTAGTCCTATATAAAAACCTGCATAATAAACACTCCTGGAAGGAAGTTTTTCAGCCAGTCAGAAAGCTGTTTTCAAGCTGTCTGAAAAGCTAATTTGGAAGACTCCAGCACACTCTACTGTTTTAGGTTCTAAAGCAGAAATGACACACACACACACACACACACACACACACACACACACACACACACACACACACACACTCACACTCAGTCTGCTGTTTTTCATCTAATGGGACAGACATAAATAGACAAAATCTCATCCTTACAACTTTTTCCAAGAATTTATTAGTTTCATCTAAAGTTTCAAATATATTCATCTCTTTTTAAAATTATCTCTTTTATTCTTCTTACAAATTTTTAACACCAAAAAGCACCCTGGCATGGCATGCACACCTATAATCCCAGGTGCAGAAGGACAGGTCAAGGTCATACTCAGCTAAATGACTTTGAGGCTAGACAAAGTTACATGAGATACTGTCTTAACAAAACAAGACAACACTTACTGAGACTATCCAAACAATCACATCCAACAAAGCGCCTGCTGGTTTAGACCTCAGAGCAGGAACAGGGGTTTAATGGGGAAGTTGTCCTAGAACTTATCTTTCTCTTTTGGTAAGGGTGGTGGAGGGGTCCAGAGCCAATCAGAATAAAGCCTAGCTGTTCAGTGTGTCTGGAGCACAGAACCAAGTGGAGAGAAATTTAATCTGAGAGAATGGAAATGCAGGCTAAAGTGAAGCTGGAAACAGTCCCAGATATTCACTAATCATGTACTAAGAAATCAACATACCAGGCATTCTACAAACTGCTAAGGTTACAGGGGCTAGCCATAGCAGATCCAAGTCCCTGCTGTTTCAGAATTTGCAATGCAATCCAGGAAGGGAAATATTTTTAAGGCTTCATATATGAACAAATACTTGCACAATTATGAAGTGAGATAAATACTACAAAGCAAAGCAAAGTCCCATCAAGGAAACTGCAGATGGAGAGATGGGTAAGTGGTTAAATGTGCTGAGTCCTAAGGACCAGAGTTTGGATCCCAGCACTCATACCAGGGGACTCACAACAGTTAATTCTAGCTCCAAGGGATCTGATTCCTTATTCTGGCCTCTACAGGACACCCCCTTCCCCAAACACACACTAACGTATATCCACTCACACAGAACAGAGGGAATCCATTCACAAAAAATAAAATTAAGAAAATTTAAAAGAAAGCACAATGTCCTGATACCCATACCAAGGAATGCTGAGCTATGATGAGAAGACAGAATTATTCTGGAAAAGGGAAAAAACTGACACCAGGTGACCAAGGGCTGGGAATAAAAGAGATCTGCAGCCTATCCCAGGACTTGGGACCTTGGATTAAGAGTACTGGGAAGCTACCCAAAGACATATGGAACAGAGCTGGGAAGAGAAATACTAGACTTGCCTTCCAGAAGAGCCATTACCACACTTCGGAGAGTCAACCATCAGTTAGTTGGATTAGAGACAGGTTAGGATACAGCACACAGAAGACAACACAGACTAAATGAGTGACGAATGGAAATGGGCAGGGGTAAACACAGGCTTACACCTGTGAATTAACTTGTTAAAAATCAGAAAGCCCCACACAAACCCTCCCCACTCCGGAACCACCTGCAGAGAGCTGCAAAGTGATGACAAGTTCGAGTCATCCAACACTTCACTGCAGTGGGGGGGCTCTGCCTTCAACTTCCCTATCACAGACAACTAATCGTCTCCGGGTTAGTTAGAGCTTTGTGGTCCACGTTTACACTTTCAGCTGATGGTTTTGCTGCTTATCATGGCCCTCAGGCATAATATGAAGAACTGTCTAGCATTCCCACATACAAAAGGGCTGTGATGTGCCTTCTGGAAAAAAAACATGTTAAATAAGCTTCATTCATGCATGTGTTAAACTGCTATTGACTATGAGTTCACTGTTTAATCAACCATATTAAATAAAGTGTTTTTAAATGCAAGTAGACATAAAACAAAACTACTAACATATCAACTAAAAAAAATGCAGGAATCAGAGGCTCACAGAAATCAAACTTCATAATCTCCTTAAAAGTAATGATTTGGGGTTCAATGTCTGCTAATTCAGATTTGAGGAAATTTTCCAGAACATGTTATTACAAACACTAAGGGCCAACTCCTTGTATTTGAATTTAAGGGGTAAAATTAATAGTTCTCTTCAGAGTCAATTACATACAGGGACAGAAAGTAAAGAAAGAAATAAGGGATTACATACAGGGACAGAGAGAGCTAGGAGAGTGGAAAGAGACTTAAGACTTGAATCAGAGAGCATCCCTGATGCCAAGGAGGAAGAATAAGAGCTGTGGGCATCTCTGTGAGAGGCATAGTCTCCATGTTATGGAGCAGCACTGTTAACACCAGAGCAACAAGGGAGTAACGTGGGTTAACTCCAAACTATCCTGACTGGGTATGCCTCTAACCGTAAGCAACAGAAGCAAAGAAATATGAAGACACGAACATCACAAATTAATGTCCTATAGCTCAACTTTGCCACTAGTCAGAAGTAGGGGCTGAAAATTTTGAAAAAAAACACAGTAGTCCACGCCATTAAGAAACCAACGATCTGAGGCCCACACCTAAACCCTAGTTACCACAAACTGATGAGATGCTTCCATCTACAGCATATTGTTTCCTTGGACTTAAACAATCTGAAAGAACATCCACTGCAGGTAAGTTTATAGTAATGAAAACTACCATATATCCCCCTCTCTTCCTAGTGATCCAGTTTTTCCACTGTTGAGTTATGTTCTCCCCATCACATTTATTGAGATGCAATTATGCAACTGTCCCCTTTCTGACAACACCCAATTTAAAGCAAAACTGCTTCCTTTTGCCTTTCCAAACATGCCTCAAATAAAGAGGTTCCTTCCAACAGCCTCTTTCTGAGACACTCACAGCTTTCGGAGGTACTAAATGATATCAGGGATGGCACTTAAGAAAACTTCAAGTGTGCTGTTTAAATACAAAACAAAAGACATGCACTCAATCTATTACATGAAGAGACTGTTAGGGATTTTAGGGAGAGTGACTTTAATAAGTTCAGATACCAGCTTTGATGTTCCAAGTCTTTCTTGTAGTCAATCAGAATTAGTAAGAGAGTTTAAAAAAAAAAAAAAAAAAGCTATGATTTTTAGGGGGGAAAATCTAAAGGACAGAGCAAATCAGACTTCAGAAGGGACTAAGACCAGGAGACTAATTTGAGAAATATTTACTAGAGGAAGGCTGAAGAAGAGTTGCATCCAGGTGCTGTTCTATTTGCAATTTCCAGCAAACATTAATTTAATAAGCTAACATGAGGCTTTAAGATGAGACGCAGAGCTAACTTCCAGCCTGTTAAGCAATTCTCTAGTGGACCTACTCTGCAGGCAAGACACCTTACTTACTTACACAGTCAACAAGTGTTTGGGGGCGGAGTGGTAGTGGAGGCATCAGCAGCAAGAGCTCATGGGAAGCTCTTCAAACAGTGACTTACCAGAGTCAGAATCCAGAACCTACACACCTGACTTACTCTATTGCCGTGAGCTTCCAGAGGGGAGAGTTTACTCATTCCAGGTCAATTCAGCACACAGAAGCAGAAATGACATCAGAACGTGGCATACTGTGCTGTACAATAAGTAACTTTCACCACCTCCCCCTCATACATAAATACAACTTTACTCTTAACTACAGCAGAGATCTAGGTGACTTGGCCAGAATGCATCATGCAGCAATTATCTTTCAAAGATTTTATGCACATACCACCTTTTCCTCGTGTATTTACTAGAGCTATGAATAAGCCTGGAGTAATCTATCTATATAGACAAGTTTCCTCTATGACATTCTTTTCTCCCCCTTTTCAGTCCTGAACTCTCCCCACTGCTGAGCTGTCTGCACACAGGCATACAGGAAGATCAAGCAAGCTGTAACCATCATCTATCTGCCTTAGAGTACGTACAAAGTATCCCAAATCACCTTATCATCTCTTTAACCTGCTCTTCAAGAAAGGCAATCAAGTGGTGAGGCTACACTTCTTTTTATGATTATGTGAAAACCCACACTTTCAGCTACGCAACACTCTCCAAGCTCCCTTCCCACTCCTACGATGACATTTTTACTAACCTTCAAGTTTCCTAAGGGAAACATCCTCTAATATTCAAAACAATATAAACAAACTTTATAACAACTACTATCAACATCATAAATTATCTCAAGATTGTATCAAGCAGCACAGAGTTGTTTTACAATGATTTCTTGAAGAGGTTTCTCAAAATTCTTGCATGCTTTTTCCTTCCTTAACCTTGGAACTAAAAGGCAATTCAAGCACTACAAGCTCTCACAGAAGCCAGCTGTCCAACGAACTAAGTAAAAGTAGTATGAAGTAGGACCAGGTCCCTGGACTGAAGACACAGCTCCGAGGTTAAAGAATTGCTGTCGCTCTTAGAGAGAACACGGGTTCAGTCGCCAGCACCTACACAGTGGCTCACAAACATCCATAACTCCAGTTCCCGGGGATCCAATGTCCTCTTCTGACCCGAGGGCCCCAGGCACACACATAGTGCACATACATACACACAAAATAAAATAACCCAAGTATTTTTAACAACCAGGTCCCTATTCTTAAGGACTCTGCTGAACCAATGACTGTCCAGCTATAGGATAAATCATCTTCTCCCTTCCCCTCAATCGTGTTTTAGGCCATGTGTTTTCATACTTTTCTCTGCCAAGAATTTTGCTAGCAAGACCTCAGTAAGATCAGCACAGACATGACATCTCTTTGCTTTAATCCTCTGTCACTTACTACCAGACACCTACTTACTGCTGACATTACACACCTCTACCATTCATCAAGCAGATTTTCTGGGGATAAGCAGTAGAGCCCAAACTTCCCAAAGCTCTACTAAAGGAATTAAACTATCTTCCAGAACAAAACATTCCATCAACCTGATTTTAGAAGCAGCTGAAATTTAAAACCTGACTCAGAATGTCCATAAGTCAAGGTCCTGAGAACTAACACAGAACAGTTACCAGACACTCATGCATAAAGAGAGATCCCAGCTCTACTATCTGACTTCCAGCAAATCCTTTCCCAATTCTTAAGTTTCCAAAATGTAATAGAGGTGTTACTATCCACTTTACCAGAGAGAAGGATAACCGAAATCAGGTGGATAAAGCTCATAAGTTATTACAACCCACTGAATATTTACTATTAATATTCATAAACGGGCCGGGCAGTGGTGGTGCATGCCTTTAATCCCAGCACTCGGGAGGCAGAGCCAGGTGGATCTCTGTGAGTTCAAGGCCAGTCTAGTCTACAGACCGAGATCCAGGACAGGTACCAAAACTACACAGAGAAACCCCGTCTCGGAAAACAAAAAACAAAACAAAAAATCATAAACGGAATACTCTGAGTTATCTATTACTAAAGCTTTCACTGTTATCTATAGAATCCGCTGACTGCTAACTGTTATCAGTTCATTTGTACTCTTTGGTTCTTGCACACACCCCTAAAGCTCTATGGACCCAAGTAACTAGTTTATATTGATATAAAGTCTGGGGGAGAGGTGTCTGAGCACAGTCAAGTGGGGTTTTTTTGGGGGAGGGGGGAGAAGTAATGTGAACTGCTCTAAGGTACACTGACAATGAATAATGTCTTTTTATTTTCTTCTAAAGCGTTACTTGAATTAGCAATCATTTTAAAAATCATCTTTCCCCAAATCAAAGCAAGTAGGGGACAGGTATTATCCATCCTAGACATTGGGACATTCCAATGTCCCCTCTCATTAGCTTCCAAGTTCATATTTCACCTCCTCATGCTTCCTTTATTCACAACACCAGTACCAATCTTCAAAACACTAAAATTAAAGAGCTAGTGGAGGTTTTATTTATTTATTTAAATAAAATGAGCCTACAATTTAAATTCCACAAATAGATCTTTAAAAATATCCTAAAGTTTATGCTCACGTTGTTTACCTTTTCTGCCTTAATGGACTGTGCTGCTGTCTAAAAAGACCTAGCCTCAGGATTTTGTGACCACACATCATGAAGCCTTCTGGCAGTGAAAACTGAATCTCAAGTTAGATAGGTTTCCCAAGACCTCACAATTTACAGGATCACACAGGACTAGAACCCAGATCTGGTAACTAGACCTAATCCTCTGTACTACACCATGAGAGAGTAGTTCTTCCTTCCTTCTGTCTTCCTTATGAGCATGTCCAAGCTTCTGACATTGTGACATGACATTGTCACTTACAAAGTTCATCCCAGAGAGCCACACAACAGTTATATATAAAACCTCAAAAACCGCAAAACAGCATGCCTCACAATTTTGTGTTGGGCCAAACCTAACTGCTCTTCTGGAGCTCAAGGGGCGCCCGGAGGGCTTTACACAAGTCAGACATTACATAATGCTGCTTAGCCTGCCTTCAAACCTTCTGGCAATGAAGTATTTAAGAATATTTAGCCACAAATCTTGGTATTTACCCCAAAAATAAACATCTAATGAGAAGCAAGCATGATTTAAAAAAATGATGTGTCTATACAATGAAAATATAGAAAACTCTTCAAAAGACTTGAGTTCAAACATGTTGATTAATCTTTAAAAATGTTTAATATTTAATGTGTAGAATGCTTTAGTCCCAAATATTTGCAAAGTAGATGAGTTCCAGGCCAGCCTGATCTACAGAGCAAGACCCAGGCCAGCCAGGACTGTTACACAAAGAAACCCTATGTTGAACCCCGCCCCCAAGAAAGAGTTAATAAAAAATGTAATAATGTTAAATTAAAGGAAGTTGCTGTTACTAAAGATAACGTTCACCAAATTCTAGAACTGTAGCCAATAGTTTTGTCAATGTTTTGATTCACTCCAACCTAAGGTAGAAAAATCAGTGTAGCTTGGCATCAAGCATCATTATTTCTTTCATAGCAGTTTGTTTTCAAAATAAAAGAAAAACCCAAGTATGTACACATTCATTTACAGGAAACTCCTTCAACCAATAGGTGCATGAACTGTATCACCACAGGAAAGGATTGTAGTCTTTCAAAACATATTCATCCACGAGTCTATAACTAACAAAGCTGTATGATCCCAGCAAAGGCGCTGCCTTGAAGCAAGGAGAGTCAGAATGAAACTTAGTACTTCTACAGGAAGAGGTCACAGGACATGAGCGAGGAGGGATTTAACATCCACACCTCATATAGTTGAGTTTACATGTGTTTCATTTATTTCAATGTCAAGACTTCAACTGTGAGAAAGCAAAGATCCAGAAGGAATCAAACTCATTCTAACCCTCAAAAGTCCAGTAACAATCCCTTCAATCTTTAATTTGGGTCCTAGAAACAAACAAATCTAAAACTTCAAAATGCTTCCAACAAACATGGTGCTCTCTTTCCCCCACATCACAACACTGAAATCTTCGAGGAAACGACTTTTTATTTTTTTAAATGAAAAGTTAAGACTCAGAAGATCCCTAAGTAGAAAGGAAAAAGAATTAAGGTCCGAGTGTTTTGGGTCACAGAAACGACCCTGTATTTATTTCCCTGACCACTTTAATGACTTTACCTAGGAACAAAGGCATTATTTTCCCCAGGGGTCTCCTTTCACAGATCGGAAAATTGCTTCTGATAGAATTTGGTCAAATCTTCAGGTGCTAAAACTAAAACAGTTCACACAGCAAAACCCAAGCTCCTAGGTTAGTTTCAACCAAAGACTATTTGTTCTTTTTAAATGTACACAATACTGTATCTCCCAAAGCACTGCAGAGCAAAACTTGTGTATCAAAGTAATAGTTTTTTTTTCTTTTTTTGACAGAGGGATTATTTAAGTCATGAAGGATGTGTAACAGTGTATCGTGGAAAAAAACAAAAACAAAAACAAAAACCAGACTAAGCTAATCCGTGAAAATGTAACACCTTCAATATGCACAGAAAGAAGAACCAATAGTCCAGGTCTCCCACAACACAACTCTACAATTAAGCTTCACGGCTCACCAGCCCCTCTTTCCAAGATTCCGAACCAGCCCGCTGGCCATGATTCTGTACAGGGATATGGGAGTGAAACCCGGAGGTCCTGAGTGGGGTTTCACCTGACCTGAGAAAGTGACAGCGACGCTGGCGGGAAAAAAAACCCCGCAGGCCAAGTTTCCCCCACCCAGGTTCCCTTGCCCCTTCTCCCCACCTTCCAGCACAACAATTATCCAAAGGGGGGGAGGGTAAAAAGTCTATAATCCAATCAGCGGAGGTCTCAAAAAAAAAAAAAAAAAGAAAAAAAAAAGTTGATCGTCGCACCCATTCCCATCCGCGGGAAAGCAGGCGGCTGCTGCGTGGCTGGCGAGCCGCAAGCTCGTCCCCAAAGCGCCAGGACGGCCTGGTGTCTCGGGAGGGCCCGGGGACTAGGCCCGGCCGCTCGCCTCCCGGGCCGGGAGAGACTCCTTCCCTAGCCGAGCGGGTGCCTGCGGCCCTCGGCGTTACCTGGGACGCTCGCTCGTATCGTGTCCCCTAGGGGTGGACAAAGGATGCGATGGAGGGCGGGGGACGGGGGACGCAGAAGGGACCCCGGTGGCCACAGCGGACAACGGCCTAGGGGAAAGATGGGGGAGGGGGTGGCTGGAGACCCGCCGGACTTGAGGGGTGGGGCAGGGCCTGCCGCGAGGCCCGGGCGGCGGCGGCGGCGGCGGCGTCTGCCCTCCTCCACCTTCCCCCCACCCGGATTTCCAGGTCTCACCTGAAGTCCTTGTCGCTGGATGTCATTTTTTCCAGCAAGTTGGAGATGTGGTACGAAGCGCTCGCCATGTTGCCGGCCTCGATCCCGCCTGCTGGCTCGGTGGCTGCTGGGGCCCGCGGCGGCCGGGGCTCCTCCTCTCGTTGGCGGCGGCGCCCGCTTCCAGGGTCGCAGCGCGACACGGGACTGGGGGTGGTGGTGGTGGGGGGCGGGGGGGGGGGGGAGGAGAAGGCGCTTCTTCGACCCGATCTCCGGTTCCCCCGGCCAGACGGGGTGGGGTGGGGGTGGCGGTGGGGGGGATGCCTGTCCCGGGGGAGGGAGTGAGGGGAGTTGGGGAGGGCCGACCAGAGAAGACGGCGACGGCCTAACGACGACGGCGCTGCTGCTCGCGGAGCAACGAGCTCATGGACGGGCGGCGGGACGGGCGGCTGGGCCTCGCCGGGAAGCCAGACACTTGCGCTCTCGGGCCGTCGCGCTCCCCACTCGCTCCGCACTCGCTCCCTAGGGCAAGAGGCCAAAGCCCGCCTCCTTCGCTGGGAGGGTTGAGGCTTGGCGGGGTGGGGGGTGGGGGGGAGAGCCGGAGAAGAAGGGGGGCGGCCGCCGACGCAGGGCGCTGCGGGGAGGCGGGGTCAGAGTTCACCGAGGCCGTCCCCAGCGCTCTGCGCAGGCGCCGCCGAAAGAGACGCCCCCGTTGGCTGGCTCCAATGTCTGTCTTCGCGCGGACCGCCCTCCGGGGCGGGGTGTGTGTGTGTGTGTGTGTGTGTGTGTGTGTGGAAATGACCACGCCTTCCAGGGCCTTGTCTCGCGAGACCTTAAAGCGACGGTTAAAGGACGGGCCGTGAGCTTAGCAGTTCTTAGGAGTTCTGCCGAGGGAGCTTGCGTGTTCTCCTCCTTCGGGCATTAAGGGGGTGGAGGGGGAAGGAAGAAAAAAAAAAAAAAGAGATGGGTGCGTTTTAAAGCGCGCGAGGCTCGTGAGGGACGATGCTCAGGGCTGACCTGCAGGCCCCCGGGAGCACTGTAAAAGGAGCTTTCCTTCCGCACGGTACGCGTGGCTGGGACGGTGCCCCGACAACCATGCTGGAGGGGTTGCCACGTGAAAACCACAATTCCCACAATTCAGCCGGCGACACGCGAAGGACGGGATTGGCTGCTTGACCTGGAGCTTGCTCATTGGTTGCCAGGGTCGGAGAGAATGCTGGGATTTGCAGGCAGGCGACGCGGTTATGCTAAATAAAAACCTTTGCCCCCGCTTGGTCCGTGTTTCTATCTTGAGTGTTTATTTCTCTGAAAACATCACCCCCACCCCCACCCCCACCATCCTCACGTTGTGCTGTTAGTTCGGGCAAGCGCACTGCATCTTTTGGTGTTTGGGCAGGGTCCTAGTTGAGACTTCTTAGCACTAATCTTTGCCTTGCTAAAAAGCATCAGGGCCGGGACACTTCGCTCCCTTCATTCAGCCTAGAACCAGCTTCTTTACTCCAGCTAGGTCCTACTAAGTGTTATGCCCAGATGTCAGGGATCCCCAAAAGACCACCAGGGAGACAGAATCCCACATGTAAAAGCAAAGATCCTTTATTTTCCTCAAGCTCCAGGCTTGGTCTCTGTCCAACGCAGCAATGAGAGCAGAGAGCCCTGAGCTCAGGTGGAGTGGGGTTTTATCATAGTAGAGGTTGGGGTGAGGGGATTTCCAATTGTCTAGGGTTATCTGTAAAACAAAAAAAAAGGCCACCTTATCTAATGGTTGGAATGTTTGGGATGTTGGGTTCTTCCCCATCCCTGGGTGGTGTCAGCCTAAGGCTTTTTTGGATCTTGGTGTTGCCTGTCACAGAAACTGTGTCTGGGCCCCTAAGCCTGTCATGGCGGCTGTGTGGTCAAGCTGTTTTGGGGCCCCGCTACAGTGAGAATTCCCTACTAAAGCCAAATGTAGGGGTGGTGCACGCTAATCCCTGGACTCTAGAGGCAGGTATAAGAGAGGCTGTTGGTGAGTACAAGACCAGTCTGGTCTACAAAGCAAGCCCCAGGCCAGCCAGGGCTGCAGAGTGCATCCCTGTCTCAAAGGAACCAAAAAGTGTTGTTACAGTTTGTACTCACAGCCTACATCATGTAGTGGTCGGCTTTTGTGTACTTGATCCTGTGACTGTGTCTTCCTGTCTCCGCAGAGAGACCAATACAACCATCCTCTGAGATCAGAGGTGAAATAGCCAATCGTTTCTTTAATATCCAAGTTTCCTTACTTGTTCAGTATTTGAGATGTTTCACCAAAGTTCGCCAGCCAGTGATCAAGAGCTAAAAATCTGAGAACTAACTAGCAGTCATGTCTATAAGAACAAAGAGCCTGGTGAAGAATTGGAAGGATCGGATTTATTTCGGTCCTCAAATAACAATACATCTTTAAATAGCTCACTGCTTCCAGATACTTCAAATCCCAGCCAAGCTACCTGGCTTTGTTTTCTTTTTGATACGCTCATCATAAACAGTACCAAACAAACTGTTATGAAATAGTAGTTAGGGTATCAACTGCGATGGATTAAATATGATTGGGGTTCACAGTGAGGGTCCCCATTTCCTCATGCTGCTTTTGTCCACCCCCCACCCCCACCCCCGCTTTCTTTGACGTTAATGGGATTGGTATAGGTTCTTTCCTTTGCATTAATGCCGAATGTCTCCTTTCATTTTCGTCATCTGTGAGTAACTTTTACATGATATTTAATGTAAACCCCCAACACACGCAAGCAGGTCACTTTTCTCATGTCAATCTGAAAACTGGAAGCCTCACTTACTTGGTCATAGTCTTTCTTTAGTGTGTATCCAGGAAGACACCGAGTAATGGCCTGTCTTTGGGGGTGCAACTCTTTTTATCAGTTCCCAACAGACTCCATTATTTGCAGCCAGACACCCTGGATATAGACCGCGTTTCCTGCCACTTATTGTGTATCTTTCCTGCCACTTACTATGTATCTTAGGAAATTCATTCTAAGGTCTCCAAGCCTCAGTTTCTTTGGGAGAAAGATAATGACCTTTAGAGTATTGCCTTTCTAGAGTTAAATTTTTTTTTTTTTTTTTTTTTTTTTTTTTTTTTTTTTTTTTGGTTTTTCAAGACAGGGTTTCTCTGTGTAGCTTTGCGCCTTTCCTGGTACTCGCTTTGGAGACCAGGCTGGCCTCAAACTCACAGAAATCCGCCTGCCTCTGCCTCCCAAGTGCTGGGATTAAAGGCGTGCGCCACCACCGCCCGGCTAGAGTTAAATTTTTAATTAGAGTCAGTCATGTTGGCATTGGCCCATGATCTTAGTCATTTGGGAAACCTAGGCAGGAGAACCACGGATTCCAGGCCTGTCTGGACTATGGAGAACAGGCAAGGTAGTGACTAGTGTTCTTGGAAGTGGAACAACTGTGGGCTGGTAGAGAATCTGAGGTATCCTTGGGGATGCTCTTGAAGACTGGAGTGCTCTCGCTTCCCAACTCTCTACATAACCATGACCCAAAAGAATATTATTTCTCTTTTAAGTTGTTTATCTCAAGCATTTTGTCACCAAAATGGAAAGCTAACACAACTGTAACAGATATGGAATAACACTTCTACTGAACAGTAAAGAAATGTTTTTCAAAATCCCCATGTCAAATTAACCTTATCTGTAACAGGAGTCTAGAATTAAGAAGTAAGTCTAGATTAAGCTAAATTCAGAATTTTACTACTAGACAGCGATCAGCATGGAAGGTTCGGATGGGAAATTTGATAGAGCGAGGAAAACGCAGTCCAAGCTGTTGGGATTTGCATCAACAAATGTCCAGCATCGGCAAACAGTTTAACAGAGTTCACAAACATCTGGAGCACCTACACTGTGACAAGCCCTGTAGCTGACAGTGGGGAATAGAATGATGAAATGTGGTGATATATTGTGTACCCTAATAAACTTGCCTGAGGATCGGAGGACAGAGCCCGTCACTACATTGGACATAGAGGTCAGGCAGTGGTGGCACACACCTTTAATGCCAGCACTTGAGATCTCATGCCTTTGTTTGGGAAGCACAGATGCCTTTAATCCCAGGAAGTGATGTCTGGGCAGAGAAAGGTATATAAGGCATGAGGAAACAGGAACTCACTTTCTTTAGACTAAGGATTTTGTAGAGTAAGAACTAGAGGCTGGCTGCTCTGCTTCTCTGATCTTTCAACTTTCACCCTGATAATCTGGCTCTGGGATTTTTATTGAAGGAACATCTAAGATTCGAACGACAATGAACAAGACCTGTTCATTAAACTTGAACACTCATCTTTATCCAAACATAAATTTTATATAAAGTCCTTATATCCTAGGTTGGTCTCGGTAACATGGTCCTGTAATCCAGCCATGGGAAAACAGAGACAGGAGGATTCCTAGAGCTCACTAGCAGACAATCTAGCTGAATCTGTGAGTTCCAAATTGCACAACAGCTTCCTCTGAGATTGAAACATTCAATCCTGTAGGAAGCTTCTTAAATGCAAAGGCAAACAACTCAAAACAGCTCCAGGAAGTCCCTGAAACTGAACAGACTCATTAGCACATTCTCCTCTCACTCCCCCACCCTGGCTAGAGCAGGCAATAAAAGCTGAGATCCTCCTCAGAAGGAAGTCCGATGAGCTGCAAAGAAGAAACTGAGGAGAGAATGACTGCGAAGAAGACTCTGAGACCAGACTAGCTGCCTGGAAGAAGAAACCAACAGAGACTCCTGGAAGAGGTTGGAAGGGACACCCTCCAACCTGTCAAGCCACCTGCAGGCTGTGCGGGGTGCTGCAGGTTCCCAGCTTCTGTGAGCTGTCACTCATGCTAGGGTGGGCCTTGGTGATGGAGCTGTCTTTGAGTCCTTTGAGAAGTCCTGTAAGTGACCCCAATAAAACTCATTGGTTCACCAGGTTGGACTTTGGTGGTATCCATACTTTGGTCTATCATGGGATTCCTATCTGGGGTGAGTAGATGTGTGTGTGTGTGTGTGTGTGTGTGTGTGTGTGTGTGTGTGTGTGTATGTGTGTGTGTGTGTGTGTGTGTCTGTCTGTCTGTGTGTATTCCTCCTAAGAAAATTTTGTCACACAGCACAAGGTTAGTGAGAGACTCTGTCTTAAGAATTAAGAATCAATGGGCTGGAGAGATGGCTCAATCATTAAGAGCAGCAGCTGCTCTTCCAGAGGTCCTGAGTTCAACTCCTAGTACCCACATGATAGTCCACAGCTGTCTATAACTATAGTGTCATGAATTCCAATGCCCTCTTCTGGTGTGCAGATGTACATGCAGACAAAACCTCTCTCTCTCTCTCTCTCTCTCTCTCTCTCTCTCTATATATATATATATATATATATATATATATATATACACATATATATATGTATATATATATATATTTTTTAAAAAAAGAATAAAGAATTAAGACAGAAACAATTAAAGAAGGAAAGCAGATGCCAACCTCTTGGTGCATACATGTGACTAATCACACACACAAACATATATATACACATATACACATTTCTAACATTAAACAAAATTTAGAAAAGGGTCTTAGCATGAGAATAGAATCAAGATAGCTTTCTAGTATATATTTGAAATGAAGAGTAGAACTTAACATTGTCTTTAACATGTTTAAATATGATAGGACTGGGTGGGGCTTTAAAAGATGAATGACTGGGGGACAATAATGGAAATATCATATAACTCATTACCTGAGTAGTTGATGTATCAGTGTGACCTGTTACATTATTACAAACATGTGTGTAAAATATTTTCAGTGACGATTAATGACCTCCTGGGCAGATCATAGATTTCCAGACTTTTGGAAGTGTTAAAAATCCAATCTAAATGCAGTGGCTTAAATATCCTGTTCAAAAATCTGTTGGAATTTATTATCACTATGATGAATTTAAAAGGTAGAACTGCTTGTGTCTCATCTGCCCCGTAACCCCCATGTGTGAGTATATGTGTGTGTGTGTGTGTGTGTGTGTGTGTGTGTGTGTGTGTGTGTATGTGTGTGTGTGCATGTGTGCTGGCATGGCCTTGAACATCCTAAGTAAGCACTCCAGCACTCTACCTCTGAGCTACATCCCCAGCCCACAGATGAGATCTTTAAGAGATGATTATGTCACGTGTCCTCTGTCCTCATAAATGGGTTGGTGCCTTTATTCTGGGAGTGAGATCCCGATTGAAGAGATAAGTTCACACAGATCTCTGCTCTTTCTCACATATTCTCACTGGCCTTTCCACCATGTTATGATACAAAACCCTCACCACACGCAGAGGCCAGTTTAGGAAGTCCTACCTTCCGGAACCACAAGTCAAACAGACTTCTATGGCTTACAATTTGCCCAGTCAGTAGTATTGCGTTAGAGCAGCAGAAAACCAACCAGGATACGGATTTACTCCAATGGTCATACAGACATTTCCTTCTGCTTCTAGATCCTGTAGGGCTGAGGGGATATTACAAAGGAAGATGAGACAAAGGAGGGGAATTTTCTTTTCTTTATTTTTTTGGGAAATTTTCTTCTTTCGTGTGTTCTAAGTCTATCCTTGCTGTTAACGCTGTCTTTGCCAAATACACAAACACTTCTCGTGTGAAGCCCGAAGTTGTGAGTTGCTTACGTTGTCTCGGAGATCACCCCACTGCACAGTTCCCATGATGGAATAGGTCTGAGAACATCTCTAGGCCTCCAGGTGGCAACAGCACTCTTAGATGGGAAACTTCAGAGCACTGAAGCCCAACTTACTTTAGAGGATGTGTCTATGTCTCCCACTGAAAAACCCATGGGTCTTTGCTACATATAACAGAAGGAATGCAGAGCATTGCATAGTCAGCCCCTCTCCACCCCACCATGTCTCTGCATTCCTCTTCTGCTTTCCTTAAATATCCACTGATGTGGTCAACCAAAGAATAAGGAAGCAGCAATGCTTACCAACAAGAACGCTTTCTTTACTATCTGGTTTCTTCCGATCACCATTTGCAACCACAATGTCCATTTTTTTCATCACCCTTAATGACTTCTGGACTGACCAGAAATCTCTCTTGAATCTTCCGTTCTGGAAGAGTCTTTCATTTCCTCCACTGTCTGTTGTTGTCATTATTATTGTTTATGTAGTGAGTCGGGGGAGAAAGACCCAACGCTTTCCACCCATCAAGAGTTTCCCCGTTTCTTCTAGCATCCACTCTCCCCACGGAAGCTGAGAGGACATTGGTGGGAGGCGGACTGTCTGACTAGAATGGCTTTAAAACTATGAAGACAAATTACATGTAATATTTTCAACCCTGAGACTTTTGTTTTGTTTCTGTTTTTGAGACAGGGTTTCTCTGTATAGCCCCGGCTGTCTGGGAACAGCTCACTCTGTAGATCATCAAGCTGGCTTCAAACTCACAGAGATCTGCCAGCCTCTGCCTCCCAACAGCTGGGATTAAAGGCGTGTGCCACCACACCCAACTAGCATTGGTGTCTTGGAATATATGCTGTTGGTGGTAGCAGAGCAGTGGTTAAAAGTGAAACTGTTGGGCTGACAAGATGGCTCACTCAGTGGGCAAAGGAGTTGGGCTATGAGTTCATCCCTGTGACCCAGGTGTTGGGAGGTAACAGCAGACTCCTGCAAGTTGTCCTCTGACCTTTATATGCATATGTGACACTCATGGGCGCCCCCCCCCCCATACATGTTTTTAAAGAAAAAGCTTAGGAAACCATTTTCTTATCTATGGAGGGTTTCAGAACATTTAATATGTAAACATGTATCCCAAGTGCCAAAGAGGAATAAGGAACATCTAGGTGTGCCAGGTGCTGGATACACTTGGGCACAGAGTTTAAAGTTGTAACTATTTACCATCTCAAGGAATGAGATTTACCAGGAAACTCAATTTGGAAACCATTGTTCTCTTGATATTTTTCTCTAAATTGAATGCTGGATTATGATGGATAAGAGATCTTTGGGAGAAAACAAATTCAAAATACATTTTAAAATTAATCTTCTACCAAGTAAATTTGGCTATGGTTAATTCCTACATTTGTTGTGAGTTGAGTTAAAGAAAAGAAAGCTCTATTTATTAAACTAGTTATTCATTTCCAAGATACGAGGACGTCTCTGATTGCCAAGGCGGGTGTTTTAATAGAGGGGGAAAAGGGCAGTTCTGATTTGTGTTTGGGAGCAGACAGCTTCACACTCAAATAGACACAAATGCTTCCTGTTATGGATCATTTATCAATACTGACTTCAACTTAGATGCCAAAGGAAGAAAATGCATGTAAGACTAATCTCGAGATTTATTTCAAACTGATGAGAAACAACCCAACAGCTAGTTTTTCCTGTGATCTATTCTCTACTAAACAACTGCTAGAAGCACTTGGTTAATTTTTAGTGGTCCTCTAAATCAAAACTAATTGCTATTCCATGAAGGAATTATTCTCTTAGAGTTAGAAATACATGTGCAGCATATTAGTGAAAATTACAGAGATTATTTATGTCATTGAAGTGCTCTGTTGGAATGTCTATCATTCCAGCTTAGTGTCTGACTTATGAAAGTCAGTATTGGCAATAAAGGAAACACCATATATTTCTGATATGAATTGATAAGAGAGTTTTTTCAGGACTTTTGGGACAAATGTAATTATGATTGTATTCACGTCAAACTTGTTGTTTGGGGCATAAGGAAGCAGACGAAAGTGCTAGAATCCAACAAACGCTAGGGTTTTCTTTAAATACAGATATTGTGTTGATGATGCCTCATCGTTTTGTTTAAAAATATGTTCTTACTACCAAGTATAAGTTTTGGCTTTTGATAAAAAAGTGTTAAGGAGTACTTAAAGAGAAGTCATGAACCTGCAAATCACAAATTTTTAAAAATTAAAGCAAGTGAGGCTGGAAAAATAGTAGTCCAAAGTAAATGTAAAGAAATTGAGCGTCCATCTCTCTCCTTTCTGACCGCATACACAATGTAACCAGCTGCCTCAAGCTCCTGTTTCTATGGCTTCCCCCACCACGATACACCGTAGTTTTGAATGTGAGCCAAAATGAAACCTTATTTCTAAAAGAAGAAGAAGAAAGAGAAGGAGGAGAAGAAGGAGGAGGAGGAGGAGGAGAAGGAGGCGGAGGAGGAGAAAGGAGGGAGGGAGGGAGGGAGGGAGGGAGGGAGGGAAAAGAAATAGTTTTGTGCATTATGAAATAATATCAGTACATAATTACTACTTATCCTAATAGGTTAAATAAAAAAAAACACATTCTAGGAAAAACTGCTGATCATATAAGATGTGCATTTACTATTTGTCTTAGTTAAGAGTTTCTGTTGCTGTGATAAAACAACATGACCAAAATCGAATACAACTGACCTCTTGTCAGTTTGACACACAAACACATCACTGCTAGGCCATAATCTTTCCTTTCTTGTTAATCCCCAAAGATCTCACATGAATATCAGTATTACAATATGAAACGTTCCAACGTTTAAAAGTCCTACCCTTTTAAAATTCCCAACACTTGAAAATCCAAAGTCTCTTTAAAATATTCAAAATCTCTCTGAAAATTCCCTCATGGAGGGAACTCAGAGCGGGAAATGGAGCAGGAGAGGAGCCCAAGCAGGACAGGAAACTGGAGGCAGGGCCTGAGACAGAGGCCAAGGAGGGGTGCTGCTTACTGGCTTGTTCCATATGACTTTCTCAGTTTGCTTTCCTACACACTCACAGGACCACCTACCCAGGGGTGTCAGTCCCCACAGTGGTCCAGGCCCTCCCACAACTATCACTAACTCAGAAAACGTCCCACCAGCGATGGTGGCGCACGCCTTTAATCCCAGCACTCGGGAGGCAGAGCCAGGTGGATCTCTGTGAGTTCGAGGCTAACCTGGTCTACAGAGTGAGATCCAGGACAGACACCAAAACTATACAGAGAAACCCTGTCTCAAAAAACCAAAAAAAGAAAATGTCCCATAAGTTTGCCCACAGGCCTATCTGGTGGGGGAATTTTGATATCCCCTCTTCTCAAAGGATTCAGTTGGGTCAAGCTGACATAAAAGTAGCCAGCAACTATCTATATATGTCAGTTTGGAGAACAGGCACTTTCCTTTCGCATATGACCTATGAAAAACATTGTAAGTAACCTCTCAATGTATATCATGAAAAAAGCTATAAGCATGTGTTAATTTCCAAAAAAAAAAAAACCCATCATTGGTTCACTGTAATCTGTTTTCAACATCAAGCCATGTCACTGTCTAGATCAGTGCAGAAGAAAATATTTATTGATTGAGCTATTGCTTTTATCACTTCAATCCCACTCTAAAACAAGGGAAAACACATGCAAAGCATATTTGAAAAGGTCTAGAATTCATAACCTGCAACCAGTGTATACAACCAAATAATAAGATGCAAATCCTGGTTTTTAAGGTATAAAATATATTTGATTGGATGCATCAACAAAGCAGCTACAGGAGGCAATAAATTCCTGCGGAATGCTAATATATACTTCTTAGAATAGCTAAATCTACAAGTTGAGTGTGCCACGTGTTGATCAAGACGATAGGATGCCTGGATTGTAGAAAAGTTTCGTAACTTCCTCAAAAGTTAAAGATGCATCCACCATATAACCTACCCGTTTCCTTCATGGACGCTTACCTAAGAGAAATGGAAGCAAATGCTCACACCAAGCAATGGAACGCAACATTCATAAAAATCTATTAATAATAGTCCTAAATTGGAAATGATCCAAATGCCCACCAACAGAGTAACACATAAATAAATTATATCATGTTGATGCGGTGGATGCTTTCCCACAATAAAGTGGGATGAGCCATGGGTAAAAACACACCACAGTAGATGAAGCTCAACATAATTCTTAGTGAAGGAAGTCAGGTGAAAGGGAGGAAACATCATCTATGAATCTCCTCACTGACTGTAGATAATTGTAGACACCGCACCCTAATCTACAAGAACACAAAGCACCTCAGTGGTTCTCTAGGAGTAGGGAGAGGGACTACTCATTAAAGAGCTCCAGGATAGTTGGGGATGACAGAAGTGTTTACACTTCAATTTGGTACTGATTGCACGTGTGCATACAGATGTCAAAACTCATCAACATGTATACTGTAAAAAGTGTATTGCTTATTGGACGTTAATGGTGTTTCAATAACACAGTCAAAATAATAAAAATAAAAACATGTTACTGAAAAATATAACTATTTAGACTTTAAGTGTCAGAGTGGCTTTGATTTTCTTTTATGGATTTCTCCCAGAAGAGCGTATTTGATTTACGACATATGAGTAAGCCGTTGCTAGGTCTGTGGATGGAGCTAAGAGGCAGAATGCTTGCTTAGCATGCACAGGGCATGAGTTTGATCCCCAGTATAGAGAAAAAGCCCTTAAAGTAAATGAGCTGTTGCTGTCCAGCTAAATTTACTTAATAGATATATTTATAGTATCAAGAACTTGAACATACACTTAATTGTTTTGTTTATGCTCGAACCATATTCTTAGCTGCTCCAGTGTGTTTCTGCTTGAATCTTGTAGCCACCTTAAGCTTGGCATGTCATTCGAGAGTGCAGGGTGATGCCAAGTGTCTCCTCTAAATGATATTAGATCTGCATTCAAATCCTGACAAGACCACTTCCGTGGATTCATGGGCAACTTCTGTAAATGAGAATAATACTAGTTGTATTTACTTCATTAAATTATGTGAGGTTTAAAGGAAGCAATTATAAAACACTTGGCACAAAGTAAGTACTTTATTTTGTTATTAAAAACTCAATTTTTCTCCAAAAAAAATTTACCTCTCTAGTAGCATGTTTTTTTCACCCGATAGATCTACAAAAACTCCAATATCTTAATATAGGCAATATTGAGAAAGATTTATATTTTCTTAGTTAGCAACATTATTATTTTTTTTTTTTTTTGGTTTTTCGAGACAGGGTTTCTCTGTGTAGCTTTGCGCCTTTCCTGGAACTCGCTTTGGAGACCAGGCTGGCCTCGAACTCACAGAGATCCGCCTGGCTCTGCCTCCCGAGTGCTGGGATTAAAGGCGTGCGCCACCACCGCCCGGCTGCAACATTATTTTTTAAGGTTTACTTTTATTCTTGATTATGCATATTTGTTTATGTATCTTGTGAATTGGTTTGTGTACATGAGTGCACATGCCTGCAGAGGCCAGAAGAGGGTATCAGAATGTCTGGAACTGGAATTATGGGTAGTTGTGAATTATGGCGGTAGTGAGCCGCCTGATGTAGTTACTGGGAATCAAACTTTGGTCCTCTGGATGAGCTGAACAAGTTCTTTACTGCTGAGCCATCTCTCCAGCCCCAGCTACATTATTTTGACACTGATTTTTTTTATTATTATTTAAAATTTTTGGCCAAGTAAATTCTGGGTTTGGCTGTTCTTTGCACTATTTCTGATAGACAATAAGCCTCAACAAGCTGGGTGAATTAGGCAAGTTACTTAAATAAACCTCAACAGGCATATATATCGTGCTACAATTGGTT
Source organism: Peromyscus californicus insignis (assembly GCF_007827085.1). Taxonomy (NCBI): domain Eukaryota; kingdom Metazoa; phylum Chordata; class Mammalia; order Rodentia; family Cricetidae; genus Peromyscus; species Peromyscus californicus. Next base: position 36,138,494 of record NW_026294535.1, read on the forward strand.
ATAGTAATAATATCTCTCTCACAGAATGAACCTAAGGATTCAACAATCCAATACACTCAACATCCCTTTTGCTCTGGCTGATAAGAATGAACACCAGACACACAGGGTTAACTTTTTTTCAGTTCCTAATTCTCTATCTGTTGGCCACGAATGGAGATGATTTTGAATTTTTCATTGCCACGTGCCACAAGATCACTGGTTCGTTGATCTTCCCGTCTACAGATTCCCCTAACATTTAAAGTTAGGCTAAACTTTTCCATGCATGGGCTCTGCTTTGCTTATTCTAGTTAACAACCTCTTCTCTGCTTTCAGAGTCAGTCCGTATACTACAAGTGTTTTTGGATGATCTTGGAAGTCCACGGCTCATTTGTGTGTTCGCTACTGTTTGCCACTGTCTAGACACCTGGAAAAAAACAGCTAAAAGGAGCAAGGGTATGTTTTAGCTCACAGCTTCCAGGAGTTCAGTCATGGTCCACCAGCCCCATGGCAATGGACCTGTGCTAAGACAGAAGCATGGGGCAGAGGAGGCTGTTCACCTCATGGTTGGTGGGAAGCAGAGGGGAATGCAGCAGATATAAGAGACGCCCTTCAAAGACATCTCTCCAGGGATCTACTTCTTCCAACCAGGCACAATAGATACAATGTGTACCGCCTCCAAACAATCCATTCAACTATGGATCCCTGAATGGAGTAACCCACTGAAAAAGTCAGAGATCTACTAACCTAAGCACTTCCTCAAATCCTGTTGATGTATCAACAAAGCCTGAGAAACATACACCTTCAGAATTCAGTTCAGATTTAAGCCAGGACAATCCAGAACGATTATTTAAAGAAACATGTATGCTTGGGTTGCCACCAAGACCAATGAACTATGCATGCTCAGGGTGCCATGAAGACCTTGGAGTTGGACCTATAGCACAGTTGATAGAGGGTTTGCCCGGAGTGCATGAAGTCCTGGGTTTGATCTCCAACACATGGGTTGAGGTTGGGACCAAATCTCCGTGTTTATAATGAGCAAAACAATGACATTGAGAACCGCAATCTTGCTTTTGTTTATTAGTTTGCTGGCCTTGGGCTCTTGTTTTACCTCACCTTTTTTTCTGCATCTAATCACAGGATTTTGTTTCTGACAATCTTTCCAAATATCCAGTTTAACTCAAAGCATGCTAGCTTTTTGCGGCTACTGGGTTTGTGCAGATTTAGGCATCATGTCAGCAACACCCTTAACTAAATTATTTATTAAAGAAACAGAATAAGACAGTGACATCCTGAAGAATTCACTATACCCTATCGTTAATTCATTAATCAACACGTTGGGAAATGTCATTAATCAAGCACTCTAATTACAAATCCCCATAATTGCACTTGATGATACTTCTTCGTCTACAACATCATCCCTCATAAATCTTCTACAAAGAAAAAGAACATGTCAGAGCACTTTCTAAAATCAAGATATATTATATGTTTATCTAAAATTATGAGGCTTATCTGGGAGGATATTTTTTAGTAAACTTATTCTGTTTCTTCCTGATCACATTTCCCCGCTTCAGTGCTTATTAAAGGCTCAACAGCTCATCCTAGAGTCTTAAGTGTAGTTTTGTCAAGCTCTCGGTCTCATAGTGTGTAGCATTTCGGTTTTAATTGGAAAGCTTATTTTTCTAGCTCTAGATTTTAAGCACCGTTTTAGTTGTCTCTAAATTCTCAAAGATTATCAATAGCCATTTAGTCATAATCAATAGCCTTGCTTAGATCAAATTGCTGGCACCTTTTGGTATTTGAGAGACTGTCTGTCCAGACCTTGGGGTAAGTTGAAGGTGGACATTCATTACCATTTTATACCTCTAATCTCCCATTTCTTCTTCATGATATTTTCCTCTTTCTGGGTGACCATCAACTTTCACAGGAAAGATGAAAGTTACTTGTTTAAGAAGTTAATTGAGGAGGCTGAGGTGTTGAGGACACCAGGAGAACATGGGCCACAGAAACAGCTAAGCAGGGCTCATGCAGGCTCACGGAGACTTTCCCAGTCCTGTAGATGATAGAATTTAGAGCTCTTTTCCTGGGAGATGTCAATCAAGCAGGCTTTTTCGTGGTCGGTTCTGACATCTTAGAGTTCTTGAGAAGAAGTCTTAAGTTTCCTCTATAGGATTATCCTTTATTTTTAATGCACATCATCTTGGACTGACTGTCTATTGTGAATTGGGGAAAAAAATCAAATGGTGATAAAAATTTAGATGGAGGTTTTAAGATGAGCACCTTCCTCTCGTAATTAACTTGTTTTCAGTGAACATTTTCCACTTAAATATTATTCTCTTGCCTTTTAATATTTTACATAAGACTATTGTAGTTCACTCATTTTCTTCTCATAATCCTTTCTAAATTCATTCCCTTAAAAAATTCAAAACTGAAACCCAGTGGCGGTATATGCCAACACTTGCAAGCAGAGGCAGGCAGATCTCTGAGTTCAAGGCCAGCCTGGTCTACAGAGAGAGATCCAGGAAAGCCAGGGCTACACAGAGAAACCCTGTGAGGAAAAACAAAACAAAATCCCCAAACTGTATTTAAAGACCACGATGAGTTTTAAGAGCCAATATAAGCAGCATATCACAGTATATAGTAACACACACATAATCAGACTGTTTTGCATCTGTAAATTCACATTATTGAACACTTGGGATTATCCATTTCTCACCAATGTCATGATAATTCCTGTGAGACTGTATCAGTTTTGGGGGGACCCTACTTTATTCAGTATAATTCATAAGATGGAAGAGGGGTGTGGACTTCAATGTTGTATACCTGTGTATTATTATCATTATTTGGGGTGATGATAAAATGCTACAATGAGAGGGGAAGTGAGTGGTTCTTAGGATGCACTTAAATACTCCATAAAGAAATGGAGTTGAAAGCAGGCTTTAAAAGATGTGTGGAGATGTAGAAGGTGGAGCTTAGGCAGGGGTTAGAGAAAAAGGAACTGGAAGAAACTCAGTCCTCTCCAGGCACCCCAAAAAGAAAAGAAAAAATACCTCTTGAGGAGAGACTGTCCCCTCACCAAGGGACATGAACGATGCATTGGCTGAAAATGTGTTTCTGGATACATTTTGATTAATCCTTTTTCTTTCTTTCTTTTTTTTTGGTTTTTCGAGACAGGATTTCTCTGTGTAGCTTTGTGCCTTTCCTGGAACTCGCTTTGGAGACCAAGCTGGCCTAGAACTCACAGAGATCCGCCTGGCGCTGCCTCCTGAGTGCTGGGATTAAAGGTGTGAGCCACCACTGCCTGGCTCTTGATTAATCTTAAAAAAAAAATCACTACATGATTTAGAAATAAAACATGTAGAATTTAAAAGCACCTGCGATTTATCATTTGCCTTAAGCATTTGGTTACCACAGCTGCTATTTTTATGGTTTAATAAAATGTGCCTTTGTTTCTTCCATCTGATGGAACACCCAAGTGAACGCACTATGAAATGTAATGATGGGGTACAGTCTAGAGTATATGCAGTCTCCATGCATTGATCTTTGTAGTTAATAGGAGCAACTTTTAAAATTATCAAGAAATTCAACACGTTGAGACTCATTTTTATCCAATACAATTTTAACTTTTTTTTTTTTGCTAAATATATATTCTAATTTATATTGTAGAACCTACATCTATTTTATTACTTTTTCTCAAACTGGGTTTAATTTTGTTTCACAGTTTGACAAATAGCTTAGATACCTGGTAAATACTTGTTCACAACTGAATACAATATCTCCAGATGTAGAATAATCGTACCAATCATTTCTCAAATGTTCCTTGATCTCCTTTCTAAAAACTAAATACATTGAGATTGCTGCCTGGTTTGGATGAGTGTTCTCTACTGGAAGCTATGAAAAGCCTTGGTCCTCTAAATGGCAGTGCTGGGACAGGCTGGGACCTTTTAGAAAGCACACCCTTTGTAGTCTGACATTTTCCTATGTCCTGCCCAGTACTACAACCGCTCAGTTCCAAGTAAACACACAGAGGCTTACATTACTTACAAACTGTATGGCCTATGGGTCAGGCCCCTTGGTAGCTAGCTCTTATAACTAAACTCATTTCTGTTAATCTACATGTTGCCACGTGGCTGTGGCTGTCTGCAGGCATCTCTTTGTTCCTACTACGTGGGCTCAAGTCTCCCTGACTCCACCCTACTTCCTCTCCAGTTTTGTTTGTTTGTTTGTTTGTTGAGACAGGGTTTCTCTGTTGTTTCGGTACCTGTCCTGGATCTTGCTCTGTAGACCAGGCTGGCCTCGAACTCACAGAGATCCTCCTGCCTCTGCCTCCCGAGTGCTGGGATTAAAGGCGTGCACCACCACTGCCTGGCTCATCTTCAGTTTGAATGTACCACCTAACCTTATCCTGCCCTGCCATAGGCCAATGCAACTTTGGGTATTAACCAATGGGAACCACACATATTCACAGCATATAGAAAGACACCCCCCAGCAACCCTTAGTGAGTGTTTGGGGAATGTGTTTTTGAAGGACACTGGAGGACCTCCAATCTCCGTCCCTTTCTCCTTTCTTCCCTTTTTGTTTCTGTATCTTCACTTCCTCCCTCCCTTTCCTTAGTCTTTCTCTTCTTTTTGACAGGAAGCATGTCCTCTAATTCTAACCCGTGTTCCTGCCATGATATTCTGTCCTCATCAGAAGCCCAGGCTGTTTTATCTTGGATGGAACTTCCAAGACCCACTAGCTGAGCGAATATCTCCATAGTTATAAACAGCCTTTGTTACGTGTCTCGTTAGACTAACAGAAAGCTAAAATAGCTGTCCATCATGGGACCTGTGACTCAAAAGGAAAGTCAGGGCAGCCTGTACCTGTCAAACCTAGACCAAGGGTGAAGTAAATTGTGGGGTGGGACACTCCAAGGACTGCTCAAGAAAATCCATTAATGTTCAGCAATGTTCTTGCAGCAATGCAAGAAGTTTCTTTTTTTCATTTTGAAAATTCTGTTTTGTATATGTACTCACTTTCTTAGTATAATACATATGCAGTTTTGTTTAAATAGATTACTATATATGAGCAGATGTGTTCAATGATTTGAACTATTATGGGTGTATGAGTAATTCATAATATTTGAAGCCACTGGTCTGAAGTGACATCAGGAGGGGCCTCCCACTTCTTGCCTCTTCCTGCCATTTCAGGAACAGAGCCTGGCTTTTCTCATTCTGTGGGTCACAAGTACCAGGGCAGGCACATTTATCAGAAACCTGCTGTGGCCCTGAAATTCTGCACGAGAAATGCCAGTACCCCACGGGGTCTGACACCCTGAGCACCACACCTGGGGCAGTTACAAAGCAGGAGTGAGGCTAGCCCTCAGTGCAGTGCCGTTTGACGTAGTTCCGGACAGGCGCAGTTATGAAGCAGATGTGGAGTTTGACGCTTGCTTCATCATTGTTTTTATTTTTATTTTTTAAATGGCTCATGTCCTGCAGCCCCCGTTCTACAAGGCATCATTGAGCTGTTTTTTTTCATTCATCAGCTTGAGGTTATCAATGGTGAGTAATTAATAGCAGCCTCCTAATGAAAGCAGACCTCCTGCTGTCATGTATGAAATAATTTGGGATCTCATAGAAAAAATAATGGGCAAGAGATAATATTTATTTTGTCTGCTGGAGCTCCAGAAGAGGAAAATGGGGGGGGGGGGAAGCTTGTAAATAGGAGACCATCTCACAAAGGGGAAATTTTGGTTGGTTGGGTTTTTTGTTTTTGTTTTTGTTTTCTGAGCAAATTTTAATTAATCTCAAAACCATTTGAGCCGGCATTTCCTAGTATTAGCAAAGGACTTTTGATGTTGCCATGGACTACATTACAACACACTTCACCAAACTGTCTTATTTTTTCCTGATAAAGGATTTTGCATAGACCCAGGGTTACTCATTAGTCACTTCTGTGTGCTATTAAAAACAAACTTAAAACTGGGGTGAGAACTCAAGATGGTACAGTGGGGACCACATGAGCATGAGGACCTAAGTTCGATCCTCAGCACCCATGTAACGAAGATGGGCAGAGTTGCACACACTTGTAATCCCAGGGCTTAAGAAGTAGAGACAGCAATCCTAGCCTAATTGACAAGTTCCAGGTCCCAGGGAGAGACACTATATCAAAACACAAGGTGGGACCTTTGACCTCCACGTGCACTTACACACGTGTTTAGGTACACCCCTGCACAAATGTGCAGCTCCACCCCCAAACACATTTTCCCGTTCACACACCTGTATACACACACACACACACACACACACACACACACACACACACACACAGAATAAAAGTACTGGAAATTGGTAAGAAATGAAGTTCATTCACTATGTTGCTGGCTGTAAAGTTCACCTGGCACAGTGCACGCATGTAGTAAGGACTCCGGAGACTGGAGAAGCAGGAAAGAAAATGGCCCCAGGCAGGGGTCATGCACGTGGGTGCTTTGTAGCAATCTGGTCGGAGAACTGATTCACTCATGGGCATCCTAGCCCACTCTTCAGTCATGGGTGATTGCTACCGATTCTTCATAAGAATGGTGCCTTCATGACTTCATCGCCTCCCACTGGGTCCCACCTTCTGGGTTGCCCTGATCTCTGCAGCACCACACTGGACACCAAGCTTCTTGCACATGAACTTTGTGGCAATAAAGGACAAGCAAATGGTTGCACAGTCGCTATAGCACCTTGCAATTCACTACACCAACTTCCGACAACTAGGAGTATAGTAGTCGGAGACTGGACATCTGTACTGTCTTCCAGAAAGTAGAGTTAGAAATTAGTTTCATAAAATATTTAAGTTGAATTTATATTCTTTTTTTTGTTTTGTTTTTCGAGACAGGGTTTCTCTGTATCTTTGGAGCCTGTCCTGAACTAGGTCTGTAGACCAGGCTGGCCTCGAACTCACAGAGATCCACCTGCCTCTGCATCCCGAGTGCTGGGATTATAGGCATGCACCACCACCGCTCGGCTGAATTTATATTCTTTGAAAAAAGATTTATTTATTTATATATATGAGTGTGCTGTCCTCCTGTGCATATGTAGGACAGAAGAGGGCAACAGATTCCATTATAGATGGTTGTGAGCCACCAAGTGCTTGCAGGAATTGAACTCAAGACCTCTGAAAGAGCAACCGGTGCTCTTAATCACTGAGCCATCTCTCCAGCCCTTGGTTTCATATTCTTATGATCTTCCTTCCTTTGAAAGCAGGGCACCATCAGATTGCCTTGATTAAATGTAGGGTTCTAGTCAACTGCACAATGGGGACCTATTAGTTTTGAATTTACTTTAAGTACTTTTCTGAGTGACCAACACTTTGAAAAATAAATCCCAGGAGAGCCAGCCATCTAGCCTAATGAAACATTTAATGCTTTTTTCCAATCCTGTTCTCCGATGTTTTCTTTGGAAGTGGACTCCAAGACTGCTTCTCAGATTCTTTTCATCAGAAAGGATAGGACTTCCATAATGTAGAAATTTGAGCCTACAGCGATAAGTGTTTGGAAATACAAGGTATAAAGGAAACTCATTTTCTTCTTGATTTCCAATTTCTATAAACACATGTCAGCTCTGTTTTCTATGGTGAGCTTATGGTTCAAGTACACATAATCTCAAAGATGATGGAAGGCCTTATTACTCGGCTCACCCACACAATACTCATACAGTACCTGTTGATATTGGTTCTTGGTAGTAGTTTCCAAGACACTGGCTGACAATTTTTTTTTTCAAAAAAAGAAGTGTTTGGGCTTTAGAAGGTAGACTATAGGGCTGTGATTTCAGTAGTTATGGCATGGTTGAGAGTTGACTGGGAAGACTCATTCCCCAAGTTATTTGTTTTTATATGATGTGAGGATGTTTAGATGTGTGAGTGTTCATACATGAGTGTTGGTCACATGTGCCTTAGTGAATGTGTTAAGGTCAGAGGACAATCTTGGTTGTTGGTCTTCATCTTTCAGACTCTTGGAAGCAGGGTCTTCTGTTGTCCACTATGGCACATGACAAGTTGGCATCCCCTTGGCTTCCGGGGATTCTCCTGTCTATGCCTCCCATCTCTCCATAGGCACATTGAGACTACCTGCACGCTACTGTCCCTGGCTTTATGTGTGGGTTCTGGGGATGCAAATTCTGGTCTTCACACTTGCATGCCAAGTGCTATATACACTGAACCATTGCCTTATCCTTTCTAAATTTATTTTTTGAAGAACACTCCAAAACACAGCCTGAACAGATTACTTAATAGTATTTTTTTTCAAGAGTGGGCACAAGTATGATGATACAAGAATACAAGGTGCTTCATAAAAATTTTGAGCCACAAAATATTGTATTTTGCACAGATTGTAAATAATAGCTATGTGTATCAGATGGACATAACCACATGTAAGAGTTTCATGGTTTTGAGATATAAATATTGTCCTGCTTTAAGTTATTATTATTATTATTATTATTATTGTTTTGTTTTTTTCAAGACAGGGTTTCTGTTACAGTCCTGACTGTCCTGGAACTCACTTTATAGAACAGGCTGGCCTCAAACTCACAGAGATCCGCCTGCCTCTGCCTCACAAGTGTTGGGATTAAAGGTGTGCACCACCACTGCCAAGTCAGCCTAAGTTACTTTATTTTATTGTTATTTTTGAGACTATAGTTTAATCACAACATCTCTCCCTACAAAACCTCCCATATATCCCCCCAGACCCTCCTTTAAATTCATGGCCTCTTTTTTCACTAATTGCTATTGCATGCATATGTGTGTTTGTATTATATATATATATATATATATATATATATATATATATATATTATATATATTTCTACATATAACCTGTTCAATCCATATAATGTTACTTGTATGTATGTTTTCAGGGCTGATGGTTAGGTACTAGGTGATCATTTGGTGTGCTGTTCCCTAGGAAAGACCATCTCTCCCACTCCCAGATTTCCCCAGGTGCTTTGTGTAGGAGTGAAGTCTCATGGGCTTTCCCCTTCCACTTGTGCATGTCTGCTGATGTCACCCTTGTTCAGTTTACATTTGGGCAGTCATATTAGTGATACTTTATGGGAGATACATAAACATGACTGGGAGATACAATCCCACAGCAAACTCCCTGATCCTCTGGCTCTTAAAAACCCCCACCTCCCTCTTGGGCAATGTTTCCTTATCCTTAGGTGTGGGATTGTAAATGTACCCATTAGGACTGGGCTCCAACTCCATAGTTTGATTGGTTGTGGTTTTCTGTAGAGGTCTCCAGCTGTTGCAAAGAGATGCTCCCTTGATGAAGGGTGAGGACTACGCTTATGAGGTTAGCCTGGGGGAGGGTGTGGATAAGTTATTTGCAAAGACAGTCAGAAACCTTCATGGATAAAACTTGCTCAGCACCAGGTACATTGTTAAGTGCTCTGTTGGAGGAAGCTGTTATCAGGGAAGCTGTGCTAAATTATAACCAATCTTCAAAATAGGGCGGCTCAGTCTTCTTCAAGAGCCAGAGAGAGGTTGTGGAATTAGAAGTACTGCTTATATATTGACGAATGAAGCTTCTAAAGGTTTACTCTCAGTGCCAATCCTCAGCCTTCGGTTAGGAAATGGGCTAAGGTTTCATTGCCTTCGTTTCCAAGGAATAGAGGTCATTTGCTCACAGGTCACCTTAGACTCAGGCAAATTCAGTTCTCGCTGCCTTTCTGTCAATCTGCCTCTGTCTGGGACTTCACTAGGCAGTTGTTTGTTCTGACATGACTCCATGAAATGAGAAAGATACCTAGCCATTTTATGTTCACAACAGACTCTATCCCTGTCTGCCTCTGTCTTAGCACTTCGGAGCTTCATCCTCATGTGCCCCTGTGACTGTGATGTAGAATAGTCAGTTGCCAAATGATGTTTGTATATAATCTGTTAGGGCAGAATTGCTGCTGGATAGTCCTGGGCAGGGGCTGTTGATTTATTTGTTTTAAGACTATGAAAGAGTTCTTTCCCATACACTTAAGAGTTCACTGTCTATAAAGGTCAATATAACCTAAAGGGCAATCCTCTGCGCTGATGCACCTTTACAGTGCCTTTTGTACGTGAAACGAAACTCACCTCTGTCTTATTTGAGCTACAGAAACATGAAACACCAAAGCAACAGGGGCCGTGGTGACTAAGAGTTGGTATGAGAAGGCACGGTGGGGTCTCAGATTTTGTGGCCTTTGGAGCAGATCAAAAGCACATTGTAGAGCATTTGTTATTTGACTCTTCACCTAATGACATCACAGTGTGCTCGCACCTGCTCATCAGCTGCCTCCCCTTTGGCTGCTGGCCCCCTATCAAGTTACTGATTCGGATGAACTAAGCCACATAGGCGGGGGTGGCAGGGGCGGGGGACACCTGTCCTCCAGTTATGCCAGTATTTATCTGCTTTCAACTCAGATTATCACAAAAGAGAGCACACAAATACAGGTCGTTAATGTGAGTCTTACGGAATACTAAACAACAACAACAAACCTGTAGTCTAACACATGGGCCTTTAGAGCATTTTCCAGACCCAAGCTATTCTACTCCATGGAGACAAATATGTCCAGAGTGTAGGCTTGAGATCCATGTAACTATCTTCAAATAATATTTACCTCGTTACTTCCTTGCTACATTCTGACAGACTAGTTAAACATGCTGTGGGATGTGGGAAAAAAGGAGAAATTCAAAATACTTAAAGATAGAAATGCATTTTTGTCTTTAAGCTTCCAGAATATATCTGACTGAGCTCTTGATTGAAGACGCTCTAACACAGCTGTGAAAGGCAAGCAAGCCCCACCCAGTCCTACTGTCCACAGACTCTGTAGTCAAGACATTTTAAAAACAGCTTTAGAGTTGTATTTTAAAGTTGAAATCTATTTCCAGCTGGCCGGAAATAGGGTTCTTATTTAGCTGTATGTACAGTTGGTGACCAAAATTGTGGAGAACTTCTGTCTGTCCCAGAAGAAATGTGGAGAGGCAGATGTGGCATGCTCAGTGGAGTGTGGACTAAGAAAAATTGGGCTTCCAAGTCCTACTTTTCTGTACCTTAGCAAAAAAGCATTTAACTTTCCAAACTCCCAGCTGAATATCTAAAGTATTGGATAACTATTCAATGCTAGACTTAGTTCCAAATTTAGAATATACATTATATAAATATACTTAAATAAAATACAACTATATCTATACAAATAAAATACAAATATAAATGAAAGATTACCGCCCCTCTGGCTTTATTCCTCTCCCAGGGAAGATATGAGGAAATAGCTATTCATCCCCAGAGAGTAACGATGACTGATCTAAGAACTGAGTCCATCCACGTCTGGCTTGGTAAACCGAGTTTAATTGGGTTTACTTAGAAGAACATGGGTGAGGGGCAGTCTATAGGAGCATGGGCAACTTGCTACCCCACCAATCAAGAGTCGCTTCACGTCTATAAGGAAAGGTAGTGAAACTAGTCTTGTGAGGGCCTCATGAAAGTCATCCCAGCAGCTCTGATTTCAAAACGTTGTGCCTGAATGATGGAATCTCACAGTGTATCCCTGAAATGGAGATGGTAGGATAGTAAGATGTGCTTCTCATATCACTTATCCTCTGGATTAAAAGAGAGTAAATAGCACACAATTTCACCAACTCCAACTCTAGAGTTGGAATTATTTGCCATATTGTAATTGTTTTGATTCAAAGCTGTTTTATTATGAAATATTGTACACTTTCAGAAATGGGAAGACGTGTGTTCAGCTAATGAATTTAAAAGGTAAACATATGTAAGACTCAAGCAGACAGAGGGTAAGATGGACAGATAGCTGGTAGATAGATAGATAGGTAATAGACAGTCAGGCAGAGAAATACTTGATAGATAACTTCTTTTTTTTTTTAAGATTTATTTATTTATTATGTATACAGTGTTCTGTCTGCACATACCCCTACAGGCCAGAAGAGAGCACCAGATCTCATTACAGATGGTTGTGAACCACCATGTGGTTGCTGGGAATTGAACTCAGGACCTTTGGAAGAGCAGCCAGTGCTCTTAACCTCTGAGCCATCTCTCCAGCCCCAATAGATAACTTCTTTATCCAGAAATTTCTGCTAGCTCTCTTCAATGGTGACCATCCTTTTAAGCAGACTACTTTTTTGACTTGGTCAGCAATGTCTATGATATTAGAACATTCCAATCTTGATAGCCAGAATAATGTGAAACTGTAGGAACTACTGGAAGGACAAAGAAAATAGATGGAGAGGAAAAAAGCATAAACCATTTTCCCATGGACAGCCCCTCTAGCCTTGAGAGGCAAGCATCGGCGAGTTTGGCCCTTAAACTATGAGCAAACTTCTCTGTCCCATGAATCATAATCACCCCCACCCAAACAAGATCTGGGCTTCATCCCTAGGGCAAAAGGAGAGCTTTCAGATTCATTCTGCTTCGGGTAACTGATCTTACTCCAAGAGACAGAGGAGGACATGCACAGTGTGAAGAGTTTTCCTTACCTTTACAAGGTATTAATTCATATATATTTAAGTATTCATTTGAAAATGATTATCTTATTTAGTTGTATGTATATGAATGCTTGCCTGCATATCTGGAAGCATGTGCATGCAGAGCCCATGGATGCCAAGGAGGGCGTCAGATCCCTTGGAACTGGAGTTACATATGGTTGTAAGCAGCTATCGGGATGCTGGGATTTGAAAATAGGTCTTCTGAAAGAGTGGTATGTGCTTTTAACCATTGAGCCATCCCTCCAGCCCCCTACTTAAATATTCCTTGTATTAAACCTTCCAAATATTATGTGGATTGCTCCTTCTGAATACATAGAGAACAGAATCCTCCATTTCACTCTCTGTTTTCAATATGACTCTTGCCACATGAAGATTTTTTGCATCATTTCTCTATTTATTAGTTTAATAGGGGTGTGTACCCTTACTAATCTTATAGTGATACATGTTACTACGAGTGTGTCTGTGACTTATGTAACTTGATGCTTTTTCCCTTTCCCTGGAAGACACAGGACTTAATTTCCTCTAATGAGACTGCTAAGCGTTTTAATTGCCTATACCAAGTCTCCATTGTTACTATTTTATATAGCTGAGAGTTATTTATATTTGCCTATAAATTTTTGCTTGCCCAACTCTAAGTTTTCTATACTTCTGAGCTTCTGGGGTTCTATTCTCTTACTTGGTTGCTTGACTGTAACACTAGCCTGGAAAATATCCATTGTATTTCCATTCCTGTGGATCTGTCGGTGACTGATCACTCCGCTTTTCGCTTGTCATCAAGCAATTTGATTTAATCTACACTGGTGAAGGCTACTTTTTCCTGGTGGGGGATTTTAGATCATCGGTCATCTTCTTTCAGCCCTTTGATGATGTTGTCTCGCTGTCTTCCGACTTCTATCATGTCTGCTGAGAAACCAGTTGTCAATAAAACGAAAGACTTTGGATGGTAATCTGTATTTTTCCTCTATTGCTGCTTCTAGGATTTTTCCTGCCCATGAGTTTCACGGTGATGTATCACATATGAATTTTTTACTTTTTGTTGATTCATTGGGCTTTGTAAACATTTAGCCTGATGTATTTTTCAAGGTTGGAAAAAACACAGCTCATTTTTCCAGATAATATTTTTGTGTTGCTTTTATCTTCATTTCTTCTAGAGTATCAATTCCATGTATGTTAGGTATTTTGACTCAGTTCCTTGTCTTTTCTCCCTTCTCTTGTGTTTTCCATCCACAAATTTATGCTATGTATCCATGCTTTATTCTAGTTATCTGCCTCTGATTAATCATTCCATTTACTATTTTTTTCTTTACATTTTATATTTTTCTTAGTTTGCTTTCTATTGCTTTGATAAATGCTGTAACCAAAAGCTACCTGGGGAGGAAAGGGATTATTTATTCTTCCATTTTACAGTCCATCATGGAGGGAAGCCAAGAGAAGAATTCAAGCACTGGAAACATGGAGGCAGGAACTGAAGCAGGGACCATGAAGGATTGCTGTTTACTGGCTGGCTCTCCATGGGTCACTCAGCTTGCTTTTTCATCCATCTCAGAACCATCACCCCAGACATGGGAACCACCACATTAATAATTATGTATACATTTTAGATTCCCTTTTGTTTTCTTTCTTCTATATCACTTATACCTCATGCAGCTTGTTACCGTTAGTGGTTCTCCAGTCATTCTATTTGAAATTTGTTTATAGAAATGCTCTGAAGACAAATAATGCTATTTTCCTCTCTCTCTCTCTCTCTCTCTCTCTCTCTCTCTCTCTCTCGTGTTTGTGTGTGTGTGTGTGTGTGTGTGTGTGTGTGTGTGTGTGTATTTACCTTTCTGTCAGGTGCATGAGAGAAGTAGCCTTCCTTAACACCTTTCTTCCCCCCCCCCCCCCCCCCCCGCCCCCAAGTCTTAAGGTCTTTTGAGCTGGTCTGAAAGAGTAAAACCATGTGAGGACTGCCTTGCTTCCATCTTATTCCTATGCAAAGAGGAAACCCAACATAAAGAGGGGAAGGAACAATGTTCCCCATGGCCTTTGTGACTTGGACTCTGATTCTGTTTTTGGCTTTCAAAGATTTCTCTGAGCTGCTTCTGTCACAGTAATGCCAGGGCAAAATCAGCCCTAAATCTGATACGCTTTGTTCAGAAAGAGTAACAATAGAATTATGTACCTGTGTTACACACATCTCCATCTGCTCTCCAGTTACTGGCCCAATAATTCACCACTGCCTGACTAGCCTCTAATGCTTCTAAAGAGAAGTTTTGAAAACTGCTTTCTGTCTTACTTATCGGTGGCCATGAGTTAATCTGTCAACCAGCAGTGACATGACATTGGTTGGTAGATTCGTTATTTAACTTACATTTAAAGGATCCAATAACACTGACTTTCTTTTATACACCGACTTACCAAATAATGATATCAACAAAAGACCAGCATCGTTATCATGCGTGTTTATACATGAAGAAAGGTTTACAGAAGTTCACAGATTTTCCCAAGGTCCTCCAGGCAATAAGACACATCACCAGTATCCTTTCTGAAGCAGTCTGGCTGCAGAGCCCCTTTTAGGCTGCTTTTCTAGAAATTTACTGTCTGTGGGAGTTGTATTCCTCTTAGGCCTACTTGAGTCTTCGATCAACTTCTCAAAGGAAGTATTGGTCAGAGTAACAGAACTTACAGGACAAGTGTCTATCTATCTATCATCTATCTATCTATCTATCTATCTATCTATCTATTAATCATCTATCTACCAACTATCTATCATCTATCTACTATCTACTATCTACTATCTATCTATCTATCTATCTATCTATCTCTCTATCTCTCTATCATCTATCTACCATCTATCAATCATCTATATCTATCATCTATCTATCATCTATGTATTTATCATCTATTATCTATCATCTATCTATATCTACATATATATAATCTATATCTCTATATAAAGGAGATTTATTAAAATGACTGTGGTCTAGCTAATCCAACAATGACTGGCTATGAATGGCTGGCTAAAGTTCAAGAATCCAGTCGTGGCTCAGTCCACCAGACTGGATGTCTCAGCTGGTCTTCAGTACACACTAGAGTCCTGAAGAAGGAGGCCCTAATACCAGTGAAGAAATGCATTTGCTAGCAAGGCAAGAAGAACAAGCAGGCAAAAAGCAAAAGATTCCTTCTGCCATGTCCTTATAGAGGCTTCCAGCAGATGGCATGGCTCAGATTGGAGATTGGTTTTGCCAGCTCAAAAGATCTGGATTAAAGGTGTCTCTTCCTACCTCATAGGTCTGGATTAGAGGTAGATCTTCCTACTTTGCATTAAGCAAAAATCCTTTACAGGTGTGCCTTCCAGTTTTGGGTTTCAGTTAATCCACAAATAGTCAAATTGATAAGCAAGAACAGCCATCACAAGTCGACTCCTTGTCAACTTGGCACACAATCATATCTCCTTATGTTGTGGTTAGTTTCCAAATGAAAACAATAAGCAAGTCATAATAACACCTAAACATGATATAACTATCCCATGCACAATCACAAATGCATTATATATTTAACCAGGTCATAATTATGCCTAACATCATGTAAGTATTCCTTGTACAACCACAAATGCATTATAAATTTAGAAAAGGTAGCAATGTCCCTTAAGGGACATTTTTTTTTAGTATCTTAAAATTAAATATGATAACCATTAATATTATCTTAATTGATGTTATATCCCATGGTAAAGAAATTGAGGAAAGAAAACACAAATATCTGTACAAATGCATTCTTAACAAAATACAACAGAAACACCCATGCCAACTAAAATCCTCATTTCTGTAACTGGTTATGTGGCCTTAGCTGGTGTTTAGAACTACCTCCCTCTACTACCCATTCTGGTTTCTGTACCCTCATCAAGTGCCTCAGCAGGTCTTGGCTCTTTTCCTAGACGAGTGATCAACATCTTCATTCCTGAGGGGTCTGTGCCCTTTGTCATCCTGTCTGGATTAGGCTGTGGTAGTTTCCCATTAACTTTAATCACAGGACATGGCAGCACCAAGAGATGCCCTAAAGGATCTCCTGCACTCCAGACATAATCTTGCTTACCTCCATTGTGAAGAAGCAATCCAATTTCCCCATAATAGTCTGGATCAATCACCCCTCCTAACACTGTTATCCCTTTCTTAGCCTCTTGGTTTAAGAGTATCAGAAGCCCAAAGTGGCCAGGGGAAAGTCTGAGCTTCCAGTTCAATGGAACGTTTGTTGTGGCTCCTGGTAGGAGCGCCCCCTTGCCCCCCTCCCCCACAAACTTCTAGGCTATCAAAACCTAAGGTTGTGGGAACGGGAAACAAAAAGTTTTGTAGTAGGTCACTAGGAGTGATAGTGAGTGGAACTATTTCCTTTTACACTCACGATCCCTGGACCCATGGATCCTGAGTATGGGAGAAATGTCCATACCTTGGACACTGATTCAAGTATATACCACCTTCTGGAATACACTGTCCCAGCCCTCCAGGCTGCTGCCACCTAATTGATGTTGTAACTATGTCTTCAAAAGACATTCCATCTTTCTGTCAGGCCAGATGTTTCAGGATGGAGGGGAACATGGTAATAAGGCCAGTGGAGATTCCATGATCATGGGCCCGTTGTGGAACTTCTCTGACTGTGAAGTCAGTTCCCTGGTTAGTAGTAATACTGTGTGGGAGTATCATGTCAATGGATTAGGCATTCTCTAAGTCCATGGATGGTGGTTTAGGCAGAAGCATTATATGCAGGAAGAATAAATCCATAATCAGAATAAATATCTATTCCAGTAAGGACAAAGCATTGCCCTTTTTGTGGGAGTCCGTTTTCAGTTTTCTCGTGGCTTTACCCAGCAGGTCCGCATAGAGGATGATTAGGGCCACGGGCCTGAGTGCAGGTGTCTGAGATGGTCTGCACTTGGCTGTGCGGGGGGGTGGAGGGGGGTGGGGGGTGGGGGTGTCTTTTGCGCCACCCCTTGGCGTCTCTATAAATTCCCTGGGGCAGAGACAGTCAGGGCCCATTGGAATAGGTTCCAGGCCCTCTTGAGACTATCCTTTATTTTCTATCTGTTTATCTCCACAATCTAAATCCTTCTATCTAATATTTCCTGCTGCTCACACTCAAGAAAACTCTGGGGAACTCTGGGTTGGTGGGTAAATGCCCCGCACCTTTCCATGGAGGAAGTGGTCCAATGAAGTCAACCTGCCACCATGTCACTGTTAATCACCCCAGGGAATGGTGCCATATCTGGGGCTCAGTGCTGGTCTCTGCTGCTGGCAGATCTGGCACTCAGCAGGAGCTGTAGCCAAGTCAGCTTTGGTGAGTGGAAGTCCATGTTGTTGAGCCCATGCATAGACCCCTATCTTTGCCACTATGGGCACTTTGTTCATGGGCCCATTGGGCAATGACAGGGATGGCTGGGGAAAGAGGCCGACTGTCCCAGATGGGTCATCCTATCTACTTGATTACTGAACTCCTCAGCTGAAGTCACCTTTTGATGAGTATTTACATGGGACACAAGTATCTTCACATCCTTTGTCCATTTGGAGAGATCTATCTACATACTTCTTCCCCAGATGTCTTTCTCACCAATTTTCCAATCATGCTCTTTCCAAGTTCCTGACCACCCAGCCAATCCATTGGCTACAGCCCATTAATCAGTGAACAATCGCACGTCTGGTCATTTCTCCTTCCAAACAGAATGTATAAACATGCGTGCTGCCTGAAGTTCTGCCCAGTGTGAAGATTGCCCCACACTGGTGTCTTTCAGAGGGGCTCAGCTCAAAACCCTCAACCATAGAATTGTTTTTGTTATTACTTCACTGTAGTTTTGCTACTGCTATGAATCATGATGTGAGTATCTGGTATGCAAATGGTCTTAGGTGACCCCTGTGAAAGGGTCATCTAGATTAAAGTTGTGTCTCCCTACCTCACAGGCCTGGATTAGAAATAGATCTTCCTACTTCCAATGAAGCAAAAAATCTCTCACAGGCATGCCCTCCATTTTTGGATTTTAGTGAATTGCAGATGTAGTCAGGTTGACAGCCAAGAACAGCCATCACAGTGTAGATGCTGATTATCTTCAGTATGTAATTCAGCCGTCACTCTTTCTGCATACAGCCTCAGCTCCGGAGTTTCCCATTGCAGACTTGGGAGCTGCTCTGTGTGCTGCTATAACAACAGATGCCATTCACTCTGGGGCAAGTCCATTATTGGAAAGGAGAGCCATGAAGATACTTCACTGACCAGTCATTGTGCTGGGAAGAGCCCTGTTATGAATCTGAGAGGCAGTTGTGCCAAGGAAACCATGAATGCTTTTGATAATAAGCTCATGAAAGCGCTGACATTTCTATTTTCTAGTGTTTACTTCTCTTCAGATGATGTCATTACCCATGGGATTTTTTTTTAAATTTTGGCCAAAGATCATTTGTGTCCAGTAGCATTTTCAGAATGGTTAACCCTGTTCATTAGTGACTGGATTGAGAAGTGCCTAAGAGATTAGGAAAGCAGATCCCTGGGTATGTCTAACAGAGATGTGCCTGCCTTTGCCTCCCAAGTGCTGGGTAGGATTAAAGGTGTGAGCTACCACCCCCAGCTGTTTATACTTTTGATGAGTAGTATATTCATACTGCTCATATTCTTAAAAAAAAAGGTAAGGAAAATAATGTAACAAGCACACATATATAACTCAACAGAAAAAGAAAACCACTGTTATGTATTGTTCACATTCTTCACACCCCTACCACAAAGGTTACCATTTATTAGCATTCGTTGGTTATTCCTACACATGCATGCATTTCTTACTTTACTTTTTGGGGACAAGATCACATTATGTAGTTCTGGCTGGCCTGGAACTTGCTATGTTGACCTCGAACTCACAGAGATTCCCCTGCCTCTGTCTCCCAAGTACTAGTATTAAAGACACATACCACTGCCTGGCGATGGTGGCACACGCCTTTAATCCCAGCACTCGGGAGGCAGAGCCAGGCGGATCTCTGTGAGTTCGAGGCCAGCCTGGTCTACAGAGAGAGTTCCAGGACAGGCACCAAAACTACACAGAGAAACCCTGTCTCTGGAGAAAAAAAAAAAAAAAAAGACACATACCGCTATGCCTGACTCATTTTCTGAGATCTTGTTGAAAGTTTGCATATTATACAAGTTCACCTGCATCCTTCTTTTTGACCTAATAACATATTTATAGACTTCTCATAACAGCGCTGTCTTAGAATTTTTATTGGTGTGATAAAACACAATGACCAAAAGCAACGTGGGTAAGAAAGGGTTTATTTCACCTTACACCTTCACCTTACAGCCCTGTCCATTCAGGAAGCCACGACAGGAATTCAAGCAGGGCAGGAACCTGGAGGCTGGAGAAGATGCGGAGACCACGGGGAAGTGCTGTTACTGGCTTGCTCAGCCTGCTTTATTATAGAACCCAGGACTACCAGCCCAGGGTTGACAATGCCCACAATGGGCTTCCCCCCCCCCCCCCCATCAATCATTAATTAAGCAAATGCCCATCAAGCTTGCCTACAGCCTGATCTTTTGAAGACATTTTCTCAGCTGAGGCTCCTTCCTCTCAGATGACTCTAGCTTATGTCAAGTTGACATAAAACCAGCTAGCACAAGCATAGAAAATAATTTATAAGTGTTTTTATGCAGTTACATATAATATATGTTGTAGGTGGAAGTTTCTCTCCCGCCTGTCTGTTACCAAATAATTGACTTGGAGGCTTAATATTACTTATTGATGCTTGGCTGGTAGCTCAGGCTTATTACTAACTAGCTCTTACACTTAAATTAGTCCATAATTCTTATCTATGTTTAGCCATGTGGCTTGGTACCTTTCCTCAGTGCAGCATTCTCATCTTGCTTCTTCTGAAGCTGGCTGGTGACTCCCGACTCTGCCCTTCTTCTTCCCAGAATTCTAGTCTGGTCATTCCACCTATACTTCCTGCCTGGCTACTGGCCAATCAGTGTTTCAGTAAACCAATGCAAGTGACAAATCATTACAGTGTACAAGAGCATTATCCCACAGCAATATGTATTTTATTCAGTTATTTTCTTTATAGCCTTCTGGGTTGTTTTCCATTTTTGCTTGGTGTAAATGATGTTTTTTAACAGGTGCACGTTGTACCCTTCAGGCTCACCAGGGCCTCTTTTCAAGTTTTCTTCTGAGCGTCACTGTGATTGACCACCAAAGAGGGATCAGAATCATGCTAATCAGACAGTGCCTTGTACTTTGCCAAAATTCTGAGACTCCTACTTCCTGCCTTAAGGCATCCCAATTGCTACTGAAGCCTGAGATACCCTCAGACACGTTGAGGGCCCAACCCTGCAAATCAGCATGGTAGAAAGTGAATGTTAGTGAGTCACCAAGATTCTACCTTAAAACAAAGAGGTGGGAGCTGCAGGAAATGACTCTCTTTTCCTTCCATCCTCTATTCCCAGCATATCTCAGAACACAGTAGTCACACGTTTTTAGGATCATGGTAGATGAAGTACCATATGTGGTACAAGCTTGCCCCTGCTTAGTAAGATACCTTGTGCTGATGCTCTCTTTTCTCTACCTCTTTCCCGTTTTCCTTTATTCCTGCTTTCCTACACTCTTGGGTAATGCAGCAACATAGACATGTGTATGACTCAGGCTATCCACTCAGACTTAAAAGGTAGGGACCTCTTGATTGTAGAAGCCTCCATATATGAGTTTGGAGTTGTTTTCTATGGTGGTATTTTACTTGTACTGAAATGTGATTTTAATTGTATGTTAATAAATAAAGTTGCCCGGGGGTCAGAGCTATTAGAGCCATAGCAAGAGTGTGGCGGTGGTGGCGCACGGCTTTAATCCCAGCACTTGGTAGACAGAGCTAGGTAGATCTCTGTGTGTAAAAAGATACAGCCAACATTGGAGACACACGCCTTTAATCTCAATCCCAACCATAGAAGAACTGGAAGTCTGTACATACAGGCAGTGACGAGGCAGTCACATGTTTGGGTTTACAACCAATGAGAAGGCAGAACAGAAAGGCTATAAAGACAAACACACAGGAAGTAGCTCCCTTTCGGAGAGCTCTCTTGGCTGAAGCAGGAAGGGTAAGGCTCTTAGTTCTGACCTCTTGGCTTTCTTCTCTGAATTGGCTCTGTGTTTCTTATTTAATAAAACGGTTGGTTACATCTACAGTTTTCTCTCCAATCTGATGTCAATAGGCATCCTGTTGCTGTTGGTCAGAAGGAGTGGTAATCTCCTTTACCTGTACTTGTATACAAATAAAGTTTTTATTTGGTGTTAACTGGGATAAAGTAACAAGAACTCAAGTTAACCTACAAAGAGCCAGTGGTACTGTGATAGTCAGAGGAGCGCCATGCTGGTTATCCAGTTGCTCATTCTTTGATCCAACCATACTTTACTGGGCTTTGCTTTATGATGCTCACAAGCCAGGTTCCTTTTTGGACTTCTCACACTAGGTGGAGACTGAGAGTCTAGAGGAGAGGAAGTAATGGATCCTCTGGCTTGTATTCTGTGCCTCTCAAAAATTCTCTGGCTTTGGCCAAAAGTCTTTGCTTATTTTTGTAACATATAAACAGTGGAGTATCAGTCACATTGGCTTGATCCACAGGGATCTAGTGGTGGTGTCGAGGGTGGCTATTGTATCCCAGTATTTCTAGGGTTAAGGTAGAAGGCCAGTGAGCTAAGATGTTATATGATTTGTGTAACAGTAGCAATATTTTTTTCTTTTTCTTTTTCTTTTTTTTTTTTTTTTTGATTTTTCCGGACAGAGTTTCTCTGTGTAGCTTTGAGCCTGTCCTGGAACTCACTCTGTAGACCAGGCTGGCCTTGAACTCACAGAGATCCGCCTGCCTCTGCCTCCCGAGTACTGGGATTAAAGGTGTGTACCACCACCGCCCGGCTTATATGATTTGTGTAACAATAACAATATTTTCTTAAAAATAACCACCGGGGGTGAAGATCTGTAATGAGTCAGGATAATAAGGAAATGCATTTTTTTCTCACTTACTTTCCAGAACTCAACTTGTTCACTCATTAAAATCCAATTGAAATGACTAATTGAAATGACGCACAGCCTCAAGGAAGCACCTACAATGTCATCACAACAATATATTCCTCCAATCTTTTCCTGAAAGAGGCTCTTGACTTCTTCCCCCAGGACAACTCTCCACTGAGATGGAGAGGTTAACTTTCTGACAGTTGGATCTAACGAAACCATCTCTGCAGGTTTCTTGATAAATGAGGTCTTGGCCCTACACCATCTTACAGAGAACTCAACTAATTCTTAGATCCATGTTGTAGTTATTTTCCATTACCCTGACTATATAATTAGAATAAATAGTATTGATACAAAGCATCTTTTTTTTTTTTAAATTTAACATTGGACTTGTAAGGAAGGACAAAAATGCTAATGACTGCCAAGTGAAACTACCTTTTGCCAAGATAGTAAATGAGAAGCAATACAACTCCAGAGAAAGACACAAGCAGTATCTAGTGTCATTACAAGAGTCCTAAATGATGCAGAGATGATGATCTCCACTCTCTCACAGTTTAAATCTTGCTCTTGAAACATAAAGGCAATGTCGGGAAAACTTGGTGATATACACAGACTGACATTCAACTGACTTTTTGATGAAGATGCCAAGAAGTCACCTGAAAGAAAATCATCCTTTTAGTAAATGATGGTCAGTGTTAGTGACACTGTATATATATACAGGCAGAAAATGAAACTATAACTCAGTCTGTCAGCAATTAAAAAAAATCACCTCAAAATGGATAAAAGGCTTACATGTAAGACTTAAGCTATGACTGAACTAGAAGAAAAGAGGGTAGAACTGTGTCAAGACCTTAGGGTGGGCAAGCCTCCAAGTCAGAAGAGACAAAACCAAAAGTAGACAAGTAGTATTATCTTCAACTAAAAAGGACACAGCAAAAGAACAACCAACAACAAGAGGAGAAAGCCATAGTACAGGATGAAGTACTTACACACTATACCTCTGACAAGAGATTGATATACAGAATGCATAAAGAACTGCAGGTCAATAGTCAAACCTAAATGGTCTGAAAAGAGGCATAAGCAGGCTTTTCTTGAAAGAAGACACATAAATGATTATCAGGGGGAAATGCTCAGAACCAAATCACTGGAAAAGTACAATTCACAGCAATGGTGGCATTACTTTCCTCCAGTTAAGGGCTATTTATTAGCATCATTGTCGTCGTCATCGTCATCATCATCATCATCATCATTTTGAAATATGAGAGAAATAAGTATTGGTGTGAATGTGGACAATAGGGAATGCTTTCTGATGAAAACATAAATGTTACAACCATTATGGGAAACAAAAAGATGGTGGTTCCTCAAAAAATTATAATCAAAAGATCTGGCAGTTCCACTAGTGAATTTCTATCCAAGGATGTCAAATTAGTATGCTGAAGACATCTGTACTCCCATGTTCACTGCAACGCTGTTCACAACAGCCAAGAAATGGGGACAACCTAAGGATCTATTAACTGATGAATGGGCTTTAAAATGTGATATGTACACACAATGGGACACTATTAGGCTATAAAGATAATGAAATCCTGGCATTTGCAGTGACACAGATGGAACTGAGCATCACTGTTAAATGAAGCCTGTGAAGTACAGAAAGGCAGGCATCCTAGGCTCTCACTCCTGGGTGTACCATGAAAGTGTTGTTCTCATGGAAGTTGGGAGGCAAGGATGGGAAAATTTTGTTCAATGAGAACTAGGTCACAGAAGGGAGAGAGAGGTTCTGATGTACACAGCTGGGAGAATATAGTCAACAACAATGTATTTAAAAAATCTAGAAGAAAGGATTTTGAATGTTTTCATTATGAATTTAATAATTAATATTTAAGGAGGGAGACATTTTGGACCTGACTTAAGCATTATGCAACACATGTATGTATCAACTATATTTACCCAATGAATATTTGGAATTTTATGTTTTATATAGCAGGTAAAAATTAATTTTATTTTAACCCACAAATAATCTTTTTTTTAAAGAAAACTGGAACTGAGAAGTATCTCAGGTGGATTTAATTTATGTTTCTTTGACAGTTGATAATGTATTTGGATATTTATTTGTCAAGCAACTGGAAACCCACTCATCCAAGAAAAGCAAGCATTTAGTATGTTACCCATAACATTTTTTTTTTCAGAGCAACTTATGTGTGTTTATATGGTGATGTGAATGAAAAATGTCCTCCATAGGCTCAGGCATTTGAACGCTTCGTCCTCAGCTGGTGGCGCTGTTTGGGGAAGGTTAAGAGGTGTGTCCTTGCTGAAGGAATGATTTCCCTGGGGGGGAGGTTTTGAAAGTAGGTAGCTTCACACTACTCCCAGTCCTCTACCCTGCCTCAAGCTTGCAGGGAAGGATGTGAGCTCTCAACTTCTGGATCCTGTTGTCTTGCCTGCTTGCCACCGTGCCTCCCTACCATGATGGACTCTTCTGCCTCTGGAACCATAGCCAAAATAAACCCTTCCCTCTATAAGATGCTTTGGTTATAGTGTTTCATCGCAGCAGCAGAGAAGTAACTAATACATACCATGAGTCGAAGGTTTGCTCAGTCTTTCAGACTGGTTAGTTTTATCTCTTATATAGGTTGTGTAATTGTTATAGTGTGTTGAGCTCTTGTTCTCCAGCAGGTGGTATTTGGGGGAGATTTAGGAAATTCAGGAGGTGAGGTTTATTTGGAAGAAATAGGTCATTGAAGTGTAACTTTGAAGGACAGGTCTCAAGTCCCTTCCTCATTCTGTGCTTCTTGCCTGCCAAGAAATGGAGAACTTCCTTTGTCATATATTCACCACATGATGCTCTACCTCTTCAGGGGACCAGAATCAATGAACATAAGAGCTGTGGGCAGAAAAATAAGAAACCATGAGATAAAATAACTAATTCTTGGATCTGGGGTTTGTTGCTAGATATCACTGATGGACTTTCTCCCCCAGTGGCCTGCATGGCACCTTTTGTAACTATGAAAACTACCCAGTCAAGAGTTTTCTGGTCGGTCCCAACCTGAGTTTTTTCTATGTTCTACAATGGAAGAGTGTTGTTTTCAGCCACAGAGTCTTACTAGATAGTATTGGTGGGCAACCAAAAACAATGGCAATAGCTATGTTTGGAGGGATTTGGGGGACAGCCTAACTGTAGTAGCTGACTTGACACAAGCTAGAGTCATCAGAGAGGAAGGAATCTCATTTGAGGAAAGGCCTCCATGAGATTCAGCTGTAAGGCATTTTCTCAATTAGTTATCAGTGGGGGAGGGCCCAACCCATGGTGGGTGGGGCCATCCCTGGACTGGTGGTATTGGGTTCTATAAGAAAGCAGGCTGAGAAAGCCAGGGGAAGCCAGCCAGTAAGCAGCACCCCTCCATAGCTTTTTGCATCAGCTCCTGCCTCCAGGATCCTTCCCTATTCGAGTTCCTGTCCTGACTTCCTTTAATATGAACTGCGATATGAAAGTGTAAGTCAAATAAATCCTTTCCTCCTCAACTTGCTTTTTAGTCATGGTGTTTGGTTGCAGAGATAGAAACCCTAACTAAGACAAATTGGTAGTAGTGTAGTGGGGTGTTGCTGTGACAGACTCGACCATGTTTTGGGAAGGATTATGGAAGGATTTTGGGACTTTGGGATAGAAGAACATTGAGTGTTAAGAGCTCTGTGGGATGTTCTGTGGAACCTTGGAAGATAAGATTGTTGAGAGTAGTGCAGAAGATGGAGGTCTGGCTTGTGAAATTTCACAGGGAAGATTACAGAATCTGTCAAGACCATTTGCTATTTTGATTTAAGATTCTGTAGTTCTGGTTAGCTGGGGCTGAAGAATCAGCTGTGATTAACAAGATACCAGAACTACTAAAGTGAAACCTTTAACTTACTGGGACAATTGATGCTGGTCAGCTGGAGCTAATAAATTAGCGGTGATTAAGAAGAGACCAGCATCACTGAGGTGAAATCTTCTGGGAAGTGTTTCCTGAGAGGACAGGGAAGCTGTGTTCCAGAGGCAGCCATGGTTTTTCCTCATGCTGGCAGCAGGACTCAGTAATGTGTAAACATAACCTAGGTGGTATTGGTTTTGAAGGCGTGAAGGGTTCATGGAGAGCAGCTGAGGCTTGACACTGTGAGAGGCCAGGAGAGGCCATTGGTGAAGATTCAGCCTCAGTGGCATTTAAAGCCCAGGCCTGAAGAGGTCATGCAAAGAAGTTGAGGCGTGGCACCGTGAAAAGAGCCTATGAGAGGCTATTGGTGAAAGTGCAGCCCAGTTGCAGCAGAAGACCCCAGCATTTTGGAGATGCCAGTACCATGGAAGACCACCAAGAACAGCAGCAGCGGTGGAGTGGACCCAGCCTGAGCCTAGAAGACAAGCTCTGTGTGCTGCAGAGAAGTGACCCACATCCTTTGGAGGAGTCCAAAAGATGGTGAGTGAATCCCAGATGAGTGGACATTAAGTCATTTACTATTGGAGTTTGGTTTTGGTTGGTTCAGATTGTATGGTGCCCTGGTTCCTCCCTCTTGAAGAAGGTATTTAATTTTGATTTTTAAAGGAGCCCGCAGATGAAAGCCTTGAACTTTTAAAATATTCAATCTCTTTTAAGGAGACTGAAATGTTAATGTGTTTGAATTTGTAAAGACTGGGGGACTTTTAAAATTACTTATGATTTTAATGTGAGATCTAGAGGATGAAAAAGAAAGGAAGGGATGTTACTTAATAATGATGTGTTTGTGTGTCAAATTGACAAGGGGTCAGTTGTACTGGGTGGTTTTGTGTGTCAGCTTGACACAAGCTAGAGTCATCAGAGAGGAAGGAGCCTCAGCTGAGGAAATGCCTCCATGAGATCCAGCTGTAAGGCATTTTCTCAATTCGTGATCAATGGGGGAGGGTCCAGCCCATGGTGGGTGGGGCCTCCCCTGGACTGGTGGTCCTGGGTTCTATAAGAAAGCAGGCTGAGCAAGCCAGGGGAAGCAAGCCAGTAAGCAGCACCCCTCCATGACCTCTGCATCAGCTCTCGCCTCCAGGTTCCTGCCCTGTTTGAGTTTCTGTCTTGACTTCCTTCAGTGTGAATAGCAATACAGAAGTGTAAGTCACATAAACCTTTTCTCTCTAACTTACTTTTTGGTGCATCGTGTTTGGACGCAGCAATAGAAACCCTAAGACACCGACCATTACCTTATAGGAAGGTATCCCACACCTTACACTGTGATTTTCATTTAATAACCCAGGTCTTCTGGGATACGCTTTGTCCACCCGTGCGGTGTGCCTGTGTTCAAACTCCTTCTTTTTGTTAATTATATTTTTAATAAGCTTACAAGTATTGGGCTTCCTTAAGGGTCAAGGTGGTTTAGCGTTCATACATTCTTTAGTCTATTGTTGTCACGGAAAGCTTTTATTTTTCCTTCAGCTGTGACAACTTTTCTGGGATAGTATTATGGGTTGGCAGTTATTATCTTTTAGAATTCGAAGTACATCATTCTAAACCCACTGACCTTTAAAGTTTCAGTTCAGTTCAATTTGTATTATTCTGATAGGCTTGCCTTTATATGTGGTTTGGGGTTCTTTCTTGCTGTTTTTCAATATACTTTCTGTAGTCTGTATATTTAGTATTTTAATTATAATATGATGAGGGAAATTTCTTCCCTAATCTCTCTGCTTGGTGCCCTGAATGCCTCCTGTATCTATACTGGCATCTCTTTCCCTAACTCTGGGAACATTTCTGATATGATTCTTTAAAATAATATTTTTGTGACATTAGAACAAGATTCTTCACGTTTTTCTATGTACATAATCCTTAAGTTTAGTCTTCCCAGCATCTTCTATATATCTTGCAATTCTCACTACTCTTTTCTTATTTTATCTCTGTCCTGGTTGGATTGCCATTCTCTTCCATCTTGTCTTCAAGCTCACATACTTTGGCCTCTCCCTGGCCCATACTACTGCTGAAATCCCCATAAAGGTTTTTATTCGACTTAACCATATTTAACATTTTTATTCAGTTACTCCATGAATACAAATTGAACGATGAGTATACTTATAGTCATCTTAGCCCATAAAGAAAGCATATAAATCTTTGAGTGACCAACTAGAAGACTGGAGATGATCTGATTCTTACTATTAATTGTGTGTGTATATGCTTTGGGGTGTGTGTGTGTGTGTGTGTGTGTGTGTGTGTGTGTGTGTGTGTGTGCGCGTGTGCGTGTGCGCGCGCGCCTGTTTGAGGGCAGGTACCTGTGCATTAACAGAGCATCAAATGTCCTGGAGCTGGAGTTAGAGAAAATTATAGGCTGCCTGACTTGGCTGCTAGGAACCAAACATGGGTCCTCTGCAAGAGCAATACAGGGTCTTAACAACTGGGTTATCCCTCCAGCCCTGAAACCTGATTTTTTTTTTAAAATTAGTTTTACAAAAGTATCTGAGTCTGAAATAATTTTGTGTATAAAAAGGAGTTCATGGGCTGGAGAGATGGCTCAGAGGTTAAGAACACTGGCTATTCTTCCAGAGGTCCTGAGTTCAAGTCCCAGCAACCACATGGTGGCTCACAACCATCTGTAATGAGATCTGGCGCCCTCTTCTGGCCTGCAAGGATACATGCAGACAGTTACACTGTATATATAATAAGTAAATCTAAAAAAAAAAGTTGTAAAAAAGGAGTTCATTTGTTCCTTTTATATAAGCCACTGACACTTGGGAGCTCTCAGTATATGCTCAAAATAATTCTATTTCAAAGAAGTTATTTGTCAAATGGTCATAAATGTAAAGCAACCTTTATCACAGAAAAGCACCATTGGATACAATGCAGAGGTCAGTAGATCATGGAGAGGCCAGTCTTGAAGAATACATCCACACCACAGCTCCTACATTGTTCCTGATGGCTCAGGAGACATCATAGAAGAGGGATGGAATGATTGTAAGAAAGAGAATCCAGGAAGCCTGCTGTGAAACCACCTCTCCCCACCCCCCATAAATGGCTTCACAAACAAGGTGGGAACAATGGCGATATCAATGGTTGTGTTAACATGGAATGGGGAAAACTTCTTGGGGATCTTACCCCTACACAAAGAACTACAGGCCACCAGTGACTGCTGGAAAACCAAGAAATAGCCTCTTCCAGAGGTGAGCTCCCTCAAGTACACACTCAGTCCTTTTTTGTTGTTTTTACTCTTTTCTGAGTCCATTTTTGTTGTTTGTGTGTATATATGGTTTCAGGACTGATTACTCTGCCTTGGACAACCAATGAGGGGGCTCACCCACTTATGTATGTATGTATATATGTATGTACATATGTATGTACGTAACAAGTATAATCAAAGAGAAAGGCTATTGACTTGAGAGGGGTGGGAAGCATGGGAGAAAATGAGGGAAGATAAATGGGTGGGGCTGGAAGGAGGAACGAGAGGAGCAAAAGTGATTTAATTCTATTTCAATTAAAAACATACTGAAAATATTTTTTGAGGTAGAGAAACTTGCTTGTGGTGATTAAGACTTCGCCATTGGATGTCTCTTCCTAGCCTAGTGTCTCAGATGCTCTGAGTTTTCACACATTCTGGAAAGCAGCTATCAAAAGCTTCTTTCCAGAAAGGACTCAAACTCATGAATGAGTTATTTTCATGTTAACAAGGATTAGGACTGTCATCTAAAGGAACTAAATTAAATAATGGTTTTCAGCAAGCAGAGAGACTGTTCATATTATAATAATTGTTTAAGGTCCTCTTGAAATTCCGACTGTATAGAGGCTGGCTTCTGTTAATTGAGTACTTTTTAAATGTGTGATTTTGACAGGCAATATGCAAATAGATGTCTCTTCATCTTGAATTCAGGACCAGAAAGTAATGTCTAGGGAAATCTCATTACTTACTTCTGATTTTTCCATTAAGCTTGTCTCTAAAAATCTTCATATGTAATTTTGGCACAGATCACAACCAAGTTTTTTATTTTTAACCCATTCCCTCCACAGACGGTTCCTCACAGTATTTCTTTTTTTTTTTTTTTTTTTTGTTTTTTTTTTTTGTTTTTTTTTTGTTTTTTCGAGACAGGGTTTCTCTGTGTAGCTTTGCACCTGTCCTGGAACTCACTTGGTAGCCCAGGCTGGCCTCGAACTCACAGAGATCCGCCTGGCTCTGCCTCCCGAGTGCTGGGATTAAAGGCGTGCGCCACCACTGCCCGGCTCCTCACAGTATTTCAATTTGACAAAAGCAGAGCTCATCTAATAAAAACTACTTTTCAGGTTTGAAATTACAACTTCTTCCTGGCTAGCACTGTGTAGGAACATAGTCTCCTAGGACACTGAGAATTGGCCAGGTGTATCTCCCAATTAATCACATGATCATGGCATTAAACAACAAACTCTACATCTAACTGTGTTGCCGAGCCATGACACTTGGTGGGTCAGATGTATGAAATGCATTTCACATGATGTCTTCAACTTATGATGGGTCTATCAGACATAATTCCATGTTACATTGAGGAACACTTGGAATCCATCCTAGGAAGCTGGTATGTTTCAGCGTGCAGACTTAGTAGACCAGATAGCCATGTTAAATTATTTTATTTCCATGTAACTGATCACAGAGAGTCACAGAGGTATTGCCTAGTTTCTAACTCCCTTTCAAGTTCTCCAGTTATTTTTTTTCAATTTCTCAGCATAACCTCAACATTTCAGTATGAATGTTTTCCTAGGTATCAGAGAAAAGCAAACATCTAAGGAATGAGAATGTTATTTTATCCATTTCTTCTCTAGAGTTTGAAGTCACTTCAGCAAGTGCTTACCGCTGTATAGTAGAGAAAAAGCACAGCGATGATAAACCAATTCCTTCTCCTCTTTTTGGGAATTTAACATGCAACAACGGTAATTCTTGGACCTAGTAAGCAAACTCATTCATAACTCATGTGTATACAATTTGGTAGATCTGCCAAACAATGCTCACCTGGTCATGAATTTATGTGCACAAATGACAGATACATAATTACTTAAAAGAGGAAAATGTGCTGAGAATTTTATAATCTCACATGCTTAGTAAATGAATCTAAAGTCTGAATGGGGAATGTCAAAAAATTGTTTTGCAGATTACAAAATGCTTGCTGAAATATTGCTAATCAATGATAGTGTAAATCCATTCACCTATAAGGCAAAGTTGTTCTTAGATCTAAAAAAACTCATCTTCAATATCTTCCTAGAGCTAATTCATTCTCATCTGTAGGTGGAGTTTTCCTGTCCCAACTGCCTGCTCCCAAATAACTGACACAGAGGCTTACTATTACTTATAAATGCTTGGCCAATAGCTCAGGCTTGTTACTAGCTAACTCATACACTTAAATTAACCCATATTTCTTATCTATGCTTCGCCATGTGGCTCATGGCTTGTTACCTTATTTTCTATACATCCTGCTTTCTCAACTTAGCTCATAACATGCTGGCAGCTGCCAGATATGTCTCTGTACTGTAGCCAGCATGAGACACATGAGACTAGGAAGCCAAGTTTAGCTCTGTTTTTTGTGTGTTTAGAACCTTTTTTAAAAAAAGCTTTTTTATGTCTCATGTGAATTTACACTGGACAGGGGGAACCATTTATAGGTGGAGCTTTCCCATCCCAGTAGCCGCTTCCAAATTACCACACTCAGGTTTATATTACTTATAAATGCTCAGCCGATAGCCCAGGCTTGTTTCTAGCTAACTCTTACACCTAAATTAACCCATATTTCTTACCTATGCTTCGCCATGTGGCTCATGGACTGTTACCTCATTTTCTATATGTCCTGCTTCTTTGGCAGCTGGCTGGCATCTCTCCTGACTCTGCCTTCCTCCTCCCAGAGTCCTCTGTGTCTGGTTGTCCCGCCTATACTTCGTGTCTGGTTACGGGCCTGTCAGCTTTTTATTAACCCACGAGAGTACTACATATTCACAGTGTACAGAGGATTATTCCACAACACTCATCCTTTACTTGCTTCTAAATATCTCCCATGGCATTCAAATTAAAGTGGCCTCCCCGGTTACTCTCTTATTCTCACCCACTTTCTTTCCATTTAGGGTCAGCCTTCTTGGCAACAATGAAATTTTATGGGATTGGGGAATTAAAAAGAAATCTTGCCCTAGAGAACTAGAGCCTGGCAGTCAGTCTGTGGAAGGGTCTTAGTAAACAAGACCCTGGTGACAGAGCAAGCAGAACAAGCTGCTCCTGTGAGCCAATCATCACACAACTAACTATTCTCAGTTTGCTCAAAGTCCTGTCGCTCAGATAGTCCTAGAAATAGAAAATAAAGCTACCGTGATTGTCACCAAATGGAAACTATAGCTCCTGTGATTGACCCCATCTATAATCAATCCCAGCTCGGCGGAGGCAGGAGGATGAGAGATTCACAGGCAGCCTGGGTCACACAGCATGACTTTATCTCAAAAGGTAGGTGCAGTGTGGTATG
Source organism: Peromyscus californicus insignis (assembly GCF_007827085.1). Classification (NCBI taxonomy): domain Eukaryota; kingdom Metazoa; phylum Chordata; class Mammalia; order Rodentia; family Cricetidae; genus Peromyscus; species Peromyscus californicus. Next base: position 36,171,390 of record NW_026294535.1, read on the forward strand.
TGGAGGGTGTTTGGAGAGCACCTGGAGAAACTGCTTGTCTCAGGGATTCCCCCACCCCTCCTGCTGCTATTTTCAAGCCTACAGTCCTTTGGGATGCTCGGCCATGTGCCTTCAAGAGGCACACAGCAGCAGTCATGGCCTCTAAACACTAGGTGGCGTGACACCTCATCCCTCAGCGTGGCTACTTACAAAAATGTCTTCACTGACTTAACTCGATCTCAGGAATAGGGGTTCGGAATAAGTTTAAATTTATCTTCTGGATTATATGCCCACAATAGAAATGTAAAAAACTCTAAAACAAAAGAAAATCCATAAGCCTATCTGACTCCCTCTTGGGATCAATATATATATATATTAATATTTCTTTCAGCCTGTTTTGCTCTACATTTCCCCCTTTCCTTAGAATAGGTAATAGTTTCTGCATTACTGTTATATGATTTTGTTCTAAAATATTCTGCTTTAATAGAAAATGTTCGTAAATTATTTTAAAGCCTAGATAATGTTCCTGAATGTGAATAAGCCACTATCCATAGAGTATCTTAACAGCAGAAGTTCAGGTATGTCAACTCTTTAGTGTGTATTAATTTATTATACCACCTGTGTTTTATAAAAGTTTAGATTGTTTGTGTGTTTACCAGAGACAAGCTCTCATTGTCTAACCCCGCCTGGCCAGGAACTCAATCTGAAGAGAAGGCTCACTCACCTTGACCTTACAGAAATCCTACTGCTTCGGCCCTCCAAGACAGGCAATTTCTCCCTGTGCTCTCAAAACACTTGTCACGTACAACAGGCCCCGAGACCTTAGCACACCCAACGCCATAGTGGAAATATCATTCAGGCCTTGGAACCCAGCACACAGGCAGCACCACCTGCCCAACGAGAATAAAAATCTAACCCATCAGAGTCCATAGTTGTGAGGAAATACCTAAGTGTACTTATTAACCTGGCTTTTTGGCTTCTATAGTTCCTCTTCTGGCTAACTGTTCTTGTGAATTGAGGTGTGGCACCCCAAGATGTGGTTTTTGTGCTTAAACACTCACCTGGAGAAAGGTTTGGGACTGTACTTGGGTCTTGAATACCCAGTGTAGTTGCTGACAGGCAAATAAAGACTCTCTATTGGCTTAAACCCATGTCTGAGTGGTTATCTCACAACAACCTCTGTAAACTGATCATACATACACAAATAGGAGCAATATAATCCTTTATATTATTTCTTTTATTTTTGAGACTATAATATAATTACATCATTTTCTCCTTTGCTTTCATTACTCCAAACCCTCTTATGTATTCCTTTTTACTCTCTTCCAAATTTATTTTTCATTCATTGTTGCTACATGCATATATGCATATACTTATATATTCTTAAGTATGACCTGCCCAGTCCCTATAATATTACTTGTATGCATGTTCTCAGGGCTCACCATTTGTTATTGAATGATGAGGTGCTGTGCTGTTTCCTGGTGAAGACTGTCTCTCCTTCTCTCAGCATTCTTGAGTTGCCTGTAGTTCTTTGGGTAGGGTTTCCCTACACTTTAGAGAGAAGATCTTGCTATTAAAGGACACGGTTGCTGTGGGATGTCTTTCTGTACGCTGTGAATATGTGTTGATCCCACCAGTTAATACATGAAGCTGCATTGGCCTATGGCAGGGCAGAATAGAGCCAGGCGGGAAATCCAAGAGAGAGAGAGAGGGAGAGGAGAAAGGCAGAGTCAGGGAGATGCTGTGAGCCACCACCAGGAGAAGCAAGATGTGAGAGAACAGGTAATGCCATAAAGCCAGGTAGCAAAACGTAGATTAATAGGAATGGATTGAGTTAAGATGTAAGGGCTAGCTAGTAATGAGCCTAAGCCATAGACCATACAGTTTGTGATTAATATTAAGCCTCTGAGTGATTATCTTATTAGTGGCAGCTGCGGGACCATGGGTGGAAAAGATTGGTCCAGAGAAACATCTGTCTACACAAGGTGGTTCATGCCTTTAGTCCAAGCACTCGGGAGGTGGAAGCAGGAGGATCTCTGTGAGTTTGAGGCCAGTCTGCTCTTCATATCAAATTCTAGGATGGGCAGGGCTAAATAGGAGAACTTGTCTCAAAAAAAAGCTTGTGCCACAATACTTAGCAAATCTTATATTTTTAGTACAACTTTGCTAATCTTGTTATTATGCTAGTTAAAGTGTTTGTTCTAATTTAATAGACAAAATGCTTTGCTTTGGTTCATGTTTGATTTTGCTAAGGAAATCAACCCTTTTTAAAATACATTTATTTGCGCTGCATGCTAATATTGTTTGTTCACTTATGCAAAGGAATCTTTTTGTGTTTCATCTGTTTCAAAGAGCAGCTGACAGTTTAAATTCTCTGTGTTATTAATAACCATATAAATCAGATATTGTATATGCTTTTTCAAGTTAATTATTTTACATGAGTTTGATTTATAGTATTTTTGAAATACAGGTTTCAAGTTTTAAGATGAAAACGCTGTGACCTTCTTGTTTATGACTTCTTCCATTGATTTTGAGCTTAAAAGTCCTCTGCATTCAGAAGAAAGGATTAGAAAAATATTTATTGACACTTTCTATTCTTTTAAAAAGTTTTGTTAGACAGCTCCTCCATAAGGGTAGCTGGGGGGAGGGAATTGGAGGGAGGAAAGCATGTGGGTGGGGGTGTGTGTGTGTGGGGTGATGTAACTCTATTGCATTTAAAAACATACTGAGAACATATACAACGAATAAGAAGTGATGCCATATTCAGAAACTCAGGTTGTGTTGTGGGACTGGTGAGGAGGCTCACTGGGTAAAAGGTACTTGTTGTGCAATTGGATGGCCTGAGTTCAGTTCCCGAAAGTCACTATGGAAAGAGAGAACTGACTTCTTTGTCCTCACAGTGAGCCATGGCACACGCACCCTGACATATAAGCATCACACCCCCCCACACCCCATTAAAGTTTTTTTAAAAAATAATTATATATGTACATTTCATTTTGCTATTCTGGAAATTTATTCTGGGATGTGGTGTTGTCCAGGCTAAACATTCTTTTAAGTTGTCAACCAATTACACATTACATTAATATTCTTTTCAATTGTCAACCAATTATACATTATATTTCTGTTGAATCATCTTTTCCTTTCCTACTAATTGATGTTGCCTATTTTATAATAAGTTCATAATATGCTTGTAAGTTAATATTAAAAACAGCCAGGATAATGATGAAAGAATCAAAAAGTGTTAAGAATATGTATTTTATTTTTTAATAAATTTTACTATGGTATAATTTTCATATAATATAATGTCCCCTTTTAAAATTTATAATGAGTTCAAGGCCAGCCTGGTCTACACAGTGTGTTCCAGGACAGTCAGGGCCACACAGAGAAACCCTGTCTCAAAAACAAACAAACAAAAATCAACAAATGCATAAATTTAAGTAACCAAATACAACCATCAAATAACCTCAACCAAGATAAACATCTCTCATCCTAAATTCTCTGTTGTGCTCCATCTCAGGCAGTCCCATGCATATATCCTAGGCAACTACTGGTTTTTTTATTTACAAATTAATTGTATGCAAAAAATCTATTTTCATTAAAAAACTAGTTTTTATCATCTTTAGAGTTTCATATAAATAGAATAAATATATTGCGATTAGTTCTGTGCCTAAGTTCATCCAAGAAATTCTTCTAGGTTATTGTCAATACCAGTAATTGATTATTTTCACTCTTGAAGTGTACTGTACTGTAGGAAACACAGAGTATTATATGGGACTAAGATGAATCTTCATCTGGCCACCAAGTTTTTAATGTTCCTTTGTCTCCAGTATGGTATGGTTGCCAACACTTGCCATGAGTATTCAAGAATAAACTTTGTGGGTAAAATATACACTTCTCTTAGGAAAATATAGGAGGATGGACTTTCTGGATTATGTGACTAAATGTCTGCTTAATTACTTAAACAATTGCAGAGTATTTCCCCAGCTGCTCCACGTTCCACCGCGACCATGCTGGAGTTCGAGTTCTACGTCCTTGCCTGTCCCTGTTGTGGTCAGACCTTTTCCTCATAGTCACTGTGTCACCATTTTACTCTGTAGCTCATCTCAATGCTGTTTATTTGTAGTTCTTCGATGACTGCTGATATGGACCATCTCATGAATTCAAAAGCCATTTACATAATTTCTTTGTGTTGCCCATTTTATTCCTATTTTTCACTGAATTCCTTCTCTTCGAATATCAAAAGTTTTAAATTTTTTTTTTTAAAGATTTATGTATTTATTATGTATACAGCATGTACGACTGCAGGCCAGAAGAGGGCACCAGACCTCATTACAGATGGTTGTGAGCCACCATGTGGTTGCTGGGAATTGAACTCAGGACCTCTGGAAGAGCAGTCAGTGCTCTTATCCTCTGAGCCATCTCTGCAGCCCAGAAGTTTTAAATTTTTATGAGGTCCAATTTATCAACTCTTTAAAAGGTGTGTGTGTGTATGTGTGTGTGTGTGTGTGTGTGTGTATGTATGTATGTATGTATGTATAGGTGCGTGCGTGTGTGTTGCCCTTGACTGCCAGAAGGGGGGGTGAGATTCCCTGGAGGCAGTGTTAAGGGTAGTTGTGAGTAGCCTGATGTGGATGGTAGGAATAAAACTTCTGCAAGAGTGGAATTGGGGTTGAACTCTGCCTCTGCTCAGGGTATGTAAGCTCCCCCACATACTTCTATTACAGCACTGTTAGAAAGGGGAATGTGTTTTACACCAGAAAGTATGCAGCATGCAGAAGTCCTAAGCATCCCCACCCTTCCTCCTCTCTCTCATACACTCTATTTTGTCTATTTTGAGATGAAGTTTTTCTCCAGTAGACTGAAAATGCACACTACTTCTTAATCATGTCCTTCCAATTCTCTTATCTCTCCTGCCTGTTTGCCTCTGTCTTCAACTTTTTGGCATCTTCCCCACCTGAAGTAATATTACTTAACACCAGTCTGAGCAGAAAGCACACGCAGCAGAAAGGAACAGCAGGGCAGCCCGGTCAGCACGTTTGTTATGTCCATCAGAGTTGCAAGCAATGCGAGTGTTCTGTTGGATTTCTGCACAAGACACTTTCAAAGCAATTTCATCGTTGGGACAAAGGGTCACCAAAACACTTAATGAGACTATTTTTACTAATACTAGATAGAGTGAATAAAAGAGACACCAAAGGTCATATGCTGAAGATAGTGTGTTCTGGAAACAGGGCATCTTTGTACAAATCTTTTCCCGTTCCCCTTGTAAACTGTGGAGCGTTGGAGATGTTCACTCTCTCTCATTTTAGTTTCTTCATTAATAAGACTTTATTGGCTCTTAACCCTTTGGGTTGTAAGGAGAATTAATTGTAGTATGTGGGTGTATAGTAAGAGTTAGTTTGGAGGCATGTTCTGGTGGGCTGAGATAGAAGCAAAGCTGGTATACTTGTTTAGCCTGCAGGAAGTCCAGGGATTAATGTCTTGTGTGGCATTAAACCAGGCACATGTGTAGTCCCAGCAATCCAGAGGTGGAGGCAGAAGAATCAGAAGTTCAAGGTCATCTTTGGCTCTACAGGGAGTCTGAGACCAGCTTGGGCTACATCCTAACACCAAACAACAGCTGAAAAAACAAACAAACTTGTTCTGCTGTTCTCTTGCAAATCATGATTTTAGTTAGCAATAATGTAGTTTATATTTCAAAATAGCTATAAAAGAGGTTCCAGGGAATTTTGCCATGAAGAATTTATGAATTCATGATGTAATAGGCACAGTAACTACTTTGATTTGAGAAGGTGTATAAGAGTTGAAGCATAGCTGGGCAGTGGTGGCTCCTGCCTTTAATTCCAGCACTCGGGAGGCAGAGGCAGGCGTATCTCTGTGAGTTCAAGGCCAGCCTGGGCTCCAGAGTGAGTTCCAGGAAAGGCGCCAAAGCTACACAAAGAAATTCTGTCTTGAAAAAACCAAATAAATAAATAAAGTTGAAGCATCAACTTGTACCCCTTTATCTGTATAATTATAAAGTATCAACAAACCTATTGCTTAACAGGATCATTATATTGATAATGGGACACATGCTTTCACTCTCACAGCTACTGGAATGCTCCCTATTTGCTGTTTCAAACCTGCCTCTTCTACAGTTTTGTCCAGGAATGTACAACCTCATGCTTTAGAGCAGTGGTTCTTAACCTTCCTAACACTGTGACCCTTTGATATAGTTTCTCATGTTGTGGTGACCTCTTCCCTTTGGGGGTTGCATATCAAATACCGTGCATTTCAGGTACTTACATTACAATTCATAACAATAGCAAAATTACAGTTATAAAGTAGGAACAAAAATAATTTTATGGTAGGGAGTCGCCACAACATGAGGAATTGTATTAAAGGGTCACAGCATTAGGAAGGTTGAGAACAACTGCTCTACACTAAAACAAATTGAAGCCAGGCTTCACATGGTGTGCAGGTATCTGCTCTGAAGAGCAAGGGGATAGCAATTTGGTTGGCTCAGATTTAGGTCAGCAATGGAAAGGGGGGGATTTACCTCAGTTTCACCAAGTGGCCAGTGAAGGTGTTTTAACTGACAAGTTATGCTGTGGGATGTCTTTTTGTACTCTGTGAATATGTGTTGCTCTGATTGGTTGATAAATAAAGCTGTTTGGCCAATGGCGAGACAGAATAAGGTTAGGTGGGACATTTGAACTGAAAAGATGGGAGAAGAGTGACAGGAGACACCAGCCCACCGCCCAAGGAGCAACAAGATGCCATCAGACCGGTCATGCCACAGCCATGTCGCAATATATAGCTTGATAGAAATGGGTTGAGTTAAGTTATAAGAACTAGCTAACAAGATGCCTGACTCATAGATCATACAGTTTGTAAATAATATAAGCCTCTCTGTGGTTACTTGGGACCAAGCGGCTGTGGGACATGGATGGGAGAGATTAGTCCCGACCATGGGGCCAGGCAGAACTGGAGAGACTTCCCACTACAAAGTCATTTCCTCTGAACCAATCTACTGTTGGGTGTAATAGAACCGGATCTTTGTGTCCTGCACAGTCCTGCTACAAAAGGAGTGACTCTAATCTTAGTTTTCTTTATTTCTTCTTTTCTTCCTCAAAATTTCCTTCCCTAACCCTTTTTGCATTCCTTTTAAAACCTAAACATTTGTTGGTTCAGGGACTATTTGATTCTTCTTAATTATATTATGACTGGATAAAAAGCAAACATATTTCAGCTCTCCAATAGCACAGCAAATTATTTTTAGAAAACAAATTGAAAATTGACAAAAGGAATAGGAGTGACGACAGTATTTTCAAGAGGCAGAAACAGAAAAAGAGAGCAGAAAGCTGATTCAACTGTTAGCATCCCACCTGGATGTTCTTGATAAATAATTCACAACTAATTTGCCTGTTTGAAAGATTAAAAATGGATTTGAAGGGCTATTTTCACTCAGCCTACTGGTGTTGATCTAAGCTCTAAAGACAATAATGAAAATTCTCTCAAGAGATAACTAGCCTGTAGGAGGAATTTGGGGAGCTGGCAAGAGGCCAGATTTTTGTCCAGTATTGTAAAAGCATTTCAAAACTGAGCAACAGAGTGTAGCGACTCTTCCCAATTTCTCTCTTGATGTGCTTGCTATAAAATTGCTGTCTCTGCTTCTAGCCAAAAGATATTTGCATCTGCCTCTCAAAGATTAAACTGTGTCTGTCAACAAGAAATGGGCACCCGGGAAGCACATTTGATGTTAAAAGGTCTTGTGTTTTCTCTTCCTGAGGTGTTATGGGAATGACATTAAATTAGCATTCTATTGCTTTGTGTTAAGCTGTAGAGGAAATTTTTGCTCAACATTATTCTCAAGAGGTAGGATGCTTTGATTAATAGAGAAGGACATACAATCGAGAGGAAAACTAGCCTTCTGGTCCAGTTACTCACTACACATAAAACACACATTTGATCTGAAACTTTAGACTTTAAATAACACACTAACTTCTTTCCTCAGATAACCCCTAAAAGGAAAACAGTTTTTATTTCCATTCCCAACTAAGGAACACATACAGTCTCAACCACAGGACACAGATAACATAGAAATAAATTAATAAGACCCATCACTCAATAGTTGTATGTAACATGGACTTTTATTTTTGGGTCTTAATTTTTATTGCATCTATTTATTTGTCTGTGGGTGTCTGTATGTTTGAGTGTGCCTGAATGTGGAAGGCAGAGGACAACTTACCAGAGTTGGTCTTCCCATGCCACCACGTAGGTCTTGGGAGTCAAGCATAGATCATCAAGCTTGGCAGTAAATGCTTATTCCTGCAAGTACTTTAACATTATTCCAATGTTATGAACACTTTGCTGTGTCCTGATTTCTCAATTTTTAACTAATTTTTTTTGTTTGTTTTTTGAGACAGGGTTTCTCTGTGTAGCTTTGTGCCTTTCCTGGAACTTACTCTGTAGCCCAGGCTGGCCTCGAACTCACAGAGATCCACTTGGTTCTGCCTCCCAAATGCTGGGATTAAAGGCATGCGCCACCACTGCCCAGCTTTAATTTTTTTATATATTAGAATTATAAGGAAAGGGACAAACACCAAAATCCACCACAAGTACTTTGTTTTTAGACATAAGAACTAAGAGCTAATTATATAATGTATAAAATAATGTATATGTAATATATAATACATGCATTATATATATATATATATATATATATTATAAAGTTTAGTATGTCAGTGAAATTGCTTAAAGTTGAATTCAATATCTTCCCCCTGGAACAAAGACAGAAAAGACTCCATAGCAGCTGATAGCTACATAATACAAATTCATGAAAATAGTTTGAATGTTTGTGTTTCAGAATTGAATGGGTAAGAGCTCTTCTACAATTCCCTTATAATATATATAACGAAACGAATGATAGTGTATCAGGAGTGTGTGCTGTGAGGAGAATGTTTCAAAACAGGAGGGTTCAGATAGGACCCTCTATAATTTCCCCAAGAAACATAAGCATTTTGAGAAGAAGTGAGCTTATATATTCTTATTATCGCCTTTAAAAATTAATATTAGTCTTAAAATACTGCTTAAAATTGAATAGCAAGGATGTAACACATTATAGATAACTGAGTTTAGAACCACACTATGAACAGATGGGAAACACTTTCAAGAACATACCTTTTTGATCTTATTTTGTAAATTGTTGTGTTTGCTAGCACTACGTATTTTTTTTTGAAACTTCCAATGTATTTTTTGAGCACTTCAGAAAGTGATTATATTTTGTGGTTTACCCATTGTCCTATTCATTTTTTCATGTTGGTATTTACCAAAAGAGATGTTCTTATCCATTTTTATTCATGTCACTGACTTCTGGGTAACCTAGGGAATAACACATAGATTTTTTTTTTTTAAATCAACTAAGAACCACTGGCCTTTAAAAGGAAATAATGTCAATGGCTTATACTTTTTGATTACTGACACATTTTTCCTTGTCTTTTCTATATTATTTTGTGTTTTAAATCTATTTTGTTTGTATCTGGCGTGTGTGTGTGTGTGTGTGTGTGTGTGTGTGTTTTGCTTTTTCATCTTTTTAGTTGATCAAGATCTTTGTGGCACCTTTGTTCTGTATTCATCCAGTAGAAGTTACACATTTTCTTTCTGGGGCCAGCAAGATGGCTCAGCTGGTAAGGTCACTTGCCACTAACCCCAGGGACCTGAGTTTAGTCCCCAGGAACCACAGGGAGGAAGAAGAAAATCAGTTCCTGCCAATTGTCCCCTGATTGCCACACATATTCCACGATGCACTTGTGCCCACGTACATACACACATCACACATAGTAAGGAAAGAAAATTCAATTTAAAAATTATGGACATTATGTATTTCTTTCTGGTTTTATTGACCATTAGCTTTTTAGATCTCTAGGCCTGGATTGACCCTTAGATTTTTTTTAACATTTGTACATGTATTTATTTATATTTTCTTTTTATTATGTGTATTCATTTATTTTCTTTTTATTACATTTATTCATTTAGTTTGTGTATGTACATGTATGTCTGTGGGTTCAGACAGAAGACAACTTGTAGGAATCAGGCTTCTGCTTCCACTATGTGGGTTGTGGGAAGTGAAGTCAGGACATCTCACCAATGTTGTGCGACATTCTGATTATGTTCTGACAAATAAGGCTTGCTTGGAGTCAGAGGGTGGAGCTAGCCACTATTTGACCATAGAGGTTTGGAGGACTGTAGAGAGAGGGACAGGAAGTGGTAAGGCAGAGCTGAGACAGGATCTCAACCCTTTTGGTCAGAGGAATAGAAGAGGTAGGAAGTCACTGGTGGCTGGTCCCCTGCTTCTCTGGTCTTTCAAGTTTTTACCCTGATATCTGACTCCTGGTTTTATTGATAAGATTCATTAGATTAATGCTTCACACCAACGCTATATTTTCTTTTAAAAATCTAATATCTAGTATTTTATTAATTCTGTGAGAATTCTATACATGCATATGATGTATTTTGATTCATCCCCCACTCCTCCTAACTCCATCTGGGTCCACTGTCAAACCCTCAACTGCCTCCCCATTTTGGGTCCTTTTTTTCTTTTTCATAAACCACTGAGTCCACTTTTCTTTTTTTTATTTCCTCAATAGTCCAAAATTAGCCACTATCTCTCTGTTTTCTTGTGATAAGAAAGTAATCTTTGTAGACCTTCAAAAATTCCCCCAATTTTCATGTGGGTTTTTTTTTGCCTAGAATTTTAGATATATCATGTAATCAAGCATTAACATATAATTTTGTTTTTGTTTACGAACAACATTCATTTTCATTTTTCATAACCATTTTCTGGTTCCTTGCTCATTGTTAAACATGATTCCTTACTACTTTTGTACCATAAATTTACTTCTTTGGCTAAAAGTGGACTTCCAAAGTTGTTCTAATGTTCTTTAGTTCTGTTTATTGATGGATGGATTGATTGATTGTGCTGAAGGCTCTACCACTAACCTACACTCCTGGCCTCTGAACTTTCTCTCGATGTGTATGTGTGACCCACAATGGCCTCACAATCACATCATCACTGCCTCTAGGGCAAGAGCACATTTATCTTCTCTTCAGAACCTTGCAGATATGAATATATTTTCCTTAGGCATCTATTATTGCTGATACAAGTCTATAATCTGATTTTCGTTTTTGTTTGGAGGTGTTTCTCTTTATTACGATCCTTTGCCATTTTACTACAAAGTAATGAATGACATGGATTTATAATGCGTATTTATTAGTAGAAATAATTTAGTCTGTGAACTTCTTTCTTTGGTATGCTTTTATGATTTCATCTTTTTTTTTTTTGGTTTTTCGAGACAGGGTTTCTCTGTGTAGCTTTGCGCCTTTCCTGGTACTCGCTTTGGAGACCAGGCTGGCCTCGAACTCATAGAGATCCGCCTGCCTCTGCCTCCCGAGTGCTGGGATTAAAGGCGTGCGCCACCACCGCCCGGCCATGATTTCATCTTTTTAAAAATTTTTTATAAACTTTATTATTAGACAAACTTGAAAGTAGTTAAAACATCACACACCAAAGTTAACCAGACCCAAAGTCTATACAACTCAACCAACTTGTCCATAGTTAGAATAGCGCTCAGAATCAAAGCTGAGAAACAAGTGTTGGCTCTTGGGAGTTTCTTCGATTTCATTTCCTGTTCTCATTGGAAAGCTTCTGTTGGATGTCTCTCTACCCATGACTTCATAGTTTTACATCCAGGTGTGTCTATCTGATTTTGCTTTGTTTTGCCAGTTTGGGGGTAATACTGTTTCTTGGAGTATGTTTCCCATCATATTTTTTTTTAATTTTTATTTTTATTTTGCAATACAATTCAGTTCTACATATCAGCCACGGATTCCCTTGTTCTCCCCTCTCTGGCCCCCCTCACCTTCCCCCCAGTCCACCCCCCATTCCCACCTCCTCCAGGGCAAAGCCTCCCCCGCGGACTGAGATCAACCTGGTAGACTCAGTCCAGGTAGGTCCAGTCCCCTCCTCCCAGGCCGAGCCAAGCAATCCTGCCTAGGCCCCAGGTTTCAAACAGCCAACTCATGCAATGAGCACAGGACCCGGTCCCACTGCCTGGATGCCTCCCAAACAGATCAAGCCAATCAACTGTTTCACCCATTCAGAGGGCCTGATCCAGTTGGTGACCCCTCAGCCATTGGTTCATAGTTTATGTGTTTCCATTTGTTTGGCTATTTGTCCCTGTGCTCTGGGAGTCCAATTAGTGAGAATGAGGAGGATTTATATGAGTGAGAATTGTTGAGACCAAGGTTAGATAAAGCCCATCATGTTTTTTAGTGTGCCCATTGATTTTCAGTTTTTAAAATAAATCTTGTCTATATTTTATGTACATATTGAATTAGAAAGCAGGAGCTTACCTCTGGCTCAGCTCACTGTCTTGACTTGGAGGTCACCAGCACTTATTGAAGAGACAAAAGAAAAAAACAGAAACTGTAACTAGAAACATAAATGTACCATGTGCTAAACTGGCATAATATGCAATATGGGTTCTTATTTTTTCTTTTTTACCTTAAAACAAGAAAACCAAATTTTTCTTGTGAGTCCATCGGTTACCTCAGATTTACTGGAGGCTTCCTTTGCTTTTAGCTGAAGGACAAGAGAACCCCTTCTAACTCTCTCAAACAAAAATACTTCCCATGGTTCAACCCCATCTCCCCTGGATTTCATATTCTAAGATGTGATAAGGTAGAAAAGGTGCAAGAGCCTGTATCATTGATCAATAGAACCATGTAGCTCTAAAGATGGGAAATGCAGAGTCAATGGTGGCCTTCAATGAAGAGCATGAGAAGAGGAAAGAGACATTAGAAAGCCTGAAAAATAAACGTTTGCCATTTCAGAAGCTATGTCCAGGTGAAAGACTTTAAATTATTACCTTACTTTTGGATCCTTTCAGCTAGACTGGCAATAGCGATAGCTGTTGCCATGGAAACCTATAAGCTGATGCTAGAGTTTTCCAAATCATGAGGTATTTACATTGCCAATAACAAAGCTCAAAGGAACAAACTTTCAGTACTAGTTATTTTGAAAAATTTCACATTTTCTGATACCCTTTCTTGAGCATTCTTCCCCCAAATGATTTTTATTTGCATTTGCTTTGACTTACTGAGATAATCTTAAATAGCTGATGAATTCCAAGATACACACTTGTTTAAAAAAAAAGATCAGATAGAAGTTTAAAAAAATCTATCTTTGAAAGGAGGAAAAGATCTTATGGAAAGGATGGAGGCATCACAAATTTCAAATAGGATACATGTGATGTGAAAGGAAAATGGAGAGACTAGAAAGGAAGAAGGGGGATGAATGGGAGAGGGAAGGAAGAGGGGTAACAAGGGTAAAATGCATGCCAGATGCTAATATTCTCAGGTTCTCTTTCACTCTTCCTTCCTTCCTTCCTTCCTTCCTTCCTTCCTTCCTTCCTTCCTTCCTTCTTTCCTTCCTTCGCCTATCTTCCTTCTTTTCTTTCTCCATCCTAAGAATGCTGTAAGTGACTGACTTGACACCCAAAGGAAGTCAGTGGCAAACCCGAGATGAAGCTTGTAACATTTAGGCCTTCTCTATCTAAGATTCCAAAATGAGTAATAGCGTCATACGCAGGACTGGTGTGGGCATGGTGATTGAAGATGGAGAGATGACTCAGAGGTTAAGAGCGCTGGCTGCTCAGTTCCCAGAACATGTCACCAGACAGTCCCAGAGGATTAAACATCTTTTTTTCTAGCCTCTGCAGGTATCCACACAAGTGGCAGACATACACAACCACAGACAGCCCCATGCGCATAAATAAAAAGAAATCTTTCATGCAGTGGTTCTCAACTTTCCTAATGCTGCAACCCTTTAACACAGTTCCTCATGTACTGGTGACCCCCCCCCAACCATAAAATTATTTTTGTTGCTACTTCATAACTGTAATTTTGCTACTGTTATGAATCAACCCACAGGTTTGAGAACTGCTGAATTAGACGGGTGTGTTACTTTAGTTAATTTTTAAAACAGTGCTGGATCTGAGCCCAAAGCCATGCTTACACATGTTAGCCAAGTTCTCTACTACGGAGTTATACTTCCAGCCCGAGCTAAATGGATGACCCTGTCGTCAACAAAATCAAACCCCTAAAAATAGAATCATTCTTAGCAGATGAAAAAGATGACTTACTGCTTGATTCTTATTCTGGTTAGTTTTTGAGTGATAGCTGAATTCCATCACTATCTTAAACTGCATTGAGTAACCGATTCAAAGTCTTATCCATGTGTCCTAGAAAGATAATCCTTGGCAAAACAAGGAAAGCCGTGTAATGGAGTATAAAACCCAAGATCCTCTTCTACGACCTTCCCAAGGTCACACAATCCGTGGCAAGCCTTTCTTAGCTTCCAGGGCAAGGCACCTTCTAAAGTACCCTAGAGAAGATGATCTTTCCTGTCCTAGTACAAGGGGCAGAGTTTGGTTGGTTGTCAGGAGGGTGGGGGCAAGTAATTTGCTATGGTTGTCATTTTCTCCCTGTTAAGGTCTCATGTAGAACAGAAAGTCAAAGTTTCATTGTGTTGGAAGTAGCATAGTAACAAGTAACTTTAGGGGAGAGGGAGGTGACGTAGGCAAAGTGTTAGCTGCTGAAGCGTAAGGATTTGGGTTTAATCTCTAAAGCCCATGTAAAAAGCCAGACGCACCTGCCATTCCACTGCATGGGGGGCAGAGATGGAGATCCCTAGGCCTGTGACCAGTCATTTCAGCAGAGTCAGAGAGCCCCAGATTCAGTGAGACTTTGTCTCAAAAACAACCAACCACACAAAAAATCCCAAAGTGGAGAATGATTGAAGAAGACACCCTGACCCTGAATCAACCTCTGGCACCCACAAGTATACTCACAGATATTCATGGGTACCACACACATGTTCACACACACATAAACACATGCATACACTATACAAAAGTGAACTTTAACCAGGTGGCGTTGGTGCATGCCTTTAATCACAGCACTCGTGAGGCAGAGCCAGGAGGATCTCTGTGAGTTAGAGGCCAGCCTGGTCTACAGAGCGAGATCCAGGACAGGCACCAAAACTACAGAGAAACCCTGTCTCGAAAAACAAAACAAAACAAAAAAAGTGAACTTTAGTTAATTCCACAGTTGTGCATGACTAGGTGCTTTTTTGGACAGTGATTTCATGATCATTACAGTTAGTGGAAGAGAGAATAGAGTGTGGGAGTGAATCTAAATATTACTTCTGATGAGGTTAGGTGAAAAATCCATGCTCACAGCCAAAATTACCCCATGACCTTTCATAGTAGCAACACAACCCACCCCATATGGTTGATGCATATTTGGCATCAGAAGCCCAGGCTTGCAGTACGTCAAGCCTGTGGTCCGGTGAACCCCTGCTGATGTTCTCTTATGGCCAAGATTTCATTGCTTAAGGAATATCAAGAAGTTTTTTAAAAATAACCTCACCTTACACCAGAAACATCCATTGTCTTAGCTGCTGGTGTTTTCCTGCTGTTCTTTTTAGTAAACATGTTAAAGAGACAGATTTTGTTCTGGCTTCCACCATGGTCACCTGATGAGTCAGGGCACAGCAAGAAAGGAGAGACGTCAAGAATGTTTAATCAGCGGTGATTTAAAGAAGGGCCACATTTGAGGGAATTAACAAAATCAGCATGCTGCTTGCTCCAGGCTGAATTTTCTTGCTGGTGGGGCTAAATGGAAATCAGAACCCAAAGCTTTCAGGTCCAATTCACGCTGACAACGTGAAAAGACTGCCAGGATGAAGGGCTGAGTCACTCCCGATGCCAGCCACAGCTGGGTTTTTCATATTTATGATACATTTCTTGATTCCAGTGTGAAGAAATCACTCCTCGGCTGGAGCTGTATTCTTAGCTCTTATCCTCCATCTCCCTTCCTCTCCCCACTCCATTCCTAGGAACTGATTGCAAGGCGGCTAAAGCATATTCGTGTCGCAGGAGGTTCAGAAATGTCCTAATTTAGCCAGATGTCAATGTCCTGAGGTAAAATATTCTGAAGAGGACTCAATCAATGAGTGGCAATTCTTCTGCCTCATGAAGCCATCAAGCACAAGGGAGCTGAGAAAAGTGCTCAAAACTATTATGACAAAATGAATTTGAGAAAAATCTATAGCATTAAAGTATAGGATTAGTGGCTGTGGGAGAGTTGATTTAACTACTGTGTATGGGGTGGGAGGTACGGGAGTTTACAGACTAAAAGCTCAGTGTGTCCCAAAGGCACAGTGCTGTAAATGCCAGTTGAATCACTAGAGTCATGGTGGCCATGGCCAAAGGGGAAAGATCCAGTTCTTCCTTACAGCAGTCATATGCTATCTGAATCAACACCTATAGTTCCGAGAAGCTGGTATTCACATAATAACAGTTCCTGGCTAGTGTTCTTGGTCACTTGTATGCCACATTTAGTTTTGATGAAGTGTTATGTCTCTCTCAGGGTCTCTCCCAAGAATTTGTAGTGTTAAGTATTCACGAAGAAAATGAGCAATAACTTACGAGCAAAGGCTAGTAACAGAAGGACCAGCTCATGAAAATCCAACCACAGATTACAGATGGGCAATTGCTTCATGACCAAATGCCTTCAGGCTAACATTGAGTACAATTCTGGTCGAAGTCAGGGGAATATCTTACTTAGACTTCCCAGGATGACTGTAGGTTTCATGGAGGCAATGCATGGTATTCATTTGTTAAAGGTCCTGGAAATCAAATGGGAAGACCAAGAGAGACATCATAAGCAGAGTCTGAGCAGAAAACCTTCCACTTTTCTCACGTGTGGGAAACCCTGACTCAGCCTGTATCTTGTTAGGCAATTTGTTACATGAAACGTTTGCCAGCACCTCCTCTGCTGTCCATGGCCCATGTTACCACATGGGACAATAGGAACCATACATGTTGAACTCTGAAGATCATGCTGAGACGGCCCTGCCCCTCCCTGGCCTTGGGATGCCTGCCCCTGCCCCTCACTAGACAATGCAGCAGGAGAGCTGGCCCCACTCCCACGGGAGAGCAGCCCCTCTGCACTCCAGAGAGATGCCCCCACACCTCACCACTGGCATGGGAAAGCTGGCCCCATGGCATGAGGCTAGGAGAGCTGGCTCTGGCCCTCACCTGAGAGGGCAGTCCCAGGGGCGTGGACCAGTCAGTTTAGCTACCATCCAGACCCACATCCTGGGCCTTGGGTTGGCCCACACAAATGTCTACCCTATCTCTGACCTGCTGGGGTATGTGAAGGGACTGGTTCTGTGGAACGATCACCATAGGATTCCCATGACTTGGGGAAACAGCAGGATATCTGAGAGGAGTCTCAGTGAGGGTCCAGTGATATTGGTATATCAGAAACCAGAGGCCTTGAACCAGACCAATGACTCACTACAATGAATATTTTGCTTGGGGGCTGATTGGAGAAAAGGGTACATGACACACCATAGCTCCTGATGCCACTAAGATGAATGAAGAGGTGTTGGGAAGATGGAGGAGAGTCAGGTGGACTGGTTTTTGCTTGTTTTTTTTTTTTTAATTTGGGGGGGGGAGGCATGTTGCAGGGGTGAGGGATGGATATGGAGGGACTGGGAGGTGAACAGGATTGGGGTGCATGATGTGAAATTCCCAAAGAATCAATAAAGAGTTATGTTTAAAAATATTCTCTAGATTATATTAAAAAATGCTGGCTTTCGTGACTTATGTCTAGACATGGAGAGTTTTTCTTGAGAGGAATTTACTTTAGTTATTTTTAATTTCTTATTAGTTCATAAAGAATTGCCCCATGGTAGCATTTTCAAACGAATATGTTTGCCATGTTTCCTTCCGCCACTTCTTCCCTGTTCTCTCACTTTGCACACTCTTACCCCAAGAGCCTCCTGTCCACAGCAGCTCACATGTGACCTATTGCCTCCCTGCTTCTCAGTACTTCCTGTTCCTTCCTCGTGGACTCCTACCAATATCCAGTCTCACCAACCATTATTTAAGTATGTCAAACATTACAAGTTAGGATTTGCACTGGGTAGTGGCGGTGGCGCACGCCTTTAATCCCAGCACTCGGGAGGCAGAGACAGGCGGATCTCTGTGAGTTTGAGGCTAGCCTGGGCTACAGAGCAAGATCTAGGATGGGTGCCAAAACTACACAGAGAAACCCTGTCTTAAACAAAAAACAAAAAAAGTTAGAATTTGTACATGAGAGAGAATATGTATTAACAAAAAGAATTTCTTAAATTGGTTTACATGGGATGAGAAGTCCACTAACAGCTGTCCACATGATGGAGAGAGAAGGTGGGGACATAGTAGTGGCTAGGTCTAGAAGGCTGGATGCCCCAGCATTCTCAATCTGACATTGAAGGCTTAGTTTCTGCAGAGCCATGTATGTTCAGTCTATGTTGGGAGGCTAGAGAAGCTGAGTTCTGATGGTGGTAGTGGTAGCAGCAGCAGCAGCAGCAGCAGCAGCAGCAGCAGCAGCAGCAGCAACACCACCACCACCACCACCTCAATGGGCAGATGCACTCACCAACAAGAAGCAAAGGCAGGCAAGCAAGCTAACATCGCTTTTTTTTCTAGGATCTTTCTGTGTCTACCACTGAAAAGGGCTGTCTACACTGGGCAAGGTCTTCCCTCTTAGTTAACCTTTCCTGGAACTATTCTCATCAACCAGCACAGAAACAAGTTTCTTAGTGGACTCCAGATCCAATCAAATTGACAATCAAGATCAGCAGAGAACTAGGCATGATGAATTCATGGAGAGGCATAATAGGAGCATATGAGCAGGTAAATTATGCTGTAAACGTGTGTGCATATGTAAGAATTAAAGTGGTCTGTGTCCCATTCTGTATAATTGTTGTGGAAACTCTTAAAAATTTAAAGGATTTTATTGGAAACTAGGCAAATCCAACTTGGTAGAAGACGTACCCACAGAAAAGATGGGAAGCAGGTGCTACTTCCGTAATATTTTGAGGAGTTTCTGTGAATTCTCTTCTCAAATTTCTTGTGTTTAATGTAAGTTTCAAAATGGTGGTTGACTGTGATATGTTATGTGATATGACTGTGATAGTTCAAATCCCTTGGCACGTAGTATGTATGGGTCGTCTCCCAATGGTCACCATTGGTTTCATTGTGTACATTGCATCAGGATTAAAGGGGTTTGATTGCTTGTTTTCATGAAAGGACAGGGCAAGAAACTCTACAACAAAGGTTCTCAACCTGTGGGTTATGACTCTTTTGGGGAGGTGGAATGACCCTTTCACAGGGGTCACCTAAGACCATGAGAAAACACAGATACTTACATAATGATGCATAGTAATAGCAAAATTATAGTTATAAAGTAGCAATGAAAGTAATGTTATGGTTTGGGGGTCACCCAGCATGAGGAACTGTATTAAAGGGTCACAGCATTAGGAAGGTTGAGAACCACTGTTCCATTGCTCAGAGTTCAGCTTCTTAGTCCCACCAAACCCTGTGTACTGGGCTTTGCTATTCCCATTCTGCAGATAGAGAAGTAGAGGCTCAATAAAACCCAACTTTTTCTAACCAGGTTACTAGGATGTCTCTTCCCTTTGTTATTATTCATACTTAAAAAAAAACATTGCTGAAGTGTTGTCAAGGTTCTCATCCAGTCTCCTTAAGAGGTTTCTGGTATTTCTTCATTCAGGTGCAGTTCTATGTGCTTAGATGAAGTCTTTGCATGCCATGCATTTCTGAAAGAAAGTGAACTTCAGAGTTCTTTACCTGTGGATGCTCTAAGCAATGAGGATGATTATTATCATCGCCACCACCATGATCACTGGTAATACCACACTGTCAAGTTTACTCAGACACCCATAAAACATCGAGAAAAGCCCTCACCACACAACTTTTAAAAAAATGATCTTACAAGCAAAGATATGTCTATGTGCCACAATCTTCATGGTCCAGGAAGGCAGATGTTTATTCCTCATACATTCCCCCATCTCATGTATATTTATGGACATTAAAATTTCGATGAGCAGAAGTGAGGTCTTCCATGTCCCAAAAGACCTCTGAAACTTAAAGGATACATACCTTTTTAAAGAGAACATTTTGATGAATAAAATGAACCCCTAAGATATAAATTGCTGTGTTGATTCAATCAGGATAGAAAGTAATAGAGAAATGAAGTCAATTTATGTCTGAGGTATTAGCAGATGAAGGGCCCCAGAAAAAGGGGAGGATGAGAAGCACAGGTAACCATAATGTGCAGTTTCATGCCTTTGCTTAAAAGCATCCCTTAGAAGGCTCCCTGTACTCACAATCCATCTTCCCACCCTTCTAAAAAAAAAAAAGGGGTAGCATTTTCTTTCATTCTGAAATGATAGATATGGCTTTCTTTGGAAGCCCATCTCTAGCTTCCAGCTCTAGATTTATTATGCAGTTCCTCACTTGTTGACACATGGTTCATCATGTTTATCTTTATTAATGGTTTTAAATTATAAATGCCCGAGGCCAAGAACTGGCTACCTTGCTTACTATAGCAGAAAGCAATTGGTACATAACCTTCTAAACAAATAACAAATATCATCTGATGTGGTTTGTGAAAGTTAGGAGTGTTTGCCCCTTGGTTGCCTCTCAAGGGTCGAGATGTAATGCTGTCGTTTAAATCTCCTTGGACTAAGAGTGCTGGCTACAAAATACCAAGAGAAGAGGAAGAAGAAAGAGGCTACGGAAGATCCCAGATGGTTTAGACAAGTGTTGTTGTGACCCAGATTCCTTCTGAGTAGGAGACACAGGATTTTAAAAATTATTTTCATCTTCGAACTGACAAGGTATGGATGGATTTCGTCTATGGAAAGCCTCTTCTGTTCCCAGGATCTTTGATGCTGATATTTTGTGTATTACTTTCTGAATAGTGAGCCATTCTGTTTATTGTTTTGACATTCTTTTTCCTGGTGATCAATTCAATTTTTTTCTCATCTGGAATGTCCCTGAATGAAAGTCACCCAAAGATGGCAGGAAATGAGTTTTTGAGTAAAATGTATTAAAATAGTGTTTCTGCATTTAATTTTTCCTGACAGGGTTTCTCTGTGTAGTTTTGGTGCCTCTCCTGGATCTCATTCTGTAGACCAGGCTGACCTCGAACTCACAGAGCTCTGCCTGGCTCTGTGTCCCATGTTGTAGCTAGAGTTTTCCTGCCTGGCCCACAGTCAGGACAAATCTCTGTCACCCACCAGTCCCACAGCCACTCAGACCCAACCAAGTAAACACAGAGACTTATATTGGTTACAAACTGTATGGCCATACCAGGCCTCTTGCTAACTGTTCTTACAGCTTAAATTAATCCATTTCCATAAATCTATACCTTGCCACGTGGCTCGTGGCTTACTGGCATCTTCACATGCTGTTTCTCATCGTGGCGGCTGGCAGTGTCTCTGACTCAGCCTTCCACTTCCCAGCTTTATTCTCCTCCTTGTCCCGCCTATACTTCCTCCTGCCTGACTACTGGCCAATCAGTGTTCTATTTACCAACCAATCAGAGCAATGCATTTGCCATACAGAGCATCCCACAGCACCATGTGCTGGGATTAAAGGCGTGTGCCACCACCGCCAGGCCGTGTTTCTACGTTCTTGAAAGCCTAGTGACACCTTGGTGGGAGAACAAACCTTATATTTCTGACACACCCACTGGAGCTGTATCTGTCTGGTGAGGTCAGAGGAACCAAGGTACCAATGTGTTCACACCGGGAGGGAGAGGTTTGATGAGAGCGATGAAGCAAGATGCTACATTGTTGGGGGCCTTTCTGATGTTATGAACTTGTCAAAGCACAGTGTAAGTGATGGTCCTAAACATGACCCTGCAAGGCAAACTCACCTAGGTTACATTAACTGTGACAAAAGCCACACAGTGACCTTGATTTGAAGTGTCCTGGCAGCCACTTCTTCACTTCCTGTCTCCCTTCCCCTTCCTTCATTCTTGTTTTTCAGGCTGGTGTCTTTTAAATTAGTATTGTGTTAATTAGTATTAGTATTGACCTTTGATGAACAAAGAGGTAAATGGTTTAAGGAAATTTAAATGAAATGTCAGAGTGCAAACATTCATAAATTTTAGCTTAATCCATTGCCATTCGCTACATTTTAGAGGACAGAGAGGTATATAATCGTTGTGAGTTAGTCACCTTAGTGTAAGTATGGCCTGTTTCATTGAATGGGGGGGGGGCAGGAGGTATGTGTTTAGGGGTTCATGTCAAATATAATACCTGACCCTTTCCCGGTTTTCAGCCTTATTTTAAATTAGAAATTAATTTATTGACTATTTCATGAACCAAGATTATAGCTTAATTAATAAGCTCAGGAAAAGAACAGGAGCTTATATAATTGACTAAAACATCAATTAGCATCACTGAATTTAGCACAGAGTGTGGAGATCAAATTATATGGTGAGTCTGAAATACAGGCATGAGAATAAGTGACATGTGACAAGGAGTGTCATTGGCTAAGGCTCACAAGTATTTTTGATCACACACCAAGAAAAAGTAAGAGATGAGAGAAGATAAAAATCCAGAAGGTCATTTGGACCATCTACAGAATAAAATTGCTTTTGAAAGGAATATTGTATTAAAACACTGAAAAATAAATTCATGACTTGAACAGCTGTGGTTTATTCCTAGAAGATCCCATGAATTTATTAGTATTCGTCACATCTGAAAACCCAGAGCTTAATTACACGAAATTATTACAAAGAGAAAACGTGTGGTTTTACTTTCTGTCAGTGAAAGAAAAATAAGTGCTTGGCTGGATAGCTTCAGGATCTTCCACAAAATGGACGAGACACAGCCTTTTCTCCATAGTCTTAGACTATTCCAGCACTGCTCTCTTCCTTTGTGTGGAGAAAATACATGACAGGAAAATACAAGTGTGAGGATGCTCTACAGCAGTGCTTCTCAACCTACGGGCTCACTACTCCTTTGGGGGAAGGGATCAAATGACCCTTTCACAGGGGTTGCCCAAGACTATCCTGAATATCAGATATTTACATTGTGATTCATAACAGTAGCAAAATTACAGTTATGAGGTAGCAATAAATTATCTTATGGTTGGGGTTCACCACAACATGAGGAACTGTATTAAAGGGTCATAGCATTAGGATGGTTGAGAACCACTGGTCTACAGTCTCCACCTACTAGAGCAGACACAATATTTTCTTCATAGCATTGAAGCTGCAGTCGGACCAAATCCATAACTTTTACTATGAATCTGAAAGATGAAATTATTTCCATATTGCATGCTCTTCAATTAAGGAAAGAGCATCAATCATCAAACCTATTCCACTTAAACCTCACAGCTCAATAAGAAGGAAAGTTTGGGAATGAGATGGTTCCACACTAAGTCAGCAATTAACAAACACAGGGAGAGGCAGGGCACTGGAACTGTCCGTGGTCCTGATCTCCTTTGCTCCACATTTTCACCCTCTGTTGCCTTCGTCATAGTTCCCTTCTAAATACCAACCATCTTCATTTTAGCGTCCTCCAGAAACACTGAGAATTCTTACCTGCTGTTTCAGAACACCTGAAGACCTTCACATAGACAACCCAGCTATCGGAAATCTTGGTAGGTACAGTTTTCTCTTTCTCTGAATCTGTCACCATCCAGGATAGCCGGGAGCCTCGAACCCACCATTTGATTTAAGAGTATGCAATGTATTGAGAACCTTGGAGAAATTTAAGATAATTCTCTTTTCTCCTAAGGATATAGTAATTTACTTCCATCCTAAATTTATTTGTCAAGTTCAGCTTCTTAGTTATAAAAAACATTCATGATTTATTACTGTTGAACCACAAACTTTCAGCATAAGTAGCTATAAGATGAGGCAAGACATCATGGGTGTGGAAACAACATCTATGTGAAAGGCTTTTATAGCAAAAGCATGGCCAGTACTTACCATGCATATGCTCTGAATCCATAATAAATACTGACAAAAGGCAAACCTGTTGAACATTAGCACAATTTACTGACTACTCAAAGGGCCTGCTACAATACTTCATTTCCAAAACAAAGCACAGAGGAAATGTAAGAACAATATCCTATTACATTTACCCAATTATCCAAGGGAAATGAATATCTGTCATTTATAAATTGTATATACTTATTCGTTTGTAAATTTCATATATTTATTTGTACATTTTATTTATTTATTTGAGATGGAATTTCATGTAGCCCATGCTGACCTTCCACTCAACTAAGTAATGAGGCTAACTTAAAAATGATTAATTAATTAATTAATTATATTGATTTTTTAGCTTAAAAATGAGGTTTCATGATGACATTTACTCTTCAAACAAAATCTGTTTTTCTTATTTATCTTTCCCTTCTTTCTCCTTCCTTCCTTCTCCTTTTCATGCTCTTCCAAACCCAGTAGCTGAGGCTAGCTTTGAACTTTTGATTGTCCTGCCTCCACCTCCCTAGTGCTGGGATTGCAGACCTAAAGAGCCACATATGGCTTTATAACTCTTCTTTTGAAGTGGTAAATTCTCAAAACCTCTGATATTCATGGAATAAATATGATGATCCATGATCAGACATTATTTTCTTTTAATTCTGAAGATTTGCATTATTATTAAAATATTATAAAGCATGGGGCTGATTTTCCAAAAGCATTTTTTTAAAAAATCCAGTAAATCCAATCTTAAATAATGCACCTTCTGACCTGCTTAGTATTCAAAACCCAAAACTGAAATTCCGCCACCCACTCTGCAGCCTATTGACTTGAGAACTACAGCTGCAGAAATTAAACTGTATTGTTAGCACAGAGCTTTCAGCTGAGGAAGCAATTTCAGATTGGGTTTTTTTTTTCTCTAGCCCAGCTTAGTATTAAGTAAATATGTGCCTGTAAGTGTCTTGGGCAGATTATTGCCCAAAGTGGTGTGTGCAACTTTGCAGGTGCAGCACCAAGGAACTAAAAGCTGCTTTGGGGATGCACCTTCCTACCCAGTGGGTAAAGGTGGTTATGAAACTGAATGCACAGTTATCCCCAGAGCCCCAGGAGTGCATCCAAGTTAGGCTGCTTTTTGATATCTAAGATACTTTCAGATTTGGTGCTCTAGATGATGGTTGTGTAGCAACAAAATGGCCACAGTCCCCATCCCCAGTGAGCATCTGGTCTGAAAGGAAGATGGAGGCAGGCATCAAAGTAACATGGGATGCACATGAGATTTCAATGGTGTGTGATGAAAAGCCCCCCCTCTATCTGTGTGTGTGTGTGTGTGTGTGTGTGTGTGTGTGTGTGTGTGTGTGTGTAGCAGGGGTAGTTTTAGGAAGGGGGAAGGCATCCCAGAGGAAATCAAGAAGCGATTGATGAGAACCAGGTCTTTGCTTTATTTTTTTTAATAGCAGGTTCAATTTCCTGGTTCAAGAAATAGCTCCTATTCTCTAAAAATAATAAAATAATTTCCCCCCTGCTGGCATAAACACTAACTGAAGTAGCGGAAATAATAACCCATCATTTTATAGACGTTCTGAAAGATGAGAGGAAAGATGATGAATAGAAGAATAATATGTAGAGCTGTGAATTTTTAGTAAAAAAAAATCAGTCAAGATATTGCCTATTTTGATTTCAGATCTATAGACAGATATTTTGGAATGTCTTGAAAATAAAAACAATGTCTTTTCATGAATACCTTATCTTCTCTAGAATATGATGACTTTCAAAGTTATGCTTTGAAATAGGAAGAAAAAATATAGAAATTTGTCTCAGAAATCAATAAAACCTGGCTTAGTTTGATAGTGTGCCAATTTAAGCTTACATCTGAATTCAATCAGACCTGGTGTCTTCATAGAAGAAACCATAGCAGCTATTCTAAGCAAAGATAAATTTCAACCCCAAAAACCCTTAAGATGTGAAATTACCCACTGCGATGCATTTTTGTTATAAAGAGATGATGCTGAGGGTTTGGAGTGGATCTATTTGTAAAAACCATTTCTATCAATTGTGAAGAATGAGAAAGGCCAGTATGTGCTGTGTGCTGTATCTACGTAACACAAAAGTGGTCATTTACAACTTCACCGTGTGCTTAAAGGAAAGGAAAAGCCAGTGTCGATGATTCTGGTCACGTAGATTTGAGGATCCA
Organism: Peromyscus californicus insignis; assembly: GCF_007827085.1. Lineage (NCBI taxonomy): Eukaryota > Metazoa > Chordata > Mammalia > Rodentia > Cricetidae > Peromyscus > Peromyscus californicus. Next base: position 36,197,464 of record NW_026294535.1, read on the forward strand.
TGTTGCTAGGGAAGCAAATATAAAATTTGGGAACAGGAGAAAAGAAAGTCACTGTGCTGTCACAAGCCTAAAACAACACTCTGAAAGGCAGTGAAACTCAGGTGCATCTCCATCTCCTAAACAAACAAACAAACAAACAAACAAACAAAACCCCCAAAGGAGAAGCTGTCAGATGTACTTGTCTGTAGAGTGTACCCACCCTCCCCACCATGACAAATAATGGCTATTTTGCAATTATCTGTAATACAGTGTACCTACCCTCTCCACCATAACAACTAATGGTTTTTCTGCAGTTATCACTTGCTGGGCTTCAGTCACAATGATATTCTTGCATCATTTCATGACATCTCCATGCCAACCTGACAGTTGGTTCTACCAGCTTCTTTCATAAAACAGAAATTATGGAATATGTCATTATTTTACTTATTTCTAAGAAAGCAAACACATGCACTGTGATTTGCTTTCGATTTTAGCCATGCTTAAACTTCACTATGAAATAATGCACTTTCCTAATAGCCCTTATTTCACCAAGGAGCAAGCTAAGGAGCTGGAAGTTCAAGTCATCATCCTGCGGGAGACACTTAACTTACTTGGAGTTTCTTTATCCACAATGAGACTATGTCTATTTCAAAGGGCTGTTATGAAAATGAATTATTAGAATTGATATTAAATTCCTCAGCATGGAACTGATACTCCATAAAGGCTAACTATTCATAATCCTCCCCAAATCAGCCTACAGTGAAAGAGTAGTCCAAGATCTGCTAGAGGATATTAGAAGCTATATATGTTTTCTTCCTACAAATATCATGATAGTGGTGCTGGGAAGCTGAGGAAGATGGGAACAATGGTGCAATGCATCACTAAGAGATGAGCATCTTGGAGGGTGATATTGTAGGTGTATGCCACACTCATCCCCACCCAGTATCCATTCCTCTGGTCAGATGTCATGGCTTTGAGTGGCTCTAGCTTAACCGATAGCTCCATGGAGAAGTATTCTACACAGATTTGGAGTCAAGCACCCCTTCAGACCTGCTCTCCAGTAGAGGAGGCTGGGTTGTGACCTTGAGATGAGCCATGTGTTCACTCTGGGCTTACGCATCAAAACATGAAGCTGCCACCAGCCATCTTCCCAGCTATGAGAGTGTAAGAGATAACACAACATGGTATGAACAAATTTGAGAGATGGAGAGAGGCAGTATCCTGAAGGCATCCCTCTGATCCATGTGGAAACCAATATGATCCTTTGAGTTTGTTTTCTTGGGATTTTTTTTTGTGAGCTAATAAGTTCTGTTTTCTGTGTATTAACTGTTCAGCTCCTGCTTGTTTTGAGCCAGTTTGGGTTAGGCTATATCACTTGAAAACCTCACCTATCTGAGTGACTCTGAACAAGACACCAAGTCCATGCTTGAAAGACTTGACTATTGAGAGGACAATCTGCTGTTCATTTCCTCACCTAATTCTCTTCATGGGGCTCCACAGAATCAAGACCACTGCAGACATTTCAAGCTGCTTCACCTGCAAGGAAATCAGACACAGCTGAAAATGGCCACACATCCCTTGATTCCCAGTGTGTATATGACTCACACCTATAACATGTCTGGTCATCTCTGGATTGTCTTTCTAGATAGTCATTCAACAATCAAAAGCCACAACATAGAGGTTTCATATGTGTTTTTTTCTCACTACACTTTTAGGCAGAATTAGTAAAAGTCAGCTTGTAAGCAGAATGATGTCAGACCCGTTTTCTCTCTCTCTCTCTCTCTCTCTCTCTCTCTCTCTCTCTCTCTCTCTCTCTCTCTCTCTCTAGCTCTCAAAAGGCTACAGGAGGGAGGGAAGACCCAGAGCCTGAGCCATGTCAATACACATCAGAGGAAGAGCCACGGTTATGGAAAATAGATTGTATTGGACAAAGGTTAGACATACTCGAATCTAGTTCCATTAAAGCAGTACTTTCATCAATGCTACTCTACATCCTATATGCAAATCCAGGTGTCAAACAGGTCTATGTTCTTCAGTCTGGCATTTAAGTCTTTCTACCATCTGGTGCCAGGCCTTCTAGTAACATCCCTCTTCCTTCTTATCTTGCACTAATCAACTGTCAGGCAGGCCCTGCACCATCAACTCTTCAGCATGGTCAATGGTCTTTCATCTTGCCTCTTCCGCTCCCGAAGAAACTGTCCATCTCCTCTTAACTCTACTAAGACCCCAGGAAGTGGATCAACATTTCTAACTCGGCAGTAAATGAGTAAATTCTCATGTGTTTCATGAGCTCCTTGCCAAAAGCTGCCTTTCCCTCCTTTCAACACTTTGGGCATCCATGGCTTGTCCTTCACTTGAGGAACACTTGTATTCTGCCTTCACTCTAGCTGACACTCAAGCATTTCATTTTCTCCAACTGGAATACTACTACTTAAGATAAAACATGTCTACACCTGTGTTTCAAAACAGCACAAGAGGCCGGGCAGTGGTGGCACACGCCTTTAATCCCAGCACTCGGGAGGCAGAGCCAGGCAGATCTCTGTGAGTTCGAGGCCAGCCTGGGCTACCAAGTGAGTCCCAGGAAAGGCGCAAAGCTGCACAGAGAAACACTGTCTTGAAAAACCAAAAAAAACAAAAAAAAAAAACAAAAAACAACAAAAAAAAAAACAGCACAAGAATACCTGCCTGGTCGAATGTTTAAAAACTACTGTATATCTTAAAGGCATAGGCTAGGTAACACACTGCTATGTTTGGTTATTATTTCTCTTGAGAATGCAGTTAGTAACTGGTATGTCAGACCTAGGTAGAAATATGGAAGCTTGGAAAGAAATGTAAGTGGATGAGTGGTAGACTGGAGAAGATAAAGGCTACTAGATCCTGCAATGAGATACATATGATAGCAGTCATGAACAGTGGTTCTCATCCTTCCTAATACTGCAACCCTTTAATACTGCTCCTCATGTCATGGTAACCCCCAACCATAAAATTATTTCATTGCTACTTCATAAATGAAATTTGCTACCAGTACAAATCATAATGTAATTACCTGATATGTAAATGGTCTTAGGCAACTCCTGTGAGAGGGTCATTCAACCCCCAAAGGAGCCATAATCCACAGGTTGAGAACCACTAGTATAGGAGCTTTAACTGTCAAACTTGCATAAGCTCTACCCTAGGAAACATCCACCTTAGAAAGCCTCATCCCAGTACATGCTTGTAGGACTGTGTTCAGTCCCGATTCCTAGTACTCTTCACTGAAGGGTCTTAGGGAAGCATCTCCCTGAGAAGAGAATTATAGTTGGACTTTCAAAAGAAGAAATTCTTCCTAACTGTGATTTCTAAACCATGGTCTCACTACCACCTCAAAGGAAGGATGAGACATTTATTTTTAGCTGAGCATTTTCTAGCCCTGACAATACAAGGATTCTGTTATTACAGAGATGGTTGAGAACATATTGGGTAGTCAGTTAGCAAAATTGATGTCAGAGAAACAGAATTTGAGGCTCAAGCCCTATACAGAGTGGTGGAAAAAACAGTGCTTAGGACATAGTCCTATAACTTGAGGTACTTTGCTCAGTGCTTCAGAGGGTCAGTTCCCTCAAATATAAAATAGCACTCAGATTAGACACTGCTAGTCTGCTAGTCCACATCTACTCTCACCCATTTCTGTAATAACAAAATCCTTGTATTGTCAGGGCCAGAAAATGCTCAGCTAAAAATAAACCTCCCATCCTTCCTTTGAGAGAGTGAGAGCGTAGTTTAGAAATCACAGATAGGAGATGTGCCCTCTACATTTCAGCTGCTTCTTCCTCCTCTCACCTAAACCATAAATGTGATGGCTGGAGCTATGCTGGTCATTCCGCAACCATAAGATGATCAAGAGGCCAATGAACAGAGAGATGCAAGAAGTGTGGACATCTGGTGCCATGGATTTTTTTGGTTTTGGTTTACTTGGGACAGGGTTTTTCTGTGAAGGTCTGATTGTCCTGGAACTCATTCTGTAGACCAGGATGGCCGTGAACTCAGAGATTCACCTGCCTGTGCCTCCCTGCCAAGTGCTAGGACTAAAGGTGTATGCCATCACCACCTGGCTGGGACTGGCTGACTATCAACTACTTTCAATATAAGAAGAAAACTTCTGCTGCTTAATCCACATTTTCTGTTTCTTTTATCAGCAACCAATATAATTGCTACTTACAAAAGTCAGCATGCACATTAAATATTTATATGTATGTATTATGATCCTTTATACTATTTGTAAGATTTAGCCATGGAGTAAATAAACAATAGTTCATATGAAAACACTCACTTTAGTTCAATTACTTGTTCCCATGTAGAGTTGACAAATATTCTTATATCACCACATTCCATATACGAATATTTAAGTTGTTTGAACCTGGCTTACTGCAGTGGGTCTCCACAGATGTCAGACCTGGTTATCCTGTGTGTGGACTGCCTGTTCTATGCTAACTCCTAGGGACTACATACATAGGAAGTCCTCTGTTTGTCTACCCACATCCATTCAGCTTCCAAAGTTCATCAGATTTCTTCAGTCTCTGGTAACTTCTCCCATCTTGGTGATTCGCTATTCTTACTTACCCCAGCTGTCAATTATCTGCTTCCCTATTTGGCGCTGGATACTTTCCTTCATATCTTACCTTCTGTTGTTCAATATGTAAAAATGTTATCAGTTGAACTTAGTCATTCCTTCTTTGGGATACTTGGAACATAGATAAGGAAGGTCCAAGTGGGATCATAGTTTGCCACACTGTCTGAGTTAGGGTTTCTATTGCTGTGAAGAGGCATCATGGGCTGGAGAGATGGCTCAGAGGCTAAGAGCACTGACTGCTCTTCCAGAGGACCTGGGTTCAATTCCCAGCACCCACATGGCAGCTAACAACTGTCCATAACTCCAAGATCTGACGCCCTCACATAGACATACATGCAGGCAAAGCATCAATGCAGAGAGAGAGAGAGAGAGAGAGAGAGAGAGAGAGAGAGAGAGAGAGAGAGAAAGACATCATGACCACAGCAACTCTTATGAAGGAAAACATTTAATTGGGATATATTATAGTTCAGAGGTTTACCCTGTTATCATCATGACAGGACATGGTGGTGTGCTGGCAGACATGATGCCAGAGAAGGAGCTGAGAGGCCTACATCTTGCTCCACAGGCAACAGGAAGTGAACTGAAACACTGGGTGTGGCTGAAGTATATATGCAACTTCAAAGCCCACCCCAACAGTGACATACTTCCTCCAACAAAGGCACACCTCCTAATAGTGCCACTCCCTATGAGTTTATGAGGGCCAGTTACATTCAAAGCACCAGAAAGACCAATAAGAACATGCTCAGATTCAACATAGCTCAAAGTTCATCTCCTGTCTCTAATTCCATAGTGTGTGACACAGAATAGGACACAGAGATAAAGCCTAATAAATTCATTTCTTTTTTTTGTGACATTGAAAACTACTTTGCTTTGGTTAAGTTAGGACACTGGAATAGAAAGTCCAACAGATATTTAATCAGCAGTTCTCATCTCACTTAAAGTCTCTGCCCAATGATCCTGATGTACTGGGACAATAAAAAAAAAAACCCAACTGGAAAGAACACATAGCTAGCCAGGAACACAATGGAAAAACACAAGGCTGGACAAGAACCATTTCTAAGTTCTTTGTCTCCTTCACTGACCAAAGAATCTGTTCAACTTCATCTAAGAAGCTCTTTGGTTGGATGCCAGTGAGTTTCTTTCTATGAAAAGCAGAGGCTGAGTCCACCATCACAGAAGCTTACACGTGCATATTTCAATTTTTTTCTTAGAATGTCTGGTAGACAATGATCTTTTTGACCTATCATTTGTCTAGAAAGGGGTATTTTATGTTAACTCAGAGATTAAGTGCAACATTTGATTTAATCTTGGGTATTCTATTTCTTTTCATTCTTCAAAGCAGAACATTACATTAAAATGTGAGTTGAGGTTATATATGTAGCTCAGGGATAAAATTCGTGCCTAAGCATATACAATGTACCAGGTCCAATGTACCAGACTTATAATAGCAAAACATGTGGGTTGAAAGTCACAATGAAATGTAGTGATGGGGTTTGAAATTTGAATGTACAAAGATAAATAGAAATGTATTTATATCTTTGAGTAGTAAAGGAAGTTGCTAATAAATTAAAATGTGATTGTTAAAATTAGAGGAATATTTTAGGTTAAATAACAATTAATTGTTAATAAAAGTATAATGCCCAAAGTAACATTTTTATTATTATACAATGAATGTATATTTGTTATAGAAAAAAATCTAGAAATTATACATGAAGAAAGGAAAAGAAAAAAGTTAAAAAATCATGCAAGCCTACCATCTTAAAGAGAAGAGCAATTATTGACATCTTGGGGTTATAACCACTAAATTGTGCACATTGTTCACAGGGTGAGTTAGATCCTTCCTGGTCACCTAGGATTTAGTTGAGGAAAGGGGTGCAAAATCCTTCACATTTTCTACTCCAACACCTGAGCAGGCTTTGTCTTGCAAGCTTGCTGGTAATTACCCTGGCAGCATCCTGGGCCAGTACCTCTTTGCCCTCTGCTGCTGCCCAGGAGATGCAAAGGAAAGGCTAAAAGGTGCCCACGTGTTAGGAACAATCTGTTTGGGTCCCTTTTCTACCTCGTGAGTAAACAAAGGCGGTGGCTTTCTCTGTCATGAAGCCCAGTGATAGGACCCCAAAATAACCACTCCAACCACTAGAGATATCTATAAAGGTGGACCCCTGTATCCTATCCTCCAGTTGGTTCTAGCTCAGGATCAAACTCCATATGTACATCCTGCACAGGAATACACATCCTATAGGGTAACAGGGCTCTTCAGAAGGTACATGGGGTTAGAAAGTATCTGCATGTTTTGTAGAGGTAGAAAACAGCAACCAACATTCCCTAGAGCTCCTGTGATTCCCAAGAGTGATATATTTAAAAATTCCATCTAGCCTGGTAGTAGTGGTGCATGCCTTTAATCTCAGCACTTAGGAGGCAGAGGCAGGCAGATCTCTGTGAGTCTGAGGCCAGCCTGGTCTACAGAGTGAGATCCATGACAGCCATGGTGGTTTCACAGAGAAAACCTGTCTCAAAAAAAAAAAAAAGAAGGTGAGATTACCATCATATACCATCAGTTACATTTACAAAAAACTCAAGAATACTATCAGGTCAGATGATGGGAGAATGGGTTGTAATCACTGAAAAAGATAACACTGTACCCATAATAAAATGGTCTTTGGGAATAAAAGCAGAATAGAGACATTTTGTCAAAAATAAAACAAGAATCAGAGAGCATGTGTGTACTGAAGATCCTCAAAGAAACCTACATAAAGGTATTAGATTGAAGAATAACTTCAGAAGGAAGGTCTGACAGACAGAGATAAGTGAAGAGCAAGAAACTATTAAACATAGGATGCATTTACTTATTGAATTCTATAAACAACAGCATAATGTTTAAGGGGGTTGAAGAAAACTATAGCATTATAGTGTGTGAAAAAAGAGAAAATGAGAATTATATGGGGGTCAAAAGAATTGATGCCTTTGGGTTAACAGCAAAGGAGAAAGTATTAAATGTATATTTTAAAACTTGAAAGTACTTACGCTGGTCCAACTTTGCGTTAATAACTAAATTAATAGAAATAGTAAATAGGTTTGTGATATTATAGAAGAGAAATGAAGTAAAATGAAATGATGCAGAGAGAAAAAGCAGGCAGGATACTGTAAGAAATATTAAGGTCGGCCAAATATGGTAGTACATGCCTTTAATCCTACAACTTGGGAGAGTGAGGCAGGAGGATTGCTATGAGTTCAAGGCCAGCCTGGGCTAAAGAGTGCATCCATGTCTTAACAACAAGAGAAAGAGTAAGATTTAAATATATATTTAAAAAAATCAATAAATATAAAAATGGACAAAAAAGGCCTAGAATACTCTGAAGCTACATGCATTTTGCTAGGAATATAACCAAAACAAGATTGTTGAATGGTTAAAAGTGAGTTTGTAAAGATATCCTGCTCCAAAACTGGTATCATGAGATAATATGGGACAGAATGGAATTCAAACAAAGAATTGCTACTTAGGATTAAGATGATAATATAGCAGAAGCACAGCTATTTCAAATGTGCATAAAATGATAATGGCATGTTAAAATTCATGAGTCAAACCTGAAGTATCTGAACAGAAAATATAGATAAAACTCATGGTAGAAACTTGGTATCATTCTTCTTTTATTCTTTTATTCAGCAAAGAAACAAGAGTTGAGCACAGAGATAAATCTGAACAATACGAGGATCCTACTTGACCTTGGAGATGGCCATATTTAGAACACAGCATCAACAGCTGCTAAATATATGCTAGGAAAGTTTATAAATTGGATTATTGAATTTCCAAGTTTTAAAGAATTCAAATAGCACAGTATACATTTTCTGACCACATTGCAAGCCAGATGGAAATGAACACCAAGAATCAGAAACTACCCGTATGTTTTAAAACGTTTCTGAGCAGCTATAGTGATTAATGGGGAAATCATAATGGAAATTAGAAAATATCCTGACCTAGGTGATAATGAAATTATTTTGTATCAACAACTGTGAAAAATAGCAAAAAGCAGCACTGAAACAGAGATTTGTATCTATGTTGGCATATTAGGAAGATTCATAATGAGCAAAGTCTCTGAAGAAGTTTTATTTTAAAAAAGTACCCTCTAAGGGAGAAAGCAGGAATAGGTTACGCAGCAGAATGGGGTTGAAGAGGTGGTTCAGTGGTTAGGAGCCTGCAGTAATCCTGCAAAGTACCTGAGTTCAGTTCCCATCACCCATGCAGGGTGGTTTATAACCATGTGTAACTCCCGTTCCAGAGGTTCCGATGCCCCCCTCTGGCCTCTGTGGGCACTGCACTCATGTGTGCACATAACCACAGACAGACACGCATACATATTATTTTTAAAATGGAGTGTATGAGGTTATGAGTAAGCACACGGCAGAGAGGTACAGCAAAGTCAACATTATTTTCCAGAAAGAATTATTTGATTATAAAGCCATCAAAAATAGTGAAGAATATGCTATTAATTGCTAATAGGAATAAAAAGCCGAGAGGCATAGAGAAGTCTGAGATAGCTAAACAATTCATTGGATTTAATAGAGCAGTCTGTACCAAAATTAATAAAATTTCAGGTAAAAAAGGGAATTCACCAAAAACAGACTCTACAAGAGTTGAGAAATGACCACTATTCTATCACTATCAAATAAATTCAACCTATAGTAAAAATTTCCCACAAAAGTAAAACCTATCAGGGCCAGATTATTTCATTAATAAGTTGTATCAAACATATAAGGGGAAAAAAGTTCAGTCTTATAAAAACCATAACAGAGAATACTTCCCAATTTGCTTATGAAGCCAGTAAAACCCTAATACTGGAATATAAAAGGCTAAGAAAAATTATAAACCGATTTAAATCATGAATATGTATGCAGAATTCCTAAATATTAACAAATAAAACCAAGAAATATCTAAAAATCATTATGTCACCATCTCAAAGAACAGAAAATGTGTTTAATAAATTTAGCAACTTTTCATAATAGAAAATTTCAAATAGAAAAACAAAGGTAGTCTGCTAGTCAAATGAGGGATTTATAAATATCTACTGCATTAGTTATACTCCAGATCAGATCATTACAAATCCATCTTTGATATTAGGCACAAGGCAAAGAGGCTTGCTACTGCTCCATGTTGCTATGACGATTCTCATTATAACAATTTTATTTTATCTTATTTATTTATTTACTTTCTTTTGGTTTTTAGAGACAGGGTTTCTCTGTGTAGTTTTGTTGCCTATCCTGGATCTCACTCTGTAGACCAGGCTGATCTCAAGCTCATAGAGATCCGCCTGGCTCTGCCTCCCAAGTGCTGGGATTAAAGGCATGCACCACCACTACCTGGTCTATTATAACAATTTTAAAAGAATTACAAAGTGGTAATTTTCAAAAATAATATTTCAGGATACATAGAAAGTAATAAACAATCTATCCATAAATTATTAGGATCAATGGTATTTACTAATAAAGTTGTTCTATGTAGAACAGGAAAACTGAATTATAGTTTACAAGTAAGTCATAATAAGAACTAGCATTAAGAATGAGGAATAAGTGTCAGGCAGTGGTGGTACACGCCTTTAATCCCAGTACTCAGAAGACAGAGGCAAGCAGATCTCTGTGAGTTTGAGGCCAGCCTAGTCTACAGAGTAAGTTCCAGGACAGCCGGAGCTACACAGAGAAATGCTGTCTCAAAAATGAAAGCAAACAAAACAAAATGAGGAATAAAATTTTAGTTTTCAAACATCTAGAATAAACACAACTAAGAGTTATAAATACACCTAAGGGGGAAAAAATCATAACATTTTAAAAATGGGCCTTAAAGAAGCCTTGAGTAGCATAACTACTCATAATCATACCCTGAAAGAACTTGGTATCATTAAATCTTCAATCATCTTTACGTTGACATGTGGAGTCCACGTGATTCCAATAAAACCCCAACAGGAATTTGTATATGAGTGTATATGGGAAAGTTTATGAGCTGACATAAGATGCATATGACACACAAAGGGGAAAAGCCATCACACATACACAGAGGGAAACAAAGGAAGATGTGCTATTGGAGAGCAAAACATGAGAAGGTTATGGGAAGGTAGGAAGATACATAGACCAGCAGAACGAAGTAGACTCCAGGCAGCTGCAAGTGAACATAGATGCTTAATAGACAGTAAGTGTTGCTGTAGGTTGGTGGGCAGAGGCGGGATATTCAATACATGGTATGGTTAACCACATGAGCGACAAAGAATTGAGTCTCCACATCACACACAAAGTTGAAGACCTATGACTGAAAGTATGATAACGTTTTAAAGATTTTATTTATTAGGTTTACAGCATGTATGACTGCAGAAGAGGGCACCAGATCTCGTTACAGATGGTTGTGAGCCACCATGTGGTTGCTGGGAATTGAGCTCAGGACCTCTGGAAGAGCATGATAACGTTTTAAAGAATGAGTATAGGAGAGGATCTTCATGGGTGTTTGGAAAGACAAGGATTTATTTAACTGTGTATAAATATCAATAGCCAAAAAGGCAAATAATTTCAATGTAACTATTAAAATTATGAAATTATTTTTTAAAATTATCTTTATTTGTGTATTTGTTTATGTGTGTGCACATGCAGGACACACACACACGTGTGTGTGTGTGTGTGTGTGTGTGTGTGTGTGTGTGTGTGTGTGTGTGTGGTGTGTGCTTATGTTCACTTGTGTGAGTGTAGATGTATGTGTGGGAGTCAATGGACAACCTCAGGGATCAGTCCTTGAATTCTGCTTTGAGACAGTTCCTCTGGTTGTCTCCCACTATGTATGATAAGCTAACTAACCTATGATCTTCAGGGAAGTCTTCTCTCCACCTCCCATCTCTATATAGGAGTGCTGAGATTGTAGATGCAGGCTACTGAATTAATAAATGAAATCTTATTTTTTTTGGGAGGGTTCTGCAAATCCGTATTCACAGAAGCACATTGCTCACTAAGCCCTTGAGTGTCTCACTTTGAAAGGCAGAAATCTCCCACATGAGGAGGCCGTTCTAACGTCATGACCTAACCACCTCCCCAGAGCCAGGTCTTCATACCGTCACCTTGAGAATTAGAATTTCAGCATATAAGTTATGAGCAGACACAACCAGCCAGTCTACAGCAGAAGGCTACTCTTAACTTCTGCTGTGGATTCAGAGTCCATCGTGAGTACACGGGACTGTCGCTGTGTGCATCTACAATTCAGAGCGAACTCAGATGGGCAGGGAAACCATGAGTTTCCTGTTCTTTCAGAATGAAACAGATTTCTGTGTATACAGGTCCCTCCCATTCCCTAGCAAACCAGAGCAAATCATTTGATAACAATGCGAAGAATGTTCACAGAACAAAGACTGACGCAGCTGAGAGGGGAGCGGGTATTAGAGACCAGAGTGTGTTCCAAAGAGAAATCCATGACACTAAGCTTTGCTTACTCTGCGTGTGTCTTTGATCCTGGCAACGTTCTCCCCTTTTCTTGCTTGGTCCTTCTTTCCCTTCCACAGCATTCTCCAAACAGCTCCAACTCATGGCTCTGAAATGAAGGTCCATATGTGGTGGAAAGCTAAAGGTATGAGAAACAATTAGGGGAGTGTGCTTCTTCCCAGTGCTCCCTAAAAGCCTTGGCCATCCTACCTCAATCACAGCCAAGGTCATTATCACTAGAGTGGGTGTGGCATTAACTGGCCGAACACCATCGATTTAGATAATTACTACTTTTTTTTTTTTTAATAGGGACCCCTTGACACACACCAGCCACAATTTGATGCCTGCTTTGTTCTCAAAATTCAAAAGCATTGAAATGTGTTGTCCCACTGGCTCTGCTATTGTAAATACGCGAAGGTTATCAGAAGCCTGGCACCGTGGGTCCATGTCGATGCCTTGCGACTGCCTAGCGGAGTCGGGTTTGTTTTCATGCCCTTCTGCCATCATTACTGTCCTGCTGTATAACTGAACCAGTTCCTATTAGCACCAAGCCTTCTCAAAATGAATTCACCGTCAGGGAGTAGACACTCGGTAATAACAATTAGCTGTGTTCACATCTCTTTGGTGACATTTCCTGTAGGATATTTAACTTAATTTTGAGTGGGATGCCATCTCTATGGCTGTTATTAAATCCTCATTTTCAGTCTCTCCCCATCCTTTCATCGTAGGCACCAAGAATAAAAGTCTGTTTTTTTGGAATGGATGAGCTAACATATGGTGGTCTTTCTCTTTATGATTGTCCCAAATCTTTGATCTCTGTCGTCCTTTTATTTGGGCCTTTTTTATATAAAACTGTCATTGACCTTGGAAGTGCCAGCTGTCCTCTTGAAATATGAGGCTGGTAATGATGACACACAGCATTGATAATAACAAATGGTGCTTCATATTTCAGCTGAGCTGGATTTTTATGTTCTGCTTTTAGACTCAATGTATTCAATATGGATAGGAAATATTAAAATGTAATTCAACTGGCTGGTCTCTCTCACACTCCCCTTATTTTTTTCTTTGCTCCTAAGCAAGATATCTGAAATTGAAACCTCTATCAAGTCTGCTCATGACTCAAGCTTGTGCTGGCATTAGGGTTAGGCTAGTCTTTCAGAAGGTTTGATGATCTTATTTGGAGAGATTAGATTTCTATCTAGGATGGAGAAATTTTTTTTTTTACCACGACTCTCAGCCCTGCCGTAGGCTGTAAAGTAAACACAATAACTTAAATTCTTTTGTAGTTTTGGATGAAAATCAAGCCAACTCAGAGATTTGCGAATAGCAACTCGAAGAATAAACAACATAAAAGCAATGAATAAGGTTTAAGCCAAGTCATCTTCGTACTTTAAAAGAAGATAATTCTCCATGCAACTGGCTCTTGGTCAGCTTTTGTCTTTATAAGTACATTCTTCCCTTCTCCTGCAGTCAGTGAGCGAGCAGATGCTGGCCAAAGGGAACCAGAGCTTCTGAGTGTCAGCTTGACAGCAAGAAAAGGGCTTTCTTTTGAGAACAGTTGCACAGGGTGGCAGGTACAGCTAATAAGGGGGCATTTCAGAATTGTAATAGGTTAATTTTCAAATGTTTCCGCCACAGAAATTAGATGAGTATTTGAGGCAGCAGCTACTGAAAGTTAATCTCATTAGTTCATTTCATATTAAAAAAAATTCACAATATCTCTTTGTGCTTCACAAATATATATAACTCTAAGTTGTCAATATATAATAAGAGAAAACAGTTTTAAACAGGAATGTTCATCATACTTTGGCAAAGAATCTGGCTATAGTAAGACTTTAAAGAGAAATTGGAAATGTTTCATTTTTTTCCTTTCCACCCTTCAGACAGAGACCTTCAAAATGCCCTTGGCACCCCCTAATGTGTGTAAACTTTTTGTTTTAAGGTATGCTTTTAAACTTAGTTTAAACTCATTGACTTACAGCTTTGCAGAAGGCTCCCAGCTAGGGCCATATCAGATCTCTGCTTCACAACCACTGTGGCAAAGATGTCAGTGTTTGGTCATGTGAGATTCATGGAGCCAAATTTGCCCTTCAACAAGGTTCAGCTAGAAGCCAAAAGTGTTTGGATTCCATATTTTTCTTTAACAGACCACTTCCTGTGTCTCTTCTTGTATCTCTAATTAGAAATAAGACCCAGATCCCAGCACAACAGTATGGCCAGAGACCATATGGTGTTGGGCTGTAAATTGCTGATTGTAATCATATGGACCCTCCTACTTTCCAAACATATCCACCTGCTAATTATTCTGACTGCAGAGTTCTGTCACCAGACCCATTTCCCAATTAGATTGTACTTATTTTGAGAGGCATATGCCCAAGTTTACAGAATACAACTTAAATGAACTGGTTACTTGTGGTCTGCAGAGCAGGACTGAAGATTGGTACAAAGATTGGTTCCACTGGAACTGTTGACAAAGATTTGGGGTTTAGGGTGTATGATAATGATAATGGTTGTTGTTGTTGGTGGTGGTGGTGATGGTGGTGATAATGGTGATGATGTTAGTGATGATGGGGATGGGGATGGGGATGGTGGTGGTGGTGGTGGTGGTAGTGGTAGTGATTTGTTTCCTTTCCTGGAAGGTCTTGAAGTCAGTTCCCAAATAAAGGAACAGTCTTCATAACATGCTCATGAACCTGAAGAAAAAGCTAATAAATCAACGGGACATGATTTAATAAACTCATGTTTCTGCATACTATCTAATATTTGAGAAAAAGGGAATTTGTTCTGATGACAATAATCTTTACCTTAATCTGAAGGTGCAGAGTGGCAGGATAGTATGCTTTAGGAATCAGTTCAGATGCACTTTTACCAAGCAACCTCACTGAAACCATAAAAAGTGGTGTGGTTTCTTTGATGGGGTTTGTGTAATCTTTTACTGGAAAGTACTGCATCTGTACAAATATTTCTTATGAAGAGAACAGTATCTTTATGGCGTTAAGAACAATGGCAAAATGTGGTTGCTCCGCATCAAAAAATCAGTAAGAAACTTTGATGAGAACTTCAAGTAATTAAAATGACTTCACCTTTAGAAATAAGAACAAAATTAAGAATCAAAGATGTGTCTGGAAAGAGCAAGACATGGGATTCAAACCAGCACTCTGATATGGATGCAGGAGAACACGACAGAGCCCTCCAAGGACGGATGGGAGCACTGTCCAGAGTCACCAGTGTGTGCCTCCTCAGGGATCACTAAGCTGCACATGGATGCCTCATCTAAGGTCACCCTCTATGTCATACCCACATCTAGTGACTGACAAAAGCAGGTGTGACAATGGGTCACTTTATTCTTGAGTTCATGGTTGGACCAGCAGAGGCTGTGGTCAGGTTGTATCCCAGCTCAGAGCTCATCTTTTTCTGGTTTAGATTTACTCTCTCCTCCTTTTCCACATGTATGGATTCAAGAGGGTTTCCTCATAGATGTTCAGCACAGTAACTCAGTTTCAGAACCTGAGCTACAACAACAGGGTGCATGATGTTGACCCTTGGAAACTCCAGCTGCTAATGATGGTTAAAGAAAATACGTTTTTCCCACCCGTGCGTGTGCGTGCGTGCGTGCGTGCGTGCGTGCGTGCGTGTGTGTGTGGCCAAGGTAACGTACTGGTTAAGACTATGCATCATCATGACTGAGCCATCTCTGGCTGTGCCGGTTGGGGTTGAGGGTGTTTCTAGATGAGATTCGTATTTAAATTGCTAGACTGAGTAAAGTAGATTGTGTTCTCTATAGCATGTGGAGGGGATGGGGGAGTGGTCATGCAACCAGCCACAGGCCTATGTAGAAGCAAAATGATGTTGATCCTCCGCAACGGAAGTGTGCAAATTGTCTGCCAGTCTGAGTGTGAATTGGGACGTTGGCTTTCTTCCTGACTTTGAACTGGAAACATTTCTTCCCAGGTCTCAAGCCCAGTGGTCCTTGAACAGGTGCTACACTGTGAGATTCCTCTGACTTTTGAGTCTTCAGACTGTACCTAAGCAACTGACTCTCCAGGGTCTCCAGCTTGCTAACTCACCCTGCAGAACCCGAAACCAGACGTAAAAACTCCTACTACCACAGGAAATTATTCCTCATATTTTAAAAAGAACATCAAATAAACACAGAGAGAAACCCCACACTACTGGATCTACTTTTTTTTTCTTTTCTGAAACCCTACACTACAGAATACAATAACCTTAGAGAATCTTGGAAGAGGGGGAACATAAAGACTCAAAATCAGAAATCAGGTAGAAAAGAGAGGTCGCCATCCGGGGATTCTTGAACAGCCCTGTAATCGGCAACAGAAACCCCAGAAGCCTGTAAAGCACTCACCATGTCTCTGAACAGGCTTCTCTTCTCTGTGTGTGCAGGAGCCTTGCCAGCTGAGTCTCCTCATCGAAGCGGAAAGAGGCTCCCCCATGTCAACACTTCCTGTCCCTGTGCTCTGTCAGTATGTGATAGCATGCTAAGTCACTAAGTCGCCCAATCAGGAAAGGCCCCTCCCCATCAGTACCGAGAGCAGCTTGATGACAGCCACAGTTCCCTCTGTATTCTACTACATCGGTTTCTTTCTTAAAAATGTCACCTCTTGCCGGGCGATGGTGGCGCACGCCTTTAATCCCAGCACTCTGGAGGCAGAGACAGGCGGATCTCTGTGAGTTCGAGGCCAGCCTGGTCTACAGAGCGAGATCCAGGAAAGGCGCCAAAGCTACACACAGAGAAACCCTGTCTCGAAAAACCAAAAAAAAAGTCACCTCTTTCCCACAGGACTAGTGCCTCCAATGTTCCAAAGGCTAACTATAATGCTCTCTCCAGAGATATTCCAGCTGAGACACTAAAACTTACATAGCGTTGTCCTGTCGTAGGAAATAAAATTCGTATACTGTTTTTATGAAACCCCAAATAAGAAAAATAGAAATAAATAAAATGTGTTTGTTCCTCCTGTATTGACTCACCTGGCCACTTAGAGTCAGAACACGTAAGTAATGACAAACTGACCGTTCACAGAAATGGTTCCATGAATAGAGATGACGTCACAGAGCAACAGAGAGGAAGAGAGAGAGAGAGAGAGAGAGAGAGAGAGAGAGAGAGAAGTGACTTCGCTCAAAGAAAGTCCCATTACATCCTGTGTTTGCCTCACACAGGCACACATGCACCAGACTATGTCACAAGTGTTCCCGGAAGAGGGAAATGGTAGCTGAAAGGAAAAACAGGAAGCGATGGGAAAATCCAGAGGGAAATCCTTCTCATTTCATCAAGTACGTGAAACAGATGGGAGAAAGGATTTAGAAAGAGAGTTTCTCAATGTGAAATTTTTATTTAGATTCTTTGTTCCTGGGAATCCTAAATCCACACGCGACCGTTCTCGCAGTTGATTGAAAATGAATAATCAGCTCAGGCCTGGAAGCCCTCATGTATGTCTGTGGTGTCGACAATGACAGCACATAGCAAATCACTTTTATGGTAAGATGTGTGTGTGTGTGTGTGTGTGTGTGTGTGTGTGTGGCGTTTTTCTAACTGGATAAGGGAATGTGGCCTTTCTTACATTTGCTTATGCGGTAGGGCTCTTGCCAAGGCCTCCTCAGTGCCTAACTTAGGATGGGGAGATAGGGGACACATCTGGGCTTCAGAGGACACATCTGGGCTGCCTTTGTTTGCTTGTTTGTATTTCTTCATCTTAAGTGGCACTGACTCCCCTGGGATTCTGTCGGGGTTTGCATGTGAAATGTCCCCACAGGCTCATGTGTGAACACTTTGGTCTCCAGCTGGTGTCGCCGTTTGGGGAGGTTGTAGAGCCGCTGGGAGGTGAAGCTTAGCTGGAGGACGTGAGTTGCAGGTATGTATGGCTTATGATGGGTGAAAGCCAGGCCGAGGGCTCTGTCTATTCTTGGTTTTTAGTTTTAATTTTTTTGAATGAATAGATCAGGTAGTATTTTATACGACATTTCCACATGCCCTTTGCAGGAACATCCACTTCTCCCATCGCCTCCCCACCCATTTGTCCCCTCCCTACTTGTCTCTTTCATCCCCTTTAAATTTTTCTTCTCCTTTTGCGCTGCATGTATTCCATCTCCAAAAAATCTCCTCCCCCTAATAGTTCCCTTTTTAGTTCATGGTCTATCCTCATTCACTCAGTGTGTGTGTATGTACATATAACTACACACAGACACACACACACACCACACACACACACACACACACACACACACACACACACACACACACACTCCTGCCGCATTGCTGAAGTCCAGCTCTCATGACTCCTCACTGCCAAACTGTTAATTACAATGCATCCTTCTCCCCACAGGATGCTTCTGTTAGCTGTTTTGATTCAATGATGAGCAAAGTAACTAATGGAGAGCCTTCAGCTAGAACTGGTGGGTTGGCTGTAATAGGGTAAAGGGCTATACTACCATGCCTATCTTTGAGGGCACCCTCTAGAGAATAAAACTTCACTGTTGCTCAGAAAAGTCTAGGCAGTGAGTGAGATATACCCGTACCGTTGGGGAGGCCTCCAACCCGCTGATCGCCTTAGTTCACTTCAAGGAGCAATGATTCGCGCTTGCGGATAGAGACAGCGTGAACAGAAAGAAGACACAGACAACACAGTTTGCTTTGAAGAGACTTGTAGTCTGTTTTGAGACATCTCACAGACGGGACGGTGAGTGGCACCAGTTAGGATGTTCTTAAACATCCCCATCCTCTGGGCATTCTGGAAAGGGGCACAGCAGCTAGTACTGAAGTGAGAAGAGGTGGTTGCGAGCCCCCAGTGTGGGTGCAAGCCCCCCAGTGTGGATGCTGCGAATCCATCTCTTTTGTAAGAGCAGTATGCTTTCTTAACCACTGAGCCATCTCTCCAGCCCCCACGGTCACTCCTTTTGTAAGGCTTTCATGGCATTTCTCATTGATTTTGCACTCATTATGTTGTCTAGTAGAAATTCATTTATCTATCTTTTTTGTTTGTTTCTTTATTTTTTGAGACAGGGTTTCTCCGTGTAGCCCTGCCTGTCCTAGAATTCACTCTGTACACCAGGCTGAACTCACAGAGATCCACCTGCCTCTGCCTCCTGAGTGTTGGGATTAAAGGCATGTACCACTACCGCCTACCCTTTATTTATCTTTTAACCACAGTTCATTGAACCATGTTGCCAGAGAACAAACTTGCTATTCCTTCTATGCTAATTGTTGTTCATGGTGCTTACTGCCGAAGGATTGTAAGTTCTTCCATGTGCTCTCAGATACCTCACACTGTTGGAAGTCCTTGCTTAGCAAGAACCAGGTTAGACTGTCTCTCAGACTCTGACACAAGCATCCTTGTTACCACAATTACACACTCCAAATATTATAGAAACTAATAAAATATAGATGCAAAATGAGCCGCTTTATGAAAAAGATGAAATGGTTTAGAAATTACTGATAAAAACCAAGCTCCTAAAAACTGCTGAACTAAGGAGAGGTGAACTGTTGCAAAGGGAAAAGAAGAAAAAGGAGAAAGATTGAGCATAGAAACTAGAGCGTAGACAGGAATTTGCCTGTAACCCACTGGCAAATGCCAGGAGAACCTGCCCCACTTGAAGCAACTTGAAACTGAATGTGATTTATACTCAAGTGGAGGGCTCATACATTAATAACTCTACATGAAATTGTAGGTAAATGAAAGTACATTTGTTTGTGTTAAATAGGGAAATTTAATTATAGTATTTATGGATCATGCTTTGTCTCCCAGTTCTAGTTTATTTTATTTCTATTACTGAACATCCAGTCCCAATTATAAAAAGAAAGTCTAGGGCCGGGCGGTGGTGGCGCACGCCTTTAATCCCAGCACTCGGGAGGCAGAGCCAGGCGGATCTCTGTGAGTTCGAGGCCAGCCTGGTCTCCAAAGCGAGTTCCAGGAAAGGCGCAAAGCTACACAGAGAAACCCTGTCTCGAAAAACCAAAAAAAAAAAAAAAAAAAAAAAGAAAGTCTAGTGTGTGATTACTGATTTACAAGCCCCTGAGTGTTCTGAAACAAGCGAATGATCCTGGAGCCCAGAGATTGGAGACCGACGATCAGAATGTCAGTGTGCTATAGTGGACTGTGGTAGTTTGAATGAGAAACGCCCCCATTGGCTCCTATATTTGAATGTCTGATTCCCAGTTGGTAGACTGTTTAGGAAGCAGGAGACATGTCTTTGTTGGAGGAGGTGTGTCATTAGGGGTGAGTTCATATTACGCCCAGTCTCACTCTGCCTCGGTCTCACTCTCTGCCTCCATTTTGTGAATCAGATGTAAGCACCCAGCGCCTGCTTGCTGCCATACTCCCTGTCATGATGATCGTGGACTCACCCTCTGACAGTGTAAGCAAGCTCCTGCTGTGGGATGTCATTCTGTATGCTGTGACTATGTGTGGCTCCCACTGGATAATAAATAAAGCTGCATTGGCCTATGGCAGGGCAGGATAAGGTTAGGCGGTACATTCAAACTGGAGACGAGACAAAGAAGGGTGGAGTCAGAGGAGACGCCAGCATGCCATCCAAGGAGCAACATAAAATGGGACACAGGTAAAGCCACAGAGCGCGTGGTGATACACAGATTAATAAAAATGGGTTGAATTGAGTTACAAGAGCTAGCTAGCAAGAAGCTTAAGCCATAGGCCATACAGTTTGTAATTAATATTAAGCCTCTGAGTGATTATTTTATAAGCAGCTGCAGGACTGCAGGGCCAGGTGGGACCAGAGAAATTTCCAGCAACAAGCTCCTAATTAGCTTCTTTTAGAAGTTGCCTAGGTCATGGTATCTCTTCATAACAATAGAACAGTGACTAAGAAAAGGACCATAGAGCTTGGGATGGAGGTGTACAGCTTTGTAACATCTTGAGTTAGAAAAAGGTTTCTTTTTTTTTTCTTCTTCTTTCTGTGTGTTTTGTGGGTGATGTGCAAGTAAGTGGGCGTGTGTGTGTGTGTGTTGGTGTGCATGCGTGCAGTGTATATGTGGGAACAGAATGTTGATGTCAGGGATCTTTCTCAATAGCTCCTCCACCTTACTCTTTTGAGGCAGGGTCTCTTCAACACAGAGCTGGCAGATACCACTAGTTACAGAAGTCTGCTTGCTCCAGGGATGTTCCAGGCCTGCCATCCAATGCTGAAATTACAGATGAACCATCATATCCACCAGGCATTTATATTCGTTCTGGAGATTTGAACTTCTGTTTTCTTACTTATGTGGCAAACACTTAACTACTGAGGCATTCCCCTAACCCCAGAAAAAGTTCTCAATAAATTTTCGTGTCAAGTAAAGCCTTATACCATCACAGATTTTATAGGATCATCCTAAGTCATTGAGAAAACTTCGAAGACCAGTTAATGGTGATTTCCTTATGTGGTGTTGTCATTCAGTACCCACGAAGGTGTTTTCCTTGTTCTCATTTTGCACATCAAGCTTTCACTCAAAGTCTTTCTGCTTTCAAAGGCAGGAACTGTTGAACTCTTGAGAGTGGTGCTTGCTCAAGGAGCTGTTTTTAACCTGAATAACGTATATTCTTCCTTTAAAGAGAAGGACCGTCTCATAGTGGCCCCCCTTTCTGTGTGTTCTATTACACTGTTCTATTATAATATAAAGCAAATATGCACATTTTTCATATGAATTAAAGAGAAATAGGTGTTCACAGTTCCTATCGAACTACAAAGCCAAAGCAATTTACAAATTAAACACCAACAGAAAGGCAAAACCATTAAAATTCAAATTAACAGCATTAATTTAATAGAATACCTGATATTGTTTTACAGGGACTCTGTTGCTGACGTAGGGCTTCATGCATAAGGATGCAGCCTCAGGTCAGAGTCTGCATACCATCCACTTGTGTGGCTTGACTTTGACAGTACAAAACAACAACAACAATCGTGCGTTCGTTTCAGCAGGATTCTTTTCCTAATTCAAGAAACAGTTTTCCAATAAAATCAAGACGGAGTGAATAATGATCCTAGAATAATTCCATGAAGCTCCAACTAGGCAAATTGTTTTAAGTTTCACATTACCCCATTTAAAAGGTCTGAATAGGGTTAGTTGATCCAACTATTAAAGCAACAACTACTTATATGGACCACTAATCAGTTATTCGTGCTTAGAGTCTACACAACGCAGCAACTTGGAGAACAAACATCATAGATGGCATAGTAGGCCTCTTTCCACACTTTTAATTCTGCTTCAAGTGTCCTCAGAGTCCTTGTGACCAGTTCCTCTACTACATTTCTCTTGAGACCCTGAAACTACCACAATGCCCTTTGGTACAAACAAGGTCACAGGTAGAAACACATTCTTAGGCATTAGGATTACAAGGCATTAACGAATCTATTAGCAGGTCACAATTTTGATAAGCCAGCATGTTACGTGCTCTGTAGAGCATAGCCAGGTCTGTCTAAAGCTCTGCTGATTCATTTTCAAAAATTTGATTGAAGGCCTACAGAAGGGAAGGAGATGAATGCAGTTTTAGAAAGATTTGGGGTACTCAAAAATTGTCTAGGCCAAAGCACCAATGTCCAATAATTTTTTAATTAAACCAACAAACGAAAACCAGAAACAACAATAAAAATCAGGGGTCTGGAGAGACGGCTCGGTAGTTCAGAGCACTGACTGGACCTGGGTTGACTTCTAGCACCCATGTAGTGGGCCGTGTCTGTTACTCCAGTTCCAGGGGATCCAGCACCCTCCTCTGGCCTCCAAGGGCACACAGGTAGTGTTAGGCAAAGCCCTCAAGCCACATCTGCTTTCTCTTCAGACTCAAAACACGTCATCCACTGGGGGCTAGCCTCACTCACTCTGTCTCTATCACCTTAAACAGTTGAAGGTGCACAGCAGAGATGAAAAAAAAAAAGAGAATGCCACAAAAGTATTGCTGAGTTGGAAAGGACTTTAAAAAGCCTGCAGGCCAGAATTTCGCAACTTTTAGACTACAGATTAGGTAAATATTTATATCTCTAGCAAGGATTTCCACTGCCACAAAGACAAGAACGTATTCATCCCTTTATTGAGCTTTACTGTCAAACTTAGATCTTTCTGATTCTAGAGACAAAATTGTGAACTGGCTTGATAGGTTATTTAACTCAGTCAAATTACAAATCAAATAGCCTTTTTAGGAAATAAATCCATACAAGAGGCACTGCATTGGAGATGGCCAGCTGCCCTGTAAAATTCTTAATCCCTTAGCAGAAGAAGGTGTCTTGGAAAGTAGCAGCATGGTGGCTTGGCCATGAACTACACTTCTTTTTTGTTTTTGTTTTTGTTTTCTCAAGACAGGGTTTCTCTGTGTAGTTTTGGTGCCTGTCCTCGATCTCGCTCTGTAGACCAGGCTAGCCTCAAACTCACAGAGATCCACCTGGCTCTGCCTCCCGAGTGCTGGGATTAAAGGCGTGCGCCACCACCGCCTGGAACTACACTTCTTACTCCACATTGCATCTGAAGTCATAGGAGTGGAATGAGACCATTAGTCGGTCAGGTACTTCGAACCCAGGGCTCTGGACTTCCTCCACCATCTTTTTCTCCGTTCTCCCATGTAGACTTAAAATTTGATAGTGAAGACCCAAAGTGGGTGACTGTAAACTTTTTTCTGTATAAATCCAGACAAATAATTTCGGCTTTGTAGATCATGATAGGTCTGTTACACTACTCCTATTGTATTAGTTATTACCATAGGATGAGTGCACCTGTACACACACACACACACACACACACACACACACACACACACACACACATACAAACAAAATGACATCACACACAACGTCCAGAAGTGTGTTTCATGGGTTAGTCTAAATCCAGTCAAGTTGACAATCAAGCCTAACCATTTTTTAAACTCCTACTATTGGGCAGAATTTTCAGATGCTCTATGGAGCAGGAGGAAGGGGTCCCCATGAGACAGTTCCCCCTATTGTTTGTGCAGCTCACAGTTGACTTGCCTGACAGCCTGAGAAGAGACTCTGGTGTTGGCTCTCTTAATAACCCCCTCCTTACCTTGCAACAGCAAGATGATTTAGCTAGCAGGCAATAATGGGACCAATGATACCACCTGGACAGATCTCAAGAAGGAACAGATGACTTCTAGTTCAATCCAATTCTGAGCCAAGATATGGGGTGAGGAAAGTGTGCTTGGTATCTGCTAATCTCTTTGGGGATAGTCTACCCATGCCTGTGGGAGTGAACTTGCTTTTGCTTTTAGTGAAGATTTGCTAGTGTGCTGCACCTCCCCCCATGCTCTCTGATTATGTGTGTCTGGAGTCTCCTCAATGAGGTAGCAAGAGCTGAGGACAATTTCCACAGCACTGCCATTTTATTGCAAGCACAGAACCACACAGAAGTAAATGGATATGACTGTGTTTCAGTAAGATTTTATTTGCAGGAATAGTCATCAGGCCAAATGTAGTCCACGGAGTATGTTAGCCAAACTTTATCCTGGACGACGATGGAGTCATTGATTGAAGGACTCCAAGGCTCTGTATTCCTCCAAGAAATAGTAAGCCTACTTTAGCTGGGAACTCATATGAGAAATGAATTCCTATTTCACCAAGTTAATACTTAACTTAAAAAAAGCATTATTTGTTGTAGTATATAGTATTGCTCTATCCAAACATACACCACACCACACCACCCCCCGACACACACACACACACACACACACACACACACACACACACACACACACACACGGTGAATGGGAATGTGATACTACATCAGCAACAGAACAGAACTACGCGTATGATATTAGCTCAGGGGGCGGGTGGATGGATGGTAGTCACTGAGGAGAAATCTAAGGCTGGGATAATGGAGACACAATATAGCAAATTCACAAGATTTGCCAGAGCTCAGAAAGGTGAAGCACTAAGGGGGCTTGTAGCTCCCACTGTAGAAGGACAGGGAGGAGGGAGACTGGAAAAAGCCAGAATCCCAATCGCTTCCAATTGCTTGGTGACTTCACTTAATAAGACATTGCAAGAAAGTGATGAGTTCAGGAAGAGACTGCCTGCTTAGGCCAAAAAAAAAAAAAAAAAAAAAAAGAAAAAAAGACATTGGAAAAAGTCCAGAGGGGCGGGGCTTGGCAGTACTGAAGAATGCATCTAGACCCTAAGCAAAAGAAACCCAAAGACTGAAGCAGTCCTTGAGTGTCCAGGAAGTGACTCAGCCCTCCAGCAGAGAAA
Organism: Peromyscus californicus insignis; assembly: GCF_007827085.1. NCBI lineage: Eukaryota > Metazoa > Chordata > Mammalia > Rodentia > Cricetidae > Peromyscus > Peromyscus californicus. Next base: position 36,222,695 of record NW_026294535.1, read on the forward strand.
CACAGGAGGACACTGCTCTTCTTTCACCTAGGCTGGTAGCCTCAGTGGATCTCAAACTGAGGAAGCCCACCCTCCGGGAAAGAAAGTGACAGAGCCGCTGGGCTGGGAGAGCTGTGTCTGGGAAAGAACTTGGGTTTGTTTTCATCCGGACCAGACTGCAAGCAAACAGATGAAATCCCACTAAGTTTCTGAGGGCTCTGTATTGCCAAGAAGAGCTGTTATCTCACCCCTGCAAAAAGATCATACAGGTCTGGCCATGGCTCTGTCACTATGCCGAGTGATAGGCGACTTTGAACAGTGAAGTTTGAGGAGGATGAATGACATCCGTTCCTCCGTACACTTCAGCAGCCCCTACACGGCTCTGCTAAGTCAGCACAGGCGCAGGAGTTAATCTTTCCATCCTGACCCCAGAACAGAGAAGTCACGAAAAAGAAACTGCTGTTAACCTCCAACTAATATTTAATGTGAACAAGAAATAAACGTTTCTGGTTGTCAACCACCGAGACTGAGGGGTTGCTTATTATGTAGCAAATTTAGCAATAGCTGACTAACATGTGAAGAAATTGTATCTCTGATCCCCAAACCCATGATGGAATATCTTTTTTTTTTTTTAATGCCAGGCCTTATATGAGTCAGAAGAGGGTTGTGGGAACTGGATAGAGCCCAAAGATTTCAGTGCCCAAAGAAGATCCCAAAAGGCTTTCTGGAAGAAAGAACCCGGTGTGAACAAAGGAGGTCCTCCTGTAAGCAGACACAGGTTCTAAGTAAGGAACTCCCACAATCCCCCAAGAACCAGCTTTGTCAATGCCGCGGACACAGTAGAATTTCACACTATTGTGGTCCTGCGTCTGCGATGTGCTTCCTGCTTTTTTTCATCATCTCAATAAGGGTCTCATTGTGTGTATCCTGGCTTTGTTCAGTATGCCACTTTTTTTTTTTCCAGTGTGTTGTTCCAGATGAAAAGAAGAGCCCGGAGACTCGGTCCACACGATGATACAGCCCCCAGATATGGCGATGTTTGAGCTTGTTGCATTAAGCGATTAACACTTATACTAGATCCTCTCGAGCCGCAGTTCTCCATCAGTGGTTTTCGACCCCTTTGGGGAGGGTCAAATGATATTTTTACAGGGGTCACTTAAGACCATTAGAAAGATCAGATATTTATTTACATTATGATTCATAGCAATAGCAAAATTACAGTTATGAAGTAGCAGCAAAAATAATGTTATGGTTGGGGGGTCACCGCAATGTGAGGAACTGCATTAAAGGGTCGCAGCATTAGGAAGGTTGAGAACCACTGCCCTAGAGGAAACTAAGTGTCTCATGTGTGGGAAGGAGAGGTAAAACATACTTAGTGCCAGAGCAACAGACTGCAGACAGAGGCTGGTCCTCCCCCATCCCCTTTATATCTAAGTGACTCCTGGTGGCCAAAGGAAGGCTGTGACAATTACATTTGTCACATCCAGGCTGAGGCTTTAAGAAGTTGATGTGTCTTCTTTTCCATGCTGTTGCCTAGGTACAGATCAGTGGTTCTCAACCTGTGGGTCGCAACCATCAGAAAAACATGTATTTCCTCATAGGAACTGAGCCACCACCCAGTAGCAAAAATACAGCTATGAAGTAACAATGAAAACCATTCTTTGTTCGAAGGTTCCTGAGACCACCAGAAATATGTGTTTTCCCAAGGTCGTGACCCACAGGTTGAGAAACAGTGGTGTAGATGATGATTATAAAGGTGTATAGAGTGCTGGGACCAAAGGGTAGGAAGTATGGTCTGCTGTTCAGGAACCACGCTTTGGATTTATACATGAGTGAGAAAAAAAAATCAACTTCTATTGTATTTAAATCGCTTTTCATTTTAGCATGTGAGGAGGCGTGAGGTGAGACAAGGTTTTGCCTGTAGCTCAGGCTGGCCTGACACTATATAACCTAGGCTGACCTTGAATTGATAGTCCTCCAAGTTTAGACTCCTGAGTACAGCAGTTGAGGTAAGCACCCCCCCCCACTCATTTTCCATTTTTAAAGTTTATTTTTTACCTTATCTAATGTTAGCCTAACTAAAGCAAAAAAAAAAATAGTCACAAAAATATAATATAGTCGCCCTAAGCTTCTATGTGCCTGAGAGGGCTGAAGGAGCTAACACATCATTCAATCTAGGCACATAATTAATTGTCAATGAATGTCCTGCCATTCTGTTTCTCAGGGTGACAGTTAAACATCACTTTCTTTCCTGTGACTTTACTTCTGCTTGCTCTTATGCCTAGCATATGTTTAGGGAATTTTTCTTCATTCTGTCCTCTTTACAGGGATCCTAGCTCCTCAAGCAAGCATGCACTAAACGCTTGTGAAATTGGCTGCGGCTGTTTTGCCTTTGGAATCCATCCAGGAGCCAGCCCGGTCTTCTCCTTCTCATACACCGATCTTTCTTGTCATATCTCCTTTGCAGCTTCCCTTGGGCCCTCCCCCGATCCGTTCTTGACTGTCGCTGCCTCCTCCGACTTTCCATGCTGCATATGTATAGCATGTCTTGAAGGCAGCAGACTTTGCCTTCTGTCATTGTGTCCCTCCTCTCTGACGCTGACCAACGCTAGCGTCTCCCTCCCTAAATCCACCTTGAGTCCCTCGGGGAAAGAGGACTTCTGTATTTCAGTTGAGTCAATCCCTCGGGGAAAGAGGACTTCTGTATTTCAGTTGAGTCAATCCCAGCTCTTCCTACCATCAGGGAAAAAAAATGTGATATTCAGGGACATTATGCAACGTCATGAATCATGTCACTTTTCAGGGAATTGGGAATGCAGGCTAAACCCAGTGCCACTGCTGCACACATGAATAACCATCTTCCATTAAGATGCACACTGGGCATCCCGTCAAGACATCAGGAGACTAATAGAATCCTTTAGCCATTATCTTCAGGGTTTTTTTCTTTTTTTTTTTTCACTTGAATCTGTTACCTGCCAGGCAGGGGCTTTGTTTTGTTTGTTCTCAGCTTCTAGAGAAAGAAGGGCTTGCACACGAACACCAGTGACTGTTGAGGAAGTCACTGACGACTCAGGTGCCCCACATCATCCTCATTACAAAACTCTGCCATAAGCCCTTTGTAGACCCTCTTGAAGTCTCTGTTTCACCTAGTCTTCATTCATCAAAACCTCTCTAGGTTTGCAACCCAGAGACAGAGGACCTACTCTTTGCTGGTGAGATCCAGTGATCGGGCTGAACTCACCTGACTTAGCAGCTGAGTACCAGTAAGGTGGACGTTCTCTCTCTTACTATATTCTAACCTCACAGCCATTTAAAACGATCAGGGGGCCCGTATCAATCCCTGCTGTGAACTAGTTCTGCGACACACTGTTTTTTTTTTTTTTTTTTAACAAAGTAAGACTTAACAGAGAATCTATAACTTGGATGAGGCACAATGGGTAAAAAGTGATGACGGCCTAATGGAAACGCTTCATTCAGTGTGGGTACTTACCGATGTTTATCTGGTCCAATATCTCTGTTATATTTTAATGAGTCGTAAATGGACTATCCCATGACTTTCTAAATGGAAAGGTTATCTTCTGCATATGACCCCCAATGAATTTAGTTGATAAGGCTATTTGCCATAGTGCCACCTCCTGGCCAAATGTGAGAAGTGTGAGTTGAGGAGGTCTGTGTCAGGGAAATAAAGATCTTCAGGTTTGCTCAAACAAGACAGCAAAGGCTTACCACTTCACTAGGGGAGTATGTCACAAAATCAAGAGCTCCAAATGACTCTAGACATGTTCTGATTGTATGTTGTTTCTCAGATTTTATGGTCAATCACCGTTCATTTGTCTAATCCAATGGCTTTCCAAAGTCCAGTCCCCAGACCTGCTGGATTACCCAGAAGTTCGTTAGAAATTAACAAAAATCTGTTCTCTTATACGCTTGAAATTATAAACTTTTAGTATCAATTTTATCCATTCTAATCAACAATTCATTCTATTTTCTAGATTTTATTTGACTCTGTAGAACCTGACAGCCCCTTAGACTTTGGTATTTCTTCCCACTCATTCGTCATGTTGATGATGTCAGAATCACATACATTCCCAGGACCTAAGCATTGTGTCAATGATCGTATTAGACAACCTTCAACCGCCTCCTCAAAAAGGAAGGTGCTGATCTGATGGACAATGTATAAAGTTTACCATTTACAAAGAACTGGTTCCATTAGAACGCTGTAGGCATTCAATTCTGCTTGGATTCTTGCTCCGACTATCATGCCAAAGAGTCCTCCCAGCCAAGCCACCACAAGAACACTATGGAAACATCCACCATTCCATCTCAGGATAGCTCTGCCTTCCCCTGATTCTACTAAGCTGTGTTCGTATTAACTCCTATGGTCACATGTTATTTTTAGTATAGCATTGAAATTCAAATATATCTGGCTCTTGCTCTGCACAACCTCCCACCTCATCTCTCATGTCTTCCCTAAACCTCTCCTGACCTTTCAACTTTTCCCTCTCTCAGATCCACGAGTAGTTAGGTCACTCTTTCCTACGTGTTCTTTGGTTTCATCTAAATCTTTCCTTATGGAAGTCTGATGTTCGGAACAGGACACAAATCTTCACGGACTTCAAAATGCACTGTTCTTTTAAAGATGAATATGAAGCATTCCAGGCAAATGAAATGTAGGACAAACATCACTAGGTTGAAACAACATGAGCAAGTTCTTATAGCCATCTGCATCGTCTGCCTAACCTTCGCTTAGTCATCCCCTCGTCTCCCCAAGAAGCAATCTCTGAAGGATGTCCCTGTTCTCATGCATGGAATGATAATGACTGTTTGACATTCTAATGTATTTTATGTCATCGAAGATGAGTCTTAATTAACCTTTATGCTGCCCATGCTTTCTCAAGGTGGCAACTGTCTATCTTGTTCCTATAAACCTTTATGAGGAGATTTGGTCTAAGAAATACTTCTGAATTGTTGTTCACCAGCTCTCCTTCACTGTATTCCATTTTCATGTTTAACTTTATTCTTACTATCACCTTTGAAGACACTTGAGATCTGACCCCTGCAAAGTGGAGATTACCTGACTTCCATATTCTTATGTGATCCCTTCACACGAATTTGAAGCTGTGCTTAAAGTCTCCACAGGTAATGAAAATGTATTAGGCAGGTAGTGAAAATAAGATCATGTTGTGTCTTCCTGTCAGAACATTTGAGCCCGGAGACCAGTAATCGCTTCCCAATACCTCAGGCGCGATTCCCTTGGTATTCGGGGCTTCTCTCAAGAAGATTAAACTTCCCCCATATCTCTGTGATCCTGGAAGTCTATTAATAGGTTAATCTCTGAGCTGGATCTGGCAGATATAAATGTGAACATTCCCAAAGTGACGGCGCATGCAACACAATGTCTGTGTCAAAGCTAGAAGGAGAGAATCAAGCTGTCCCCAGCTTGTGGATTGTTGACTCTACTGAAAGATCAGACTTTTCAAACAACTTCATCAATGAAATAGATACACAGGAAGGTCACACACATCTCAATGTTGTCGAGGTTCAACACTATGGCTTCAAGGGAATTCTGGGAGTACACGTTCGAAGCAAATGTTCTCGATTTTCTGATGCTTAAAATAGACCCATCAATGAAAAGATGTCTGCTTTCTGTATTGTTGCAGCAGAAATGAAAATGATTCTAAAAGATTTGTCCCCATAGGTTAGAGAAAAATAACTTCAGTCTTTTCCCCCCCAATGGGGTCTCTCTTCATTAGATGGAAGGCAATGATAAATCACTTTTGGCAAGTTATACAAAAACGAAAGGAGAGAGATATAAATTATACCCTTCAGAAAGATTATATCTGAACGTTTAGTATCGAATATCCTGGAAAACGTACAAATCTCTATAGACCTCAAAATGGAATACTAATCAAGTGAATTATATAGCTTCAGTTCTAGTAATAAAATTGTGCCCTTTATTTGTTGAAAGGAGAAACCTATGAAACATAGTAAAACATTCCTGGAAAAATTGATTAAATTACCCAGACCTCAAAACTCAAAGTAGTAGTTGAATCATCATTATTTTTCCAGATCTTATGAAACATTTAAAATATAGAAAATAATTAACCAAGCGTCATGAAAATCAGCAAATGCTGTTCACACTTTGATATTTTTGTTGTAATTTCTAATTTTCTCTTCCTTCCCAGAGTCATCTCATGCACTGGTGATTTGGACATACAATGTGGAACGATTCATTTGTGTGTGTGTGTGTGTGTGTGTGTGTGTGTGTGTGTGTGTGTGTGTGTGTTTCTTTTGGTTTTTCAAGGCAGGGTTTCTCTGTGTAACTTTGGAGCCTGTCCTGGATCTCACTTTGTAGCCCAGGCTGGCCTCAAACTCACAGAGCTCCTCCTGCCTCTGCCTCCCGAGTATTGGGAAAAAAGGCGTGTGCCACCACGGCCAGGCTCATTTGTGTTTTTATATTCAATATATTTATGTGATTTTTTTTGTTTGTTTTAGTTTACATAAGTATTGCCCATGATGGTTAATTTCAGATATCAACTGGGTGAAGGAACGTCTACAGACCTGAAAAAGCATCATTTCAGGTATGTCTATAAGGGCTTTTTCACAGGCAGTTAGCATGGGAGTCTGAATAGACTCGCTGAGGGAGACCCACCCTGAGTATAGGCAAGCACCATTCAACTTCTCGGATCCTTGGAGAGGACAAAGACGGCACCCGGTTGGGTTGTCCTCTTCCCATCCCCCATCCTTGGAACGTGAGCTGTCATTCTCTTTCCTTGCATGTCTGTCATTCACACTTCACCATTTTTTTTTTCTTTTCTGTTTTTTCGAGACAGGGTTTCTCTGTATAGCTCTGCGCCTTTCCTGGAACTCACTCTGTAGCCCAGGCTGGCCTCGAACTCACAGAGATCCACCTGCCTCTGCCTCGCGAGTGCTGGGATTAAAGGCGTGCGCCGCTGCCGCCGCCGCCACCACCGCCCGGCCTACCATTCTTTTGTAATTGTTTTTATTTCATTTTTATTTAATTGTGGGGTTACATGCCAGGGTGTGGTTGTAGATGTGAGAGGGTAATTTGTGGAAGCCAGTTTCTTCCTTCTTCCGTGTGGGTCCCAAGGGTCCAGCTCAGGCCGTCAGGCTTGGCATCAGGCTTCACCCACTGAACCGCCTCACTAGCCCTCATTCTGGGGTTCTTAAGACACACGGGTGAACCCTTCTCAAGCTTCTGTCCTTGGACCAATAGCTGCGCCATCAGCGTCTCTACTTCTGAAGACCTGGAACTTGGATACTACTCTCATTCCAGGGCTCCCATCCTGCAGGTGACCGGTTGTTGGGTTTCTCAACCATTGATAATTTAGTCAGTCACTTCCCCAATAAATTTCCTCTCCTGTAGTTGTCCATATTTGTCGTGATGATTCTCTGAAGCATCTTCAAATGGTACCCAGGGCATTTTCTGAAGTAAACTTTTTCTTCATCATTCTATTGCTGAGGATGAAAATGTATATCTACCCTATTCTCTTTCATCAGTATGTATTGTTTTGTTTAATGACATAATTTACTGGGTTAGTGATGGAAAAGTAGGTCATTTCCTATGGCATGATGATGATGATGATGATGATATGGCATTTTTAATGCTTCCACAGTTACTGTCCTTTCTGTTCATCTTGTGCAGAACCATACATGATGAGCTGGCTTCATATTGTTATTACATTCTATTAAAATTCTCTCCATGTCAATTGTACCAGCTGCAAGAGCCCCCGTCTCTCTCTGCACTTTTTAGTACGCAGTATTGCCACTGTGGTGACCACTTGCCATTTCTTTTTGGCTATTTATCACGTTCCTGCCTATTGGAAAATTTTTCCAATTTTGAGTCCTTATCTCTCCCTTCAGAAGCCATATTTTCTCTTTGCCTTCGGCTCTGCCAACCCGATCATGAATAAAAAGCAGTGTCCTCACAGAAGCAGGTGCTTTTTGGAACCCTTCTTGTTGGAAGCAGCTATTTCCATTTCTCAAAGACCTCAGAGACAAGAGGTTCCCAAACCAGGCCGGATTTCTGGTGGTTGGGGTGTTTTGCTGGTAGAAATGGTGTGACTCTGGGTGAGGTTTCTAGTCCTTCTCTAGAATGTGAGGTTTCTGGTGGCCGAGTGTGGCTTTAAGAAGGTGCACTTTGCAAATAGGCTGCCTGGTCACGGTTTAAATCATTGTCTTTTGACAAACTAGCGGTGCAGTCTTGGGCAAATTAACCACTCAGAGCCTCTTCTTCCTCTATTACATGCAAAAAATAGCTGCACCTACCTTATAGCTTTGTGATGATTAATGGAGCAAATACCCAGGGTACATTTGGAACTGTGCCTAACACACAGTCAGCAAGCAGTAAACATTAGCTCTGATGATTCAGTGCATTCTTTCTCCTGATTTAATGACGATTGGCTTCTGTAGACCCCAACTACAGAACCGTGTCCAATCTTTTGGGTGTTTTCACTCTTCCTAATCAGATGAAGGTGGAATGCATCTTGTGGTTTTTGCTGCAAATTCCTTGATACAATCGCCTCTGAGCACTCCCTCCTGGGTGGTTCACGTTTTGTGTTCTCTGAACTCTTGGTAATAAATAGCCTTTGTACATTTTCCATTGGGTTTCATTTCTTTTCCTTGTCCATCGGTATGCTGTCTTTATGGACTCTCAATGCTCCAACCCATCTCTGCTTTACGTGTTGAAAATACTTTCTCCCACTCTGTCATTTGCCTTTAACTTTATTTAAGGCCTGGTTTTATCACATTGAAGGTTCAGATGGTGATGTGATCCAATTTTTTCGGCTGTACCTTTATCAGTTAGGCATTCTGTGTCCTGCTGAAATTCTCAACTCTTCCTGCAATCATAAATATATTATCCTATTTTTGCCCCTTAAGAGGCTTAACATATTTCTTTTCAGATTGCACTGTTTATATTATACTGTCTGAGCCATGAGTTTTATGAGTAAATTATGAAAGCATTTACAGCAGCAGTCACTTTCTATTATTTCCCAACTACTATCTTATTAACAATGTGTGCAAAGGGTTTATCTGTTCAGAAACTGAAGAGCCAATTTGCTAAGACACAGGGAGCGAGAGGCAGGACATTGGAAAAGACTGATAATGCAGTTGTTAAGTCTGGCTCGGGGGCTCTGACCAACATATCTAGAAGATATATTATCTTGCCTTTGTAAAGCCTTTCCCATCACATATAAACATACCCCACATACATCTTGAACACGGCAGTCTAAGCAAGGGGTAGTGACTGGGGAGGTCATACTTATTAAGATTAAGGAGCAGCATGAGAAAGTCTTTGGGATCTCAAAGATGCCAACCGCCTTGGTCCAGCCTGACTCGTCAGGCTGATGAGGGTTTCCAGTCACTGCATCAATGCACCCGGCTGAAGCTCAAAACGGATTGTGTCATTTTAAATTAGTATTTCCAGAGTAGCCTCCATATCTCTTTTGGCTTAGAGTGAGAGTCTGGTCTTGTGGATTTTTTTTTCTACCTCTCAAATGAAAATGACCATCATCATTTGCTTTTCTATCTCCTCTCCCCAAGGAGCCTATATAAAGTTGGACTTTGTGCATATACTGTATAAATATTCATTTCCTTAAAACTGGGTTACTTTTCCTTGAAATTGAAATTGTTGAGGGTACTGAGGTGCAGTTATAAAGGCATGACTGAGTCCCTTGGAGATCTCTGTAATTTCCTGGTGTCAATCTGACTTGCACTTGAAGTCCTATCAACAGATATTTGAGATTTATGAGTTAAGGCCTTGATTTTGTAACTCTAGGGCTGTAAGAAGCATCTGGAATGCTGGAGATTCTGAGCCTCATTTTCTTAGGTTTTTATTCAGTAGCCCTGGAGGGAAGCCCAGGACTGAGCATTTGTGTATAGGAGAAAAGCCCGTTAATCTTTCTTTGAGAAAATGTGAGCTATGGCATTGCAACTTCAGGAACATTCTCCCTAAATGTTCTACACACCCTGGAGCAGATTAGCAACTGATAGAGGAGTGTGAATCAACTAGCAGTTTCGCTAGTAATCTGAAAGGGAGAGATTTGGGGGAAAGCCTTTTGTGGAAATGAGAGGCAAAGGTGGAGATATGTTGAGAGGGTCACGTGTGTTTTGCCTGGAAAGGAGAAGCTTTGGTGGGTCAGTCAGTTTATCACATACGAGCAGAGTGGCCCAGGACAGAATTCCTTTGCTGGACCAGCCATACCAGCCATTGTCCATCCTACCGATCTATGCTTCGGAACATAGCTCGCAAGGTCCTTCCACTCTGCTCCATTGCTTTCTCTTCCCAGCTCTACCGACTTTAAATGGGGAAATTAAGGTATGTAGATTGTACAGTAAAGCTGAATCGATTTTTTTAAGGGTAGCATAGACAGCAAAAGACAAGACTAGTCAACTTTCAAAATAAAATTGATATCCAAACTGAAGTAAAAAGAAACCATATAATATAATAAATATAATAATATATAATATATATAATATAGGAGAGTCTATAAGATATGGGAAGCTGAGCAAGGTGGTATATACCTATAGCCCCAGCAACTGGGAGGTTGAGGCAAGAGAATTATAAGTTGAGGCCAGCTAGGGCTACACAGAGAATTCCAAGCTGTCCTGGACAATATAATGAGACTGTCTTTAAAAATGCAAGAACAAACCAGAACATTTATGATACATGCAATTCCGGTCCTACAAAGAGGAAAGAGGACAGTGGTATATTGGTACTAAGAGAAATAATGCTGGGAACCTCTGAGGTGGATAAGAAACATTAACCCATTAATGGAAGAAGCCTAGAGACTGGAAAGCATAAAATATAATACACTTTATATCCCCATCCAGATGTATAAGGCTACATATTGGCCCATTCATAATCAAACTACTAAAAACAAAGGCTAAAAATCATTAAAAGAGCATGTTGGATTGTGTCTTCACATGTTCTTTTGTTCCTTGGATGGATTGGGGTCATTGTTTTAGGAGTAATGGAGGGAAAGACAAAGCATTGAGAGAGGCTGGACATAGCGTTGGTATTCCGCTGGTGGCTGATGGCAGACTGTTGAAATCCGGGAGACACACTGGAGCTGAATGTCAATGCAGTCCCAAGTGCCAGTGTAGGGTTGTTGGGATGTCTCCTGCCAGGCAGAGTTTGCAGCCTCCAGAACCCAGTAGGCATGTGCTTATCCTACTCCACTTTATGAACACTATTGGAGTCTGTATTTGTGGGTTTGAGCCAGTCACAGGGGCTTCTGGTAACAGAGTAGGAGAACACAAGTCATAGAGATGTTATCTGATGCACACCACCAAAATGAGGGACTTCCTTGGCCACAGAACCAGGCTCACCAAGGACCGACTTCCAGCTCCATCATTGCCTGGTCATGTTGCCTCTGGAGCTTTCCAAATCTTGTTCCTCCAGCAAGTGGAGACAATGGCAGCTATTATATTAACAATACCATTATCTTGTAAGATCCTTGGGAGGATAAGAAAATATGTAGTATATATTACTTGTGTCTACATATAGCATGTGGAAATATACATAACCCTGGCACATTGGATGGTTTACAGCACTTGTTTGCCTTGGACTAAAAACTGAGAGGATTTAATTCCCACTCCTCATTTCCTATTGGTACATCACGCAGGTGGGATACTTTAGTGTCCTATGCCAGATTTAGTAAAAGTCATCATTGTTTTCAAAGAAGGGACTTACAGTTGGCTATTTGTGGTTCACCTTACTCTCCAGAGGTATGACTTTTATTTAAGTAATTTAAAACTGTTAGCCTTCACTACAGTCTTGTTTAAGAAAGTTGTTTCAAAGGAAACTTTTAGGATTGGGCATATATAATAGAAGGAATGCTTCTTAAAATTATTTCCAAGGATATTTTTCTTGAAAAATTAAAAAGAAAGTAAAACACTAAAAGCATGCAATTAAAAAGAGGTAAACTCACTGGACATGGGGGCCTACATTTTTAATCCCAACATGCAGAGGCAGATACAGGTAGATCTCTGTGAGTTCAAGGCTGGCCTAGTCTACATAGAGAGTACCAGCATAGCCAGGGATATATAGGAGAATCAAAACAAACAAACAAACAAACAAAACCACAAAAAAAACCCAAAACAGAACCCAAACAACAACAAAAAGCTGGAAGAAAGAAAGAAAAAGAAAATAGATAAACTTGAGTTTTAATAAACATAAGATACCTTGATCATTGCTCAGTACTCCTTCAGTGTGTTGCATAAATATTCAATTACCTGTGACTTTTACTTACAAAACCACATTTAAGAAATAATCATTTTTCCTGTTCAGCAGAAATTAAAATTCCCTGCTCATGATCGTTGGATTTTTTTCTCTATAAATAATTTTCAGGTGTTTCTTTCAGAGTTCTGAATATTTTGGCATACATTTCCCACTTCCTTGGAAGGGAAGTCAGACCTGAATGAATTCCTCTTTAGTCTTATTATAAACACTGCTCAAAGACGCACCAGGTGGAATTATCCCTGTGACATTTTCTGTGTTAGATGCAATCACTCTCCTACGAATATGATGCTATATTTGGAAATTTATTTCCCGTCATGCAAATTTCTTTTCATATATCTCTGTTAATAGGGTTATCAAAAGATTAAAATATCTTTTGAAGTAAAAAAAAATTACTCTGTAAGAGAAGCTTTCGTACTTTCTGGATGGAGGGAAATAATAGATCCAGAAGCTCACCCAAACAATTATTATTATTAATTTTTTTCAAATCTCTTGGTGTACATTAGTTCACAAACTCTCTACTGTGTGGCTGCAGTCAGTGTTGTATCAACTGTGACAGTATTTACTGTGGTGAATGACACATTTAAAAATGAAGTGTTTGTCTAGCCGAGTGACTTTTTCAATCCCAGACTGAAGAAATGATGCTCATCATCTTTTCTTGAGATCAATATGGAAGATTCCATTATAATCCCTGATTCCACCAACACATCAGCCAGGTGATGTTTAATAGTGACTCTCTTCCTAGGGAAGGTTTCAAACCCTCTATGAAGTTAAGAGATGTGATAAACAAACCTGAGATCACAGCATTTGCTCCCGAAATGCTGTGCGTCCTGGGGTGAAATTGCCACCACTTAATAACCCAAAGCGATGCTTCCTGCTGTCTGAAGGAAGTAAGCAAGAAGGAAAAGGCTGAGTCATGCCTCCAGGCAGATGACTAGGAGATCCATGTATTTCAGTACTGGATTCAGAATTTCCAGGCTACCTCAGACCACGATTCAGGTTTGTGCTTTTATTGGTCAATTAAAATGACACATACTCGAGATGGCAGAATATCACACTGGCATAAACTGTATGATTTCCCCGGGACACGAAAGCCGAAATGTGTATTTAGAGTCCACAGATAGACGGGCGAAGCAAAATAGAGGGAATTTCAGTCACAAGATGGAGAAAAAAAAAATAATCTGGGTATTTCAGGACAAATTTACTAGCTAAATGTTCTCCCCCCCCCCCCCCCCCCCCCCCCCCCCCCCGTTAGCTCCAAAGGGGAAATAGTCATGCAGTGTAAACTAAAATTCCAGTACGATCCAATTACTGTGAGAGACAAATTCTAAAAGCCACCCACAGTGACCTCAGTCCCCTGGTGTCTTCACCTTTCTAGAGCCTCCTTTTGACACAACAAGAATTTTCATTTGTTCCTTGCTGATGGAACATGGCAGGGGATAATGGATGCTGTTCCCATTTGGCAGGACTTTTCTTAGACTCTGCATTTACTACTAGAGGTGAAGATTCCTGTGGTCCTCATGAAGTTTGCAGCCCTTGTGAGATGATCATGCAGCAAGGAGAGAAAGGCAGAATCCCAGGATATGGGCAGCTTCAAGGACTTTCCTGCAGCATCTATCAACAGTCAGAAACAACCCCGGGGCCATCTGTCATCCAGCAATGATAAAAATGAGTTCAGTCAACCTCCCGGATGACCCTAGGGACAGAGTCTGGTCCAGGAAAGACGCCAGGAGAGGACATTGAGCCTTTCATCTTCATCATGTCTTCTAAGACTCGGAAGAAAACCCAGAGAAATTGTACTATTAAGACGCATCAACTGGGAAATTAATAAATGTGCATTGTTTTGCACCTGTAAGTTTGTGACAACTTATCACATAGCTATGGAAAATTAAGACAGGGCAAAAATAAAACACACAAAAAAACCAAGTGTGGTCAAGAGTGTGGAGCAATTGTGATTTCCATGCACTGCTAGACTGGAAATTGGAAATTCAGTTATCTCAGAAAACCATTTGGCAACATCACCAAAATTTGAATCTATATCTTCTGTGATTCAAAAAGTTCATTGCAAAATTATGACTAAAATGAGTAAGAGTTGAAGAGATGGCTCAGTCATTGAGAGTACTTGCTGCTCCTCCAGAAGACCCAAGTTCAGTTCCCAACACTGATATTAGGAGACTTATAGCCAGCATTGATATAGAAGACTTATATTGAACTCTAGCTGGAGTAAAACCAATACCCTCTGGACTTGACAGTCATCTCCACATCATAGCAGACACACACACACACACACACACACACACACAGCAGACACTCATACAGACACACATGCAGACACATGCATACACACACAGACACATAGACATACACACAGACACACAGATACACACAGATACACACACAGACACACATGGTAGATACTCCCACAGACACACACAGAGACACACAGACACTCCCACAGACACACACATGGCAGACACTCCTGCAAGACACATAAATAAAAATTAAGGTTCAGAGAGGTACCTTAGTCTCTTGCAGAGGACCTGATTTTGATTACTAGCACCCATGTTAGATGGTTCACTACCACCTTTAACTTTGCTTCCAGGGAAGCAGGCAGCCTCTTCTGGCCTCTGCAGACATCTGCACTCATGTGCACAGACCTCCACATAAACACATCTAATGACCCATCATTAAAAATAAATCTTAATAAATACAAATAAATAAGATAAATGAATGACTATACCATAAAAAAATACTCAAGTATGCTGCTAGTCAAATTATTTGGAATAATCCCAAACCTTACCAATCATCTGCTAGTGACATGATCTTAGACTTTCCAACCTCCAGAACTGTGGAAAATGAATTTCCATTATGCGTGAGTTGCCATCATATAGTCCTTTGGTAGAGAAATGCAAAGAGACATAGAATACACATGCACGTGCATACACACACACACACACACACACACACACACACACACACACACACACACACACACGAACGCACAAACACATATCCAGCAGGGAGATTAACCAGGTGTCATTAAACACATAGCCCCCCGGCACTTATACTGCTTCATTGACTCTCTCAAGTTGTGTGCATCCTTAACCCCGAGCCTTGCAGACAGCCAGGTCTGCCTGCCATGCACACATCTACTTATAAAGTGGTTTATGGAGTGCTTCCACCGCCATTATCTCTTTTGATACTCGGAACAACCTCCCGGTAGAGCCAGGGGCTGTCATTATCGGTGTGGAGGAGGAGGAAACTAAAACCTTGAAGCTAAGTGAGCATTTCATGGTCTCTAAGAACGCCAAGAATCCTAAAGCTCATGCTGTGTTCATTCTCCCTTTTCAGTCAGGGCACTGGCCTTTGGGCACAGCTGGGCTCTGCTCTCCAGACAGGGAGGACAGGGTGGTGGGATTCAACTCTCGGCTTGTCCCACAACAGTACATGTGATGTGTGAGAACTGAGCTGAGCTATCATTGGATAATAGAACCTCACCATTGAGTCTAAAATAATATGGTAAGCAAATAACACTGAAAAAAATCTATCATTTTGAACACAGCCAGGACACTCTGAAGCTAAGGGAAATGTGGCATCAATACAAATGCATGAAGGCTGCACTTTTACGGAATCTCATCAGATGATTCCGTGTTTAGTTGTTTGTGAACTTAGCACGACGGGAGGCTGGAGAGATGACTCAGTGGTTAAGAGCACTGGAGTGCTCTTCCAGAGGTCCTGAGTTCAATTCCCAGCAACCATGTGGTGGCTTGTAACTATCTGTAATGGGATCTGAATCCCTCTTCTGATGGACATGAAGATAGAGCACTCATATCCATGAATAACTAAATGAGAGAGAGAGAGAGAGAGAGAGAGAGAGAGAGAGAGAGAGAGAGAGAGAGAGACAGAGAGAGATGAAAAATGCAAGCAATGAGACTGTTGCCATCATGAGCTAGGTAGGCAATAATATTAGTCATAGTGTTCTTACAGAGATTACACACATCTATCACATCTCTACATAGTCATGCGTTATATTCACATTTAGCTATAGTTTCATAAGTCTGGCCTGGATACAAAAGATAAAATTATATGCAGGAATAGAACTCTCCCTGGAGAAATGTTGGCTACATTGGGATATCTGGACAGAGGTCCAAAAACCTGATGGCAGAGCTTCAGGCAAAGGAGAAGGATGCCTGAAGAAAGGGTTTCCAAGGTGTCTCTATTTGTTTGAGAAAATGAGGGGCAGGGTCAGCACAAGTTAGTGCATGGTGCCGTTACACATGAAGTCCAATTGAGGAGCCAGTCCATGAGGATTGCATTAGGATGTGAACTGGAAATGGGCTGCCAAGACAACAGCCTTCCTCTGTGGTAGTGGACCAAGTGTGCCACATGTGAGCAGTCAAGTGATACCAACTATTGACATAGGCCTCTTCCCCCAGTAATCTCAAATCCACTTGGAAATCCATGTTTCAATCCCAGACATCCACTTTGGAAAAAGCAATTACATTCTGCAGAGGGAGCCTCACTTTTCCTGGAAGGATG
This sequence comes from Peromyscus californicus insignis, assembly GCF_007827085.1. NCBI lineage: Eukaryota > Metazoa > Chordata > Mammalia > Rodentia > Cricetidae > Peromyscus > Peromyscus californicus. The sequence goes on from NW_026294535.1 coordinate 36,239,475, forward strand.
GATCATGAGAGACAGTAATCAAGAGGGAGAGAAGGAACGCTGGTGTGACAGATGATGGAGAATTAAATCATGCAGCTGACTTGTTGGGAGGCTAGGGAAAGCACTTTACCCGCCCTGATCTCTGTTTTGACAACTGTAAAATGAAGGCTTAGACAAGGTAATCTTACCAGTCCCTTGCCTGCTCTAAAGAGAAATTGTTTATCTGTAGCTCTAAAATTGATTTTTAAAATATTTTTCTTGCTATTTTAAACAATCTCTGCCATATTGTTATAAAGCATACCAGGTGCATATTAACTCTAGTCCTGTACATGAGCAAGTCTTATTTTTTCCACGTCCTCTTTCCATTTGCTCATGTTCCCAATAAACTTTATTGTTGATTTGCAGCCCCTGATTTGCACATGATAAAGGGAGGACTGGATCCACTAGACACCAACATTTGGGGTGACCCATTTAATTAAGTGGGAACGCCTGGGTGTCTTTTTATCACTGATGTAGCATGACTCATGGAGGTTCCACACTTCCTTTCTTTTTTTTTTTTTTTTTTGGTTTTTCGAGACAGGGTTTCTCTGTGTAGCTTTGCGCCTTTCCTGGGACTCACTTGGTAGCCCAGGCTGGCCTCGAACTCACAGAGATCCGCCTGGCTCTGCCTCCCGAGTGCTGGGATTAAAGGCGTGCGCCACCACCGCCCGGCTCTTTTTTTTTTTTTTTTTTATTTGCAACATAATTACAATACTTTCCCCTCCCGTTTCTTCCCATTAAACTTTCCCACATGCCCTCTCTCTATTCTTCTTCAAATCCACTGCTTCGTTTCCCACTGATTGTTATGGCATGCATACATGCATATGCATATACATGTATATTCCTAAATATCACCTTTTCCACCTCTGTGATGTTACTTGAGCGTATGTTTCCGGGGCTGTCTGTTTGGCACCGAACAATTGGTGTTATATTCCTTGCAGAAAACCACCTCTCCCATTCCCAGCTTTCCTCGGGTGCTTCAGGTTCTTGGTGTAGTATCGAGGCCTCGTGAGCTTTTCCCCTTCCATTTTGGTATGTCCGTTGGTGTCATATCCGTTCAGCTCTTGTTTGTTTAGTAATGCTGGTGAGAGTGCATGGGTGTGGCTTCTGATATTCCTCGGAGACACAGTCTCCCGGCAAGCTCCCCAACCCTCTGGCTCCTAGTCTTTCCACTCCTCTTCTGTAGTGTTCCCTGAACCCTATGTGTGGGGTTCTTTTAGAGATGTATCCATTTGGACTGGGATCTACAACTCTGCAGTTGGGTTGGTTGTGTTTTCCTGTAGTGGTCTTCCTACATTGCAAAGTGAAGTTTCCTTGGAAACCATGCCTGGTACTGGGAACCTAGCTAATTACTCAGAGCTAGTGAAGTCACAGTTATTAGAAGAGAATCTACAACCAGTAATTTATTAAACCAGCATGGTCCCTAACAACAATCTATAAGCAGTTGTCCCTACACCACAGATAAGAATGGACACCCCCACCTCCCTTCTTTAAATCCCCAAGCAATCTTCTCTTCTACAAAACTCTTTAAAATCAGCAATACTTTGACAATTTCATAAGTCCCAGAGTGGTAAATTCACATGAGAGGAAGTTCTCTGGTAAGTCTTGATCTCTGTAGAACTTCAATTCTTCCTTATCAATGTCTAATCTGCATTTACATTCTGGCCATCGATCTCTATCACAAAGAATGTGCAGTAAAATCAATACATGGTATTCTTTAAGTTAGATCTAATAACATCCTTTATTCATTTTATAAGATCCAATTACTCCTGGCCATTTACCTTTCTAATCACGTGCTTTGGTCCAAGTAACTCTTTAATGTGTTCCACTTTTCATATTTGCTTATATTATTTGTTTATTAATTTAATTAGGCAGAAGGCATTTACTATGTAATTTGTGATTAAAAATACAAGGTTGTACCACATATGAGGATACCTGGTTCATTTCAATGGCTATCAAGCTAACTATTAGTTCCATAAGAACAATGAACATTTGCCTTTAAAATTGGAGTTCAAATAGCCGTTCTAGGTGAGCATGAAGACACAAAGATCTCGTGATAGAAAATAATTTTTGCTAAAAGAAAATACTTGATCTGTACCTTTTATATGTCTCTGCCCTATCACACAATTGATCTTAAGAAAATAACCAATGGCATATAGAAAGCTCTATGTAAAGTATACATACTATAGAACTGTTAATAATTAAAATTAGAACAATTATATATCACAGATTATAAATTGGATTAAATTCCTATGGCATATCTATTTAATAGACTGCTATAAATCTATCAAGTTTTAAAATAGTATAGAGATGACGGAGGAAACATTCAGAACATAATAAAACATGTATTTTAACCATGTTTTTCTACTGTGATCCAGCTTTACTAATATATACATTAATAGTTTAGTTATCTATGTATGCATCATCGTGGACTAAACACTTGAGATGTGTATCAGTCATAGCCAAGGCAGCCCACAATGCTGTTTGCCTACTTCACGGTTATCTATCTTTCTCTCCCTCTTTTTAAAGGCAGATCCCAGTTTAACTCAGAGACCCATTGGTTTTTCAATCCAATGCTGAAGTCAATCATGGCTGTTTTGGTGGAGGACTCCTCCTCCTCTCCCTCCCTCCTCCTACTCCATTCTCTTGTCTGATAATTGTTTTTTTTTTCCTCTGCACACTAGACATTGTGAATTTCACCTTATTGGAAGCTAGATGATTTTGTATACTTGTAGCAATTTTCTGAGACCCATAGGGTGCAGCCAAGATGCTTGGGAAAAGTTTAGCTATTTGGGTCTTGTGTTTTAAATGTTTTAGGAGCAGCAAAGCCATAGTTAGTCTGGACCTGGCTGTTCTTCATGGAAACAAGCCCTTCTGAATGCTCTGTCCTTAACTTCCAGAAGGTTTCCCATTCAGGTTGGTGAGATGCCACCATCCCAGCCAAGTGCACCTCTATCTCCAGTCCTTCTGAATGTTTTTTTCTTCAGCCTCCAGTAAACTATGCATAAGCATGTGCTGGTCTTTACTCTGGGGAATATTTGGAGGAGAAATCACTGCAGACATGACCAATTCAATCTCTGGGCTGATCTTTCCTCACAGGAACTTGTTTTTTAGGAACACTGTATATTTTAATTCTCCCCAGTCCTCACCTATGTTTGCCCATTCCATGTTTGATATGGCTTACCTGGAACTGCATTTTGGAAAATCTCTCCAGGCAGTAGCCAGTGGGTAACTAACTGTAGCAGTAGCCATCTGTTTCTCATGGATCTCCATCTTTAGCTGACTGCTGTCCAATTTTAAAAATGCTTTTTTTTTCTCATGTGTGTTGTTTATTTGTTGGGTTGTTTTACAGAAAAGAATAGTTCTGGATCTTTCATTCCAGTCTTTCAGCTTCAGAGTTTATTTTTTTTTTTATTTTTGACTTTCAGTTAAACAAGTGAACTTCTCCATATTCACATTTATCTTTTTATGAGGTCTTCTGTGTGTTCACCTTACCTTTCACAAAACTTTCCTGCAAATATTCATGCTGGGATTTAATGCAAGCTCATTATAGTATCTGAGTTATACTCTAAAACTAGTTCTAATCAGGTTTCCAGTATTTTTTCAGATCTTTACTATCCTACAGATTTCCTTTGTTGGGCCATATAGCCTTGTAGTTATCCAGGACTGTGTGACTGCCTCCAATGGGTGGGCTATGAGTGGAACCGGCATGTTTTACTTTGGAGTCAGAGCTTGAAAAGTGAATTCTCTGTTCATTTTCTTGATGTTTCAGAGAAGTCCCAAAGCAAGCTGAGATAACAGTATCAAGCAAGTGTGGACATTCCGTTAACCTGAATCCTGGGAAGACCTTACCAAACTGCATTCAATACTTAGTGAGAGCAAGAACTAATATGAGTTATATAAAATCATCAAGATCTTGGAGCTATCTTATTGATGCAGTTAGCCCTGTCTACCATGACTAATACACTCTGAGCCAAGTACAGCTTTTCTTTCTCTCCTTTTTAAAAAGTATATTCTCTTGACACCTAAATTGTAGTCATAGAATTTAAAAGCCTCTTTGCTGCTTGAGAATGACTAATAACTTTAGAACTACTCCAAAATAATTTTTGGGAAAAGAAAATAATGTTATTATAGGAAATAATGAGAACACACTATGTTAAAATACATGGGATACTGCAAGATCTGTATGCAAAGGGTTATTACTATCTGATTAAATTCAAGAGTAGAAAACGCATCAAGACCAAATCAAGCTTATTGCAAATGTAATTTAATGTTAAGAAATCTACTAGCACAAAATAATCCACATCAAAAGGCAAAAGAATGAAAATAATTTTCACAAATGCTAAAAGGAATTTTGATCTGATTTAAGATAAAAATAACATCTTAACAAATGTGACCGGGAAGGTGCTTGCTCAAAATGACAGCGTGAACCAAGGACCAATTTCAGTAACAGCTGAACACAGCCCTCTCCTTTAAGGTGGTGAAAAGACAAAGGCATTTGTGCTGGCTAGCTGTAATGCCAAGTCAACATCAGCTACAGTCAAGAGGAGGGAAAGAGGGAAGTTCGTTTGAGAAAATGCCCCCACCATATTGACCTGCAGGCAAGACTGTGGGCCATCTTTTATTAATGGGTCTTAGCTAAGGACAGTGAGGATGGGCACAGGTCACAGCTGGGCAGGACCGCTCCTGGACAAGTGGTCCTGAGTTGTATATGAATGCAGGCTGAGGAGGCCATGGGGAACAAGCCAGTAGGTAGTGTTCCTCCACAGCTTCTGCTTCAGTTCCTGCCTCCAGGTTCCTGCCTTCAGTTCCTGCCCTGGCTTCCCTTCACCAGACATGTAAGCGAAATAAACCCTCTCCTCCCCACGTTGCTTTTGGTCATGGTGTTTTATCACAGCAATAAAAACCCTAAGATCCGCCAGGTGGTGGTGGTGCACGCCTTTAATCCCAGCACTCGGGAGGTAGAGCCAGGTGGATCTCTGTGAGTTCGAGGCCAGCCTGGGCTACCAAGTGAGTTCCGGGAAAGGCGCAAAGCTACACAGAGAAACCCTGTCTCGAAAAACCAAAAACAAACAAACAAAAAAATACCCCTAAGACATTCTTCATCATCACTCCTATTAATCACTATTCTCCAGCTGCTTTTGTATATGTGTGACATACATATGTTTATGTACTTGTGTGTGTGTGTGTGTGTGTGGTCCAGAGATTGACATCTGGTATCATCTTCAGTTACTTGCCGTCTTAATTTTTATTGATTAATTTTGTTATTTGAGAATTTCATATAGATATATAATGTATTCTGAGTATTCTCTAATCTATACTCTTATCTCCCTCCTATCCCTACCCATTATCAATTCCCCTTAGTCCCCACTAGTCTCTTTCCCAGATGCCGAGTTTTTGGGTTTGTTTTGTGAGACATTTAGCTGAAGCAGGGCCACCTGTGTGTTGGAACTATGCACTGGAGCCTGATGATGTCATCAGTGGATACACAGTTGAAGGCAATGATTTTCTTATGGTGGTGTGCAGCCAGACATGGTGCTGAAAAAGGAGCTGAGCATTCTACATCTTGATCTGTAGGCAGCAGGAAGTGAATTGTGTGACCGGGCATAGCTTGAGCATAGGAGTCCTCAAAGCCCACCCCCATGGTGACACATTTCCTCCAACAAGGCCACACCTTCTAATAGTGCCACTCCCTATAGGGACCATTTTCTCTCAAACCACCACACCCTCCCAACGGCCTCTTTATATTTCTCTACAGGTGCTCTACAAGTTGAACATGACTCGGAGAAGTGAGGTTAGGATTCATACGTAAAGAACATGTGGTGTTTGTTTTGTGACCTCCACTTAATATCCTTCTACTTAAATACAAATTTTATAATTTCATTTTTTGTTATAGGTGGATAAAATTCTGTTGTAGATATGCACTGTATTTTCATTTCCATCCATCAGTTCTTGGATATCTTCACTTACTCTGTTTCCTAGCTTTTGTGACTAGAACAGAAATGAGTATAGATGAACAAGCATCTTTCGGGTATAGCAGGATCTATATGATTATATGTCTACTCTTTGGTTATTTGTCCAGGAGTAGAATAGTTGAGACTTTGATTAACTTTCACAATGATTTCCTGAGTACCTGAACCATTTTGCACTCCCCAAACAGGAAATACGGTTCCTCTTTCCCCACATCCTCACCAGCATTTGTTGTCACTTAATTTCTTTTTTCCAACTTAAAAAATTTATTTTTGAACATAGTCTCACATTACATGGTTCTTGCTGTCCTGGAACTTGCTATATAAACCATGCTGGCCTCAAACTTACAGAGATCCACCTGCTGTTGCTTCCTGAGTACTAGGGTTAAGGACATGCTCCATCATGTCCTATACACTTAATTCTTGAGAATAGCCATTCTTACTGGAGTGAGATGGAATCTCAAAGCAGTTTCAATTTGCATCTCTCTGATGGCTAATGATGTCAAACAATTATTAAACTGTTCATTGGCCATTTTTATTTGTTCTTTGGGGAATTCTATGATAAACTATATGACAGTCTTTATTAAGGAGTCTTATAGAAACTGAAATGGTAATACAGAGGTAATATTGCCCATCACATTCTAGAATAGCACATGCAATCTATCATGATCATTTTTTACAGCACATGGATAGTTACTCTGACCTGAAGAATTTGAGTCTTAGCAATCATTGAATCACTTAATTGGGAGCAGTAGTCCTTCCCTCACTAAGTTTATAACTGTGATTATAATAAAAACTTAACATTTCTCATTCTACCACTGTCTCGGTCTTTATCACACCTCTGTAGACTTGCTTCCCCTGTGATATTATTTGGTGTTCCAGAAATTTCTTTTCCAAAAATTGTCACAACATTTTTTTAAAAAAATCCTGTATGTTCTTCAAGAACCTAAATATACAGTCTATTTAGTCTGCACACTTACTTTTCAAGATGAATACACTCTTGGACTCTTCAGTCACTAAAATACAGAAGAGGTGATCTTGTGTGGCTTTCAAATTAATGGAGCACAGCTTCCACCTGGCTTTTTCTTGAGGGGTGTCCCATTAACAAACCACCAACCCTTGAGGAAGCCTAAACCAACCTATACAGAGAGACTAGTTGTAGAGTCATTTATGAAAAAAAAAAAGGAGGGCCCCAGCCAGTGCCAAATACAGACTTCTGAACATGAGTTATGAGCTTTTGATGACCCCACTCTGCAACCCATGAGTCTTTCAACTGAGCCCCAACTCTAAGGGAGGGAGAGATGTTGTGTCTCCCCCAAAGTTCTAACCCACAAATGTAATGAATGGTGCTTTTATAACCCCAATGTTGGTGTAATTTGCTACGCAGTCATAGTACCTGAACAAAGACAAGAGTTTAAGTCTTGCATTTATAGCTTATATAGACTGAATGGGTGGATCCTCCATCTCAATATTAGGCCAGAAATGGCTTCTTTAACACTTAGGTTTATCCAGGTTCCATGAAGTTCTAAAAAAAAGCCTGATTCTCTATACAGGGGTGAACAAATTATCCTTTACTTTCAAATCAGACAGAAAATGCTATGGGAAGAGTTATCAGTCATAGCAACCATCAGCAAAAGAGCTAAGCATTAACAAGAAATCTATAGTGCCTAAATAAAGAAAAATGAGTATTTTTTTCTCCTAGAGAACACAAAGGAGGTTGTAAATAAATGTGTAGTATTGGTGTGATTCTAAGGAAAAAACAAAAAAAATTTCTGTTGGCATTTACATATTAATTCTGAAATTTATTTAAATAGAAGATTTTATGAAATTTTTGAAAAAACAGTTGTATCATCCAGGGTTCAGTCAGGAGACAGAAACCAAATAATAACATCAATGGGAAGGTTTTAACATTAAGAATTATTAACCATAAACAGAGGTTAGAAGAGAAAGGACTACCCAGTAAGAAGTAGAGATAAGGAGAATATGAAAAAAATCACACACAATAAGCTACAGATCTGTGTCTCCTAACAGAAAGAGCTTTCTCTTACTTTCTCCCGGGTCAGATCATAGAGCTCATTGAAACATAACTATGGTCTACTCTAGAATGATCACTGTGATGGAGTATCACGATGGAACATGCTTGAAATCAGAATTCTACACTGCTGGGGAGAACCCTGGGCTCCTGAGAGCTGCTGACTACCATGCATAGCAGAAGCAAAGCATTGGAGACTCTCTTACAATGTCTCTGCAGCATTCTCTACCCACAAAATGGTAAGGGAGCTGGGTGGTGGTGGCGGCGGCGGCGGCGGCGGCGCACGCCTTTAATCCCAGCACTCGGGAGGCAGAGGCAGGAGGATCTATGTGAGTGTGAGACCAGCCTGGTCTACAGAGTTAGTTCCAGGACAGCCAGGGCTATACAGAGAAACTCTGGGAAAAAAACAACGAACCGAAGACCCAACTCCCTTTTCCCTAAGCACTTGACAAAGAGTGAGTTTGGAGATCAGAAATAATAACTTGATTGCTTTCACAGATGGTGATTTGAAACATTATGACCTGATATTAAAATATTTTAAAACTCTAATATTGAAAACAGCTAGAGAGTGGGACAAGACTGATCAGTGGGAATGACTGATGGCAGAATGCTCAGAAATAAGTTTTACATACGTGTGTGTGTGTGTGTGTGTGTGTGTGTGTGTGTGTGTGATGTATTCAGACATGGATGCATGCATAAACACAAACCTTAGCATATGGAAAGATAGCATTTAAAATAATTGGATAAATAACTTGTTGCTTTCAAAGAACATTAAGACAAAGTCAGAGACCCATTTAAAACTGCATATTACTCAGATGTACTTAAAAATGGAAATTTCAAAACGCTTGAACTTCCTCATAGTGTTATGGTCCCCCAAGTCCACACAGCTACCTGTACCAGTCCACTTATCGGCAACCATGACAACAGGCAGGGCTCTGATGAGAAGCGGCCTCTGCAGATTCCCTCAAAGGAGCTTAATCTGGAAATCAAGGCTTCTACCACCTATGAGTTTCAAGAAAACATTTCCAGGTTGATGGAGAACAATAAAGGCATGACTTTATTGCTTTAGAGGTTAGACTAGGGATGAAGCAGGAGAACAGGAATTCAGGCTCCAGAGCTGCATGGCACTTCAAGGGAGTAGGTGACTAGAGGTTTGCCATAATGCTAAATACATTGATTATTAAAAATGCTCAGTGGGAACTCAAAGAAGGTACCACAAAAACATTTCAGGAATGACTATGTCCTCTGCAAGCAATCCTAATCGACAAAGCCACCTGGAAATAGCAAGGGGAGAGTGATAGAATACAATTTGATAAATTCTTGTAGTAAGAGAAACTCTTTGACTGACATAGTGGTCAAGAATACAGACTCTAGTTACACATTCAAATCTGAATCTTCCATTTCTTACCTTTCCAGGCTTGAGCAAATTCTAAGTGGTGGTTCTCAACCTATGGGACCCCTTCGGGGGTCAAATGACCTTTTCACAGGGATCCAAGACCATCAGAAAGCATAGGCATTTATATTACAATTCATAATAGTAGCAAAATCACAATTATGAAGTAGCAATGAAATAATTTTATGGTTGGGGGGTCACCACAACATGAAGAACTGTATTAAAGGGTCACAGCATTAGGAAGGTTGAGAACCTCTGTCCTAAGAGAACATAATAATAAGATTGTCTTGAGCATTGAACATGGAGCTGCAATGATGTACTGAATATGCAATGTCTGGCACACAGTGCTGATGAAAATTAACTATCAGTATTTTCTTTTAATGGAGTATCATGTAAACATTAAATCATGTCTTGACAGTTCATGTAATAAAATGAGCGTGTGCTTACGATGTATTGTCAATGGAAGAGGGAAGGGTATAAAATTTTATGTAAATTTTATGATACAAATAAAGAAGAGAATCATAACACACATATAAAAACCAGGACGATGTACACCAACATGTGATTAGTGTTATCTCTAGATTATTTTCTGTGCTCTCCTGCAGTGAACACCTTTTTTGAAATTTTTTAAAAAATATCATATGTAAAAATGTAATCATGGCTGAAAAATGTGCTCTGCTTTCTCCTCCTTGAACATCTACTATGCCCATTCTTGACATAAAGCATCATATAACATTTAATTCTGCTAAAGTTGTGGCTTATCTTACATTTTCAACACATTCTTTCCCATAGCTTCTCGAAGGATCATTTTCCCTTCACCCATTTCCTTGCCTCTTAGCAGACAGAACTATCCAGAGAGCTTGCAAAGAATGCACTTTTGGGATATAGCTGATTCAGAGCTGGTCCCACACGGTGTTTGATTAGTTTTGCAACCCTGAATTGACTGAAGGTTAAAGCTGTAACAACTTAAATTGATTTATTAATATTCAGGAGACATTTGTCTTCTATTAGAAATTATAATTTGACATTCATTGCGTGTCTAAGTATTCACTGCTCTCATCACGTAAAGAACAATATTCAATGATAATGATGGTCAAATGGTGGAATGTAATGCCAAGAGCAAAGAAGATGATCAACAAATACCCAATAAAGCAGAACCGAGAGAGACGCAAAATTACCACACGGAACTTAAGTTGTTCTTCATTTACTTTTTCCCCACCATGTGGGCTTTGGTGGTAAACTTATGTTTGTCTCTCTCATTGGCTCCCTATCTAGTGTGAGTACACAGTTGCTCATGACTCTGGAGGAATAGTGCCGTATGCAAAACATTGGAGAATCCATTTTTAGTTACATAATAACGTGATTGGCTAAAACTTGGAATTCTGCTACTCAATGAGAACAGAGAGATACTATCTGGATGAAACTAACAAAAACACTCTCTGCCCCCCTCACTGGCACTTTACCTCCCTCTGCCATCTCCTGTTCTACCCCCCTCTCTGCTTTCTGTTCCAGTACAGTGTCATTTTACAGCCTTGGTTCGATAGAATTCTCCATGGTTATCATCGTTGCGTAAGAGTATTGGACCAAAGCAGCAATCATCTTGACTCAGACTTATAAGAACATCCAGAAATAAGAAGCTTCACCCATTTTATTCTCTCAAGCCTGTCTTCTGAGAGCGGTGTCAAAACAATAAGTTTACTCTTTATGAAATCTCTCAAAGCCATTGCCTCTTTCTTTTTGTTTACATGGTAACTGCCTTTACAGAGACCCTCAACACACCTCGCTGGGGGATAAAACTGTCCAGGCTCAACATGTCTCTTTCCTGCACACACTCTTAAAAATAACCCAACAAAAAGAATCTTCTTAAAGAATCACACAAGGGCATAATAAGTACAGCCCTTGGATAGACCTCTGGGTGTATTCTTAGTTTGCTTTATACAGACTATGTAGTCTCATGAAAACTCAACACTCTTCTGATACTTCATTTCCTGACTGTTGATTTTAAGATAAGCTCCTCATGCAGGAGGGAATGGGAAGAGTAAACCTGGTGGCTTTCTCTTGCTCCTTTAAATTTCACAGTCACTTAAAAACTAAGCACAAGTACAAGTGCTTAGATCCAGTATAGCACCTGGTAAAGTTAGGGGAAAAGACATGTTTGGATCCTATTGTTAAGGTGTTCTAATGTTTCCTGACATTTGACACTTCTAAATCACATGCCTTTTCAAATCAGAGACCACGAGTGGTCTCCCAAGTCCATTAATTCACTCATTTATCTAACAAATATGTTAAATGCTCACAGTAGCCCCAGCATTTCTTATTAATTATTTTTATTTTTGTGTGTGTGTGTCTATAATGAGTGTATGCCACATGTGTGCAGGTGCCTAGGAGACTAGAAGAAGGTGTTGGAGTCCCTGGAGACAGAGTTGCAAGCAATGGTGAGAACTTGCATCCTTTGCAAGAGTAGTACATGCTCTTAACCACTGAGCCACCTCTCCAGCTCCAACGTCAGAGCTTTTGAGGGGTGGTTGGTGAGAAAGGTGAGCATGACTGACCCGCTCTCAGAAAAGTTGAAAGTGATGGGGAAATCACCCAATGTAAGAAGCAGGGACCGTATAGACTATATGTGCTGAGTAAGGGCTGGTGTAGAGTGTTGACCTAAGAGTGTTTCTCAAAAGACCCGAGAAGCCTTAGATAAGAGAGGGCTTCTTTCTTTCATACCTTCCAATTTCTTACTCCACCTATGGTGTGTTATTCGCTTTTGGGTTTTGCTCTGTGCTTTCTGTTCATCACCTTCAAAGTACTCTTCAAACAGTCTGTTTTCACTTCTGTCTTGAATTCACTCTTTGATGCAACAAAATAACTCTCTTCTCCAAATAAAAAAGATATTTAGGATCCTTCCCCACCCTCCCCATCCCCCACCCTCCCTACCTTCCACCCCCTTCTCCTTCCTACTGCTGGGTCATGCATAGTTCAACTAATTTCAGAGTCAGGAAAGCTTTGTATTCTGGTCTATCCACAAAGTTTGGGGGCTGTGTTTATCCTAATTCTCACTCTGGTTTATTTCCTCTAAACTCGTCTGACCCCCGTGGTCCAGCCACCTTTGCATGGCACTTGTCTTGGTCTCTCTCACATGACTGTGGTAAAACACCACGACTAAGGTGACTTGTAGAAGAAAGTTTCGGCTTATGGTTTCAGGGGGTTGGAGTCTATGACGGTGGAGCAGAGGAACAGCTGACAGTTCACATCTTGACCCACAACCAGGAGGGAGAGAGAGCTGCTAGGAATGGCGGAAGTCTTTGAAAACCTCAAAGCCCGCCCCCAGTGACACACCTCCTCCAATAGGGCATACCTTCTAATCCTTCCCAATCAGTTCTACCAACCAGGGGCCAAGTATGCAAACATGTGAGCCAATAGGGGACATTCTCATTTAAACCACAGAATTCTCCAAAATGACTCCTCTGCTTGTTCAATCATTTGCTCCATGGAAATCTATCAATGTTCCCTTCAAGGATTCTGGTGTTATTTGAAATCTATTGAGATAGAAATGGATGGTACAGGTTTTGAAACATATCCCAGGAGTACTATGCGGGTCCTTTGTTGTAAAATGAAGCATGGGTGCATGAAACAGATTGGGGCCACCTGTACCCATCATATACTTCTGCTACACACTATTAACAATGAGTGACAAATTGAACCAATGTCTTCAGCCCTACTTCAACAAGCCCTTCCACCAGGAAACTATCTCCATCAGTCAGTCAGTCAGTCAGTCAGCCACTGTGAAGTCATGTCTAGCATTTCCATCACTTCTATTTTAGCTATTACTTGATAGTCTTCCGATGGTATGGTATAATCCTTTCTGAAAATAGCTTGAGATACAAATTGACACTTGAAGGATTACATAGGACAGTAGTTGAACTTCTTTTTTTTGAGCTTAGAGTTAGCTAGCCATTTGTTGCGTGACCTGTCACAAGTCACTTGTCCACCTACACTCGCTTTCCCATTTATGAACTAGAAATTGATAGCTCCAGGGAAAGATGTGGCTAAAAGGGTGCCTGTGAAATCTGACACACGTCTTGAAAAGCTTGTTATGTGATTGAAATTCATTACTACTGATATCAATCAGCCTCTTTTCCTGATGCATTATTCATTTCAGTTAATTAATATAATTAGTAGATCCCAATAATTTTTTTCACAATGAGCAGAACACCTCTTTTGTCTGCTCTTTTTTTTTTCTTATTGGCAACAATCAACATACATACTTCACTCATGGGAGAAAAAGCAGTGCATTAATTATTATTAGTCACCAAATAGATTCCTTTAGTTTTAAGGACACCACCCCCCCGCCCCCTCACCCCCCCAAGTTCTAGTCTTTGCCACATTTGAGTACAATGGTTGTTGAGAATTGTTCTTACCCATTTCTGTTGATGGAAAGCCAAAAGTCTAAAGTGAGCCTGCGATCATCACTTTCATGCCACATGCAATAATTAATTCACACAGGATCCATCTCTGGGATGGACTGAAAATTCTATTTGGTACAAGGCTTACATACAGACACAACCCGAGGTGGTTTCAAATTTTGACTTGGAATGTAGGCCAAACTGTAGCTTCATCACTTTAACTCAAAGTTAGAAAAGTCTGAGCAAACACACAGCAAAACTCGACAGACTGTCAAGTCCACTTCGAATACTCTCCCTTGCTGTCTCTCTTTGTGTTTCCTCAGGAGCCTCATGCTGTCATGGGTCCCTGTTTTTTCCGCAGCTCTGTCTTCTGCTTGTTCTTTCTGTCTCCCCGTGAAGGCTCATCTATCCCTGTTATACTCAGCACCCGAGAATGGCAGAGCTGGAAAGGATGGTGAACTGAACGGGTTGTAAACGGTGCTTTGGTCTGATGGCGACATTTGTCAGGACTGTCTTCCCATTTCTGCTTGAAATCTCCAAAATCAGAAATTCACAACCTTTGGTAATAACCAATTTCCTTCATCTTTTGATGGCGTTGATTCAAGTTATCTATTTAATGAGAACCTGCTAAGTGTTCATTTCCACCTTTGTTCGCTCACTTGTTGAGGACGAGAAATTAGAAAGCTTAATTAAGGGACCATGGTAATACGGGTTTCCAAGGAAAGGAGGAAAAGTGTTTGGAGAAGCATGAAAGCCAAGCTAGAGGTTATCGGGGCAGCTAACTTTACCCATCTGCTGTGGTCTGAATGCTCATCTCTTACAAACCTTTACCTATAGAGTGATGGTCCTGGGAGGTGGGCTAATGGGGAAAGTCAGTAAATCCTGAGGCCTTGACTTCAGAGTTAGGATTGATGACCTCCTAAAAGAGGTCCTGAGGAGTCTTTCTAAATCCCTTCTACCATGAGAGGACTCAGCAAAAGGGAACCATCTATGAATCAAGAAATGTGCCTTCAACAGACACCACATCCCCGGCACCTTCCTCTCGTACCAGCCTCCAGAGATTGCACAGAGATCCTGCCCGCTAACGGATTAAGGGCATGTGCTGCCTGACTTCTTGTTTACTTAAAATGGCTGGCCTTTTCTCCCTGATCTCCGGGCAAGCTTTATTTATCAAAGCACAAATAAAATATCACCACATTTCAGCACCCCTAGAAGAAGGGAGGGGCTATTTCTTTCCCTGGGTCTCCCCTCACCCACAAAGTATAACTTCCCACTGAGGTATCTCCTCTCAGTCCATTGACCAGAATTGTGTCACATGTGCTTTCCAAAGTAATGTATGAGAAAATGGAAATGGAAGGACCACTGTGACAGGTGTGACCACCTAGCAACATGTAGATGCCTTGAAAAAGGTATGTGTCTGAGTACAGTCGAGGTTCTGCTAAAAAAGGAGAACAGTTGATTTGATTATAATTAGGTGTGATTAGTATGAATAAAGCTCCAAATCAATATTTAAATGTGTAAAGAAATCCAGAGGCAGACAAGCCAGTGTAGCTGATACTAGGCCCCAAGAAGAAGAGAGGAATTCATGTCCATTCTAAGCTTTCTGCCCCTCTGCACAAGCCTTCCATACCACAGTCCCACATACCACATTGCAGCCACCTTCTGGGCCGCAGGATTAGAAAGCAAGACAGAGGATGCAAACCCTGCCTCTCTTTATGTCTTTAAAAACCTTTATTGTTTTAAATTTTGTTAGTTTATTCATTGGCATACAAAAAAAAGCATGATTTAGTATGGCATTTTTGTATATACTTTTTGTTGTTGATTTCTTCCCCCAAGTCCCTTGCCCTGTCCCCCTGCCCACCTCTTGCCGGTCCCCTTACTCTCTCAAGTGTCCCCACTTCCTGCTTTCATGTCAAGTATATTCTACAGTTGTTTATCCCCACCCTAATACATCATTTCCCCTTGCATGGCCCCTTGCTAGTTTTATTAGCTACATTCACACTGACAACATCACCATGATATAGGGGCTGCATAGAAGAGAAAACCTTTGGCTTGTTCCACTTAGCGCAATGATATCCAGTTCTTTCCATTTCTGGCAAATGTCATGATTTCATTCCTCTTTATGGCTGAATAAAATTTCATGGTGCACGTGAACCACATTTTTTTTTTGTCTGTCTGTTAATGGTTGTCTAGGATATTTCTATTTCTTTTCTATTGTGGATGGTGAAGCAATAAACATGATATGCATCTATCTCTGTGGTATGTTGGCTTAGTGTTGCGTGAGTCTGTAACTAGAAGGGACATCGCTGGGCTGTATGGTAGTCCCCCTTTTAGTTCTGTGTGCTGGCTGGTCTTATGTCAATTTGACACACGCTGAGGTCATCTGAAAGGAGGGAACCTCATTTGAGGAAATGCCTCCATGAGATCAGGCTGTAGGCAAGCCTGTAGGACATTTTCTTAATTAGTGATTTATAGGGGAGGGCCCAGCCCATGGTGGATGGTGTCATTCCTAGGCTTGTGGTCCTGGGTTATATAAGAAAACAGGCTGAGAAAGCCATGGAAACAAGCCAGTAAGCAGCACCCCTCCATGACCTCTGCATCAGCTCCAGGTTCCTGCCCTGTTTATGTTCCTGTCCTGACATCCTTCAACGACGAACTATAATATGGAAGTATAAGGCAAATTAACCCTTTCCTCCTCAACTTGTTTTTGTTCATGGTGTTTCATCACAGCAATAGTAACCCTCACTGAGGCATTCTGTGAGAAATCATCACACTAATTTCCACAGTGGCCATACCAGTCTACACCCCACCCGCAGTGAACAGGGGTTCCTTCCTTCCCACATCTTTACCAGCCTCCATTTTAATGTTTTGTTAATGTCTTAGGCAAGATTTCTGCTCATGTTACAAAAGAGGCTGGTCAGTGTCATTTCCAGCTTTTGGGGGGCTTTGTGACCTGGGGGGGGGGGAAACTCTATTGGGAGGCGACAAACAAATGCCTTATGTGACATATGATTGTGTCTGTAGAGTTAGCTAATAGGGTGTTCACTGTCACCATTACCATCCTCCCACAAGCCCCCAAGCCAGAAACCAGTGGTCTAAGGCTGTTTCCTCATATCAACTGGCATATTCAATAGGATGTGGAACCCTGATTTGTTAGTCTGGGAAACACTTAGGGAACCTGCCCGCTGCTTCCGCTGTTGACCAGATCTAATGCTGCCTGGGCTGGCTTTCCTTCCCTTCTCCTTATCTCCACATACATCACACTTCAGCCCTGTCTCCCCATAACCTTGACACTCTTTCTCCAACCCGACTTTGATCTATAGAGACACCAGCAACAGCAGAATACAATTAACCTGCTGGCATGCCAATCAAAATGCTTGATACGCTGACCTCCGACAACCTCTCACTACTCTGTACGCACTCAACACTCAGACCAAATCCTTTTCGACCCGCCCGGGGAACTCTGAATTTTGTGATTTCTGCTTTGATAATACATTGCCAGATGCTGTTAACATCATTTCTCTGTGTTCCCAAAGCTGCCCGATGCCTTCAGCCAACGATATTTCATTGTACTTTCCTGAATTGTGTCTATTCTGAGATACACATGGCTTATTCCACTATGATTTTCTTTCTGTCAATATGTGGGTGGTCTGACAAACAGTTTGAACTTGTGATAGCTACCTAAAGAGAGGTGAGTTATATTACCGGTCAGATCTTAAAGAAGGAAGGAGAAATAACTCATGGACTTAAAAATACAGGCACGCCGGGCGGTGGTGGCGCACGGCCGGGTGGTGGTGGCGCACGCCTTTAATCCCAGCACTCGGGAGGCAGAGCCAGGTGGATCTCTGTGAGTTCGAGGCCAGCCTGGTCTCCAAAGCGAGTACCAGGAAAGGCGCAAAGCTACACAGAGAAACCCTGTCTCGAAAAACCAAAAAAAAAAAAAAAAAAAAAAAAAAATACAGGCACACAGCAAGCTCAAAGTATCTTCAAGGTGATCATGGAAAAACCAAATAGTAGAAACCATTTAGTAACTAGGGATTGGGGAAAAGTCTTTTGGTAGACGAGACGCACCAAAAATATTACTGCAGAGAAGCTGACCCAGGCACCATCATTTAAGCTGGAAGATGTATGAGTTGTGCCCACCGCATGGCTCCTGGAGTTGAAAAAAAAAAAAGCAGCCAGAGTAGGTTGCTGTAAGTATATTCACCCAGTTTATGCTGCAAAAGCATACAGGCGTAGTTAGTATCTTCACAACTAGGAATGTATACTATGTCTGTGTACTTCAGGCAGAAACAGGTTCATTTATTTATTTGCTTTCTTATGTTTTAAGGAGTCAGAGCCACTTGTGGCCTAGGTTGGCCTGGAACTCACCATGAAGCTGAGGCTGCCCTGAAACCGATCCTCGAGCCTGGCCCTCCCCCATGCTGGGATTACAGGTGTGCTCCACACCTGGTTGGATGCAGCTTCATCACACAGCTCCTCCAGCTCATGGGCCCCGTCCATGCAGGTCCTTCCTCAGGTTCACACGCCATGGCTGTGGCTGTAACTGAAAAGAATTTAAAAGCAGCAGAAAACTGGAAAAGGAGGCATGTTAGTGGCAGGCAATCCAGAGCTCCTAGTTGAACACTGATGAGTTTCCTGGTTATGAACCTTCTGCAAGTGATACTTTCAAGTCTGTGTGGTGTTTGCTTGTTGTTTGTTTTGATCTCTCCACACTGTAACTGTCTCCCAGTCTTTCCTGGATGTTCATGACTTCAGTCTTGGGAAAAACCACAAACCAAGTATTTTATAAAATGCCCTTCAGTTTGAGTCCATCTGGTGTTTCCTCAGGGTTCAACTCAGCTAATCAATTTTGAGCAGGCTTCTAGAAGTACTGACGTGCTCATTACGTCTATACGTGGCTTTCCTTGGTCTTACTAGTTACGCTAACTTCCATCAAACCTGAGATGGTACCGAGGAACCAAGCAACACATGTACTCACAACTTCTGGGGTCTTGCTGGTCCTGGGACAGAGTGAAGTGTACACATACACACGTCTGTATTTTATCTCCTACATGGGAGTTCACAATTCTTCTATCCAGTTCAGCACTGTATAGCTCATTTTAGCTGTCTCCTTACCGTATCATAATTCTGTGCTGAGACAGTTGGGACCCTGACTACTGAAATTTCAGTTTATCTACTCATTGGATTGGTTGTTCCCTTCATGTAACCAGTCTCTATCCTTTCTGTCACCACCTTCTATCGCCACTGCATAGACTTGCCCCACATCTATGTGTACTGAACCATATATTGGCTTCTTCTTCTTGCCTTCCTTGCTGGATACCATATTCTGGGCAACCGTTAACAACATGTGACGTCTTACCTCATACTCTGACTGCTTTTTTTTTCTAGTCTGTTCTCTCACTTCCTGGCTAATCTTGCCATATTTCCTAGTTTGGACAATCGACACATAGTCATTTCTCCTTGGTCTCTTCTGTGCTCTGTCTCCCACATGTTAGGATGCTATTACCTGCCTAGACACTATCCTTGCTTGTCCTAACTACTTGGTTTGGGACTAATTTATATAGGAAATCTGGAGAGAGGGAGGAAGGTATGAAAGGAGGTACTTTTCAGTTTTATAAAATAAGATTGTTTGCATTCCCATAAACTTATGAAGATAAGATGATTGCAGGACACTGTCTCTTCACTCCAGCTCCCCTCTGTCACTAGTCATCATGTGCTGAGTGGCAATGCAGTGACCATAACCATTTAGGAATATAGCTAAGAAGTTGAGTTGGCCGGGCGGTGGTGGCACATGCCTTTAATCCCAGCACTCGGGAGACAGAGACCGGCGGAGCTCTGTGAGTTCGAGGCCAGCCTGGGCTACCAAGTGAGTTCCAGGAAAGGCGCAAAGCTACACAGAGAAACCCTGTCTCGAAAAACCAAAAAAAAAAAAAAAAAAAAAAAAAAGAAGTTGAGTTGGAGTTATATTTGGTTTAGATAGACGGGGACATAGATAAGACACCTAACTTTATTTTGCAAAAAGGAAGGCACTTGAGTGCCTGTCCTTGCCCACGTGAAACAAATCATTTTTGTTACAACTTGTCACTGAACATTGGCCATCCAAGGTTGGGACAAGCAGCTTTTTTTTTTTTTTTTAGTTTTTCAAGACAGGGTTTCTTTGTGTAGCTTTGCACCTTTCCTGGAACTCACTTGGTAGACCAGGCTGGCCTTGAACTCACAGAGATCCGCCTGGCTCTGCCTCCCAAGTGCTGGGATTAAAGGCGTGCGCCACCACCGCCCGGTGACAAGCAGCTTTTTTAAAGGGCGGAGGCAAAGATCTTATTATCAAGATTACTAATTTTCTTGCAGAATACACTGTGAGCAGCTTATTCCTCGATGCTGCTGGAGGGAAGGTGGGCCCCACTGTTCTTGAGGTTGCTGCTTGCTTTGATATTTCCTAAGCTATGTTTTTCTCTCCTATGTAGAATAGTTAAATACACACAACAACTTGGATTTGGTTTTGCCTTGATGTTGTGATCTTCTCCATCTACTTACACAGCCATGGAGGCTGCGCAACATAGGTGCAAAGGAGATGTGAAGGGGTTATCCACACACGGAGTTCAAAAATCACACATTCACATATGACCATGTCAGTAGAGCGAGTGAGAAATATAGATTTCCGATTCGAATATATAAAAAGACATCTCCTTTTATTGTATTTCAATATGTTTATTAAGGAAGGATAAGCTATTCAGATCAAATGAAACATGCTGGCGAGATGGCTATGTGGGTAAACATGCTTGCTACCAAGGCTGACAACCTGGGTTTGCTCCCCAGAACGTGCATAGAAGGATAGAACCAACTCCCCTTGGTTGTCCTTTGACCTCTGTACCTATACCATGGCATGCATGTACCCATACACACAGACACACACAGACACACATTCTGGCAATAAAAAGCAACATTTAATTCATAAGAGAGCATAAGTGCTGAATACAATTAATAGAAAGCATTTGAGTATTGTTTAATGATACGATTAACCGAGAAGAGTGAAGCACATGAGTTTAGCGAGGAAAAATAGATTTCTTGCTGATTTGACCAAATGACTGACATTAAGAATGATAAAATAAAATTTATGATATGCCACTGTAATGAAAACATTAATAACAGCAGGCTAATGATATAATTAATTCAGAGAGAATTGAAGGTTATCCTCTGTTTTAAAAAAAAAAAAACTTGAGCTACAGTAAAATCTTACTGCTCAAACATAAAAGGCGATTGGTAGATATTTTCCAGATTTGTTGTGTATTCCTAAAATTTTGTACAACACCGCTAGCAGAGAGCTGTGACTCTTTGTTAGTAGAATGTATTTTTCTAAGTTGGTAATAATAAAAGTACAATTTTAACCAACCTACCTGTTGCCACATGAAGAGACTATGAATGAATATATTCCTCAAAAATACTTGGGGGTTGGGATTATAGAATTCTCTCAGGTAGCTAGTAAATGCAGTGGTTAGTTATATACCAGTATATCACTAGTTGTGCTAGTTAACGCAGTTCATCTTATTTCCCTGGAAATGTGTGTGTGTGTGTGTGTGTGTGTGTGTGTGTGTGTGTGTGTGTGTGTGTCTTATCTGTTATAAAGCACAGAGGTGGTCACATTCCACCCTGTCCCCCATTGGTCACGGGTCCGTGAAGTCAGGCAGGGTTATGGGGGTAGGATTTGGCAAGCACAGGTGAGCGGGTGGATTTAGGAAAGAGTTGTAACGTTACACAAGGGTGTGAAGCTGCAGGACACACAGCTGTCAGTAACCAGAGATAGCGTGCTGCTTTCTTTGTTCTCCACCTGCTTAGATTTCCAGGTCTTTCCCTGGCCTCCCTTTTGTGCCTGTAATTCAACCCTCCCAGCAGATGCCTGTTGCTGGAGAAATACTTGTGTTTTCTAAAGCTGTTGTTAAGGTGTGGAGAGAAAGAAGGCTCCACCACGCTCGGGGGGCGTCTAACTTGCCTTTGTGTTGTTCCTCAAGGGATGGGATCCTTTTGATGAGAATTTCCTTTCATTTCCTGATCTTATCACCACCTGTTAACTTCCTTTCCCTTACACAGGCAATAAGCTTTTTTCTCTGCTTACTTGACCTTTCTATGTGACGTGTACTGATTCCTCTTTAATGTGTAGCATCTTTGCTGTGTTTTCTGTCTGAGCTCTCTTGCACCGCTTACCCACAATGCATAGGTGACCGCCAAGCACCGCTCCAGACCTGCCTGCTGCAGTCCTCCTGTGTTCTTGTCATCGGTTCATGTGCAGGCCTACAAGCACAAACCCATTCCTGTGTTAACACTGGCCTTTGATTCATATTGTCTCCTAGGCTGGGATTGTCGTTATGCCCAGGAGTCATCTGCCTAATGCCTTCTGCAAAATTATCTGGGACCTCCCTCACTCCTGGGCAACAGGCTTTTGACATTATGGATGTGATCTGTGTTTGTTCAAATGGAGGTAGCCCCTTCTCCCTGTGTGGATTCGTTATTGCCTGCTGCTTACACAAAATATTCATTCATGCACTGGTGTGTTTAGTAAACCATAACCAAGTACTTCCTGCATATTAACCACTTTTAAGACATTGGGAAGGCAAAAATGCATTCTAATGGGTCTTTGTCCATCAAAAGTTCTTTCTATAATTTTAGAGGAGCATTGACTAGTGTTCACTTTCTGGTGTCCATGAAGAGTTCTCTCTGTAATTATAGAGTAATGGAAACTTAGGGACATTGAATAATGTCCCCCTTCCAATGCTGCTCATAGGTCAGGAGGTATTGTCAAATGACCTCAAAGCACGTTTGAAATTTTCTGGGACAGAGGGTCAGGTAATGCAAATTTCCTACAATTTTCTCTATTTTCATTAGAAATACACATTGTTCCTTGCAGGAAATGGAAAGGCTAGCGCAACCAAGAAGTGCCACCGGCAAGAGAAGGGGCGCCAATGCCATAGGTAACCCCTGTTGAGTTCCAAGAGAGGCCAGGCCAGCACAAGGCAGAAGCACATCCCTACCCGGCCCCAGGCCCAGGTCCAGAGCTGGTAGAAATAGCTGCAAACACTTGAAAGTGACCTTCACAGAGAAATGAGAGAGAAAGAGAGAGAGAGGGGGTGGGGGCAGGGACATCAGGCCCCAGCTTTAGAGAATCGGCGTCGCTGACGAAACCCCAGGAGGAGGATTCCAAAGGTCGAGCAGTAGCCACAGCTTCCAGACTCCTGAGAATTTCCCTCAGCAAACAGGCCTTTGACATCAGCGCTGGCCGCTTCAGGAAGAGCCAACGACTTGTCCCTGGATTCAGAAGGAAACCGAAGGGTCTTGACTTGGAGCACAGGAGGGTGACAGGGTTCAGAATGACTGCTCTGGGCATGGTCAGGAACTGCTGACCTCCTGGAGTTCTTGTGTTTCCTAGAGCCACAGACTGCTGTCTTTCCTGTTACACTGTAGTAAAGGAGACACCTGCTCAGTATGCAGAAATGTAGGCGTACCTAACGTTGTGAGTGCGTCCACATGCCTGATCCCTTGCTGGACTCCGCTTTAGCCCATTCTCTTTACAGTTCTTTCCAGTGAGGGTTGTGATTCCTGTTTTATAGCCGAGGAACTCTAATTCAGAGACAAGATCTGTACTTTCTGCAGGATACCAGGAAGAAAACTCGTGTTTCGTGCTGGGTGTCTGACTCACTCGGCGAGGCTGCTTCAAGTTCTCTACCTCGTTGGAGCTCTGCTTGTATAAAATAGATTTTGAAGCAATCCGGGGCCCCTTTCCCTCCTCACGGTGCCCAGGAGACACCAACATGGGCACTTAAAGTTTTTATAGCTATTACTTACTTTGTCATCTCCGGGGGAAGCTATGGGATGTGGATTGGACTCCAGGGAATTGCTGGAAGTACCACTCGATGACCTTGCCCACTTCAGATAATTCTCTTGTTTTATGTTGTGAGGGTTGAGGAGGGCTATGTCTGTGTATACAAAGAGCTATATCTGGCCTGCAACCCGAAGGTCTGTGGCAGAGGGGGTGGGGTTTTATTTGGACACAGGTAGAAACAGAAATATACTCATCTCCAATGCTTTTATTGTATCATGTCTTGCAAGATGCCTGTCCAGGATGACGTGAGTGGGTTGCTCATTATAACAGTGAAGTTGCAAGGAGCTCTTGATCTTACATTGTACTTCTTGATGGATGCTGTCTGCCCCTAACTGGCTTAAGCAGTTGAAGTAAAAGCATCTTTCAGTGTTTCTGGCGTTTGCCCTGACTCCTGGGGGGACTCATTAAGCATCATCACTTCTGAAATGCGATGGGAATGAAAGGACAGTGGAGAGGTAGGCTTTCTGAGTTAAAGGTACTTTCATACAGAACCTGTTTCCCAGGCCGCATCAGCCTCGGGAGACTTGGGAAGCTAGGAAGCAGCAGAATCAAGAGATTCAACCAAAGAATGCATGTCCAATTTGGCCCCATGAACTATGGGAAGTTCCAGCCCCACTCCGGCAACCCAGGCTCTTGGACAGTGAAGGGAATCCTCAGAAGGGAATTACTACTCGACCTATATTTCCAGCTGCGGGGGAGCCTCTGCCCTCCCCCTTTCTAGGGACACTTGCTATGGCATCACACTCTTGTGACACCATAGAACCAGGTGGCCATGGTCCTTCCCAAGGAATCATACAGTAGCAGATATGGGGACCCCAGGTGTCTGGTCTTGGTGACTATTGTTTTGTGTAAGTACTGCTTTTGTGTAAGTAAATTCATTTAGAATTTCTGAGTGAATGTGTATTGGTGACATGGGCAGAGCCATGTCAAGGACCCCATTGCTTTAGACTCACAGGGACTGGAAACACCTTCCTCCGGTCGAAGTACAGGTGTTTACAAATGATTGACCAGTGCACGCAAAAACCAGCAACAGCTTCCTCCTCCTGGGTGTTTACAGCCTGAGATTGCTTGCCTACAGAGATATCCCACCAAGACTTGCTTGCTCTCCCTCCCTATGCTGTCCATGAAAAATCGCCCTGAGATCCCAGGTTGTTTCTTAGTGGGTGCACCTTCATCAGGCTGCACATGGCTCCCCCGATTCCAGCTGTGTGCACTTGTGTCTGTATGTCTGTCCTTTCTTCTTTCCACCTTCATCTGAGTCAGGCTCCCAGGACCAAGCCGTGCCAGATGTAGTGTTCTAGCAAATAATTGCCAGCCCCCAGGACTGAACCGCTGGTCCTCTGACACGGTGTGAACTATCGGGATCTGCAGAGGCCTCGCAGATGCTAGATGTCACCCTAGAACCCTTCTGCACACCAGCCCCCATTGGTCATTGAAACACTAAGTTTTTTTTTTTTTTTTTTTTTTTTTTTTTTTTTTTTGGTTTTCGAGACAGGGTTTCTCTGTGTAGCTTTGCGCCTTTCCTGGGACTCACTTGGTAGCCCAGGCTGGCCTCGAACTCACAGAGATCCGCCTGGCTCTGCCTCCCGAGTGCTGGGATTAAAGGCGTGCGCCACCACCACCCGGCTGAAACACTGAGTTTTAAGACACGTCTGAGCACACCTGCCGTTTGCTCGGCAGTCATACTGTGCTCTCACTGTCCACATCCTTGTCACAGGTAACTTCGCAGTTCTCAGGTTTTATGGCAGAATTGCTTTTGGAAAGCCATTTCATGCCTCAATATTTATTTTTAAAACATTTATTTATTTTTATAAATTTTAATATATAAAAACTCTCCAAATGAATTAAAAAAAAATCACCCAGCGAAATTAACTAGACCCAAAGTACATACAATTTAATGAACTTATATACAGTTAGAATGGGCAATTTAATTTTAATTGCCAACTAAAATAGTCTTTAAATTATTCAAGCAACTAACCCTTGCTTTTAAAGCTATTGGACAGGATTACCTAGTTTAAACTAAGTGCCATTTCTTTCTATTTATGAAAAAAATGCCTGGAGAATTGTAGATAAACATGGCTATCAGCCAGGATGGAGCAATATATTTCAAGACTCTCTTCAACTTTGAAACAAACTCTATTACAGATTCTAAGCTGAGGATTTCCCCAAGGTCTACCTGAAGGGACTGGTGTTATTCTCATCGTGGTCATAACGAAAATTTGAGGTGACATAAATACTTTTGAATTTGTTTGCAAGTCCCATTAGGAGCAGGTCAACGTAAACTTCGGTTGTTATTTGCTATATCCTTTACACTCCTCCAAAGAAAGAGAGGAAGGCATGTTTAGAATTGTAGTTCCTTAATGTTTACTTGGTTTTTAATTTGGGGCATTTTAAGGAGTCTACTTCAATCTGTGAAATATTTAGCTCAAATAGCTGGACTCTTGAATGCATAATCTGCATTGTTATAATGTGGCTAATCTTGGGTAAGCTTGTAATATGTTGCTTAGACAAAGAAAGCATAATCTTCTTATTTCTTATCCCCAAGGAAAAGGCTGTGCATGCGTAATCAGAAAAATCCTGGCTAATAACTAAACCAGGGGTCACCATGCTTCATGATAGCGTGAACTTTCCTTACACTCATTTGCTGTTTCCTGTGGTTCTTTATTCTCTTAATTTGGGATCTTGAAATAAGTGTGTAGAAAGGAGATGTCTTGTACCAGCTTTTTCTTGAGTTTAATTTTTATTTGACATAGACCTAAAGGGAAGCATCCGGGCACCTTCTTCTTGCTTACTGAATATAGGCAAGCTCAATAGGGAGAAAGGACAATCGCTCAGCACTTTGAAGCTCAGAAGCTTTGCCTGACTCCAAGAGTCAGATTATCACTGACGGATAGAGGCAGACTCAGCAAGTTGGAGGCACACTGACCAGGCACACAGGTGATCTATTGCTTCTCGCTAGAGTAGCCTTTCACCAAATAATTGTTCAAATCATTTGAAAACTCAGCAGCATTTGCTTGGGGGAAGAGATAGATGTTAAAATAGTGTTTGCTGCTACTGCTCTCAGTGACCACCTTCCAAGATGTGGGACAAGAGACAGGAATCTGTCCTTACCTAAGTCTACCTCAGCTTCTCTGTGAGCATTTCATTGTATTTAAGCCTCTAAGGTCTGCCCTCCCATGAAGTCAAGTGTTTTTCCCCTGCTCATCCGAAGAATACCAGATCTGTTTCAAATGTGAACTTGTCTGAATGAGTCTTCAAAGACAAGACTGTCTGGTCTTCACTCGCACCTTCCAGGGGAATTTTCAATTTTGAACCTCCATCTTTTTTTTTTTCTCAAGCTGACTTTAGGGCACCAACCTTGTTGTGACTTAAATATGAAATGCTCCCCTGATGGGTTCATGTTTTGAAACCTTGGTTGCTAGTTAGCAGTGTTGTAGTCGGAGATTGTAGAAAATTTAGGAGATTGGGCCTAGCTGGGACAATCCCCTACAGGTAACTTATCCTTGCCTCTTCCTGCCTATTCTCTCTGCTTCCTGTCCACCATGATATGAACAGTTTCTGCCACACATGCAGCCAAACAACCATGGTCAGAGTCCTCTGAGACCACATGCCAACACGAATCCTTCCCCACTTAGGTCGTTCCTGGCAAGCTCTTTGCGAGAGCAAAGAACATCTAACCCCATCTCTGAGAATTTGCTACCCGGATGTACAAGGTGCCATCACCATTTACTTC
Source organism: Peromyscus californicus insignis (assembly GCF_007827085.1). Lineage (NCBI taxonomy): Eukaryota > Metazoa > Chordata > Mammalia > Rodentia > Cricetidae > Peromyscus > Peromyscus californicus. The sequence goes on from NW_026294535.1 coordinate 36,266,891, forward strand.
CGTGCTAAGTGCCTTCATTCCTAGCAACAGCAAAACAAAAAAACATGTGTGGTTTCTCATCTCCTTTCCCCGTACACTTCTTGGTTTAAAAATAAGACATTAAGTTGGAGGATAGGAGAAAGTAGAGAATATGTTTGTTTTTCCAGAACTCCTCTTAGCTGGGCCTTGGCTGTATACCTTCTGAGAACCTGGGCCTGTGTGTACAGTGTTCACGCAACGTACCCTGCATGTTTCTGCTCAGTTTCCTCTAAGCAGAACCTGGTTTCAAAGCTCTGATGTGAGGTTTGCTATGACCCTGGGATTTAAAATGGTCTCGTCACCTGTGAACGTTGCCTCTGGCTTTTACCCGGCTCTCCTTTTCCCCTTTTCTCATGGCATAGTCACTTTGTCACTTTTTCATTTACGTGATCCTTTTATTCAAACAGGTCTGATTATTTAGCCTGTGTATTATTTGCTTCCTATTTCTGTCTGCTGTATCTAGAGATGTGTCTGAGAACATGAGAACCATGCCTTGGCTACCTAAGTGTTGAGCGCACATTTGTTGAATGAATACTCAAGCTTTCTTCACTGAATCCCCTGAGCAGAAATTACTTGAGGGCTTGATACTTAAGCAAGACTCACATCTATGCTAACATCTGTCTTTATTGCCATTAATGAAACTTCTAGAATTTGCTCATCAGTTTTTAGATCTACGCAAAGAGAGGTACAATGTCTAAAACAGCTGACCATTTGACAGTGGTCCAAAACCCATTACTGCAAATAGATTCAGAGTAGAAATTTGTATGATGGAAATGTCTAAATCTAGCCAGTGGCCCATTTATTTTAAATTAGGCTCTTATCTACAAAATCCTATTACAGCAAAGTGATTTAAACAGATTCTCATGTCCTCTCTTTAATGTGACTTAACCTGTATGTCAAGAAGATTTCAATTAAATATTTTGATGAGGAATCTGCATTTTTTTTCCTTTTTTTTGATCATAAGAGTCATTTTAGTTGAGTGGTGGTGGCACACACCTTTAATCCCAGCACTCGGGAGACAGAGGCAGGTGGATCTCTGTGAGTTCGAGACCAGCCTGGTCTACAGAGGGAGGTCCAGGCAGTCAGAGCTACACAGAGAAAGCCTGTCTCGAAACCAAACAAGAGCAACAAGAAGAGTTGTTTTTAAACAAATGGCACATTTCATAAAGTCTTCCTTATCAACCCCCCAATTGTGTCTTTCTCTTCTTAAAGTGTCTTCGGCAGTGATGGATACAAGGCCTGAAGTTTTCCACTTTTATATTCATGTGCCCTCAATGGGCAGAACTCACACACTTCAATACACTCACAATGTGATTTAGAACACCAGCCTATCCTTTTCCTAACAACATTTGAAGCTTACAGGTACCCGCCCCCCTCAGAGATAAATACAATGAATTTGATAACAGTGAATATTACTGAATCAAAGAAGCTCCTCTTCAGTGCTGTGAGGCATGGTTTTTTTTTCTTTTTATTAAAATTCTGATGTCTTCCTGAGAGTTTCTATTCCTGTGATGAAACACCATGACCAAAAGCAACTTGGGGAGGAAAGGGTTTATTTGACTTACACTTCAGCATTGCTATTCATCATCAAAGGCAGTCAGGACAGGAACTCAAACAGAACAGGACCCCGGAGGCAGGAGCTGATGCAGAGGCCATAGAGAGAGGTGCTGCTTACTGGCTTGGTCCTCATGGCTTGCTCAACCAGATTTCTTATAGAACTGAGGACCACCAACCCAGGGGTGAGGCCACCCCATAACAGACTGGACACTTCCCTATCGATTGCTAATTAGGAGAATGCTTCACGGGCTTGCTTTCCTAATCTTATAGAGGCTTCTTTTTAATTGAGGAGGTTTTTTTTTTTCTCTCTTAAGTGACTTTAGCTTGTGTCAAGTTGACAGAAAACTAGCCAGGACGTTTAGTTTGTCTTATTTTGTTCACGATGAGTCATTGCGATTTGTAACAGCTGACTTGAAACATAAAAGGATGGAGACTGCATTTTCCAATACAGAAACTAAACAGGTTTTCTAATAGTTCCGGGAATCAGATACATGTCAGTTGGGATCCTGGACCCACCTCTCCTTACCTGAACTTACATTAAGCATGTTTTACAGCTATTCTGAGACATCGGCTCTTCACTCACGAAACGAGGCTGTTGGTACCCAGGGCACAGTCATCACTAGTGATGCAGCCTGAGACAGTGGCTGACATGTGCAAGCAATGAATCCTCCTCCCCACCACCTGTAGGTGTTGACGGACACTTCACTGTAAGCCTTAACTAAATCAGGATGCTGCTTTCCCCGATGTGTCAAATTTATTTCATTTGGAATTTTCAGAGAAATACAAAGCTCAAATCTCTTGTAATTGTGTTTGATCCATTACTTTTATTGGAAGACATCATGTAGAAATGGCATCGTCCTAATAATATCCAGGTCACTAAATCTTTGTTACACTGGGCTGAGCTTTGTCTGACATTTCAGGAGACTTAAAGATCATCCTTGATCTTCGTTAAGCTAAGTGATGTGTGTAATAGTTCCTAGCTGCTGTTGGTTGAATTGTAGCCCTCGGAAAATGTTAAGCCCCAATCCCCAGGACTTGTGAATGTGACTTTATTAAGAACCAGAGTCTTTGTAGAGAATCAAGTTAGGATGCAGCTGTCGGGGTAGGCTGCATTTCAGTATCACTGGGTCCTTACGAAGAGGGAGCAATTTGAACACAGACACACATATGCATATGCTATGTGAGGATGAAGGCAGGGGTAGGAGTTTTATTTCCATTTGTCAAGGAATGTCTAAGGAGGTGGAATGGAGTTTGCTCCCAGCTTGAGAAGGGAACAAACCTCTGGCCCCTTGATCTGAAAGGCCTTTGAGCCTTTCTGTGACTTAAGCCCCTGGTTCTGCTTCCTTATGCAGCTGTAGCTTACCAGGGCACTCACCCACCATGGGGGATGAGGGCGGGGTGTTCAGGGAGGAGTGGGCAGTGTAAGCACATCCTGGTGTTCTCTGTCCAGTCATCATGTTCGTAGGTGCTGGGTCCTGCCAGGGTCTCAGAGTTTAAAATGTTCATTTCACAGAAGTGGAGAAACAAGATGTACAGGAGGAGGGAGATGGAGGAGAAGGAAGGGGATGGGTAGGGGTGAGGGGAGAGGGAGGGAAAGGAGGATCAGCGAACTTGCCGAAATGCTGCTGAGAAGGGGGTGACAGCCGGCCGAGAGGTTTTTGAGTGCTTTCCCCTCTTCTGCGCGGCACCAGGAGTCTTCCCATCACCGGAAAATAATCTTTTTCTCTTTACCTCGAGGAAGAAAGCTTTAAGCATTCATCCTTCCTGCTGGGCTGCGTGGATCTGGTGGCAGTTAAGCGATTGCTACCGTTGGCCCCTCTGGCCACCCTTAACCTGTAAAGTACCAGCTGGGGTTGAAGGAGGATTCATCATTTCCCACGTCCCCACCCCATCGCAAACCCTAGTCAGGCCCTTTTCTGGCTAATGAGGCCCGCAGAGCCACCAGCTGCCACTGCTTATCCTTGAATCAACCAAAGTGGCAGCAGGTAGCACCCATCTGCCACGGGCACGCACAATTTGGGAGTGCTAGGAAATGTAGTTACCAGTAGTCACCAGCAGTTGATGAAGCACAATGCTAAGCATTTTGCATACCTACATCTAAACATTATTAGTGCTTGTGGGGTGTGTGTGTGTGTGTGTGTGAGAGAGAGAGAGAGAGAGAGAGAGAGAGAGAGAGAGAGAGAGAGAGAGAGAGAGAGAGACAGAGACAGAGACAGAGAGACAGAGAGACAGAGAGACAGAGAGACAGAGACAGAGCAGATCCGGCACATCTATTTCATGTTCAGAACTGACTGAGGAGTTGCAGTCATGTCCTGCGTGCACAACCTGCTTTTGAAGTTTGGCCTCGTGGCCATGCCTAATCTCAGGAGTCAGGGATTTTCCATCTCACTGATGCCGTACAACCCCAAGGAAGAGGAGAGTGGATTTGGTCAACAATTAGTCATTTCTCCCTCAAAGATGAAAAACTAGTAATCACTGTGATGTGCGGCCAAATTGCTCCCCAACCTTGCTTCCCTGCTGAGCACTTTGTTTGGATGATTTCAGAAAAGGCTAAATGTAATTGCAGAGGAGAAACCTCACAATTTTGTAAGGCCGACTCACTCATTCATGGAGCAATGCTCATCTCTTCCTGGAATGGAGGCGTTAAGGACTATCATGCTTGTTTTAATTATTGCAATTCATAATCAAATGCACTTTCCCCCCCTGCTTTGCAAACAGGTACAAATGAATTCCTGTCCACGAGTTTTCCCCATCTATCCTCTTCACCTGTAATGTGGTATTGGGGATGGGAGTGGATGAAAAGGTACACTACAGAGCCCTCCCGAAGACACAGCCAGGCATTTCCTCATCCCCTTTTCTCCTTTAGAGGATTATAGGAAAAGGTATGGTTCAGAATCTCTGCTAGTTTTGCTTGGGGGATGTTGTGAGGTCCAAGCTTCAATGCCAGGAAAGGAGGAGAGTTCCAGGAGGTTGCAGAGGATTCTGAGAAATCCAGGCAGGTCCAACAAACGTCTTATTCACCAGCACTTAGGCCACTGGGCAGGCAGATGCCTTCAGGCACCCAGGTACATGCCAGTCATAAGGACTGCACCCAGGTAGGCAGATCCCTAGCACACAAGTCACGTACAGGTAGGCGCACATGCTTACAGACCAACACAGACACACATACACACAGGCTGACTGGCAAAGGTAAAGGCCTGTGATTTCAAGGTCATATTTATACAGAAGTACACAACACAAAAGTGACTCTACCAGAAATAGCTATATAACAGATTACATCACTGTTTACATTTGCATTTTCTGGATATCCAGTGTTAGCCATTTTGTGCTAACTCAGAGTCTTGTCTCCATTCCGCCCGGCATCAGTGATGTTTGCCCATGCCAAATATTCAAACCAGTTCCATGTTGTCTAAACATAAACTGACCCTCTGTTCCCAACAGATTCACACAGTAGCAAGAAAGGTCAGGGAGACAGTTTTCAGCTTTCTTTGAAGATTATGTTACCCCAAATGCCCCTTTGTAGCCAGGCATGGTGGTGCATGCCCAGGCAGGTGGATCTCTGTGAGTTCAAGGTCAGCCTGGTCTGCAGAGTAAGTTCCAGGACAGCAAGAGCTACACAGAAAAACAAAACAAAACAAATCAAAATTCAAACCAAAACAAAAAAGTCCCTCTGTGGAGATTTCCCCGAAGACTTGAAGAAGGGTTTTTTACAGGGATGTAGACGGTGTAAATTGATGGTTGGTTGAATAGCCACTTGGCAAATACTTGCTGTTGTTGGTGTTGATATTTTTGCAAGATTATTCACTGTTAGAGAAAGGGAAGTTTGTCCTCAGGTTTACAGAATCCCCACCACTGAACAATATTGATTGTTACTTTCCTTTCCTCTGAAACTGGAGCTTAGCTTCAAAGGCATTTTTTTCAAAACATATATTTTGCTAACTGTATATAACTCCGCGTGTCATTTCCTCCAGAAAACTTATTTCTAAAGTGGTATTTTTGTCTGAGCTCTGTGATGGTGAGACCATCAGGACACGGGAGCAAAGTCTGCCTTCTGATAGGATTTCTATCGCGTACCAAAAGTCCTGGGATTCTGATAGCATCTTTCATAAAAGCACTCAGAGCATCTTTTCAGATGATAAGCCCCTTCTTTCATTCTGTCCTCCACTCCCACAGCAAACAGCAATGCTCAGGACACAGTTTTTTTTTTTTCCTTCCAAGAATCTCCCACAAACAGCAGAATCCATTTCATTTTCGCCTAAACCACCCCAGCTAATGGTCCACTTCCCCTTTTGCCAAGGTCAATCTGTGTCAATGAAAAGGTTGGTTTTTGTGACTTCCGACTGGGGTACTTGGGTGCGAGCAGGGGACCCAGGATCCTGCGTAATTGCTCAGGGAGTGGTGGATCTATTGGTCAGAAACCCAGGAAGCTTGAAAGATCTAGCAGGATAAAAAAGAAAAGGGGAACATGGACCCTTCATTTGTACCTTCTCTGCACCTCTCACTTCCAAGGGCAAGAGATGGACCTGTGCTCCGTTATGAGAAGGAATTGTCATTCGTCCAGTACACCAACAAACCAGACATGCCACATACATGGGAAGAACAAATAAATTCTGACCAGACATGCCACATACATGGGAAGAACAAATAAATTCTGAAAACAAGCTGCAGTGTTCTCTAGAGGAGAATCTTGGGTCTCTAGAACCAAGTGTGCGTGCGTGCGTGCATGCGTGTGCGTGCGTGCATGCGCGTGTGTGTGTGTGTGTGTGTGTGTGTGTGTGTGTATCCAGGCATGTATGTATGTATATCAGACTTACCAAGTGGCATTCACAATCAGAGACTGACTTTGTAGACTGGCTTACATGACCCAAAGCTGAGCAGTCCCCCATTACAGCTATCTCTTAGGCCACAGAGCCAGGAAGACCAACTGCTCAATTCAAGAATCTAGGGACTTTAGAATAGTGGAGACCGGTGACGTAGGCCCCAGTCCTAGACTGAAGACCATCTCTCGGTCGGTGGTTGCTGCTGGGAATCAATTGTGGAAGGCTGAAGAAGCTGGAGCCCGTTGAGTGATGGCAGCAATAATAGCCACACAGTTGTTCAGAAAGCGTTCAGATGTTCATGCTGCAGCCTCTTCATCTATATTTGTTCCACCCAGATCCTCAGCCTGTTAGATCTGGACCAGGTCTTTCCCCTTTGTTACCATCCCTCGGTTGCATGCTGATTGTCTCTGGAAAAGTCTCACAGCACACTCAGAAGTATGTTTCACTTATCTCCTGGGCAACCCTTCATACCATCATGATGACAATCAAAATCAACCATCCTGTTTGGGTACTTACCGGGACTTAAAACGTCCTTCTTTCCCAGCGGGGTTTGTGATTTCATCCAGACGTCTGATGTATTGATAGGACTTATCGAAAGCTAAGCAACCCGATTCCCTCTGGAGTGTGTCGGGCTATTTTTCACCATCACGCTTGTTTGTGTCTATCTAGGGTGTTCTCCAACAGCTCATGGGTATGATGCTTATGGGAGCTCTCTGGTTGAACCTTGACTGTACCATGTGGGCCTTTGCTCATTCCTCGATTCTTCACAGAAGCTCTAAGAGCCAAGTTCTACTTCAAGCCCATTTTACAAATGGGCCTTAGAAAGGTTGCAGTGCCCAAGCTGATCCAGTGGCCAGTGATGGAAACCACCTCTCTGGTCCTAGACGATCTGCCTCCAGAGCGTGGATGCTAAACCAACCATTATATTAGCTCAATGGCTTTTAGGGAATGAATCCAAGTGACCGAGAAGCAGCAGTGTTAGAACTAAGACTATTTCTCCACTCTTTCTTGTTTTGGATTCCTGCTGTTTGGGGGAGCTCTTGGGCTGTAGGCTCCAGGCAGACTTCTCTGCATGCTCCTCTGTGCCTGTGGTTTCCCCCGACTGCAGTTGCTTAGAAATCAACCTTGTTCCAAGGTCACACTCAGGACTTAAAGCCTTTAATTTCCTGCAAGTTGACATTTTACTGTTTCATAGTCCCTAAGCCTCCTACGGCTTTTAAAAGAGCGATTTCAGATATCCACTCCCCACAGCTCCAAGAACAATTCATTTCAATCTTGGGACATTGCCCAGAACTCAGGAAAACTAGCACGATGCTTTCTTCCAGCCTGGCTTTTCATTTTGTTGACAGGCATCAACTACTAGGTAAGAGGTGGGAAACTTAATATTCCAGATGGTATTTTTATCAAGTGTTTTGTCCAGATAACAGATAATTTCCTTTATTCATATGAATGTTTTAGGGTGATGTAAGCAGTGGGAAAATATGATGCATAGATTTTTATCACTATTTAAATAATGCTAAAACAAACCCTGTCTAATAATAATAAGAGTTGTTTATTAAATGTAAAATAATTATGATGAGCCCAGAAAAAAAGTTAATTTTTTTTTTTAACCAGAGAATGACTTCAAAAGATTAGTGTTAGAAAAGGATCTATAATAGTCTCCTGGTAACCCAATGTATTTGTAAATTGATTTCCAAAGACAGCAGACATACCTTCAGCAACTTAATTTGAAACGAACAAAATTGCAGCATTGGCTGCTAATCAAGCATTGTCATGGAAAAGGTATTCAAGGGGTTTCTGAGCTGAGTATTTATTTTCCATAATTGCTTAAATTCCACATCATTATTAGTGGTATTTTTTTTTTTAGTTAGTTGAAATTAGCCAAATAAGAAGTTTGAAACTAAATTTAATGCTGGATATGTTGACTGATAAACATTAGTGAAGTGAAGCTTTTTAAGGCTAAGCACAGATGTGACATGGCTCAGCGGTTAGGAACCCTTGATGCTCTTCAGAAGACAAGAGTTCAGTTCCCAGGCCCCACATCAGGCCTGTCATAACCACCTGTGACTCAGGATCCAGGGGCTCTGACACCCTCTTCTAGCTTCTGAGGACACTGCCCACACATGGACGGACCCACACTCAAATACAGTTGTATACACATAATATTAAAAATGAATAAATAACAACTCATGGTTTAAAATCAACAACAGGCCTAGAGAGTCTTCCAGAAGAAAAAAGTAAAGCTATTTGTATAGTGGCAAATCATATACTTCATTTTCAAATTTAATTTCCTTTAAAATGATTGGAAGAAAATTCTGGCCATCTCAAATATACTGTTATGAAATGGAATGTAAGGATGAAAGGCAGTCACATTTTGTGAGCAATGTTTTAAAATAATATTCACAATATTAATATTGGAAATAATATTGAAAGGAAGAGGAGCCTTTATCATAGATAAGCAGGCATGCTTTGTGTGGTTGTTTGAATATTTGAAATTTTAGTCACCAGGGAATGGAGCTCTTTGGGAAGGATTAGGAGGTGTGGTCTCATTGGAGGAGGTGTGTCACTAGGGGTGAGCTGTGAGGTTAAAAAGCTTATACCAGGCCCAATCTCTGTCTCTGTTTCCCTTTCTCTGTCTCTGTCTCTGTCTCTCTCTCTCCCCCTTTCTCTCTTTCTGTCTCTGTCTTTGTCTCTCTCTCCCTTTCTCTTTCTCTATGTCTCCCTTTCTCTCTGTCTCTGTCTCTCTCCCTTCAGATTAAGATGCAAAATTCCCAGTTACTGCCTCACCACTATGCCTCTTTGCTTCCCACAATGATGATCCCATGATCATCATTTGACCCATCAACTGACCCTCGGAAACTATAAACACGCTCCCAGTGAAATGCTTTCCTTGGTCACGAAGTCTCTTCACAGCAATAGAACACTAAGATATTTTGCAGTCTGTTCCAGTCTCCCATCATGCACAGCTATCTGCACAAACTAAATCTCACTTAGCCTGAGCCAGTCCTCAGACTGAACTGCTCATTCATAGATTGTATTGTTGAACAAAACAAACCCCTGACACATTACACTAGTCTACAGTCCTCTGTAATTTTCGATTTCATTGGAAAAGCTCCATGAGCTATTCCTGACACAATTCTCCAGATAATTGGTTTAGAATGATGTCCTTGCTCCAGCCCAAAGAAATGAACTTCTTTTGATATGTGTGGTCTAAGCTACTAACAACTGGGAAGTATGACGCCCAATCTACTGGTAGAGAATAGAGAAACAAATGTCTTTTGAACCGTATGTTATTATCAGGAAACTCAGAACAGCCACCTCAATTTCAGCCATGACAGGAAGAGTTTGCTTCAAGGAAGAGCCTGGATTGGTACTGAAATGTTCTGACTCATAAAATTTTGTAAAAAAACAGCTCTTCCGTAATCAAGTTCAGACAGGCTCATGACACAACTTTCATTTGTGACATGCCATTCAGCAAAAAAAAATATAAAATGTTGCTATCCTGCATCTACCTGACTTCAATGTATTCCAGAACCCCAGAGGCCAAAATTAGTTTTTGTTTTTGTTAGGGAGGGAGTGCTTCTAGCGCTTTTAATATTATGTTGTCACATTCCCTTTTCAATTCCGTTTTCATAACAGTAAGCGCAGAGAGATAATTCTTGTTTTGCAAAGGACAAGGCAAACACTCCAAAAGAATGGGAAACCTGCCCAGAGCTAGCAAACTGGGAAGAAACAAATACAGGTGAGTTCGCCCCGCTTTGTCCAGGCTTTTCCTTCCTTGGATGCTGTTGGCTCTTCTCTACAGCTGCCTGAGCAAGGGATTAGCATTTGAGGCAGGCTTGGTTGGAAAGCTGGGGTGACAAGAGGCCCAAGCTGATAGAAGTGTTTGGTGACGTGTTTCCTGAATGCCTGTCAACCGGGGACAGACTGCCCAGTGGGAAAGCAGAGTGAGAACTCAAACCAGGGTCCAAATGCCATCTCCACTGATGTCCTCTGCCTGCATCTGTATGGTTATACGTGGGATGTGACTCTAACCAAGCCTCATCGTCAGCAGGTCGCAGGCCTTTCACTAAATCCACTGACGCTTCCTCCTCCTAAGTGTGAGCCCTGTACTTCGAACTACACTGGGTATCAGTGGGCTGTTGCTGGAATGTTTGTGTTCACTGACTGTAAAGATGTGGCTCTGCCGAAGGCACCTTCTGATGGGCTTAATAAAGAGCTAAATGGCCAAATAGTTAAGCAGGAGAGATAGGCGGGACTTCTGAGTAGAATGAATTTAGGCATGCTAGAGACGCGTCCAGATGCCGAACAAGTCGGACACACAGACTGGGATAGAGGTAAAAGCCACGGGGTAGAATGTAGAATAATAAAAATATGAGTTAATTTACATTATAAGAGCTGGTTAAAAACAAGTCAAAGCTAAAGGCTTTCATAATAAAATTAAAAGTCTCCATGTCATTATTTGGGAGCTGGCTAGCGGGACAGAGAAAGACACATTTTACAGCGTACTTCACGACCTCTCTACCAGTTCTGCCAAACTCAGGAAGTCTTCGCAGTAGTTTCTCTCCTTGCAAGCTACCCTTCCCATCCTGTGACTTTTGGTCAGGACTCGAACTGTACTGGCTTTGTCCTGATCTCCCAACACGGACTGCACATTGCTCCTTAGGGATCTGCTTCCCTGCTCTCGCCTCTAGCCCCACACCTGCAGCAGCCCATTGCTCCCTGCCTGCCTGCAGTCCCAGCAAGGAGCCATCAGCAGGTGGCTGGCTTGACTATGGCTCCCCAGATCACTTCAGCAGTCTTGCTGGGCTCCTGCAGGGTGTCAGTTCAAATCCCTTAGTTCACCTACATTTACACAGCGGGGCCTCCAGCCTGGATCACCATATTCCTCACATGATGCAGAGGTATGACCTAAAATTAATAGTAGATACCTTTCCTTCATATCATTTTTTCATGCAGTGTCTGTATTCTAACAGGCAGTATCATGTTTTCTGAAGGCTTATTTTGGGGAAGTATGAGGGGGGCCTTGTTTTGGGGGAGTGTAGTGCGTAGCTGTTCCAGCTTTGACCTTGAAACACTGCTCCTAGAGTGATGGCAGGTAACTGCCAACCTGCCCCCTGGGGCGTGGCTGAGAGGGAGCCCCTTAAGACTCAAGGTGCATACATGGTTTGGCCCTTCTGGGTACCTCATGGTCCTGGAAGCTGGATGGGACACCAAGCCAGAGTTCTCCACTGGATAGTACCTCATCTCTCCCAGATCCTGTAACCAATCCCTATTGACTGTAAGTTATCCCAGAAATGAACCTCTCTTGATTACCAGATAAATTACATGGAATTGCCTTGTTAATTACAGTAATAGGGGGAGTATGAAGAGGGGCTTGTTTTGGGGGAGTATGAGGGGGGCTTATCTTGGGGGAGTATGAGTGGGGCTTTTTTGAGGGTGGAGTATGAGAGGGATATGTTGACTGTATCATTGAGTCTTATAAGTTAAAATCTGATTCTGTTGGATTGAATACAGTTTCAGAACCAACTCTTCTTTTTTTTTTTTTTTTTTTTTTTTTTTTTGGTTTTTCGAGACAGGGTTTCCTTGTGCAGCTTTGCGCCTTTCCTGGAACTCACTTGGTAGCCCAGGCTGGCCTCGAACTCACAGAGATCCACCTGGCTCTGCCTCCCAAGTGCTGGGATTAAAGGCGTGCGCCACCACCGCCCGGCTCAACTCTTCTTTTGATATTAGGGTTTCTATTACATCTGGTAAGAAATGTATTAGTCACTGTATCCTCAGAAACATTTTATGGTGAAAAAATTTAGACATATAAAAAGTATAAAGAATAACACATTGAATTACCATTTGTGGCTGGGGTTATGGCTCAGTGGGTAAGAAAAAGACTGAATCCCCAGAACCCATGTAAATGTTGGACATGACTAAGTGCCTGTAACCCCAGTGTTGGAGGTATAGACAGGCAGGTCCTGGAAGTTCACTGGCCACCCAGCCTAACCAAAATGGCAAACTATAGGTTCACTTTCCCCTTTTCAAGCAAATAAGATGGAGACCAAGAAAACAGGATATCTGATATCCTCCTCTGGCCTCCATGGAGACACACGTGGGCATACGCACTCCACACATGTGTGAGCACACCCTAAAAATTCAAACACTACATACATAGAAAATGAACTGCCATGGAGCTAACACTGATGTCACGGTTTCATTCACACCCTCCTCTTTTCCTTGATCCAATCCATATCTCCTGTTGGTCTACATGCTTTTCACATCAATCCTAGGTTTCTTATCCCTTCTCTTCATGCATATTTTACAGCATGTGTTTAAGATAAAGATTACTTTAAAGTAACTGTAATAAAATTGTTATACGGTTCAATATTATCAAGTACTCAGCCTTCAGTTTTTTCTGATTGCTTCCCAAGATAACATTTGCTTATAATTGCTTTGTTCAAACAAGGAGCCAAAACATGCATAATATGCTTCTAAAGTCAATCCTCATATGTGGGTCCTATTTTCTTCAAAAACTTTTATTTTACTTTTGTTTATGAGTTATGTGTATGTTTATATGTGTTTCTGGTGCCTTTAGAGGCCAGAAGAAGGTGTAAGATCTCCCGGAACCAGAGTTATAGGTGATTGTGAGCCACTTGACATGGGTGCTAGGAGCCGAATTTGGGTCGTTCAGAAGAGGAGCGAGCCCTCCTTCCCACTGAGCAATCTCTCCACCTCCTGCCTGTTCCTCTTTTTTCCTTTGTTTTTCTTCCAATGAGGCAGGCGGTTCACACTTTAGGATTTCCCCCCATGCTGGATTTTTCTGATTGTCTTTCTGTGATATTCTTTGTCTCTTGTAGTTTCTGTAAAATTCATAGATCAAGAGGCCTTGACAAGGATCATTCCATTTTTCTAAGAATATTTCATAGTAGTGTATATTTTCCTTTGCATATTATGAGAAAGCATAGAACATACGGTCATTTACTGTTCTCTAGTGTTTAATTTCATCTGTGAGTTCTAGGTAGTCTGTTCCATCTACGCCTTATAAAGTTTCCCATTAATTTTTATCCTTCATAGTTTATTAACAGATATTACTCAGGCCTTTTTTCAATTTCATCAGTGATACTTGAATTCTATTAACCTTTCTGCATTTTAAAATACAAGTCATTTCAATACACACGTGTGTATACACACACACACACACACACACACACACACGGACACGGACACGGACACACTCCAGTAAATAAGTAAATAAACCTTTTCCTTGCAAACTCCTCGGTGATTCTGTGATATATTACTATGGGAAAAAGCATGGTCTGCCTCTTTTTTGCTACCAGTTTCCTAAAATGACTAATGGGGTGTGTAAGAGTGTGTGAGTGTGTATGGGTATGTGTGTTGTTGTTTGTTGTTGGTGTGGGTTTTTTTTTTTTTTTTGATTATTTGCTATTTTGTTTGTTGATGTCTTTGAGGCAGAATGTTGCTTCAAACTCATGGAAATCTTCCTGCCTTGTCCTTCTGAGTACTTGGATTCCAAGCATGTGCCAACATGTCTGCCTCAAGTATTTTTAAATATCATTATAAGCTCATGTATTTTAACATATTTAATTCATTTCTTCATGGTGAATGCTAATGCTTCTCTATAGATATCAAATCCTTCAGACGTTAAGTATCGATATGTAAACACAGACAGCAGAAAGGCAAACTCGGCATGCTAACTTAAATCAAGAAAATCTTAAAGAAAAAAAAAAGGACAGTTAGTAGAAATGTAATTAAGAAACAAAAATGGTCCACAGGAGTTTGGACCTCAGCATGTGCTGAGCTGGGGGAGGCCTTGGGGTCCATCCTCAGCCTCAAACACAGTAGTCAACAACAACAAACCCCGAAAAACTAGAAAGCACAGTTGGAAGCTGTCCACATAGAGTCGCCTCTCAAGGAGCAGAGGAGGTCTAGAGAGTGAAGGGCAGGCCGCAGTGGGCAGGCACGAGGCACCCACAGTAACTGGAAATAGAGGCCATGTTTGGAGTTGGTGAGGAAGGAGTGACTGAGCCCAGGATGGGAAGAAGACTATGAGGCAGGAAGCTCAGCAGGGAGACTGGGGAGACAGCTTTGGAGTGAGGAGTTCCGCCACGATGAACTAATATAAGTGAAAATACCTGGGCATCTCTCCGTGGTCTTCACAGCATGTGTGGTAGGTAAGATATACCCACTCTTGTTGCCTTACAGGTCTCCCAGCCATGGATGCCCCTCGGAGGTGTTCCCAGAGCAAGAGAGGGGTAAAATGGGGGAAATGACAGTGGAAGGTCTGAGTGGAAAAATATAATTTTTAGAGAAAAAAACAAAACAAAACAAAATCTCAGGCAGCAATTCATGGACACAAGGAAAAGAGTCTTTGGAGGTTCCCCAGGGTCTGTATTATCTCTGCAGATGGCCATCACTCCTGTAAATATTTCTATAGTCTTAAGCAGCTATCACAGGAAGTATTGCTTAACTATTATTATAAAGGCATTTCCAGTCATTCGTTTTAAGGGAAGGTTTAATAAAAGTAGAGGTTGTAGAGTGGAAAAGATCTTAAAGGTCGTATAGTTATAATTTTAAATGAAAATATAAAGTCAAAATTCTCATTCTACTAAAAAGAAAAGTTGAGATTAAGACGAACGAATTCAGCAGAGGCCTCGAAGCTCTTCTGCCCCCTGGGCACATAAAAAATAGTGAATGGGTTTTAGTAATAAAATGCAGCAAGACAAATGTAACTCACAACCATTATAAACCTTCCTTGTACGAGGCCTTCTCCATGTCTTGGGAAACTGGAGATTGTTTACCATCTTTCCTTTAGAACATGAGTACAGAATTCTATCATCACTTCCTGCCCAAAATTTGTTCCGTGTGTGTGTGTGTGTGTGTGTGTGTGTGTGTGTGTGTGTGCGCGTGTGCATTAGCCCAAGATCCAGCACTGTGATTACAAGAACACATCACCATGATTAGCTTTTTAATGTGGATTTGGGGAGACTAAACTCAAGTCTTCAATACTAGAAGGCAAATTCTTTAAAGACTGGGCCATTTCTCTACTGCATTTATTCTTAAGAGGGTCTTTGCCCTTACAGTAGGTTGATGATATAATTATAAAATCTTGTACAGACAGTGCTGGGCTTACATGGACCAGATGATGTAGTCTTGCATTGTGCGTTGAAAGTTTAAGTCGTAAACATTGAATGTTCTATTCAAACAGTGCCAAGATTCAAAATCTGAATGTTTCATTGTTCTTATTTTAATATAAACAATATTTTAAAATGGTTCATGGGAATGATGTACCTCAATAGCTAGTAATTCTGAAATCATTTTCATACCTGCAGAATTATTCTGAGACAGAAGCTCATGTAGCCCAGGCTGGCCGTTATGTAGCCTAGGATGATGGACTTCTATTTCTCACCCCCCTGCCTCCTCTACCTTCCACAAGCACAAACCTACACTCTCAGGTTTCCACAGCCCTTTAGACTCAACCTCAGGGCTTTGTGCGTCCTAGGCACCAATCTAGCGACTGAACCACACCCCCAGCTGCATATTCATCAGAGATATGAGTGCAAAAGCAGTCAAGGATACCATCAGTCAAGCTTGCAAACGTTTCACAGCTGTTATCTTGCCTCAGAAATCTTGGGTTACTCTGTAACCACACAGCCCCCTCCCTTTTGAAACTGTTTGCTCTTGGGAAAAATTGTTTTTTGTTTTTTTGTCCCGGTAAAAGGGTCCGTGGAGAAACTAACTGATCTGATTTAGCTAAAAGTTGCTAATTGTGGGTGGTGGTGGTGACACACGCCTTTGGTCCCAGCACTCAGGAGGCAGAGGCAGGTGCCTCTGCTGTGGGATGTTCTGTATGGCAAATGTGTTGCTCTGATTGGTCAATAAATAAAACACTGATTGGCCATTGGCTAGGCAGGAAGTGTAGGCGGGACAAGGAGGAGAATAAAGCTGGGAAGTGGAAGGCTGAGTCAGAGAGACACTGCCAGCCTCCACGATGAGAAACAGCATGTGAAGATGCCAGTAAGCCACGAGCCATGTGGCAAGGTATAGATTTATAGAAATGGATTAATTTAAGCTGTAAGAACAGTTAGCAAGAAGCCTGCCATGGCCGTACAGTTTGTAACCAATATAAGTCTCTGTGTTTACTTGGTTGGGTCTGAGCGACTGTGGGACTGGCAGGTGAGAGAGATTTGTCCTGACTGTGGGCCAGGCAGGAAAACTCTAGCTACATGCCTCTGTGGGTTTGAGGCCAGCCTGGTCTACAGAGTTCCGGGATAGGCTCCAAAGCTACACAGAGAAACCCTGTCTCAAACAAACAAACAAACAAACAAACAAAAATTTAAGAGTTCTTAATTGTTTGAATGGCCATCTCTCCTACTTTTGTGGCGGGAAGACAAATACAGAGAAGGGTAGAATAAGGTGCTAATGGTGATGGTATGTGTCTCTCTGTGCGTGTGTGTTTCCTGTAAGGTTGCTTTTACCAAAGATAAGGCTAATTATTCCAAAGAGAGAAACTGCTTCTTCATGGCTCAGTGCTTTGGTCATTTTTGTACTCTTGCAGCAAAGTTCCAAAAAAAAAAAAAAATAAAATAGTTAGACTTGCCATTCAAGGCAAAAGTAAAACTGGCATTTAGATCATTATCAGAACAAAAGCTCAATATACAAACTTTTGAACCATGAAACAAATAGCTCCCAGGTGGTCCATCCTGGAGGCAGCCAATTCTAGCATTTGGGTTGAAAGAAAAGAAATTGTTCCCATGGAAGCAAGACTATGTCAGCATCATTTCTGTTGTTACCTTGTGTCCTGTCACCTTAGGGTTAGGCTATTCAAGACAATTCCCAGATGGCGGTAACTCCCAGTGGACTTCATACTCCATACTCGACTTTGTGGTTGGGGATTTTTGATGTCGCAATGTATGGTTCAAGGGTTGCATAAGGAAGAGAGATGGAGAAAATGTTTCCATTGCCGGTCTTACAGGGGTGAGACACCGGAGTGGTGCAATCACTTTCTCCAATCTGGCTGAGCTTGCTGGTTCCTGGCCAGCAATGAATGTTTACTAATGCACCGAACATGCACGTGTATTCACGCCTCGAAGGCTGGCCTGCTGCATGTCAGCACGGTTCTTCAGGTGACCCACCGGGAAGAAGAAAACAGCTCTGAAAAGCTGAGGTGAGGGCTCAGTCAGTGAAGCGCTTGTCTTGCGAGACTGGGGATGTGAGTTCTGTTCTCAAAAACCGCATGTGGATAAAGTCAAGCATGGGGTGTGTATTTGTGGTCCCTGTGCTGTGGAAGTGGAGACAGATGGATCTATGGGGCTCCCTAGGCAGCTGGTCTAGCCTAATCAGCAAACCCTAGTCAGTGAGAGAACCTTCACAAAACAATGTGGAGAGAGTCTGAGGCTTACACACAAAGTTGACCTCTGTCCTCTACACCCATACATGTATACACATTTGAGAGAGAGAGAGAGAGAGAGAGAGAGAGAGAGAGAGAGAGAGAAGAGAACAAGAAAAGGGCTCACTAGCAGGCAATGCAATGAGTGAGGGAAATAAAATGAGAAAACGCACAGAGCCGCCTTCTACTTCAGCTGTTTTTGACGGGGTGTCGTTATGAGTGCGTTTGTCACCCTGTCCTTATTTTGATGTTTCGGAAGACTGAAGACCCTGCAACATGACTGCTCCCCAGGCGACTTCATAATAATCTGCTGCAAGGCTTGTGCTCTCGGGTAGACACTGCATTGCTTCATTTCTAACGTTGTCTGGACATATTGAAGACTACATATGCATGTTAGCCTTGCCGCTCTGACGGTGTGAAATATTGTTCACAAAGTACACATGCCAGTACTAGATCTCTCTCTCTCTCTCTCTCTCTCTCTATATATATATATATATATATATATATATATATATATATATATATAAAAATCAGAGTTTGTTTAGAATTTTGAATGACAGCTATCTATATAATTGTGATGTAATAAATCTTTTACATCACAGAAGTATGTTCTAATAGAAGAATATTTTACGGTGACAAACTGATCCCAACTGACTTAGGGAGGACTTGTTATGCGTTATCGCTCTGAACAGTTACGATCCCCCGTCATCTTCCAGACAGGAACACAGGTGGTGACTTGAGTTTGCAGCGACAGACGCAGCGTGGCCTCAAATCCAGTTCCGCTCGGTCCCGTGCTTCATTTGCTTCCCCACGGTTAATGCGAGCCTTCGACACCTATGTTCCTATTCCCCAACTCTCAAGCATTTTCTAACTGTGCGTGTGGAGCGTGACAGTGCTATGGCGGGACCTAGTGCAGAGTGGAGGTGGCGTGTCCCTGATTCCTTAGGCTTACTGGCCCATGGGGGCCGAAGGAGCCTCTGTCTGTGTCACTGTCATCACTGTCAAGGGAACATAAACTGTCTTTTGGGTGATGATATCCAGGAAGATCGGTTGCTGGTTTTCAGAGGGGTCTGGGTGTTAGTAAACACCACAAATGCCTATGAAAACGCATAGTTAGGAAGCCTGCTGTTACCTCTGTCAGATCAAATCAAGCTCCAAAGTTGCACATTGCAGAGGACAACAAAACATAGTATGGCTAATATTTTCTCCTTTTCACTGCAGACTATGAATATTTGTCTAAAAATCCAGCTGAAGGCCAGAGAGAATGCTCTACAGGCACTTGCTATGAAGCCTAATGACTTGAGTTCAAGCCCCAGAACTCACATAGTAAATCCTCCGCACACATCCCTTGCCACATACATGCTTACACACAGGTCTGTCTGTCTCTCTCTGTCTCCCCAACCCTCCCTTGGATGACGAAATGTGATCTCTGAAACAGAACACAGAGCAATACTACATTGGTCTTACATCCTGGAGGATCAAATAAATAAATAATAATAATAAAAAAGAAAAAGAAAAATGTTGCTCAGAAAGATGACTGTTAGGTACTGATGTAAAATGATTGTGGATCAATGAGCAGATAAGAGAAAAAAAAACACAATAATGGGATTCAGACCTGTACTTTAGTTAAGTTTTACCCCTTTAAAGAATATACAATTTAGCACATCTTTTGAAAAGGTCCTTTTAATCCCTTCCCTTTGATGTCTTAATAAATCTATAGCTGCAATACTCTTGGTTTAGTAGATATGGATTAATACATTATATTCTTCTGAGCAAGCACTGGAGCAGTAAAAATTGCTAGTCTTCCATTTCAACTGAAAGCTTCCCTGTGAACAAGCTGTTAGAACATGTTCAGAGATGTCTATCACGGGAACACATAATAGGATAAATTGACTGTGGGAGAGGAAGGCGGGAATTAGTCATTCAGAAGTTGGTGGTGTAAAGCCAAGGGTTAGGCCTCCCTCCACACCAGGCTGAAAACCATAAGATAAATTGGCATCCCACCTTGGTCCACGTGTCCACTTATTTCAGAATGGAGTCATGAATTTTCTACTGGCTTGGATAATAAAGCTACAGAAACAAAGAAAAATTAATTTTTAAGTAAGATACAATTTATGAGGGAGACTTAAAGCTTGTATATTCATAGTATATTCCTCTGACATTCTTAATTTCACAACAGAGGAAACAATGCTCAGCTTAATTAGAGAAAACATGATAACGTATGTACAACTGAGGACCCCACATGGCAAATGTCCAGTGTTAACTTGATGACCCTTCCTTGCTCCCCAGTGATTGTAAAAATACCCCCTCTGCAGTCAATTTTTTTTTCGAGACAACCATCTCATTTGTAGATGGCAGTGATAACTGAGATAACCAATCTGCTGCCTACAGGGCTAGTTCAAGTGCTCTATGCTCCTGAGTCAAGGCTCGTCCTAGCCAACTTCTCATAGCTAGCTCACCTTCTCTCCTGGGACCGCACAGACTGGTGTCAGGGCCAGGGCTGTGAAGAGGGTGGTGACCTGGATAGGATCTTGCCTACCCAATGGAGGAAAGGGTCAGTCTACAGCTGGAGGAGTCTGGAAAAATGGAAATACAACTTTCCCTTTGGAAGAGATGGGACAGAAATAAATAGCAGCAGAAGTGGCTACCCTTAAAACTCCCAACCCATTTGGTATTTATAAAAACTGGACAAGGGCCGGGCAGTGGTGGCGCACGCCTTTAATCCCAGCACTCGGGAGGCAGAGGCAGGTGGATCTCTCCTGTCTCGAAAAACCAAAAAACAAAACAACAACAACAAAAACTGGACAAGAACAAGTTCTTGCAGTATTACTCATGAGGACTATAATGAGGAAAAGACTCCATCAGGACATATGGAGAGGAGAAAATGAACACAAAGTTACAGAATGGTATTCTCTGTTACCACTTAGTGTTTATCTAGTCAAGATTCAGATGAAGCTGGCAAGTCCCACTGTAGTATCAGCTAGACCCAACTTAATGCTTATTATTTGTACAAGGCTCCATGATGGTCTCCATAATTTATAAGCCCAATATAGAATAGGTAAGGTTTTCTTTCAGTGTGTAGGGGAGGGACTGCCATGTTAGCCCAGTTTCAACCTTCTTGTTTCAAACTATACAGGCCTACTGGATTATTTCCGGTATTCTAGATTATGTCCTCAGAATTTTTTTTTTGTTAATTCTCAATAAAGAATAGATGCTAATATGCATCGGCTCATCTCTCAGACCTCATTATTTGTTCTCATAGCGAGCATCACAAAGAAACAACTGACTAAGGACTTCTGAATAGGAGCAAATATAGAAGCTCTATGTAAATACGCCCGTCAAAGCAGAAGAGAGGGGAAGGCTCTGAGCAATTGTTGATGCTGTCTCCCCTCTCAAGTGCCATTTTCTTCTCCGTACATCAGACAACACATTGAATCCAGCACACTTCAGTTCTCAATTTTCCATAAACCATAAAAACCTTAATGACTTTTCCAAAGCCCAAGGGAGAAACAATCAATTAATTTTCACAGTAGTTCAACTCTGTCAAAATCAGACTATTTTAATAAAATTTCAGACACTTCGTTTCCACACACTAGCAGTTCAATGCTAAAAAAAAAAAAAAGTCTGTCTTTTACCACTACATGCAAAGTTAAAATATAGACCAATTAAAAAGAGAGTTCAAGTGTTTTAACCTTTACTATAGACACTAAATTGCAAGCCACTTGAAAGGACATTTTTTCCCTACGATTCACCCTAATGCTGAGTCCAAGCAGCTCTCAATATAACTGTTCAAATCTTCACACAGCTCGGAACTGTCCGCTATTACCTTCCCCAATACTGACCCACAAGCTGAGATGTGAGGAACAAGAATAAAGCCTTTCTATCCCCTCACCTCAACACACACACACTTCCCCCCATACACACATATGCACACACACCCTACACCCTACACCCCCACATCACACATCACACACACACCCCCCACACCCCCATACTCACATACACACACCACACACACACACACACACCCTACACACACACGCACACACCACACACACATCCTGCACTCTCCCACACTCACATACACACATCACACACAACCTACACCACCCTACCCACATACGCACACATACACACAGCACACCCTACACCCCACACCCCCACATACACACCAAACACACACACATACCACACACACACCCCCTACCCCTGCCACACACACAGAGGGAAGGAGGGAGGAAGAGAGAGAGAGAGAGAGAGAGAGAGAGAGAGAGAGAGAGAGAGAGAGAGACTTAACATCTTTACCTAAAATTCTTACTGCCAATTCCATCTCTTTGAGATGTTTGTTCAAAGTGAAAATCCCCAGATGAGAACAGAAGACAGAAAAACCAACATCCCTTTAATAGGGACCCACAGACCTTCACATGCCTCGTGTTTTGCTAATTGATTTTCCTCAGAAAGCGGAGATAATCCAGGGGGGCAAAATACAGTTTTGGGAAGGTGGGGAGGAGGTGGAAAGGTCTGCATCTTGCAATGACCCCGTGGTAGCCTGGGGGCGGGGGTGGTGAGTGGAAAAGAGGCTGAGGAGCCTTTGAATTTGAAAAGGCTCCAGACAGCTTCAAAGAGAATTTTATTTCAGGCTGTTCTGAATATGACTAAGACCCAAACACTGGATAATTGGGATTGTGAACTGAGGCAAAAATAGAACTAAATTACAGGTAGATAAGTAGGATACTGTAAGTTTTCTCAAGTAGAATGCGGACTGTACTTTGCTGATGTAAAGTGGAGTCATGACTCTGGCTTGATAAAATCGGCTTTGTGAAAAACCCATGCACATGGTTCCTCATTCGGGACCCGCTGAAGGGTTTTGTTTCTGGCTCAGTTTTTATATTTTCTGCTTTGGCTTTTCATATAGGGGATAATATACGGACTGATGAATAATATCTTGAAAAGTCTTCACTTTGTTTATGACCGCTTTCCACAAGACTGGAGCTGTTATCATCCACAGGAACAGAACTTTCTCTTATTGCAAACTCGCCATTTGTCCTGCTTTTCTGTGCTGTTTCAAGGCAGCTGTTGATAATCACATTTTTTAGTGCCCAGTCTACTGTTTCCTACAGTTTTGAATCACTTCATTGTCTGCCTGATAATCATCTCTAGGCCTTTGTTTCTGTGGTCTAGGTCTCTTCTTGTCCCACACTGAGCTGTTTGCATGGGACAGTTCTCCACTAGCTTCTGCCTCACGCCCAGGACAGTTTCCCTCCCTGAAAGCAGGTTTCCAGTTCCTTCCGGAAGCTGACCTACCCCGTGGTGTCTAGACTTGCTATTGCCATTCGGCAGTGCATGCGGTGATGTTATACTACCTTTATTCCCAGCCATATCTACAGGTCAGATGACTGTGTGGGTGGGCGAATGGGAAGGCTGCTCATCATTCAGGACATAAATAAAAATCAAGAGGCAACTGAGTCACCAAGTGCAAGGAAGCTAATCATATCATAAATCTTCTAAGTTATTTCCCATTTACATAACGAGCAGCAGGCATCCCTTGCAACACTTAAATAATGTAAATAGAGACCAGGAGTGACTCTCGCCATGGATCTTAATGAAACATCGTATATAATAAGTACG
This sequence comes from Peromyscus californicus insignis, assembly GCF_007827085.1. Taxonomy (NCBI): domain Eukaryota; kingdom Metazoa; phylum Chordata; class Mammalia; order Rodentia; family Cricetidae; genus Peromyscus; species Peromyscus californicus. The sequence continues at coordinate 36,290,309 of NW_026294535.1, forward strand.
GAATAAAAAGCCTCATTGAACAGATTTGAAGACGTCAAAGAGAATATAAACAAATGCTCACACATGCATAATACATATGTGTCAGGCACTTTGCATTCGTTGCTGAGCCTGAATTTTGTGGGCCGTAAAAATAAATAAGCTTATAAATTCCTAGGGAATTAAAGAAAAATCTTTGGCTGCATTAGACAGAAACTGATCTGAGTTTTGTGTTCCTGGGGATTGCAGTAGATTGGCTGGTCAGGACCCCACAGCTAGTGTGGAAATGATTGAAGCTTAGTGGTAAGTTAAAGGGGAAGTATATTTGTCTTCACAAAATGCTTTGCTCACACTCTTTGCTGAGATGTCCTACACTCATGATATAATCTGTTTGTTTCATTCCAGATGTTCACTCACTGTTCCTTTTTTTTTTTTAAAGAGGCAGCAGATCTTACTACAGATTGTTGTGAACCACCATGTGGTTGCTGGGAACTGAACTCAGGACCTTTGGAAGAACAGCTAGTGCTCTTAACCTCTGAGCCATCTCTCCAGGGCCCCCAGTCACTGTTACTTTGAAGTTGGCAGTTGAACGTTATTGGGTGTTTTGACACAACCGGCTAGGAAAATTCTAGAAGAGCCCAGCTTTGCAAATGGCCGTGTTGGCAGAAGCAAAAGTTCAGCCGAGGTATCTCCACTTCAACTCTTTAGCCTTTTTACTGCAAAGTTGCTGGTAGACACACCAATTCCAGAGCGGCTTTAAAACAATCTCAAGTCATTTGTTCTCGCTGCTTTAAAAAAATTACTAAAATATTCCTTTAAAACATGATAGAGTTGTGAGTTACATAACAATGTCTCAGCCAGCTAGAGTCTGCATAGAGGACAGTGGTAGCCCTGGGGGATTATATCAGATGTATCGCCTTGTCACACTGTAGCCATCAAAAGATGGTGGTACAAGTACATATCTACTGTGTTGCCAGCCACACAAAATCATATTGCCCATCATTAGGCATATTGCATTACTCTTGGTAAAGACAGTTAGGGCTCTTAGTGTTTTGTGTCCTTACTCCTCTGTGTTTTATATTGTTTTCTTTCAGTACTGGGGATTGAACCTAGCATCTCTTGTATGCTAGGTAAGTGTTCTACCACTGAGCTACACCCCATTCCTTACTGTTATTTTAGAGTTCTCTCCATTTGCTTGAATACAGAAAACAGTTTGCTGTGTTATGCAGGCCCTAGCCTCAGACATCTCTGATTTTCCAAGTCTCTTGAGTGCATCATTCTCTCTGATTTAAACTGCTAGATTTAAACTTATGTATTGTTCTTCCTAGTTCTTGGAGCAATAGAACATTATGCACACAAGCCCATATGCACATGCTCAAATACATGCATACTAGGTATTTATCAGAGCAGCTCTATCTAGGTTTGTGCACATACCCTCTGAAACTTTCACAAAAACTCAGCTGATGATTCTTTTCTCAGAAAAAATCTCCATCATTAAGCAACTACTTAAAAAAAAAACAAAAATAAAAAATCATAAAAATGCTTGAAAAGTGAATAATAAAACAGACAGATAATGTCAATAGCAAGAAAGAACATATTGTGGTGTTTTGTGTCCCCTCTAAAAGCATTTCCTTTCTGCATTTTGCTTCTTATTAACATAAGAAATCACCTATATTGACAAGCACCATTATTTTATGCTTATTAAGAAGGATATGTTTGGTGATGCACAGCTGTAATCTGAGAACTGGGAGGCTGAAACAGGAGGGTTGTGCATGGGAAGCCAGCCCAGACTACATAAAGAGTTCCAGGCTAGTCTCACAGTCCTTGTTACCTAGTGCAGCCTTGTCTCAAAAACCAGTGCTTGGCAAGATGGCTCAGCCAGTCAAAGGCACTTGCCACACAAGACTGGCAACCACAATTTGTTCCCCTCAACCTACGTAAAGGTAGGAGAACTGACTCTTGCAAGTTGTCGTCTGCCATGCACAGATGTCATGCACACACCCACACACACACTTGCACACGCACACACACACACACACACACACACACATCTTTAAAAATTCAAAAGAAAGACAACAAACTTGTCCCTTGTCCTTTAAACATAGATTCTATTCAATCCCTTGCACTTACATAAGTCTAATATAAATGAGATAAGCTGGCTAAGCATTACTAAAACTTTTTCCGCATTCACATTTATGATTCACCAAATGATTCAGACTTCTTGAAGGTTGTGGCTTTGCATTAAATATCTTCTCCCAGCTTGGGTAACAGTACTTCTTGAAACCGTGTCTTGCTCTTCTCTCGAGAACTTGTCCTCGGGCTGATGCCTCCTACCCACTAGTCCTCCTACGGAAACACCTACGATGAAAATGTAAGACGCATGATTCTCCCTGACTCCAGACATGTAAACATGGCAAACACCAAGCATTCTGGCACCCAGGAAACATATAGAGTGCATGTAACCTCTTTGCTCAATTATATATCATGAGAACTTATGCATGTTTTTTTTTGTTGTTGTTTTGTTTTTGTTTTTTTGTTTTTTGTTTTTCTGGAGCTGAGGACTGAACCCAGGGCCTTGCGCTTGCTAGGTAAGCGCTCTACCACTGAGCTAAATCCCCAACCCCGCATGTTTTTTTAATTGATGATATTTAAGGGTTTTTACAAGATTCAATGTAATTTATGTAAACAATTCCATGTTACTGGACATTCTGAAGCATTTGCAGCTTCTTGCCATAAAATAAAGATATGATAAACATCTTGGTACATAAACTCTTGGCCATACCTTCGACTATTTTCTTGGGAGGTACTTTTAACTATAGCCAAATCAGGTAAAACATGTAGTTGGCAGACTGTATTTGTTGCTAGGTTGCTACTCTGAATGGTCACGTCCGTGTGTACACAAACAGGAGCCTGAGTGTGCTCCGAGGGTTTCTACGCAGTAGTCTTTACTACTTTTCAAGCGTCTCCAGGTTAGATCTTCCCTCTCACTCAGATAGTTCCCTTTTGTTTCTCCCTTTATTCTTATTTATCGCCTACAATCATCATAGTAATCCCCTCTCCTCCTGCTTGTCCTCCTTATCTCCCGCCCTGAGTTTCCACCAAGCCTTTCTCAGTCTGTCTGCACCGGCTGCAGCAGCTACCATGTGTCTCTCTGAAGCTGGGATCCACAGTCACTCCTTTGTTCTACTTATTCAGACACTCAAGGGACTAAACCTAAATCCATTATTAGTAGTCCCCTGCCCCACGTCAGAAAGGTAAGGATCACCTATTTAATTTTCTGATGAAATGCGTATTTATGTCTCGTCTTCCAGTCAGTTAGCAGCTTGTGCTCTTGCCCATCCCTGCTGTAACCACCACCCTGGTAACACAGCTACTGTTCTCCATTTGGACAAACAGCATTCTCTTATGAATATTGTTAGACACCAGGTGGTGGTGGTGCACGCCTTTAATCCCAGCACTCAGGAGGCATCGACAGGCAGATCTCTGAGTTTGAGGCCAGTTTGGTCTATTGAGGGAGTTCCAGGACAGCCAGGGCTACACAGAGAAACCCTGTCTTGAAAAACAACAACAACAACAACAACAACAACAAAAACCCAAAAAATTGTTAGACACGTTAGTGTCTTCCTGATCACATTGCAGGTGTATCTAGGAAAGAGACTATTTTTTTTTTTTTTTTTTGGTTTTTTGAGACAGGGTTTCTCTGTAGTTTTGCGCCTTTCCTGGAACTCACTTTGTAGACCAGGCTGGCCTCGAACTCACAGAGATCCTCCTGCCTCTGCCTCCCGAGTGCTGGGATTAAAGGCGTGTGCCACCACCGCCCGGCTAAGAGACTATTCTTAATAGTCACCCTCTCAGCAAGCACACACTGGGCACATACAACTCACAAGGCACAATGACTGTTATCAGGGACAATTCCATCAGCCCAAAGCACATTCCCGACACAATGTTAATTATAATAACTACAATGTATCAGCCTCTCTCCATGTATCAGATCCATCTCTAAATGCTTACGTGTAATCGTTTATTTAATTGGCTCAAGGAGGACAGGACATTAGCCTTATCATCACTCCCACTTTACAGACAAAGGAACAGAAGTAGAGGGAAACACAGGATCTCCCAGTGAAAAACTGAGGTTTTGAATCTAGACCATTTGACTTCAGAATGCAGCTTGATAGACACATACTTCTGTAGAGGGGGCCAGATCAGCAAGATAAACCAGCAGATATGGTGATGTAGGTCTTAGGGAAATGAGAAAAATCAGGATCAAAAGAAAAGGTCGAATAAGTTGGATAGAAATGAAAGAGAATGCTTCAAGGTGGGGCTGAAAGATAAGAGCCCAGCACTCCAGGATTCAAACTCTGGATCTAGCACATATTTATGGTAAAACAACTTCTCTGAGCCTCAGGCACTCAAACTGCTTTAGTTCTAAGGAGCAGTTGTGTATGGAAACACTGATGTTGAAGGAATGGAAGCAATGCAGGATGGCTTAAAGGGGCTTTCGGGTGTAGCTGAAGGGAGGGAGGGAGGGAGAGAAGAAAGCGTGGACACAGACATATAAACAACTGTGGCAGAGGGGCACACGGGACGATCAGGACTCGACTCTGAGGAAGAGTAAAGGTGAGCGGGGAAACAGCCAGGTGTTTGACCTCAGGGGAGACAAAGTTGGCAGTGATGCCCACAATGAGGACTTGAGTCTGGAGCAGGCTGTTGGGGTTATCCAGGTAACAGATAACAAAAGGCATGAATCAGGGCGATGTCATAAGAAAGGAGAGAGACTCAAGAATCCCTCCCAAGGTAAGTTTGAAAGAATTTGTCAACCACCCAGGGATTTGGGGCCGAGTTAAAATGTTCATCTGGGGCCTGCAGCAGAGATGGTGGGTCAGAATGGAAAACTTGGTTGTCAGCAGGACAGGTGACTTGGTGAAAATTCTGAGTGGAAAGGGAAAGAGAGGGTGGAGTGTTTGGCTATCAGGACTCCAAAGGCTCTACTGGGAAGGTAAGGTTCTTTGTCCCTAATCTCCTCTTTCACGTCAACCCGAGTCCCACACAATGGAGTTGTCTTTCCAGGCTTATCGGGGATCTTTATGCTTTCTCTGAACTACGTGTCTTTTGAGAGCTTGATGAAAGCTGTGGACTTTTATTGTTACTGTTATTTGGTATGGCTATGATGTATGAGCACACACTTTTGCATTCGTTTGTAGGGACTTTTTGTATTTTCAGGAGTCCTCTAATGTACTCTGTATGGCTTCTTTTATTAGCCAAATTATTAATATTCCCCACCCACAATTAAATACCTGTCAGGGACTGAACTAAGCATCTGATCTATATTAGTACGTTTCATTTTCCCACGACACAGCCACTTTGAGTTTCCATCTCAGACACAGAAGAAGACAGTGTTCGACTCGAGAAGGTTCAGAGAGCTAGAATGTGGTAGAACCAGAAAGTGAACATAGGTCTCTATGTTAGGATGCTCCAGAGATGCAGACAAAGAGATTTATTTAGAGGATTTGGCTCGTGCCACCACATAGAGGCTGATGAGCTTCAGGCAGTACAGGATGTGCCTGGGAGCTGGAGACCCAGGAGACATGACGCATTTTCAATCTGAGTCCGAAGTTCTGAGAACCAGAGAGCCAAGTGTAGCTCCGCTCTGGGCAACAGGTTTGGGACCCAGGCAAAGGTGACTTCAGCTCCTGTGTGGGAAGAAGCAATGGCTCCTAGTTCATGGTTGTCAGTGGGGAGCAAGCTGTTTTCACAGAGTGGTCAGCCTTTTGTTCCAGCCAGACTTCAACTGCCTGGATGGGGTCTACTCATGCTGGGGAAAGCAGTCTGCTTTATCCTCTTTATTAACGGAAAAGTGTGTTTCTCCTGAAGACATCCTCTCAGAAACACCCAAAGTAACGTTTATATTTTTTTATTGATGTGGATGAATTGTACAGAATAGTGGACTGCATTGTTCCAGCCTTACACATGCGTATACCATGATCGTCATCCCCCGTGACTCTGTCCTGCTTCCCTACCTTTGCTCTGCCTCCTCCTTCTTAGTCATTCCTCTGCTTTTCTGACAGTGGATTTTTCCTCTAGACGCCACATACGAGAGAGTACACAGGACACTTACCTTTCTGATCTGGCTTATTTCACTTAACGTGATGATATTTAATTCTATCCCACAAATGATGGGGTTTTATTCTATCTATTATCTATCATCTATCTATCTATCTATTATCATCATCATCTATATCTATCTATCTATCTATCTATCTATCTATGATCATTTGAATAGGAATTGCCTTCATAAACTCATTTGTTTGGATGCTTGGCCTGTAGGGAGTGGCACTATTAGGAGGTGTGGCCTGTTGGAGTAGGTGTGGTGTGGCATGTTGGAAGAAGTATATCACTGTGGAGTCAGGGTCTGAGGTCTCATATGTTCAAGCTATGCCAAGTGTAGCACACAGTCTCCTTCTGCTGCCTGTGGATCAAGATGTAGAATTCTCAGCTCCTTCTTCAGTATCATGTCTGCCTGCATGCCACCATGTCCCACCATGACGATGATGGAGTACATCTCTGAAACTGTAATCTGTAAGCCAGGCCCCAATTAAAATTTTTTAAGTAAGAGTTTCCATGGTCATGGTATCTCTTCATAGCAAAACAAAACAAAACAACCCCCCCCCAAAAAGCAAGAAACAACAGCAACAACAACAAAACCCTAAGACAGAAGTTGGTACCAGGGACTGGGTTATTGCTGTGATAGGCCTGGCCATACTTTTGTTTAAAGGGATGTGGACTTTGGGACTGTGAATTAGAAAAACACTTGAATGCTTTAAGTGGGGCTTAATGGGCAGTCCTAGTACTAGGAGCATGGACGACAGTGGTGCTGAGGGTGATTCAAACCGTGAGGACCCGGGTCAAGAGGTTTCAGAGGAGAAGAGTATTTGTATGTAGCCTAGAGACTGTTCTTGTGATATTTTGGCAAAGAATGTGGCTGCTTTTTTGCCCTTGTCTGAAAACTCTACCTCAGGCGAAAGAGAAGAATTTTGGATTAATTCCATTGACAGAGGAACTCTCCAAACAGCCTAGTATTGACTCTGTCCTGTGGTTATTAGTGTTCACTCTTGTGAAGATCTATAATGAAAAGGACAAAGATGAGCAAAGAAAAATACAAAAATGTACAGATTGAGGAAAGGCGGGTAACAGGAAGTGGGATGGAGCTACGTCCTGTGTTCAAAGAGATGAACAGATTAATGTAAAGCCTGATATTAAAAAGGATAAGGGGAGTGGTGACCTCAGGGCAAGACCCCATCCAGCTAAGTTTCCAACTTGTGAAAATGAATTAAAAACAGCTTAGGTCCAGGTATGGTGGTGCGCGCCTTTAATCCCTGCACTCAGAAGGCAGAGGCAGGCAGATCTCTGAGTTTGAGGTCAGCCTGGTCTACAGAGTGAGTTCCAGGATAGCCAGGCACAGGCAGCAAAGGAAGCCATCAAAAACAGAAAGCTGATAAAGATGTAATTAAAAAAGGGGGCCATGTTCCAGCCCCAGAAAGCAGCAGAACTTGGCAGTTTCAGCCACATGGTTCTGGCTTTAGAGGCTGAGGTCTGGCATATGTCAGGAGTGTCCCTGCATGGAGGCCTAGAGAGGCCATAGAGTGAAGCTGTGAAGGTGAAGCCTGGATTATGATGGAGACCCCAAGATGTTGGAGATGCCAGAGTCATCAGATACCTGCCAAGGAAAACTCTGACGGAGTGGAACCAGCCCAAGAGAAAGAAGTGTGTTGCAGTCAACAGAGCTGAATGGAGTTGGAGATCTGAAGAGCGCTTTGACATCAGACATGGAGCTGCAGTGTTTGGAGTTTGCTCTGCTGGTTTTCAGTCTTGCTTTGGTCCAATATTTCCTCACTATGCTTCCTTCCTTCCTTTTTGGAATGGTAATGTATATCTTGTGACATTATTATGTTGGAAGTATGTGATCTGCTTTTTGATTTTACAGGGGACTACAGTTAAGAGATGGTATGAATCTCAGAAGAGACTTTGAGTTTTGGACTTCTAAATAGGGTTGAGACTGTGATAGACTGGATTTCTGCATCATGTTATGGCTACAAGCCTATGGGAGCCAGGAAGTGGAATGTGGTGGTTTGAATAGGAATGGCCTCCATAAACTCATGTATTTGAATGCTTGGCCCATAGGGGGTGGCACTATTAGTAGGTGTGGCCTTGTTGGAGGAAGCGTGTCACTGTGGGGTCAGGCTTTGAGGTCTCATATGCTCAAGCCATGCCCAGTGTGGCTCTGAGTCTCCTTCTGTTGCCTACAGATCAAGATGTAGAACTCTCAGCTCCTTCTCCAGCACCATGTCTGCCTGCATGATGCCATGTTTCTCACCATGACGATAATGGACTAAACCTCTGAAACTGTAAGCCAGCCCCAATGAAATGTTTTCCTTTGTAAGAGTTGCCATGGTCATGGTGTCTCTTTACACAATAGAAACCCTAACTAATAACTATTTATCTCTCTACATATCTATTATGTATCATCTATCTCTATAGATCTATTATCCATCTGTCTACCTATCATCTATCAATCTATCATTTTTAATCCGTTTGTCTGTTGGCAGACACCTAAGATAGTCCCACAACTTGTCTCTTGCAGTGTACTGGGTTGATTCTTTTTAGTTTAGACCCAGGCATGGTATAGTTGGGTCATAAGTTAGTTCTACGTTCATGTTTAGGTAAGACTCCATGCTCATTTGATACTGGTTGGACTAATTTTTTTAAAAAAGGGGGTACATAAACTGAACAAACACTTCCAAAAAGAAGTGCAAATAGCAAATAAGGAGATGAATGAGTCCTCGATATCTCTAGGTATCTGGGAAGTGCAAATGGGAGCTACTCTCAGATTCCATTTCACCCTGGTCGATCTGGCACCATCAAGACATCAAACAAGACCATAAATGATCATGAGGATCTTAGGGGGAAAGGGCACTTAGATGCTGATTGTGGGCATGTGAATTGGTCTGGTTTAATGTTTTCCCAAAGATCGGGGTTCCTGGTGGTTCAGCTAAGTTGACACAAGATTACCCAACTTTGGCTGGAACTTCCGTGCCCTCTTCTGTCACTTTACAGCACACTGTGACTTTTTAAAAGTGAATATTCTTTTGGCTTTTGGAAGTTTTTCTTCCTCCTGTTACAGTCTCCTAACTCAAGATTTTTAAATAAAAATCAACACGGGCTTATTCTGTGTGTTTTCTGCTGTCTTGTCTACTTCTTTTTTTCCCCACAAGAAGATAAACTACCCAACAGGCTTCTTTCATTTCAAATGTTCAAAGAGGACTTTGCAGGTGAACGTGAGGTAGCAACATCTAAAAGAATGCATGGTACCCACTAGGAGGATAGATGGGGCATTAAAGGAATTTTCGGATTCAGTGCATGCGGGAGCAAGTGAGTGCTGGCTTCCCATAGTAAAGCGGAGACCTGCAGGGTTGCTTAATATGCTGTATGTATCTGTGAGAAGGGTCAATTCACAGTTTAAAAAAAATACAAAATGGATGTTTCTAGGCCTTGGAGCAAATCCAAAATAACAGCTGGGATTTTACCTCTCTTGGGGGACTCCTTGAACCCCTGAAACCAAGTACCCCAAACTCATACCATCATTAGAGGGAAGGCCCTGTGAGCAGGAGATTGGAGGCCCTGGTGTCAGAATGCGAAAACATGAAAGGGACACAAATGTCCTCAGTTCCTTGAACAACTGACAACTGGTTATCTATCCCACATGCTTGAAGACTATGATTGAACAATACAATCAAAGCTTTCAGTTTACAGAATTTTTCTTTTTCTTTTCTTCTTCTTCTTCTTCTTCTTTTTTTTTTTTTTGCTTTTTCGAGACAGGGTTTCTCTGTAGCTTTGGAGCCTGTTCTGGACTAGCTCTTTAGACCAGGCTGGCCTCGAACTCACAGAGATCTGCCTGCCTCTGCCTCCCGAGTGCTGGGATTAAAGGCGTGTGCCACCACCGCCCGACTTCTTCTTTTTCTTCTTCTTCTTTTTTTTTTTTGAGACAGTGTTTCTCTGTGTAGCCCTGGCTGTCCCAGAACTCACTCTGTATAACAGGTTGGCCTCAAACTCAGAAATCTGCCTGCCTCTGCCTCCCGTGTGCTGGGATGGGCCACTATTGCCCAGCACAGAAGTTTTTTTTTTTTTTAACCAGGTGAAGGAGTCACTAGAAATAAGCAAACTGTCTTCTTTTCTTTTTATTTAGAAGACTGTAAAATGGAGACCAAGCAAAGCTACCTTTAGGACTATGTCCTGTGGTCTGTGTAATTTGGTTAAGGTAAATCAAATTCAATTTCAAATTCTATAAACTCAGGCTGTATCACAATTCAAAGTACACTAGCTACTTGGAAGAATTTATATTGAAAGAAATTCTACAAATCTGAGATCTTGTCTAGAAGCAATGACCGCAGCTATAGGCACCTTTTAAATTTTTTTTAGTTTTGAGATTGTAATTAAATTAAAACATTTCTCCCTTCTCTTCCTTCCCCTTTCCTGTGTCCAAACTCTCCTATATATCCTTCCCTCCCCACTCTTTTTCAAATTCATGACCTTTTTTCTTTTTTACTAATTGTTATTACCCATTTTATTAATTAATTAATTAATTACTTTTTTCCCACCCTGGTCACAGTTCCCCTCCCTCCCTTTCTCCTCCAAGTCCCTCCCCCAACCTCCCCACCCCACCCAATCCACCTCCTTTCTCCTCAGAAAAGGATAGGCCTCCTCAGTATATCAGCTAGCCATGGTTACAATAAGACTAGGCATCTCCTCTCCTATTAAGGCTAGACTAGGCAACTGAGTAGGAGGACAGGGTCCCAAAAGCAGGTAACAGAGTCATTGACAGCCCCTGCTCACAGTGTTAAGGAGTCCCACAAGAAGACCAAGCTACACATATGTGCAGAGGGCCTAGGTCAGTCCCATGCAGGCTCTGTGGTTCCTATGAGCTCAGGTTATGTTGTGGAATATTTAATGATGTAAAGATGTGTTACGTTTGCTTCACCTTGCCTGCCTAAGGCACCTGATTGGTCTACTAAAAAGCTGAATGGCCAATAGCTAGGCAGAAGAGGGATAGGCGGGGCTGGCAGGCAGAAAGAATAAGTAGGAGAGAAATCTAGGCTTAAGAAAGAAGAGGGGGTGAAAGAGAGGGACACACCCAGGGCCAGAAGCCAGGCATTTGCCAGCCAGCCAGACATGAGAAGCAGGAAAGTAGGACATATAGAAAGAAAGAGAGGTAAAAAGCCCTGAGGCAAAACGTAGATAAAGAGAAACAGCTTAAAATAAGAGCTAAGATAAGGCCGAGCATTCAGGACTAATTAAATCTGTGTCATGATTTGGGAGTTTGTTGGTGGCCCAGAAGAAAAAGCCTGCTACAAGTTAGTTGATTCTGTGGGTTTTCTTGTGGTGTCCTTGACCCTCTGGCTCCTACAATCCTTTCTCCCCTTCTTCCGCAGGATTCCAGAGCTCCACCTAATGTTTGGCTGTGGGTCTCTGCATCTGTTTTCATCAGTTTCTGGGTGAAGCCTCTCTGATGACAATTGGTATTGTCCATTCTTTAAAGGGCAATGACATTTTAAATTTACTAAAGAAGAAAAAGAATGTGCCTTATACCCATCTAGCTATTTGATGTCTAGTTGGTTTTTTTTTTTTAAATGAAGATCAAAGCAATGCTACAATTTTCTTGAATAGACCTCTAGATAGATTGACTATAAGGCCACTTCATACAACGGAAATGGAACTGAATCCAGCAGACCCAACTTAAATGATCTAGTACCGTTTTCTAATATTTTTGGTCAAGTGCTCTGAATAATATAATGAGAAGGATTCATGAAGAGTTCGTCTCCCTACCAGAAATGCCAGGGGTGGCCCAAGGGAGGGCAAATAGCATCACCAGCAACCCTCATTGAACTTATTTCCTTTGCTGCTGGAGGTACAAAGAGGAAAGCTGTTTGTAACCCTGACGCAGCTGAGACCTTAGTGGATGATGGCCATGTGCACAAATATGATGCAAGATATTTGATATTTGTGAACAAATAGTAGAGTAATAAATTGCCAGAAGTGGGGGAAGCTGTGACTCGATGAGTTTGTTTCTCACAGCAGTATATAACTCACAAGATAATAACTGGCCCTCATACTTAAGATAAGCTAATATGAACTATTACTAAAATAAAAATTTCTTCTTTTATCCCTAGCTTTTATCCAAGAGTCCAACACATAGTAGGGATTTTGTCAGTGTTAAAATACAACCAACAGGTGTACAGAGTTAGAACTCTGTCAGCCCCAAGCTGTCACTTACCATGATGGGACAGTCAAATCACGGATTGCAATAAAACCTTACGTGTGAGGGTCGATTCATATTAGATGTTTATTGGGTAGGTCCCCCAGAATCACATTTGTTGGAATAATTCACCCATGCCTTAACTATTGCAAAAAATGCTCCAAGGGATTTTGTGTGGTTGGAAGCTGAGTGCTCGCCTGTACTCATAGTCAGCCTGGGTATCGCTGGACGGCTTTTGTTCTTCCTCGGAAACCAACGACACATTCTTTTCTTTACATCCAGTTGGAGAACTAAACTTAGAGACAAACTTGGGGCAAGCCCAAATTTATCCTAAGACTTCTGACAAGGGACCGTTCTGTTTTCTGGACTTTACCAAGAGTCTGGAAAGGTTTGAGCAACAGCTCCTCTGAGGAGCCCCTGGGATGTGGTGCTTCTGTTTCTCCTTACCCCTTCAGATCCTCTGTGCTGAAGCCCTGGCCCTGAGAGTCTTTTCCTTTTCTTAGGAGAGATAGCCTCTGGTTTCTGGCAGCTGGACAGCTCTGCAGTGACAGCCAACCATTCAGCCAAGGGGCCACTGCAGGTACAAAGCGTCCCCTGCCTGATAAGACTGCTTATGAGGTGGCAGGAGGAGAGACCTTATCGCTCAGTGTGGTGCGATTATGCTTCCAAAAGAGGAGAGAGGGGAGGTTGGCACGAGCCAATGCCCTCATTTAGAGAGAGGAACCACAGTTCCTTCAGAGGCCAACATGAACCGCAGAGGAGAAACCCCCCCCCCCCAACAAAACCAACGCCAGTAGGTACAGACACTGAGACTCCAAATTCATCTGGACATATCAGATAGGAGGGGAGGGCATGGTCGTTTCCCAGCCAGAGGCCCAGGCTTGAGGAGATGGATGGCATTCCTGTACAAGACAGACCGCTGCCAAAGGTCCCTCTGGACACCACTGAAACCCCAAGGAAGAGCCCCCATGCTCAGGCAGAATCTTCCAGGCTCCAGTACAAAGCCATCTCCCTCTCCCCTTTATTCATTTCCACTGATTTTGCTGTGAGCCTATGACAAGAGGAAGAAACTCATCATAAAACCTGATCATAAAACCCTTCCTATACTTGACGACAGCTATGAAAATATTCACTCCGCTCAGGTCTGCTTGCAGCCGTTTAAAACAAAAGGGACTCCCCACTCCCACCGTCCCCACCCCTGGGGACCGGCGCTGACCCTCCCGAAAGTTGCCAGGGCCCTAGGTGGAAGACGAAGTTAGCGAATCCGGAGCTGCGAGTCTCAACTTGGGGGAGGGGGGCGACGGGCAGGGCGGGGTGGGGTGGGGAGCGGCGAGAAGGAGGGACTTGAGGGAAGGACACTGCCCCCCTGCTTCATCGAGGTCATCGCCGAAGCCGCCTGAGCGGCCGGTCGGGCTTGGGGCGGGCGGGCCCGGGGAGGGGCGGCCGAGGGCTCCGCAGCCGCGGCGGGGTGCCAGCCTCCCGGTACCTGGCGGGCCGGGCGCGCCTGGCAGGCCGGCGGCCGGGGCGCGGAGGGTGTGAGCGCGCGCGCCCCTCCGTGCTCGCCCAGCCTCGCGCGCGTCTCGGGGGAGGAGAGGCTCCGGCGGCGACAGGCGCCCCGGGAGCCCGCAGCTCGGTCCCGCCCGCCCTGAGGAGCTTTTGTGCGGCCGCGGCGGCTCCGAGTCCCACCTGCTGGCGGCGGAGGGACGAGGAAGGGGGAAGAAGGAGGCGAGCAGGAGGAGGAGGAGGAGGTGGAGGAGGAGGAGCGGAGCGAGGCGGCGCCAGCCCTGAGCTCCCGCCGGCGCCCACCTCCGGGGGCTCGGCGGTCCTGCACCGGCCTGCTCCGGTCCCCCCAACCCCCGGCCTCGCGGCCACACCGCGCCACCGCGGCTGCAGACGCCCCGCCGCTTCCCTCCCCTCCCGCTCTTGCCCGCGTCAGCGCGCGGCCCGGGCCCGGCCGCCACCGCCACTGCCACCCCGGGGGTGTGGGGGGGAGCTCCGGCGACTTGGAGGCGAGCAGCTGGGCGCTCGGCGTCGCCTCAATGTGTCGGGGAGTCGCCTCGGCGCCCCAACCCCGCTGAGCAGCCCCGGGCGTGCTGCGACCGGCCGGGAGGGCGTGAGCCAAGGAGGCGCGGCGAGCCCCGGAGCCGGCCGGCGACCAGCGAGCGAGTGTGCGGAGCGAGCCAGCAGCCCCGGGAGCAAGCTCAGGGAGCAGACACCACCATGCCGGGCTGGAAGAAGAACATCCCCATCTGCTTGCAAGCGGAGGAGCAGGAGAGAGGTGAGCCTGGAGGCTGAGCCTGGGGGCCGAGCCGGGAGCCCCCGGTGCCTCCCTGTGCCCCCCAGCTCCGGGAGACCTGTCCTCGGGCCGGCAAGGGAGGGGCGCCGCGCCCTCCGGGGAGGGGGCCGCGCTCCAGGCCAGGTGGCACCTTGCGAATTCCGAGAGGGGTTTTTGGGGGTCTTGCGGGGAGCCGAGGGGGCCGGGGAACGGTGCTGCAGCCAGCAACTTTTCGCCTGGGGAAAGATTTTTTTTTTAGGTTCTGGCGAGGACCTAGAGGGAACTCCGGCTGCTCCCGGGCCCGCTCGCACGTGGAGCCCCGGCTCCGGTCTGTGCGGTGGGAGCTTCGGGTGCTGGGGGTGGGGGAGAATCTTGCAGTGTTTTAAGTGACTTTTCAAACTTTCCTACTCCTGCCGCGGCCGCCTTCGCGGTGTCCCCGCCTCTGGCTGGGCTACGGTGGTGCTGCCAAGCCCGAAGTTGCTGGAGATTCGTAAAGCAGGAGGAAAAGCAGGGAGCAGGGGGAAGAGTTGTGGGGGCGGGAAGGGGGCGCTGCCATGGGTCGCTGGAGGAGGTGGCGGGGGGAAGGGAGACGGAGAGCTGTGCCCAGGCTGAGGGGTCTGGGGCTGGTAGTGACAGCCTAGGAAATGAGTTATGCTCCAGCGCAGTCCCGGCTTTCTAGTTAATACCGTAGGACTGCGGGCTTTTCATAATTACTGGCTATTTTCTTCGTAAGAGATGGCTCTCGGTGCCAGGTGGCTTGCAGACCTTTTAATGCTCCAGCCTGGCTAGTGTACCGGGCACGTTGCTTTGAAGTGACTTGCGGAGAGAGTGAAGTTGAAGGCCTTCTGCACCTTCAATGCTTGGTTTCTGTTGTCATTTTATGGTGTTTGGGTTGTGCAGTGGTGGTTGGCCAGGAGTTTAGCTCCGTAACCTGGATATGATGTACCGAGTGCACCAAAATTTCCTACCAGGCCCCATGGGGCCGTGGGGTGCGCAGTATCCAGAGGGATGCCTGCCTGTCAAGGTCCACCAGGGCTTATAGTCTCCTTTACTCCAGCCTGCCCTGGCTTGCTCAAGGAACATGCTTTAGAATTGAATGGCTTTTCAGGATGCAGGGTCTTTATGAGTGTGGCTAACAGTTGGTGCTGGAGGTTAAATGATGCTGCATGGGTGGGCGGCGAGGGAAGCAGGAAGCCAATGTGGTGTGCAGAAAAGACATCCCCCCCCCCCCCCCCCCCCGCCAAGAGAACTTGATTCTGCAGCGTGGGGAGCTGGTATGGACTGTGGCTGGGTTCCTGGTTGGTCATGCCAAAAGTTTCAGGCTCCTGAAATAAATGCTTACGGTTGAAGAACCAATGTACAATTTCCAGTTTCTCTCTAGGTGGCACAGCGTGTCTTTGGTTGATAGCCTGTTTAATGACTCAGGGAATTTATCCCTTTAAAAACCCGCTTCCATATTAGATTTGTTCATTCATTTCCAGTATACTTTCTGGCATGGGACCATGGATTTACCCCCTCCCCTGGTACCCCCTGCTTCAGAAATGCATCTGGCTTCACTTAACCGGACTTTAAAAAGTGCAGCTCCAGGTGCCAATGATTTATCACCAGGTAAAAGCACTGAGAGGAAGCATTGTGTCGAGCACACACTGACTGTCCTACCAGCCACACGCCGCAACGCACCTGATGTTAAGTGCATCAGTTTGATTTAAAAAAAAAAAAAATCACAGCGCTGCCCCCAGGTTTTATCAGAATGCTGAAGTAAGTGGGTAGATATTTTTTTTTTTTTGCATTGTAACAAAATGTACTTGTATGTCTTTTAGAAAAATATGGTAACTTTGAAAGCTGATCACCTAATCTGCTTGGCTGAGATAAGACCGGAATTCCTCCAGTATATAAAATCTGAATCAGAAATTTGGTCTGCCTTCGCTCCTCCATCAGGAGGAAACAGGGAATGTGTGTGACTTTGGTGCCGTTTTTTTTTTTTCTTAATGAGTCTTTTTTCTTGCTTATAAGATGTTTTTCTAAACAACAAGTGTGTATAGAAGTACATACATGTTTATATATATCTGGTTGTATTTTTTGAGGTCTTTTCGCCTTATTGAGAATGGACAAATGATTTTGTTCTTTAGATACCGCGTTCAAACCTAGAATTTGTGTATGTGAATGTATTGTGTGTGTGTAAATGAGTCGAGATGCTTACATGACTTTCAGTAAATCTGTCAGAGGACCTTGGGCAAAAATTTTATTATAAAGTATTGAGTAATTGATGTTTTCTGTTTGTACCTGAAGTAACATTGTATTGAGCACCCCCCCACCCTGAGACTTTAAGTGATTCAAATAGTATTGAATTTGGTACTTTTGAAATATAAACAGAAGGATTAAACAGTCAGGCCAGACAGAAAAATAACGAACATGGCATGCATACGTTTTTTAATATTGTTTGAGGAGGCAATCAACCAAAAGGCCAATTTCTAGTGTCTTGTGTCCAATCCTAAGGCAGGCTGAATGTGCTGCTCTTTCCATGCTTCCTCCACCCCCATTTTCACATTTACCTTTCTAAAACCCGTTGTGGAGACTGCTCTCATACAACTTTAGTCTGCGTGCATTTCATTTAGTTAAATCTTACGTGTTGACTGTAGCCCAAATTTTAGATGAGATGCTAGCTTCCTCCAGGTCCACATATCTGAACGAGTATGTAACTCAGCATTATTTGTTTAAGATGCTATTTCAGTTCACAGATGGATGGGAGGAACTGGGGAGATGGCTTAGTCAGCATCCTTGCAAGCACAAGGATTCATGTTCCAATCTCCAGAACCCATGTTTTTTTTTTTTTTTAAAGCCAGGTGTACTGTGATGTGGTGGAGGTGGAGACAGGTGGGTTACTAGGGCTTGCTAGGTAGCGTGGTCAGCTGAGCGGGTGAGCTCTGGGTTCAGTGAGAGACCCTGTCTCAAAAATAAGGCAGAGGAGGCCGAGCAGTGGTGGCGCATGTCTTTAATCCCAGCACTCGGGAGGCAGAGCCAGGCGGATCTTTATGAGTTCGAGGCCAGCCTGGGCTACAGAGCGAGATCCAGGAAAGGCGCAAAGCTACACAGAGAAACCCTGTCTCGAAAAACCAAAGGGGGGTGGGGGGAAGGCAGAAAGACAATTGAGGAATGACAGTGCATCAGCACACACAAAAAATTTAGGGGGCATACTTTCCTGGTATTACCACATGCAAAAATGTTTTGGTTAATCTATGTAATTTTGTGTCTTACCTACATGCCATTCATAGCTTGGGTTTGCCCTGAAGGCCTCTGTCAAGACAATATTGAATGAGCTACTGCAATTGCATGCAGGGTTGAACATAGAAGCTGCAACATATGGGTTGTTTTGGTAAGTGCAGCCACTTCCAAGATGACACATGAAGACTCACCCACGTGAGGTGACATACGATTAAAATTCAGAACACATTTCTCTGTCCTCCCCACTTGCCCATTTTCTGCTCAAGCCGCTAAACCCCATCCATTGAGAAGCCACCAAATAGACTGGGTAAATGTTTTAGGAGCGGAAGAAAGAGTATGATGCTCTCTTTAATATCCCTTCCAATCAAATTAAATTAAGCAGTTGATTGGTTGTTTCACATCTGCTTCTTATCTGTTCCTCTGTAACAGGAATGTAGTTGCTGAGGAGAATCTCAGCACAAAGGCATAGGTACCTCTGTAATTAACATTGCCGTTCTGCCTGTGGCTTTCCTTCTGACTTGTGAGGCTTTGGTTAGTGAATGTTTATTAGAGTTGAACAATGTGTAGTGAGCATTCAAGATCAGATGTGCTGCTTAGGAAGACTAACATCTTTCTTTTGTAAACGTACCTCTTCCTACTTTACTTTGCGGCAATAATTAATAATTAATTGGTGTTTTCTTTAAATTTGAAATATTAGGTGTAATGGGATATTTAAATATTATCCACTTCTAAAGATGCTCTTGCTGCATTTTATATGACCATCTATGCTTGCCAGGGAGAAAGGCATCTGGTTTTTATATTCCTTCATACCTTTGTGTTTTTATTTTTTTCTTGTGTGTTTTGGAGGTCTATACATGAACTTGAGAATGTCCCTTAGCATTTCTGTTACAGAAGTTACTGTCTAGGGTTTGTTCATGAATTTTGGCCAATGAGAGATGTAGATGTCTTTATATATTATTAGTTTTTATAAAGGTGGGGGAGGGTGTTAACAAGTATGCCCTTATTACATACACCCTTGGTCTGTTTTATTTCTATGTCATATGGACACCTGATGACATCATGTCATGCCCTGTGTAATAAAATGCCAGCTTGACATTTGAATTTTGACCGGTGGGCTTTGTGTGGGAGAAGGGAGGAAAGTAAAGAGATCTAGAGCCCATGTTGTGTTGGACACCGCCAAATGCTGCATGTGTGACTTGGTGCAATTTTGTGGTTCCAATATACTTGTAAGGTAGTTATTATTGTCACATGAAGATATTGTGGCCCAGAGTCAACACGTTGGCTTCCAGTCACAAAGTCAATACCCTGAGTACTAATTTCTAAAAGAGATAATTAAAAAAGAACTTAAGTTACAATTCCTTAGAGAAACTCTGTAGCCTTTTATTAGCACAATATAACATCTTGCACTATTCCACTCAAAGGACACTACTGGCAAATCTTTCATTGTGAATTCATGAGACAGTTTTTTTTTTTAAGTTACCGATATGTGAAATATATATATATATTACTTTCTGTACACTGACTTTGGAAGATAGACATACAAACTTCAGTAGTAAAGATGACAACATGAATGAACTCATTTATTCACTCATGTTACCTTTATTTACTTTGTGAATGGGGGGCCATGCCACAGCCTGAGTATGGAGATTAGAGGCCAGCTGGTGGGAATCTGTTCTCTCCTAGCATGTGAGCATCAAGGACCAAATTCAGGTGACCAGGCTTGGCACAGACAGTTCTCATTACCTGATGAGACACCTCACAGGCCCTATTTATTTAATTTTTGATACAGTTTCTCCATGTGATCCAGGCTGCCCTAGATCTCCCTATCCTTCTTTAGCCCCCAAATGCTAGGATTTACAGGTGTGCACCGCCACACTTGGCTCAACACGTTTCTCAGTAGAATTATTTGACAAGCTTAAAGTAACTCATTTAGGTGAACAGCTTTTTCCAGCAAGGTTTCGGCATTATTATAGTTTTCCTTGTCTTCCGAGTGTAGTAGCTATGAAGGCAAGAATTAAGGAGAACAAGGTGTTGTTTTGCTGTTGTGAGCTGGTAAATGACTGCATTGTCGTGGCCATTGTGCTCTTGCTTTGTTGCCAAACATATTATGTAATTAAAGCCGTATATCTGAACTCTCAGCCTGGCTACCAGTGGCCAAACAAAGGGACCTCCTTGGGTAATGCTTTCTCCTGCAGCAACCTGATTGGTTCCTTATACAGAAGCAAAAGAAATATCAATTCATACCAGTGAAGGAAATTGAGACCTGAATACCATGGGATTTAATATTGTTGTGCTAAGTGCTCTACAGTGGCAGACAGTTTAAGGCATTTGAGAATTATTTGTTTTCCATTAACTTGCAAGAGTAGTTAGTAACACCAAATGCAAGAGCAACAATAGAAATCCACCTGTCAGGCTGCCATCCACTCCGAAAGGCAAAGCCGATTCTGGGCTGAGGCTCACGTAACTTTCACTTTCTGAACTGCTGAAGTTTCTTAAGTGTGACTAGGAGAAATCTATTGATACAGGGTTCCTCTGTGCAGATGCCCCGAGTAGTGGAGGGGCTGTCAGCTCTACAGGAAAGTCAGTGCGGTCTAAATATATCTAGCAATTAAAATGCATCAGATTTAATGTCCTACCGTCCTTCATTTCAACAGTGTTTAACCTGCAGGCACCCAATGAGGGATGTGGAGACGGCATGACTAATGTCCTTGATCGAGTCCCTGGCTTCAGCACAGGTGGTAGACAGCAAGTAATTTGACAATAAATGACACTGAAGTGGAAGCCCACTCTGACAAGTAATGTCTCTCTATGTAACAATGAAATGATATTAATAAACTTGAAAGAGTTCTAGGGAGCATCCTGCCTCCACCCAGGCCCACTAATGGCAACTCTCATTATTTTCATGCTGTCTATCAGTCTTTCATGATCCCTAAACCTAGCACCTTAGGTTATCTAGATGATGAGATGATAAGATTTTTTTTTTTTAATTTTTTACAAACATCATAAGCTGGCTTTCCAAGGCCAGGTTCTTCCATGTTGTCTAACCTGATTCTTTTCACAAAGATGAAAAACTCAGTGAGGCCATAGACAACCTCAAGACCATTTCATTCCCTTGCAGAAGTTTCTTGGGCACTAGCTGCCAGGATGGGTGTGTGGATGAGAAAACCATGTTGCTGTTTTTGTTTTTTAAAGAGATGGTTAAGTATGGTTGTGGAGCCCGGGGCATGACCTTTGGCTGGCAGCTGTCTCTTTGCCCTTCCTGGTACCAAGGAAGAGTAAGCCAGGATGAGTAAGGGAGAATGATCGTGCTGGGTCAGGGGAGGAAGATGCTGTGAGGACAGAAGCCCGTGGAGGTGGCAGGGAGGAAGGGTAGGGCATCTTCAAAGGGGGAGAGGCTTCCGGAAGATTGGGAGAGGGTGGAAGGAACGGTGTGTTTCTGAGCATCACTGAACAGGCTATCCCAGGGACTGCCAGTGATTTCTCAAGGGACTGAAGTGTAGGTAGTGGCCGTGTGTATGGAGTATTGAGTAGGCGGACTGAAGTGTAGACAGGGATTATAGAGTGTAGAGTAGGAGGGTTCACTTCCCCCCACAGCGGAGGAGAGGAGCATGAGACTGGAGAAGGCAAGATGGAGCATTCCCTGTGCTGGGACAAAGTTCAGACTACCCAGCAGGGGATGTGGAGTTGTCCAAAGATGAGTAATTGGATTCTATTTGTCTCTTAGAAAGGTTACCTGGGTACCATAGAGGGAAGCTGTGAAAGGAAAAGTCAGGGAATGAGCAGGCTGCTGCCTTGATTTGGTTCTCTCTCTCTCTCTCTCTCTCTCTCTCTCTCTCTCTCTCTCTCTCTCTTTCCCCCTTCCCTTTCCCCCTCTCCCCCTCTCTGTCCCTCTCTCTATCCTCTTACTTTTTTCTTCCTTCCTTCCTTCCTTCCTTCCTTCCTTTCTTTCCTTCTTCCTTCTCTCTTTTTCTGCTTTCCTCCTTTCTCCTTCCCTCCCTCTCACTCTCTACTTTTCTCCTCCCTCCCTCCACCCCCTCTCTCTGAGACAAGGTCTTACTATGTAGCTCTAGCTGCCTTGGAACTTGCTACCTATATAGACAGGCTGGCCTTCAACTCTGTCTCTATAGAGGACCTGATATTCTTTCCGGGTAGACTTAATGATGTCTGTTACAAGAATGTCAAATGGAGGACCACCAGAGTGGCTATTCACCAGTCTGGGTATAGTTTAGTAGGGATTCACATTTTTACTCTTTTTGTTATATTTTATATACCACATGCTGTCTGATCATGAATGAAAAATAACTACTATCCGATATGTGTGTCTTTTAAAACCAATTTGAGATTTAAGTGACTTTTTGCCACCAAAAGAAAAGGATGATAGCAGCTTATTTTACAAAAGCATCTTCCTTTCTGGTAGAATTAGTTTTTTTTTTTTTTTTTTTTTTTATTATTGTCGCACTCTGAAAGTATCCGAATGTTCTATGGATAGTCTTAATATACGTCTTACTCTGGACTCAGGAGTCAACTAACCTCAAGTGGTTATTTTTCAGGATTTTCCTGGCTTTTGCCATGGATGGACAGCCTCTAGCACCTTTAATTTTTCTCATCAGTAAAGTAAGAATACTTCTTGACATGCTTACGGCTCTGGTGGTGTTCAGAGGCGAACGGCTGTATTACATGGTGGGAAGTTGACAAAGATTGAGACTCTTGAAGGACATTTGCACGTTAGTGGGCCATCTTGAAATGAGGGTGTTACTGAGTTACCTTTGTCTTATAAAACATAATGAAAAAAAAAACTTCATTAAAAAATTTAACTACTAGTCTTCCAAAGGGAAGTCCAAAGGAACCATAAGATTTCCCTCTTGACTGGTGGCAATGGTTCACGCCTTTAATCCCAGCACTCAGGAGGCAGAAGCCGGTGGATCTCTGTGAGTTTGAGGCCAGCCTGGTCTGCAGAGCGAGTTCCAGACAGCCAGAGCTACACAGAGAAACCACGTCTCAAAAAACAAAACAAACAAGCAAACAAAAATTTCCCTTTTGAACCCTATAACCTTTGTAGCAGTGTGTGTGACAAAATAAGGCACATGGTGCATCTAAGATACAATGCATATGGTGTTGTTAAACTCTCCTGCCCATGACGTCCTTGGCTACAGAGGGAAAGTTCAGCTCAAATGCAGAGAGGACTCTGCTTCCTACTGTTGATTCCGATTCTCCTTAGTGAGTTCCCTGACCTCACCCCATTATCCAAAAGACCATCACCATCAACTTGAAACCATGCTTGTAACTTTTTGGAGTAAGGAAAAAGTTTTTGCTGATTTCTGCTGCTACTTCATTTTTATAATGCTATTTAAACATCTACTAATAGAAAACTAGGCACAGGCTCCTGGGGCTTATGGCACTGTGACCACAAAGTCAAGCAGACGAAACACAAATACTACCCTTCAAAATCAGTCACATCGAAATGAACAACAACATTCACTACATGCATTTTGGTATTTGGCTGAAACTAAATTCCGCGTTTTATCCTTGTTATTGCAGAAAGTAATGTTGCTACCTTTTATTTTTTTTTTCTACCTGAATTTGTGATACTACCTGATTTTTTTTTCTTTCTTTCTTTCTTTTTTTTTTTTGGTCATAAACACATCATTTACGTGGAATGTCCTCTGTGGTGATCCTAAATATAAGACCCAATTTTAGCTTTGAAATTGGTGTCACGTTTAGACTGCACACTACCCTTGTCCTTTTTGATCTACGTTTGTGGTGAAGGACTATTTTTAGTCAGTCGCAGGTTGAACTGTAAGTCAAACTGTACAATGTCTTGTGCTGCAAGTCACCTACCCGGGCCTGCTGCCTGTGTCTCTCCACCATTTGGTGAGACGAGTCCACCAATCACAGATCAGCATGCTATCCTGTCAACTGGCAGCAGGAACTTCTTCACTTCCACCTACTTATTTAACCGTGAGTAGGTAACATGTACCCTGGCTCGCAGACCACACTTTAAATAGCACTACGTTAGAGCGCATGTACACAGTGAAGAGTCTGAGATCAGTAGCCCTGGGAGGAGCCCGTATAAAATGTACCCACGACTTTGAAGGTAGAAAAATGAAACACAGTTTCTGTGATGGCCTTTACCTCACCTGGAAGCTCTGTTGCCCTTGAAGATGGAATCTGAACCTGTCGATCAAGAGCACATTAGTCCCACTTTAAACATTCTTCTATAGTTTCTGTGACTACTGAGTGCTTCCTTCCTGCCCCAAGATGGTGCCCGTGTGAAGAGGATGCTTCAGTGTGATGCTGGGAGAAGGGCATTTCATCCCTTCACTGCGTGGCCCTCATTGTATCCAGTCCTCTGGTTTTGGCATGCTTGGGACCTGGGCAGTATGCCCTGGTATCCACTGAAATGAGTCCGCTCCCTCTTATTCTTTTGAATGTCACCCTGGCAGCTGATTTGCTCTTCCTGGGCCTTATCATTGTGTCTGCCTGGGAGATCTGTGAGTCTGTGACCTTCCACGGGCCTTCCCGCATGCCTTTTCTATCAGCACTTCTGTCTCCCTCCTGGGAGCCGGGGCACCACTGTTTTGAGGTGTCCCCAGCCCATCTGCCTGAGCCGCTTTCTGTAAATGTCGCCACTGTATCTGCCCATTGCCGTGTTGAATCCTGCATGTGTCAAATTGGGGACCTGCATGCTAGACGGTGCTGTCTTTGCCCACTGTATTCTCTAATGTGCTCCAATTTATACAGGCGTTGGTTTTTCTTTCCTTTCCCATCTATCAAGAAAATTGGAAGCTTTCAGGATGTACATCATCGGATCTGCCGCCTCCTACCTTGTTCTTTCTTTCCTGCTCTAGGCCTGGAGTTATTTCAGTGACTCGAGAACTTAAACTGGAGGAGACAGGGACCCAAAGGATGAATGGATGGTGAAAGGGAGGAAAGTTCCTGTTTCTGTGTGAAGTGGCCACTTCTCTAAAGAGCTAAAGGAAGTAGAGACCAATGGTCTAGCGTCCCGGAGATGGCATCCACAGCTTGAAGCTGGCAGACAGTTTCCCCCTCAACCCCTTTCACTGGCCAACCTTACACCCTTGCCTTTCTCGAGTGTTCGGCTAGAAATCTGTCTTCTCTATTTCCTCAGCTGACACAGGCATAGCAGAACTGGCATGTTTCGCCTCAGAGTTAGCACCGTGTGACTCCTCATAAATACTGACATTTTGTTCTGAGATAAGGGTCTCCCTCTGTAGTCTAGACTCTCCAGGAACTTACAGTAATCCTCCTGCCTTAGCCTCCCAAGTGCTGATCTTACAGATGTAAACCACCATACTTGGTTTGATATCAGTGCAGTTTTTAAAAGGCTTGCCTTAAATTTCAAGTGAAGATTCACAGAATACATCACGAGATGTATTCAAGATTTCTTATATGGATTTACAGAATCAATCTTTTACTCCTCCCCTCCCTCCCTCCCTCCCTCCATCCCTCCCTCCCTCCCTTCCTTCCTCTCCTCCCCCTCCTCCTCCTCTTCCTCCTCCTTTGACTATTCAAGGGTTATTATCTTTGATTTTCCTAGCTTTTGAATACAGGATATCGTGGGCCACATAAAAATCTTGTATACAGTTTGACAGAATGAATTATTAGAATTTATGTCTTTTTTGGTTCAATTCATCATTTAAACAAAAGATGAAGAATGTGGTTTTTTTTTTTTTTACCCATTGGTTCACTTAAAAATGGCAGCAAAGCAGAAGAAAATAATGCAGGGAAGCACTTTACACAATGATGTGGTAGGTGCCCTTTGTTTATTCTGTGTTTAACCTGTGAATACTTTCCCTTCCTGCTATCTCATGATGCCTAATGTTTATATCTTACTGATGTTCACAAATTCCACCAGGGAAGATGGAGAGGAAGGCACGGATCTCCTCAAGAAGCCAAAATTAGTCACAGGAATTTCTACCTTGCCCTTTTCAGAAGCTTCGGGGATTATTAACTAAAAGAGTGGCATTCGAAATTGGGTTTTTCAGAAGACTCTGAATGTTTCCTTTTAAATGTATAATTTTCCAGTATGGGAGCACTTTCGTCAAACGAAGCTCTTGAACAAGGCGATATAAATTTAGCTTCTTTGTGCTTGTTTCACTCCCCGCTCCCTGTAGTTGAGTTATGAGAATGAAAATGTGCCAGGCTCGAATCAGACACCTGTAGGGCTGCAGCTACCCAGAAAGACTCTCATCCGGCTGTGCAGTGAGCTGATGTGTGGCTACATAGAGAAGAGCCCTGCCCTAAAAAGTGTAACCCTGTTTCCCCCCACCCACAGTCATGGGAAGTTATTGAGTGCGTTTGAACTCTACATTCAGAGACTGCACTGACTCAGACCCCTACCCTAATATAAATCATACTGATAAAATAAATAAATAAAAAAGAGGGGGCAGTGTATTAGTCTGATCTGGGTGCTCTAACAAAAGGCCATGACTGGTGGACTGGGTAAGTTAAGCTGTAGAAATGAATTTCTTTACAGATCTGGAGGCTAAGAGTTTCTTATGCATGGAAGGGGGGAAGGAGAGGGGGGAATGGAGGGAGGGGGCTGACTCTGAAGACTTACTCTCTTGTGTGTCTTCCTAGGAGGACATTGATCCTATTAGATCCACGTCCCACTCTTAAAACTCCAATTAGCCTTAATTGCTTTCCCAGAGACCACATCCCTGAATAAAGCCATGTTGGAGGATTAAGCATATGTATGGATTTCGAGTGAATGCAGATACTCGGACTATAGTGAGCAGGAATAGAAGAATATTCAGTGGTTTTTATTATGTTTCTATAAATTTTATCTCTTGGTGTCTAGAAGCTACTAATTTTGAATGGAAGGTAGCCGGTTTTAAAAACATGATCTCCAATTTTTTTTTCATGCTTATGTGCTGTGTGTGTGGGGCAGATTGGGGTGAGGTGAGGGTGTGCATGTGTGTGTGTTCATATGTGTGTAGATTCACTGGTGTATGTGGGTGCACATGCATGGGTATGCATGTGTGTCTGGAGGCCAAGGCTGATAATGTCTTCCTCAATCTCTCTCCACTGTCTTTACTGAGGCAAGGTTTCTCAGTTGAACTCGGAGCTCACTAACGTGATTAGTCTTGCTAGCTAGCTTGTTTCGGGGATCCCCTCTCTGCCTGCTCACCCAGGATCAGAACTCTGGTTTTCACACTTGCTTTTTTTGTTGTACGTATTTTAACCCCTAAGTCACCTCCCCAGCCCTGACCTCTCATTATTTTTTTATTCATGATTTTTCTCATTGAGTACCTATGTTCCTCCGTTTAGATACAGTCAGGCCTGTGTTTGCTTTAACCAACAGTGTTCAAGGGCTGATGCCTTGTGATGCCCTGGGGCTGGGATACAGAAGTTGGTGGGGCTTCCCCTTGTTATATGGAATACCTGTGACTGGGCCTCATGGAGCTACCGTGCTGGGAGGAATCTCCTTTGCATGGGCAGGCTGAATTTTCTCTAGGTGGCAGCTCTGGATGTCTGGTCTTCTGAGGCCAGGTACTAGGCAAGGGAGTCAGCGAGCCTTGAGAGGGATTGGGATCCCTGGTTGTTGAGTCATCTTGGGTATTGGCCTTTATACCGAGGTTCTGGACATCATGGGTTACTCACCAGCCATTTTTGTAGTGACCTCTCTTCATTCCTGACCTAAAGAATCTGTGAGCTCTGGGAAATGGCAGCTCCATTTTGGTGAGATTTGTTGTGTAGCAGGAATGCTAGAGTAGACATTGTAGAGCCCCTGTCTGGAGACTGTATTTCTAGCAGTTAGTTCATGCAAATATGATTTAAATGTTGCTTAGGCTGAGTAATATGTAGGTAGAAATGTATCCTTTACTCTTAAACGTCCTTGAAGGCTAGAGAGTTTAGGATCAAGTTGACCTGTGGCGACACCTGGGGGGAGACTGTCTTGATTGTTAATTATTGTAAAAGACCTAGGCTAAAGGCGTGTGACGTCACTTCATGGCTGGGAACTGCCTCAGAGTGAAGAACGCTAGTGACATAAATAAATAAGCAAATCGGCGGCAGCATGGAGCCGCCATGCGTTTCTTTCTGCCCTTGACCGTGGATGGGATGTGACTCATTGCTTGAGTTCAGGCTTTGCCTTCTTCTCAATAGTGGACTGTCACCTGGAATTGTCAGCCCAATGAACCCTTTCTTCCCTAAGTCACTTTCTGTCTTGATACTTTATCACAGCTATAGAATGAAATGACCACACGCCACCCCACCCCCCCCACCAACCATCACATTTGAGGAAGAATTGGGGAGCTAAATAAACCTTACACCCGCATCTCCTTTACCCAACTGGGAGGGGCGGATGAGCAGTGGGCTTCTTATCCACCACTGTCGAACCACACATTGGTCTTCCGAAAATACCCCTTGATGATGAAAGCAGCTTCCGGCTACAGTATACCTCTGTTAATGGTAAGGTTGATGCTCTAAAGCAGGGGGACAACAGAGGGACGCTTGACAGAGGACAACTTTCTCTTGACGTTCCCTCTGAGATAGGACTATTTTGTCAGCCATCGTGTCCCAGTCTCCTGATTTACATCTGTGCGGCCCTACCCCAGTGCAAGGCACAGTATGGATGCTCGACCTTTGCTAGGCGAATAGAAAATGAGATAAAAATGAGAGGGCATGATGCAAAACAGTGGAAGGGAAGAAACAGACCTCATCTCCTCCCCCTGCGAAGAGACAGAACGATGTAAAGTCAAGGGTACAGCGGATATAGGGAGCATTACCGATAAACTGTATTATCTAAATGACTTAGGAGAAAATATTTTTGTTGATATCACTCAGAAGACTTCAAAACCAGGCCCAAAGCAAGATGGTTTAAAAAGCAAAGCTAAATAGTTTACATACTTCTTCAACTATACTGTTTCTTTTTCGTTCTTGTATCTTAGAGGAAAGCTGCAGACGTTATCTATCTAATAGCCTGCTCCTGGCTCTGAGATTGGTTTTCCTGGTGTATAATAACATGCCAGTAAAATGAAGATTAGTGTAGATTGTACTATTTTTTTCCTAAGCCCATTCAACGTACTTTATTCACTCTGGAATGAAATAGAAATAGCCTTTAATTGAATAATTTATTGTGCCGTTTGTTTTTTTTTGAACCTCAAACACAAGAAATAAGTATTTAGTCAATTTCTTTGCTTAAAGCATAGTTATAGAGAAACCTATTAGAGTATCTGTAAAATTATATATGTAATACATGCATACATTATAGATATATAATTTAGAACGTTATATAGCATTGTGCCTTCATTTTAAGGTCGTATGTCATATGTTTATACATTCTTAGCTACACCATTTTTCTCTTTAGATACAGTTGATTACATGGTGGATAGTCTCAAATTTTAGTGTAATCATAAATCTTACTTAGATTAAGGTGGTTGGCTTAATTGGATACTTGTTTTTTTCCCTCATCAGAGCATATTGCTAACAAATTTTCCCAGACTCTCAGTACATGTACACTGTCTTTTTTTTTTTTTTTTTTTTTTTTTTTTGAGACAGGCTTCCTGTGTGTAACAGCCCTAACTGTCCTAGAACTCACTCTGTAGATCAGGCTGACTTTTAAATCACAGAGATCCACCTGCCTCTGCCTCCCGGGTGCTGGGATTAAAGGTGTGCGCCACCACTGCCCAGAAATTCATTTTTGTTTTTGGATGCATTTTAGTGTTCCTTTGCTGTCTGAAGTCCTCCATCCTATTTTCTCTCAGTTTCCCACCTGTTTCTTTCCAAATTTCAAGGTACCAGGTTGCTTTGTTCCTTCAGCCCCCAGCACTGGAATATCTGAATAGCAATTGGCTTGAGGTGACTATATTTTTTGCTGATCCCAAGCCTGGCAGGTCCCAGGTGTTTTTTTCTACACTCTTTGGTTTATTAATCTAACCCCCTCCATCCCTTCCCTGCAGATACTAACCAAGGGAATCACATGCTTTTCATGGATTCTTCTTCATGCAACCCATCAGTTAGGTTTAGATGGCATGCAGTAGATGAGGATGCATTCCCTGAGCAAATTTTTACTTTCCATTATGGGGAAACAATCTTGAAAACTTGCCTGTACTGCTGGACAGAGATTCTGGCTTTTGTCATGGACTTGGGTTTGAATGGTGACTCTGGCACTTACTGACTCCGTGGCCTCGGGCAACTCTTTGATCTTTCAAGTTCTTCTTTCATAAATGAACTGTAGGGATGCACATCTCCATCTTTACTGTAAAAACACCTGTCAGCGCTTGGTCCTCAGCCAAGGTAGGTAGCTACGGAAGAGTGGAAGGAGATTTACGCACATTAGTGTAAGACTCTGTACAGTTTTGGCCCAGGTATCCCAGCTATTGTCGATGATGCAATGACTTGAAGACAGCTTACAGGTGGCTTCCAGACTGTTTGGACATTCTAGTATCTCATCAGGAAGATAAGGGAGATCTTCCCCAATCTCTCTTGCTAAAGTAGACGTTGGACAATGCAGGAACCATTTGTTAAGAACCACTGAAAACTAGTTATGAACGGAACTCAGGAACTTATATCTAAGTTATTTTGGGTGAGACTCGAGGGCCCTCAACACGATGGAATAATGCATACATGAATAAAGGACTGTTTTTACTGTCTCGTGGCTCCGTTTACTCTGCTGCTGCTAAGTGACTCAGACTGTGATCCAGCTCTCCACTCACGGCTTTCCAGTTCTCTGTTAGTACCGTCGTTCGAAGGGTGTTTTTATACAGCAGGCGGCTTTCCTCTGATGGTAAAGCGGGACAATAAAGGTGCCAAATGAGCTGTTATCTTTCAGCATTAGAGAATCTGCAGAGATGCAAAGATTTGGATCTTATTTCAACTTTTCAATTCATGTTTCCGGATAAAAACACCACCAGGCAAAAAACACTCTAGGAAACAGGAAGTCTAGTGCCGCTGCTGTCTGAGCTGAGGTCTGGGAGAGCCCCTTCGCCTGCTGAGATTCCCTGTGCTGTTGATATCATTTATTATTTATGATCATTAGCAACTTCATTGCTCCCTGAACCACTGACAGTGAAGTCTGTCCCCGACCTCACTGTGATCCATGGCTAGCTCATTTGAGCTGAGTCTCTGAGCGTGAAGAAGTAGGGACGCTTGCCTGGGAGCCCTGGATTTGCTCCTGAGATCAGAGCTGACCACCTTGCCCAGATGGCACTCAGTCACAGTCACAGCCGGATTAAGGGAGCCTGCTGCCTATCTACGAGATTTCTACACATCACTGAAATCACTGGAATTAGGGTGTGAGTTAAAGTCTTCACACTTAGATCTTCTACCACAGCACACAGATCTTTAGTAGAATGTTAAAACATCTTTCTGCGGAGTGGTTTGGCCAAGCCCCTGGTAATAAACTAGTGTTGAATAAGCAAGCCTTTGAGGCAGAAGGTGATCAGCATTCACAGGGTCCCAGGTGCTGTGATCTAGCTTAACTTTTGGTGTTTGGGATTGGTGCCAAGTCATGGTATTCTATCATCCGGCTCTGCGTCTTCCACATCCTGTTCTGGGCCCATCATTTTCCAGCATCATTTACTTTTTGCCCGTACCAGGCTACAACCCAAGTTCTCTCTGCATCCATGAGTACTTCCGACCTGCTTCTTGTCTCCTCCAGACAATGGAATTTCTTCTGTACCTTAAATGCAAACCTTCTCCAGCCAATATTTCCCCTGGAAACCAGAATGCTGATTTCTATTTATTTTCCTTTTCTATGACTGACCTGTTTTCTAGTTCTCCACTATCTGTCTGAGCACCTCGGCCAAGCGCTGACCCTAGCTTCCATTCTGTCGCCTGTGAAAACTGGTACCACCGACCTTTGGTAAGCAGGTCTTGGAGGAAAGATAAAGTCATGTTCAGCAGCTAATTTGATCACAAAACTCCTTCGCAGCTGAGGCATCCTGGCTACAGGACGCAGCTCAGAAGACACTTGGAGACATACTGCCCAGTGCAGCAGCCATAGTTTTGGGGACTTGAATATACATATTAAGAGCATGTGTTGGTTCTCTTTACACAGAAGAGCCTTAGTCATGCAGAATGTTGACTTCTGGGCCTTCTGGATGTTTTCTCAGTGTTCCTGCAGTGTCAATCTAATGAGAGTCTTGATTCCCCGCTCTGAAGCCTGGCGCCCTTCCTGAAAGCGCCGTTTTCTCTCATTGAGCAAATTCAGCATTTAGTGAGGTCTAACTATATGTCCTCTGCTGTGGTATTTGCCAGAAACAGAATAGACCAGCCAGATCTGACCTTGAGAAGCCTGTTATACTGTACAGTGAACATTTTATAAGGTTGGTACGGCATGAAGCCAATTATTATTATTTTTTCTCCATCTTATGTTAAACATATTTAACAGGGATTTATTCTCTTTCCACTCCAAATAGTAAAGGAAACCCTAAGGGTAAAGAAGGAAGACGTGAGTATATTTTAAAAAAGGCATGTGTCTGAGAGAAAATATCATAAGTTACATGAAAATTTAATAGTCTTACATGTTGACTCTTGCCACAAACAGAATTAAAAAGGCAAATAGTAAGCTAGAAGGAATAGAAAGGACAAAAATTCAATATCCTATATAAAACAAGCACACAGTGGCACTTAATAAATCATTGAGTCAATAAATGAATGAATGAATTAGAAGCAATAAGGAAAACAAACTCACCAGTAGAATAAAGGAAAAGATGTGAACACATGACACAGGGCATATCACACCCAGGTATACACACACACACACACACACACACACACACACAGAGTATATATATATATATATATATGGCACAGTAACTTTTCACCTTACTAACCTGGCAAATACTTTTGAAGACTCTATTATCACCACTTTATTAATAGCTTATATTATTTCATTTGATTTGAACAACCCTTCATCTGCAATTGATGTCGCCTTCATTTCATCAGTAAGTACAGGTCTTCAAGAAGCTGAATCATAAAGGATGCTGGAGGCTAGATCTGAGCTCACACTTGTCTGGTTCCACCATCCATTCCGTCACCCACGACAGTCTTCCTCTGTATTGAAAGTGTCATGAAGAGTATTTGATAAGATGGAGTGCCATTGAAAAATACAATAGTATGTTCATATATATCATTCCACATGTGGTATTTCAAGCATAGTATTTACACAGAGCAAAGATGTGTGCTGTGGGCAGGCAGTGCTTAGGCATAAAGTTTGAGAATTTGGCTGGCTCTTTTCCTTTTTCCTTATCTGTGTTTTTTCCCCCCCTCTCTTGGTGCTATATGCAAAGCAGGTTCCCTACCACTGAAATGTTCTCTTCCTCTCTCCTTAACCTGTACTTTCTCACTTTTCTTCATTGTGTATGTGTGTAGATATATACACATGCACATGAATATACGTGTATACACATAAATGGATGTATTATATAGTGGTACTAGTAACATTTAAAATATTATCAAACTTTAGCCAAGGAAATGGCTCAGTGAGTAAGGTACTTGCTGAGGACCTAAGTTTGGATCTCTCGAGACTGGTAAAATCTGGGCATGGTGACATGTATCTGTAACCCTAGTGCTGGGGTGGGAGCAGAGACAAGGGATCTCCAGAGCTTGGTGGCTATCCATTCTAAAATTGGTGAGAGACCCTGTCTTGAATCATGAAGTAGAGAGCAGTTGAAGACAATTGATGTTGGTCTCTGGATTCCACAGACACCTGCAAACATGTGCAACTGCATTCACCCATGAATACACAGACACACAGACACACACAGAGACACGCACACAGACACAGATATACACAGACACATATATACACTCACACAGACACACACATAGAGATACACAAACACAGATACACACAGACACACACATACACTCACACACTCATACATACACCCATATATAGACACATTTACACACACAGACATACACACACACATACACTCACACAGACATCCATACATATACCCAAACATAGATACACACACACACACACACAGACACAGATACATACAGCCACACACAACCAAAGACACACACACACACACACCCACCCCACCCCCACAGACACAGATACACACAGAGACACAGACACACACAGACGTACACACAGACAGATGTACACACAGACAGGCACACACACAGACACACATACACATAGACACACATACAGACATACATAGAGACACACAGGCACACACACACAGACACACAGATGGCAGACACACACACACACCAAACATACATACCACACACAGAAGAAAAACATTATCAGTGTTATCAATGTTTATAGAGAAGCATGACCAGATAATGGAGTAACATGTGTTGAGGGAATAAGAAGTACAGAGTAAATAAGGAAGTGACAGGGCCAGAAAACAGGACATCTAAACACTTAACACATATTCAGAATTATGCTCAACATTAGTATTTAAAGATTCAGATAACTATTTCTTGTATATGTGTGATTAGAGAGCTTTTTATTTATGAATGTGGTTTTTATTTTATTTTATGTGCATTGGTGTTTCACTGGCATGTATGTCTCTGTGAGGGTGTCGGATCCTCTGGAACAGGAGTTACACACAGTTGTGAGCTGCCATGTGGTTGACTGGGAATTGAACCTGGGTCCTCTGGAAGAGAAGCCAATGCTCTTAACCGCTGAGCCATCTCTCCAGCCCCTCATCTAGTTTTTTTTTTTTAAAGCTTCCCAGTGTTTTTGGAAGGTATGATGAAACAGGCATGCCATAGGTCCTGCTTTGGTGGAAGTAGTTAGATGGTAGATGTTAAGAGTCTCAGAGTCATTTATATCAACTTTAGCAACTCGCCATTTAGAATTTACTTCTCTATAAATAATTCTATATCTCAAAAAAGGTTTACCCTCCAAGATATATAGGATTGCCTATAATTGTGGAGAGTTGAACATCACCTAAGCATCCAGTATTCCTGTCCTGTGGTAATCAATGATGCAATAAATTGCCTGTCGATGAATTAGCCAACAAATACACAGTGCCCATGCAAGCAGAGTGAGCTTTGGGTGCTGTGGAGTCAGCAAGGAACAGAGGAAACAAATCTCTCCCCCAAGTGTGATCTTTGAAAAGATGACTGCAAAATTAAACATTTTCAAAAACAGAGTATTGCATTATATATATATATTTTATATATATATGTGTGTATATATATATATGTGTATATATATATTAATCTCAACAGTTGGAAAAAATGGATCAAGGGGTTGGGGAGGTGGTAAGTCAGTAGCAGTCCTGAAAGACCTGATTTTGGATTCATGGTGGCCATTTGAAGGTGTAGCCATGGTGGCACAGGTTTGTAACCTTAGCGTTTGGGGCGTGGAGATGGGCAGATCCTCAGCATGCACTAGCCAGTCAGTCCAGCCTAATTGATGACCTCACCCTTAGGGAGAGATTCTCTTTAAAAACAGAGAGCAGGTGAAGGAGACACTCGGTTTCCACATGCGTGTGTGCACACATACTTGCGTGTACAGATGTACTCACACTTACGTCACACAGATATAGGGACAGTGAGTAAATAAACAAAAGCCTGACCGGGAAGTGCCTGGATATATCCTGTTGCAATTACATCGTGGATTATTCCCCCCCACAAAAAAAAAATCTTTGTTATGTTTCCAATTTTTGTTATCAAAAAATGTGTGGCTTTTTAGGTTAGAGAAAGTAAACATAAAATGTAATTTCCATTACTTATCGAATGTTTACAATATTCTCTTTATATAGGAAAATATCTTATGTCCAAGCGTTGCAGAAAGTTTAGTAGCTCTAATTTAAAATACAAGGATTTGGGACTTGATCGCGCTCCTAAAATGTCTTTGGTTTTACTATTTAAGGCTTTTAAGATGTTGCTTTCATTAAAACTCCCGTAGTAAACGGTAATTGTATATTGAACAGATAAAAAACTTACATTCAACAGATCAAAAAGTCCAACACAATGCCAGTTTGATTAGGCAAATGCACAATTAATAGCCTAGTAATTCTTTAGACTTCTTTTTTTACGTGCCATGAAAAGTGCAGTAATATAATTAAAATTGCGGAAATGGCTATTTAAGATAATGGTGGTTCCCTCCTTTCTCTTTTAAAGTAAGATGAGGGAATTTAAATTTCTACAGAAGCATTATTTCCTACAGTGAAGGATCCCACTACTGCGATTCCAAGTAAGCTTTAATTATGTTCCATACTTACGCATAAATTTATTTTGTGTAATTGAGTCATGTTTTGATGTGTGTGGAGAGTGCTTTCAAGTTTAGAAGTTGTTTCTACATGTTGTGTTTGAAAATTGAATCAAAATGGAGATTTTTTTTAATAGACAGCATAATATCATGCAAGATTCTTTAACACTTTGGAATGTTCAGCATAGGTCAGAAATTCTGTTTTGGTTGTATCAGGAGTGGTCACCGACTATGTAAATATACTTAAAATCCAAGCTAAAAATTATTATAGTTAACATGAAATTGTCACAATGTGACTCAATGTGACAGTCAAGTCCAAGCTGAGTTAGAGAGCTGTGGGGATGCCAGTGATCACAAGCACCAGGCTCTCTGTGAATTGAGTGTGAGGAGAGATGCTCCTACCTGTGAGCTCTCCAGAGTCGGGTTACAGACAGAGGGAAATGCTGAGCCTGGACAGTCTACCATCCCAGCTCAGCTGTTTGCAGGAGAATCCACGGGCTTCCCTCTGTCCCTCCCACAGAGACTAGTGAAGCGCTCTTGGCTTGCTTTCCTGGGCAGTGTGCATGCATGGGGTCTCATGAAGAGGACTCAAGTTGCTTCATTTGTTGTTTTCTCCAGAAACAAAGGAAAAGGTTTGCGCGCTCACCTGAGTGATCTAAAGAGGTTTTAGAAGAGACAGTTTCACCTCTGCTGTGTATTGATGTCTGGAATGTACCCGCAAATCACGTTTTCAGTCTGCATCTCAGGTTCACGTCACCTTTGGTGGGGTCCCCCACTTCCAAACCAGCCAGTGAAACGCACCCCCCCCCCCCTTCTCTGTTGCTGTCAGCCTGATCACTGTCATGCCATGCATGGAACTGCTGACAGCCGGTGCTATGCTGGTGACCATAGACAAAACCCAGGGCCATCTGTCCTGCTCTGCTGCCGCCAGAGTGAGCGAACAGCTTTGTGCTCAACCTTCCTCTGAATGGAGCTAGTGTGGGTTGATACTTGAGACTCTCTTCTGACTTCAGAATTCCAGCAGGTCCCACCCTGGCTAATCCTGATCTTGCTCACCGATGTTATTAAGCATCTTTCCCTGCTCCGTGTGCAAAACCTTCCTCTTGCCTCATGCTCTCATGGGAATTGCATCCTGTGACAGGCTGTTGAAATGGAAGACCAACACAGCAGAAACCACCTTTCTCAAATAACACCGCGTTTCCCGATAACTTTTTTGGGCTCTGGGGAGCAAAGGAGGGTTTTCTTACTTCTTTAGTCTTGAGCCAGTTTCCATACAGGGTTTTGTCCTCCATCTGTCTCTTCCTCATCTCTACCGCTGCCCTGCCTCTGTCCCCATCTCGCTTCTTTGGGATGGAACCAACAGCATTCTGTTTGCTAGTTAATTTAAAGAACCAAAAAAAGGATGAAACATCATGCCGAGCCTTCCGGATGTGTTTATGAGGTAATGGTATCTTCTTCTAAGCAACACAACTAAGCCTCCTCGGTGCTGAGCCGTGTGTTTTATTTTCTTGGTGTCGTTAAGGCAGGGTTGGGAGGACAGACATCTTCAGATGGCTCCTGTCATTGAGATCATGGCTTTGTCACTTCTTAGCTGTGCGACTGAAGGGATGTCTTTGGATGCTCCTGTTCCTTTGGTCACTAATGTTCGAGATGGTGATAATGACCATGCTCACCTCACTGCATCATTGGAGTCTTCAATAGGTGAGCATGTGCAAAGCTCTTGGGCATAGTTACGTGCTCTATAGGAACAACTATGCTGTGGTCCAGCTCAGTCTCACCTTCTGGATTGATGAATTCATTGGAAAAGCATGGGAAGCATGTACCTACGGCATCCCTTTTGATCTGTGACTCTTCGGGTTGCTCTTTTTCTACTACCTTGATGTAGACGAGTACATCACTTGACTCTGATTAAAATCTGTTTTGGTTTCTAAAGCAGAAACATTGTGACAGTCACAACCAGAGAATTACAAGAAGCTGGTGTCAGCTTCAGCACAGCAGAGTGAGATAAAGAGCAATTGTGATACGGGAAACACCCTGAGACTCAACAGGAATTTTACAGTAATTATGATTATGGCAACAGTTGTGAGATTTTTCCAAGCAGCCTTTTTTTACTCCCAAGATTTATAAGATGAATGTATAGCCACTTAGAAAAATCTGTAAGAAGTTTTTTTCTTTTTAAAAGAAATCAATCTTATATTCTATAAAATGTAAAATTGAGCAAGAAAATGGTTGAATAATGCTTCCCTGGGGAATAATACAAGATCAATAAGTGGTAAATCCAAGCAGCTTAATTCCTGATTTGCTGCTTTGTATGTACAAATCCCAGTTCTCTCACGGCGGGAGCAATTTGCATGTGAAATTTAGGGGAAAAGTTCTTTGGATTAGTCCCTTAGGTGAATATAGCATGCCTTCCTTCGCAAAGATTTTAAAGCTGGTAGGAGAAATGTCCTCAACATTTCCTCACAGGCCATTGTCCCCAAGGAGGAAAGTGATGGGGAGTGCTCCTGGGAGGAACCGGAAGCATCATTAGCCCCCGCCCCACCCCCCCAGCATTGGTGCGTTTTCCTGGTTCTTTCAGAGTTGAACACTCGGAATTAACAGGCAGATCTCTCAGGATTAAAACTCACTGTGCTGTTATGAGGGGTTCCGTCAGGGTCAGCCTTGCCTGTGGGTGGAGTGGGCCCTAAATGAGTTATTTCAGTTCAGAGGCTGAGAAGTGCCTTTGAATTCCTTTCCCAAATCTTCTTTATCTACTCATTGAAATCTCACATTAGAGAGTTTTTTTTAATTTTACTTTTTTAAAATCAATTTTGTCTTTCTCATATTCTGTACAAAGCCAACTATCCCTGGCAGTATCATAGTTAGTAACATGTGACAATGTGAAAGGACTTCACAGTAATGTGCCAGGGAGTTTAGAAGCCACTCTGAGCATTCCGAGGTTTTGGTTTCGTTTGGTTTGGTTTTTTGAGACAGGGTTTCTCTGTGTAGCAGTCCTGGCTGTCCTGGAACTTGCTTTGTAGACCAGGCTGGTCTCCAACTCATAGAGACCCACCTGCCTCTGCTTCCCAAGTGCTGGGATTAAAGGCGTGCACCACCAGGCCTGGCATATTATAAGGCTGGTTTTTTTTTTTTTTGGATGGGCGGGGCTTTAAAACTATTGAGAAGAAGAAGGACTGAGGGTGCACGAAGGTAGTGACTCACTGGTGAGGATGGGATCTGTGAAGGGTGAGCTGGGTGACTGGCAGCCCAATGTGCTCTGGGCCTAAGCTTACTTTCAGGGTCTTGGAGTAATTGGGGGAAATCCTTGCTTCACACTCAGAGTCAGTTAGGTATGCTGCTGGGAGTGGCTGATGCATGCTGCTTTTCAGGGCGTGGGATCACATTCTTGTTTTCTGAGAATTTATTGCAGAGATGGCCAGTTGTAGCGTTAGGGAAACTGGGAGGGTTTTCTGGTTTTCCCCATGTCCTCCCAGGAGAGTGTAAGGCTTTTCCTGTTTAGCCATTCCTCTTAGCAGTAGACTTCAGAGCAGACTTCTGCACAATAAAGATGAACACTTAATTTGTGGCACTTAAGATGGATGCAAAGCAAAGCGCAGATGCATGCTCTATCCTTTCAGGAATCGTTGAGGACCTGCACCAGGACCTGTGCTTGTGGCTAGAGTCACTCACACCTGCAGAGGCAGCCTTGGCCGCTGCCAGGAAATAGCACACACCTGCCAGCAGGCATTTACCCACATGGCCCAGGCCGTTTAGAGGTTGGACAGCAGGCAGATGGCACTGCCCTGGGATGCTCTGTCATTCCAAATTGTGCTGTCATGTGAACAAGTCTGTTTGTCCCCTGTGAGAACCTTCTCTGCCTCCTTCAATGTAACTTTGATGAGAGATGCTCTCAGCTCCTGTCCCCATTTTTCCTCTGGACCCGGCCTGTTCCTTCTGGCTCCTGCATAGAGTCTAAACTCTCCTACTACGTTCTCTCCCTATTCCTATGGCACAGGTGCCACACCTCTCTTCCTGAGTCATGGTCACAACACACCCTTCCCCCTCAGACCTGTCCCTTTGGTCTCTGCTGTTCTTACCAATAAGTTGTTCCCAGCTCTGGTCTCCTAGCCTCATGTGGAACCATCTTTCTGATGGTTGAAGAAGTAAAAGTATTGAAAGCCAAATGGCAGGTAAGAGACAGAACATTTAGAACACATATACTTCAAGATAACATGCCTGGCACAGAAATAAGGATATTTATATCCTCTGAGTTGAAATAAAATAAAATTACCAGGTTTGCAGTAATCACCTTGACCTTCTGCTAAAGAGAAATATGAGAAGAGATTGTGGCATGGTATTTAAACGATAGCAAGCCCAATGGTATGTTCCAGTTGTGCTTGGGATTGCTTCAAATAGTAAAATATAAAATATATATACATGCATACTCTGTCTGACCTAAATACAATGCTCGTGTGATTCTTGGTTTTCAGTAAGATTATTTATAATGTTAAATGTTCAGGATTTTTTTTTCATCTTAAAACTTTTATGAGTAAGTGCTACGTGTCATATGTCATTTGTGGCTATTTCTTGTGACATATTTGTAGGGATTTGAGGATAAGGCCAGTCAGGTCGCTGTGGTGCATAGTAAAGTTCTGCTGGGCACTTCAGGGCATCGGTATTGATTGGCAGGGACTACAGAGTCATGCTACATTAGAGTATTGATTAATCATATTTTTAAAGGTCAATACTGGATCATCTAAGATAAAATGTGCATTTGTGGCAATTGAGCTAATTCCGAGGAGGAAGATGCCCTTGTGACTGTGTGGAGTCTGCCTTGGCCAGGTGGAGCGAGCATAAGCCCGAGGCAAATTCCTGGGATTTTATCCGCCAGTCTTCCCTTCTCAACCATATACCGAGGGCAAATGCTCTGGCTGAGAAAACATGTTGAATAAGCTTAGAGTTAGGTACACATCGTGGTTTTTTGTTGTTTGTTTTTTGAGACAGACTCTCTGGATCACAAACGCACAGGCTCTTAGATTTTATACACGGAGAAGTCCTTCCTTCTGATATGCTATGTTCTTAACTGCTCTGGGCTCTGATGACATATTAATAAATACCACACAATTCTAACTAGCAGGCAAGCAAGTATTTCCTACTTAAAGATCTTTATTCTAAACTATAGACAACCAAAATTAATTTTGAGAGAGAGAGAGAGAGAGAGAGAGAGAGAGAGAGAGAGAGAGAAAATGAATGAGAATGAGAATTCATTATAAGGATTCTGGGACATCTCTTGAACTATAAAGGAGAGACTGGATCTGGGTGGCAAGAATGATATGGAAACGGGGGTCCTTTCTATGCACCCCTGTTTCTGCTTCTCTGTTTTTTTCCTTTTCTTGTTGCCTGTCTTTTAATGGCTTGTTGAAAACCCTTCAAGGACACGGGTGAAAGCTGAACCACTCACTAGATAGTTCTTCATGGGCGGAGCTCCGGACTGGATAGCAGACAAGTGCGGATGAGGAGGCCAGTGTAGACTGTTCATGAGTCTCTGTTTGCTGTCAACTTAAGGGTTGGCAGTTGAGTAGCTTTGGACAGTTTCACTGTATTCAGGGTAGTATACAGTTAACATAGTTCTCCTGGTGATAAATCCCCCTCAGTACAAAGGTTAAGTAGAAACCTGTTTTAGGTTGCAGGTGACGCAATGGTTAGCAATGCGCACCAATTGGCTGCAGTCAAAGCTGGTGCTCCATAGATTTACTGAAACACAACACGGGACGGGTAAAGCTGAACCTGAGCATTTGGTTGAGGACCTTTCCGGATTACAAACTCTGGTCATACTTTTAATGCTTTAGAACCTAGAATTATTTACTCTTACATTCAGATAGATAATAAATTGTCATTTAACTCTGTGTGCTGGAAATACAGCTCATTTTCTTCACATCTGTTTTGGCTTCGGTGTGATGAACATCGTAACTTCTTTTTGTCAAAATGATATACATCCAATAACATACACAATCAAGTTTTCATCCTATAGCAGTGTGTATGGAGAATGCATGTTTAAAACAATGTCCCTCGGACACTGAAAGGACTCGCTTCTGACCCAAGAGGAAGGCATCGTTGGTTGGCGTAAATTCAGAATTTGGCTATCTCCCTCCTAGACCGTCATTAGGCCTTTCAACATTTCGGGAGAACTCTCAGACCATGCAGGTTAACACACTTGTCAGAGCTTCCGTGGGGTCTTCCCAGCCTCCAGAAACAGATGCAATGACAACTCAAGGTGTTAATGTCCTTGGATTTATATTTTTATGAGTTGGAAGAAGTACTGGAGCCAGAGGTCCTTGGGGGCAGCTTGGGACCTTTGGGGAGAATCCCAGTCTTGGGAACAGGAAGTGTAGTGAATCCCAGATGAGCAGATTGAGTGATCTGTAGGATTCAGGGAGCTACAGAAAGGGGGGGGGGGGCGGGCTTTAGAGGGCAGAAGTAGATGAAAGAGATTTAGAGGTGATGCCCCACGGGAGTGTTGTGAAATTACAAAAATCTGTATTGTCCATTATTGTGATTGCCTCTGTAGAGTAGGCGGAGTAGGAAAGTATACTAACCAGCTCCAGATGCCTGTTCTCATGAAGTCAGCAGTCTGGTGGAATGCAAAGCTGGCTACTAAGTTTATTGTATGTTTGAGTCCAGGCTAATAAATCCTAAGGAGGTGACAAGCCACTTAGCTTACTCTAGCTGCTGGTCCCACTGCTGCAGTGGGAGTGTTGACCTTTGTGTTGCACGGCTCTAAATGACTCATGAAAATTTCAGATGGACTGCAGTCATATTTGCACAAACTGTCTCCAGTGTGTATCACAGTTCATCTGTTTCTATTTATCATCATTTTGAGAACACACTGTGTAGGAGAACTGGACGGCGTTTTGATGCGGCGGACCAGCACTTTCCCTGTGGTCTCAGAGCGTGTGGTCTGCTGGGAAGGAGTGCACCATGCATGCATTTCAAATACCGATATGTAGGTAATTCACAGAAGCTGAAAATGAGGTGTGGTGGTAACCAAGGAGGAGGCGCTGTTTAGACAGCCTGCAAGGGAGGTTAGTATCCAGTTTCCAAGTAGAATATGGTTACTTTTTGTCGCTTTTGTTTCTCTGATATTTTTGAGGCCCGGTTGGCAACCACACATCACTGCTAACCTCTCCTCTCTGTGGGATCTCATATTCCAGCAAACACACCATGGGCACTTATTTAAATGCCTAATCATTGGCAGAAATGCAGCTGTGTTCATTATTGTCAATTCTGATTTGTATGATGTTCCCATCCAAACATACCTCAGGGTACATTTGCGCATCTAATTACAGCATTAAAACTAATAATAGCCTGATAAAGCATTGCTCAGACAAATGTCTAAGCAAACAGCTGGCTGTTTCATTGTGTCCTGAAGGACAGGCAGTTTGAGACTTTGTTCTCCAACCGGAGGGCCTGAATTCCAAACTGCAAACCCGCCTCCGTGAGCATCCCACTGAGGGGAGGCGCGGGCAGGAAGTGTCTAATTCAAAGGTTTTGAATAAATGAGACTCTACAAAACCCAAAAGTTTAGGGGACTGCATGGAGGGGAAAACGTGTGTTGTGTGTGTGTGTGTGTGTGTGTGTGTGTGTGTGTGTGTGTGTGTGTGTCTTTCTTTCCTACCCAGAGGTAAACTAACTCAATTCACATTGTAACAAATACAGCGGGCTATTGCTACAAGGCATCATTAAAACGCCAGCCTTTCTACCGCATTCAGAAAATTGATATACAAAATTTCCAAAGATAAAGAACACTGTCAGCTTTCCATTGTTGTCCCATGGAAGATGGTGGCTCATTCTATTTGTCGGAGTGTTTCTATGATGCTTTTTGTTGAGAGAGAAGAGATGCTTTTGAAAGTTGGTGTGTCCTGCTGGCGCGGTCAGCCCCTTCCCATCATGTTATCCACAGCAGTACGGATGTGTTATTTAGGAGACAGATAACGTCCTCCTTCCCACGGTCAGCTCCAGCTCAGGAAGCAAGCTGTAATGCCAACCAAGCAGTTAAGGAATGGAAATAGTTAGCGTGTAGGAAATTCTTGGGGCATAGACCCTATGGAAGACTCTATTCGGCTTCAGGTGTACTAGAGCTAATAATCTCTTTGATTCACATCAAAATGAAAAA
Source organism: Peromyscus californicus insignis (assembly GCF_007827085.1). Taxonomy (NCBI): domain Eukaryota; kingdom Metazoa; phylum Chordata; class Mammalia; order Rodentia; family Cricetidae; genus Peromyscus; species Peromyscus californicus. Next base: position 36,334,395 of record NW_026294535.1, read on the forward strand.
TGTAGCGTGTAGAAAAACTTGTTAATTATGGGAATTAACTCTTATTGAAATATGTTGAGAGACCATACACACACACACACACACACACACACAATCTTTTCTTTAAAGACCTTCAGTTGCTACCTAAATTTTCATCAACATCACACCCCTCAGGTGTAAGATGGACTAAATCCTCCAGTTGCTCTTTATTTTCTTCATGGGCGCCACCCCTTTGAGACTGAGCAAGTGCAGTGAGCAGTACTTTTGTGTAGATGAGTTCTTTTAAAGTAATTCTCACAAAATGTAGCTATCATGTTAGATATGAGAAAGCCATGGTTGAAAAGTGAGCGTTGTACAGCTGACCTTGGGGTGGGTAAAGGATCAGGACTCACAGGACTTGGGTCCTGGCTTCGTCTGCAGTGAGCACAGACTCTCAGGGTCATTTCTAACTCTGCCTAGATTCCAGCCCCTTCATTTATAAAGTCCAAGTGGGAATGAGATGATTCGGAGAATGTCTCTCTCTCCTCCTCTGTAATGCATGGCCCAAGGGAAATGTGAATGAAATCAATATTTAATGAAGAAGGCTTTGCATCTCTGCACATGACAAAAGCTCCTTTTATAGGATGTATACATGCTTATGGTTCCTGGGGTGGTGGTGATGTGGGAATGTATTCAAAGCATCTCTCTATATGACAGGGGGATTCATGGAGTTAGTGTGCTTGAATTCTCTGCTAACCCTGACTTGAATTTTCTTCTGTCCTAAGGTCTCTCTCTTATCCCAGTTCTCTTATCATCTATCTGCTTTGAAGTTTTCTGAGTTCATCTGATGCTGAACTTTGCTATATTTGATTATAGGTATGAATAATTATGGAGCAAGAAGAAAGGATTTTTTTCTTTTTGCCTCTAAAAATGAGCTCTCAGTCTAGGGAAAATTGTCTAGATCTGAACGGTTTAAACAAGGGGCTACTAGCACCTGTGGCAGAGATATTGAAATGCAGCTGGTGCTCTGCCTAAAATACACATGAGGTTTCAAAGACTAATAAGAAAAAAGAATGCAAATTGCTGCACTAATAATTTTTCATATTGACTACTTGTTAAGGTTAGGTATTTTAAATATGTGGAGTTAAACAAAATATGTTGTTAAAATAGATGAATATTTTAATTTTTATGTTATTTTTTGTTGTGAAACGATCTTGTGATCTTGCCTAGGCTGGCCTCAAGCTCTTGAGCTTAGCTGCCTGAGAAACTGGGACTAGAGGTCTATACCTCTCATGCCTGACTTTTCATTAATGAATGTAAACGTATAGATGATGCTTTGCATCGGCAACCTGTATTGCAGTTGAGAGCAATCAGTGTGCCTGGTGGGTAGCGACTGGAGGCGATGTTACAAATCCTGAAATGCATGAGGCATCGTCTCCCCAGCTTCCCAGTATAGGTGCTGTAGACAGGAGGAATAGAAAGATGAGAAACTATAGCTTCATTTAGGTTGTATTTAAATGAATATGTAACTAGCAACATTATTGAAGGGTTACTACAGTCAGTACTGGGGGATGGTAGGTGGTTACCATGGAAACACAAATGCAACAGGTCTCCTCAATCTCTTTAACAAATATTCAGTGAAAGACTGCAAATCATCTTGGAAATAAACATGGGGGAATAAGTGCATATATGTAAACATGTACAAATATTGCATTGTGACTGTATGCAAAGCTTCTGCAAAGAAAACAAACTTTCTCACCTTCACAAAGCCATCAGGCCAGCATGAGGTGCCATGGCAAGAATATAATGTATCTTCAAAATTACAGGTATGAAGTAGCAGCGAAAATAATGTTATGGTTGGGGGTCAGCACAGCATGAGGAAACATGTTAAAGGGTCACAGCATTAGGAAGGTTGAGAACTGCTAGAATTAGAATCCTCATCATATGCAGAGTTCACGAAGCCATGGCTTGGAAGAATGGCAGGAAGACATTTTTTTTTGGTCATTATGCTCCTGTTAGATCTTCTTGTTCACCTATTTCCTTCAAAGCTCTGACCACCTTGAGGAATGCTATCTTTGATAAGGGAGCAAGTCTAGTCTACTTTCCATTAGGCAGCTTAGGGCGAGGAGAGTGAGCCTGGTAAGATAAGATGATGTAGAAATGATGGGAGGTTAAAACTAAATAAATAGATCCGCTCCATCCTTGATGGTATTTTTATAGTTACGAAAAAGGTAACTTAATCCTTACATTTTATCTGCCATTTTCAGAAAGTTTGGTGAATCCTGAAGTCACCTCCTCATTTTAATATTTATTATGGAAGGGAACTGGGACATAGATGAATATAGTTTTATAAACCAGACTGAGAGAATAGTTTTAAAATACATTTCCCAGTTGGAAACGTTTTGCTGTTTGATTATCAAAAGACGTGCTGACTATAATTTCTGGCCTTTCCTACACATGCTCCAGGCTCCCTGTTAGGTACCAATGTGTGTTTCCCAGTCTGGATCAGGAAGTATTTCCATCTTACCTTGAGTTTGGCTTTTCTGTGTAGTGTGACTGGCAAGACCTTAGTTCCTTATGGTGATAGTCTTGTAATTGGTGACAACTTTTATTTCCCTACAGGAACCATGTTTCTGATGTTCTAGGGGAACTTATGATAAGAGTCATGGGAAGAGTTTTATTTTTTTCTATTTTTTTAATTGAGAGTAAGAGATTAAAGGAGGGAAGTAATTCATCCTTGAAGAACTTGGAATACTTTAAGATACAAATTACAGGAGACACAGATGTAAGAGCCCTGGAGTCGTTGACAGCAGCTGTGATAGTGAAGGCTTCGGTCAGCGTGGCTGGCGCACACCAGCGACCACTCCTGAGGACCTTGTATTTTAAAGTAGATGGAAAAAGTCAAGGCAATGTCACGTGGGCGTTAGGGTGTTCGTTTGGTGATAGGAAATGCATTGCACTAACTTGAGATTCATTGCTTGGCCTTGATTAAATTTTATGTAAGCCTATTTAATATTTAAGGCTAAGATTCCATGTTTATAAAACAAGGGTACTGCCGGATCTCCTGGCCAGCTTCACGGTGATTAAGTCTCCAGCATTACCTTCGTAGTGGCAATAAGTAACAATTATTAAAATCCTGTGACAAATGTTCTCCAGAAATGCTGCTAACTAATTAATCTAAAAACTGATTTTAAAGCACTGGCATGGGAGGATGTAAAATTGCATTCTTTTAGGACTGTGGAAACATAGCTCAGGGATTTCTGCTGAGTGCTTCTTGCTGGCTCATCCTGGGATCTATGGCTTCTTAAACCATTGGCATTCAAAACACCGTGTGGGCAAAATGGGGTAGGGGCTCAGCGCCTTGAAACTTATTAGTAAAATATATTAATGAAGTGGGGAAAACGGAATTAAGCGAGTTCTTGCAAAGTTCCTCCTATGTGTCTGCAGGCTGCACTGGCTATACTTTCCTGTGCAGTAACAGGCTTGCAGATGGTGTGTCCGTGGCCAGAAATCTTCTTGAAAGTTCTACTGACAGAAATATTGAAAACTGATATAGTTGCAAATAAACATTCTGGGCTGGAGCCATGGCTCAGTGGTGAAGGGTCCTTCCTGCTCTTCCAGAGGAACCCCGTTTGGACCCCAGAGGGTGGTAGCTCACAACTGCCTGTAACTCCAGCTACGGGAGAATCTGGTGCCCTCTTCCGACCTCCACAGGCACTTTCATACATGTGCCGTATAGCCACACAGACATATAAAACAAAAAAGTCTATAAAGTGCCAAGTAAACATGCAACCCAGAATATACCTATGAAGGGACTACACAACACATTGCCTATTTAGTCTATTTAAATATGGTTCTATTCATGCACAGTACTTTAATTTTTAATTTTAATGTTCAGGTGGGGTTTTGTTGTTTTGGGGTGTGTGTGTGTGTGTGTGTGTGTGTGTGTGTGTGTGTGTGTGTGTGTGCTCACCCTGTACCTGGTAGAGCTCTGCCACTGAGGCCCTAGTGTTCAGTTGTAAGAAGTTACTATTTGAACCCTTTGGTTGTGGCTCTCTGTAAGTTCCTAGAAAAGCAGCATGGCCAGAGGAAGCACACAATCCCTGTGGTAGGACGTGAAAGCTTCTCCTGTGAATCACAACCCAAGGACTTCCTGAGGTGTCTTCCCCTCAGAGATTTTAGTGAGTTCAGAAAAGAAGCAGTGACCCGAGAGACGCAGCATTTGGAGGTCAGGGCAGAGTCAGGGAAAGCTGCTGGTCGTCTGACCCACACTCCCTGAGACCGACCCTTCCTCTTGGTGAGTCTCCAGCAGTCATTTTGAATCGTATCCACATTTTCATGATTATTTTCTTACTCCTCGTCCACCTCCTCCATGAGATTATGAGCTGCACAAAGGCCAGCGTGGTATCTGGTGTCGTACAGCATTGTAGTCCTGCCATCTACCCAAGCACAGAGCATAGGGAAATCTTTGGTAAATATTTATTGACGGGACAGATGAACGACAGGAAGGATGGATTGATGGGATGGCAGCACTCGGATTTCCACAGCTGGAAGGGAAGCCCCTGATGGGTAATGCTTACTCAGACAGTTGCTGCAAGCAGAGGGCAGTTACGATGGTGGTCCAGCTTTGCAGGCTGCTCTTGGTGTGTCTGCCACCTCAGAGGCACTCTTGGTTCCTTGTCTGTCTCACAGGCCACCGGATGTGTTTATGAACAGTCCTTGCCTCCCTCCTCTGCCTGTCTCTCACCAGGCTGTTTTCTTCGCACAGACTGCTAGGCTGTGTCTCTGAGAGTGCTTTGGATTTAAAGCCACCAGAAATTCTGCCAGAGAGCATCTCAGTGCCTATCAGCAATCATTTTATCAGAAAATAAGATACCAAGAGAATTCTGTAGTTGAAGGGAAAGAGACCACCCTTTTCCAAGGCTTCTGAGCAGTTTTTTCCCCCTCTGGAATAGTTATCTGCAAGATGGTCTTGTAAAATACATCCTTCTGCATCAGCGACACCAGGGGGGCTCTGGCACGTGTGCTGCTGTGGCCAGGGTGGCCGAGGAGAGGCTGTAGAGTGTCAGAAAGCTCCCGAGGCGGCTTCGGTGGGAATACGAGCTGGCATCGGCTGAACACGGGTTAGATGCCTAGCATTGTTCTAGCCAGTTTTAAATCAGTGAGTCCCAATGACAGCCCTCTGAAGGAAATATTTTAACCTCCTTTAGAAACCCTTTGTAGGGAAGTGAATAGAAAATGAAATACTGTGGCATATCAAAATAGCAAAGGAGAAAACAAATGAGAAAAAAAAAATCTCCAAACAAAAGAAAATGGGGGAAAATGTAGAACAGGAGAATGACAGGAAATTACAGTGGCCTTTAATAGTGTTGTTATCTGTGGGTGGTGGACTAGGTGTGGATTTTGTTTCTTCTTTATACTTCTCAATATTTTAAAATAGGACATTTAAAAACCATTGTTCTTTTAATAAAAAGCACGGTTGACACCTTAAGTTCTCAATGAGTAATCATCAGCCGGTGAGAATTGAGTTGCATTAGGAACAGTGTCTAGGGAGTCATCAGGATTAAGGTCTCCTAGGCACGAAGTAACCCTGGTCATCAGGACAGTGGGACACCGCTCAGTGGAGAAGCCCTGTGAGGGAGTGGACTTCTGGTTCTTCAGGTGGGGAACACAAGGCAACACTAAATAACTCAGGCCAAACCAAACCAAATTCAAACAGTCAAACCACAAAATCCCTGAAGACAAAACAGAGCCAAGCAACACCCCACCTCCCCCCCCCCAAAAAAAAAAACATATAAGACTAAAACTAAGACGAAGGAACAAAACATACAAGGAAGAAAAAAAACACTCACTGATTAAGAATATTTTGGAAATTGGTCTGGAGAGATGACTCAGTGGTTAAGAGCATTTGCTGCTCTTGCAGAGGTTTGGATTTCACATTCTAGCATCCACGCAGTGACCCACAACCATCTGTAGTTCCAGGCGATCTGAGGACCCTTGGCCTCTGAGGAAACACACATACCCACAAATAAAAAAAATCTAGAAAAGGATGATTTGGAAATTCAGATGAAAGTGCACTATTGCATACGGTCATTAAGAGCTGGTTAATAAGCCAGGAGGTGGTGGCACACGCCTTTAATCCCAGCACTCAGAAGGCAAAGGCAGGCGGATCTCTGTGAGTTCAAGGCCAGCCTGGTCTACAGAGCGAGACCCAGGACAGCCAGGGCTACACGGAGAATCCCTGTCTCGAAAAACCAAAACCAACCAAACGAAAGAGCTGGTTGCTAATTTATGCATGTAACGTTAACAACTGGTATCCTTCCCACTGAATGTGTGTAATGGCTCGGATCGTTTTTATGTTTATTTCTCTACATTCGGGGTAAACCCACATCATGACCCAGGGTACCACCTGGTGGCAGGTGCAGAAGTTGCAGGAGAAACTGATAGTAAAGGGTACCTGAGAGCCCCCAGCCCTCACTGACTTTGAACATGCCACCATTCATTTTTTGTCTTGTTTTTTTTTTTTTTATGGAACTAGAAAATGAAATCGTAAATGTGGACGATGTCAAAATTTTTATTTTCTTTATAATGACAGTTCCTCTTTTGTTAATTACTGTATTATCCCCCTCAGTATGTGAGATGTTAGAAGAGGGTATATTATGGTTTATTAGAGATAATAGACATGGGCTTAAAGACATTGGCATGGGTTCTCTATCACATAGGCTGATGTTGGGTATCTGAATTTCAATCACTCTCCACTGTCGTGTTTGAGACAGGATCTCTCACTGAGCTGAGACCTCTCTAAGTTGATTAGAGTCATGGGCCAGCGAGCTCCAGGGATCTTCCTGTGTCTACTCTCCAGTGCTGGGATCACAGAGGCGCAATATATATATATCACTGGTTTAAAATGCTGTTTTTCTTATGAATGTTTGTTGTTCGGTTAATGTTTTCTGTCAGTGTAAGTTGGCAATTTCCAGAGCATCAGTGATGTGTAGGCTCAAACTCTGAGGCAAATATTGAAGACCCCAGTTTTGTGGGCTGTGCTATGAAACACCGAGAGACTGATGGTTGAGTTGGGACTTGGCTCTGCACAAACATCCTGGGGCGGAGTCCGGCCATGCTTCATGCGGACACAAAAAAGTATTTATTTATGTTCATTCATTTTCAAGTATGTATTCAATGCCTGCTTTGAGTTTAATATTTGAGGTGCCCAAAGTAACAAAGAATGGCATTCTATAAGAGTTCCTATTTGGTTGCACAGATGAGATTTATGCACTGTGAAGTGAGGAACCGCGAGAGACAGGCTTGAATCAACGTCCAAAACACAATAGTTGATGTTTGTTTCTTTTAATACACAACTTTTCAGGTTTTCATGGAGAGGTAACAAGTCGCTTCTGCAGAAATAATGACGTTTTCTCATTTCAGCTCCCCCCCAATAATTTTCATGTACATGCAACATCATCGTGAACATCGTTCATAATACATCGTTAATAATTACATGCAAAGGATTATGGGAGAATTCACTTCTACATTCATCCTTCTCTTGAGCCTGTTGGCCTGATGAGACCAGATTTGAAAGCTGGTAAATGTCACTTCTGGCCTAGTCACCCTCGCTTGAAATTACAGCACAGCCTCTGGGGATAGGAGCATTAGCATTTTTCTTCTCCAAGTTATTTCTCTGTGTGTGAAGAGTTTCCCTCTTACCCGATTCACGAGAAGTGTAGGAACCGAAGGTTCTCTCTGGAAAGCGTTTCCTTCGCACTGCTCTTGCTCCTGGCATCTCTCAGTGCCTGTTTTACGGGGTGTCTATCTTTAACTATCTTTAACATGCTCTCTTCTCTCCACTGTTTATCCTCTTGCCAGCCCTGTAGAACCAGAGCCAGCTAAAGGGCAGCTGTGCCTGTGGCTCCCCGTCTGCCTGCTGGAGAAGGATGTGTTGGCATTTATGGCTTGTCTGCACCCAGGCCTCTTTGGTGGCATGGTGTGGCTGCTGAGCAGATTCTTGGATTGCCTGCTTCTGTGTGTGTGTGTGTGTGTGTGTGTGTGTGTACATGCACATGCTGTGTCAGCTCTAGGCAAGATTATGAATTACATTCTATACCTAAACCACCATTTGTGAAGCCTCTGTCCCTAAGTGTCGTGTGTCGTCCCCCCCCCCCCCCCCCCCCCCCCCCCCCCCGCCACCGCCATCTTCTCTGATGGAACCCAGGTTCTCGCTCAATGCCGGGACACTTTACCACTGAAGGACACTAAGCCACACCCCCAGCAGGCCCCATTCTCGCCTCTCATTTTCTTTGGTTCTCTTTATCTTGCCTGCTCTGAGAGAAAAAATAATTTTTTTTACAAGCCCCAATAACTGTGAATCTAAGTTAACTTCCCCATGAGTGTGTGCATTTTAACCTCAGTCTCTTCACAGGGTGAGAAGTTGTTCTCTCTCTTCGATGGGTTTCAGGTTCGGGAAAGAGCTTTCTTTCAGGAAAGGGATGCACTCTTGATGCTCCCGAGACCATTCTGTGGGGCCAGTGAGTTAGTCTGCCCCTGCGGGTCCCCTGTGGACCTTTTAGGGTTCTGTGGTCCACAGTTTAAAACCATATGCCGGGTGGTGGTGGCGCAGGCCTTTAATCCCAGCACTCAGGAGGCAGAGCCAGGTGAATCACTATGAGTTTGAGGCCAGCCTGGTCTACAGAGCGAGATCCAGGAAAGGTGCCAAAGCTACGCAGAGAAACCCTGTCTCGAAGAAAACAAACAAAACAAAACAAAAAACCCAACTACATGCTTTTGGTTCCCTCTGAACTATAGATATCTGTCCTGGATGTAGCAGCAGTCACTTATAACAGCAGTTCTCAACCTGTGGGTCGCGACCCCTGGGGGCGTGTGTTCCCATATCAGATATTTACGTGATGATTCATAACAGTAGCAAAATTGCAGTTATGAAGTAGCAATGAAAATAGTGTTATGGTCGGGGGGTTACCACAGCGTGAGGAGCTGTATTGGGGGGTCACAGCATTAGGAAGGTTGAGAACCACTGACTTAACGGAAGGAGAAATCAGTGGCAACCTGCTGTGTCGATTATCTACCATGTCCAACTTGCTAATCTCCACCCATCAAAATGCACTTCAGCCGGGCGGTGGTGGTGCACACCTTTAATCCCAGCACTCGGGAAGCAGAGCCAGGCGGATCTCTGTGAGTTCGAGGCCAGCCTGGGCTACCAAGTGAGTCCCAGGAAAGGCGCAAAGCTACACAGAGAAACCCTGTCTCGAAAAAACCAAAAAAAAAAAAAAAAAAAAAAAAATGCACTTCAGCCACCCACCCCTATGCTACCTACCACCGTCACGAGAAGGCTGATCATATAGTTCACCACACAAACTGGGACACTTGGGGCGTAAAAGGGGCCACTGAAAAGAACACAGGCACAAACTGGGATTGTTCCTGGCAAATGAGGGCATCTGATAGCTATTTCTGATTTGCCCTCTGCTGTCTCTCTCTGCCAGTGATCTTTCCCTTCTGCTGAATTTGTTCGGATCTCTGCACATCTCATCGTTCCTGGTATTTGGAGTGCAAATAAATTGCCAGTGTCAATGTTCTCTTCAACTCTGAATTCCTAGAAAGCAAACGCGCTTGCTCTCCTGTTTGTCTTTTCCCGAGCATTTGGCACAGCACTGTGCATGTGGTAAACACTGGTGGGAGTGGGAAAGAGAAGACAGACAGACAGACAGAGGATACCAACACTGACACGTCACTGTAAATATCTTATAGAGTTGACGGCTGCCACCCCATCTAAACGCTAGTCCTTGTCTCTCTTTTGTAATAAACTTCCAGAGAGTCCTGGGCATGAGACTTAGCATGTAGGCATCTCAGTTTTCTTCCTTTTAAACATGAGGAAACTTGAGCCGGGCAGCTGGCTCAGCGGGCATAGCACTTGGCTATACACACATGAGTCGAGTGTGCTTTCCAGAGCCCACATAGAAAAGCCAGGCGTGACTGTGTGTGCCTCTAACAGAAGGATCCCAGGGACGTGCAGTCCTGATTATCTAGCTAATTTGCAAGTTCTAGGTTAAGTGAGAGACTCTCAAAAAACAAGGTGAGACTAATTGGGGAAAACACCGGCTGTTGGTATCTGGTCTCCACAGATACTTGCACACCTGTGTACATGCACCCCATGCACTTGCACAGATACTTGCACACACTTGTACAAGGACCCCATTCACTTGCACAGATACTTGTACACATGTGTACTTGTACCCCATGCATTTGTTGCCTTTCTATTTTTTGAATAAAACACCCTGATCGAGATAACTTATAAAAGAAAGAATTTATTTGGTGTAGTGGTTCCAAAGGGTTAGAGTTCATACTAGAGGGCAGGGCTGAGACAGCAGACATGAATCTTTAAACTTACAAAGCCCACCCTCAGTGACATACTTCAGGAAGGTGACACTTCCTAAACCAACTAAAGACTGAGCATTCAAATGCATGAGACTATGGGGGACATACTCACTCAAAACACTACTACCTCCCCCCCATCCCCCGCATGCCATGACCTGACATGCACATAATGATGGAGAACATTTTACTTGTGCTGTGTACTTTGTAGGGATGCTGTAAGGCCAAAGGAAATGGAGTGTACAGAGACACTTTGGCATATTATATGTGCCAGTGCCTCTGTTAGGTATAAGTCAATAGTATCATTTCAATGTATTTGTTTCTAAAAATAAGACAGCAATTGTGTGTTCAGGGGACTTCTTCAGCTGTTAAGTTTGGAGCTAAGATTTTAATTCTCTTTCCCTGCCATTCTTAGTTGGGCTTAAGTTAAAGTGGACAGGGGAGTGTTGAAGAGTAACCAGGGCGTATATATACTATGCATGCAAGCAAGTTACTTAGTGTCTCAGTTCGTTTCCTCACCTCCTAAGTGAGGCCATGCCTGTAATCTGTTCCACTCTAGTTAAATGCATATGAAAAACCCTTCTGGGGCTGGAGCGATGGCTCAGTGGTTAAGAGCACTGCCTGCTCTTCCAGGGGACCTGGGTTCAATTTCCAGAACCCACATGGCAGCTCACAACTGTCTGTAGCTCCTGTTCCAGGGGATCCAACATCCTCACACAGACATACATGTAGGCCAAACACCAATGTACATGAAATACAAATAAATAAATTATAAAAAATAAGAAATTTAAAAAAGCCCTTCTGAAATAAGTAAAGAGGGTCATGAAGCTAGAGATTACTTCAGAATACTTTTTTGTTCTGTGACCTCATGATTGGTATTTTATTATCCATATTATTCATCCCTTCACCCTTTTGAATATATATGGTTACATATTCTTGTGCTATTATATAAGTACTATTATTTGTTTGGAGTTATTATAACAGGTATTCCAACTTTTTTTGTATATATCAGTGCTTAAAATTCTGAAATGTTTGGTTTTTTTTTCTATCTTCACAAAAAGGAACCATTCCAACTTGATTTCTTATGTTTACGCAAGTTATGAAGCAAGATGATGATGTCCTCCTGGTCCCTGAGGTTAGCATCATCCAGACAACTGAATTTATTGGAGTATAAAGGGCAGGAAGGACCTTAGAAGACATGTAACCCTTGTTCTATGTCAGCAAAATGCTTTTGTGTCCTGAAATCCTTGCTCTAGACATCTGAATGGTCAGTAGAAGCAAGGGATAGAGGGATGGTGCCTTTGGGCGGGGGGACAATGGTAGCTCACCGTCGGGGTCATTTCTACCTCATGCTCTTTCTAATGCAACAGGGTAGTACTGTCTCCGAGAGTTAGCAGAATTTTCTCTTTGCCCAGCAGTGTCCTGCCAGCAGCTGTGAGATATGCTCTGTACTTTCGTCCTGGAGAAATTGAAGGGAAATTGCTTCCTCCCTCTAGGAGCCTGGGAGCCTTGATACAGGATTGTACGCAATCAAGATTCTTCCAGAGGCTGCTTCTTTCTAGTGTAACTTTGGGCCTCCAATGCCATAGACAATCTCCACATTCTCCCTTCGTCTTCTGTCTCTCCATTTCACACGGCCAACATGGAATTCCTGTCAAAATTGCTTTTAGAGTGCTGCTGCAAAGCTCCGAGGACTCCCTGAATTACACAACTCACCAGCCCAAGTTGGAGTGAAGATGCCAGTCTCTTTTCTGTAAACAAGATTTATTTTAGGGCAACTCTAAAGCTTTTTGTTTTATTCTACTCAGAGTCAAGAGAACACCCCTTGGGGACAGTGAAATATGCCCTGGCACATTTCTCCTGAGTACATGTTTATATTTCAGCTTGAAAGAGCCCCCTTAGCTTGCTAAGGATTTATATAGCAAAGGTTGCAATTTCTCAAGTCCCTTGTAAAGTCATTATGGTTGATGTGACCTCTGGGATAATGTACATCTTGAAGGGCTGCAGGATATGAGCCTGTGTGATTCTTGATCAGTGCGGAGCTCTAGGTAGGTCTAATTGCTGCTGTGCGTGTGTGCATGCTTTTCTAGCTTTTTGTTGCTGTCCTGTAGAATCAGATTTACAGCCTTCAAAAATGCCATTTTCCTTACACACTGGAGATGTTTTCTGTTATCTGTGACTTTAGAAGTGGTGTGAGCTTTTTTTTTTTAAATTTAAATTTAAAAATGAATCCTTCTGTGTAGTGTATGCATGCTCCTGTGTGTACGCATGTGCATGTGGAGGTCAGAGTTTGCTGTCTGATGTCTCCCTCAATTGCTCTCCACCTCATCCTCTGTTGATACAGAAGGGTTGCTCGCTGAATCTGGAGTTTACCAGTCAACTAGGCTGGGCTGGTCAGCAAGATTGGTGGATCTGCCTGTTTTCACTCCTTCATTCCTACACCCCAAGTTAGGGTTACAGACACATGCAATCATACCTAGCCCTTTTGTGTAGGTCGTTGGGATGCAAACTCCAGTCCTCACCCTTGAGTGACAGGCACTTTATGATCAAGTCATCTTCTGAGATGCTGGGTTTTTGTTTAAAATTTTTTTCACTGACTTACTTGATTAAAGATTTAAATAGTCTAGAAAATTTTCTTTCTTTTTTTTTTTTAGAATGGATTCATGACTTTAACACATTTTAAATGGAAGACACTACACTTCCTACTATTCTGTTGATTGAGTCCTTATTATCCTCAGCAGCTTTTTCCAAGCTGGTGGTAGTAGTTGGTTATTGACTTCATAGTATCGGGCATCTGTTACAAACAACGTTATTGGCTAAAATCTGGGTGTGACAGTTGATACTGTCAACTTGACGAGATCTATGGTCACACAGGACACAAACCTAGTGGCATCTATGAGAGATTATTCAGAATAGGTTAACCTCTGGGCATGCCTAGGAAGGCTTGTTTGAGTAGGTGACTCAGGAGGCACCATTCCCTAGGCTGTATACAAAGGAGGAAGTTAGCTAACCTCCAGGAGAGTGCTCATCACTTCTTCCTGATCGAGGATACCATGTGACCACCTGCCTCAGGCTCCTGTCACCCCTACAAACCTACCATGACGGAATGAACCTTTACACTGTAAGCCAAACGAAGCCCGTTCCTCCTTAAATGGGTTTTGTGGGGTCAGTTTGTCTCAGCAGCAGGAAAAGTACTTACTACAATGAGTAAACAAAGTGAAGCAACATTCTTTATGTTTTGCTTCCCAGGACTACCGTATGGTGTCATGGTTTAATTCCACAAGGAATTGTAGAATTTGTTTATTTTTTTTCTCAAATACCATTGACCAGAGAATACCATGTGTATTTGTTTCACTGGTTGTGAGTCCTTAAGTCAATGGCTCTCTACCTTCCTAACGTTGCAACCCCTTTCTACAGCTCTTCCTGGGGTACTGACCCCCCTACCGTAAAATTGTTTTCGTTGCTACTCCCTAACTGTAATTTTGCTACCGTTAGGAATCTTAATGCAAAGGTTTTTGGAGACAGGTTGGCCAAGGGGGTTGCGACCCACAGGTTGAGAACTCTGCTGCTTGAGAGACTCTTTAGAACTTCCTTTCAGTGATGCTTCCAGGCAGTATCCTCGAGCCCCATCACCGCGTATGGGATTGTTTGGTGGTACATCGTGCTGGAAATGATCTCTGACTGCTGTGGAAATCTAGGGGCTGTTGAGATGGCTCAGTGGGGAAAGGCTTTTGCTGTCATTCTTGATGACTTGGGTTTGATCCTGGAACCCACAGCCAGAAGGAGAGAACCAACTCTCCCAAGTTATCCTTTGACTTCCACACATGCACTGGCATCCCTTGTCCACATAAAGACATAAATATGACCCCCATTTCTGTTCATACCTTGCATATATTAAATATTAGTATATGTTAAAAGGTTTCACTTGTCATTGTGAGTGTTTTCACAACTGCTAAGTGCCTAGAACCCCCAGTATAACTCATATCAGTTATCTATGCAACTCAGACCATTTTATTTTTCAAACTGGAAAACCTTTAGAAGGGAAAAGTAGTTTGGTTAGTAGTTGGACCTGTATGTGTATGTATGTGTTTGTGTATACTGTGCACCTGTGTGTATATATGTAAACTGTGCACATATGTATGTGTGTATATATATATATGTGTGTGTGTGTGTGTGTGTGTGTGTGTGTGTGTGTGTGTGTGTGTGTGTGTGTGTGAGAACTGTGACTCTCCAAGGCAAACATGGGTTGCAAGGTTAGCATATATCTACAAGTATGGTATCTTAATCTATGTGAGTGCTTTATTATATGGTAACTGGAAAGCGCCAAGAAATCAGTGGCTTCTGATGAGGCTTTGTCAAGGCTCTGGCTTTGTTTTTATGGCTCCCTGGGTTTGTTTACCCGTCTGCAGTTCTGTGTGATGATGCTAAGCACTGGTAGCATTTTCATACTGCATCCCACTACCTACATTGCATAGTTAGTTTGTCATCAGAAAAAAAATTCATCTTTGTTAAGAAATCTTGAGAAGAGATGATTGGGCAGTTTCTGAACCAATCTCCAAGGCCTAACTGGCTTGACTTCCAAGTGCTTACTGACTTGGGCATGTTGCATAATTAATGTGGAAGGAAGGCTGGATTATTATGTAATTAACCATGGCTGCCCAAGACTATCCTTGTAAGTAAGTTGCAGTTCCACATGGACAGAAGGGTGGTTGCATTTAGAGAACTGGATAGAAAGATGTGCCCATCAATCTTATTGTCTAACAGCCCATCTCCTTTGTTTCTAAGCTCTGACTTGGCAAGCAGTGGTCCAGCGTTATTAGAATTCTCTGGAAAATAGTGCTCAGAAGGACCTCTTTTAACAAGTGTTCGTGAATACGTGGTTTGTCATATCTGCTAGAAGATATGCTTAAGAGTAGTTTCGTTTTTTTTTTTTTCCTAATTTTCAGTTGTGTTTTCGACCAAGGAAGACAAACAACCCAGCAGTACATGAATGGAGTAATGAAGAAGGATTTGGCCAATAAATTTGTTCTGGTTGGTTTTAGCTGTCAACTTGGTAAGACTTAGAGTCTTCAGGGAAGAGAGTCTTAATGAGAGCTTGTCTTCAAGTTGGCCTGTGGGCTTGTCTGTAGGGGATCGTCTTGATGGTGAATTGATGTAGGAAAACGGAGCCCATGGTGAGTAGCGCCATTTCATGGGGTAGGTCCTGAACTGTAAAGGAGTGGGGGAAGCTAGCTGAGAGCAAGAAAGGAAGGACATGCTTGTTCTCTTTTTGCTCTTGACTATAGATGTGGTGTGACTAAACTTAGTCTCCCCAAAGTTGCCTTTGGTCAAGATGCTGTTTTTATTTTTTTTTTAAGGTGTACATGCGTGTGACTATGTGTATGTGCATATAAACACAGGTACCCACAAAGGCCAGAAGAGGGCATATTTGGGTCCCACTGGAGTTGGAGTTACAGGTGGTTTGTGAGCTGCACAGTGTAGGTGCTGGGGACTGAACTCAGGTCCTCTGCAAGAGCAGTATGTGTTTTTAACCACGGTGCCCCTTCCTCCTGCCCCTTGCTCACAGCATTTTATTATAGTAACAGAAATGAAGCTGGAATAAAGTTGCTGAGAAAATTAAGAAGTTATCCCTAATCCTATTGGTTTTGATTATTTTGTTAAACAAGGAAAGTATGTTCATTATTAAAATTTAGAAAAGATGGATAAGCAGCTTGAAGGTAATAATGAGCAATTACAATCCCTAGCTCTGACTGTATAACCGGATTAGTTTTGACCTTCTTCTGAAAAAAAAAACAACAAACTGGCCTGCTTTTTTGTATAAGCTTTTATGTGTGGAAAAGGAACTCTGTCTTTTAAAACCAGACAGAGCAAGATTCTTTTAGAAAAGATTTATTTATTTATGTATATGAGCGCTCTGTTTGCATATATATCTGCAGGTCAGAAGAGGACATCAGATCTCATTATAGATGATTGTGAGCCACCATGTGGCTGCTGGGAATTGAACTCAGGACTTCTGGAAGAGCAGCCAGTGCTCTTAACAAATGAGCTATCTCACCAGCCAGATAGAGCAGTATGTATTTTGTGCTGTACCTTCTTTCTTTCCCTCAACAAATGAGGCCCAAATGACATGATTTAATACTTTATAATATTACCAGGTTAACACTTCATCTGCCTGTTGTCCTTCTTTGCAATACAGATTGAAAAACAATAGATTTTTTTTCCCCCAACAAAGGTAAAAATATTTCTCTTAGGCATAAATTATTTCTGTTTACATAGTTGTTATATTTAGCACAAGTGAGATGAAAATTGTTTTTGACAATGATCATTTTGCAGGGTACACAGCTCAGTACTTCCTCAGCAAGCACAAAGCCACAAGTTCAGTTCCTAGCACTGAATAAATCAGGCATATAGTGGTACGCAGCTCTAATCCCAGCATTCCAGAGGTAGAGGCTGAAGGATCAGAAGTTCAAGGTCATTCTTTGTGACATAGGGAGCTTCAGGACAGCCTGGACTACACGAGACTGTCTCAAAACAAGCCAAAATCAAAACACCCCTCCCCCCAAAAACCCTAACCCCCCAAATGAAACAAGTTTTTTTCCCCCGAAACTTCCCCCCAAATCGACTGTTTAAAGATTCATATTTCCTTATCACTCCATTAGACTCTTATAAAGAATTTCATGCAAATTAGTTTTTGAAGGGTGTGTCTTTTAATCCTAACCACATGGGTAAAGGGGAGGAAAACCTTCCTCATCTTCTGAGGTTCAGTAGTTGCGTGTATGAAATAAACTGGCAGCAGGCAGATGAATAGGAGAACGATTTATAGATTTATTCTAAGCATAGAGACATCACATGAAAGAAAAGTAAGTGCTCTGAATCCCAGTAAATACCCACAAGTGTGTACACCTTGACAAGGGGAGGGGGTGTGGCCAATTCGGAGGTGAACAAATGACTTTGGGCGATGGATGAAGGAGCCCCAGAATGGAGGCTTGTCTGTCTTGAAGTCAGTCTGTCTGTGGTGCAGTTCTCCAGACACATGGCACTCTGGACAACTGAGTTCCTTTTAGAGACTGTTTCTACACAGATCAGGGAATGCAGAGAGAGAGAGACAGAGAGAGACAGAGACAGAGACAGAGAGAGACAGAGAGAGAGACAGAGACAGAGAGACAGAGAGAGAGACAGAGACAGACAGAGACAGAGAGAGACAGAGACAGAGACCCTCTTTGCATTCTGCTGGTGGTCACGTGCCCTTCTTTGATCTCAAAGTGCCATATTTTGTGGTGTCGTTTCCAGAAGTCTTTTGCAGGAACCCGTTAGGCATTTTATTTAGAGCTTGGATGCCGCACTTCATGGGGAGGGTATGGTTGGGGGAAGCTGTGACTTTGTGATAAGAGGACACTCGAAGTCCTATGTGGGTCCTAATCTCTCAACCTCAGCCTCTTTATCTGCAGAATGAACATAATGCCGTTTAAGCTGGAGAGACTTTCCAAAATTAAAGGAATCGTGCCGCCATATAAAACTCTCCTCTAAGGGGAGGACTGGTAAATAAACCACCATCGCCAGTGGGTAGGCACTAGGCGGACTCCCTCTGTTAAATGTGGCGGTCTCCTGGTGCAGCCCCATCTCAGTCAAAAAGCTGTCCTGTAGTCCTCCAGTAAGATGGCCCTTCTTAATGTCAGGAAATAGTCCAGTGGGGATCACTGCATCAGAAGGTCGTCCGTGCATATTACTAGTCACTTGTAAGTCTTTATAACAGTTTTATTTAGAATTTACAAAATGAATTGATATCTATTAATTTAGCTCATATGGATAGGGCAGGTAAAACCTTTGAGGAAGGTCGTTTTTTTATCATGAACACAAATCTTCTCTCCTAAAGATTTGTGTTCTACTAACTACATGTAGAACTCCAGGCAAGACATTTTCTTCTGATAGGCTTCCTTCAGACTACATCAACCCAACAGGTGTTTGTGTAGAACTACTAATACCAAGCACGTTGAAGCAAAGGTAGGAGACTAAGGGTAAATAAATTTTGTCTTTGCCTGTGTGGAAATTATTGTCTAGTGTGGAAATCTACAAAGAACATCTCTTAGCTCAAACCCCGCCCACTACCTGCTTTTGTACATAGTTTTATTTGGGCACAGCCAAACTTGCTTGTTGTTTGCTGAAGCAGCTAAATTGAGCAGTTGCAACAGAAATTGGATGTTCTATAAAGCATAGAATATTTACTATCTGGTCCTGAACTGGCTGGTTTCGTGTGTCAACTTGACACAAGCTAGAGTCATCAGAGAGGAAGGAGCTTCAGTTGAGGAAATGCCTCCCTGAGATCTAGCTGTAAGGCATTTTCTCAGTGATCAATGGGGGAGGGCCCAGCCCATGGTGGGTGGTGCCATCCCTGGGCTGGTGGTCCTGGGTTCTATAAGAAAGCAGACTGAGCAAGCCATGTGAAGCAAGTCAGTAAGCAGCACCCCTCCATGGCCTCTGCATCAGCTCCTGCCTTCAGATTCCTGCTCTGCTTGAGTTCCTGTCCTGACTTCCTCCAAAGATGGACTAAGATCTGGAAGCATAAGCCAAATAAACTCTTTCCTCCCCGACTTGCTTTTTGGTCATGGTTTTTTGTCACAACAATAGAAACCCCAACTAAGACAGGCCCTTTATAGAAAACCTTTTCTGATCCCTGGTCTTGTGGATGAGGTCAGTATTAAATTCTTGAACACATCAATAAAAACTTCATTTCAATTTTTTATTATAGCTCCATGAAAGAGAATAGCACAGACTATGTAAGTTAGATTGGGCAGCAAGTCAGTAACATACAATGTGGCCCTTTGACAAAGAAGGAGCTAGAAGACATCTCCGAGGATGAGAGAAGTGAACAGGCAAAGGGTCAGTGTGCATCAGGTCCTCCAGAAGCAGAATCCAGTGCAGGAAGAGCCAAGTCAAGAGGAAAGTGGGTAGTTTCAGACTCCTGGAGAATTAAGTAGAGGCCAGGACAGCTAGCCTACTCACAACACTATGAAAGGCACTCAGATGACTTGACTGACATGACCACGTAGAAATGGAGAGAAGATATTGCTTTAGCTGTTCATTGAGCCAAGTGGGGCATCTCAGGGAGAAGCAGCTTAATGGGTATTGATGATGCAAGATTTGGGATGTTGATCTTGAGACACAAATAAGATGTCTAAGTAGAAACAGTGAGAGGAAATTTGGCTGTACCAAAAGATGGAAGGGCTCATTTGAAGTCATCGGTACTTACAGCTCTTTGAAGCTGTGTTGCTGACTGAGATTGCAGGATAGTGTTAGGTTGGAGTCCATGGGCTCTGAAGTTGGTATTCTATAGAAGAGGAGGAGGGGATTCTACAGGAGTCTGAGAAGGAGCAGAAAGAATCTAAGTTTCTATGATTGGGGGAGAATGTTGCAACGAGGGTTGATTTCATGTGGTCTGTGCTGCTGCTGCTGCTCTGAAGCATAGAAGTGTCCATTAGGGTAGAAACTCCAAGTACAGTAGTAACATGAGCAAGAACGTATTCACCAAGTGATGGGGGCGGATACTAGATTAATGTAGCATGGGAGGACCATGATTGGAAGTAGATATTTTTTCCCCCTTAAGACTATGAAGGATGGGAGAGAGAAAGTACCACATAGAGAGAAGAGAACGTGGAGGAAGCTGCTTTCAGATGTTTGGATGCTATTTGGAAGACAAGCACTGAAGGATAATAGACAGAGCCTCTCAGAACCCTAGAGGGGAGGGGAAGGGTTGTGAGCCATGTGGAAGTACTAGTTTCTATAAGACAGATGCTATGGCTGTTTGCTTTTGTAGCAAAGAGGTGAATTGTCAAGAGGAACGTTGTCGTAGGTAGGCTTGCTCATAAGCTGTCAGGAGGAAGTTGAAGGAATGTCCAGCAGGGGAATGGGAGGTTCTGTGTTCTCTGTGGAGTGAAAAGCAAGGTAAATCTGTGACTGAATTTGCTCTTTGTCTGTGTCTTGTTTTAAACAACAGGACATCTCAAGATTGGTCAAGGCAAATCCTCCACTCTCTGATGCCACCGTCACCCTGCTGGAGAGGTTGCATGGAGAAACACTATAGGAAACCCTTTGGAGAGGGGCAACCTTTGAGAGACTATGTGGAGACGGGGTGGGAGAGAAGGAGAATGATTGACTGCGCCGTGGGGCTGTGGTCAGAGGCAGGACAGTCTGTGAGGAGCAAGAGATAGCTGAAGTAGTAGAGAGGCCTTCGTTAGGTCACTAGAAGTGGCAGATATGAGCCACACTGGTGGATTTGATCTTGGTCTTCTCCCAGAGGGGAGTGGGTACTAGGAGATAAGATGACTCCACTCTTGTGGAGATGACAGGCATCGGAACTGGAGTGTGAGGCTGGCTCTGTTGTTCCTCAGGTCTGCACCTGGCTCTTAGGTTAGCCACCGTGAGGTAAACGCAAGGCCCCTGGCCCAGCCTTGCAAAAGTTTTTCTCCCTGCTGATCTCCTGGCTGTCCTTTTCCATATCTGATTTTGAAACTACTTGACATTCTTGTCACCTTCCTTCTGTGTATTCCAGTTTGCCAATGACCTTCTTAAATGTGGTACCCAGAACTGAACACATCAATTCTTGGAATAGTTCTAGCTGTAGAGAATAGAAAAGCGCTATTATGTTCTCTTGTGTTTTATGTTTTTGCTTTGGGCATTATTCTTTGTAAATGCAACTTCAGATTGCTTTAGTTTTAGGGGAAAACTGGAATACTGTTGACTCATATTTAGCTTGAAGGCAGCTAAAACAACAATGTCTTTTTTTTTTTTTTAACACAATAGCTGTTAGGTCAAATCTTACACTTGTGTGTTCAATTTTTCGAACATAGAATGAAGAATTAAATGGAATCCGATGTACTTTGATTCATTCACCTCAACTCTTGTGGTCTTTAATTTTTGTTGTTGTTGAGCATTTTGGCTTCCTATCATTGCCAGTTATCATAACTATATCTTCATCTGTATCACTATTAAAAAAAAAAACAGATTGAGAAGGAGAGCTTGAGGACATTCGGTGGCATGGCCATCGAAATCCTGTCTAGATTGAAACCAAATTTAAAAATCCTCTTCAGTAGTAACTCCCAGAACTGCAGTATTTGCATTCATACCTCTCTTTTTAGTAAAAGTTCGATGTAGAGATATTATCTGATAGTAAAAAAGAATGCATCGGGCATCCTATGAACTGCTGAAATGTTGTTCATATGATGATCTCTGTGATGGTTAACTTAATAATCTCCCTCTGTCAGAGTCTTCAGCAATTAGATAAACAATATCAAATAAATGTTTGTGGAATTGCCTAGAAGACGAGCCTCCAGGCACACCTATGAGGGATTATCTAGCTGACCGTAGTTGAAGTTGGAAGACCCACCTTAACTGTGGATGGCACCTTTCCGTGGGCTAGGATCCCAGAGTGAATAAAAAGGAGAAAGTTAACTGAGCCAGCGCATTTAAGATCCTCTGCTTCCTGACTAAGGATGCCATGAAAGAAGCTCTTTCCACTATGACTTCCCCACCATAAAGATCTGTACCAGTATAGGCCAAAATAAATGCTTGCTTCCTTAAATTGCTATCACTGGGGCCTTTTTCTCGCAACAGCAGGAAAAGTAACATCACCTGTGAGATCTACCTGAGCGAGAGTTCCTTAGCATGGATGAAAGTGTAGAGGGTAGTTTTTAGGATCTCCCAGTTATGTAGATATCTTTTTACTAGGCGCTCTTTTGAAATGTCTGGTCTTCATTGAGTAGCACTCACTGGAACTTCTAATCTCTCCCCCTGAGGATCAACAGATTGTGTGTGTTGTGACATTGACGTTCAGGATCCACGAAGACGTTTTCGGCACTGATTAATCTCCCACGTCAGTCTTTGAATTTATTAACAGGACAGATTTTAGGACCAGCTAAAATCCAGCCTGGGTCACTTCTTCACATAAGACTTTCTGAGTGGTTGTGGGGAGATTATGGTCTTGGTGGAATAGATTCCAATCCACAGTAACAGAAGGACCGGCTCCTAGTGTCTTTGCCTCTCATATCGCTAAATTAGGAAGCACAGTTTTTAGGTGAGCTGAATTGTGTGCCCTCTGTCAAAGTTAATTGAAAGATAAACATCTTCTTCCTGGTAGTTAGCAAATCAAGTGAAGCCAGCAGCTAATTACTCTCAAAAAGAAAGCGAAATAATCCTCTCTGTCAAAATCTTCAGCAATTAGATAAACAATATCAAATAAATTACACTTTTTTTCATGATTCTTAAAGGAAACAATTCATAGCTAATTCAATCTGGGAACACAAGAGTGTGGAATCTTTTAAAACAGAAATTATGATGAAAGTAGCCGTGTGGCTTCTCTTGGGTTATTTCAGATGGAAGTCTGGGCTTGGAACTGCTCTGCCCAATTTCTGTCTTATCATCTCTAATTTGATGTATTTTTATTGCACATTAAGTCAAAGTCAATTTCCTAAGCAGAAAGTAAATAATGATGTATTGAGTAGCCTTCTGTGAAAATGAATCTGTAGACTTGGTAGTCTTCAAGATGAGTCTCTGTGAGCAGTATGGCCAATGGACTTCAAACTTTTGTGTGCAAATACATTCTTTCTTTCTTTCTTTCTTTCTTTCTTTCTTTCTTTCTTTCTTTCTTTCATTTATTTATTGCCAAAAGTGATGGCTGTTTGTGCATATTTCAGTTTTTTTTCTCTTCTTTTCGGTGTGTAATGCTGTACGTTGAGCGTGCAGAGGGTAATACCCTTTATTCTCTCTCCTTTACCACACATAGGCAGAGGCAGAGAAAGATGTCAACATTGAGACTGGCACTAACTTTTCAATGAATATGGAAGGCTTTCATGGTGTTGACTCATTTGTCAGAAAGAAAAGTTTAAATACATGCATATTATCCTATGTCATGGAAACCTTTATTATGATTGATTCTTTCTGAGCAGCATACTATGCAGATGTTTTATTCATGAGTTATTTCTGCAAAAACTCTGTGGGTTCCTATTTCATTCTCCTCGGCTGAATATGTTATGATTTCATTTTTTTTTGTTAAATTTATCCTTATATAGACAATATTATTTCTGAGACGTTGATGCATGCTGTAGGCCCAGAACACAGCTGTTTGTAAAATATAATGATTGTTGGCGTCAGTTAAATTCCCGTGAGTTGGTAGCAAAGATATCAAAAGCATCCACTGTCTGTGCAAGAAAATGCTATCTTTGACATGCATGGTAGAACTGTGATCCCGTCATGTTCCTAATTTTCCTGTTCTGGCAGGGCTGGTGTGTGTGTGTGGGAAAGACATTGGAAATAAATGGCACATGGCTGGCAATAGTGATGAGGAACAAGGGCCTGGGAGTGAATGCATCTTTGTAATAAACTTCTAAGCAGTCTACAGTTATTAAAGTAATTACATATCGCATTCTGAATACCAACCCTGCTTTAGTCCATCATTATTCTTATTTTCTTTGCTTTGCTTTTGGCAGGAGGTGGAGCCTGTTCGCATTGCTTTCTGTCAGATGGTAAAGGCAGTGGAACACTAAAATATACGGAAGAGATTCCAAGTTTAAAAATGTAAAGATTTGCAGTTGTGGATTATTGAGAATTATGCTATGACACTGGTAGCACATTTGAGATATGACTTTTGTGAATAAATCCTGAATGGATTCTTTCAGTTCCCCTGTTTTAATCTTGTCCTGAACATTGGCAGAAATTGTATTGAACATTAGTGTAGAATGACTATGTGTATGTGTGTGTGTGTATGTGTGTATAAAAGTGTGTATGTGTATATAAGTATGTGTGTATGTGTTTGTGTGTGTATATGTGTATGTGTATATAAGTGTGTGTATGTGTGTATAAGTGTGTATGTGTGTAAGTGTGTATATAAGTGTTTGTGTATGAGTATATAAGTGTGTGTGTGTGTGTGTGTGTGTGTGTGTGTGTAAGGAAGATTATCCTAATCATCTGACTAAGGCATTTTTTTTTTTTGAGACAGGGTTTCTTTGTGTAGCCCTTCCTGTCCTGGATCTCATTCTGTAGACCAGGGTGGCCTCGAACTCGCAGAGATCCACCTGCCTCTGCCGCCCCAGTGCTGGCATTAAAGGTGCGCCACCACCCGGGGCTGACTAAGGTGTCTTGCATCCCCTGCTCACTCACTACTTACTCTTCCCACAACACCTTGGGTTTCCCATTATTGACATTGGTGGAAGCTGGCGCTGAGCAGCACCTGGTTGACCTTGACTTCAGCTCTGAATTCATAAGAAGTTGTGCCTGTGCACACCTCTTCTGTCAGTCAAGGAAACCGATCATCTTTAAGAAGTTCCATGTGTGAATGAGAAGAAGATACGCCCGTGTACGCGCACACACACACACACACAAACTTCCTCTTTGTGGCTTGTCTCTGAATTGGGCCAAGTTACATCTTGTGTTTCTTCCTCTGTGGACTGTTCTAAATTCTCTTTGTGTTTATTCCATTAGCAGCTTTTAAAAACACACAGAAAGTCCTCATGGATGAAGGCTGCCATAGTGATTTTCTATGTCAGTGCCAACTTGACTGAACTGTGGGGAACTGAGTTGGGCTTAGCTTTTGACACTCATATTTTTGCTTTTCTTTCTATTATTTCTTTTATTATTTTATATTTTTATTTTATTTTTGAGATTGCAATTCTATCATTTCTCCCTTCCCTCCTCCCCTCCAAACTGTCCTGTATGCCCTTCCTTGCTCTCTTTTAAATTCATGGTCTCTTTTTTCCATTGATTGTTGTTACATGCATGTACATAAGTATTCCTAAGTAGAACCTGCTCAGTCTGTGTAGTGTTACATGCATGCATGTTTGCAGGGCTGGCCATCTGGTATTGGGTACCAGTTGGTA
This sequence comes from Peromyscus californicus insignis, assembly GCF_007827085.1. Classification (NCBI taxonomy): domain Eukaryota; kingdom Metazoa; phylum Chordata; class Mammalia; order Rodentia; family Cricetidae; genus Peromyscus; species Peromyscus californicus. Next base: position 36,359,597 of record NW_026294535.1, read on the forward strand.
TGCTCTTCCTCGGGAAACCACCTCTCCCGATCCCAGCTTTTGTTAGTTGCTTTGTGTAGGATTGAGTCCTCGTAGGAGTCTCCCTGTCCATGTTGGTATGTCTGCTGTGGTGGTCTTTGTTTAGCTCGTGTTTTGGCAATCATGTTGGTGAGTGTTTATGGGTGTGGCTTCTGACATTCCTAGAAGACAGAGTCTTCATAGGAAACTCTCTGATACTCTGACTCTTAAAACCTTTCCACGCCCCCTTCTTCACTGTTTTCCAAGCTTTAGGTGTATTTTGAAAATGCCCCTTTGTAGTAATTTCTCCATGTATCTTTACCTGTAGTGTGCCAGACCCTTAGACAATTGACTTTTTTCTCTATTAAAATATGTTTAAAATGTTGGTGATATTTCTTTCATTCTTTTTGTCACTGTGACCATTCCTGAAATAAAAAACTAAGAGGGAGAGATTTATTTTGTCTCATGGTTTCAGGAGTTTCAGTCCGTGGTCACTTGGCATATATGCTTTGGCACAAGGTCAAGCTGGCTGCATGCATCTAGAAGCTTCTTTTGTGGGTAGAAGGAAAGAATGAGGAAGTGACTTGGGACCAGGTACAACCTTTGGAGGAATGAGCCCCATAACCTCCCTACCCTAGTTAGAGAGTACCTCCCAAAGTTTCAAAAACTTCCTCAAAGTTGATCCCCAAAACTTTTGGAGGGACACTTATTATTCCAGTTAGAGCAACTACCTACTCCTTGCCATTTGTAAGCTGAGGAATAGACGTGAGTATGCATGAGAGTCACAGGAGATGGATGTTTACAGCAGCCATCTTCCAATGGGCACATTAGATGCCTCCATTTTGGTATCTGTTCAGAGAGAGTTATATTCGGTGTGCTCTACATCTATTGTCTTTGTGTTTGGTTTGGTTGTTTTGAGTATTCCTTGCTGCGGGAAAATGCTGAACTACCCTTTACTAATAATGTGTGACCACAGGCAACTTGATCTTTTCCTGTGACACTATCCTTAGCTAGGTTTAGTCATAATATCTCCCTCCCAGGAAGACTGTAGGGGAATCTTCATCTGTATGAGATGCTCTCAGCAGTGCCCAGCATGAAGTGTGCATCCCCTACATGGTAGGTGCTGTCACCCAGCGGGGGCCATGAATGGGATTCCACAGATTGCAAACACCTTCTTCCTTTGTTACTGCTCATCTGGGAATCTTGACTTCATTTCTAACATTGACAATTTTTCACAAAAATAGTACTTTTCTCATTAGACTTTTGTGAACATTAAAGAACTTATATGCAAGTTCTTAACATGGCACATGGCCAAGAAAGAACACTCAGGAAACGTTAGGGAAGATCGTCTTTGTAGCCTCCTGGTCTTTGTATTTCCGAACGTCTTTAATGCTGCCTGTCTTGAATCAACATGCTGTCTTTGTCTAAAGATGTTACCACCTGATTATTCTTTTTGTATGATCCAAATTTAGATTAGATATAGATGCAGCTGAAGGTGCAGAAAATTAGTTTCTGAAATGTTTTACCTTGTTTTCCTTATATACACATTTTGAAAGGGAGAGGCCAAGTTGCTATGGAAACTTTCTATTGTGAAGAATACTCCCATCTCTTACTTAGAGTAACTCATGTTTTCATATCCCCTATCCCCAGCAAGGACACAAGCTCATATTTTGTTTATTTATGTTTAATGGAGCAGTGTCAGCGAGCAGCCTTTAATACAGATCTTCAGGTCTGGTGGGAAAGTAGTTTTTCTCCAAAGCTTTTGGTTCTTTGATAATGTATTAAATGCCTTTCTATTATACACACCTTTCAGATCTTTGTCGTTGTTCCCCTATCATTTGAGCTTGATTTTAGGCAATTAAAAAGATTTATTTAATGTGTATGAGTGTTTTGCCTCTATGCATGTTTGTGCACCATACATATACCTGGGGCCTGTAGAGGCCAGAAGAGGGTGTTGTATCCTTTGAAACTGGAGCTACAGATGGTTGTGAATCACCATGAGGTCCTGGGACCCGAACCTGGGTCCTCTGCAAGAACAACCAATGTTCTTAACTTCTGAGCCAACTCACCAGCCCCCGGACATTAGGTAAAGCTTTACCAGATTAGCCATGTACTCCATATTCATTTAATCTTCTCAAAAACAAATCTCATTACCCAAATCTGTCCTTCCTTTATTTTTCCTCTTTAATCTTGCAAGAGTAATTTGTGGGAAGATGGATGTGACTGGAGATAATCATATCATGTGAATTAAGCCACTGTCAGAAGAACACATATTTCATGTTTCTTCTCCTTTGTGGGTCTCAGATTTTGTATAGATGCGTAAAATCCTTTATGTCCAGATGATGCCAAAGCAGGAGGGACCTGTCTAGGGGAGAAGGGACTAACAGAGGGTTGAGGAGTGAGAAAGGAGGGAACAGTCCCTTATGGGAAGGGACTTCTCAAGCATGCTTCTATGACAATGGCCTCAGTAACCAAGTATAATGCAATCCAGTTAATCAATAAAACCAGCTGTTTGTAGTTTGTTTTTCTCTCTGTGATATTCAGTGTTCAGCTCGTGTTGTCCCCTTGCTGTCCCAGGGAATGTTTGTTCCCTCTCTTCTTTGAACCAATGTAAGGAGTGGGTTTTTAATCCAGCATCCTGTGTTCTCCTTCTCAACCTGGTCACATGTTTGGTTTTGTGATGATAAAACTATCTCATTCCGTTGGCACCTTCTAAACTGGATCCCTTTAAGTTCCAAGAGGGATGGTTTTACTCACCGAATCATTTCTTAATTTAATCGGATTAACTGTGCTGTCCAGGTGATTTTCCAGATTAAGGCTTTTGACTCTTTCAGCTGCCATGTGCTAAGAAAATCTGTTAAAACTGGGGTCTGTTCAGCACGACTGTAGCATCTTAAATATATTATGCAATTAAAACACAGCAAGTAACTGGTGGGTGCTTTTCAGATGATTAAAATATTTTTCATTTAGTTCAGCACCCTTGTAGTCAGTTGACAGGGGACCACCCAATGTGACCAAGTGTTAAGTACTGTAATTTCAAAACGTTACACTATTTGGGCAAAGGGACTTGGTATACATGTGTAAGTAAATGAAGCAAGCACTACTACTATTTTTAAGTACTGGGCTTAGTCCCAGGACTTTGCTTTTGCTGGGTAAGTGAAGTACCACAGTGTCAGCTCAAATTAAGGCTAAGGAGATGGGACAACTACCCAGGATTATTCTGTGAGCCCAATGTGCCATTCCAAGTGTTCTGATAAGAGAGCCTCAGAGAGAGAGAGACTACACACCAGGAGAAGTCAATGTGGAGATCAGAAGCATGCACCCTTGAGCCAGGAATGCCAGGGCAGCAAGAATCAGCAAGGAAGAGTTCCTAGCTAGGGTCCACCTGGGGACTGTGGGCCTGGGTGACTTCTGAATTCTAAACCCGAAGTCTCTGAGAGGGCACATTTCTGTTTGTAAAACTCCCACGTTTATGGTGATTTTGTTATCAGGAAAACTCCTTGCCTCTCTGGCTGTACTGGCACTTAAAAATAATCAAGGAAGGCTGGGATAGCTGAGTAGATAGGTAACGTGGCTACGGCTAAAGCCTGAGGATTTGAGTTGGGTCACCAGAACCCACTCTAAAAACTGGATGAGTTGTAATTCCAGGCTGAGTGGCAGGAGGGGGCTGGGAGAAGAGAAAGGCGAATCTTTGAGGCTATTGGATAATGAAGTGATGAGCTTAAAAAAAAGGTGGGGGCTGGAGGGATGGACCAGCAGTTTAGAGAAATAGCTGCTCTTCCGGAGGACCTTGTTTCAATTCCTAGCACCCACGAGGTAGCTCCTAACTGTCTGTAACTGTAGTCCCAGGAGGTCTGACACCCTTTTCTGGCATCTGTGGGTCTCCAGACATGTATAGGATGCTTAGACATACATGTAGACAAAACACCCATACACAAAAATTTTAAATATGATATGGGGAGCTTCTTGAGGAAAGAAAGCTAACTTTGCCTCCTACCTCCACGTATGTGCACACATGTGAGTGTGCGTGTGCACCTAACAAGTACACTTTGAACTTTAGCCTCCACATGTGTTCACAACCATGAGTGTGTGCACCTTGTAAGTACACACATATATACACACAAACAAACACACAGAGTGAGAGACAGGGAGAGAGAGAGAGAGAGAGAGAGAGAGAGAGAGAGAGAGAGAGAGAGAGAGAGAGAGAGAGAGATGGAGACAGCAAGAGGAGAGGGGAGAGAGAAATGAGGAAAAGCTAAAATGATGGTAGATGTCACTGGTTGTAGAATTAACAACATTGACTTGCACACTGGAGGAGTCAATTGCATAAGAACCATTGTAAACAATAAAAAGCAGCAATCGAAGCACAGCATACCTTCCGTTAGTTCCATTTTGAGACTTGAAATGCGAAACCGATTAAGCACATGGGTGAGGGGGTGGGACGGAGGAGCACAGTTTGTAGTAGAACAAACAAGGATGAGATGGTATAGAAATGCCTGGAAAGCGGTGTTTACATTTAGACTCTTGCACTTTAAGGTGCCTGTGGGTGCTTGCCGATCCATCCTGCCATTTCTTCGTATGTGTGTTATGCAGAGGAACCTGATACCTGCTGTTCCTCAGTGCTGAGACCCCAGCACTGATGGGCACAGAAAGGCAAAGTGATGATTCACTCATCTCTTCCTTGCGTTCTCTTCTTTGATGGCAAAAAGCCAGCTGTGCCCTAAATTAATGCTCCTGATGGTAAAGGGCTTTTCACTTAGAAAAAATCCCTAAAATTGAATATTGAGAGAGAAGGAAAAGACATAAAGAAAAACTAAGAAAAGAGAGGAGAGAATCAGTTCCTGGGAAGCTCATTGGGGTGGGGTTGGTTGCCTTAAGCTCCAAGTCATGACCACCTAGAAACAAGAACAGAGAATCCATCCCCATGCGCATATCCCAAATCACAAGCCCATTAATCATGTGCGGTTTTTGTAATAAAAGAGCATCATTAGTTTTGTTTCTCTGGACAAGCTAGAGAATTTTGATTTACCTTATATGAATTGCTTTGTGAAAAAGACCAGCATCCCCCTCCATCTAGTACCCAGAATAACAGCCTTTGTGAGGGGTTGAGGCAAGTAGACGTGAGGCACAGCGGTGCTCTCCATTCCCGTCAGTTCCGATGCTGAGGTGCGGCGCTTACCATTTTTCTCCCATCGGTAAATTGCAGCACTGTCTCATCTGTATTCTTTAATATTTAGGTCAGTGAATTTCAACTTGAAGATTTGTTGATTTAAGTGACTTTGCTTCGGGTAGACTCCATTTTTGACAGATTGTACAATTCACAAACGCTATGTTTTGAGCAGGAGAAGAGTAGTTGTGTTACAATTCTTTTGAATGAGGACAATTGACCGCATCTATCATGGTTCTAATAATAGCGAAAGTGCTGCATGCGTTCCCATTGAGTTTGAATCTAATGCTGTTCATTTGCTGTGCAACACTTCCAGTATTCTCAGCCTCACACGATTCTCTTGATTTATAACTTGGTATGTGCTTTCCTCAGGATATTTTTTTCCTTATCTTGTATATATAAATACTGTGCTGTATTGGAGTCCGCTTTATTTTACAGCTGGGCAAACATATTCGTCTGTCCATGGTTGACAGTGTCCAGCGGCTAGCATTGATAAGGGAAGGTTGGGCCTGGTAGGTGTGATGTGCCTGATTGTCTCCCGACACATCTAAAGGTAGGAACAGGGAACCAGAGTGGCTATAGCGCGGATGTGTGCAAAACAAAAGGTTTGTATGTTAGGATGGCAAGCCTCCAAGGTTCCTGTATATACAGCAGGTGCAGACAAGACGGTAGCCAATGCGGTGGTTGGGGGATCTCGACAGAACACACACATGCTGAGTCTTGGTAGCAGCATCTGCTGGTCAGCCTCGGGTTCTAGTTCCCACACAAGAAAGCAAGTATATGGTAGTGTATAGGTGCTCCGGAGACAGAACAGAGAGTGATTTCAGGTAATACTCTGATTGTGCAGTGTGAGTAGTTTATCGAAACACAAATTAAAAGACTAGAAAAGATTACAGTATGTGGGTCAGATAGTGCAGGCTCGTGGGTCTCACAGGAGACATTGCCTTGCCGTTTGTTGCCGCCTTCTTTTTGGTGACTGTTCACGTGTATTGATGTCCCCGTCCCATTCACTCCTGGAGCCTGTGGAAGGGAATTTAGAATGTTCATAAGCTCCCAGAATAATTCATGTGGGAAACCCTAGTGCAGATTTTGTTCTTTGAAGGCAAAGAGCTGAGCTGAGCGAAATCTAGGGCTAATCAGAAGTCATTTCAAAGAGTCCAGGAGGAAGAGAGCTGGGATAAGGAAGTGGAGAGGGCGGGGAGTGAGATCAGCCAGGAAGCATTTGACTAACGCGCAGACTCAGCCCACCTGGAGTCAAGGTGGAGCGACTATGGTCCAGGTCTGGTTTCTGTGTCAGATGCCAGATGAAAAACAGCTGTGGATGTAGTTCAGTTGATAGAGTGATTGTCCAGCATGGAGGGTGCCCTGAGTTGGATCTTCAACACCACATAGACTGAGTGTATGAAATACACCTTCAATCCTAGTGTCTGGAAGCTGGAAACAAGAGGATTTGAAGTCCACTATCACCCTCCAGGGCTAGAGAGTTCAGAGTGTTTCCTGTTTCTCCAGAGGACCTGAGTTAAGATCCCAGCACATGTGTTCAGTGCCCCACAGCTGTCTGTAAAAATACTTCCAAGAATGCTTCATTGCTACCTTCTGGGCCCTGTAGGTATCCCCACACACGTGACATTCATATAACTGCACAAACTTGTGCGCGCACACACACACACACACACACACACACACACACACACACACACACACCCCAATAAAAATCAATCTTAATGAATAGATCATCCTTCCGTACATAAGGAGTTTTTGCCTAGCCTGGGCTATGTAATACCCTCTCAAAATAAAATAAATGTGAATTTCAGGTATATAATTTTTTGGACATAAGTGAGGATAAAATACTGAATGGAGCAACCTTATACTAAAACATTATTCACTGTTTATATAAAATTCAAAGAAAAGCTAACATCCTTTGTTTGAGTTTGCTAAATCTGACAACCACAGACTATGAGCCTGGGCAAAATTCATTCCATCCCAGAATATCCACAGTCTGCAAGTCAGAGAAGAGAAGAGAGATGTAGTGAACTCTTCCAATTGCAGTTGGATTGTCAAATGCTGACATAGTCTCATGACCTATCTTAACTTACCCATGTCTTCGTCATGAACTTGACTACAGGTGGGGAAGTGGTCCAGGCGTAGTGGTGTGTGGAGCTAATGTGGACCACCGCAGGGAAATGCAGTTTAAATGTCTGCAATTGGCTGAAGCCTTGAAGTGAGGACTCAAGGGCCAGATGGCATATTTAAAAATGATGCTTTTGTGGCAGACAGAAATGTTTGAGTAGACATTTTAGCAGACATGCAATAGTAGAAAATGACTATGTGAGTGGTGGCTATCAGTATTCTTACTATTTGTCTAGGGATGAAATGAAGATGTGGAAAAGCATGACTAACTCCTTATAGTGTATCTCTCATAGAATTGTGACATTTCAATTTCATATGGCATTGCCTTGGATGTTTGGTACTTCATTATTTGCGGTTTTATTTGTGGACTCTGTAGTTAACTAATTTATTTATAACATACAGAGCTATGATCTGAAGACAAAAAGGAGCATCACAGGATAGAATTACCTTCCCCAGAAGGTTCTAGACTGGTTCAGTGTGACAACAAACATGGGAAAGATAAAGGGAAATAAAACCATAATCAAGTGCTGTCTGGTGGCTTACTTCTCTGTTTGTTGGAACATAGATTTTTGAAATGAACAAAAGAAAGACATCTTTGAGCTTCTGAATCCACAGGAACTATATGGGAAAGAGGGGGGAAAAAAAACCTTGGGGGCTTTACAATGAGAACAGACTGAGGAAAAAATGTGGGTGGAAGAAGCCGGAAGTCACACGTGCAGGGGAGTGGGTCCTCAGTGTAACAAGTGTGAGCAGCTGTGATTTTTCCGATGTGACACATCATGATGATCAAGGAGCAACAGATACTGTGTGTACATATCCGTGACACATCACTCTATCGTTTTCTATTCTTCTATTCTGTTTACTATTATATGAGGGTGCTTTTACATTTTACCTCTTCACTTTCTCTTTTTACCTTTATTTTGATTAGAGAGTTCTAGGCTGTTTTCCCACACTACAATTTCACTGTTCTTTGTCATTACCTTTATGCTTTTTAGTTGGTTTCAGTATTCACTTTCTCAATCTTAAAGTGGGTTTTTTGGAGAATTTTGTACAACTGTACAGTCTGTTTTGATCAAATCCAACTCCTGGCCCCTACCCTCCAATTCCTTTCAACCCCCTCTCCAGCTATATCTCCCTCACAATTTTATGTACTTTACTATTTCAAACCACTGAATTCAATTGTTGCTCTAAGTTGTTATAAGCATGGGTATAGAGCCATCCACTTGAGCATAGGCAGCCTACCTAGGGCTGCATCCACAAAGAAAATGCTCCCACCCCCAAGGACCATCAACTACTAATAGCTCCTCAGCGTGGGGTAGGGTTTCTTGAGCCCTTCCCCAATGCAAGGTGGAATTGTAACTGGCTGGATCTTCTGCAGGTCTGTGCATTCAGCCATAGCCTTTATGAGCTCATGTGTATGCAATGGGCCCTTCATTTTCAGAAAGTACTGTTTTACAGCAGTTCTCCCAACCTTGGGCTCTTCTCTTTCTTCCTTCTCTTCCGTGATGATCCTTCAGTTTGGGGGAGAAGTGTGATGTGGATGTCCCATTAAGGGCTGAACATTTCAAGTTGTATCTTTGTTTTGCTTCTTGGTAGCCTGGTCAGAATCTTCGTTTAATAAAGAAACAAGAAGTATATCTGAGTGTCAGGTATACAGAGAAGCTGTATCAAGTAGTGGCCGAGAGCCTGCTTGGGTACTTCCTGGCTATACCACTCCTTGGTTGAGTGGCCTTGGGGAAGTCATATAACTTCCTTTTGCCTTATTTTCTGGGCTTTAAAATAACATATTAGAAGTGAATCCCTGTGAAAATTGAGCAAGACAATCCAAAATTTGGATTATTGTAAACTATTATTCATCATTACTGTTGTTTGTAGCATTCAGTGTGTGTGGTATACACAGACAACATCTGTACTGTCTTGGAACTCTTTTCTCCTACTGTTCTAAGTGTTATGAAGAAAAGCCCCAATGTGATCGACACGGTGATGATGTGAAATGTGGGCACCTTTGAGTGACTGTCACCAAACAGTGCTGAAGATCAGAAGCCCGAATAAGAGACGTGGAATTGGGACCAGAGCTTAAGGGAATGAAATCTCCCCACCTTTCTGTAAAAATGCAGCATGTTTTGGTATTTGTGGGCTTGACCCAGAAAAGAGGGAGTGCTGATGTGACTTGGACAGAAGAGCTAATGGCAGCAGTGGACACTTTGACAAGAACCGAGCGTTACCTTCCTCGTGAAGGAGCTGGTCTTTGTCAGAACGTGGCACCTTTCATTTGTAAAGGGAAAAGATGACCTGAGGCTGGTGGGAGTGGGCTGTAGCCTGTTGTTTTATTTTCCCTTTGAAGAATAAGGGAATATCTTATTATAGTAATAATAATGTCTGTCAGGATTAGGAAAGGGGATGCATGGCTAGGGGCCGGGATGCTGGCTTGAAAGTTTGTGTAGAGAAATGGTTGTGTGAAATGAACTTGTCAGGGATCAGCAGTGGGATTCCAGGCAATTCGTAGTGCCTATTTGGGGTTTGTGGTCATGAATTTAAAATGAGACCAGTCAACCGAGTTGCATGCCTAAAATAGCACTTTCCCCAGAAAGGTACATTGGTAGTATATTTCCTGAGATACATACATAACTGAAATCCATTCTAACTTATTTACTTAGTTAGGAATTCTTATTAAGCCGTCTGTGCTGGTGTATACCTGCAAATACTTGTGAGCTCCTGGGATGCTGAGGCAGGGAAAACCATCCTCCCCACGGAATAACACACTGACCCCCACCCCCACCCCCAAAGCAAAGTACTCCTAGTGAAGACTTCATGCTTCAACCTTTTCTGCAGAACTTTCTGGAAGAATTAGAAGGTTCTCTGTCTTTTGTTCGGCACAGTAAACAGGGGCCGTTTATGGATTTTGAACTCTTGAAACATAGCTGGTGCCTATGTGAAGTGGAGAGTTTGCTTTGCTTTGCTTTTTCTTTGTTGAAAGCGCCACATATGGCTGGCCGCTATCGTTTTGTATGACACAGTTGTATTCACTGCCCCGTGGCCTTAGGACATTTATTACTGTAGAGAAGAATCCAAACCTGGCTGCTCTGTTGTTAGAAATCTGAAATTTCACAAATTGCGGGAACGACTGGGAGGTTTGTTTTTAGAACAGACTTGTTGAACACTTGGCAGTCACTAGGGTTTCAGGAGGCTTCTACTAGCAGAGTTGTCTTTTGGAAGTTCTGTGCCAGACAAAAACAAACGTTTAGAGGCCATGCCATGGGCTCGGAGCTCCATCTGTCAATCGTGTGGCCTTTGGAAAATATCCTCCCGCCTTGCAGAATTTTTTACTCCGAGGTTGCAATGGGCTATAACTGGAGGACCCAGTCTTTCCCTTCAGTACTTGGCTCATTTTCCTTTTCCTCTCTGTAGATGTCCATTACTTGTAGGCAGGACCACTGGTCAGAGCCTTACAGTGCTTGCCCTCAGTCTTAGCCCTTTCCAGTCTTTATTTCTGTTTCCGAGCATCTTTTCACGTTGGTTCTCCATCCTTATTCTGTTTCTGTGGTGTGAAAGTGTTTTGTGCTGCTCAGGCACAGAGTTCATTTTTCACCCCGGCTTTTTATTTCTGTCCATTTCTTTTCTTCTGCCTCTTCTCATTTGGGAGAGACAATATGTTCTGGAATCTTGGCAGGTTCGGCGAAGATCCATAGGCTGCATACATAGCTCGTGCCCTTTTGTCAGGCAAGTCAAGGAGAGGATTGGTTTTAGACTCGAGGGAAATGACCCTCTGTGCTCCGGCTTTGTGTGAGAATTCATCTTTGAAATTCTTCACTGTAGATAGCTCACTAGGTCCAGTGTTGAATATTAAGGGGATTACCATTTTCTGTGACATTATTCTGTCCAGGGATTGCTAGGTGTCTCATCTTAGGTCTTCAGTGGGAAGCTGTTTGGTGAACCATCGCCATAGTTCCTGAGTTGTGACAGGTTAGTAACTGTCTCTACATGCTTCCTTCTACATGAGACTTCAGCGGATCTTGAAAACCTCTACCTCAGGTTGAAACGAGGTGTGGGGGTTGGTAGGCAAGGTTGTTGGTGAAGTTTTACTTCTGTTCTTAAAGGCTGTCAGGAAAATGGAAGCAGTGTGTGTGTGTGTGTGTGTGTGTGTGTGTGTGTGTGTGTGTGTGTGTGTGTGTGTGTGTGTGTTGGGGGGTGTTTTTTGGTGAAGCCCTACCATTCCTTTGCTGTCTTTTAGAATGAGTCAGTCTCTATCTGCTGGGTACAAGTTCCTATTTTCTCTATCCACTGCTTTCCCGGTTCAGGGAGAAGGGGGTGTCTGTTTGGGCTTGGTGGTTCTATTTTTTCCTGTGACAGTGAAGTACTTGTGGGGTGAAGGCTGGGGATGTGGGGTGACTTAGGAGAGCTGCCCTTCAGTTTCCAAGGCCTCACATGCTGGTGTTGGTTTCATTTCTTTCTTCTCAAAATGTGTGTTTCAGATCTTTGAGCCACCTTTCCAACAACTTTAATGGAATATAATTCTCGTATCTCAGACTTTGCTTATTTTGAAACATATCAGTTAAATGTATTCGTTTAAAAAATGCAGTGACTTTTAGTATATTCAGAATTCTGTACTGATCAATCCCAACTCATTTTTGAGGGACATTTTTATTTCTACACCAACAGAAACCTTATTGGTAAAACCCCAAACATATGTTACCCTTGGAAACTGCTAATCACCTATATTTATGGATTTGCCTGCTAGAGCCATTTTACATGCATGTACTTCACCAATATGTGGTCATTCATGATCTGGCTTCTTTTGCTTAGCATGTTTTTGAGGTTCATCCCCACTGTTAATTGGATCATCCCTTCATTTTTATTGGCAAAAGTTATTCCATGATGTGGACTTGGCTTGGGTTTATCTATTATTCAGTTGGTGGACACTTGGGTTTGATTCTACTCTTTGCTATTATGAATAGTGCCAGGATGGGCATTTATGGGTTTTTGCTTGGACATGCTTTCATTTCTTTTGGATGTAATTTAGGAATGAAGTTGCTGGATCACATAGTAACTCTGTGGTTGATGATTTGAACAGGTGCCAAAATGCTTCACAAAGCCAGGACTGTTATTTTCTATACCTCCTTGTGATATGCGCGTCTCTGGTATATCTAGCACACAGATACCTGTCTTTGTCATCTACCGTTTTTGTAGGGGCAGTTGGTACCTGATTACAGCTTTGACATCCATTTCCTTGACAATAGATGATGTTGAGCATCCTTTTGTGCAAGGTGTGGGTGTCAAACACAGTCCGATTACTCATGTTCTTATACTGACTTGTCTTAAACTCAATAGAACTACTGGTCCCCAGACACTCATAGAGCGCACAGAGAACAAGTTCACAGATTCAAAGAGATTCACAGATTACTATGACCCTGAATCATCCTTTATATTCCTGCATCCCTGGTTGTCCATATTAGCTGTGGAATGCCCATTCAAGAGGACAGAATTCAAGATGCAATGGATGCAGACTATGGCTGTACCTTCACACTTATAATTTCAAGACAGAAGTGTGTCAACCGTTCCCTGAAGTGTCTGTCCTTTAAATTCAGTTTGGGGTAGTGTTTGGATGTATCCTGTTTTGTCAAAGCATGTTCTCTTTCATGAAACTGCTGGAATTGAGGCCAACATTTCCCACTAGTGTTGTAGACTGGGATCCAAATTGAGATGGTCCCTGGCTGAATACACCCCAGAGAACTCAAGAATTGTGTTCTGTTTGACAAATAACAGGGTTCTCATTGACATAGTTTCTATCGATTAAAATATGCTTATATCACTAAGTATATTTTGGGGTGGGTTGAATTTTTTTCTCTGCTGCATTAGATCACCATTAAATATCTAGCTGACTTTATTCCAACACCAATATTATAAATCACTTAGCTTTCACAATATGAACTTGTGAATGCTGTTTCCCATTGCTGGAAAAGTTGTCTTGTCCAACACATTTTTCTGTGCTCTTTCACTTAGAAATGATGATTATTTGGTGACATGAAATAACTTTGTTGTCAGTAATTCTGTATTTTACTTTTACCCTTAAATTAGTATATATCACCTGCGGGCTGTTTACCCACCAACCCCAGAGTTTTCTTGAGTGAGAACAGCAGGGAATATTAGATAAAAGGATTTAGATTGGGAGATAAACAGATAGAAAATACAGGATAGCCTCGAGAGGGCCCGGAACCTATTCCAACGAGCTCTGACTGTCTCTGCCCTAAGGTATTTATAAAAATGCCAATGGGTGGAGCAAAAGACCTCTTCCCCCAGCACAGCCAAGTGCAGACCATCTCAGACACCTGCACTCAGGCCCGTGGTCCTAATCCTCCTCTCTATGCGGACCTGCTGGGTAAAGCCACTAGGAGCCTGAAAGTGGGTTCCCATAATCACCACTTGATTTTTTTCATTCATCTATTTATTTTACATCCCAGCCGCAGCCTCCCCCCGCATCCTCCTCTCCCAGTCCCTCTGCCCCATTTCCCTCTCCCACCCCTTAATCTCCTCCTTTCCTGTCTCCATCCAGGAAAGGGCAGTTCTCCTATGAGTATCAACAACATGATATATCAAGTTGCAATAAGACTAAGCATCTCCCCGTGTGTTAAGGCCGGGCAAGGTGACCCAGGATGAGGAGTAGGGTCCAAAAAGCCAGCAAAAGAGTTGGAGATGGACCCTGTTCTCTCTGTTAGGAGTCCCATAAGACCAAGCTACACAACTGTAACATATATACAGAGAGCTTAGGTCAGTCCCATGCAGGCTCCCTGGTAGTTGGTTCAGTCTCTGCAATCCCCTATGGGCCCAGGTTAGTTGATTGTGTGAGCCTTCCCAGTAACCACTTGATTTTTATAAGCACTCAGCTACATGGGAGAAATATTTCTTTCCTCCCCACTCTGTGTGACAATGCATTATTTTTCCTAATTTGCAAAAGAAGTCACGTCTCCAATCATCACTAATTGATCATTTCCATTATAGAATGTAGAGGCCACGTAACTTGAGTTAAAAATCTGATTACTCATTAGGATAGTTTGTCTTTAAGAAACCCTGTCTCAAGGACTGTTTTATGTTATATTTAGACATACTTGTGTAGTAGGAAGGATAGATCTAATGATTTTCTCTCTCTGTTTAATTACATTAGTGGGTGATCTTGATTGAGTAAGCCTGCAGTTTCCCTTTGCTCTGGTAGGCATTATGCAAAGTGGGAACAGTGCAGCCTTCTGTAGGTGGTCCTGAGTGTTAAAGATTCTAATGTCTGTAAAGTGCCTAGTAGGTGCCTGGTCCACAGACCAGTTCTGTTGTGTGATATTTTGTTTGTGTTCTGACAAATAAAGCTTGCTTGGAGTCAGAGGGTGGAGCTAGCCACTAGTTAACCATAGAGGTCTGGAGGTCTGTACAGAGAGGAACAGGAAGTGATAAGACAGACCTAGACAGAATCTCGGCCCTTTGGGACTAGAGGAATGGAAGAGAAAGGAAGCAACTGTGGCTGCTCCCCTGCTTCTCTGATCTTTCAGGTTTTACCCTGATATCTGACTCCTGGTTTTTATTAATAAAATTAATTAGATTTATGCTTCCCAGTTCCCGATAGCGTTAGCTTCCCTTGTCCTTCCTTTCTTTCCCAGTCTTTTCCTTTATCAGGGCTAGTGAGCAAACATTCTGCCCAGCTCTATGTTCATCCTTGAGATGATCTTTTTAAATATTAGTTTTGTATGAATTACATCTGTGTTCTTCCAACCTGACTTAAGCCTCAAATGGAGTCAGAACTTTTTGCTTTTTCCAAACAACTTTGATTTCTTTTCCCAAGTACAACAGTAAAAATTTCCTGCTTCCTTAAGTTTATGACTTTTAAACACTTTAGGCAGTTATTAGTTTTATCCTTGTTATGACATTGCCTATTAAAGAGTTATATTTGATATGTTTCTAGTCAAGAATAGAAATCCTGTGGGGGGTCCTAAGACTAGCATTGTTATTTATCTGAATTCTGTGAAATCTTAAAGACAAACACCACTGTGTAGCTCTCCTTCGTTTTCCCCAGGACTTTCTGTTTGCTTTGAAATCACTCACACTTTTCTTCCCTGCCTTCATCTCCGAAGCAGTCAACAGAGCCAATCAGATTCATTCCTTCAGTTACAACTCAAATCCCATTACAGGTCTTGGTGCTGCCAGCCTTATCATGTTTAAGCCAGGGATTCCATTTCCCACGAACAACTAATATCATCCATTAGTTTCTTCTTTATACAGTGACAGTGTTTACTGGGCTTCCAAAGCCAATTTGGAGCTTAACTTTGGAATGTTGTAAATTAATCTGACCATATTTGGCTTGAAACATGGCGTCTAAGAACGAGAGATAAAGGTTTTCTGTTTAATGATGATTAATAGCCTATTTGGATGTATTCATCTGAGGAACTGAAGATAATTTTGTCATCAGGCCCCTTCTGTAAGTGCACAAACAGATGGGTCTTGCTCCAAACCCTGGAGGCAAACAGACCAGATGCCCCTTTAATTGCTTGGGGAAGAAGATGTGCACAGGCATGTCTCCCTCCAAAGGACACTCCGATTGTCACTGTGACAACTTTCAGGTTTGATGCTTCTCAATGAGACAGGAGCCTCATTGTCTCTGTTCAGAAGATTCTTTCTGGACTGGACTGCAGCTCTTTACCTTGAGGAAGAACCAAAAAGAGTTTTGAATGAATGAACATAGTTACACTGAAGCCATAGATCTACATGCAAATTCACTCAGAGATAGACATGTTAGAATGCTGCTTAAAAATTGCTTATGCCCTCTGGAAATGACAGCCTTGAGACCAAAAGTTGGTGATTTATACTTATCTCCTACAGTCGCATATCTCTCTTGTAATCTATTCATGGGACAAATGATGTCTTTCTTAGGGATCGGTTGTCAAGATGGGAGTTTGAATTGGTCTACAGCAAGCCCATGCATGTGGTGGTGAAGATGACATTTAGTTTCTAGAGAGGTGTGTATACATGTTAGCTATGATCACCCCTTCTCTCTCCATCATTTAAGTTCATCATGTTAGCCAGTCTCATGAACGCAGAACCTTCCACTGCAAGGCAGGCAAGTTAAGTTTCCCTTCCTGAGACTCTATCAGGAAGCACTTAGCTTCTCATCTGACTAGCTCTGGAGTAACTGGATAAGTAAAGAAACCATACATTCCATCAGTGTCCAGAACAATAATCTAAACATTCCCAAAACATTGATCGAAACTCAAACAGATATTATTCAAAAACACAAATTTGGAAACATCAGTGAAGTGACCCAGCACTTTGTATGTAGAGAGTGCTTGTAAACATTTACTTATTAGTCAAAGAAGTAACCAGCACCATTAGATTACAAGAAAGAACTGACTTTCTACATTATTTTGCACCATTGAGAAAGATTATTGTTTGGACTTTCTCGTTAACTACTCATTGATTTGAAGAATTTGTGATTGGAAGAGGCTAGTAGATTCTTCTACTCCCGACCTCTAATTTTATGAATGAGGAGTTAAGTGACTGGACCATAGAAACCATGTTAATGAATGAGGTAAGGCTAGAAATCAGTCTAGACTGAGGGAGGACATAAAGGAGTTCACCCCATGGCTCTCCCAGGCTATACCCATCAGTGCTATTGAGTAGACATTCAAAACAAGGTGGTGGGCGGGTCTGGCAGGGAAAAGGGGTGTTTTCAAGAAATGTTTTCTCATAGGAAAAAACGATTTCACATGAAGGACAGATATTGTCTATGTTGACTTTCAGTGGGCCCATGAGGCTGACTGAGAGTGAAACAGCTCTGTTCTTTGGTGATGACTTTGAGACGTAGGATCCTGTTAGTGAGACATCAGTTGAACAAGCTGTTAAACACTCCAGGCTGTAGGTAATGTCTGTTTCCAGAAGGTGGGGACTGGACAGGCGAGTGATCAGGTTGCTCTGGGCGGATTTTTCTTTCAGGCAGCTCTATCTATGTTGCTTCACATCTGTGATGGAGATCCAGCTCTGCACTTGAGTTCTACATGTGGGGTGGGCGGTCAGTGTTCTACTCTAGCTAAGACTTGGGTGTAGGAGAATGGATCCATTGACAGGAAAACAGAGGTCTAGAGAAGTGCCTCCCAGAACAGGGAAAGCTGGACCCTAACGTTTCCTTTCATTTTGTCTCAAAGATTGTTCACGTTTACCAATATCATTCATTCTTCATTCAGCGATTACTAGTTGAGTATCTACTGGCAGACACAGACTGTTCTAAGGGTTAGAGCTGTTGGAGGGGATAATGACTTTTGTCTGCACAGTGCCTTCATTCCTGTGGGGGAGGAATTAAATTATATCTCTTTTTCTCACCTGCTCCTTTGATAATACTGATTTGCTCATTCTTACTTCCCACTCATCTAGAAATATCCAGGAAGTCAATTCCATTATTATGTGTTTCACCTTCTCTGACCTGTGTTCAGCTTTTCTATAAGCCAAGATGGCTCCTATAATCCCATTGAGTTCTTTATTTGCCCAGTAGATCCTAACTTGCGGAAGCTCCTATGCAATCTTCTTGCATTTGTCTGACTTCCCTGAATTTCATGGAATTCTCATTTATTATTTTGAATGCCTTCAGACAGTTTTCACCCAAGATTTTTTTTTTTTTTCAACACCACTATATCAGTTGCTGGGACTTTGGGGTAAATCCAGTGGGAAAATAGAAGACTAGATTTGGGTTTGGGTTAAGTAATGTTTAAGATTTAGGTCAGTTAGGGAAAGGGCATTTCAACCAGAAGCAATGTCTCCAGATGAGAATTCCAATGACAAAGAAAAGAATGCAGCCCATTTACAAAGATGACCCTGGATTTTAGACATGGGAGATACTGAGTGCTTGTCATCAGAAGGAAATCAATGGTTGTTGCTGACTAATGACCAGAGGGACAGGGGATACTGTGATGGAGTTGTTTTCTCGGGCCCTCCACAAAGGATCTACAAATGACATGCCATCTTGGTGAAGTGAAACAAGATTTTGATTTACGGCGCTTTTTTAGAGCAAGATGAAATGTCTCAAAGGTAGAAGGTGTTACTGGAGATGACATTTTATCTTTGAAAGCCTGAGTGGCAGTCCTCACTTTTCTCCATTAACATGATGATGGAAAAAATCTAATCTTTAACAATATCAGCCCTTATTTCCCTAACTATTCCCATTAGGAAGGTGATTTGGCCTCACATTTGATTCCTTGGAGGTTGAAATTGAATCTGATACAATGACATTATAAATCAAAATGTCTTTGAATCCTATAACAGAAGAAATTTATACAATGCATATTTTATTCTTAAAATAACTCACAAGATAGTTAATCATAATAGGATATGGTTGACATTGTTTAATTTTATTATTTGTTGTGTTAGATCCATTATTCTTAGATGTTGTAATGCTCTTATTGTCTTGCTGTGAAGATAGTTAATTGTAGTAGGATATGGTTGACATTGTTTAATTGTATTATTTGTTGTGTTAGACCTATTACTCTTAGGTGTTATAATGCTCTCATTGTCTTGATGTGATGTCATTTTTCCAGAGTAGGCTGCTTCAGTAGATTTCACATCACAACATGATCTTTTTATAATATAACACCGGCTTCCTTTTCCTCAAGGGTGTGCTTGATGTCTTTTCTCTTTGAACCTGGGTTGCCTGACAAAGAGCTGGAAGCGATGCGTTTGAGTTCTGAAGGGGAGTCACAAAATTGTCGTGCGCCTCCACCTTATTCTTTTGGAATGTTTTCTCTTGTTAATCATTCAGCTAGCTGTGGAGTAAACATGGAGGTATCTCAGCCTGTTGCCCAAACAGGCCCCACCTGACCGTTAGCATCAACTCACAAGATGCTGAGAGCCTGCAGGCACAGTTAACCCATCCCCAGCTTCTGGGCCACCCCAGCTAATAACACATGCACCAGAGAGCAGCTCTGTCCAGGTTGAGGACTCATTACTAAATGAAAGAGTTATCCTTTTATGTCTTTGAGTTCAGGATCATTCATTTTACAGCAGAAGACAATGAGAGTAAGTTGCTAGCATACATTTTACAAAATTCTGCCTTAGGAATCATGTTTGAAAGAGGAGCTACATATTTAGTTTATCCACACTAAAGGATGAGATCTTGACTCTCACAGCTAAGTAAAAACTCTGAGTCCCACTTGTTGGATATTAGCTTCTAGATGAGCATTTAGTGTGGTTTAGAGCGAGACTGTCTACACAGCTCTGTCATACATTAGTTGGTGGACATGTTACTTATTCCCATCATCCATACAGTGGGGATAGTACTAATACCCTTAACCTAGAGTTTGAAAGTCAAATAACTTATTACATGCAAAAATCTTAAAGCAATACTTGGTACAAAGCAAGCAGGAAATGGACGATGGATACTGTTAGTAGTAGCCACATAACCCTGGTGCCTTAGGAATGCAATTCAAGGATTTGCCATGAGTCAAAGAACTCCCACCCAATAATGGTTATCTCGTAGCTTTCTGCACATTCTTGCCAATGATGATCCACGTAGTGGCCAAGCTATGCAGTGTGTTTCTATCATGGTCTCGGGTTTCACCTCAGTGCTGTGCTCTGATAACAGTCATCAACCTGCAAAGGACACATCTCTTTGCTCCAGACTTGATCCTCCTGGTGTTTTTTTTTTTTTTGCAGCTGTGAGGATGTCTGCATTTTGCTGTAGGCTCTTTATAAACACAGCTTCCTCTTTGCTTCTGGATTTCAGTTTTTAAGTAGAGAGCAGAGGCTTAATTTATCGGTGCATTTCTAAGTATGGCTTTCTTTCTTAATTTTTTTTTTTGTTGTTGTTGTTTGCAAATTGCTTTCTGTGGTCACGTAATGTATCTCCAACCGGAACATCTTCCTCTGTGTTGTCTTTGCTGTAATTGCTGTCTTCTGTGTCTTGTGAAGATAGAAGAAGGCAGGCTTTAAATCTCCTGGGTGGGGAGAGGTGCTTCCTGCCTGGAGTCTGATTGGAAAGTAGATACGCTATTTTGCAAAACAGATACGCTGATACTTCCTGGGCAAAGCTTTAAGTGCATGCTCCATAGCAGCATCCATGGGCCTGTGCAGTACCCTGGCAGTTTACAGAGATGCCACCAGCTGATGAAGGGTGGGCATTGCATTCATCTTGCTATTTAGTGGGTTTGTATTTAGACTTCCTGAATTGTCTTGGAAACATATACAACTCCTTCAAATTAACCTATAGCATAGGAAAATATTTACGTTTCTTTTATTGCTGGGTCATGAATTAATTCTTACAGAAGATGTTCCTTTCTTTTGTCTGCCTATATGTGTATGCCTATTCATTTGTATACAAGTGCACATGCGTGCACGCATGTGTGTGCGTGTGTGTGCGCGCATGCAGAGGCCAGAACACAACCTCATTTCTCAAGTGTTGTCTTCCTTGTTTTTTGAGACACGGTCTTGTCCTGGCCGGAAGCCTGCCAATTAGTCTAGGCTAGCTGGCCAGTAAGCACCAGGGCCTGCATGTCTCTGCCTCCCTGGCAATGGGCTTTCAAGTGTGGACCACCATGCCCAGCCTTTTTATAGGTGCTGGGGTTGAACTCAAGTCCTCATGATTGTGTGGCGGCAAGCCCTTTCTCAACTGATGTACCTCTCGGATCCCCACAAGCCTTACTCTTTGAAACTGATTTTTTAGTTGAGTATACAGAGTAATGGGTTTCTTTATACCATCTCCATTCAGATGTGCCTTTGGGCTTTGTCTCCCATTTGTTCTTCAAAGTCCTATCCCATTCCCTCGCTGGCTCCCTCCTTCCAGAGAGCCTCCTTCTGCTTCCATGCCATGTGTACTCCCTTTACCCTCCTTTCTCCTCCCTCTTAGTCCCTTCATCTTCTCAATAACTTCTTTCTTCTTTCTAGTTTCATGACTCTCTACGTTCTTTTATATGTAATATTGGCGAAGGTGCGTTCGTAGTCAGTGGTAGTACACTCGATCTTGTCATTGCAAGTCATTGCTTTGAGTTCTTAAGAAAAAAGTAACATAAAGCATAAAGCTTTGTGTTTGTGTTGCACTTTGGGGGTATTGATTTTAGAAGAACACCAACTTCACATTTTCCGTTTGAGGAGGAAGCTGACACATACCTTTCACTTTTAGAGAAACCCGAAGCTCCAGACAAAGCTGGAAAGGGACCAACTGAAGTTGCGTTTGGCTGTAGTCACAGGATCAATGTTGTTTTTGTCCAAAAACAAAAACAAAAACATTGAGGCATCAAGAAGATGATTGGTGTACTGGTGGTAGCTCCATGGCCACATGGGGGCTCAGGTTTGGGCCAGCTGAACCTTAAGGCATGACTTCTACATTTCAGGAGAGAAGGAGAAGGAAGAAGGACCAACAGCTCATAATAGACGCACTTTATCCCTTTAAAATCAAAACAGAGTGTCTTCTAGGTACCCTGCTCATGGGACTTCTGCTCATATGACGTCTACTAACGTCAAAGCCTTATCTTAGTTATCTGCTGCTGTGTAACACATTGCCCTACCACTCTCCCTAAATCCCAACATACCTGTGTGACAGTAACCCGGTGACAGCTTTGCTGGCACCTCTGTCCCCAGGCGTCTTATAAAGGGTGACCAAAGTGAAGACAGGCATGGGACTGCAGTTTCCCCTGAAACCCTGAGAGGAATACACCCTCACTCACATGATTGCTGGACTCGGTACCAGTTAGGGTGAGGGTGTTGGCTTTAGTTAACTCCCAGGCTACTGATCAGAGTTCTTCTGTTCCTTCTCACAAAGCACATCCTACTTAGCTTGTCTGAGAATAAGCAAGAGTGAGAGAAGGCAGGGAAACACAATGGATTCAATCTCCTATTTTTGTTGTTGTTGGTTTGATAAAGGGGTTGTGTGGGACTGGGGCTCACTCTCTGGCCTAGGCTGGCCTCAGACTTACAGTGATTCTCCTGCTTCAGCCTCTCAAGTACTGATATTTTAGGCGTGAGCCACCATGCAACCGCTTCACGGTTTTGTTTAATTTTTTTCTTGAAAGTGACACCAGCACGCTGTTCCATGATTGTGCTTGTATGCATGGCAGTAGGTCTAGCCCAGGCTCAGTGGGAGTGGCTGTATAAGCTATGAGCACGCAGAAGGAAGGATCTCTAAGAGCCATCTTACAAGAGTTCTACCACATCAGTCAAGGAAGATAAATGCTTTTAGTGCATATGTTACTAGCGCATGACGTCTTGAAAGAGAGGACAATGGATGATGTGTGTGCAGTTAGCCACTGCTATTACAGAGTGAAGAAAAGTACGAAGTGTGAAGATGATAGGAACCGAAGTCGAATGCTGAATGCGCCACCTACTCAATGAATTAACAGAGGTCTTTGACCCTCTGTTCTCTCAAAAAAGTCATAGAGTTCTGGTCTAAATTACATGAGAAAACGAAGCATGAAAGCATGTGTTTGTGAGCTCCCTGTCGCCTGCAGATCTTCTGTTACTATATAGTGGAGCTGACACTAGAATCCAGTTCCCCAACACAATGGCAGATTTTCCTTAACACAACATGATATGGCCCTGATGTACAAATTCAGACACACATGTAGAAGCCTAACATATAGATAATCAACTTTCTTTATAAATTACCACCATTTTGAAAGGGCCATTTCTACAACCATCTAGGCAAATGTCAAGGAGCCGTGCACAGGATAGTGATCTGCAACTATGCTGTTAGTACACCTATACCAATGAACGTAACACCATATGATGCCTTTGGCTTTGAAAAACTGTTGCTTTTTAAGTGGAGGCCTTATAATTTAGATCTGGTTTGGGTTACATAAAGATATGTCAGGACCTTGCTACAAAGCAACAATTTAAATTTTTTCCCTGTAAGTCTAAATTTTTGTAATAGACAGGAACTGAAGTTTTTTTTTTTTTTTTTTATAAGATGAAATTCCTTTACATACTTTTGAGTGGAGGTGAGTGTTCTGTCTCTAGAGTTCAACTTATTGTTATAGCAGAATGAATAGCTCAATATTATGATAATTATATATCTATCCTGTCTCCATTCAACACATTTGGTTTGAACATCTGTTTGGACAAGGCACCGAGGATGTTGCTATGGGGAGATGTAGTAGAGAGGATGTCAAAGAAGGAATCATAATCAATAGCAGTCATTCAAATGGGGGTCAGTGTCCCCTAAGTATCATCGGAAACACCGAATGCTAAGGGGGTTTAGAGAGGAAGGGACCACTTCAAGCTTGTAAATCAGGAAAAAAGACACTCTAGAGCATGGCCAGCCCCTGCATACAGATTAGGCAATTAAGCACGTGACCGGAACGTTGGCTGACATTGTCACCTTCTCTGCTCGAGTGCTTGGTTGACAGTGTTGTATGCTACCATTCAATAGAAGGTCTTTTAAATGAGAAAGTTTAATCCCCCTGCCCTAGGAAAAGAGAAAACACCATATTGGCAGATAGGGCTCAGCCCTGCTGAGTGTGGGCCCTTCATATCCACACGTGATAAATCTGAGCAGTGTCTGAAATGGAAGATGGGGTGAAGGCTGAAGGCACTGAGTAGGAACAGGCCAAGCTGCAGAGTCACACTTGCGAGAGTAACTTGGCCACAGTTCCTGCGTGGTTGTGAAGAAGCTGACCCCGGCCTGAGACTGTCTGCTGTTATCTTGGGGTGAGCAGGCCTCCTCTTGTTTTGTTTCTGCATTTACAAGGATGCTAATTTCACAGCTGTAAGGAAGAAATGAGGTAACATGTAGGGCTCCTCAGAGAGGAGCCTGGTGCAGAGTAAACACTCCGTGTGTTTTAGCTCTTACAGTTGTTTGAAGTGTGATGAATTCCCAAGATGCCAGTCTCTTACATTTAGATAGGAGTGGAGTACAAAAAGCTTTTTCAAAGGCAGATTGATGAATTGCTTATGGTACTTTGTCTTTTCCTAGATAATGGAGAACTTAACAAATTCAGTGAACTGTATTAGATTAGGCTCTTCTGATCATGGAGTGTGGAGTCTTCTGAAAGAAAGGGCATCAGGGAAGCCCTGCTAGTACCCTACTCTCTATGCAGTTATCACAGTGTGCACCTGTTCCCCTGGGCTGCCACAGCAAACGGGAAAAAAAACTGGGTGGGGTAAGACAATGAGAAGTATTGATTCACAGTGCCAGAGGCAGACATCCCAACTCAAGGTGGTAGCAGCCCCTCCTCCCTCGGAGACTCTGGTTAGCATCATCCCCTGCTTTCCCTAGCTTCCTGTGTGGCTCACACTCTATGTATCCTTGGCTGGCAGCATTCCCACGCCGTCTTCAGTTATCCGATGTCATTCTTCTTTTCCATCTAGAATTTTCCATAGCATCTTCATCTCACGAGGACGGCAGCCATATTGGATGAGGGCATGCCCTAATGCCACCATCTAGTTTGATTACTGTAATGATGCCCTTCATCTTAATTTGATTACCATAAAGACCCTATTTCCTGATAAGGTCCTATTCACATTATAGGTATAGTTACACATTTTTTTTTTTTTTTAAAAAAGAGAAATAACTCACCGGTAAATGCTGTCTCTTAACACTGAGGAGGCTTAAGGCTCCAGGAAAGGACCAATAGATGCTTTGATGAGTATTTGGGGACATGGGCAGAAGGGCTTTGAGTAACTTGTAAGTAGTGCCTAGTGTGGCTGACCTGGCTGCTGAGTCATTTTTATTCCTGGGTCTGTGAGTGGATTCCAGGCCAAAGGCAGTTTGGAATTTATTATTGTCTTGGGGGAGAGCCATGTATTGTCTGTTTGATTCCTTGGGAGGATTCACTGGGCTTAGTAAATCACATCAGATGACGAAAAGCCACTGACCTCGCTTGGAGAGCCAAGATGCTGCTGAGGGCAAGCCAGCCTGGTCTTCACAAGCTTCCGGAGACTGGAGCTGAGGCTGTGTCACGGTCCACAACTCTGCCGCTTGTCTCCGTGGATCCTGAAAGCAGCAGATAAAATTTTCAAAGGCTTAGCTGCCTGTCGTTTAAGAATGAACTTGGTTAGAAGTCAGATCAAGCAAAGAAAATGAAAATGTCACTGCACAAGAGAAAAAAAATGAACACACTGGTGGGAATGCAGTATTTTTGAAATAATGTTTTGTTCCCACCCCCAACCCCCACTTATTTTAGTCTGCTTTTTGTCTTAGCTTTTGAAGCAAATGCTTCTCTCTTTGGCTAGTGTTTGAGAGGGAATGAAGTACAAACCAACTTGTCTAAGTCTGGAAGGAATGCCAAAGCTGTCACATGAACATGATCACCTATATGATGCCGTTCCTTCTCGGGGAAACGTGGGCCATTTGAGGCACCTCTAAGAGTTAGAGGATGGGGGGTGGGGCCTAGAGGTCACATCCATTGATCCAGTGAAAACCAGATGAAGTGGGTTAGGGAGGTGGCTCAGTGGGTGAAGGTCTCGCTCTACAAGTGTAAGCTCCTGCGTTTGGGTTCCCAGCTGTCATGTTAATCGTAGACATGCGCGGTGGTGACCCACCTGCAATCTCACTGTCTGGGAGCCAGAGAGAGGGCATTTTCAGGACTAGCTGGCGAGTTAGACAAGCTGAGCTGCTATGCTCTGGTATCATGTAAGAGATCCTGTCTCCATATATAAGGTGGAGTGTGGTCGAAGGGGGTCATCTGTCAACCGGGACCTTTATGTGCATGTGTGCTCACACACGTGTGCCTCCGTTTATGGGAACATGCATGCAGACATACATGCAAAGGAGAAACCTAGATAAAGCAACTTTACACTTTGATTTTGATAGATATGCACTATAATTTATATACTTTATAATACGATTATATATTGCAATTTATGATTCTAGTTGTTCCCAGCTTAAATGGTATTTTTAAATTAAATGTTGAAAAGTTACAACATGGAGTTCATCATTATTAGTATTTTATTAGTGTCATGAATGGTAGTTACATCTTCATCAAAAAGTCATTCTACAAGTCATGAAATCTGAATGAGTGTATTAACTTACATTGATTTAAACATAGGGCTTTACAGAAAGAAGAGCCTGATTCTGGAACTCATCAGAGCGATGGAGGGAAGGTCTGCTTTACTGACCTATTGTGAAGCTTAGGGGTGCTAACTATTATTCTCATATACAGCAACTAAAATATAGGACAAGCCAGATACAATGAGAATATATACCGTGATTCCTCTTCATGCAGTTAAAAGTGGGCAAAGCTCAGGGGCTGGGGAGATGGTTTAGCAGTTAGGAGCACTGGCTGCTCTTCCAGAGGACCTGGGTTCAATTCCCAGAACCAATATGGTAACTTACAACTGTCCGGAATTCCAATTCCAGGGGATCTGATGCTTTCTTCTGGTCTCCTCAGGCACCAGAGACCAAAACACCCATGCACATTATGCCTTCACGGGCTAGGAGAAGGTTTTTAGTGCACGTTTCCATGGATCAGGTCTTTATCTTCCTATAGAATAGAAAGGTACGTGTGATTTTATATGTGTGTGTGTGTGTGTGTGTGTGTGTGTGTGTGTATGTATAGTGTATATCTAACTTTTAACACTGTTAGCTTTGTCATAAACACATGCATGCACGTGTGAGCGCATACACACACACAGTAAAGCTAACCTACAGTGTTAAAAGTTAGATTTGATATACTATGTGCCAAGATCATGATTTGGGAGAAGGCATGCCGGAACACTCGGATAATATTTAGTTCACGATTTGATCTGGGAACTGATGATTTCAATATGTTCATCTTATGAAACTTTATCAAGCTCTATTCTGTATACTTTTCTGCAACTTTTATATTAAAAAAGCCACTATGTTATAGTGTTTAATGGGGACTTACACATTTTCTTAAGATAATTTTATCCTGAAGAAATTTAGATTTTGTACAGTTATTGATGTATGTTATTAAAATTTGTCTTGATGTTATTTATGGCAGATTTGGGAATATATCCACACACATAAAATTAAGAAAAATATTTGCGCCAAAATTGCTGAGTGTTTCTCTGGGACCGTGCATTGACGTTCCTCATAATTAACAACTACTTTTGTTTCTAAAATTATATATTTTTTCAGCTATATAAATGTATTCAAAAGCCCTCTTGAGGGGCAGGATTAGCTGTAATTTATATTTGTTTAGAATACAGAACTTGATTATCAGAGTCTCCTCATTCCTTGGCAGTTAATGAAGTTTTATGTTTATTAGTTTGAGTACTCTGAGAACTGGACAAAAGAGAAAGGCTAAGAAAGGTTGGGGGGTGGTGTGAAGAGTCTTGGGAGAGTGGGTATGGCAATGGTGGTGATCCATCAGAAGACAGGAGTCTACATATGAAACAAAAGCAGGATGAAGGAATGAATGCTCCTTGGGCCACACACCTCACACTCCCCATTGGCCATCTGTGTTGAACTGTTGACAGGATGGATTTAGACTGTTGGATTAGTTGTTAGAGGATATAAAGAATTTTGATCTTGTTTAAAATTTTACCTATTTAAATGGCTTTGGCTGAGTGCTTTATGAGGAATGTAAAGTATGAGATAGATTTAGTATATTACATTTTCTCTCAGCAAGGACTTACTCTCTGGTTGAATAACCATGTCATTTATAGGTAAAATGTTTAAATGAAAATCTATATGTGAGATCATTGGGGATGTTTGCAACGGTCACCCTACTTGAGGGACAGTGTTCTAGCCCAAACCTTGCTGACATCTCTCATGGGTCATAGGAATAGCCTCTAACTGGTCTCTGTTAGGCTTTTAAACAGTATGTGTATGTGCATGTGCGTGTGTGCATGTGTGTGTGTGTGTGTGTGTGTGTGTGTGTGTGTGTGCGTGTGTGTGTTAATGCTTTAGTATTAACTGATGTTTCTCTGCCATACTTGACTGACTTGTGTATTTATTTGTTTCCCAGTCATGAAGCACCACCTTTCAGGTAGGAAACAGTGAAGGAACTGGAATAGACCACCCACAAAGGAAGTTATTAGCAGGGCAGTGGTGGCGCACACCTTTAATCCCGGCACTGGGGAGGCAGAGGCAGGTGGATCTCTGTGAGTTCCAGGACAGCCAGAGTGGTTACATAGAAAAACCCTCTTTTGAAAGAAAAAGAAAAGAAAAGAAAAAATTAACTTGCCCAATACATACATAGCAGTATGTGTGGCACCACTAGTAATCAGAGGTTACCAGTTACAGTTTTCTCTGTCAGACTGACCCAATCAAAAATAAATGCTGATAACCACTGTTGCTGAAGCTTTATGGGAACCAGCCGATTGGTATAATCTTCCCAGTGGTAATTTAAGCAGCTGGATTGTGAGTTTAAGCATCCTACTCCATGGCCAGAAGCCGCTATAGGACCAGTTAGCCCTAAGTTCTTAAAAAAAAAAAAGGAGGGAATGGCAAAGTTATGAATGCAGAATTAGGTATGAAAGGAAAGAGTTTGAGAAAAACATCACGTTTCTTTTCAAGTTGATAAATAGAACAGACATCACAAATTCATCATTAAGTGGCAAGCTGAAGTCAGCTTGACTCCAGGGCAAGGCTGTGAACAGCTGGGCTGTGCTGGCCTCAGATTACTCGTCTATGTCTTTGGATTACAAAAGACCAAAGCCCGTTTGCCGCTTCTTGCACTCTGCTATAAATGCCCTGATCTGGACCTCGATGGCGTCGTTCTTGCATGACTGGGGTGGTCTCTGCCTTGCTCTTGCTGATGATCATTACGTCGATGACAGGTTTTAGTAGCCAGTTTTGTGGTGTTTCCATGAGGTAATTTATTTCTTATGTTAGTTTCATTACCATGGGATTGCCTTTACATATTCCAGTGATTTTATATAGTTTACTACAAAGATAGAGGCAAGACAACTAAGTCCTCTGGCAGGGTCAATGGATGGATCTTTGTCCATCCCGCCTTCCCTCCTCTCTGATCTTTTCATTTTGTTTCATGTGTATGAGTACTTTCCCTGCAACGTGTGTCTGTGTACCATGCGCATGACTAGTGCCCATGAAAGCCAGAGAGAGCATCAAAATCCCCAGGAACTGGAGTTACGGATGGTACGGAGACTTCATGTGGGTGCTGGGAACCAAACCGTGGTCCTCCTCATGGACAACAAACGCTCTTAACCTCTGAGCCATCTCTTTGCCCCTATTTCCCTCTGTATTTTTGAGTCTTACGTGCAGTTTATGCAGTGTTGGGTTGAGCCCAAGGCTGCCAGCGTGCTAGGTAAGCACTCTGGTTGAATTATGCCCCTTCCTTTTTTGAATGTGAATGGTTCAGATATATAAGACTTGAAAATTCACGAGCGGTTCTTCATGCCGCTTGCGGCTCTGCTGCAGATTGAGTGCATTCCTCGTCACAGGTGCTGATAATATCAAATATGTGCTCTCCAGGGGAGAGCTTTCTTTCAGTTTAACCACCGGTGGGAACTGAATCTCTGCATATAAATTTAGACACCTGTTGATTGGAAGGGTTTCCCCCCGCACCCCCCCCCCCCCACTAATTCTTATTACTCTGTATGTTTGAAATATTTGTTTTCCTCCATTACCCACACATTTCTGGTGCCCGTTTGGCAAGAGGCCTTTGTACTGTGAAGTAACCCTTGACCCAGCAGGGTGAGTGGGAATCACGGGCAGTGGAAACATCCCTGAATATTTCCGCTCTGGCACGGGCATCAGTAATTATTGTTGAAAATGATCTTGAAGCCAATAGATAAAAGGCCCTAGACTAAAATGAAACGTCACCCTCACGTCAGCCTGTACCAGATTTCACGGATGCCTATACCTACCTGCTCCATTGCTGCTGTTTACTGGGGCAGCTGGGCCCAAGGAGAGTTGGGGAGGACAGTGTGACATTGGTCACAATGGAGACAGTTCAGGATCTTACTTTCACAAATTTCATGAAAACATATGGTCACTGAAAACATTTTGAGGATCTGAGTCACATCTTGGAAGAGACTTTGAGCAAGTCATGGACTCTGAAGCTGAATTGTTATTAGGCCCATAATCCATGTCTGTGGCCAGCAACTGAGCTCCCAAGAGTTTATCTGATGCTAAGTGTGCAGCAATGGCAATGATGGAAATGCCCATGTGCTCACTGTCTGCCCATCCCTGCTAAGACTCCATCTTGATATTTTTAATGAGCGTACTGGTTGCTTTTATAATAAATGTTCATCTTTCTACTTTCTAAAATATTGCAGCAAGTGACCTGGATACATGCCTATAACCCCAGCTCTTGGTGAGGACTAGAAGGATTTCCTGTGACCTTAAGGCTACCCTGGGCTACAATGTAAGACCCTGTCTTAAACAAACAACAAACAAACACAAAATACTCATCAATAATATCAGTATTTAAATAGAAATTACAATTTAGATGAGTCAAAACTGTGGTCATTTTTGTCTCCTTTTCAGTTCTCTCTTTATTCTGAATATGCTCATTAAATTAATGCACCAACTTTACTTACTGAATTCTGCATAGGATTCTAGATGTTCAAATCCATCTCTTCACGGACTTTATGTTCTTGGTGTAGGACATACTAAACCAGTCAAAAAAATAAAATATAGAGCAGTCTACAGCATTTTAGATACAAGCATTCAGGAAAACAGTGGGTAGAAAGTGAGAAAGTTTGAACTTGGCAGTGGGGATTGAGCCTTGAGATGAGTCTCTCAAGGAGAAAGTGACATTGACCTGAAGGAATTCCACAGCACTGTGGCAGTGAAGAGCCCTGAGCTTTCCTTTTCGTGAGTTTGGAACCGCTTGAGCTATGTTACAAATGTTGAGAGTTGTGTTAACATGACCTGACTTCTGTTTTAAAAGTGTCCCTCTGGCTATTGGGTTGAAAACAGAAGAAGCTGAATTGGAATAGGCAGATGGGCTAACAGATATTCTAGCTGTTGATTCTGGATGGTAGGGATGTGGGTCAAGGAAGCAGGCATGTAGGTATTGAGAAGGTGCAGGCTCTGTGTTTGTCGTTAATAGCTTCGTAGATAGATATCTGGCTGGGGCATATCAAAGCCATCTAGCATAGTTCTCAGAAGCCAATTTTCACCAGACTGACTTCAGATTCTGTTACTCATGCTAGGGATGTTGACTCAGAGGGATTTTTGTTCATGTTTCATGATGACATCTTTATTTAGAACTAGGAAAGTCAAAATAAATGTTTTGAAGTTTATCCAGAAAGGCTGAATTGCATGGGGGTAGGTTGAAAAGTTGCATCCTTTGATCCTTTGTTTTCTTGTTAATTGTTATATAAAGTAACTTTGTAGGTTTGGGCAACTATGTCAAGATAAAATATTCTTTCTTAGAGAGAGAGAGAGAGAGAGAGAGAGAGAGAGAGAGAGAGAGAGAGAGAGAGAGAGAGAGAGAGAGAAGAGAGAGAGAGAGAGAGAGAGAGAGAGAGAGAGAGAGAGAGAGAGAGAGAGAGAGGGGCAGACATTGCTGTGAACGTTTAATGTTGAAAAAGAGAAAGAAATGGATGGGATAGGAATAGATTAGAGTGTTATAAAACCCTGGAATTTAGAAAACTCAAGCATTGAATATTCAATATGCCTAAGGGTCTTCTCTTGGAATTTTAATGCTTGAATCACATTAAGATGTATTAGGAGAAGCCACAACTATCAAACAGCTTTTACCCGATGTGTTGTACTTTTGGAAAAGGCAATATAGTACCTGCAAATTCGCTTTCATGTAGGGTTATACCCGGTCCTCCGTTGAATGGCATTGGAATGAATTGCCATTTCAGGTAACAGAATTATCCTTCTGGAGTTCTTTAAAGATGGGATAAAGTGGCACTGGCCATGCTGAGATGTTTTGATTTAGGCCAGTGGAGGTCAGATTACTTGACAGCACATACATCCTCTGATTTAGTAAGATGAATTCGTTCAGCATTCTTTAAAAATATATCCTTCTCTATGCAGGCAGCAGGATCTGAACCAGGGGAATTAGAAATGGCGTGAATGGAAGGCAATGGTTTGAAATGCATTTTCCTTCTCCTCCTCCTTTTTCTTTTCTTTTGAGCTGTCATGTCTAAGGAGAAAACAATTTAAGGGGAACAAAAATGTCTACCTTGAGCCCCTAAATAACCTACACAGTATATTTTTTATTTGTTTACTTTTGGTGTGAGGCCTTTGTACAGGCAAACAGATGTACACATATCTAGAAAGAACTTTCAAGCATGGTTATACTGGAAAGAACATAACTACGTGATACACAGGATATGCGAGCTTAACTCACTATGTTCACAGAAAAGGAATGGCTATGTTTTGGAAAGAAACTGAGGCTACTTTTTTTGTGGAAATGGATAGGCAGTGTTGAAGGAACCAGAGAAGGCTTCAGGGGTTGTCAGGACTGCTTTGATCTCAGCCTTCTATTTGTTGTGTGATATTTCAGAGCTCACTTTAATACCACCATTGTGCCCTGTTTCCTTTTATCTCTTCCCTTCTCACCCCAGCCTCCATTTAGGGGGTCGGGAATTCTTTTGAGAATCTGAATGAAGCTCTGAAAGCATTTCTCTCGAAACTATGCGTGCATATACAGAAAATTTACATAAAAGTTCAGGGGTCTCCTGGTTCCAGGAATCCATCCGGGGGACCTCAACTGAGTGTGAGTGAATGAGGATGTGTCGGTAGCCATCTGTGGCTCCAAAAGACGCCGTGGGAACAATAACTAGAGTGGGAGTGTGTGATTGCCAGCTAAAAAATAAAGCTTGGAGGACAGGCTGGAGGAGCTCCTGTATGGAAAGAATAAGTTTTCTTTGGGTTGTTCCAGAGGTGGATATTCTTGCGCCATAGCCACTGGCCACATGCTGTAGCCTAGTTAAAGAATTCAGTTCTCTATTCACAGAAAGGATTTTTCAAGTACTGAGTGATACAGTGTGCTAGTGGCTTCTGAATTAGACAGTAAAAATATAGAATATGTCATCCTTGTTAGACAGGGTTTTTTTTTTTTTTTTTGAGCAGAGTTACTCTAAAATTGGGGACTTTAAATGGAGTGAATTATAGAAAGGCAGATTTTAGCTCACTATGGCCAGAAGCACTGTATCACGTTTAACCACCCAGTGCCTGTGCTGTTGAACTGGCCGCCTCACAGCGTAGAGTGCTTTCTGTCATTTGGAGGACTCATGCAGAGATGATTCCTACCTATTCCAAATGATGTAGAAGATTCTGTAGAGAGCTGTAGGGCATTTATGTGGGAGGATGACTCTGCAATTCAATATTTCTTTTACTAACAATGAGGACACAGACTCTAGGCTACACACTTTCATCCTAGTGCCCACAAATGGTGAGTGGAAAAGGCTAGATGTCCTTACAAATTCCACTTCAGTGGTCTGGCCTCTGAACATTTTCACAACGAGTTTCCCTGGGTTCTTGTTGAACAGCATTTCTGATTACACATTAACTCATTGTCTGAAGAGATACTATGGCCAAGACAATTCTTATGAAAGGAAGCATTTATCTGGGGGCTTGTTTACACTTTCAGAGTTTTAGTCCATTATCATCATGATGGGAAGCATGGCGGCATGCAAGCAGGCACTGAACCAGGAGCTGAAAACTACATCCTGATCCACAGGCTGAGAAAGAGAGAGAGAGAGAGAGAGAGAGAGAGAGAGAGAGAGAGAGAGAGAGAGAGAAAGAGAGAGAGAGAAGGGGTGGGGGGAGAGTGTGAGCCTGGGCCTGGCACAGGCTTTTGAAACCTCAAAGCCCACCCCTAGTGACATACTTCCTCCAACAAGGCCACACCTCCTAGTCCTTCTAATCCTTTCAAATAGTGCCACTCCCTGGTGACTAATCATTCAAATGTATGAGCTTATTGGTGGGGGGCATTGTCATTCAAACCACCACACCCACATTCCCACTCTCCCCTGCCCCTGTTCTGCAGTGTAGACTAAGCTGCAGCTCAGGTGACTGTGGTGGAGCACTCTTCCCGTTCTTGTCTCTAAGTCTTTACTGTTTCTGCAAAGTGACCTTTCTTTACAACCTTCTTTCCAACTTCTGCCCAACTCCCAGGCCATTCAGACCTACACTGTTCCTTCTGCTCGCTGAAGTCCCTTCCCATGGAGTATTCAGATATTATATGTCCTTTAACGTTAGAGCATTTGCCTTGTCTCTCTCATGAGCTTCTTAAAGGCCAAGATTTCTGTTTTTCTGTATCTACCCCTTTTCTGTCTTCCTCCTAAGATCATAAGTTCTGTGAGGTAGAGAGTACAGCTACCCTCTCTATCACCATATCCCTACTGTGAGGAATATGTTCTCCCTCCATAATAGGTACCCAGTGAAGTACTTATTGAATAAGGGAATGAAATTTTTTTTTTCTTCAAAGTGTCCGGTATTATGCTGAGCTGGTAAAGACTTCTTAATATTGCTTCAGGCAAGCATTTACATTTCTATAAAAAGAAGCATGAAAACATGAATAGGAAGAAACAATGATGGCTTAGTGGGCAAGGATGCTTGCTTGCTACCAAACTTGAAACCTGAGTTGGATCCCTCGGTCTCACAAGCTGGAAGAAGAGAGCTGATTCCTGTAAGTTATCCTCTGACTCTCACATGTATGGCATGAACCCATCCACACAAAATGAATGACTATGCAAATAAATAAATGCAATTAATTATTAACATATAATAACCATGTAAGGTTCCCCACCATATAAAGAACTTAGAAGTCACCACTTCTATCCTTGGAGTAGGAAAAGTTGAACAAGCTAAAACAGGTGACTTTCTTAGACTCTTGAGCAATCTTGGAGCAGTACTTCCCAGTGTAAATCTTAGGAAAAAGGTGAATTCAGACATATAGAGTTACGATTTACTTCGGTGCAGCAGAAATAGCGAGATCAAGAACCTCAGGAGCTGTGTGTGCTCATGAGCGTTAGAGTGAGAAGTTGTTGGGCATGGAAGACTAGGAAGTGGGGCGGTGGCTCATACTGACCTGAGCCAACCCCCCAGGAGCATGAAATACTCACAGAGAAAACCCAGGAAAGATCCTGCTGGCTCAGAAAGAAGGAAGGAAAAATAGCCACCATGAAATCCTCCCCAGTAAGCCTCTGGACAAGGGCCTCCAAGGGAAAAAGCTCTCCCAGAATCCCATGCTTCTTGAAGGAGACACATTTCTCTACTCGAGCCCTCTAGATTTTCCTTACTACCCACAGGGGAGACACCCCATCTTCCTAGCCACCATGACATGGCTCCTGGGCGATTATGAGGGTTACAGGTGTAGGAGTGGTAGGGTGCAGACACTGTACCAGGAGGGGTCCTTAGGCAGACACAAAGACAGGAGGGGAGAGAAGGAGAGACTACCAGAGGAGCTTGAAAGCTCTGACATCTCCATCTACAGCAGCCGTTAAACAGCTTGACGCTAGCCAGATTATCACAAACCCTCACACTGAAGAACATTTGCCTTGCTTCCCATTACCCAAGACATCATCTATAACTCTTATTTTAAAAAAAGTAGTAAGTAATGCTAGAAGGCAAGGGAAAACACAGTCTAGAAAAGGCCAAAATGAAGCATCGGAACCAGACTCATGTCTGATAGAGAGCTTGGAATCCTCCAAAAGATATCTTTAAGTAACCGAGATTTGTCATGAAGGGTTCAAACAGCAAAGTTAGACAATATGCGTGAACAGATGGGCAAAGGAAGAAAAGAGGGAAACATCAAGAAAAACAATTAAAATGAAATGGCTCGAAGTCATGTGTATACAGCCAGAAGTGGAAAACGCTGCTGAGGGTCTCCTAGGGGGACTGGACTGGCTGAGCAAGGACGCACTGAGCTTTACTGATGGAAACTGGGAACCCTGACCTGAAATGCAAAGACCCACGGGTAGAGTGGGAAAACTCAAAGCAAACACACAAGGATCAGGATGCAATATCAAAAGGCAAAGTGTACATATGATTAAATGTCAGAAGGAAAAAAAATGATGAAAGAATGAATGGTATACAAGAAACATTTGAAGTAATGATGATTTATTTTCCCTAAATGTCAGGTCCAGGAAATTCAGCGAACACTGAGAGAGGTAAAAATGCCAAGCTCTTCCCCGTAGATAAGTAATATCCATGTTCTAGGACGCAGAGAGGAAGCTCTGAAAGAAGTTATGAATCGGGCTAACCTATACAAGAAAAAGAATCACGTTACAATGGGTAACTTGTGAGAAACCATGCAGGTGATCTGCAATATTGAAAGTGTGACAAGAAAAACACAGCCCAACCTTCCTGTCTCTATCCAGGGAAACTATCATTCAGAAATGAAGGGGAAAAAAAACACTTGCTCAGACAAATAAAAGCGAGGGTTTCATTGCCAGCACATTTGCCCTTCACAAAACGCTGAACTAAGGTTTTCATAGAAAAGGAAAATGATTTAGCCAACTCGGAAACTTGGGTCTGTATGAACAAATCAAGTGTGGGGGGAGAAAAAAAAAGAAATATAAGTGAAGTAAAATCCTTTGTTTTTCTCATTACTTGTTTAAATAAACTGGCTTAAGAAATAATTGTAAGACTATATCAGATGATTACAACATATGAGTAATCAAATAAATGACGGCAATGTCATAGGCAGAGAGGAGAAATGAGCAGTACTCTGCTATATAATTCTCGAACTGCACGTGAACTGGAATTGTGTTCTTTGAAGCTGAACTTGAATTAGTTCAAAATGCATATTGCGAATCCTTGTAGAACTACTAAAATTTTTGAGTATAATTGATATGTGCGAAGAGTCTGTAAAATGGCTATGTAAGGCAAAATGCTCCAAGTAAAATGAGACAAAATGGCAGGGGGCACACAAATAATACAATGCATAGAAAATTTGCCAGCATGGTAGATATTACTCCAACTATGTAAATGATTACTTTAAACATAATTGATTTAAATACACCAATCAGCTAACTAAAACATAGCATTGGGCTGATTAAAAACATTATCTGACTCTATAAATCCTCATTCCTTAAAGTAAAAGAATGTGGAAGGGTGCATACTATATGAACACCCATGGTTTTAAAAAGCAGAATTCACCATCCTAATTTCAGCCAAAGTAGATTTCACCCCCAGAAGAATGATCAGGGACAGAGAGGGACATTCAATAATGATAAAGGAGTTAGCTCTCCAAGAAAGAATAGCAATATGAATACCCCAAAACAGAGCACGAGACCATAAGAGGTGAAAATTGAAGGCAAGGAAAAATAGACAGATCCACTAGAGTGGCTTCAGACTTCAATTGAGCAGAAAATCAGAAGCACACAGCTGAGCTAGATAGCGCTATCGGTTTGCTCCATCTAATCAACAACTGTAGAACCTTACACTCAGCAACAGCGAAATCTATCCTCCCCAAGCTTTGTGTGGACATGAACTAAGAGTGAACAAACTGATCCGTCAAATGTCCTTTATCAAATTTAAGAGTGATGTCACATAAATATATACTCAGGTGATAATGGGCTTAAAGCTAGAAGTTACACTAGAAAGAGATTTGGAAAACTCTCAAATATGTAGGTATTAAACAGCACTTTTTTAAGTAAAAAAAATCAGAGAAGTCACAAGAACAATCAAAATATTTGAATAAAATGAAATGTAAAATCAACACAAAATTGCGGGATATAGGTATAGCAGTAATGAGAGAACTATTCAGTGTATGGATCTGAAGCAAACGGATGTCTTTCAATTTGCAGCTGGATTGGTGCACTGTGGAACATCCATGCAAGCATAGAAACTTGGAGGAGAGGCACTATCCCTTGCATCTAAATAACTGATGTATCTTCTTCACCCTCAGGCACGAGGATTATGATTTTCCGTTCCCTAATGTAGATCGCATATAATGTCTTCGTTCCAAACAGTATAGTCTAAGAAAGGAGAAGGAAGTAACTTTACTATAGTCACTCAAAGGAGTCATAGTAGCTACAGACATACCTCAGAGGGTGAGGGCTGACATTGGTGACACACAGTGTAATATCATGCATAATGTGAACAACATGACTCATTGCATCCGGGGTCTTGCTGCCTCAGACATACAGTCCCTGTTTAATCATACAATGCAATGTCAGTCTTTCCTCCCCCTCTTCCATGCTGATCCCTGAGCCTTGCCAAGAGGTGGTGTGATGTAAATATTCCATCTAGAGCTGAGAACCCCAAAGTCTTTTATTCTTTGCACCTTGACCAGTTGTGAGTCTTTGTGTTGTTTGCTCTCTCCTACAAAATGAAGCTTCTGCGATGATGAGTTTGGGATGTAATAATCGGTGATAAGGAGAAGCCATTGGGAGTCAGTTTATTACTAAGTCCACTTAGCAGAGTGACGTTAGTAGGTTCTCCCCTACGGCTGGTGACCTGTCTGGTAACAGGTTCTTGCCCAGATGCTGCTTTCAGGTATGAGTGTCATCTTGTGGGTCAGACTTTAAATCCAAGCTGAGTGTGGAGTGGTTGTTACTCCCATGATGTTCATGTCACGATCGTACCATGTGTAATCTCAAGCCTGAAAAAATTCCTGCGTGGTGGGATCAGGACCTGTCCCTAATGCATGGGCCGGCTTTTTGGAACCTAGGGCCTATGCTGAGACACTTTGCGCAGCCTTGGTGCAGGAAGGAGGGGCTTGGACCTGCCTCAACGGAATGTATCAGGCTGTGCTGACTCCCCATGGGAGGGAGACCTTGCCTTGGAGGAGGTGGGAATGGGGGTTGGGTTATAGGGGAAGACTGGAGGGTGGGAGGAGAGAGGACAGGGGAATCTCTAGCTGGTATGTAAAATGAATAGAAAATCTCTTAATAAAACATTATTTTTTTTTTTAAAAAAAGAAATGCACACACACACAAAATTCCTGTGTCCAGGAACTACCACTCCTCACTGAGAACTATTATTGGTAATTGCTAGCTACTGTGAGGGGTGGAGTTATCTTTCTTTAAGGGTGTGAACTCTCATAAGTTGACCACATTGCAGTGGATGGCTCCATACCTCAGAGTATAGAGACAGCATGGTTGGACTCAATGGGTTTAGGGAAAAAAAAATGAAGATACAGTGTTGTGTGAATATAATAGGGAGGTGGATCTAAGAGAAGGTGGCAGTGAGTGTGGTCAACATACAATGCCGGAAATTCTTAAAGAATAAAAAACAATTTTTAACATTGAAAACAAAGCCAACCAGCTCACCAAACATACATAAAACTCAAAGCAATGTCAAAGAGGGCTCAAGTGATGGGCGTTCTGCAAATCCGAGTTCCCTCCAGAATTCTCAGGATGATCGAATCAGGGACTTTGAAGAAACAGTTACAGGTAAAAGGAGCATGCGAAGCAGGACAATGACGATGTGGCTGGGAACCAGAGCAGGAAAGAATAACTGAAAAGGTGAACAGTCTGGATAAAGTTTAGGCTGTGGATATAGGTCATTTGGTAGAGTGTTTGCAAAGTATGCCTCAGCCCTGGACTTGATCCCCAGTACTGCAGAAAACTGAGTGTAGTTTTATATTCTTGGACTCCTAACAGTTGGTAATAAAGGCAGGAGAATCAGGAGTTCAAGGCCAGCATCAGCTGTTAATGAGTTTGAGGCTGATGCTGGCTACATGAGACCCTGCCCCCAAACAGAACAGAACAAACAAATTAAACAACAACAGAAAAATCTGAAAGATACTGATGTTGGTTAATAAAAACATATCAACATTAGTCTGCTGATTTGGGGTACAATGAGAGAAATTGGAAAACTATGGATACTTGGAACTTACTGTATTATCTGTAATTTTTCATCACATCTGTAACTCTTTTAAAATATATTTTATTTAAAAAAATTAATGTGCTGGTGGCAGTGGCGCACACCTTTATTCCCAGCACTTGGGAGGCAGAGCCAGGCAGATCTCTGTGAGTTAGAGGCTAGCCTGGTCTACAGAGCAAGATCCAGGACAGGTACCAAAACTACACAGAGAAACCCTGTCTCGAAAAACCGAAAACAAAAAATTAATGCAGGTATACTCCTATGATTTTTCATTTGTAGAAGTATTTCCATGTCAACTTTTCCAGTTTCAAATTTTCTGCTGAAGAATAAAGCTTTTGGTATGTGTGACATTCAGTTTGTTTCTGGAACATGACAATTCTTTTATTTTTTTCCATAGAAACATTTGTCACAACAAAATATCAAAATTCTATGTCTTCCATATATTTCCAGTTACCTATATTATCCATTATCATTTTACAGTGCTCTTTAAAGATTAAGTATAGAGAGCCATAAATGGGAAATAAAGCAGGGCTGTGCCTTCCACTCTCTCTTCATTTTATCATCATGTGTGTACAACCAGTCTGGAGAAGGAGTCCTCTTGAAAGGAGACGATCTGCAGAGCCGTATTGCACAATGGCGCCATCCAAACGCTGGGGCGATCTGTTGTTCAGAAGTCTTCCTGTTTCACTCATGCATTAAGAGTGAGCTTTGCAGATTTCCCCACCTGACAGAAGAGCATGTTGCCATGACAGCTGTTAGGGGATGTGAAGACACTGTTCAAGGGCAACACAAACAAGGAAAAGGGTACTTAGGGCTCCCTGATAGTACGTGAAACAGGGCGTGGATTCCAAAAATGAACCTTGAAAATCAGCCTCCTGTTGTACATCACATTTTATACATTACCATGATTGAGTATGGTTTGTGTCACCAAAAGCTCCATTGTGACTGACGTCTTGATCTGTACTGTGGCATTATTGGAGGGGGTGGGGATGTAGGAATGCAGGACATCTGAGAGGTGGAGAGACTGTAGGTCTTTGGGGTGTGAAATATTTACTGTGACCCTTTTGGTAGTTTTTTCAGATAGTACTTGTGACCAAGGGTGGCCTGGCCATCTCCTTTCTCTGCTTCTGATGAGCTGAAATCTCTTGCTTGCTCTACCCCTTGTTCTCAGCAGATACCCTGCCAAAGGCCACTGTCGCTTGAGGCCAAGCCAATGGGACTGAACCTTCAAAAACATTAACTAAGTAAAGTTTGCTTTGTTTTGTTTTTTTATGAAGACTGTATCAAGAACCTCATTGTAGTGGTACAAAGTTCACTAACATGCACACACACACACACACACACACACACACACACACACACACACACACGCATGAGAGAGAGAGAGAGAGAGAGAGAGAGAGAGAGAGAGAGAGAGAGAGAGAGAGAGAGAAATAGAGAGTTCGTCTTTCAACATGCTAAGCAACATATAGAAAAAGATTAAACATCAACTAAAATGCCTATGAATATTTTCTCTTTGGATTGCAGATCAAAGATTCATCATTTTGAAGATTTACAAAATTTATGAGAAATTATAACGAGGGGAAAGGGTTTTCAAGCAGAAGGGATCTTTGTTATTCTTTACCATATTCCCCCCGAGACTGGGTCTCTCCCTCTCTCAGAAGGTGGAATTTGCTGACTTGGCTAGGCTGGCAGGGCCGGAAGCCCCAGGGATCCATCTGTCCGAAACACCTCCCTGAAGCACTGGGGTTGGTTACAGGTGCATGTTTGGGCACGCCAGGCTTTCACCTGCGTTCTGAGGGTCCAAACTCAGGCCCTCAGGCTTGTACTGCAGTGCTCCTACTCACCAACCCAGACCCTGTTATTTTTGTCTAAGTATATGCAAGGAGAATTATTATTAT
This sequence comes from Peromyscus californicus insignis, assembly GCF_007827085.1. Taxonomy (NCBI): domain Eukaryota; kingdom Metazoa; phylum Chordata; class Mammalia; order Rodentia; family Cricetidae; genus Peromyscus; species Peromyscus californicus. The sequence continues at coordinate 36,401,412 of NW_026294535.1, forward strand.
TGGATGATATTTATCGACTCTTTCTCCCATCAGTCTCTGATAGGCTGCCCGTTCTCCAGAGGCTGGCCCTCCATCTAAAGCACAGATTGACAGCACTAAATGCACTGAGTGGGTTTCAGAAAGAATGCATGAAGTTGAGAGGGCAATGTGGTGTGTGTGTAGGGGGGTATCGAGGAGTTAGAAAAGAGGGGCTAAGACATGCATTTGATCAAAACACTATATATATATGAATATTTAACAATAAAGTTTCTTTTTAAAAAAATTAAGGTTTTCAAAGCAAAGGAATATGAGAAACTCATAAAAAAACATAATGTAGAAGTAGGCTAAAAGCAAAGACTGGCCATCAGTCACTTATAAAAGTGTTATGCACTAACTGTACCTTTAAAATTATTGTGTATATTAAATTATTAAAAATATATAATATAGCACATATACCTATGTGTGCATGTGTGAGTATGGTTATTTACATACATACGTATATTTATGTACACATACTTAACATAGAGACATACAACTGTCAGTGCCCTGAATTAGGAACCCTTTTCTTACCCAGAGTTTTTACGTGGGTTTGCTGGCTGGGCGTATAAATATTTATGTGTTCCTCACATGTACTTTCCTGAGTGAATCTGTGATGTTGAAAAAAATAAAAATGCTTCTACAATCCCAAACCAAAATAAAATATTTATATATATTTAAGCATGTGTTATTTATTATAAATATATCATTTATTAAATATATTTATATATATAAAACATTAAAAATCTAACAATGTATCTATATTTGCAAAAGGGGAGCCTTTGGAAAGATGCTGATGCTAAAATGATGCTATTTGGGTCATTCCTTAATTGAATTTGATTGATACCCTTATTTGAGGAGGAGCTGTGTGTCTATGTGCAGAGAACCACCAGGGATGCACATGCAGAGTAGATATTGAGGCAGGACAAGGAGCCTTTCCAAGCCAAGGAGCGAAAACAGATCTGCTGTTACTTTGGTCTTAGATTTTGTAGCCTTTGGAACAGTGGGAAGACATTTCTGTTAAAACAAAAACAAAAACAAAAACAAAACAAAACAAAACCCCCACAAAGCTATGGTATGTTGTTATAGCAGCTCTACCATACTAATGCTGGGCCATCTCAAAATCAGAGCACATGGTGGTTTTCTTTTTTCCTTTGTGGGCACATGTAACTTAGAGAGGAACAGATGGATCATTGTGCTGTGACAGTGTATCGTGGCCAGTGCCGTAAAGCGGGATGTTTATATTGCTTTGGGAGTCTGATGATGGATCGCACCACCAGAACGGTGGTGATCCTGGAAGTCTTGCTGGAGGTGTGGTGGAGCTAGGCTGAGAAAAAAACTGTTGGAAGAGAATGTTAAGTAGCAGGGGGATTCCAGGTAGAGATGTGGAACAGTGATACATTTAGGAAATGAGAGTAGTTCACTAAGGATGAAGGATAGAGTGTGACTGAGTGAGGGAGTGCTGAGAGCACTCATTAGCATAATGTGATATTCTCCCCATCAGGTACAGGGCATCAACACACACCGCTTAGCACACACATCTGTATCTTTGCTTAATTACTTAATTATTTAATCTGCCCTCCTGGAAGATAAGTTCTGTGATCCTTTTCTTTTCTTTTCTTTTTTTGTCTCTTTTGTTTACTGTTGTATCTTTCACTATCAGGCACAAAGGTGTCCAAAAATTACACAAAAAATTGCTATGCTCTGTGAGTTCGAGGCCAGCCTGGGCTACCAAGTGAGTTCCAGGAAAAGGCGCAAAGCTACACAGAGAAACCCTGTCTCGAAAAACCAAAAAAAAAAAAAAAAAAAAAAAAAAAAAATTGCTATATAGGTGAATGAGTAACTTTTGTGATTTGTTCTGGGGTGGGGGGAGGCGGGGAGAATCATGATGATGGCCCTGTGGCCTCCAGCAGAAATAACCCTTACAAGGCTGTGGAATAGTCCCATTCCATTGCTGGCAGAGATGTGATGAAAAAATAGGACTCGATGCAGGGCTTTGGGGAGGATTGCCTCCAAGTCCTTGCACCGAAAGATGAGGTCATTTGCGCCGAGGCAAGAAATGTGGGGAAAGTGGGTATGAGGACCTGTGAGATTGTGAGCTCAGTGGTCCTCAGCAGAGATTCAGGGGAGAGGCACGCTGGACTGAGAGTTAGGACTTTCCAATCTTGACACAAAAAGAAGCAAGCCATGGTACTGCTTGCAATTCTTCGAGAAGAAGCTTACAGGCAAAAGACGAGGACAAGTTTGTACAGTGAATAAAATGACGCAGAAAATTGAAGTCATCCACGAGAAGTTTGGAACCTCTCCCGCAGCACTCTGAACCTCCTATTCTATATTGGTTTTTTACCTTCTAGAACCTTCAGGATGCACAGCTCTGTGACGGCTCTGAAGCCATGGTCTTGCTGTTTGACGGCCCACATTTTTCTCTACCTGTAAAGTGGGCCCCATTGTATTATACTCCTTTATTTGTCGATTTGTGCTGCAGGTTAGATGTACTTATTTTACACCCTGACCCCAGTTTCCCCTCCCTACTCTCCTTCCAGTCCCTCCCCCACCTCCAGTTAATTTGTGGTTGTTTTTAATTATATGTAGATGTGTATATATATGTCTCTGTGTGCAGGTGCTCATGGAGGCCAGAGGCATTAGATCCCCCCCCCCAGAGCTGGAGTAGCACTGAACTCAGGTCTTCTGCAAGAGTAGTATGTACTCTTAATTGCTGAGCCATCTTTCTAGTCCCTACTATAATGTTCAGTCATTGTCTTTAACCTTCCACAGTTAAGCCTAATTAGAAACTTGTGAAGTTTCCAGCTGAGCACAGTAGTGACCATGGTTCCCAGGATCCACCGCAGGGTTTCTGTGGGTGTGGCTTGTGCAGTGAGACAGAGCACTCCTTTATGGTATGTTTGTGATAATTGTACAGGATGGTTAAAATACACAGTAAAACTTAATTAATGTTAAATTATCAGTCTACCCACTGATTGTCAATTGTAAACCAAATGATAGGAAACTTCAGCGTGACCATTTAATAAAATAGAAACCACAGGGTAAAACCATGTGCTATTGGCTGAATCTTCATTATGTCAAGTTAATATTTTCCTGCTTTCTCCTTTTTGTTTTAAGGTGGAGGTCTATGTCAGTGCTTGAGTACCTAGAAGACTTGGACTCATAGACACTTAAATGCGTGTTTGCAGTTTTATCTGTTGCTTTCTTTAATCCAATGGTTCTCAGCCTTCCTAACGCTGTGACCCTTTAATACAGTTCCTCATTTGTGGTGACCCCCAAATGTAAAATTATTTCATTGCGACTTCATCACTGTAATTTTGCTACTGTTATGAATTGTAATATAAGTATCTGATATGCAGGAGATCTGATATTCGACCCGCAAAGGGGTTGCTTCCCACAGCGTGAGAACCACTGTTGAGTCCATATCTTGATGGCACAGCTTTCTATGGGAGCTCCCTGTCTGTTCTCTGCAAAGCTGCTTCTCTCTGTCTTTAATAGACTCCTCAGCATAAATGGCCATGTTTAACCATAAGCCAGGCTTGCTACAAAGGCCTCATGCTTGAGCGCTCTGGAAGTGCTCCCCAGAGACTATCTTTCCCCATCTGAGGAGTCTTCTCCATGTGACCCACTTTTCCTCTTAATTCCATCCCCCTTTGAAGTCTAGGGTGGAAGTTCCTTTGCATAAAATTGTTTACGATAATACATTAATCCTGTTACTAGGTTTCTGTACATTTCAAAAACTTGCCTCTCCTGAAGGTTTCCTGTTATAATGGAAGGAAATAGACTGTTGCCTTTCTAATTTTAAAACTGCCAGCTTGGGCTATGTTTCCACCCACCGTTATAGCCATGCAAAAATATAGATGCTTTAGTATTCTAAAGGGGGGAGGAAATACCATATAATTATGAATATATAACTAGAACATATATGTGTGTGTATGAATAGAATATTTATATATATATTCATACCACGTGGGTGAGTCTAGCCCCAGGGTAGGCTCTCAGGCAGGACTGTCCTATTTATGGGTGACCTTTATGATTCAAAATTTGATTCTCCATACTACCAGGCTATTTTACTATAAATAAATAAATATATAGGGTAACCCTGCATAAAAATGCATCTTCTGAAATACATTAGGGTAAACAAGAGTCATTTGAAAAATGGAGCTACAGTCATTCATTTTTTCTTTACTCATGCATTATTAATCAATTACTATTTTTCAGATGCCAGGCAGTAATGGTGGTTTCTTAGCCTTTTGCAGTGAACAGAGTGGAATCTGATGTCTGCTTCCTTGTAGCCTGGTATTTATTGAGGGAACAGACATGAAACAAATGCCCATGTAAATATTCATCAATACCGGGGGACCAAATGAGGTTTGCAGAACTGGGACTTGAACTGGGCTCCTAAGAAAAAGGAAGCCATATAAGCCAGTGTTGTGAATAAACCTGTAATCTTAGCACCTGGGAGGCTCAGGCAGCAGGTTGCAAGTTCAAGGCCAGCCTGGACTGCATAGCGAGACCTTGTCCCAAACAAAGCCAAACCAAAGAAGAAAAGGAAGATGGAGGAAGAACGTGTCATCTCCACTTCTTGAACTCCCGAGACTCCTGAACCGAAGGACTTCTGTAGTTTGAGCTGAACTTTTTTTCATTATCTCCATTATTAAAGGATTTCCAAGTCACCCAAGCTTTTGTAGTTTTCTCTAAACTACCTCCTGTGGCATCATCTCTGGAATTTCTCACAGTGTTCCAAACAGACTCTAAATGATCATTTGGCGTGCTTTAAATTCACAAACAGGGCTTGCTCTTTTCACAGAAACTCATTTATCCTTTGCCCTACACATATTCCCTGTTCGAGGAACCCCCTACTTTCTCATCAGTATTCAGCTCTCTCTCCTCAGAGGTCAGCCTCTGAGAAATTAGGAAGGCGACTAAGGCAGGAGTTAGTAAAGAGTTGGTGCAGTTTCCTCCTTGTGTCTGTGAATGGTTGCACATTTTGTGTCCCGTTAAAAACCAGCCGAGGTTCGAAAACGTTTTAGGGGGCATTTTGAAAAGTTGGTTTTTGTTGGTTGGAATGAGCTCTTGGGCACATGGAATGCAATGCGTATTTGTGAGCAGTGTGAGCAGTGGAGGGCTGCTACTTAAGCTCTGCCTTTGAAGTTGAGATGTTCTGCAATTCTGTGACTGGTATTTCTCACCATCGGTTCCTGACCCACCTGTGGTTTACCAGTTGTCTCATTTATCACCTTCTGTACCTACCTTCTCTACATTGCCCTATTGACGATTGGGATGTAAATACCTTTGGTGTGGGGCCCTGAGTTGTGCGTTGTGGGCTATTTGGGGGGCATCTCTTACCTTCCTTTGCTACATGACCTTATTTGTGGCAACCAAAAACGTCTTCAGATGTTGTCAGATACACCCCATGGGACCACGTAACTCCCTCAACTCTCAACTGAGAATCACTGTGCTCTACGCTGTCCCTAAGCAATGCCATCCTCAGTCAAGAATCCAGCTGTGACCTACTTGCTAGCACATCATGCACATTGCAGTGCCTCTGGTCAGTCCTTGTTTTTCGGGCTCCAGTGGGATGTCTTTTGGATGTCTCAAAGAGTCTTGAAACCAAAAGTGCAACAAATGCTAGTGCTCTTACCGTGCAGCTGCTCCAGTGTCTGCTGCCACGTGATGAGGCACAGTCACTTTCTCATCTCCTTCACTTTGTTTCCGGTGCATTTTGGAGTGCTAATGATTTTGTATTCCAGCCCTACCCCAGGCGCATTCCCTTCTCTTTGCATTTGCAGGTGCTGCCCTCACTGCCCGCATCACCAGCGAGCCTGCACACTGGACAACAGGATGTCTCACTTCCCTTCAGTCCGTTCTCTACCCTACTCAGAGGGTCTTGTAAAGCAATACATGTGAAAAGTCACTAACGTGCACAGTTAGCTGCTTTCAGGCTAAGGACTCAATCAGCAAGAAGACTTCTGGCCTGTGTGAGTCAGCTCTGATTGCTTCCCCCCTATAAGCCATACACCCGGGTTTCCTGAACATACCATGCATGCATCCTCTGACCTCCAGGTATCTTCTACATGAACAGAGGTTAGCTGCTCCTCCACCCTACCCACCTAGCTGTTCCCTGCTATAAGGATGGAGGGATGTTCCTGCTTCTTGCATTCAGGAAATTTAACACGACAACATGAATATCTATACACATCTTTTTCCTGAGAAACCTGCTTCTAGAAATATGAAAGTGGAACAAGAAATAAGTTAGAGACCGAATTAGCTATACATTTATACATATGTATATATGAAATTGCTTTGAAAAATATTTTCTATTTATCAATCTTTGAAAAAAAATTTTTTTTTTTTTACAATATATCAATATGCTTGAAAAACTGCTCTGGTCAGAAAAGATACTGCATGATAAAGATTCAAAGGGAGATAATTTGTGGCTACTAAGCTAGAGATGTATGTGAGTCATAAATTAAATCTGACAAATCTGTCATAAAATATAACTTTTAATAGAAGCATAATATGTGCTTTCAAGACTATGTCAGAATCAATAATACATCATCAGTTCTTTTTTAGATTGGCTCACACAATGTAAAAAATGTGAAAATAAACGTATTTTAGCACATGAACAGAGTTGTAAAATATAAATATGGCTTAGGCAAAAATAAATAAGCTGTAGAGTATGGAATTTGGAAATTTATTATTTAAAAAGAAAAAGATCACAAATAAGTAAAATTAGAGAAAATAATGAAATATATTCTATACTAAGAATTCATTTCTTTCATATATATATATTCTCCTATACACCATTTTTAATAAGTTACTATAGAGTTCACTTGATAGGCGAAATATTTTAAAATGGGAATTCATGTGGTGGAGACATATTTAAAACACAGTTCATAAAACTATGAACCAGTAACAACTACAAAGACCATTTTATCCATTACATGGGACCTTATGCTTAAAAATAGGAGTAACAGTACAGACCTGATGATAGGGAGCTTGTGGGGCAATAGACATGCATCCTCTGTGAGCAGGTTCTGGAAACTTCTTTCATAACATGTATCAAAAGCCTTAAACTCATGATTCCCATTTTAAGGATTAACCTCAGGTGATCACCTTGCGTGTGGTGATTCCATATCAGAAAGTTTATCCCAGTGTTCCATATACTATCAAAGCTTAGAGACAGGGCCGGTGCCTGCCAACAGATGCTGTTTCTGTGGTTCAGGCAGTGGATATGCACAGTGTAGTAGGCAGTTTTAAAGGCGATCATTGGGCTAATTACTCACACAGAGAAAATAGTTATGGTGGGTTATCAAGTCAAATGCATAGGACGGGCCTAGGTTCCAGATTTGGGGTCCTCATACTGTCCTTCAGCAAAGGGACCAAACTGGGAGGAACAACTTGTGTCTAGTCCCCAAAGACACAACATGCCTCAGAGTAACAAGTATTGAAAAACACCCGAGTCTAAACTCACAATAATGTCACCTTTTGTTCTAAGAGACCTAGGTCCCAATGGCCAAATCTGGGACAACCTGAGTATCAGAATAAAATAACATTAGATTGTATTACAGTTCACCAAAGCTGGGACAACCTGAGTATCAAAATAAAATAAAATTAGATTGTAATACAATCCACCAAACAAACACCCCTGACTATATGCTAATATTAAAAAGTACCAAATGATTGAACAAAAGAGTTGATTTTTCTATGCAGAAAAATTCCAAATAATTTTCTTTTGTCTTTTGATTTTCAAAGACTAACACTGATTGATTAATTTTCTGAGTGTGTGTTTGTGTACGTGCATGTGGAGGGAGCATGTGGAGGCTGGAGACTACCTATCTTGTTGGAATTGGTTCTCCCCTATGTCGGTTCCAAGGATTCAACTCAGGTCATCAGGCTTGGCAGCAAGTACACCTACATGCTGAGCTGTCCCACCAACCTCCAAATAATTTATACAGTAGCTCTACCTCAGGGGAATGGAGTTTACTCTCTGCTCTTCCAGGCCACTCGTCAAGGTGTCTTTTGAAAGTGTGGGATATGGAAGGGCAGGTGGGTTCACAGTGGAGAACTCTGACGAGCCCTGTCTCAGCTATGTGATCAAGGTCCATGGTGACCTCTTGATCATATGGTGTGAAGAAAATGTCACTGGAGCTTCACGGTCTTTCTCCCCCGACTCTATAAACCCAACATCATCATGAGAAAAACAGACAAATCCAGGTTGAGGGCCAGCAGGATGGCTTAGCAGGGAGAGGGTGCCTTGTGCACATTCTTGATGACTTGAGTTCCAATTCCAGATCCCACAAGATGTGCGCACGGGTGCACACACACACACACACACACACACACACACACACACACACACACACGATGTGCGCACGGGGGCGCACACACACACACACACACACACACACACACACACGCGCGCGCGCACACGCGCACGCGCGCGCGTGCGCACACACACACAGTGGGGGAGTGATGAAAAGATGAATAACAAATACAATTTAAATCCCAGTGTGTCATTTTATGTAATAACTGCCCTACCATTCTTCAAATCATCAAGGCGGTCAAAACCAACCGGAGCTCAGGGTAGCCTCAGCAGATGTGGTGATGGAATATAATGGGTTAAACTGTGGTGGATATGGGAAGAGAACACTGGGATAAAACTAAGGAAATTTTAATAAAATACAGATTTTAATTAATAACGCATCACTAAGTCATCTTATTTTGGTTGTTACAAGTCTTAGATTAAGGTATTGCGGTTTTGCTTCCTCTTGGGGTCCACGAAGAGAGCATCCATTCTAGACCTTCTTCTTGGGCCTTTATCTTGATGTCATTTCCCCTTCAATGTGCCTGTGGCCAAATTTACTGTTTTCATAAAAAATGGTGGTCGTATTGGATCCAGTAACACTCTAGTAACCTCATTTGAACTTCTGTAATGATCCTGTATTAAATATGGTAACAAATCGGATCTACTAGGGATTCACTTCAACATGGGAATTTTCCAAGACACAGTTCAGCCCAGACTATCAGGTTTCATTACCAGAGAAAGAAACTACAAACAAGCAACAGAGAAAAACTAGAATGACACCCAATGGACTGAGATTTACTTTATTAAGTGCAAAGAGAGGCAAAGATATAAATATAGGCATACATATGCATATCAATATGTATGGAAAAAGTACATGGGTCTGCTCACTGAGAAAGCCTAGACATGGTGACATCTGTACTTATGGAAGTCTGCCTAGTGTCAAGATAGTTTCTGAATACCATTCCTTAATATAAGGAGAAATAGTGGTTTTAAGACTGAGGTGGCAGGAAGGTAGGATCAGCCAGGGAGAGAGTGTAGAGAAGCAGGATAGGGACATAATAGAAACCGTCTCCCTACTCTGATATATTCCATAATTAGTGCAGTGACTCTAACGTGCCCAAGAACGCTGTTTGTATGCCAAGAGATAGAACTCAGTTCTCTTTCTCTTCAATGTGTGCTTGGAAAGAAAGAAAAAAATGGGAGCTCTCCAGCAGAGAGACCTAGTAGGTACCACTTTTCCCTCTGCTCAGGCTTGACGTCACCAGCAACTGACACCATGTCCCTCATGCAATAATGTGAGAAGATTGCTTCTCCTCATTAATTCTTCTTCTCCTAAGTCTATAACCCTATCCACTGATGAAAATGAACTCCAGAACAAACTGAGGAATACCCTATGAAAACACCAGGCTTGTTTCTTCAAAAGTGTGTCAAAGTCAGTAAGTCACCTTTATAGAGTGTCATGTTTCGAAAGTTTAATTGGTAAGTGAAATTATTTGGGTGAAGTTGCTAATACTTGAAAGAGGAAGTACTTGATTTAGACTGGCACACAAGGGCTTTGGAGACAGACAGCTCCCTAAATCATTAGCTCTTTAAGTACCTCCATGGGCAGGACAGCTGCTGCATGGCCTGGGATCTTGTTAGAGATACTAACTAATTCCTAAAGCTGAACCTCAGTTTTATCAATTGGAAACATTGGTAACAGAGCTTAGCCATGTTTCACAAAGCTCTCCAGCTGACTCCCTTCCTCCAAATTATGGTCTTCCTGTGTGTGTGTGTGTGTGTGTGTGTGTGTGTGTGTGTATGTGTATGTTCGTGCCGTCTGTGAATAGGAGGCTGTAGGTGTGTCCATGTGTGGACTTTGAGCTCATCAACTGGATTAAGTTGGCTGGCCAATGAGCTCCAGATAGTCGCCTGTCTCTATACTATCCCTGGCTAGCACAGGAGTTACAGATAGGTAACATTGCCCCAGTTTTTATGTGGGTGCTGGAGATTCAAACTCAGGTCTTTATGCTTGCATGCAAGGCACTTTGGCAACTGAGTCATCTCTCCAGCCCACAAAGCATAGCGTTCATATTTTTAAAATGCAAAGAATAGCAATATGACCCTCAGATAGTATTATATGTCAGCTATGCAAACTGATTTAGCAATTACCAAGCACATTCTATATGTGTCAGTAAATAGTCCCAGTCAAGACCAGATATTCCCACCAGCTGCCTGAGATACCTTCAAAACCAACCCCCTCACTTTGTTTGAGTGATACTTTATCAATTAGACCTTTTTGTACTGCCTCTTAAGAAGTTCAAACACCTTGCCACCTGGAACTCCATTTCTCTGCCCTCCCCCAAATTCATCCATCTCCTTCTAATAGGCTCTGCTTTATATATTTATTGTGTGCATTTTTAGATGCCAGTTTTCCCTGCTGGATTGCAATTTCTCAAGGGCAAAGGATTTTTGTATTTATTGCTGGAGTCCAAATTCTAAAATCAGTGCCTGACACAGACAGCCACATGAAACAGGTTTATTTCAACGAAGAACCATTGATAGTATTGTCTAATAAGAGTGGGCTACAAGTTCTGTGCTATAGGCAGTTTAGGAGTTGGGTATATCTGATTTGACTTAGGAGCTTCCATAATTAGGCTGCACGGCCTAATTATGTCCACAGCCACCCAGCACTGCCTTGCCTGCTGCGGCAAGAACGGGCCACATCCAAGCTGCCTCCAATACTCAGCATTTTCCTCGGTGCTTAGTTCTAAGTGTGTGTGTGTGGGGGGGGGGGGGGAGATTCTGGGAGAAATTTCATTCACAGAAGGTCTTTGTATCTTCAAAGAACTTGAAGTGTATTTTTTTCCCCTGACATTGTGCTACATGGAGTTTGTTTTCTCAAATAGTGCTGAACTCTGCAGTCACCTTCCAGTGCTGAGAGTAGCAGTTACAGGCTACAAAATTGTTCTTAGCAGAAGGACACCTGAGGAGCTGTCATAAAGGAAAAAAAAAATAAGAGGGAAGAGATGAGGTGAGGGGACTTAGCTGGAGCCAAGCAGGTTCACAGGCAGCGGCTAACCGAGTCGAGAGAAGTTCCGGGCCGAGCCCGAGGGAGTTTCAGAGTCCTGAAACTCAGCAAGATAAATGAGAACTTAGTATGGGCAATGCCACAAGGATTCCACAAGGATTGTTGCGCAGAAGTTTGGGCCATGCTTTTAAACAGTTTTAGGGGGATGTGAAGAACTCTTGTTATCTGCTGAGCTGGGGACCAGACCCTGAATGTGGACTTTTACTGCCGGAGTGTAGTATGGTCAGGCCAAATCCTCATTATCTAGGTTGCCTGTGGTGCCGACATGGGTGTTTGTGTGTGGTGTTTCTTTGGTGGGTCTTTTAGCGTCTGATCAGGGTTATCCGGTGCTGCTCGGCTTTGTCTAATCTTATTCTTGCCTATTTCTTTTTTCCATAATTATATTGCTGTCTTCTTGGTCTGTCATCTTCGGTGAGGCTGGGATATCTTCCTAAGAAGCCACTGGCAGTTGAGAGTATTGCTGTGGTTCAGATACGGTGCTCACATTTGTTTGAAATTTTATGTATATGTGTGCTCTATCAACTTTATGCCGGAAGAGGGCATCAGGTCCCACTACAGATGGTTGTGAGCCACAGTGTGGTTGCTGGGAATTGAATCCAGGACCTCTGGAAGAGCATCCAGTGCTCTTAACCACTGAGCCATCTCTCCAGCCCATGGTCGCATTTCTTAAGGCCTAGCCTCTTTATTATTTTACTGAGCAGCATTAAAATTTCAAAAATTCCTTTATGTCTCAGTATAAACACTGTGCGAACATTGTGATCCATGCTGGAATCTAGGAACACTGAAATATCCTTGTATTATTAACTTAAAATCAAGATAAGGGCATTGCCAGCTGGTCAGAAGGTCACTGCAAGGGGCAGGCATCAGAGTCCTAATGGGTGTGTCCTCTGAGCTTGGCACAGGACTTTAGGGCTGCATTAATGGCAGTGGCTGGAGTCCCTGTTACCATCTTCATCCTCCTGTCTCCACAGACTATCCATACCCATCTTACTCCATGGTCCATTCCATCATAGACCTCCATGATTATAGTCTTCCTCTCACATTGGATTATACATCCTGGTCACACCTGTGACTTCTACCCAACAGAAAACACATAATAATAACGACAAAACAATTCATTTGGATGCTTGAGTATTCTGGATTTTTTTTTAAATTTTAGATGAAAAGGCATTATTAAAAGCATCAAAGGGCATTCTTCATTTGTTGCTGGCAGAGTGGTTTCTTTGGAGAGGTGGCATAATTTCTGTGCTTTGAAAGTCAGCTCTTGTGATGTGTCCCCTCCTGATTTGTGTGGCGGCTCTGCTCAGGCAGCTCTGGCATTTGAATTTCTCTGTGTGGCATAGTCGAGCGATACAGAATATTTATAAAAGTCCTCATGCCACTGTAATCATAAACTTGAATAACTTTGCAAGTGTGCACAACAAAAATGAACTAAAAGTGGCATGTGTTTGCTCATCAGAATCATGTTCCTTTCAGTATGCTGAGGCCCGGATCATGTATACAATTTATGAAATCATTCATCCAGCCACAAATGGAGAATGTTTTTAATAAGATGTCAAATCAGATGGAATTGTGGTCCTGAAAGATGTTGAATACATTGAGTCGCAGAAATTTCAACTCTATTGAGATGAAGCATTATGCTTTTTATTAAAAAGAAAGGTAAATGTTTAGCTGCTATTCATATTTTTATTTCCAGTCCTGTTTTGCCATGGCTAAGAGCAGATCACGTGATCAATCATGGAAAGACATGAACAAATTCTGGTGCTGCTGTTCGTTCCTTCCTTGTGAAAGTGGATTGCTGTTCACCCTCTTACTGATTCCCTGAAGAGGTCATTTATAGATAATGTTTCATTGTGATTTCTGTTCACATTCTTGAGTTTTGAAAGTTCACACACTAGACAACCTGAGTCAGCCCTTTGATGATGTAACAAGTGTATGCTTCCTAGCGTACACTGTACGTAGTGAGTGGTTGGTTTCTTCAAGACGTTTCTGTTCAAGAGTGTCCTGCACTTTGACAGCATTCACCTCCCCTCATCCTCCTCTCCTCCTTCCTCCTCCCATCACTCTCCCTCCTCCTCTTCCCAAAGAGTCCTCATATTTGTTGGCATCACTTTCTGGATCCTCAGGGTCAGGGTTGCTCCCCGCCTCCTTCCATCATGATCTCTGGCATCAGTCACTCTGTCACTCAGTTCCTGACAATGTGCCCCGTTGACGGCTCCGTCAGGACATTTGTGCCACGACTCCTCTTGCCTGGAATTTTTCTTCTCATCACACTATTTAGCTACTATGTCTCATCCTAAAGATTTCCATTTAAATGTCAATTCCTCCAGGAACTTAATGCTAATGGTATATTGTTACGATGAACAAAATACTGCACATAGGTGGTCTATTATATATATTGTAGCTAGAGTTTTCCTGCCTGGCCCACAGTCAGGACGAATCTCTCTCACCCGCCAGTCCCACAGCTGCTCAAACCCGACCAAGTAAACACAGAGACTTATATTGCTTACAAACTGTATGGCCATGGCAGGCTTCTTGCTAACTGTTCTTACAGCTTAAATTAATCCATTTCTATTAATCTATACCTTGCCACATGGCTCATGGCTTTACATGCTGTTTTTCATCATGGTGGCTGGCAGTGTCTCTCTGACTCAGCCTTCCACTTCCCAGCTCTATTCTCCTTCTTGTCCCGCCTATACTTCCTGCCTGGCCACGGGCCAATCAGTGATTTATTTATTGACCAATCATCATCACATTTGACATACAGACCATCCCATAGCAATATATTGTTGTATATAGGGTGTTTTATATATAGTCCACATCAGTTGAATCCACAGATGCAGAATACACAAATATGCCAATCTGACTCTATCAAGTATCTTATAATTCAAAACCCTTTGTTTCATGGGCAAACATTTAAAATATGGCTTAAAATTGTTTTCTCATTATACATGTATATATTTACCTGAGACAAATGATTTTTGCAAAGTAAGATCTATGTCCTGCTCTCAAAGAATTTTTATGCAAATACCCCCACTTCCCCACCCCAAGCAAATTTGTGGCTTCTAACACAGCTGTTGTTATGTCTCACACAAGTACTTATTTTTGTTAGTGTTTCCTAGACTATGATGGCAAGGATCATGACGTCACTGCCTGACATCTGTGTAAAGTAGGTCTAGATACACAGAGGTCAGTAGGGTAGCTGCGCTGGGTGTTTTTATGTTGACTCTTATGGCCCTTTGTTTGTTTCATTGTGTGTGTGTGTCTAAAACAAGGTACAATGAGGACTTGAAGTTTTCGATTGAGAAAGGCAGACAGGAAGTATGAAGTCAGAAGGAGCAAGTGTGTAACTGTGATCAGTGTACAGTCTTAACTTTGTAGAAACACTTTTACAAGCAAATATTATCAGTATGCCTGAGTGCATGCATGTGTGTGCCCATGTGTGTGCCGGGGGAGGGTGTTAGGGGTGGGTGTCAGGGGTCCTGTTCTACTGTGCTCTTCTTGTTCCCTTGAAACAAGGTCCCTCACTGAACCGGAAGTTCACTGTTTCGGCTAGGCTGTCTGGCAAATGAGCTCCTGTGCCTCTGCTAACCCAAGAGTCGGGTTACAGGCCCCTGTGACCATGGATGCTGGAGAATCAAGTGTGGTCACTACGGAGCCACTCCCCACCCCAGAGCTGACTTTCTGAGGGTGTTTAAAACATCAGGTCAGCGGCATGTCATGGCCAGAGAAATGGGCTGATCAGCATGAATGCATTTTTATGCCTACCCTTTGAGATGAGAGATAATTTGTCACCAGGATGAATAAGTAAGACAAATCATTATTTTTGAAAACGTTTTAAAAGTAAAAAACACCCATTTTACCATTGTCTTTAACTTTGTCCTTTTTAGCTTCTTGTGTCTATTAGTTCTCGGGCTGAGATGCCCTGTCATAGCTGTGGATGTCACTCCCATCAGGGAGGACAGCTAGTGGTGTTAAGTGTCCATACACCTCATTTGGCTGCTCAACTTAACCCCTCAGGGAAAAATTGTAGAATAATGACTTTATTCATTCTCCCCATCAGAAGAGTACTTATCTTCCTTCTTTCATTTTCCCCCTTTATAGAAAACTCTTAAGAATATTCCCCAGGTACCAGATACACACAAATTAGTGCACATTTTATTTTCTAACATCTTCCTTTTGGTAATACAATATTTAAATTCGAGAATGGGCACCCACAATTCTGTCTTTACATTATTTTCATAAAGAGCCAAAGACCCCTTTAACAAACATTTTCAAGCAGACTTAAGTGATTGCTTTTTAATTAAAGTAGTTACATTAGATTAATTTTGTGGGTAAAATTGGAAATAACACAGCATTGGTGTCATGGGTCCTCTGCTCTTCTCCCTGTGGGTCAACTATGTGCTTTTCGGTGCAAATATCTTCAGTAGTCTATAACTGAAATTCTCTCCTAGTAGTTTAAGATGGAAGTGAAAGTAGACAGAAAATTCTACAGTTCTAGCTGTCTGTGGTTGGAAGTTTGGTGTTTGTCCTGGATGCAAAGTGAAGAAAAGATAGATCTACAGAAGGCCTGCCTGACCCCCTTCCCTCTCATTTCATTTACCCACAAACCCTTGGGTATCAAGCTTAAAGCTTCCTTTGGAGTTCTTCATTTCTCCAGGCCAAGGTTGCCCAGTTCCTCATCAAGTTGCCAAGTGCCTCATGTCCCCAGGTCACCATAACTGCCCGTTGCCCTCTGCACCCTGCCTGATAGTATTCCCACTGGTCTCATGTCTGTCCCTGTCCTTTATGATTCTGTGCTACTTTGGGACACATATGCATCATCACTAATTCATTTCAGAGCCCCTCCTTTACATCACTGTCCTTTGAACTTCGGTCTGTACCATAAAATCCAACAACTGAATAGTAAATTTCCATGCCAAGAGATCTAAGCATGGTCATGTTACCGCTCATTTAGTTAAATACAGAGAACAAATAGTTATCAAACATCTTCATGCTTGAGAAGCAGAATAAAAAAAAAATTATGGCTGCATCTAAAAGTCCCTTCTCAAGAAGGATATTGAATAGCCAAGTGTTGAAACATTTCTAATACATAAGAAACATGGATATTTTAATAATTCTTTTGATGCCAGGTGGTGATGGTGCACGCCTTTAATCTCAGCACTCAGGAGGCAGAGGCAAGTGAAACTCTTGAGTTGGAGGCCAGCCTGGTCTACAGAGAGACTTCCAGGACAGTCAGGGGTACACAGAGAAACCCTGTCTCGAACCCCCCCCCCAAATTAATAATAACAACAACAATAATAATTCTTTTGACATAAACATGAATTATACCCTGGATTTGGGAATAGACATATCATCTGACTTTTGATTTAAACATTTCCGATAAAGTGGGAGCTGTTGGTGTCCTGCCACACTGAGTTCTTCATGTCCAGGGATGGCTCTGCAAGGACTGAACCCTTGAGAAAGAGGGAGGGGGTGCAGAGCATCTCCCCTTTCTACACTGAAAGATGAAATCAGACTCTTGATTTCAATTTACGGAGCCCACAAGCCCACCCCTGTGTGTGTGGCTTGTGCCTTAGACTCAATTATTGATGAGTTTGTTAAGTTTACAGAACCTTGTAGACATCGCAGAGAAATCTCGCCCGGGAGAAGATGCGAACCAGGGGCTACGATTTTGGTTACAATTCCCATCCATAGTGCTTTGACAGTGGTGGGGTGGAAGCAGCCACGTAATCAGAACATCAGTCATTTTCATGCCAGGAGCCACCCATCCGTCACCTGCTCAGGAGAGCACAACAATTATTGTCACATCTCAAAGCTAAACGCATGAAGCCGTGTGCACCATCTCAGCTGTTTTCTCCTCCTTCAGACTTCTCCCTCTTTGCATATTCTCTCCCACCAGCGTTCCGGAGCCGTCAGCAACCATCGCGATGATGAAGGGGAGACCGAGGGGCTCTGAAATGAGCACCGTCTTTTAAATAGTTCCTCATGTCTGTCCTTACGGCTACTGTAGTGACAGGGGTCTGGGAGGAGCGATTAATAGGCAGACTGCAGCAGCCCTCACTCAGAAGATCTCACAGGGAAGAGAGGTGTCGGAGCTGTGGGAAGGGGATGATTCATCACCGTGTGTGGGCTGAAGGGGACAGGTGAGAGAGAATATTTGCTACCTACACCATCAGCAGGAAGCTCCAGCCAGTGTGTTAGCAACAGGGCTGAGATGCGCTTCCTTCCCTCTTTGGGTGAAGGGGATGCATACTTCTGGTAATGCATTGAATCTTAAAGGGACACAGGACCTGGGGACACTAGGCATCCTGGGCACATGCTTGCAGTACAGATTTTTAATCCTACTGTTAACAGAAGTCTTGGATATATTGTTCAAGGACCTGTGCCTATCTCAGCTTCCCAGCTATTTCAGATGCCAGCATGTGAGAACAATTGTCTCAAAGCGTATAAGGAGTAATATATGCATAATGTCCAGTTTTGGAAGTCATGGTGATACAGTTAGGTGAACTGTTGTTTAGAATGGATGTCCATCAATTTAGAGTATGTAGCTTTAGTGGGAAAATAGTATTAAGAAGCACAATTGCTTCCTGAGTATTTCTCTCTCTCTCTCTCTCTCTCTCTCTGTGTGTGTGTGTGTGTGTGTGTGTGTGTGTGTGTACACATGTGGAGGTCAGAGGACAACCTCAGTTAACTTTCCTTATGGTTCCTTGGGACAACCTTGAGTATAAGAAAAGCTGAGGCAAAGTCTCTCATTGGTCTGGAGCTCACCAATTAGCCTAGACTGGCTGGCCATTGAGTCCCAGGAGTGTCCTGTTTCTGCCGCCTAAGTGCTGGAATCACAAACATGCATCACCACCACACCTGCTGTTCTTGCTTGTGTTCTGGCGATGGAACGGGCCCTTTCCTGGCCGAGCTGTCGTCCCAGGCTTTGTCCATGTTTTTCAGGAAAGCCTATCACCTCATGCTCTCTATAGGGATTGAGTTACGCAAAGGTTGGCCAGAAACTATTTTATCAGATAGGCGTGTAGAAAACCCAGCTCTCTAAGCAAGAGTCATTATTTTATTTTATTTTATTTTTTTTTTTTTTGGTTTTTCAAGACAGAGTTTCTCTGTGTAGTTTTGCGCCTTTCCTGGGACTCACTTGGTAGCCCAGGCTGGCCTCGAACTCACAGAGATCCGCCTGGCTCTGCCTCCCGAGTGCTGGGATTAAAGGCGTGCGCCACCACCGCCCGGCAAGAGTCATTATTTTAAATATACTTGGGTATTGTGGAAGGTGGAGAGTGAGGGGAGAGGAGCAAGCAAATAATGAGAAGGGCAGGAAGAGAGGCCTGGTATTTGAGAAGGAAAGAAACAGATCTTTTAAGGAAAGCTTAAGCTGTTGACTGTGTAGTAATCTGACTGAAGCCTCCTCTAAAAGGCCCACCGAGGGTGAAGCTGTGAATAGTTGTGTAGTAGGAAAAATGGGGTACATGGTGAGGGATGAAGGGAGCTTCCCTTGGGGGTTTGTGCTGAGGTTTAAGTCTCACCTGTTGGTGTCAAGTGGTTGGCACTGACATTTGTCTTCCATTTTAATGATCCCAGTGTTTGAATGAAAGTTGCGTTTGTAGTGAAAGTTGTCTTGGGAAAACCAACTGCATTTAATATTAGAAGCCCACATGCATTGACTTTCAAACTTCTGTTGACAGAGGGTAGAAGGCTCCGGGATGAAGCTCCTGTGAGTAGTACTGTGGAGCTAGCGATGACCTTTCTCTTTGAGGTTCTTGAGTCCCTTCCCCTGTTACCCACTCCCACTTTTTCCCTGTCCTGTGAGCTCATCTGACCAAGGGACTTGCTCTCATACAGCAGAGTTTTTCTCTATTCCTGCCCTGGGAGTCCCCACTTGCTCTGTGTCTGGGAGTGACTGTATGGGCACTCTGTTCATCAAAGCACCTGTCAAAACCAGAGGCACTACAACTCAAACCCATCAGGACTCCCCGCCCCCATCAACTTGAAGTTCAAACTGCGTGTCACATTTACCTAACAGGAAATTACACCGAGGGATAGATTTTTATAGTTGCCTCAGGGTTAGGCTATTGGTCATGCTGTAAAGATGGAGAAAAATCAAGTGGTCACAACTCACAGGCTGGAGGAATGGAAGAACAGAGAGGACCTGGGGGTTTACAGAGTCCCATGTCTAACAGATCAAGAGCCTGGCGGGGAAATGTGTTGACCCAGCTGGAATGAGTGCCCTTCTGCGACACCCAGGGCCTCCTGCTTTCCTTACTGTCAAAAATCCCAAGGAAGGGATCCGACCCCTTCACCTCGTCAGCTTTCCCCAGAAGACTCCATGGCAGTGCAGCCCATTCTGTCCACCCAGGAAACCCTGCAAGCTGCAGCTGTTGACTATTTGAGTATTAAAGGAGATCAGAGATTATAATCTTTCTTAACTTGGGTCAAAAGTGGCTTTTGAATGTACTGGACTTAAGAGACTATTAAGTTGGGCTTTGCTGCTTTCTTCCATTGGATACAAAGGAAACATTAAAGATTTAGTGAGTCAGAGATATTGAATCAAACGCCCAGTGTTTTTCAGTAGATTTTCAGTGATATCACATTTGTAGGACCACAGACCCTTTTCTTATTATTTAATAAAAACCATCAAAGTAGCCAAAGAGCTTTTAAATGTTCTGTAAGGTTAAAAATAAAGAACAATCTGCTGCCTTGCACTCCCAAAAGAGTGATCTGCACATGCATTTACTGTGATGTTACTTTCACTTAAGAGTTTTTAGCAGAGCTGCTTCCTGCCTTCCTTTGTTTTTGTTCTAAATTGAAGCAACTTCCCAGGAAAGAGCAAGTTCTCCACTCAGTCTTCTGAGGGTGGGGCCTGTCACGGGTCCTCCAAAGGATGTAGTGCATTGGTGGTCAGTAAGGGTGTGATGCGTGATTGGGTGAATACTGCTTTTGAATATAAAAGAGATCTGGTAACTTCATTGGCCCTTACATCCATGGATTGTAAGCAGTCTTCTCCTGATTGTGCTAGATATCTCAGAATGATTACCAATTCAGAAAGCTCATGGCTGCCATTTTGTGGTTTGTCTTCTAAATTACCTATGTATTTGTGATTTTGTTTCGGGTACCACAGGGATGGTCTGAAATGAAAATCAAAATGTAAGACTAGGTAATGAGAAGGAAGAAATGGGGAAGGATCTTCAGACATACACACTTGCTGCTATCCCTAACAGTTCTTCCTGGTAAAACCTCATTGGGGCGGGGCGGGAGGTGTTTGGCTTTGAAGTTGAGAATGTTTGAAGGGACCAGCTTTTTCATAGTAGGGGGTTGGGTTTATGTTTTCATGGTTCTAGACTGAACTACATAAAAGTAACTGGAGGGAAGATTTAGATTCACCATAAAGAAGACATTTTAGAAACGGCAACACTGACCTTATAAAAGGGATGAATCATTGGCCCATTAAGTAGAGACTAGATGACCACACGTCACAGATGTTACTGATGGGTCCCCAGTGTCGCCTCTAGACCAGCACCAAACAACTGTCTGAACTGCTCCAACAACAGGAGCTCATGCTCTCTTTTACATATTTTAAATTAGTTTTTAACCAGCATACAACACATAAGAAAGGCACAAGTTGATGGAGCGACATGGGATGTTCATAGGTGTTTCGTCATGTACAGCTGAAGTACACCAAGCTCTTCACACATAGTTTCTTTATGATAAGAACTTTCAGTACCTAACCTTCTACCTTTTTGAAATGCGTAGTGTATTATTCTACTGTTCCCCTGCACATAGAAGTATGTAGAACTTCCCACTCCTGTGTAACTGCCACCCAGTATCATACCATTGGTCAACTGGTCAACCTTCCCTTGCTCCTGTCCTCCTCCTCCTCTCCCCAGCCACTCTTGCTATGCTTGGTTTATTTCACTTAACATAATGATTTCCAGTTTTATCCTTGTCACAAATGCATGTGTCTCTTCAAGCGTATTGTGTTCATCTGCTTTGGCTCTATGTGTGATAGCAGGATTGTTGGATCATATGGCAGTTTCACTGTAACATTGCAGCAGCCTCCATCCTGTTTTGTGTAGTAGTTCTATTTATAGTCTCACCACCGACATGCAGGGCTCTCCCTTCTTCACACCCCCACTAGCACCTGCCATCATTGGTCTTTGGGTGACATTCTTGCTGGTGAAGGCGAGATGCTGCACTGTGAGTAAGCTAATTGGTTGAGGTTCCTGGGCTAGCGTGGTCATGTGGAGACACAGTATGATGTTAGGTTTAGAACACACTGTTCTAGTGTGATTGAGCTTGTTGGGACTTGGTAGGTGATATTTATGCACCTTTTCTCATGCTGATAATCACAAGAGCCTCATGGAAACTTTCTATAATTTGCTTCTTAACTCTTTAGAACTGATCAAGTCGGAGAACGATATCATGGAGGTAGGGTCTATTAGGCTGGCTTATGTAATGTAGTGACTGTTGGACGATGGAGGAGGCAGGCAGCCAAAGCCACCTGGGAGCTGCAGTAGGGTTTAGGGTACAGGAGAGGGTTCTGAGGGCCGATCTTACCAAGCAATGTTGACTTAGTCCTGGAATGCTCACTCAATTTTGATGATCCTGGGCATATGCATGCACAGCCTGTCACCTCCATTTTCTTGGTGATTAAATTGAAGGTCTAAGAATCTGATTCACAATGCCAAATTTAATTAGCGATGAAAGTGAGATTTGGATTTAGGTGCCTCCACTTCCAATGCCTCATGTTTCTTTCTGTCCAGGGCCTGTTCTAACCAGGAGGAACCCAAGATTATTAGTTCTTGATTCAAACCTTTGTGTGTGTGTGTGTGCACACTTACACCGACGCAAATCATCATCATCATCCTCACTTTTGCTTGGTGCCTCGAAAAGTAGGAAGAACCTCAAAGTTAGTCATATGCTAAGCTTTTTCTTTTAAAAATAAATTAAGCATATATATATATATATAATTAAAAATAAAACAATCTAAAATGAATAGAAGCCAAACTAATACTCCAGAAAATAAATGAAATATTAGTCTCCTCTTTTGTCCCCCCCCAAAATCATTTTAAAAAATCAAGAAAATGAATGACATCATAGTTTCCTTTGTAATCATCGGGAATCTTAAGCATAGTGAAAACAGGTACTATGTACCACTTGTTTTATATAAATACATTTAAACTAAAAAAGTGTAATGAGAGACTATGCACTGTTTATTATTTTTCTTAAGTTCTAGGGTTCAACCCCCAGAACTTTGTGCACACTTATGTGGCCCTGTACCACTCACATGCATCCCCATAAGCTGATTTTTTTTTAACATTTTGAATGCCCATAGTTGTAGTTAAAATGGGGGGGGCATAGCTAGATACATAGATTTGCAAACTTATTTTCCTTGATTCTTACAAATGTTTTGCCTTGAAAACATTTCTTAGGGTTTCTATTGATGTGATAAAACACCGTGTCCAAAAATCAACTTAGGGAGGAAAGAGTTTATTTGGTTTATAGTTCCAATCACAGTCCACCATCAAAGCAAGTCAGGGCAGGAACTGAAGCAGAAGCCATAAAGGAATGCTGTCTTCTGGTTTGTTCCCTGTGGCTGACTCAGCTGGCTTCCTTATACCGTCCAAGACCACCTGCCCATGGGTGACAATACCTGTGGTGTGCTGGGCCCTCCCATGCAAACCGTTAATCAAGAAAATGCCTACAAAACCTGGCATGGTAGTGCTCGCCTTTAATCCCAACACTCCAGAGGCAGAGGCAGGCGGATTTTTGTGAGTTCAAGGCCAGCCTTGATTGTCTACAGAGTGAGTTTTATGACAGCCAAGATATGTGGAGAAAACTTGTCAAAAAGACAAAAAACAAAAACAAAGAGAGGGGAAGAGGGAGGGAGAGAGAGAGAGAGAGACAGAGAGACAGAGACAGACAGAGAGAGACAGAGACAGAGAGCGCAAGCACCACACATTTGCCTACAGGTAAGTCAAGTGTTATAGAGACCTTAAGAATTGAGAGTTCCTCTTTAGCTTTAGCTTCTGTCAAGCTGACATAAAACTAAAAACTAACCAACAGTGAGGGAATGACCCTTTTTGTAACAAGAACCAGAGTTGTACTGTGTAAACTATTTTCTTAGCAATATGCCCCAGCTGGAATGTAACATACAGGATGTGAAGTGTGTATGCTTAACTCTTAACTATGACCTCAAAACTTATAGTATTTTTGAAGAGATGCATTGAAATGATCTACTTTTATAAAATTACCTCTCTTACTAAGATCAATAAGGGCAGCAAATTACTCATTTGTAGATCCCTAGAGCCTAGGAAACATGAAGTCTCTGATAGATGCTTGTTGATTAACTATATTGTAATCGGGTGGTTCATTCATACTCACCTCCTACAAAAATGCAGCTAGTTTTAACTAACTTAATGGCTCTTAGCTTTTAAAACAGCATGGAGTAGATGGACTGTAGAAGCCACTTTTCCTGCTGATGGATCTATCAACCTGTCTCTCATACCTTTTCCCAATGTCAAACTTTTTTTCCTTAGATATTTCTTACTCAGCAGACTTCTCTAAGGGGAGCACACCTTTCTTCATTCTCCATCTCCTGAGGACTGGTATCAAATGAGCAGAATTCTTTATCCATTCACAATACTTCTGTATGAATGTAACTCATAGAAATGTTATGATAGCATGTATGTGTCATTTTAATAGTCTGCTGACCACATTATACAAGTAAATAGAAACACATTAAATAAAATCTAATTATACGATCTCTTTAGCTTATCATATCCAAAAATTAAATGGTCATTTCAAAGTGTAATTAATATAAAACTATTAATGAGCTGTGAAAATTCTGTTTGCCCTCTGTCTTTGATATCCAGGATGCTTCCTAGACATTCATAACACATCTGATCTCAAACTGGTCAAATTTCAGGTACTTGATTTTCTTTATGGTCTGGTGGTTTCTGTATGGGTCAGGATCAGTTGTTTCAAACCATTGCTTCTCTGCAATTGCTCAACATTTCTGAGATTTGCTTTTGTAAGATGTATTTCCTGTTATCTTTGCAGTGTGATCAACAAGGTAACATTCCCCTTTCTGAATTAGTGTAACACCTGCTATTAGTCTTTCCCATCTCTTTTCTGTCATTGAGAATTCTAATATTGATGGCCTTACTTTCTCTCCTGTCTCCTCACATTCTCACTTCTCATCTTTACTCTTTTATTTTTACTATCCTCAACAACCCTACAGACCCTTCATCTGACTACAACCCCTGGCATTCTGTTACCTGTTTCTTTAATCTTTCTCCTGCTTCTCTTTTGGATATTTCTGATAATCATTTTTATAGTCATTACAGGAAAAGGCAGGTAGATGTCTTCACTAAGTGTCTGAGCCTACCAGATTTCAGGAAAATGAACCATCGATCTATATACCTAGTTTAGAAAATACCTATTACTTATTTATCATGTACTTTTCTAATTGCTGAAGGTAAGTCACTGGCTAAAAGCCATCGCTTCCTGCCTTCAGGAAGTTAGCATTCTACTGGGGAAATCAAAGGAGATGGCCACATGTTGGGATGGGGGTTGATATTACAACAGCAAGTCTAGGCCAGTGAAGATCAACAAAAATAAGTTTTTGTTTTTGTTTTCATTTACTAAACTTGGAGAAAATTAGTCTGTGAGGCTCGCTGGGGGAACGGGGTCTTGGGTAGAGAGAAGAGCAGTGTCAGGTCTTTCCACTTGGCTTCTTGCCATAATAAAAGA
This sequence comes from Peromyscus californicus insignis, assembly GCF_007827085.1. NCBI lineage: Eukaryota > Metazoa > Chordata > Mammalia > Rodentia > Cricetidae > Peromyscus > Peromyscus californicus. The sequence goes on from NW_026294535.1 coordinate 36,426,566, forward strand.
AGCCAGAAAAGCTTTTATCTAGAGCAATGGCTCTCAACCTTCCTAATGCGGTGACCCTTTAACACAATTCCTCATGTCGGGGTGACCCCCAACCATGAAATTATTTTCTTGCTACTTCACAACTCTAATTTTGCTACTCTTGTGAATCATAATGTAAATATCTGATATGCAACCCTGTGAAAGGGTCGTTTGACAACCCCCCAGGTCAGGACCCACAGATTGAGAACCATTGATCTAGAGGAACTTGATCATCTTTTCTCCTCCACACTGAGAACTAATGGTAGCTGTACAAAGACAGGAAATGGCGGGAGCCCCAGAGCAAGGATGAGAAAATGGACATTCACTCATATTGCTTGTTTAAGATCATATGTACAAAATGCCAGGTTTGGCTCCAGTTGTGATTTGAAGGTGAAGTGTCTTTCATGGGCTCACAGGTTGGAATACTTGGTCTCCAGCTGATGGAACCTACAGGAGGTGGAGCCTTGATTAAGGAAGTGGGTTACTAGGAACAGGTCTTGAGGCATTATAGAATTCAGCCACAATTTCCGTTTGCTCTTTGCTTTCTGAGTACAGATGCAATGTGACCAGCTCAGCTTCTGTTTCAGCCATCATGTCCCCTCTGACTGATGCCCTGTCTTCCCCATCATGATGGACGATGTCCCTTTGGACATGTAAGCCATAATAAACCCTTTCTTCCTGAAGTTGCTTTTGTCAGGACAGTTTATCATAGCAACTGGAAAATAACTAAGATAATGCTCAACCAACACTCCCTGATTCTAGGCCGGCCATGTTTTATTCATGCTGAGCAGACATGCGCTCTGGCATCAGGGCAATGTGACACTCCATTACAGTTCTACAGAGAACCAACCATTCCTTCTCTCAGAGTTACCACAGCTTCCAGAGGTTGAGGAGTCCCAAACAAGACCTATCTCAAGTCACATGCCACTTGAAACTTTGAGGGTCCTCAAGCCACCGGTGTCCCCGATTGGTTACAAGTGTGAAAGTCCTCAGACCTCACAGGTATGATGATGTTCATCAGAATGTCCCACAGATCTCAGGAAAGCCCTACGCCTATTGCATTCTTACAACAAGGCTGCAGACAAGAGCCAACAAAATGAAGAGCTCTGTAGAGGCAAGTGAAGAAGAGCTTGAGTGTACAGAGCTTCCAACTGTTCTCTTGGAATCATGACATGTTCCCCTCTGGGCACATCAGCGTGTTCAATTCTCTGGCAAGGACCTCACGGGACCTCAGTGTCCAAAGTTTAGAAGAGCTAGGGGAGCCGGGTGGTGGTGGCGCACGCCTTTAATCCCAGCACTTGGGAGGCAGAGCCAGGCGGATCTCTGTGAGTTCGAGGCCAGCCTGGGCTACCAAGTGAGTTCCAGGAAAGGCGCAAAGCTACACAGAGAAACCCTGTCTCGAAAAACAAAACAAAACAACAACAACAACAACAAAAAATAGAACTAGGGGGGTTCTAGTACTTAAACATATTTGAATCATCAACTATGTCCTTGACCTCAGTCTTTATCCCCTCTTCCATCCCCAGGAATCAGTGGCTATAACTTCGTTCCAAGTCCCCTCTAATTACATAGTTATCTTTTCAGCTCAGTTAGATATGAAAACAAAATAGTACCCACTGGGAATTCTTCCATAAGCAGAAATTTATGTGTGGTCTGAGAACTCAACATGAATAACAAAGATACTTTTATCCCTTGGGAAACTCCAAAGATATAGTGGTTCTGTCCTTGGGACCTGGGACAAAGACAAGACCCATTATTTATACAACAGAAAAATTTTAAAACTGTCTGCCTTATGATTTTTATTATAAGACAGCTGGTTCAGAATAGGAAAGTAGCAACTAATTGAGGCAAAACCTCTAGACTATTTAGAGAATTCCCACATTCAGAGTTCAAGTTCATGTCTTTATTAAAGGGGCAGCTGTTCAGGATATAAATGAGTGATAAATAAAACACATATTTAACTCATCTTCTTACGGAAGCCTCTTTTGGAGGGCATGGCATTGTAGGTAGATTTCAATTGCTCAGGATAAAGTTGATGTCACCCACTCCCTTGCTTGAGGGCTTTGGCAATTCCCTTTTCATTACCTCATAGATGAAGGAAGATCTTAGCTAATGAAGTTCTTGCTGGTGTCTCCTGGGCAGAGGGTAAATCTCACAACACATATTTGCTCAGTTGCTTACTGTGTTTCCTCCATCTACTTCCATGATCCCTGTAGGATTTTTCAGGTTTAAACAAGCACTTACTTGTGTTTGATATCTTGTTAAAACAAAGAGCTAAATAAACAGCATGAAAATTGTTGAAAAAAAAAATGAAGTATCAGACAGTGTGAAGCAACAGTTTTGTGGTTAAAAGAGCTTGGTAATTTCTTAAGTTTCTGTAAGTTGCCATTTTGTTTTTGTTATGATGTATTGAAGTGTGCTTTAAAATTCTTTCAAGTGTTTGTTCTACAGCTATTTTTAAGTATGTGCTACATCTAGGGAACTGTGTAAGACCATTCTAACAAAAATGGTCAGGATTTCATCTCTCCTTTCAGATCTAGAAATAGATTTGGGACGTTTAATCAGCGTGGTTCTTTGTTAGGCATTGTGGGAACACAGAGGGAGGGAAGGGTAAATGACTCTTCAGGCATACAGATACAAGGGTCAGGGAAAGTTCTAGGGAGGCAACAACATCCGACGTTACTGTTGAAGGTGACATGTGTCTGGAGAAGGATATGGACAACCACAGTTCTAGGAGATGTGTGAAACAGGAGCAGGAACTGTGGGGAGGGGCGGGAGCCTTGCAGCATGCTGTAGCTGAGTGGCAAGAGCAATTCTGTGCAATTGTGATCTGTAAAATATGGCCCCCAAAAGTAAGGAGTGAGCCTCCTATGGAATGCCATATTAGTAGACCTTCCAAGTCTCTTAGAACAGGTCAAGGGCAAGAAAAAGGGGCCACTCAAAGCAAGGTGTGTGAGAGTGTGAATTCTGAGAAGATATTTTTCTGTTCGGCTTAGGAGAGGGAGTAATGACACTCCAGGAGATGGTGGGGGATAGGAATGGAAGAAAAATCTACATGCAAGGTAACAATGTGTCATCCAAAGGCCAACCTGTTTCAGGTCAAACCATCATTGACTTCCAGATTCTTATGCAACTCGGTTCTGTGTTATGATGTCACATCATGCAAGTGAGGGGCTAGTGACTGTGGATGGCAGATGCTATTCGAGTATTTTCAGTTTAGAAGGAAAGTGGGGATCACTTTGAAAAGAATAAACCATATTGCCTGTGTGTGCGTGTGGTAAATATATAGGCATGGATGCACAGGTATATATATGTGCATCATCAGAAAGCATTCTTCCCAGGGACAGAAGTGCCACTTTCCCCATTGTATTTCATTATTATGCCCCAGGAGCCAAGAACCATGACTGGTATAGAGTTCTTTCTCAATTAATTTTTGCTGAGTGAAACAGCTAAGATATATTTTCTTGTTAAAGCATTTAGAGGATGAGGTTCAATGTCAGACAAGATGCATTCAATAGGGAAGACACATTTCAAAATCAACAAAATTCTCAGCTCCTTTTACTTCCCTGAGACCAGAGTTATGTTTGAAAAAAAAAAATGTCCACAGTGGTTTCCAGACAAGATGGAATTTATTTTTAGTTTAATTATGCAGAGGTGACCTCATCGTTTATTTTGATTTCTCGGGAGAATCGATGTGTTGATGATCCTGAACTCCTGCATAGCTCCTCTGGGAAGAGGGACAATACTGAGCTATGTGTCTGGATTGCCAGAAGACATGGAAAAGTGGTATCAGCCTTGCCTTCTGCTGCCAGCTGTATTCTAGAGAAGGGTTAGATCACTTTATCAGAAGTTAGTTTGCTTTCGAATTTTGTGCTCACCCACTAAGTTCAGTATCCAGGAGAAAAACTGACCCTAGGCTGAAAGATGCTACTTACATCTAGGAAAGATGGTTAGGAAACGTGGAAGTGGAATGACTGTTGGGATGATCCATCCCAGGTTCATTATCAGGAAGCCTCACTGATAAACAGTGGCAAAGGCACTAATGTTTCCTATGTGTGTGTAAAGTATTTATCCCACTGCTCTAGTTAGTGGCTGGGAGCATAAGCTGAGTGTGAACGCCCAACTGATAGACTTGTTTGCTTGTCTCAGAGCTGTGCTTGATCTCTTCCCTTTTAAGAACTGGTTAAAGCTACCGGTGGATGGTCTTGCCCCTTTCTTTTCCATACAGGAATTTGTTATTGGAGTAGTAAAGTTTCCTGATTGTCGCCTTTCCCAGACAATTAGAAAATAAAAAAAAACAATTAGGGACTAATGGATGGTGGGGTAGTGGGGAATGTCTGTTGGTTATGCCTGCAAGGGGGAATGTTTGTGAGACTTTCAGAAGGACAAACTGTATTTTCTTGGGTCCTACTGCCTTTAGCAAATTTTGACCAGTAGCTTTCTTTATCTCTATAGTTGTTGTTGCATTGTGGTTGGTAACAGTAGGCCGTTTATGTCTTCAGCTTATAGTATACTTCTCTTCTGAATCTTTCATGTTCAATGAGTATTAGGCTAGTCAGATTTCTATCTTTGGCAAAATATCAATAATAAACAATTTAGAGGAAGAACGGTTTGTTTTAGTTCATGGTTTCAGGGGGTTTGGACATTGGCAAGTCCCCAGTGACGTAGCTGCTTCTACTGAGGCCCCCATCCCCTTCCTACAGTGACTACTAACACTTTAGATATAATCCTCTAGGGGACACTTACATTTGTAAATAACAAGAATGGTAATTTGCAGCCACAAACCATATGAATAGACTCTTTTTATTTGTAGAGAAGAAGCCTTTGGAATATGACATAGACGAATATAGGGTCATGTAACTATTTAATAAAATGTTTGAGAGATCCAAAACTTTCATGGTAGTCATTGGACTGAATTAAGGAAGAAATATTTGGCTTTAGTGTTGGAAAAGGCCAATGCAGTATATTTCTTCTTTGGTATTTTCTATTTCCAGAATTCATATATTGAGGTTGGAACTCATGGAACCTCACCCCTGTACTTAAAAGAGGATTTATACAGTGGTCATTCGTACTACTTTTCTCAACCCGGGCTAGTGCCCCAGACTCAAAAGGGATACCTATGCTTGCAGATCTTCATAGTTCTCATATTTAATGGACGCCTCCTATCAGTTTCTCGCTGCATTTCACTGTCAATCTAGGGCCTTTTGTCGTTGTGCCCATTACATAGTCACTTGCCAGAAGAATATTCCTGGTTATCCTTCTTTTTGATATTCTGAGGACTTCAGTGGCCTCCTTATCATGCAGGTTTCATTCTTTTTTCCCCCTGGTGAAATCATCAACATGGGATGAGACCCCCTCCTCCTGCCTCAGGTCACCTTATGAGAGGGTATCCTTATAGCTCCCATGTTCTTCCTGATCTCTCTCTTCCTCTAGTTCACATGGCTGCCAACTTTTAATGTGTGACTCTTGGCCTCTTGTTTTTCCCTTTTCTTTTGCTTCCTATGAAGATGCTTTACTTCTGTTCTGTTGACTTTCCATGTCCACATGAAGTCAACAAATCCAGACAGGCCCAGTGCAGAGCCCAGTGAGGGAGCTGGGGAGGAGCGTACTGTATCATAGGAAATGTACCCTGCGCTACATTCTGGGTCGAGATGCTTCGCACCTTAGGAAACATTTCATTTGTGGGCAGGTTGAGAAGTATGAGAATGACTCTGAGCATGTGATAAAGTTTGGGAGAAGATCGTACCACCCTAAATTAGGATAGACTCTAGGGGTTCAGGCAAATCTGGGGTGCCAACCTGCCCTTGCTTTCAGTTTAGAATTCCCCCTGTTTTCTGGCAAAGTTGTTCTAGTAGCTCTCTGAATCCTCTTTTAGCCCAACACATGAGACCAGGCAGGGCTTCTATGCCCTTTGGGACTGAACGGTGGAAAAAAAAAAACCCTCTAAATCCAGGGTTCATCAAAAGTTCAGAGGAGGAAGCATGAAGCTTAAAGACCAGTGGGGGAGAGGAGGGTGTTTCACAATGTCTTTCCTTGTAGAGTGTGGTTTCCAGTAACTTTCATGCATTCTAAGTGGGCATGAAAGGAAGCGAACTCCCAACGAACGAGAGAAAGACTAAAGGTAAGAATTCATGAGGGTAGAGCGAGAGCCTGCGTGACGAGTGAGCGATGGCAAGGGACAACTCAGGGGACGGTGAAATGACAGGCAAGCTTGCACTGGAATGGGATTGACGCAATAGAAAAGTCATGAGTGGGATTTTTTTCAGTATCTTCTGAGACACCGGAGAAAAAGGACCCTGGGATGAGAAAGACAGGGAAGCAGGCTGCAGAAGCAAAGGATTTGGATTCATGATCCACCTATGTCACGGTCTTGGAATGTAAGCACTGACAAGTCAAGTTCGTGGTTCTGAATGTCCTCACATGCTAGTCAGCTGCAAGCTTAGAATGCTGTGCTGGATTTCAGGCACAGGGGTAGATGTGTTGGACAGTGGGTTTAAGAGGAGGAAAGAGTCAGTTTGTCTCACACTTACAAAGATTTCAGTCACTGGTTGCTTGCCTCTGTTGCTTTGGGCTCTGGTGGCATAAAATATGTTGGAGTGGAGGTCACTCACCTCATAGTGTCCAGGAAGTGAGAGAGAGGAGGGAGGGCTGGGACAGTGTCCCAGAACCTGTAGTTCCAGAGACCTTTCTTCCTATCAAGTTCTACTTGTTTTTCCATGTCCCTGAATACATATACACATATATGCAGATGTCTGTCTATCTATCTATCTATCTATCTATCTATCTATCTATCTATCTATCTATCTATCTATCTATCTGCCTGTCTACCTGTCTGTCTGCCTGCCTACCTACCTACCTACCTACCTACCTATCTGCCTGCCTATCTATCTATCTATCTATCTATCTATCTATCTATCTATCTATCTATCTATCTATCTATCATCTCTCTCTATCTATATCTTTGTGTCTGTGTGTCTGTGTGTCGAGGTAAAAGGAAAAACTCTGGTGTATTCCATGGCTTCTTTCTGCTTATTTCTTTGACACAGGGTCTCTCAGTAGCCCATAACTTGCCAAGTAGTCTAGGATGGTTAGCCAGACAGCCCTAGGGATCCATCTGTCTCCACTTTCCCCATCAAACTCTGGTGATTGTTCTAGAATGGGAAGCACTAAACCAAGATATCTCCTCAGCCCTTTCTTTAAGACGAGGACCTCAGCTGCCATTGGTAGCAGTTTTCCTGTGACAGAGAAAGAGAAAGAGAAGAATCTACCTTGAGGAAAATAGTGAGGCACTAAGGAGATGACATGACACCTGTAGGGCCTCTGGACATCAGTTCTGCATGGTATCTGCATGTTTGAGGGTGCTAAGCATCTTTCTCTCTCTCTCGGTCTCTCTCTCTCTGTCTCCTCCTCTCCCTCTCTCAAATGCTGTTTAGTCCTTACCAGAAATTTTATCAGTACTTAGTTTTAAAGCCATTTCTTTGAATTGGAAGAGTTATGTTGAGTTGAAAGCCACATGGGACAGTCTACTTTGGATAATTCATTTATATAGAGAGGAAAAATTAAGCACTAAATGAGGCAAGAGTTAAGAACCGTTAGAAGAATCATGGGTCACAGACACATGGCTGCGGGGTGGGGTGGGGGAAGCTCTGGGACTGTCTAGTTAGTTCTTTCAAGACTTTTCCATGGAAATTCATGTGGGAAGTGCTTTCCTAAATACAGAAATACTACCTGAAGTAGCTTCTCAAAAGCATGAAATATCTTGGCATTTGACTTTTTAATCTTAAATATGCAAAGGAATTTTACATTCTATGGAAAAAATATTTACATATAAATTTTCCAAACTCGTTTCGTAAGTTCAGTGTCTATCCTGTGGCTCTGGGTTGACCTCTCTGGCACACTACTGAGTATCCCCAGGGACAGATGGTATGTTTACCCAAGTGTAAGCATACAGCATAAACCTTTAGCCTCATGTCACAGATCAGAGAACTGAAGCCCAGTGGGGTAAGTAAGTCACTCAATGTTCTGAAGATAGTATTAGATAGTATTTGGAGAGCTGAGAATAGACCAAGTATATTCTAATCCCAAAGGTTAGTACTCCCTCTGAATGCTTCTTCTCCTCCCTGTGTGGGAATCAGAACAGTTAAGAGTGGAAATTCATAGAACTGTAATCAAATGTCTAAGAGTATGATCATTTACTGAACAGTCCCATGTGTAGTGCCATGTGCCTCATATTCCTCTTCCTTCTAGAAGATTCCATTCTTCCTATACATAAGAACCACAAAGGAACAGACCTTCTGTTTTGCTCATTGCTTACACCAAAGTTGGGAATTCAAACATGGAAAGTACTTAGATATATTATTTCTCAAGTAGTAAATGAATACCTCACACTCCTCCCTCGGTCTTCCCCCAGGCTCCTCCCGCCTTCTCTCTGCCATATTTGCCTGATCAAATATTACCCATTTGCCACTCCTTGGTTCTTATATCCCCTCTAGGTCCAAGGGTTGAAGCTGTTCCCCAGCCTGTAGTAATACTGGGGGTAGTAGAAGAGCGCTATAAGACTGAGACCCCCCTCCCCCAACTCCTTGTTCATGGTATACCTCAAATACCCCATCACAGTCTAATCCATTGCCTGGCACATACTGAATACAACAACATATTTATTAAAATAATGTTTCTGTGAGATAAAGTCATTAGTGACTTTTAATGGAATAATAGAGCCATACATAAGAGTAGTTTGGAATACTTGGACAGCTTTATAAGGTAAGAGGGCTGAGCAAGTAAATGAAGATCTTCCCACCTTAAAAGCTGCAAGCGGTTAATAAAAAGCTGATGTCAGAAAAACTGTATGAGATTTTGATAGGATATGACAGGTTGGAGTGGCATCTGAGTTCTAGCAGCCATTTTTATTCTATGAGAATATTTCGCACAGCACCTAACATGTAGTACACGTTCAATAAATAATTGATGAATGAATGAATGAATAGTGAGCTCTCTAATTAGATTTGGAGAATATTATGATTAGATTAAATAGTTTATGTCCCACTGTGCCTACGTTCATTACTTTTTTTCCCTTTGCTTTTAGTGGTGTGATTTGTGATAATATTAGTGCTTTGTTATTTTAATGGAGAGCTATATTTCTTATGGGGAAATGTACCCCAGTGAAATGTGCTTTGATTCAGTATTGCATGCCAAATAAAAGCCGATATCTTTGGAGGACACAGGCGTTGGGTTTGTGTTTAGCGCAGTTGCTCCTGGTATCTAAAGGAAAAGAGCTTCAAGGCTAACTCACCAAATACACAAATTAACAATTAAAGTCAAACAGAATTGCCCAGTGGACTGTTGAAGGACTTGAAAGACATCTGACCTGACAGTCTTCTTTTGTAGACGGGAGAACACATCCCTAGAGAAGCAGGGCCATGCTCAGGGTTCCTGTGCCGGGAATTGTTAGAGGCAGAACTGGAAACCTGGTTCCTCACCTTGGCTTCATTTATCAGTCTGTTAACCATGTGAAGGAATCAGGAGTAGTTAAGAACAACAGACTTACAAACCAAAAAAAAAAAAGAAAAAAAAAAAAAGAAAAAGTTGAATTTCAGGTAACAACTGGTTTCCAGCTTTTTTGGTCGCCACATAAATCTGGAATAGATCCTTATGTCACTAATGGACAATTTGGAAGGAGAAAAACAAGAAAGTAACCATCTTCTTAGGCTGTAAGAACATTTTATATATATATATACTAAAGCCACAGGTGGTAGTATTGGCTCAGTGGTTAAGTGCACTTAATGATCTTGCAGAGGACCTAGGTTCAGTTTCCAGCACCCACATGGCAGCTTACAACCACATGTAACTCAAGTTCCAGAGGATCTGACACCTTCTTCTAGCCTTCACAAATACCATAGATGCATCTGGTATACATGGAAACATTCAGGTAAACCGCCCCCCCCAGACATAAAATAAATAAATTAATTAAAAAAGATAACTGAAGCTCTTGTCACAGGAACTGATAGCACTGTCTGCAAAACACTGAACATTTTTGTTTGTTTGTTTTTGTTTTTCGAGACAGGGTTTCTCTGTGTATCTTTGGTGCCTTTCCTGGAACTCACTCTGTAAACCAGACTGGCCTCGAACTCACAGAGATCTGCCTGGCTCTGCCTCCTGAGTGCTGGGATTAAAGGCATGTGCCACACCGCCCGGTTGAAAATATTTTATTTTTATTTTTATTTTTATTTTGCAATACAATTCAGTTCTACATATCAGCCACAGATTCCCTTGTTCTCCCCCCTCTGGCCCCCCTCACCTTCCCCCCAGCCCATCCCCCCATTCCCACCTCCTCCAGGGCAAAGCCTCCCCACAGACTGAGATCAACCTGGTAGACTCATTCCAGGCAGGTCCAGTCCCCTCCTCCCAGGCCAAGCCAAGCGATCCTGCATAGGCCCCAGGTTTCAAACAGCCAACTCATGCAATGAGCACAGGACCCGGTCCCACTGCCTGGATGCCTCCCAAACAGATCAAGTCAATCAACTGTCTCACCCATTCAGAGGGCCTGATCCAGTGGGGACCCCTCAGCCATTGGTTCATAGTTCATGTGTTTCCATTCGTTTGGCTATTTGTCCCTGTGCTTTATCCAACCTTGGTCTCAACAATTCTCGCTCATATAAACCCTCCTCATTCTCGCTAATTGGACTCCCAGAGATCCACCTGGGGCCTAGTCATGGATCTCTGCATCCAGATCCCTCAGTAGTTGGATGGGGTTTCTAGCACGACAATTAGGGTGTTTGGCCATCCCGTCACCAGAGTAGGTCAGGTCGGGCTGCATCTCGACCATTGCCAGCAGTCTGTTGTGGGGGTATCTTTGTGGATTTCTGTGGGCCTCTCTAGCACTTTGCTTCTTCCTGTTCTCATGTGGTCTTCATTTATCATGGTCTCCTATTCCTTGTTCTCCCTCTCTGTTGTTGATCCAGCTGGGATCTCCTGCTCCCCCAAGCTCTCTTTCCCTCGACCCTCGCCTTTCATTACCCCCACTCATGTCCAGGCTGTTCATGTAGATCTCTTCCATTTCTCCGTCATTGGGTGATCCCCGTGTCTTTCTTGGGGTCCTGTTTTCTAGGTAGCCTCCCTGAGAACATAATTTTTAAACAGCACCCCAGAGTCAACTGCTGCAGTCCTCTGATGGATAATAACTTAGCCAATACTACGAATGCTGCCTAACTCTGCCTTCCTGTGCTGAGTAATGTCCATCAACTCACCTCTTAAGCATCTATGACTTAATCCTGGGACTTAGCCTAGTTATTAATTTTCCTATTTTCAATTTCACACTGTTCATATTGTTCACAAGCTTTCTGAAACGTTTTAATTACCATATATGTGATTTGAAAGTGTTGCCATATGATTTCAAAACTGAAACTGAATATAGTTTCAAAATATAGTTATTTTGAGAGAGAGGTCTTATTTTCCAGTGTTCATTTTTTTTTTAATCTGGCTTCTCTTATGACCTAAATGTCATCTGTTCTGTGAGCCCCTGAAGTGATCTCTTACCTAGCCAGTCCAATACAAGATACTGTTAAAATCCATCATGTGTCTTGAATGCTACACATTCAGGAATTCTGATATTCTATGTTGATGCTCCTGGATAAGACAAAATGAGTTCAGGGATGTGACTGTCTCTGAGCTGACAGTGTGACTCTTGAGAAGTTCCGTGAGAGCATCCGTCCTCCTTACCTATTCATAGGTTCAGTCACATGTATTTCCCTAGTGATGGTCTACACTTGAAGTAGAATTGGTTAGACTTAGTTCATCAGCAAATGCTTGCTATGTGTCTGCTGTGTGACACATGCTTTTCACTGTGACATTTGTGACAGATACATTGCAGTCTTCATTGAAATATGGTTAGCTTTGTTTCAGTCCTGTCTATGTTCCAAGCATTCTGCTAAAATATGTCAAAAAAAAAAGTTATCTTAATCCTTTCAGAGTCCCATGAAGCCTGTAGTTAAGAAGTACATATAAACTAAGGAAGGATGGGATGGAAAGAATGGTCAGTCTTGAAGATATATAGAAACAAGTAACACTAAATAGAGTGAGCAGGGTGTGTGTGTGTGTGTGTGTGTGTGTGTGTGTGTGTGTGTGTGTGTGTAACAATTAAAGGAAAAGAGGCACTGCATATGAGAGAACAAGTAGAGGATAGGTAGGCGGGGCTAGAGGGAGAAAGGAAAGGCAGGAATGATGTAATTATGTTTTGAAGCAATCTTCTGCTGAGAGCTGGGTCAGCAGAAATTGGTGGAGAGTCCAGAGCTTTGACGGAACTCTTGATGAGGGCACCTAGCATGGAGACCAAGAGGACTTCCCAGGCATTTGCAGCGAATCAGCTGACTTGTGGACCATGATGTAGTGGATATCAAATTGTTGAAGAATAGACAACATTTCAGGAGGAGAAAAGTTTTCAAAGAAGTACTAAACAAATCTAATAAGTATTTGTGTAATGTGTAATTAGGGCCATCTGCTTATAACAGGGACCTAATAGTGTAGCTCAAAGTAGAGTTTCCTTTTTGTCTCAAGCAAAACGAATCATGAGGTAAATGGGAAGGGTTTGCATGCAAGCTCTACATTCATCATTGACCCAATCTGGTTCTGCTTTCTTGGTCAACTCCTTTCAGGCCACACTTTCCATCCTTAAGGCTACCTTAAAATCGAAAGGTAACCGCTGTAATACGGGGCCAGTATGCCTGCCGTCCACACAGCTGGAGAGAGAGAAGGAGAAAAGGCTATCCATAGCTGAGTCAGCTCACTTTGAAGCTCTTCCCATGAATGCTTCAGCCTTCTCATAGGGGAATTTGGGAATCATTGATTAATTGACATATCTTTTTATAACTCAGTCATATTGCCACCTAGCATACCAGAGGCCAACTTCAAAAAAAAAAAAAAAAAAAACAACCAAAAAACAAAACCTGGATCTAGATAGGGAGTAAGCAGTTGTAATGCCAGGATCTTATTTTTTGTGTGGAATGTTTTTCTTCAAACACCTTCTGTTGAGCATCCAACATTTAGAAACTGGTGAAAATCTGACAACAACAAATTTGTTCTCTGTCTTTATCTCCCCTCTCCCGCCCCAGTTCACAATGTAAAGAGCGGCTGCTGTTTCCCCCTGAGAGATGACCTGAGAACTTGGGAGGCGATTTTAGGAGAAAGGCACATGATTCGGCATTTTGTCTTTTCCAGGGGAAGTTTTACCCCATAAAAGATGGCTCAGGGTCATGGATGTGGTCTACAAGCTGGAAAGCCAGGAATATCAGCCAGGGTGTCCACTGCTGATTGTTCGATGTCTTTATTAATTGGTTGTCTTTATTCTTTCCCATTGAGAACTTCACAGTTGTTGGTTCCTCTTATACGTCCTTGCTTTCTAAATGAAAGATAAAGTATGACAAATAGTAATACTTCTCATGGAAGCAGTGGCCCTGTCTTCCAATCATTGTTCCTGGAGAACGGAAGGACAGTGAAGAGATTAGCGAGGCCCCTTGAGGTACTTGTCATGACAGAAGAAGAAGCTAAAGATGCCTTGGTCCACAAGGTCATGCGAAAGAGGGGCATTTGGAATAAAAGACCCCACCTGTTAACCTATAGACATGACTCTCCAGCCCCTTCCATGCTTCCGGATGGGCATTCTAACTTCTCCAGTGCCTTTGAGTAGGGCCAGATGGAGAGAAACTTCCTGGTTGTGACCAGCCCTAGCTGTTTGCTTATTGATGTTGACATCCTGTCCCCAAGACAAAAGTGGGTGAGCTGATGCCATGAGTAGTGGGCACCCCATGCTGGGTCCTCATCCTGGACTGGCTTCTGAGGTAATTAGAGCTGGCACTGGGAAGAATCCATGCATAGGGCCCCAAAGTAAGAAGGTTGGCTCACCTGGGAACTGGAAGTGAAGACCAAAACCCTGTCAGCTTTGTCTCAAGTAACAAGGCATCCTCAGATGAGCCAGTGAGGTTTCATTCCCCTGTTTTGATTTGATAGTACAGAGGAGCCAGGATACAGGAGGCTAGAGAGATTCCTCCACTGTAGCATTTTATGTGGGCGCAGGTAAGATTTATGGGAAGCGCATTTTTTTTTTTTTTTTGCTGTTTTTTTTCTGTCTCCCAGGATGACCCAGGAGGTTGGGGATTATCCCAGTGTTTTCTTTACTTTTATCAATAGTTCTCCGAGCTGAAAGGGTTTGAAGTCGTCTGTTATTTCCTCTGGGTAGGAAATAATGTGTCATGGCAGCTAACAAAGACTCCCAGATCACCTGCTTTTAATGGTAACACCAGAGCTCCTTATTTCCCATTAGTGTGACTTTAGCCTGAGTGAGTAGTGACGGCCTCATGCTGCAATGTTGTGGGAAAGGAGTCAGATGGGCCCTTTCATGTCCTTCATCCTATGACCAGATCATGTTTGGCATTCCTTTCATGTGGTGCAGGATAGGACACAGTCAGGAGGTAGAGAGTTATTGTTCCCCAAATAACTGCGGGGAGTCCTCCCAGGACAGTAGTGGTCCTTCCTGATACTGATAAGTAAAGGCATTTGCATTGTCAGAAGGCCCAATGTTTAAAGCTTAGGTAAGTAAAAGATGGAGAAGCTGCTGGCTAGAGAGATCTCCTGCCTCAAGAGTCGAATACTTTTTAGGAAAGCTTTCAGAGGTGAAGGCCATTTATGTCTACTAGTACTCATAATGTGTAGACATTCTATAAACTTTGAACCTAGATTCATAAAGATATTGGGCAGTGATATCCAAAATATTTGGAAGCAATTTCTTTTTAAAAGTTTTCTGCAAAGGGCACAAGGTTAGGTAGATGAGGAATGGGGGGAGCTGGGAAGAGTTGGGGGAGAAGGGGTAAATGGGAGAGGCATTTCAACCAGACTCCAAAGCTCCATTTTTTCCTTAGGTCCTTGGGTTCCTGCTATCACTTCCCTAATGGTGTTTGTCGCACAGGACAGCTTATCTGAAAACCCCATTGTGCAGTGGGGGTGACCTCTGGAAGATGGCATGTGTCCTGTTATTGTGTGTGTGTCCCCCGCCCCCAAGAAAAGCAGGTGTGTGTGTAATCAAATGATTGTCATTTTAGTCAAGGTGATGGACAGGCTCAGTGAGAAGGGCAAAGGAGAATGATCTAATAACTTAGTGCTTGTTTCAGGGGAGCTGAAGAGAGAATTTCAAATGATCTTACCACAAAAAGAATCCATTTTGAGGTGAGAGATATGACATTCACCCCGATTTCATCATTGTACATTGTATAATGCCTCCCCAGGGAAGAAGTTAAGTAGAGACACAGGGGATGTAAGTGTGAGCCCCTGACACACTGCATCAACTTGGATGGAAGAGAACATGGCTCAGCAATGTTGGACAAGTTAATCGAGATGTGGCCATTTTTATATTTTTACCATTTTGCCTCATTCAAAGCTGAAGCTTTTTCAGTGGATACATAATAATCATACATATGTATGGGATATGTGTGATTTCAATATATACACACGATATATAATGAACAAATTAGGGTAAATGTTATATCTTTCACCTCAAAATCTCTTTCTGAGTTAGGGTCATTCAAATTTTTCTCCTATCTATTTTGAAATATACAATGAATTGCTACCTGTAATCACTCTGTGTTATAGAAGCCCAGGTCCTTCTTGTCCTATCTGACTGTAACTTCCTGCATTAGCCAACCTGTTCTTATTTGACCTTCCTCTTCCATGACTATGAGAACATCTTTTGTAGCTGCTGCGTATTGCAAAATTGTAATTCTTCATGATCTTGATATTTTATGATTCACTTGACTTATAATTGCACAAAATGAATGTATTAATCTATTCTTTACATCAATGTTCTTGATGTACTTGCAAAATTTCATCTCCATTAGATTTATATTATGGGTAATTGTTTTTTCTAGTAGTTCTCGTTAATTTGAATTTATTATATGAACATACATTATATTCAATTTATAAATTAGGATTCCTCTCTAGAAATTCTGTAAACTTAAGAAGGTCACAAAATTATTGAAGGATTTATATATATGGGTTCAAAAACTTTAATATTTTTTCATATTGACAGTTCATTTATTCAGGTGTACACTCTTACCCTATGTAAGTGTCTAAGATCAGTATAGAGTGTGATGAATTTTTTGACATACCTGGCCAGAGGGAAAACTCAGCTTAAGAATTTCTTCCATCATTTTGGCCTTTGGGCATGTGTGTGTGTGACATTTTCCTAATTGCTAACGATGTAGGAGGGCCCATCCCATAGTGGGCAGTGTCACCCCTTGGTTGCTAGGACTGAGCTGTATAAGAAAGACAGCTCACTGTGAGTCTGGTATCAAGCTAGTAAGCAGCATCCCTCCATGGTCCCTGCTTCAGTTCCTGATTCCAGGTTCCTGTTTTGAGTTACTGTCCCGACTTCCCCCAAAGACTAAGAGAAAGTAAACCTTTTCCTCCCCAGGTTATGCTTGGTCATGGTATTTATTCCAGCAGCAGAGCAACAATGGCTTCCTTCACAGTCCCCATTTGTCTTGTTGAATGGATAAACAAGGTGACTATCTGGAGGTAAAAATCAGCACCAAGCCACATTCTTGCTTATCTCACTGGTGTCATTGAGATGCCACCCCTTACATCATTAGGAAGCAGACGGCAGTCTTAGCTAAGCTAAAGGGAGGGAGAATGATGTCATGATAGGTGTAAACAAGCCCCTGTGCAGTCTAGGGGCACAGGCGGGATCGGGGGGCACATTACATGAAAGAATTTAAAGTTTTTCTCCAGCACTGCCCAGAGGGCAGATGTTCTGATTAGTAATAAGTCATCGTTCTCTGTACACAGAAATATCCCCAAGGGAGAGAAGGGCAGTTCTCAGGCTATAGCATTCGGGTTCCCCAAAGGAGGGCAATGATCTTGGTTCTGTTCTATGCTCACCATGCCAGCTGCCTGCTGTTGCTTCCAGTAAACCCTTTCCCACCCCAGGCTCCAGGAAGGAAAGTCCTTGCAGGTGCCATCAGAAAGTCCCTCTCTTCCTGGCCCGCTTGCCTGCTGGTTTGGGACTGTGGTGGCACAGCCTGCTCTCCTGGTTCTCAGACCCGTGGATTTCCGTGGTCCTCAGCTGTCTGTTCTCCTGGGGCTCCAGGTGCCAACCCTCCGGGAAGGTCTTTGGAACTGTTAGCTACCACATAATGTAAACCAATCCCATAAGTCACTCCCATCCTGTGGTATGTGTGGGGGATACACTCAAATCCTATTATTTCTCTGGAGAACCCCCAATCAGTATAGTTGGATTAAATAGTTTTTGGTAGAGATAGAAAGATGATGGAATGTAATTATTTCGAAAGTTACAAACACAAGAGAGAACGTACAAATGACTTCATTTGTCAGGTTTAATGCTTTTTAGAATAGCTGATTTAGGGAGAATGGTTCCGACACAACAGAGGAGACAGATAATATTTTTCAAGTGTTTCAGAGCATTCTTTACAATGTCTTGTGATTAAAATGAATGCAGTCATTTCCTCCTCTGGCACATTTTGAGATGTTAGATAAGCAACAATGAAAGTGAAGCGGTATGCCGAGTGTACAGCAAAACAGAATCGTTTTTACCTTCTTATCATTTAGTGCCATATTAATCTTAATATGGAAATGCACTGAAACACTAACTCACTATGGATGGCTGTGCACTGTGGCAGTTCAGGCTAGATCCTCGGTGGTGGTTCTTTGCTGCGCCAGCACGTCTTACTGGGTGAAGGACAATGCCCTGGCAGTGTTTACATCCAACTCCTTTCTCCCGCCTTTTGGACGGGCTGCATTCCAATGTGTTAGGAAGGCCCAGAGAGTACTGAGGATGGGCTCTGTTGTTTTGGTTATTGACAGGATGTAAACACAGCCTGAATTATGGTTATGATGGTCTAAGCAGGGAAGGGAAAACCAAGCACAGGTAAAATAGGAGACTTTTCACACACTTTAAATACGCGACCTGGAGTTTTCAGACCACAGTAGAGTATTAGTGGGACCTTCGGTCCCTGTGAGAACGTCTTTGAACAAAGCAACTTCATAGAGGACAGAGGTATTTGTTTTTAGGGTTTCAGAGATTTCAGTCCCTCATGGTGGGGGACAGAATGTCAGAGGACAGCGGTGCATGTCTCCAGTCAGGAAGGAACCAAGGGACCAGTTGTTACCTTTAAAGTGCATCCCAAAGTGACCAGCTTTCTTCAGCTAGGCTGCACCTCCTAATATTTCTGCCACCTCTTAGAAGCATGCCATCCAGTGAGCCCAGCTCTCCAAACTTGTTACACCACAAGGAATTAAATTCTTGACATGTGCTGTATTAAAAAAATTAGATTAAAAGAAAAAGAATACCAGGACAGGCCTCCTAGGAGGGTGCCTTTTATTCTTAGGCACTGTGATATTAAGGAACTGTTTTTTCTTTCTCCCTACTAGGGGCTTTAGTACCTGGATTTTTCATTTTCCTATATTTCCCTTAACATGAAACAAAAGTTAATACTCTTTCTGAATTCTTTGAGCATCCTGTTGGAATGGAAGAATTTATGAGCTAATGACAAGTACATTTTACTTTTTAAAAGCCACATTAATAACACTTACATTTGAAGCTGTTTGTTTTCAATTTTTAAAAACTTATAATTATTAATTCATTTATTCGTGAGAAGATAATATATCAGTTTCCCCTTCCCTTTCCTCCCTCCAAGCCCTTCCACATACCCCTTCTTGCCTCTTTCTCATGAATTGCTGTTACCTGCATATATGTATGCACACATGCATAGATATTCCTAAGTATAGTCTGCTCAACACACTGTCCAACAACAGTGATAGCAGAGTCAGAGAGGGATAGGAGAAAGCAAATAAAGACTCTGTTGTCTGCACAGACTCACCACTTCCCAGGGTGCCTCAGTTCAACACGCTGAAACCTGATTCAGTGTAAACTGTGTGTGGGCGGAGAGAGAACACAGGAAAGACCCTGTGTTCTCTCTTAGGGTTCCTAGAAACAGTCTAGCCTGGGAGGGAGGATATACAGGGATCTCTTGCTCTCTGTAGGGACAAAAACCTATAGTATCAAGGGGGACACGACATAGCTTAGTTTTGAATTAAACACATTCATGGTTTTTACTTTCACTGTGCTTCCATATAAACTCATGTTTAAGGCAGGTGTGGGCATACCTAGGACTCACAGGCTGCACAACATGTCCCTCTATGTGGGTAAGGTGTCATAGTGGCCAGCAGCAGCTTTAGAGGACTATCACTCATGTGTGCTGGTTTCCACAGAAGCCTGCCCCAGCCTTTCTCTGGGACTGGTAAAATGTCTTTTTTTTTTTGTTCTGGGTCTCACCTTCAGTGGCTCCCTGAATGCCCGACCCATACTCAGAGCTCATCAGACTTGTTCAGTGAGTAGCAGCAAGCATTCCTGAAGAACCAGGCTTGAGTTCTTGCCAACTCATTTTTCAGCATAGATGGCCCGGGCCCCACCCTAATTCATGCTACTTAACACCTTCCCCTCTGAATCCACTGCATGCAGATGCCCCCCCCGGTTGGAGCTCCGTACCCGCTTCTGCCTGGCAGACGTTCTCCGTGACTAATGATGGATGGCAGTATCCATTCTGTCCCACTGTCTGGTTCCCACCCACACCGTGTGACTGCTGAGAACACAGACTCTGCACACCCTCCCCACACTCTCTGTCCCCCTGTCCTTTGTCACAGTCCGCTCTTCTCTTCTACCACTAGCTGGCTGCTTGTGTAGACAATTCCAGCTTCCATCTCCAGATGGCTTAGTCTGGGAGGCCCATAGACTTTCCAACCAGCACTCCAGGGTGTATGGCCATCACGACTGTCTCACTCTCAGGGAAGTTCTTGCTAATAGGCATTTGCCAGATCAGTAGACATTTGCCAAGAAGAACATGATGGCATTTCCTTCACTTGATGAGTTTTCTGATTTTGGTAATAAAAGCTTTTCAATTGGACATGTCCAATCAGATTCTGGGCTGCTAGGGGTCCTATTAGTCTCTCCATCTTATATGGATTTTATTTACTTTCAAGAGTCCGTTAAGGTCCCTTTAAAATCAGGTAAGTTAGAAGACAAAATGGGCTGTCCAATGAATGATTTATGATTTAATTAATGTATTCATTAAGTAGCAGTCCTCCTGTTCATCCGCCTTAGCCTGATTTTTGTTCAGCTTTCCTATTAGGTTCCCACTGTGTCTCCATTCTTGTTTTTCTGTTGCAAAGGTGGGCACAGGCTCTTCACTCAGGTCTCGGGTTCATGAATTTAAAACCTCCCATTCTCTTAGAAATGTCAGCTTCTCACCAAAGGAAGGTTAACTTGGAAGTCTTATACCAAGAACTGGTCTAATTAAGGACAGTTTTCTCGTCTCCTGCTACCTGTTATACCAGTCATAAGTTCTATGGTATGCTTGATATCCTAATAAATCCCAGGAATTATTAGTAATTTTATTTTTTCTTTTAATTCAGAGTATACTGAAGCCTATACCCATTTTATGGTAGTACGTATCCTGAGGGAGTATTGACTCAAATACCCCAAGAATCGCCAGACCATTATGGTTGTTACTGATACACAAATAAAAGATTTAGTGATTGACAAGCCTGTTAATATTTGTATTGAAGTCATGATTAGCACAACAAGCAGAAAAGATGATGCATGTAAAATTTGCAATAATATGTTTAACCGCTAATTTGGTTTGCAAGCCTCTAAATTCTATGAACTGCAACTTGAAATAATACAATATTATATTCTTATATTCTTCAGTAGTGTATGGCTTTAGTTAATTAACTTCATCCATGGAATAATATCTAGAAAAGAGACTAACATTATAAAAGCTATTTGGAATTATAGTAACCAAGTACACACACACACACACACACACACACACACACACACACACACACCCCTACATCAAGTAAATTACAAAATTTAGTCTTTTTATTTATAAATTTATAACCCATATATTTACAAAGTACTTTCTTAAATACCCGTAAGAAAACTTCTGTGGCATTCTATTAATTTTGTCACCTTTGAGTTTTATAAAAACAATAGGTTGGATTTTTGGAACGATGTGAGTTTCATCTGTGGAATATGTCATGTAGAAAATGCATCATGGTTATGGACAATTTGAATCAATGAATGAGGCAAATGCTTGAGTGATGAGTCTTTGAAGGCCTTACCCTAGTTGTTAACAAAAAACAAACAAAAACATCTGCAAGAGTCTGTCTTATTCCCGAGGCCACTGTTGGTGATTGCTTTTCTTACGTAAATCTCTTAGATTGAATTAAAAGCAATGGACCTCTCAGAATTCACTATTTCTGCAGTTAGAAAAGTGGCCGAATCTAGAGGAAAAAAAAAATCCTTCCAAGTAGAGCATTCCTCCTTGGCTTAACAAGAACAACAAATTATAACCATTTCATAGGATGATTATTAGAATTTAATGATATTACATGAGTATGCCATGACATATAGTGTGATAAGCTTTGGCTCTTATCATTATTGAGCTCCTCTGATTCCAGGAACGAAGAGGAATTGTCTACTAGCAGGGACTAGTTTTCAATATCGAATGCTATAAATAAACATAAACATTTACATGCCCTTTCATTTGACTTTAGCTTACTATTATAACTCTTGTATTTATAGCTTGAGTGACCTCCTGATATAATTGAATAGGAAACATTCCTCTTTAGGCTGAAGAGAATGAATTTTCGTGATGTTGTTGCTCTTATTTTATCTGGATGAGCTGCCTCAATGCAAACTATGCTGGAGACTTGGAGACATTGTTACTTTGTGAATAGTACACACATTGCTCAACAGTGATGAGGAATGTCCTCCTGCTTTAGGCAGATGCTTGGGACATGTTGTAAAATTAATTTTCTCTGGAAGATCTTTGAGCAGTGAACATTGCTGACAGTCAGGTGGTGTGTTGGAATGTCATTTAGACTTGTCTGTTGCCTGAGGAGGTGATTTCCTGTTTCTAAAACAATGAGGTTTCTGTCAGTTTTTAGCAATATTTCCAAACTCTGTTGCATACGCTGCTCCAAGAATTGGGGGCATTATGGTTAGGCAAGTTTATTGCACACTCTCTACCCAATATGGGAGGTTGGCCTTGTATGTTAGCTAACCTAAAGCTCTGAGAAGCTTTAGAGTAAAGGAATACGTGGAGAATCAATTGCCTCAGAAAAGTGTTTTAGAGTTTTAAATGAGTAGCTCTTTCATCTGTGGAGTAGATCAAAAGCTGGTTGTTGAAGCCAATTTGGAGCCCAGATGCTGGTGTAGTTGACCATGTGGTCATCTCTTATGTAATTTTTTTTTCAGCATGTACAATGGAGTGCTAATCCTGTATTACCGTGTTTGATGTGAGCATTTCTTTCTTCAGACATGCACAGAAGGTCCCTGTATTAGCCAGTTTGCTAATAAATTTGAGAGGAACTTCCTACAGAAACAATTGAGGAGAGAACAAAAGAAGATAGTAGACACGTCTTGTCTTTCCTATTCTTTTAAACTCGGCTCATAAATGAGTGGCTCATGAAACAGCTGTATTCTTTGTCATCTTTAGGACATTCTCCACTGAAGCACTCACACTGAAAGGCATTTGTGACATTTTCTTGTATTTTATTGAATGTCTCAGTAATACCTGACCTTGTTAGGATTGTTGTTCAGTTATCTACTGCATACTTTACTGAAGACTTGATGCTGTTAAATGCCCCACTGTTCAAATTTCCTTCATTAATACTTTGTGTTAAATTCTGTTCAGAATTTAGTAGCAAAATGTTTGTTGTTTTTTTTTTCCTGAAAGAACACAGGTATTTTATCTGATCATATGAATAAAATAAAATTAAGTATCCCTCCATTTTTTCTTCCTAGCTTGTCTGCCTGTAAGACCAAAGTCAAATTTAATATACATTATAGTAATACCTATGCAAACGTTTAAAGAAACAGGCTTATGTATTGCTTCAAATTTCTTTAAAGCAGGTGGTACTTAAATTTTATGTTAAAACTGAAGCACATTCCTTATGCAAAGCCTGTGTTCAGAATATTCATCTTCAAGCATTTTAACTGATATTACTTTCCTTGGAATAAAATTATATGCATATTAAATTTTATACTGGGCTTTACAGCTTTTCAAACCATTCTATAGCTGAATTCTCTTGTATAAAAATCACAATAAAAAATACTCAAGTATTTAATGAAATTTTGATTTGCAAAGAATTCTGGGATGTTATTGAAGGAAGATAGTTTTCTAAAAATTTCAGTAGTTGAAAATGAAGTAGGTAAGTAGCTATGCAGTGTAGAAATGCAGGTAGCATTAGTTTTTAACAAATAGATTGATTTCTTTCTAAAGTACAGAAAGAAAAGCAGAATCATTCGATAAGAATCCAAGGCATAGTTCCCTGATGCTTGCTCCTGACCTTGTGGGTGGGTGGGAACTGGTAGAGTGTAGTGTTCACTCCCATTTTGCTCAGTGTCCTGAATCTGTATGTTGTTAATAAGGGAGAACACAGAGAGCATGCTGTGTATTGTCATTCAACATCAATAAACCAATTTATGGATGGCCATATATGTATTTACCTGTCCTGCTGACTTCTAACTATTTTTAACACCACTAATAAAGAAAAATAAACTTTAATGGTCTTTGGTCACCTTTTCTTGTGTCTCTCTTCATTTAGATATTTTTTTTGATTCCTAGGACTGCTATTACAATGATAACTAATAACATTTTCACATAGAAGTCCCATTCCTTCAAGCCCCCTTTCTTCATAAATTCTCTTTCATTTTGGCGAAACTATGACACTATGATGTAACTGATATAAAGGGAGGCAGTGTTTGTGGAGAGTAGAATACTGAAAGAAGAAAATGACTGAATTAACGGCTTACACAGTGTTGTAGAAAAGGCTAATGGATCCACTGTCTGCATTCTCAGCAAATAAAACAGGAAGCACAACAACATGGATGTTAGCCCTAAAACATTTGATAATTACATATGTTAAAAGTAGAAGCCACATTTAATCCCAGCACTTGGGAGGCACAGTCAGGTGGATCTCTGAGTTTGAAGCCAGCTACCTGTCCTGGCCAGCGGGATCGCTCTTAAAATTGTCCTCAGAAGCTACATACATAGTCAGTTCTAGGCCAGTGAGGGCTACATAAAGAGCCAGCAACCTTGTAGACTGCCCTGACCCGTGAATCTAGGGTCTGGAATCCTGACTGGAGCTGGGAGGGAATGAAGAGTCACAGTGGAGAAATGTCAGATATGCACCCAGAAAAGCTGGAATCCGGTGAGCTGTACACACTCTGATGAAGTCACCGCATCAACCCAGAACCTCACTGTGTTTATTACATACGTCACAAGGGGAAGGGCTAGCTAGTCTCTTAGGCAAGCAGTCTCAGACTGTAACTATATGGGAGGAGGAAGCTGCCATTGCTAGTTTTTTTTTTTTTTTTTTTTTTTTTTAATGCATACTGCTCAGTCATTTTTCAACTTCCTGTGCTTGGACAGAGGAAGGCTTTGGTTTCCCAAACCTGACCAGAGGGAAAGGCTTTCCCAGTTCCCCATAGGTCTGCCTGGCAGTGCCCATGCCAAACAATACACATTCACTTGAAACTACATTCAGGATTTCAATCCCTCCCTACAATGCATGTCCAACAATGGGCCCACAGGGCTCATCGCCCTAGGATATCTATGAATGCAGCTCAACATATCTGCAGACAAGATCATGTCACAGTATGAAAAGGCTGGGCACCCTTGCTGGATGCTAGATGAAGAGTTCCTTACTAAACAGAACTGCGATTTCTGGATGTGAAAATGTGTAAGACTCTCCTCCCCGATGAAGCTGCTGGCACCAAGGCCTCTAGTCGTCTGTCTTCCCATCTCAGGAAGAACTCCAGAGTCGTAGGCCTCTCTCCTGTCATACTATGTGATGCTTATTAAATGTTTGTGAGATGGTAAATCCACCAATAATGGCAGTTTAAATATGGCTTTAGGCTCTGAAGTTTTCCATGGATATGTCCAAATGAGGACGAGATAACAAAAGAGATACTCTGGTTACCTGGTGTTCTAAGGCCTGGGACCTGCACCCATCCTTCACACATCTCTAGGGACTTCGAAAGCCACTTACAGAATCACTGGGCCCCAAAGCTGAGTTTTGAAGACCTCTTTAGTTTGCCTTTTTTTTTTTTTTCTATTGTGTTGTTTTTTGAGATAGAGTCTTGCTATGTCACTGGGGTGGCTGGGTTGAAATAAAAATTTCCTCGTCTGAACATCCTTAGTGTTGGGATTCAAAAGTGTGCACAATCACATACAACTCTCACTTTGTGATTTCTAGTTTTCTGTCATCCATTTATATCTAGTTTTCTGTTGTTCTTCCTCTCCCCCTTCCCTTTTCTCCTCTCTCCCCCAAAATCTTTTCTGAGGCTCAAAGCCGGAGGGTACACAGCAGACACTTGAACTTGTATGACTCTCAGACTCGATTTCCCAGGCTCCCATAGCTGGAAAGCATGAGGGCACATACTGTCCTCGGTCTTAATTAAACAGTGTTGGCACAGTGGCAATGTTATGATTTCAGAGCTCGGGTATCTTTCCCCTACTGTGGATAAACAGAGACCTTTGTAGGCCTGTGACTTATTTCCTGATTCTTACATATGAAAACACATTTCCTAGAACCCAGGAGCACAAGCAAAGAAGAAACTCAACCATGAAGATGTAACTAATGTACAAGTGACCCTCAGTACTATTCATCTTCTGCCGTTGGGCAGGGAGAGCATGATGATTGGGGGCCGGTGCAAGTGAGGGTGTCACCCAACAGGCCAGGAAGACTGAGGGATCATAAATGGGCAAGGAAAGGAGAGACTTGGGGGACTGAAACTTCATGCTATGTCTGGAATTGTGTGTGCTACACCTGTGCATTCCTAGCTAAGTTGATAGCAATCACCAACCTCATCTGTTAAAAGACTTTCATTAAATGCATTGATCAGATATCAGAGACTATTGTGACTATGTTTTTTTCTCTGATGGGATAAAGCATTGAGATTGTGGGCTGGGATATTTTTGGATACTATTAGTTGATGAACGATTTTTAAATTGTGTTTCCTGGGGACTTTATATTTTGTAGAAATAACGTGGCAGTGTTTTATTGTCCTTAGTCAGTAGCTAGTGATATCATTTTAGATATGTTAGAAGAGAAATTGTTTGGTTAATGAAATGGTGTTTTAGATACATTAGAAGAGAATAGTCTGGGGAGAGAGGGAGAAGGAGAGTGGGAGGGATCGGGGGAGAAGGGGAGAGATGGAGAGAGAGAGGGAGAGAGAGGGCAAGAGAGGGATGGAGGAAGAGATGGGAGAGAGAGGGATGGGGATAGAGAGGGAGAGAGAGGGATGGAGAGGGAGAGAGAGGGATGGAGAGGGAGAGAGAGAGATGGAGAGAGACAGAGAAAAGATCCGGGAGAGAGAACAAAGTAGTAGAAAAAGGGATGTTTCTATTGTCATACACCTTGTCCCCACACACCATCTACTCCTACAGAGCAGCGTTCATGTAGTCACTTGGGTGACTGAATGAAGGCATTTATTACCCATGCCCAGTCTTAACTGGATATAGGCAGCCAAGAACTCAAAAAGTATGAACCTGACTTTGACCCTAGCAACAAGGTTAGGAAAAAATAGCAGCTACACACTGACCTTGTAAGGTATTAAACATCCCAGTGGAGACAGGATTTACGTTGGGACAATTTTGCAAATGGCAGGATTTTTTCAGAATCAAAATCCTTATCAGTCTGGAACAGGTAAATAATTTGTCTGAAGCATCCTCAGTTTAGGATGTGGTCCAGGGTGTCCGTCTTTCTCTCAGCACATGAACTTTTTGCTCCTTCTTTACAGAGAGTAGTGAAGGTTATGGTGACTGGTGAGTGGTGTGGATGAAGCAGGAGCTCCTGTCACTAGAGGCTAAGGCATATCACGTGTTAGCAAAGAAAGTGAATGATAGAAAGGAGAAGAAAAGACAAGGGGTAAAAGATGAAAACACAAGGTCAGTTAGCAAGACCAAAAGTAAATAAATCAATACAGTGGTCAACACAAACAAAATGAAAAGGATAAGCAAAGGCATGAAAGACCCGCTAAAAAAGAAGACAAGCTTGCTGTGAGGTCTGTGCATGTGCAAGGGGTGAGACAGTTTCCTTGGCACTGTGGGCCCTGGTAAGCCTCACAGTTGCCTCAGCGCAGAGGTTTGGGGTCATCACTCTCCAGGCAGATGTTTTGATTTACTTCTTTCTGACCTGCAGCGAAGACATTTTCACAGCTGAAAATGACTTCAGTTCTTCAGTCTTGATGCAGAGGGGAGGGGCTTGGTCCTGCCTCAACTGAACATACCAGGCTTTGGTGACTCCCCGTGGGAGGCCTTACCCTTTTGGAGGAGGGGATGGTGGGTGGGTGGGGGAGGCTGTCGGTGGGGGTATCGGGAGGTGGGGTGAGTGGGGGATCTGTAGTTGGTATGTAAAATGAATAAAAAAATTTCTTAAAGAAAATTCCTTCAGTTTTCTCCACTGCAGGATCCCTGCAGAAATGCCCACCATTTTCAGAGCAGGGTTCCACCTTGCTCCTCCCCTTGGCCTAGGAACACAATATCTTCCCTATAAATAGCTCCCATACCCTGAAGGTGATCTGATTCTTCAACCTCATGAACAACATTTGAAGGAGGGTTTTCCAATCATCGCACTATCTCCTCAGGTCCCATTTGCTCCTCGGTTTGTGTTAGTAGATTTCTGTTCTGAAATTACATTTATCACGGTCACTCTTGACAGCCACCCTGCACACAGCTGGAGTCCATGAATCTCTTTCATAGGTCCCCATTTCACATCGATGTAGGAAGGAATGCCTCCTGGCAAGTCTCTCTTTTATGGTCTCCATGACGTGCTCTTCCCTCCTCAGAGCTCTCGCCATCCTCTGGCTCCACAGGTTTCAGATTTTCCTGGATGTCTGCCTTGGCTTGCTTCCAAGCCCTGTACATCCATCATCATTTTCTGCCACTGAACTTGGCTCTGCATTTTCTTTTCCACTCATATTCTTGAAATAGGGTTGGGGTAAGCCAAAATGCCACCAGCACCTATATTTTTGGGTAAAACAAGAACATATAGAAGCCTTAAATTCTTCGAATGTATTTTCTATGTGACATTATCAACAAAAATTCTGAAAACATGTGGTAGTACATGCCTATCGACATCCTTCTACTCAGGAGGCTGAGACAGGAAGATCATGAGTTCCAGGAGTGTACACATGACAAGATCCTGTCTCAAAACACTGAACAGGTGTAGCTCAGTGGCAGAATGCTTGCCCAACACGTACAAAACCCTAAGTTCAAGCCTCTCACTGAAAACGACAGTAACACCAACACTGATCCGTGAAAATAAGCGTAAGTTGAACAATTTGTATAAACTCCCTGGTGCCGAAGCTGTTGAGGGAAAGAATAAATCTGTTTTTCAGATTGCCGTTTTTCTTCCTTTTGGCTCCCCATTTTTGCTGATGGCCTAGCCTCCATCATCTTGAAGGTCACCCCACGCTGTTGCTCTCACTGCGCATCTCCAGTCCTTTGTGGATCCTAGTTGAGGTCAGCGTGACTTCTTCCCCATCCACCCATCTTACCCCTAAGGGACTGGGAGCATGAGTGGCACCAAATGCGATGCAGTTGATGTAGTGTTTTACTGTTTTGTCTCGTTTATATTTTCCCTTCTTTCTTTCTTCTTGTGTGAAGTTTCTCATCTTCAATGTAACTGGTGGTTTCTTTCTTCCCAATGTCATCTGGTCTCTTGTCTTCGCACTATCCTTCTGTCAAATGTCCTTGATGTTGTCCTTGTAACTAGTGAAACATAGCACATGCTGCTGGCTCAGAACCTTTGTGGACGCTGTCCCCACTTCCTGGAACACCCCTGTTTCTCACTTCCCTGAAGAAGGCAGATTACCACTGAGCTCTTAGCTTAATTCTGTTTTCTTCAGGAGCCTTCTGAGACCTCTGCTAATAGGTGAACTGTGTCTGTTACTTGCTACCCAGTCCTACCTCCTCTTTGTAATTCTCAATACTCCACACCATGGCTTATCTAATATCTCATAACACCCATAGGAGCAGAGGCCATTTCTGCATTGATTTAAGACTATATTCCTGATGCCTAACATTCTTCAAACCACGATGAAAGGGTGTTGAATTAGTGAGCTATAAATAGGGGAACCCTACTCCCCACCCCAGTCAGATTCAGTTGTCATCTTTCTGCTAAGCACCCCCATCCATCAAAAATATACCGTATTCTTAGAACATACTTCTATGTTGATTGCTTGATGTTTGAATAACAGCAATGACAAGGTCATGATAGACAAGGATGGATGAGAATAAAAAGAGAGATAACTAAGCATGGTGCAGAATCTGAGTCAGTCCAGACCAGAAGGGCATTAGTGGAACTGATGGAATAAGGAAGCATGTGAGTTTCACTAATAGCCTTGTGTCAAGGTCAACTTCGTGGTTTTGATAATTGTTGTGAAGGTTGTGTGAGATATTGACATTAGGGCAAGCTGATGGGAATGCTTAGTGGTGCCATTGTGTACAATTTTTTTTTCTGAAATTCTTCTCAGTGTTGGACAGTATTTCAAAATAAAAGAACAAAAGGAAAAGTCGATTAGGAGGTTCTACGTAAAGAGAATGTGTCTGAAGGTTTAGATTCCTAGCCCCTAATAATGTCAGCTTAGTAGGTGTTCAATAAGATAATATAAATATAATATATAATATAAATATAAAAATAAAAATAAACACCAGATTATTTTGCCCTTGCTGGCTCCCCCTTGGACTCTTAGCAATATGTGTTGTCCCATTTCCCTTCCTGATGTGCCTGGCAACAGCCTTGCTCCTCCAGGGGAAACCTGCTCCCAGAGTGGGTGTGCTGTGGAGGCCAGCGCTTTACTGCAGGCAGTGGAGACAGGGTGCTGCACACATTCTGTGTGCTGGGGATCTGCTTTCTTCTGGATTGAGAGTAAAGTTTACAAAAAAAAAAGACATGCTAGAGAAAAGTCATCTAAAATGGAGATGTCTCTCATCTGCCTGCCTTGGTTGTGCATGGTATAGGTTTTGAGTTTGATTTTAAACTTTTTTATCAATGGGTAACTCCCAAGATATTCTAGTTATATTTCCAATCGAGCATCTTTGTCAATTTTTTTTTATATACATGAGTACAGCCTCATCCTTACACACGGAACGCTGACCACATTCTCATTAACATCTTACCTCAATCTTTGTGTGTAGAAAATGTCCCTCTAAAATATTTTAAATATAAAGGATATCATTGTCCTAGTACACAGTGATAGAAATCTAAAACACCATGTAAGGAAACATGTAAAAAATAAAAAATTAAATTGGAAAAACTTTTGTAAATGTCCAAGACCATTTTTTTAATTTAATTTTTTTATTCATTTTACATACCAACCACAGATTCCTCCTCTCATCCCTCCTCCCTCTCTCCTCTGCCCCCCCAACCCATCCCTCCTCCTCTCCTCCAACAGGGTGAGTTCTCCCATGGGGGGACAGCTAAGCCTGGTACATTCAGTTGAGGCGGGACTTAGCCCCTCCCCGCTGGATCAAGGGTGAGCAATGAGTCTGACCATAGGTAATGGGCTCCAGAAAGCCAGCTGATGCACCAGGGATAGACCCTGATCACACTCCCAGGGGCCCCTCAAACAGACCCAGCTACACAACTGTCTCCTGTATGCAGAGGGTCTAGTCCAGTCCATACAGGTTCCACAGCTATTGGTCTAAATTTTGTGAGTTCCTATGAGCTGGGTTCAGTTGTCTCTGTAGATTTCTTGGGAAGGGGAAATAGATGAGATCTTCATGTGTGAACTGGGGATGGGGGAGCAATAGAGGGGAGGGGTTGGGGGGTGAGAACATGAGGGAATGGAATGGTTGAGCTAGGGGAGGGATGGAGTGGGAGAGCATTGAAAGAGATATCTTGATAGAGGGAGACATTATGGGGTAGAGGAGAAACCTGGTGCTAGGGAAATTCCCAGGAATCCACAAGGATGACCCCAGCTAGGACTCCTAGCAATAGTGGTGAGGGTGCCTGAACTGGCCTTCCCTGGTTATCAGATTGGTGACTACCTTAACTGTCATCACAGAGCCTTCATCCAGTAACTGATGGAAGCAGATGCAGAGATCCACAACCCAGTACTAGGTCGAGCTCTGGGAGTCCAGTCGAAGAGAGGGAAGAGGGGTTCTATGAACAGGGGTCAAGATCATGATGGGGAAGACCATTTTCAGCTTGATCTATCATTTTACAGTAACTGTATAACGATGTATGTAACAGTTGGACATTGAAGGTAGGCTTTCTGAAGTTGAACCTTTCAGAGAAGTTGAGGGTCTGTGAAGCTATTTTTCTGTTGCTCATGAAGTCATTGCTAGCCCTCCCTATTGAAAACAGGTAGTTTCCATTCCCTCTCAGTTACAGCTGAACTATCATTTGGTCTAGTGTGGTTCTCACCTTCCCAATGCTGTGATCCTATCAGTTCCTCAGGCTGTGCTGACCCCCAACCATACAGTTATTCCATCGGTACTTCATAACTATAATTTTGCTACTGTTATGAATAGTCATGTAAATATCTGATATGCAGGATATCTAATATTCAACCCCCAAGGGGGGTTGCAACCCACAGGTTGAGAACCGTGGATCTAGTGGAACAGCAGAGGAAAGGGAGTCTTAGCAAATAAAAGTCCCTCTTGCCGGCTTTGCCCCAGTTCTCTGGCTACTTCCCTGGAGCCTTTTGTTGTACACAGCTTTCTTGCTGTGCATTCTGAAGCATCTGCTCCCGTTGTGTCTAGATACTCACACCTCTGGAACACAAACACGCACACATGGAAAATGCAGACCTTGTAATAGAGATCTCAGAGCCTGGTTTTTACAGGGTAAGAAGAGGAAGGGAACATCTTGTTAGGCTTTGGCTGTTTAGCATAAAATCCAGATGACTAGATGGAATAATTTCAACTGCACTTAAGGAAGAAAAAAAAAACCCAAAACCCAAGATTTCCCAGTTGTTATATTGGAAATGTCTACTGAGTACGTGGAAAGACTGGCTGCATCTAAGCGCTCTCTCTCTCTCTCTCACTCTGTAGCTCTTGTTAGCCTAGAACTTAATATGTAGAGCAGGCTAGTCTTGAACTCTTAGGGTTCTGTCTTTGTCTCCTGAGTCCTAGGATTAAAGGCATGTACCATGCCCAGGCTTGGACTCCTTTCTTGAGCACACCTCAGAACTGGTCTATATTCTAAGCTGTCTTTTGCTTTAGTTTTTAAATAATGGACAAAAAGCAAGTGAATGTTTTTCAAACTCTCTACATTTGAAGGGAGACGAAAACACACAAAGAAAATTACATATGTCAAAATTCCTAATAACTAGTCTTTAAACATAATCCTAGACTATAAATCCTCAGAACTCTATATAGGTTCATTTTATTATTTTAATTCATATTTGACCCAGCCATCACCCAGCTGACAAACCAAGGACTTTCTATTGGTGATCCTTGCTCCTTATCATGACCTATCAATACTTCATCACTTCCATCTTGACATGAAATTTGATGAAACAGCAAGAAAAATGAGATGGAAATTATCAAGTAAGCAGTGTTTCTTACTTCAACACAGTGTCACTCTCTAAATTTAAATGTTGGTCATGAAAGTGAGACATCTGTACCCAGTAGCCTTGTGAAATATCCATTCGGTAATTAATGTGCAAAAGCCTGGGTTATTACAGGTTGCAGATGTTTCTACTAAGATTATGTTACAGTGCCCTCTAGCCTATATAGCAGAAAGAAAAATTTCCCCTCCCTGCTGCTCATTTTTAGTTATATATTATTTGTTATGTGACCCATAAAAGGGTGTTAATATCACTGAGTATTTCTTCTGGTTTTTTTGTTTGTTTGTTTTGTTTTTCAAGGCAGGTTTTCTCTGTGTAGCTTTGTGCCTTTCCTGGATCTTGCTCTGTAGACCAGGATGGCCTCGAACTCACAAAGATCCGCCTGGCTCTGCCTCCCAAGTGCTGGGATTAAAGGCGTGCGCCGCCGCCGCTGCCGCCGCCACCGCCGCCGCCACCACCACCCAGCTCCGAGCCCTTTTCACATGGTAGACATGTTGCTTTCTTAGGCAGTCAGTGTGGTTTGGCAGAAGAAAAAGCATCCACTCTCCCTATGTGTCAACAGATGTAGAAACACTGCCCTGCTGGATCTGAGGCCTTTTGGTTGAAGCCCTGGGCTTGACTGAGCAATGGCAGACAGGAGCTCAGTTTTCTATCTTTTTCCCCATAGCCCATTTAAAAGCTGAAGTTCATAAACCAGTCCTGGATTGTGATAAGAAGAGACTCTTAATGATAGGTAACTGTCATCAGTCCTTGACTCCTTATTGTCTGTTATTCCCATCATCATCACCACCACCATCATCATCATCATCACCATTATCATCATTATCATCACCACCATCATCATCATCATCACCATCATCATCATCATCATCATCACCATCATCATCATCACCATCATCATCATCATCATCATCATCATCACCATCATCATCATCACCATCATCATCATCATCACTACCACCATCACCATCATCATCATCACCATCATCACCACCATCACCATCATTATCATCACCATCATCACCACCACCATCACCATCATCATCATCACCATCACCATCATTATCATCACCATCACCATCACCATCACCATCATCATCATCATCATCATCATCTCATATCTCTCTTTCTCCCCCACCCCTCGTGTGTGTGTGTGTGTGTGTGTGTGTGTGTGTGTGTGTGTGTGTGTATTTGAGTGCAGGAGTGCATGTGCCACAGAGTGAGTGTGGAAGCCAGAGGAAAACTTCTGGGAGTCAGTTCTTTCCTTCTTCCTTTAAGTGGGTTCTAGGGTCGGATTTGCACTGCAGTTACCTTTATCCTCTGCTCTAATTTGCCAGCCTTAACTTCATAGCATTTTGAGACAAAAAGAAAAAAAATCTGTCGATATAAACCTTTTGCCCGTGTTAAATTAAACAAAGATATTTTAAAAAGAAAATCAATAATTCCTGGATTCCGCCTTTTGTTACTTGGTATCAGTGATTTCCTTCATCTCTTTTATAGAGAAATCTTTAACAACCAAAAATGTAGCACCAGGAATTTCAATAAATACGACCTATGTTGTATTTCATCAGAGTTAAAAAAAATAGTTTACTTGTTTATTTGGTGGGGGTGGGTGGGCATACATGCCAAAGCACGCCTGTGTGGAGGTCAGATGACAACTTTCGGGAGTTGGTTCTCTTCTTCATCATCTGGGTGCAGGGGATGGAATTTAGGTCACCAGGCTTGGCAGCAAGTCCTTTTATCCACTGGTCTGTCTAGTCATCCCCAGAATGTTTATATGTTTAGTGTGTGTGTGTGTGTGTGTGTGTGTGTGTGTGTGTGTGTGTGTGTGTGTGTGTTTAACAAAGGTTCTTGATTTTAAGATCGTCACATTGTAGAAGCAGGTAAATACTAAAGCATAATGTACCCTGTTATGTCACTAAATAACCTCAGACTTGGTCACCAAGACAGTTCCTCTTGAATACTGAAAGCATTTACTGTGAAAAAAGGTCCCCGGGATGCTGAAGCGCATCGCCTAACTCAAAAGAATGCACTGTAACACATTTACGCTCTGCCATAAAGTACTACAATGAATAATTAAAACAGATCTGGGGCGTCAAAATAAATGATAGCTCTGGATTGTGGCGCTGCACTCTGAATTCTTTCACGGTTTCTTGCTTGTTGATTTGTATAGCATAGTAATCAGCAAAGAATTCCCCCAGCCATTAAATGCAAATTAAAGGTTAGTGTTTAAAAGAATATCTTGTGCTTACTTTAGAACTTTCACAATTATTTAATTGTATATCCTCCTCTTATTTCCACTCTAAGAAAGAATTTTTTTTTGTAAGTGTTTGAAGACACACAGTTAAGAACTTCATAGCCTGACAAATAAAATTTAGCTGTTGTGCCTGGTCCCAGGTGCTTGAGGAGCTGCGGGTTACCATGCACACATGGCCAGGTCCAAGAACCATACCACACACACACAACCAATCCTGAAAATGCCACTGACATGACATCAAGAAACCTTGGTCCCAAAGATAACCAGTGTCCTAAGCGGGTTGACCCCGAGTTCCCGAGGAACATGGTTTGGCCAAGAATTACAGGAAGGTCTAAAGAAGCCACAGACAAATCCGAAGGTGATGAGCGATTGCGCAGAGGCCATCAAGACCCTGTGCAACCCATGGTGGTTAAGCCCAAGATGCCAAAGGGGCCAAGCTGCACACTTAGCCCTGGCTTTCATCGTTCACCCCAAGCTTGGGAAGCAGATTCAAGTATACATGGCCAATGGTCACAAGCTCTGCCAACCAAAGCCAGATTCAAACCAAGCCTGAGGCCACAGCTCCAGCTCCGGCTCTCTGTGGTGCCCAGGCCCTGTGAAGGCCCCATAAAGGCTTCTCTCTGCCAAGGGGACAAGTGATGGACTGGTATAACACACCTACACACCATTTGCAGGTGGTCAGTGCCCCGTGCTCTTTTTACAAATGAACGAGTTAAAATCCGTTAAAAAGAAAAATTAAAATTTTCTGCTAATTTTTCCACATAAATGTGAACCGTCCTCGATCCTGAGCCATTGAAGGAATAAGTATTTCGAAGAGAACCTGTGTGCTTATTGCTAAATTCAACAGTATTAGCAAGAATGTACATTTTAGGGGATTCCTATTCTATTTTGAGTAGAACACACACATAATTATTTCTATGTATGTATCTAAATTAGTTTGCCAGAAGACTGTCCACATCAGTGCAGAAGATTCAAGTTTCCACTGTTTCTCCCTCGATCTCTCTTGCAGTGTTCCTAAAGGGTCTTAATTTGGTCCTTCTAACTGTGTGTGTGTGTGTGTGTGTGTGTGTGTGTGTGTGTTATTCATGCATATGCACATGTGTGTGACTGGGTGTGCATGAATGTGTGTGTTTGCAAATGTGTGTTCATGCATGTATGTGTTTGAGGGGTCTTGTCCAGGTAAATTGACATTGGATGTCTTATTTGTCTACTCTTTATCTTTCTTTTTTCAGGACAGGGTCTCTTATAGACCTGGAGTTTATCAGTTTGACTAGGCTAACTTGCTGACTGAGTGCCAGTGATCCACGGGTTTCTATTACCTACGCCCTCCCCAGTGGCCTGGCGTTTTACATGGCTCGGGGGATTTTGACCAATCTATGTAAAACATCAGAACTTAACTTTAAAAGCATAAATTCTTGAGATAGAAGTAGTAGGAGAGAGGGAGAGATGCTGCCATTTGTACCTACAAAGTGCCAGGAACTCCATGTGTTACGTCACTGAATCATGGCAACATTACTCTTAGGAAGCACTTTCCAGGATTTGTAGGTATAAAGTGTTAGTTCCTTTCCCCTTGGCACCCTTGCTCGGTGAATTTTAGATCCTAGATTCCCTATTACAATTTTTTTTGCTTCAAAATTAATCCTTTTGGGGTACACACACACACAGGATCATCTGTTTGTTGCTGTTGATTACATTACAGCTCTGGAAAGATAATGGTCCCTAAAAATATAGTATGTTTGAACTTTGACAGACCATCAGTTCATGTTGTCAGTGATGGATCAGAGGGGGAAGAAGACCAGGTCTTTCTTCATCCTACTGCTCTATCTCTTGCCTGATACCAGGTTTTCTTTAGACCAGAAACAAAACTTGGGCTTGTGACTTGAGCATTGTGGTGGTTTGAAAGAAAATGGCCCCCAAAGGGAATGACACCATTAGGAGGTATGGCCTTGATGAAGGATGTGTGTCACTGTGGAGGCGGGCTTTGAGGTCTCAATGCTCAAACCATGGCCAGTTGAGAGACCACTTCCTGTTGCCTGCAAGTCAAGACGTAGGACTCTCAGCTCCTTTTCCAGCATCATGTTTCCTTGCACACCACCATGTCACACCTTGATGATGATGAAACGAACCTCTGAAACTTAAGCCACCCCAATTAAATATTTTACTGTATAAGAGCTGCCATGGTCATGGTGTCTCTTCACAGCAATAGAAACCCTAAGACAAGTACCATTTGCAGGACAGTTCCCAGGTAGAGTCTAAATCTATTTTATGATATTATAGCAAAAATACCCACAGATCAGGAATTTATAAAGAAGATGTATTTAACTTCCATCTCTGGAAACAGAACAGTGGCATCTGCTTGGCTTCTGGAGAGGACTGCTATGCTGCCCCATCCACACTGGACAGTTGAAGGGCAAGCGGGTGTAAGCAAAGAAATGGCATGGCAAGGGGAAAAGGGGAGCCCGTGAAGCCACATTCTGTTAGTAATTGCCATCTTCTGTGGTAGCCAGCCCAATTTCATAGTGTGTTACTCAGCTTCCTGTCACTGTGATAGCATACCTGCCATACACATCTTCAAAGGAGAAGGGGTATTTGGGAGGAGGGTTTCAGAAGCCACAGTCTATGGTTGGTCAACTCTGTTGTTTAGGAGCCAATAGGGAGGCAGAACCACAGTCCATAGTTGGTTGACTCTGTTGTTTGGGAGCCAATAGGGAGGCAGAACCACAGTCCATGTTTGGTTGACTCTGTTGTTTAGGAGCCAATAGGGAGGCAGAACCTCATGGCTGTTAAGATAGATGAGCAAAGCTGCTCATGTTATCATGGAAAAGAAGAGACTGTACATGTCTGGATTCCCAGTAACTCCTTCATGCCCCTAATGACCCAGTTACCTCCCACTATGATCCACTCTCTAAAACTGTCACCATATCTCAGTAGTGCCACAGTCTGGTAAACAAACCTTCTCTATATCACAGCTTTTGGGGGACATTTATGTTCTAAACTGTAATGCAGGGCAACTATGCAAACCCATGAGCATGGACTTGGTATGATGTACTCAAAGTCTCACTACTTCTCATTGGCTTGACTTCAGTGCTCAAGCCTGAGTGTGGATTCCATGGTACACACCACATCCAACCATGCCAGTGTCTCAGTTCCTGACTGTGAGGGTCAACTCAGGTTCATGAAGATTAGATCCCATGTCTGGCCTTGAGTTCACGTGCTTTTGATCTTAGCCTTAAAAGACATCTCTAAAGAGGCTTGGGGAACATTGCAGAAGAGGGGGTGGAAAGACTGTAAAAGCCTGAGGATCAGGGAGTTTGCTGTGAGACTGTGTCCTACTCATGTCCGAAGCCACACCCGTATAACCTCACCAACACTGTCTACATAAACATGAGCTGAACAAGGACTACAACAACAGATGCACTGGCATGGACAGGGGGGAGCCCATCAGGCCTCAACCCCATACAAAGAACTACAGGCAATTAAAGAGTCTTGAGAGCAGGAGACATAATCTCCCACAGGGAAGAGCACACAAATTGGGAAACTAATACCAAAGGACAGCACTGAAAACATACAAGTAACGTTATACAGACTGAGTAGGTTGTTATTCATGTACTTAGGAATATATATATATATATATATATATATATATATATATATTATACATACATATATATATGACACATATATATGTTTGACAATAATAAATGCAAAACAAGTCCATGAATTTCAAAGAGAACAAGGAAAGGTATATGGGAGAGTTTTAAGGGAGGAGAAAATGACATGATTATAATAAAATCTCCCCCTCACCTATCTATTTGCCTACCTACCTACCTACCTACCTATCTATCTATCTATCTATCTATCTATCTATCTATCTATCTATCTATCATCTATCTATCTATCTATCTATCTATCTATCTATCTATCTATCTATCTATCTATCTATCTATCTAAGCCATATCTTAAATGCCTGCTAGTGTAGCTTGGCAAAAAGAAACCCATTTAGATTATGTCTCCTGTCGTCCCAGGGACCCAGCAAGCTTGCGTGACACAACTACTCACAGTATTTAGGGCTTCACTTCTGACCACATGTGTCACACACGTAGTTGTGTGAAGCTGTTCCTTCTGCCAGTGACTGACGAGTCTGGGGGCCAGACTCCGCTTTCCCTTTTCCTTTGTTTCAGAAGAGAACTGCCCCACCCCCTAACCGTTAGAAATTGCAGACATTTGCTAGTCGCATTCTCTTTTGTGGGACTGACCAGCCCTCTGATGGATGGCTTTTGTTTTCGAGAAGATGTAACTGCCTTTCAGCCTGAATGGCTTCCTCTGATACGAGAAAGTTATTTCACTCCTATCATCAAGATTTCCCTTCATCTTCAACTTAGAAATAATCTAGAAGATTTGTGCAGCTGATTTAAATATCCTGGCCCATTTTCGTCCTTGTCCATACTGGGAGAAGTGAGGGATTAGGGATTAGTGAGGTGTTCCATTCTTGCTTTCAAGCATTTTCCAGCTAAGCTGAAGAACATTCTCTTTTAGATTTAGCATGGAGACTGCTACTTACCTACCCAATATTCATTCTCCTCTACTCACAGAAACTTGAGTTTTGGCCAACTGGCTGCATGCCTGGATAAACACTTGTATTTCCTGGCTTCCCTGGGGTAGCCAATGAGATTAAGCTGAAGTCCTTGGGTGGGTGTCAAGCAGGCTGTGTACAGCGAGCTGACTCAGCAGTGAGGCAGGCTTTCTGACCCTTCCCCCTCTCCCCTTAATTTTGCTGGAAATAAAGTATTCAGTGTTTCACAGCCACACGGCTACACCCTGGGCCTTAAGGATGGAAGCCATGTAGAGAGATCATGTCTGAGAGGCCTGATGGCTTGGAGTCTGCTATTGCAGGGTGTAA
The DNA here is from genome assembly GCF_007827085.1 of Peromyscus californicus insignis. NCBI lineage: Eukaryota > Metazoa > Chordata > Mammalia > Rodentia > Cricetidae > Peromyscus > Peromyscus californicus. Next base: position 36,466,388 of record NW_026294535.1, read on the forward strand.
TTTTGTCTTCCTTTCAGTGAGGACGACGTGTTAATCCTAAACATGGGTGGAGAAAGGCCACCGACCCAAATCATCATGGCCAAATTAATTAAAGTAAATGATTAAATTAAAGCAAGCTTTTTAATTCATGTTCACAGGCTGCCACCCCCTAAGATGGGGTTCAAGAGGTCATCATTGGATGTGAAGAAGCCAAGGCTTTTATAGTTTAGGGATAGGGGGTTTCCAAATGGGGGATTTGGCAGGCCAAATAGGTGGGGTTACTGGAGCAGAGCATAAGAATGACAAGTTAGTCTCTCCTGAAACCAAGACATGATTGCAAAGCAGTCATAGTAACAGGTAGTCATAACAAAGTAGTCATAGATGGTCATATAGCCCTTTGAAACAAAAGTAGGGTTGCAAGATGGTTATAAGCAACTTTTTGAAACAAAGACATTACTGCCATTCTTGGAACAGGCAGTATAGAACCATTTGTAGTTAAGGTTACAGGTGAGGCATAACCCAATCCTTGAGAAACAGAAGTTTAATCATAAGCAGGAGTGAGCCTAGTTTGTCTTTACTATAAGAAGGCTTTCAAGCCTAAGATGGAGGCAGGCTGGTTCTTTGTTGAGTAGCATAAATAACACAGAGCTTTCCCACAGTTCTAGAGGTTGGGAAGTCAAAGATCAAGAGAGAAGCATATTTGGTATCTGCTTCATAATGATGGTTTTCTTCTTGTCTCCTCACATAACAGAAAAAGCCAGTGAGCTTTTAGGGACTCTTTTAGAATCCCATACATAAGGGCCACACCCCATGACCCAGTCCCCTCCCAATAGACCCCACATCTTAGTAACATTTTGAAAGTTGGGAGGTCGTGAACATTTAGTTCATCATAATGCCTACATCCACACCTTCTTTGTCTTTTCCACTTTACCTTGTGAGACTGTCACGTGCATGCTACATGACATTGTTCTGTCTCCCCCCTACTGCTATGAGGAAACTTTGCATAAACTTTCCTGCCCAGCAACCAAGCCCCCTAGAGCACAGCCTGTCACCCCTCCAGGCATCTGTACAGCGGATATGCTTATGGAGAGTAATTTCAAGGGGAGGTAGAATTGTTGCTATTAAACACAGTACATTGGGCACAAGCTGGCTAGCAAAGAGTATCATAAAAAGAGAAATCTGTAACGATAATGGGTTGTAAGTTGATAATGAATGTTCTAACAAGATAAAGCTATTTATCAGAGTTTTAAAACCACTGCCTTTATCGTGTGTGTGTGTGTGTGTGTGTGTGTATGTGTGTGTTTTACACACATACACACACACACACACACACACACACATATATGAACCTGGGGAGGATTATTTCAGCTTTACTTGACATAGTTTTTTTTTTTTTTTTTTTTTTTTAAATACAGTAAGAGGGTTGTCTGTGACATTCTGAGAGTAACATCTAGAGTTTGGAAGCAGTCCAGAGAAGAGCAAATGCAGTTTTCAATAGTTTAGAAAACCAGGCCTTCAACAAAGGTTAAAGCTGTTAGACGGATTTAGCCTGGAGTGGGAGTGATTTAGTAACTGTTAAAGAGCTATATCAAGGAGACACTGATAAGCATTCTTTACCCACAGAGTGGACATAAAGGAATTGTTTAAGTTGGAAGCCAGAGGGACTTACACGCCACGTTGCAAAGCATCTCTTGAAAACGAATCGTGTTAAAGGAGAAATGTCCCCAGCCTTGCCCAGTTCCGGGGGAGTGTTGGAAAGCTCACGCTCTTAGTGGACTGCACATAACAGGCTCTGAACTCACAGGGAAATGGTACTAACTCTCTGTTGTTGCCCCTGACGTGAACAAAAGGTCTCCAAACATTCCCCTGCTCACGAAGACTACTGGAGGCTTGAGAGTGTTTGGATAAGGAGTGAAGTGATCCAGCTGATAAATACTACTTTTCACCTCAGCTGCTGAGCTGGTATTTGTTTGAGGTCTTATACAGTACACAGCCTAGGTAGTGTATTCCTCCCAAGTTGGCTTTTACAGTAAAATGGAGCCTAGTATTTTGTGGCAGGTAATTATTATTCCTTTGTTTTACAGAGCTAAACAGGGTGTGTATGCTTATCCTTACAAAGTAAAACATAAAAGGTATTTTGAAATTAGGATCGAGAAAAATTAAATATTTTCATTTACAAAAGAAAAAAAAAAAAAAAAGGAACCACCAGTCCAAGCGCTGTATGCCTGGAGCATAGATTTTTTTTCCTGGTCAGCCATGACTAGTCACATTATCAGGCTTCTTGTGCTACTATCAACCATTGCTGAAAACCTTTAGGTGGTACAAACCCTCGTCTGATTGGCTTCGTCTGCTGTCCATCTCCAGCCTCACCCCTGCATCCATGTGTTAAAATACAGATTATGAAATACCTGTGTACCAGCCCTGTCTATAACCTCTGCGTCTTTATTTCTGGTGTACTTTGCTTACCTGCATGGTGGACAAGCATGAGCAGTTGTTAAATTAGTGTCTGTTTCCTGTACTGCCAGAAGCCAATAAGGAAGGGGCAGAAACCTTAAGAACTGTTTTGCCTTGACCCTCACCTCTGTGGCAGACTCCAAGAGTCTTAAACTGGGTTGTTCCCTAAGCTGGCTCTTGGCCGTCATGACAGGGCTTCTGAATTTGTTCCGAGCTCTCTTGGAGCTGTGCAAATGAAAGAACGTGGACACATAACAACACTTCTTGGGTGCCAGGGCCAATCCCAGTGCCTCCAGAGTAGCGATCCATGTCATCTTCCCACTCAGCCTGGAAGCTGGTCACTCTATAGTCACGCTTTTCAGATAAACAGGGTCCTGGAGATACAGGTCACACGGCCGGGACCACACAGTAGGCAGGTGGCTGAGCTCACTTTTGGACCAGGTAAGTCAGCAGCGGAGTCCGCTACTGATACAATGCACAGCAATGCCTCCCGTCGCATGGACGCAGGACTGCAGGAAGAGCATCTCAAATATGCCGTGACAGATTCTAATTACTTGTTCTTTTGTTGTGGGAATGATTTTGAAATCCGGGAACCAGAAAACTGTCACACTATTTTCTTAATCCTTACTGGGCGACACTTAGCTTCAAATAGAGAATTTATTACGGTGGTTACCTTGGAACTCTCTTGAGTTGCAAAACAGCTTCTTGGCTTGTTCTTCTGTCAGCCAGAGCTGTTTTTTTTTCTTTCTTTCTTTCTTTTTCTTTCCCAGCCATGTTGTAGCCTCCTCTTCATGTCACTGTTAGTATTAACTTGCACCTCTTTCTCCCTTTGAGAAGGGGTTTCCATTCACATGGGACACGACCCAGCAATGACAACTTGGAGAAAGCACTGACATATGCCCTCTGGTCTACATCTCTGTACTGGGGAATACAGGGCCACCAAAGATGCTGCTTATTCCTTCTCAGTTTTCTCAGAGACAGTTCCCACACGGACTTGAGTTCTTACTGAAGTGGCGATGACCTCTCTTGCCATTGTCTTCTTGTGGCCCCATATTGTCCCTTACCTGTCCCCATCCCAACTTCCCAGCAGGTCGCCTGTCAAGGAGTTTTTAAATATAATTAGTTAATGATACAAGGTGATTTTAAATGATTAAACCGATTTATTGCATGTGTGACATAATGGGAGGCAGTTAGCAAACACTACAACATGACCTTCAGCTGAGCGATGATTTCTGTTCCTATGTTTCCCCCAGCCATTTATCCACGAGGGTGTGGTCTCAGGCCACCCATTGCGGGATGCTCCAGTTCTTGTTATACATTAAATTCAGGCATTCTTATCTTCTATCCAGACTTGTCTAGACGACAATTCACCATATTTACCCTCATGTTTGACTTTGTCAAAGGATTTAGTGAAATCTTATTGAATCAAATGGTCCTTTATGCTTTAATATAGTAGTAGAATTGTCAGTGGCACTGGGAGCTCAACCCTCTCTCAGTCCGTGTCTCCTCTCTTCTTAGCCTTTGTTCAAATTCTGAAATTAGGGGGGAAAAAAAAGGAAACAGGAAACATATTCATTCTCAACGATGAAACATTTGACTCATCCATTTAGAAGTGGCCATACTCAGTTTGCGTTTTAAGTACATTTATTTGTTAGACTGAACTAGCAATATGGGTATGTTAATATTATAATTAAGATACAGAGAAGAAGCTCAGAGGACTGCAAGGTGGGTGTGACTTGTCTGCTTCCTGGTGGATGAACACTGATGGAAAGAAAGCAGTCAGTCTCATACTTATGTTAACTGCAGATTTGAGGCTTTCCCTTACCTTTGGGGACAAATCTTGAATGAGGCAATGATTGGTAATCAGACCTCATTTTTACCTACTACTCCAGCTCACAATGAGCTTGAGACATCCAGGGCTTAGGTCGAGACAAGGAGGGGGAAAGATGAGGCCACATCAGGCTATAATGGCTGACTACAGCAAGGATGTACAAGCACAGTCCCGCCATCAGACTGCGTGAACCATTTTCAGTGACGTTCACCGTACACTTACCATTTGATCCTGCAGCCACACTCCTGGGTACTTTACGTAGAGACATGAGCTTCATGTCTGCACAAAACCGTATACATTATCGCTTATAGCAGCTGCATCTGTAACAACCAAACACTGGAAACAATGCACATGTCCCCCAATGCTCAGTGGGCGAATGGGAAGATGATATTTGGTGTATTGGAACAGTTGAATTCTAGAAAATTAATGGTACTGGGAATCTTCTGGAAAAACACAGAAGGGAAAGTCTGGGACATCAGAGCCTCATCAGAGGAACCTGTTCCTTTACAGCAGAATGCACAATTCACACAATGAGAGCTAAAGCCCATGACTAAGGTTTCAGTCTTAGAAGGGTCCTAGCTACTTAATCAGGATATGTACGAAGGTAATAAAAATTTATTTCAACATAGTGACTGGGAAGAAATGCTATTCTAATGCCTTGAGGATGCCTGCGGCCTGGCTCTTATAGACTCTAATCGAATAGACAACTAAGTTCCCAGGTCTGTGCCTGAGAGGCAGCCTGAGTCTTCTGAGCTAACTCTTGTTGTTAGGATTATCTCAGAACCGTATCAGGCTTCGGGCCAGGAGGCACTGGAAAGGCAAAGATGGGAGGGGGGCTCAGGATCAGTGATCACATGTCACCCTCCCGTATGTCCTGTGAGCTATGGAAGAGTGACGTTTCCTCCCAGTGTGGAGACAGCTAGGAAGAGTCCTGTGCCCATCCTTGCAATGTGAAAATAAAAAGCAGCTCCCATTACAAACCCGTGGACTTTCTTGAACTCATGGATAGATTGGTTTATACATTATTACTTACTCCAGCTGTATTTGGGATATCCCAACACTGGGAACCATCCAGATCTCCCTCAGTGCTCAGTGGGTGAATGGGAGGACAGTCTTTGATGTGTTAACACAGGTGGATGATGTTGCTGAAGAATAAAAGGGATTATTGAATACATGTAACACTTGGATGGATCTCAGGGGGCATTATGCTAACTGAAAATGGCCAGTCTCAAATGTGTTTCTGCTGCCTGTGTACAATTATGTGCTGTGTTCCAAAAGGAAACCATAAAATGGACAATGGGCATCAGGGGTTGCTGCTTGGGGGTTGCTGGGACTATGAAAGAAGACACAGGGAGTTTTGTTATTTGTCAAACAGTTGTATCCTGACTGAGACGTTGGCTGCCCCTATCTGCTTGCATGATATATATATATGTATATATATATATACATATATATACATATATATGTATATATATATACACACACACACATTAAAATGATCTCCTAAGTGGGTGCTGAATAAAAACGTCCTAATTCCAATAACAATCTTATATTACAGTTGATAGCACTGCCCCAGGTCAGCTTCCTTGTTTGTTCATGAGATAGAGTTACAAAAAAAATGCTTCATTATTGGGAGTTGTGTGCGGGAGACATAGAATTCCCCTGCATTGTTTGTATAACTTTCTTATGAGTTTAAAGTTTATCTTCCATGATACATTCTTTTTTTTTTTTTTTTTGGTTTTTCGAGACAGGGTTTCTCTGTGTAGCTTTGCGCCTTTCCTGGAACTCGCTTTGGAGACCAGGCTGGCCTCGAACTCACAGAGATCCGCCTGGCTCTGCCTCCCGAGTGCTGGGATTAAAGGCGTGCGCCACCACCGCCCGGCTTCCATGATACATTCTTTAAGGGAAAAAAAAAATCTCTTTAGCAGGTATATGGTGTTCACAGTAAAGGTGCCAGAGAGGAATCAGTTAGACCAGTGGTTCTCTACCTTCCTCATGCTGCGACCCTAGCTGTAATTTTGCTCTTGTTATAAATAATAATGTGAATATCTGTGTTTTCTGATGGTCTTAGGAGACCCCTGTGAAAGGGGTCATTCAGCATCACCCAAAGGGGTTGTGACCCACAGATTGAGAAACACTTCGTTAGGCGCTTGCTGCTGAAGGATCTTCTGGGCTGTCCGTGTAGGCAGTTGCAGAATGGCTGGAGGACTCTAGTGACTGCGACCACCGTGTCACCCTCTCTGGGTCCAGCCTTGTACCTGCTGTTGACCTTGACGTCACTTTCAACCGCCGTGTCTCCCTCACACCAAATCAGCCCCATTCACTGGTGAGGCCAGCACGAACGTTCCCGGTGGCTTCAGGGTCTGTGACTCTGCTCTCTGTGAGGAAGGAGATGGCCACTCACCCGCTCTAGTGTGGACTAGAATTTCTCATGGCTTCCTAGTGAAGGCATTCTGTGTCTTCTCTTTCCACTCACGGCTTCTCCTCGGGGAAACATGATCGACTGACTCCCCTCAGGAAGCGTCTACATCCTTCGCCATGGTCACGAAGGGAGAGTTATCACACAGGAAGTTTGCAAGAGCACTCCTCATCGATCGGCTTGATTCGTCCCATTTTCGTGTGTGTGAGAAGTGGGGAAACCTCAGCGTCAAAGCATTTTCCCCTCAGGGGGTTCCGTCTATGGTGTTCATGCTCCCCTTCTTCCAGGAATCTGCCTAATCAATGTTGTGCCACAGAGAGCGAGGCAGGGCCTCACTCTTCCAGCTTCCATCCCCAGTGACGTGGAAGCATCTCTGCACTCCACACTGAGCTTTGGCAGGTATCTCTTCAGTCCCTTTCCTGACATCAGCACTCCCGTCCATCCGCTGCATCCTTCTGGTTCCAAGCAGATCCCTTCTGGGGACTTTTGGCTGCAGACAGGCTCTCTACTGCCCCTTCCTCCTGGAAGCATTTGTTGATGACTCCGTGGCTATTCAGATGTGAACACTTTTCCAGCTCTGCTGGGTCCCTGATACAAAAATGTACATTAAGCTCTTGAGCGGTTCTGGACCACTGAGTCACAACTGCAGCCTATTTCTTAGCAAGGTTATGCAAAGCCTTGTATGAATTCTGAATCACCATTGGCGTTATCTCAGGAAAAGGGGAGGGACTGTCGCCTGTCGCTTTCCAAAGGTAGACTAAGACCTTCATGAAAAAAAGAAGAAAGGCTTTCACTTGGAGAGTTTATTTTTCATTTTTCATTTCAACAAAACAAATCCTTTATCAGCACGTGGATGAATTCTAAGCACTTTAGAGCAATCAGAAAAATTGCTATTAGCAAACCAATTATAGAATTTTAGAGCAACAATAGAATAGAGCTGCACTTTGCTTCTCCTTTTCCTTGAAAATTCATGCTTCTCTGTGGTCGTCTCCAAGTCTGAGAAACACATCATAAACTCTATGAGTGTCCACTAGTGATCCTGATCAAGGAGGTGCCCAGCGTTGGCATCCATCTTGAAAGGATTCAGGTGTTTCTGTTTCCCTGTCCCAGTCTCTCCCCTCCTGGTAGCTTTGATCTAATTTCCTTTTCATATTGAAAGGTGGTCCATCCATTAACATGTGTAGCAAACTTATTTGTATTCTAGTTACAGTCATCTGGACATTTTGCATTTATTAAAAGCGTCTCTGTCTTTTTTCTTCCGATTTTATATTCCCTAGTCTGCATGCTCACAGACAGAGCACAGCATTTAGTTGCAGGTGCAATGCTTCCAAAGGGTGTGTCTTCTGTATTCCTCACTCCAGCTAACAAGAAGTTCTAGTCCAGAGTGACATTCTCTTAAAAAACAAAAACAACAGTCATTTACTTTATCCTGTGTTTATGGTATGCAAATGCACTAGCATGTGCATAGTGCCAAAGGAGATCCTGGGCACTGGGGCTAATAACGGTTGCGAGCCATCATGTGGGTGCTGGGAACAGAACCCAGGACCTCTGCAAGAGCATTAAGTGCTCTTAACTGCTGAGCCATCTTTCCAGCCTCTACATTCACTTTTTCTGGAGTTTGTTACCCATATTCATGGCATCATTGTTTACATAGACAGTTGCCTAAGTTCTATAAAAATTCAAGTTATCTAAAGTTTTTAATTTTGTGTTGAACAAAGTCAGAGTTAGGTCTCAAATTCATCGATATAAGATAGAATACAGCTGTACTCTGGAAGGCCGGATTTGATGGCACATACCTAGAATCCCAGCACTTGGGGGGATGAGACAGGTGGATAGATCATGAGTTTCAAGATAGCCTGGGCTACATGGTGAGAAACTGCCTTACAAACACAAACTAACAAAGAACAGTTACCTGACTTGAAAACTTTATTTTATTACTTCATTCACAAGCATTATCAGATCTCTGAGATTGAGTTTATTTATTTGTGAAATTTACTTAGTAAATCTGTAGTTTATAGATGTAAAACTGTAGTCTGTGGTGTATAATTGATGTTCAGCCAGTAACAGTTATTTGATTGATATAAATGAAGTTCCAAATTCAATGACATGAAATATGCAGGGTTATAACACAGGATGAGTTTTGAATTATACATTTAAGCCTTAAAAATTAGGCAAATAAATTCAATAGAATTAAGAAAAAATTAGCTTTCATTAAGATTAGAATGGCAACTAACTGTACTTGGCTTTGATCAGAAGCAAACGGTGTATTTTAGGTTATATTGGTTAGTTACTGTTGATTATGGTTGTTTAGACCTTATAGACATCCTATAGGATTATATATAACATTTATTCACATACACACATATCTATTAATATCTACAGTATATAGTGGTATGCAGTGTCGGACCAAGTTTTCTAAGTTAATGAATCCATAAGAAAAGAACATTTGTGCAATAAAACCACACACAAGCGTAGACTGACAAGAAAAGTGTGGCAAGGGGGTGGCAGAGTCTAAACTGGACCGTCACTGCCATGATACCTTAGACCAGTGGTTCTCAATCTTCCTAATGCTGCGACCAGTTCCTCATGTTGTGCTGACCCCAACCATAAAGTTATTTTCATTACTACTTCGTAACTGTAATTTTGTTACTGTTATGAATCATAATGTAAATATCTGTGCTTTCTGATGGTCTTTGGTGACCCCTGTGTAAGAGTCATGTGACCCAAAGGGGTCACAACCCATAGGTTGAGAACCACCGCCTTAGACAAATATAACTTTGTACAGTTTCGGCCCTCTTCCGATTGTCAGTAATTTCTAGTGTTGCTTCTTTACTGTTCTGTCATGATTACAGAAGACTCTGGGCTTCATTAATTCAAATGTGAAGTTTGAGTATTGCTAGTGTACTCATCCTCAGATCATAATGTATTTACTTTGGTTTATTTGATTGCCATCTTTGGTTTGTTTAAATAAGGCTTGTGAAATTTGATGAAAGCAACTGGGTTTTGGTGGGCAACATATCACAAGCTCTTAGCAAAATGTTGGCTCTTAGCAAAGAACCTAATACTTTCAAGTCGCTAGTTCCTTAGCCCGAGTCCACAGTTCTTATCAGAAATAGGGTTTTAAAATTATGAGTTCCCAGCTCCTACCTTTCCCAGTTGAGTTAATCACCAGGGTGAGAAGTTGGCCTCTGTATTTGTTGAAAAGCTCTTGGACCTTCAATGATTTTTATGTACACAGCAGACTGCGTACTGTTAACTCTGCTTATCTAAATTAAATTAACTTTTAATTACAGAAGCATTTTTTTCCTTCTCTAGTGGAGGGGGACATTTGGGAATAAATACCTTTCTTTGGTAAAGCAAAATCACTTTGACATGTGACCACCTTTGAATCCTTCACTCACACGAGACTAAAGTTTACAAAGAAAACTGTAAACATAACGTCTTTTTTCCTGAAGATTTTTTTTTATCTCCCTGTTGTAATTCAGGAAATAAAACAATGGAGTCACACTGACAAAGCATATTCATACTTTACAGATTACTTAGAAACAAATAAATTGGGGTCTGGAGAGATGGCTCAGCAGGGTCCTGTGCACATTGCCATTGGAGAAAGACCTGAGCTTGGTTCCTCTTGTCCAAATCGGGCAGCTCACAACCAACTGTAACTCCAGCTTTAGGGGATCCATTGCCCTCTTCTGGCCTCTGTGGGCACATGCACACATGTGCTTACACCTCCTCCTCCATACAATACATAATTAAAAATAAACACTTAGAATAAATATTTGATAAAGGTATCCTGTAGAAAAGATATGGTTGAAAAATATTTATGGTTTTCCATCCTGTCGTTAAAAATGATGCTATCACTTGGCATGAACAGACTCCATTGTGTTTATTCATGTTTCAGGGGTTGTCCTGGGTGTGTGTAGGGGAGGGGGCGAGAAGAGGGCATCAAAGCTCCTTCTGCTGGAGTTACAGGTAATCTTGAGCCATCGAAAGTGGATTCTGAGAATCAAACCCTTGAGCCAACGCTCTGGTCCCATTTGAGGGTTCTAAATGCTGTGGGGCGGTAGCTCACTCAGTCTTGACGGTGGCCTATATCTTCATTTTACCCATTAGCACATTAAAGAACAGTGAGAAATTTTACTTTACAAATACTTTATAGGTATTAGAATTAGTCATAATCATTTTAACCATGAGCCTTTTTTCCTCAAAAATTGTATGCTTCAGCAGACTGAGCTATTTCTATACAGTGCTAGAATTTGAAACGTAGACTTTCATTAGACTATGTCTTACTCCTAAGGCAAAGCCAGAAGGCGGCTCTTCAGACAATTGAATCTACTATCCCGACTTAGTTAATAAAGCCAGAAAAGCAAAGGATAAGATCAAGACGTTCATGCACCACAGTTTTAATTGCTTTGCTTTCTCAATTTCCCGAGTTTCAAGGTTTGAAATTCATTTAATATCTAGAGAGTGATCCTGGGAGATAGGGACGCCCTGTGCAAAGAACACAGAGACATTGCAAGTTTAGCTCTTGCTTGGGCGGGATATCTTGCAAAAATCCTCAGACCTTTTGAGACTGAACATGCTTATAAACAAGGCATGGATGGTTGTAGTGCAGATAACAGTAATTATGTTGTGTAATTATAACAAAAGCGGCATCTTACCCCAGCCTCTCCACAGTATCGTTGTCATGAACAAATAAGGCATCTGTCAGTGTGCGTTCCGCTCAAAGATGATGTGCCGTCGGCTGCTCTGGTTCTTATTCTTACTTTATTATCACTGTCACTATTATTATTTTCTTCTTTCTTATTGTCGCCCACGAGTGAAAGTGATTTCATGTGTGGAGAGCAGATGGAGACTAGATGAATGGTGGATGTCGATAGCAGCCAAACTCAGAAACCTACCCTGGGATTTTTAAAATGAAAAGATTGACGTGTGAGAACCTGGGCGTATTTTCTCCAGGGAAACCTCTTAGTTAGATTTGTTTTCAAGAAAGGAAGTTTGATGCAAAAGGCGAAAAAAAAATATGGGGAAAGGGCAATATCATTTTATTATTTTCATTATTAATTTGAGGAAGGAGCACACATTGAAAACCTGAAACCATCCCAGAATTTAGAGCTTTTTTTCATCGACCAGTTCAAACACACACAGTTTTCTTTATAAAAATCAGCTATTTGGGGACCAGGGAGATGGCTCAATGAGTAATATATTTTGCACAGAAGCAAAAGGACCTAAGCTTGATCCCCAGAATGCATGTTATAGAAGAAAAAGAAGAAAGCCTGGTGTGAGGGAGTGCTTCTGCAATCCCAGCTCCAGGGGGGCAGAGCAGAGTCTTGGGGCTCACTGCTTAGTCAGTATCGATAACGAGTGAGCTCCAGGTTCAGTGAGAGACCCTGTGTCAAAAAATAATGTGGAAAGCAACTGAAGAAGTCACCCAGTCCTAACCTCTGGCTTACACATACATACACACACACACCTGCACACACACACACACACACACACACACACATACACACACACATACACACACACACACACACCTGCACACACACACACACACACACACACACACATGCACACAAACACCTGCGCACACACACACACACACACACACACACACACAAACACACACACACAAACATGTACACAAAAGTACAATGCACACAAGAACACAAAAGATTCCATCTATTTATTGGCTGTGACCATTTTTTCCTTAAAGGCCTCTATTATTTAAGATGTGATGGTAATCTTTCCAACATCATTCCATATCAAAGTTCATATTCACTCATGAAAACCCCAAGCTTGTTTTACCTCTGTGTCTTCACTTCCGTTTGAAAGGATTCCTGCTAAAATGTAGTAACACAGCCTTATGCCTATACAAGCTAAATATTTGCCTACACGAGGGAGAAAATTCTAAACGTCATAGGCAAAAATATCTGTATTTCCAATATGGGCCTCATTATGTTTCACAACCCTCAGTCTTCAGGAGTTGTGAATGATACGTTGATGGCCATGTGCTCCGGCGCACATGGGAAGATGTGTGTTTTGCTTCTGCCCTACATCTTCAGCATCTAATTTTCAGATGTCAATGAGCCCTGGGGAGTCATGTCAGGAGCGATTTGGATTTGGGGGTTGTTCCCTATGAGCTGTGTGGCCTTCTATAAGTGCCTTTATTCCAATGAACCTTGGCCTCCTTCACAGGACAGAGAGTGCGGCATTCATGCAGTGTCAGGAATTTGTTGTGCGGACTGAATAGAGTGTAGTGTGATGTCAGGAGTATAAATAATTCCCTGTACATTTTATGTTCCTTCCTCCAACCTGCCCCATGTCCTGTCTGCATCTTTTCCCTATAACTTCTTAGAAAAAAAGGTGGACTGTTCTTAAGGATGGAGGAATAACTACATTTTTTATCTGCATCAAATCCTAAATATTCTTAACCTTGATCATGATAATAAAAATGGGGTCAGTTTTTTCTGTAGATTGGGCATAAACTACTGTCTTAGAGTTTCTGTTGCTGTGAAGAGATGCCATGATGGCCGCAACTCTTACAAAGAGAACACTTAATTGGGGTGGCAGCTTACAGTTTCAGAGGTTTAGTCCATTATTGTCATGGCAAGAAGCATGGCAGCATGCAGGCAGACGTGGTGCTGGAGAAGGAGCTGAGAGTTCTACATCTTGATCTACAGGCAGCAGAATGATTCTGTGTGCCACAAACTGAGTGTAGCTTAAGCCTAGAGCCCTCAAAGCCCGCCCCCACAGTGACACACTTCCTCCAACAAGGCCACACCTCCTAATAGTGGCACTCCCTAGGGGGGGCCATTTTCTTCTAAACCAACACAACTACACTGCAGAATTTTTTATTCTGAGTCACATATGATAACTTTGGTTTTGTTATCTGGACATTATATAGTTCCTTTATCTAGGTCTCTCTCTTCCTCATCATTTTGCCCATTCAAGGTTAAAAAAAAAAGCCAGTTCCTTGTTCAATCACTACTTTTTGTATGGGGGCAGCCTTTAAAAGCCCCTCCTTTCTCAGGGGCAGACTTAAGAGTCTGATTCTCTCTTAAGAATCAGACACACCCCAGAGTGATTCCTGACCCAGTTCCATTCAGAGCCCTGGTTATAGACACTTCATCTCAGACAGCACATTGAATGGTGTCTCCCACCCACATTCTTCGTCTCCCAGAAAGGCCACAGAAGGGCGCTGCCCTCCTTCCTGCTCTGATTATATGCACGGGAACACTGTGGGTGTGCAGAGAAGGAGGAGGAACATGTTCTATGGGGTCAAAATCTGCATCTGTCATTTCCGCCCTTCCTCCGCCTTCCTGAAGGGGTAGCATGTAGCACTGCTGAGTTCTCTTGAAAAAGGAACATAAGGCCGGCTTTGGGAGGCTTGTCCCTTGAAGGGCCCCTGTGACCCTCCATGGAGTTTTGATCTCAGTGGCCAGGCTAATGGTGGACTTTCATAGTCACTGTTTAGGCTAATTTTGATACTTGAAACGTATTTTTGGAGTGCTCACCTCTTCCGAAGAGTCCTGTGGTTCTCAACCCCTGGGTCGAGACCTCTTTGGCAAACTCTAGCTCCAAAAATATTGACATTACAATTCATAACAGTAGTAAAATGAGAGTTATGAAGTAGCAACAAAAGTAATTTATGGTTGGGGGTCAGCACAATATAAGGAACCGTATTAAAGTGTTGCAGCTTTAGGAAGATTGATAATCACTGGGCCCAGTAGACACTGTCTGTCTTTTCTTTGCTTAGACTCCTTCAGGCAATGAGATCTCAGTTTCAAATAGTGGAGGACTTTGAGAGACACCCGGGGTAGGATGAAGACGGCAAAAACATTCAGAATGCATTGCACACGTGTATGCAATAGCAAAAGAACGAAATTAATAGAAATTTGCAAAAAAAAAGACTTGCCAGAAATGACACATTTAGATGACATTTTCAAGTACCTTTATGCCTGCATAAATATTTAAAAAATTTTTTGTTATTTTACCTTCTACATTTCTTTGCGTGTTTGCCTTTCTGTCCAATAGCTCCTGGGTTATTCAGAAGGAAGATCTGATGTTCAAGACCAGGCTTTAGCTACACAAAACTGGCAACTTCTGGCACGTAATAGTATTCTAGGCGGCATATTCATGCAAGGAAGTCTGGTTACTTTCTAGCTTTCATTCCTTCCTATGTTTCCAGTCTTATTCCTCTAACAGAAATATGGTATTTAACCTATGAAGATTCTATGGAGCAGTATTCTCATTTTCTAGCCTTAGTCTTCTGTACCAGTTATAGATCACCCATGCTGGACTTCCTGTAACTATTAGCAACCAGAGAAAGGCAGCTTCTCCAAAGCTCCCTGTCCTTGTGGCTGGCAGAAGTCTTGAGGCAGCAGTGAGTTGTGTGGCTCTGTTAGCGGAAAGTTCTAAGTGCTGTCACGTAAATTATTAATGGAATACACAGGTCAAGCATGAAGACTCTTGTCCTATCCCCCCCCCCCCATTTCCTTGCTCTTACAAAAGCTGTTGTAATCTTACACAAAAGCATTCGCTCACACTTGCTTTGATTTAAAAACTTGATCAATTTGCTACTGGACTGTATCAGAGAACTAATGCTCAGTGGTTGTACATTTTCTGTTCATATATGCGTGTGTTCTTAAGTGGTCCAACATCTGTCTGTCAACAACAGTAACAGAAAATGTCTCTCAACAGCATGCCAGCGATGGTGCCCACCAGTTTGTAGAGACTGTCTTATTTAGCTGTCATTATCCTGTGAAGTACACACCCATTTTGCAGATGGAAAAATAGGAGTTTATAAAAGTTGAGCAAATTAATCAATGCCATGCAGCTAGAAGAGAGGTGTGCCAAATAATAGTTTACCCTCTTCTCCTCCATGGATATCCTGTCTAAACTATGATGTCCCTGAGAGCAAATGAGATGTTGCTGCCCTTTATACTGGATCACAGCTGTTAAGCCGGGCTTTTTCTGTGAAAGTGATACTGTGTGTTCACCCTCATTATAAACCCTCTCAGTGGGAACCTTCAATCACAGAGACACCAATGAAGAATGTGAAAGTCCTTCCCAAGACCCTTTGCCCAAAGGCTAGAAAGCCCTCATCTCTAAACCAGAGTCAGTATTCATAAGAGGTAGTCACAAACATATATATTGATGCCAGACTCTGTACTTGGCCCGTCTGTACTCCGAGTCCCCTCTATGAAAGCTGTAGTTTCAGTTGATTTGCTTATGTATTTACTGAGTTTGTAAGCTGAATGTTTTGGTGGCTACTGGGACATGAAGACTAAAAAAAAAAAAAGGCATGGTGTGTGCCCTCACAGGAATTTCTAATATAGTGTGAGGATGAAAGGCAGCCATCAAAGAAGAGGGTGGACAGAGCTGGAAAGAGACTGGAGTGCAGAGATGTGGTGGGACTGTGGCTGGAGGGGTCTCCTGGGGCCAACACCATGATGGGTGTTTGTGAGGAGAATTGCCATGAAGGGCAGACAGCAGGAGGGCGGGGCAGACATTGACTAGCAATCACCAGTGTCCAATGGAGAAATGATCAGGGTGGTGGTGTTGAGAGAGGGGGCGGGGTGATGGACAGATAAGGATGAAACAGTGAGGGGAGAGTGGGCATCACTCATGGGTGATGGGACGTAAGGGACCAGAGGGGACAGCCTTGTCTCCCAGTTTCTGTTTCTCTCTCTGATTTTCTTCCTCATTGCTGATGCTACATTGTGGTCAAGGTGTCTCTTCAGGTACAAGCCTCACAGAGAACTCTAG
Organism: Peromyscus californicus insignis; assembly: GCF_007827085.1. Classification (NCBI taxonomy): domain Eukaryota; kingdom Metazoa; phylum Chordata; class Mammalia; order Rodentia; family Cricetidae; genus Peromyscus; species Peromyscus californicus. The sequence goes on from NW_026294535.1 coordinate 36,482,842, forward strand.
ACCAGGGATTTAAAGTTGCCCTGGATGCTTTGCCTGTGAAGATGGAGCAACCCTCCTGACCCACCGGGCTTGAGAAAGAGGGCTTTTGGAATGGAAAAGCAAAATATGAAACAAGTGGGATGATGGCATTGTTAATACTATCAATTATAAGATTCAGTCTAGATTATCTTCAAATAAAAGCACGATGGTGGTGGTATTACAGCAGACTTTGTTTGTAGCATTATGTGATCCTGACAGCTTTCAACACGTCAGATTTGTTGGCTGATTTAATTCTCATAGTAATCTCATCTTGTCCCTAAGGAGATTGAGACAGACAGAAGTAGTTAGGCAGTGATCCAAGGTCACAGCTATGCAATGAAGTAGAATGGGCTTTTGTCCAGGCCTCTTGGTTCCCCTGACCTCTTTTTTTTTTTCCATCCTATGATGTTCTTGTCAGACTCCATGTGCAATGTAGCCTCTAGCCTGTGGGCACGTTTTCCTAGGGTTGTCTTGTAAGCTTCTTGCCTGCGAATGCAGTTCTGTCTGCCAGGCAAACACTTCCTTGTAATTTATGACTCCCACTGCATCGGTTCAGATGTTCTAATGCCCACGCCGATAGAAGTCTTCTGAATGATGGCAGGCTATTGTTTGCAGAGGGGGACAGACAAAAGGACAAGAATGGTGTGGGACTCTGTTGGAGGCGTAATGCCAAGTGTGGACACCGTTTTTTCTGCCCCTGGGCGTGTGTGTGAAGTGACCACCTATGTCTGTGATAATAGGGACAATTAAGGGAGAAGGTGTGTCATGGCTGTCTTCACTCCAACCAAGACCTGAGAAAGCTAACATAACAGGAATAAAGGCTGGCTTTCAACCCCAGCTGGAAAGTTCTAATCCATGTTTAGCTGGGCCCATTGTTTCTAGGCAGAACACCCAGGCAAGAGCTTGAGACATGGCAAGGCCATTCATCTCTGGGCAAGGAAATAAAACGAAGGAATTGGGGTTCTGCTCCCCACTTCAGAGGGTACAGCCTCAGCACCATGAAGAGCCATCACTAGCCCCCACGTCTTAAAGGGTCCATGGCCTCTCCCCATAGCACCCATCTTGGGAATGAAACTGGCACCTGTCTGACTTACTCAGTGGAAGAATGCGGGGTTGGGTATGATGTACCTACTGGCTGGGAACCAGGCATCTTCTGGGGTCTTTCATGATCAAATGTCTCAGTTAATCTTCACTAACTGCACTCATTAAAAAAATACTGTCTGGTCATGTTCTTAGAGCTGTGTTCCCATATGCCTTTTGTACCTCTGTTAGCCCACCCATGGAGGTTTCAGGTTCTTCTACTCACTGGATCCAAGGGCTCCTAGGTAGCTAATGTTGCTGAGAATTTTCAAGCTGCTTGGCCATCCACAGCCCTGTGACTTACCACCCCCGCCCCCACCCCCAAGTGATGATGCTTGCGCGTTTCATTTCTGCCATCCCTGGATTCTTTTACCGAGACCTCTGCAGGCTGTAAAGCCCAATGGTGCATATGATGGACGACACGGGGAAGGGAGTTAAGAAAAACAGAAAGTGCTCCATTCCCACCAGCTCCCAGGAAGGACACAGTGGAATGGGTTAAGCAGGGCTCTTTCGTTATGAAAGTCACAATTATATATGCATGTAATTTTTAGCACAGAGATTTATTAATTTGCATTCTGATCATTAGAGCCAATTAGCAGCTCCAGCTCCTGCAGTCATGCTCATAGCCCCTTTTCCCTTTACTTCCCTTGTTGAATCTTCCCAGGCTCAGCTGAAAGATGACCTCTGGTATGTGACGAGAGGAAGTGCTGCTCCCTGCCCCTCCCACTGCCATCCACAGCCTTGTGTGTTTTCTTCTTTCTCTCCCCTGCCATAGTGCCTCCCCATTGGGGCCTTTTCTTTAAATGAACCTTCTCATTTGTTAAATAGTCTGCCCAAAGCCGTTTCTGCAGGAATAGACACCCAAAAAAAGAGGGGGGGGGAAGCATCCCCCCTTTACTTCTCTTTTCCTCCCTTACCTGAGTGAGATGCCCACTCTCTAAAGGAAAACAACAGGAATTCTGTTCCTGATGAGAACTCATGGGGGAAACTAGCATGCTCTTGTTTACTTCAGTACTTATTCAGAAGGGGCTTTTATAGAGAACGCTTATTGAATTAATATGAGAAACATTTGCCAGGGTCTAGTGAATAAAGGTTTGCCTATGCAAACAGTACGGGCCACTTCATCAGTGAACAGAATTGTGGATCCATTCGTCTGGTCTGTGGCTCCTACTGATTCTCTCTGCATATGGTCATGTGCCCACTATTCATTTTCCATAGCCAGTGTTTCCTTCCTTTGTTTTTACTGTGTTCCAGTTGTAGTATAAAGTCTCTGAGTTGAAAGCCACATAGTCTGTGTTATGTAACACCAGGTATTGAATCCTTATATTTCATTTTAAAAATAGGCAAAAGAGTCCATCCTATCCACCATGGTTCCCTTCATCTCCTGGCTGTCTTTTCAATGTCTCTGACTCCATTCTCAAGTGGAGACTGGATGGGGGTACCCAGCTGCGATGCTGCCCCACGAGGGTGTTGACCAATGCACTCAGTCAAGGCACTTACCCTCCCTCACACCATCAGTTTTGTCAAGATCTATTTCTTCCTAATTCCCTATTAATCTCAAGGCCACCGAACTAACCAGGGCTATCTCTCACTGTCTGTATCCTACAGTTTTCACTGATTGTCATCTCCTTTCCCTCAGCAGGTTCCACCATGCACGGTCCTCCCCAACAACGTGAGTCCTCAGACTTCTGTGCTCTTTTCCACACACAGTCGAGTCTCTCCTGATTATAGCTGCCCTTAAATCCTCACTTCCTTTACAAACCAGGCCATTCTACCACTGTCCTTCCTGAATTTTATAAACCTTGCATTATTTTAAACTGTTCTTTCTGCTCCACCATCTAGCTGCTCTTGTTTCTTCTTTTCTCCTCTCTATCTTAAAAACCTTGCACTTCTCCCCATGGGTCTTGGTCTAACATCATGAACAATCCCTGTCCTGAAAGCTTCAGTCTTTGCTTAGCTGGTTTTCTTCTCCTTCACCCTAAAGTTGGTTCTGAAGTCTGGGTCTTACACATATGACTCATGTAGTCTCTGTGCATCCATTCAGAGCAGCATTAGTCAGTTTCTGTTCCCCGGTCCTGCAAACCCACTTCTGTGCTCTTATATTGACTGTCAAGTAATGCCTGGTAAGAAGCTTCAGACAATGTAGACTTAGAGTTGGAACATAAAATGAATGTGTGAATGAACAAATCGTAGAACTGGTTACCCTTCACTCCGGTCTCCCACGCCCTGGTCTTGAGGTTGGTACTACTGTTATTCCTCACAGTTCTAGTCACTCAGCTCAGGTTTTTCCTGCTTATTTCTAGAGATGCGTTGGTAGTGTGAAAAATGGTTTTGGGCACAGTATTTTGAGCCTTGCTGCCTAGGTGTGGAGCCTATTTGGCATGGGTGGATAGCTGTGTTGTGTTGTTCACAAATTAGTAACAAAATTGCAGCACACTTTTCAGACAAGTATTTAGCAATGCTATCTTTAATGGCTTATAATAAATTTTGCTAACAATATAATAAACATATATGGATTTTAAAAATCAATATAACACCTTGACAAAAATATAAAACAAAATAACAGTAAAAGTAACCCAGAACCAAGCCTTTATATATAATTATATAGCATACAAAATTACATATACATTATATATGACAATGGGTGTATATGTATATACACACATATCTCTATCCATCTCTCTATATAACACATATCCATCAGTATGTAGAAGTTATCAGTATATAGAAATCTTAGCATGATTCTTCGTGAAGGCATGAGGGAAGAAGTAAGGTACTTGCCTCTGTATATGGAATCATCATGGATGGGACAACCATGAATGATGTTGGAAGCAAATGTGTTATTTTTCCAACTCATGTATGTACACATGATCTCCCTTAAGTACACATGAATTGAACTTGCATTCTTAGGCAAGACTGAAAATTAATATAGCACGGAGCAATTCCTTTTTTTGTTTTTACATGTTAAAAAGTAAACTCTCGGGCGGTGGTGGCGCACGCCTTTAATCCCAGCACTCGGGAGGCAGAGGCAGGCGGATCTCTGTGAGTTCGAGGCCAGCCTGGTCTACAGCGCGAGATCCAGGAAAGGCGCAAAGCTACACAGAGAAACCCTGTCTCGAAAAACCAAAAAAAAAAAAAAAAAAAGTAAACTCTAGGCTTTGATGACTGTGCCAAGGGTTCATTGAATACCAGAATGCTGACGGAATCCTTGAATACCAGAATGCTGACAGAATCCTTGGGAACTCACACTAAGAAAGCTGATGGAATCCTTGGGAACTCACACTGAGCATGCTGAGGGAATCCTTGGGAACTCATACTGAGCGTGGGACCTTTTGCTGAATTGCTCCTGTCATTTCTACCTATGTGCAGACGTGGCCACACGACGCCCACCATATTGGCCTGCCGTCATTGTGACCCCACACCTCATAAATGTCCACATTGCTTCCTAGTGCTTGGAGGCCCGGGTGTGAATCTCTGTTCAAGTTGTACCACCTTGAGGGATTTGAAGATCAGAAAAGTTGCAGTTACTTGGGACTGGTTCATGTTCATAAGACTCGTGAATGCTTGGCAGCTTTTCTGTCTGGGGCCACCCTGACCATCAGATCCACTGTCAAAAACAACTACACATGATGATCCTGAGGCAGTGTATAATTGGACTACCTGGGGTTGAACGTGCCACTTCCTAGGTGGTGGTGAATAATTTGTGCTCGCTAGCTTTTTTCAGCCTCAGTTTCCTCACTAGTAAACCGTAGGTCCATAATAAAACCTAACTCATACCTTTGGATCAGAGATTAAAGCATTCATTAAATAAATTAAAGCTCTGAAAGCGTGCTAGCAATGGTGATAACAATAGCCCTGGCAGCAATAGAGAATTAGATGGGCTTTAAAAACTTCTTCCTAATATAATGCAACCAGAAATGTTTCTTCAAGCTGCTCATTTGCCTAACCCCGCCCCTGCCCCACCCCTGTCCCGCCCCCTTGCTCCCAGGTTGATCCTCATTCTTGTGCCTGTAGGTGTCCCTGCTCATCTTCCCACATGAGCTAATCCTAACATTTAAACTTTCCCACCCTTGAAATCTTTCCCCCATCGAGTCCCTGCAGATTTGTCTATGTGACTTTAAATGAAGTTATACTAATAAAGTCATCTTCCATTGCCAGAGAATAAATATCTAAATTTTATTGCACTCCTATTTTTGAATGAAATACTTCCTCTAGCTTTTGCAGAGGCTTGTATTCCCAGCACTTAGCTGCTGCAATGATTCCTTTAGTAGCACACAAATTCTATATTAATCTCTCAGCAGTTTTCTGAGTTAAGTGCATTTTTATGCTTGGCAGGATTAGGGTAGTCTAGGAAAATTAGTTTTCCTTGCTTATTGCTTTTCCTGTTTAATTTGTAACCGGTTGAAGCTCCAGCATCACAATATGACGGATGATTGATCCTAGTAAAACTGCAAGGGAAGAGATAATTGGCAGGCTTTGGTTAAGCAGTCAAGTCTTCCAGTGCCTTTCAAAAGCCTCAAAGAGAGCCTCGTTATTAAAACGTACATACAAGCAAAATTCTGCATGTGTGTGGAATTTAATTACTGACTGAGTAGCATGATGCCAAGGTTCCATTTTGATAGTGCGTGTGCAGTGTTTGTAAAGTAGCCTGTTTAACTGTTAAGCCCTAGCCACCACACAGGCACTGGCACCAAGATGAAATTTTATAGTTCCAAAAACCACATCTGAGTCACTCAAAACAGGCATCATTGCTGGACATCCGGCTGCTTGCTCTAACAGGCATTCCTGAAAACTTAACCCAAACTGATAAATTTTGGTAGTCAGAAGTATTTTTTTTTATGATGGCCATGTAGCATGAGAATCAATTATTTCTAAAGATGCAATTCAGATACTACCCAATTTTATTTATAGGAGAAGACTGGCCAAGTCCTTGAGATAATGAATTGGGAAGATAGAAAGATCTAAGAATTATACTTTGTCATCCTATCACTCATTTAGTTGGTCATTGGGATCCTTTACAAAAGCACATTGAGTACCATCAAATGCATCTTCTTACTGACCTTGCTGAGGTTAACTTTTGTGACATCCAGACAAGGTATGACTGCCTGAGATGTAACATGACGTCCGTGACATTCTATCGGAACATAAACCACCAGTCACTTAAAACTCCAAAACTTTAGCTAACATAAAAGGATCAGCGTCATACATGAACTGGACATCCATGGGCACAGTGTGCAGCCATAGATTCTCAAAATTAGACATTTGTTGAATAGCTTTTATATAAACAGTCTGAGCTAGGGATTGATGGATAAGAGTCACCTTTGGCCTGAAGGAAAAATGCACATTCTATTAAGAAAGGTAGATCAAATTTATTATCTTCTGCAAGTACTGGTACTTTGAGAGTAAAAGATTCCAGGTGTTAAATCAGATAGCCAAAAGTTTAAATTCACCAAAAGAATGGTTGATTAACCCTGATCTCGAAATGGGTTAATTGCCACCAGATCACACATTGAGGAAGAGAAATGTCCTTCAGGAATTGTACAACTTGTGTTTGCTTCAAGAGAAGTCAGGGAAGATTTCAGAGCATCTTTCAGGAGAGGTGTTATACTATGAAGTAATGTCGTCGGATTTTTCACAGGAAAAGTCAGTGGCAGTGATGTGCTCAGTGAGGATGGTATAAATTACCGCGCCATTATTAACATCATCTTCCATCCATAAAACTAGAGGAAATACATGAGCATCATAAAAATCCTGCTCTCAAAGGGGTTTTATAGTGATGACAGTGTTCGGAAGGCAAACACAAGCTTTTTAAAGAGATTGCGAACTATTTTGCAGAGAAATCATGGAACCCAGAGACTTAAGCTGGCAAAAATCATTGATAGGGCAAATGATATTATAATGATGAGGCATTATTATCGACTACACCATAATGCTGGAGCAAAGCCATTCTCTGTGGGAGCAATATTTATTGAAGAAAAAAATTTACAAATTTAGAATAGACATAATGGTAGCAACTGCCGTAACTATGCATCCCTACTCTCCCCCCACGTCCCCCCCTCTCTCTCGCACACACACACACGCACACACACACACACACACACACACACACACACACACACACACACACCCCTCACATATATGTAACTGGTTGATGCCTGGATCCCTTATGTTATTAGATGCACTGCCGTGGGTTCCTGGAATGTACCAGTTTAAACTTAGGTGGAAGAAATACAAACCAGCATTGGCTGGTTGAGCAGAAAAAGATTTCATTAAGAAGGGATTCTGGGCTGATCACAGAGGAGCCCTGGAGAGTGTGCCTTCAGAACTGTTGAGTCTAAGACTGTAGTCTCAATCAGGCATCAGAACTGACCTGATAAGGAGGGTGCCCCTGAGTGGAAACCCCTGTCCTACCTGCTCCTGGTTCTTGGACACCCCTCCTATCACCAGTGCCAGCAAGATGGATTCCTCCCAAAACTTGCCTTGTCAGGATGCTGGTTTCCAAACCCGAGTGTCAGTAACCTGTGGCTGGTTGGGAAAACCTAGCCCAGGTGCCCATATTCCAATTGCCAAGGACTCTGGAAGGTGGAATTTTCTGGATTCTGTCCTGATGAGCTTGCTCTATAAGGCTGAAGCTTTTCCAGATATGATTAGAATATTTGAAAGGTGCCGAGTGGCTTAAAAATATGGCAGGTATACATGAGGTAAGACTCATTAAGAGAAAGCCAATCTCTTGGCATAGTACGATCTTGACCAAAAGTGATAATGGTGGTAGGAGTTATGGTAACGATGGTGCCAACATTAACTAAAGGCTTATTATGTGCTAGCCTATGTTGTAGATTTTTATTTTTAAGATATTTTTAATAATCCTGTGAGGTGAATAATGTTACTTATCTTACTTTGTTGATGAAAATACCGAAGCCCCAGCTGTCCACACAACTAACAAGTGGCAATGCTGGAAGTCACAGGAAGGTCCTCTGACACTGGGTCCCCTTGGTTATTGATAGAGAATTCCCTACATTTCTTGGTGTTTGTGCCTTCCCTCCATCTCTCAGGGTGTCAGACATGCATGGCTCTCGAGTGTTAAGGAAGAGAAAGGAAGGATAAATGCAGCGAAAACTGTTACAGCAAGAACTCTGCAACAATGCCCTATCCTTCGGAAGGGCATGCGCGTGGTCCGGCGTTGACGCAAAGGGCACCTCCATCTGTTTTAGTAGCTGCTTCCCAACCTGTTGTCTTGTTTAATCTTATCTCAGTGCTGAGACAATGGCCATTAATACCTCCATTTTACACATAAAAATAGCCTCCGAAGGTTATGTTTTATAGTCAAGGTCATATAGACCATAAACAGTAAAAGCTTCGCTTTGAGTGCAAACCCCATGTTCTCCAGCACTCCTGCTATGATTTCCAGCAAAACACAGCAGTCCAGCCTAGTGGGACAGGACTCCAAAGCAACAGAGGCTGGAGGAGTGAATACCAGGCAGCCTTTGGAAAAGGGCGGGTTCCCTCTGCAGCGTGGCCTGGGTCCCAGCCAGCACGTGTCCGGTTATGCACCCAAGAGTCTGTTTTACCTACGAGTACATGTTGCCCGTAGTCTCCCAAAACCAGTCTCCATGGATTTAATTTTCACGCCCATGGTTAGATTTAGCCAACTTCATGGGAGCCGTATTATCTACATCGAGACTAGGTGCATTTGGTGAAACCCATATGGCAGCTCACAACTGTCTGTGACTCCAGTTCCAGAGGAAACCGACGCCCTCACAGAGACGTACATGCAGGCCAAACACCAATGCACATAAAATAAAAAATTAATTAATTAATTAAAAAAAGAAACTGCAGACTGAATGGGGAAGTGGAGACACTTAAAAACCTAGAACTGAATGTGACAACTTATCTCATCCCAACATTTTAAAACTCTTACACTATATCAAACTAAATACTCTGTGGTGAGGGCATCTAGCTTTCAAAGAGATTAAAGTCTTCTTTAAAGAGAGGTCTGTCTGTACATGACTTTATCAAATATTTCTTTGCCCTTTTTTTTCCTACTCTTGATTCACAGCTAAAGATGGAATCAAATGAACACGTTTGCCTCTGTCTAGCAATCCCTCTATGCTTTCTTTAAAAAATGCTTGTCTATACCCTTAATTTTGGAATTTGGCATATATATATATATATATATATATATATATATATATGAATTATATGAGAATTAGAACAAATAAGCATATATATATAACAATATATAACAAATAAGCATATATATATATATGCTTATTTGTTCTAATTCTCTCATGGAATATTTGTTTCGGTTTCAGGCTTTTCAGCTTTGATCTCCAGCTGCAGAGATTTATGATTCCTTAACAACAGTGGGTCAGATGATCTTGCCCCAAGGGGGACATTTGGTACTGTCTGGAGAGATCATCGGAAGGGTTCTGCTGGCATCTAGTGGGTGGAAGTCACGAATGGCACCATACATCCTGCAGTGCACCAGGCCGTCTACACCCACAAAAGAACCATAGGTGCCACATCTGGACAGGTCGAGCGCTTCACTTCCGGTGTGTCTCTGGATGCTTTCTTGTGCTGGGCGTCTGTCCTCAGACATATTTGCAGAATCTGAATTTGGTGCAATTGGACAATAATGCCTTTTGCTTTTTCAAGTTCCACCTGCCAAAGCACAAAAGTTTTAAGCCTGTAGCTACAGGAAACACTGCGCTTAACCACCTTCTTTACAAGTACTCAGAGCCACTGGGCAGTGGTGGCACATGCCGCCTTTAATCTCAGCACTTGGGAGGGAGGCAGAGGCAGACAGATCTTTGAGTTCGAGGCTAGCCTGGTCTACAGAGTGAGTTTTAGGACAGCCAGACTACACAGAGAAACCCTGACTCAGAAAACAAACCAACACTCAGAGCCCCTGGTTCTGGATGGCTCTTTTGTCTTTTATCAGTGTGCAAATGTCCTCAATGGAGCACGCCTATCAATGGATTCCACTTTCCCTCATTTTCTTTGTCATTTATAGTCATCCATCGATGCTTTCTCAGCCACAACCCAGAATAGTTCATGTTCAGCCACATGGTTCATGTTTTCAAAACACTTAAATTAAGGTCAATGGAGACCTTGTTGTTACCTGCTTCCTTTGGAGGAACGATACACCCACCTTCTCTCTTTGTTGATAACTTTGAATCTGTTTCTTCCCTTGTGAAAATATTTTCCCAGTCTCCGTGTCACCAGTCCCGAAAGGTGTTTTCACAAGTTTCCTTGGCCACAGCCTGATTCCAGCTTCTTGGAGAACTGGAGTAGGTCACTGAAGTAGTGTTTTCCCCAACGGAAGCTACAGTCATCTTTCTACCCAGCAGTGGCATTTGCTCGTATGCTCAGGGGTTGACGAAATTCAAGTACGACTGAAGCACTACCAAGTTTGGGTCATTATGTCTGGCTGCCAGGGAACATAAGGTGGAAAACAAACAGCCCTGGCTAAGCAACCAGGATCTACTGAGAGGTGGTATGATAAGCACATAAGGAACCACAGTATGCTGTTAGAAGAGGCACCCACAAGCCCCAGGGTTTTGATGGTGTGGCCGGAGCATCACATTGGCAGAGCCCACCCTCCGGCTGTGTATGGAAGCTCACGTTGATAAACTAGACCTCTGGGGCCCATATTCATTGTTAGACAAGCCGGTCGCCTTCCAGGTGCTGTGCCTATGGAGAACTTGGTCAACAAATTGTACCTGCTTGGCCCGAGGTTCACTTTCTCATCAAGAAAAAGTAGATACAAAGAGGAACTAAGACTCAGGACGGAGCTGAAACTGTATAGACAGAGCTTTGTCATAAAGGAATAAAGTAAATGGACAAAAGAGCATAGTGTACGTAGATTCCTTTCCCTCCGATAACCCCACGCCATGTGTAGCGTCTTTCCCAGGACTCTGCGAGGAATTTTCTCAGGGCAGGAACTTGGGAAAATTCCATAATCCTTACTGACATCCCTTGAGACTCTGAAGTTCTTATGTGTATGATTTCAGTAAGGTACAAGACATTACTTGTGTTTGCCAGTGAGTTCATCTCTCTACTTTAAATGTCATCTTAGATTTCGGATTTCCCTATTAAGTGCTAACATAAGGATACAAATAAAAAACTTGTTTTTAGTTTCTCTGTTGTTTGCGTTTTACCACTTCTTAGGGTTAGATGGCCACCTCCTCTTCCCTCCACTCCAAGTGATTCTGTCACTTTCCTATTGGTGGGGTTGCAGGGTAGAAATATTCTAGGCTTTAGAGTCAAATATACATGAACCTGAATCCAAGCTATAACCATTTTCTGCTTGTATAACCTTTCTAACTTTCAGAATTTCTATGTTCTTATTAGTATAGACAGCATTGTAACATCCACATTTGGGAAACTGAGGTGGTGTCTCAGTTAGGGTTCCTGTTGTGATAAAACACCGTGACCAAAAGCAGACTGGGGAGTGTGGTGGTTTGAATGTAATTGGCCCCCATAATCTCATAGGAAATGGCCTTGTTAGGAGGTGTGGCTTTGTTGGAGTAGGCATGGCCTTGTTGGAGGAAATATGTCACTGTGGAGGTGGGCTTTGAGGTATCATATATACTCAAGCCACACCCAGTGTCTCAGACCACTTCCTGTTGCCAGTGGGTCAAGATGTAGGATTCTCAGCTCCTTCTCTAACACCATGTCTGCCTTCACCCCACCATGTCCCACCATGATGACTAAACCTCTGAAACTGTAAGTGAGCCCCAATTAAATGTTTTTCCTTTATAAGAGTTGCCATGGTCATGTTGTCTCTTCACAACAATAGAAACCTGTTGTTGGAGGTTTTTAGTCTTTTGCGGGGGGGGGGGGGGGGCACCACCCAGCTCCCAAATAAATAACACACAGAGGCTCATACTTAATTATAAATGCCTGGCCTTATCTTGGCTTGTTTCTTGCCTGCTTTCTTAACTTTAAATTATCCTGTCTACCTTTTGCCTCTGGGCTTTTCCCTTTCTCTTACTTCTGTAAATCTTACTGTTACTCCATGGCTTGCTGTGTAGCTGGGTGGCTGGCCCCTGGACTCCTCCTCTGGCTACTTCTTTTCCCTTCTCCCAGATTTCTTCTTCTATTTATTCTCTCTGCCTGCCAGCCCCGCCTACCCCTTCTCCTGCCTCGCTATTGGCTGTTCAGATCTTTATTAGACCATCAGATGTTTTAGACAAGTAAAGTAACACAGCTTCACAGAGTTAAACACATGCAACATAAACAAAAGTAACACACCTTAAAATAACGTTCTACAACAGAAACCCTGATGAGACGGGGAAAGAGTTTATTTTGTTTGGTAACTGGCTTGTTTTCCCATGACTTCTTGTTCAACCTGCTTTTTTAAAACACGGCACCCAGGACCACCAGCCTCAAAGTAGCCCCTCCAACAATGAGCTGAGCCCTCTTGCATCATGGCCTACAGGCTTGCATACAACCTGGTCTTATAGAGGCAATTTCTCAATCAAGGTTCACTCCCCTCAGATGAGTATAGCTTGTGTCAAGCGGACATAAAAACTAGCCAGCTCAGGTGGTCCCAGTGATTCTTCTCAGTCCTAATTTATCTCCATTGCTCAGGTGGCAATTCTATAAGGAACCAGCCTCGCTCCTTTATCTCAGCAGGTGACTTCACATTTAACAGTGAACTCCTCTCCCTGATTTCATTCCCTGGCTTTTCTGAACTATAAGAGGACAGGTTTCTGCTCATCTTCTGTTAAGCTACACTTTATGTAAACTAGCTCCAAAATTTACTGTTTATCTTTAGTTAAATTAAAGCAAACCACAGGTTGGACTTTAGTCTTTCTTACAGTCTATTACATGGAGATAATGCAAAGTCCATTGTCATCCATCTACTTCTCAACTGCTGTGCTCATATTTACACATGAGGATACAGAAAAAGTATCGTATTCTTCCTTACGTATGAAACTGGAAATTCAGCATGGCTTGATGCTAAACAATTTTTTGCATGTGTGCCTACAGAAGGATGTTTTCTGATCAACCCTGACTTGATTCATGGGCATTCATTGAGAACCTGTTACACATGAAGTCATATATGAAGTTTTTGGGTAGTCACTAACTTATAATGCTCCAAGAAGTTATGTAATTATCAAGCATTAAGTTCTTTGAAGCAGTATGTGGATTTCTGGTCAGTTTCATTTTAATTAAAATGTCCCACTGAAAAGGACCATGCCTTTTCTAAATAGGTAGCATTATCAACCACAATTTTTCTAAGGACTTGGTTGAGTAATTTAGTTGGTATGTATAAAACGTAGATATATATGCATAGAATATAAATGATAAAGTAATACTGGGTATGCAGCAGCCAGTCTAGGAAACAGACCTCAAAACTACATTTGAAAGCCCTCATGTGTCCCTTCCCTTTGCATAATCCTTCCTTCCCTAGAGATGACATCTCACAGGTCAGATTTCTCCTGTTTAGAACGTTTACAGTGAGAGCAATGATGCTGAGTCAGAATTCAAGCTTTCCTGGTACCAAATCGTTTCAGTCAAGAGTTGCCAGTCTGGGTCAAGAGAGAATAGATTTTAGCCATCTATTTTTTTTTACAGTATGAAATGATTGCCATTTTATTTCAAAATCATTTGGGGGTGACGGTTTCTCTTATTTCTTATAGATTTCAAATCAACTGCTCACGGTCCATTCTGCCCTTTTCATTCTCGTCCAAGTGCTGGCACAAAAGCAACCAGGTTGGAAAGAGTCATGAAAGTCCCAGGCCCAGGCATGGCCCAGAAAAACTTGGCAAAGGGATCTTTACTTTCTGGTTCTCCTGTTGCTTTACACAGACCTCTCAGACCAAGTCATGCAATTTATTTAAGTGTCCTTCCTTGATAAAAAAGGAGACCTCAGTATTTTAAAAAAGATTAAGTTCAGAGAGATGGGAATGATAAGTTTGAGGGAAAAGAGCAAGTAGGCAAATTGCTGGAGGAAGATGAGCATCCAGGAACTTGGGAAGATGAGCATGGAGATGTGTCGTACTTTGCTTTAAGACTTAAGGGCCTGATCAGTTGTCTCTGCAGTTAAGAGAGATACATACAGCAGTCAAGAGTGAACTGCTCTTGCAGAGGACTTGAATTTGGCTCCCAGGTACCCATGTTTGGGCAGCTTACAAACACATGTTACTCCAACTCCAGGGATTCTAATGCCTCTGGCCTCTATGGGTTTTTGCATTCATGTGTACATGCCCAGACATAGACTCACACAGTACACATCACTCAAAATAAATCACTTTTAAAAACTTGCCCTGTTAGAGAAAAAGATTATGGTCCCACTTTCAGATTACAGCTAGGAGAAGGGGAGCCATTTGATGCATGGATGGGTACATGGGTACGTGGGTGGGTTGGTGGGTGGGTGGATGGGTGGATGGATGGAGTCATGAACAGGGTGTGTTACTGACCTTTTAAAACTGTGTGTGTGTGATTAAGGATGCCCTTTTGCAGACAGAAAATATTTATGTCTATCTATAAAAAAAAATTGGAGCAAGACTCAGCTGCTCTGCAAAGCTGATCTTATTATCCTCCTACTTTACTGATATTTTGTTGTTCCTTATAAAGGAGAAAGTTAAAATTTTGAGGAAAAGAATAGCATTTTATTTTTGGAAACTAGTTTTTTTTTTTAATCCAAAATTCTGTTTAAATAAATCTCAATTCAATATGAAGCTATAAACATTCCAGAATATATCCTCGACGCTGTCTGTCGGTGAGAACAGGGTTTAGGAGCGACATGAACTTTTCAAACTGGACTAGGAGCACCACCGGACTTCTAACATGCTTCTTTGAGCTAAAACAGTAAACGCCAAATTTGCAACTTGCTGTTGGGCCCGTAACTTTTAGTTTCCTAATCCAGATGTTTAATTATTCTCTTACTCGTTGAACATAGCAGATCATTACTTTTAATTGGGAAATTAACTGCAGGTCTGGGATATCTACACACAATATGGTTTCTTGGCCACTGACTTTTTAAGGGAGCGGTTAAATCCTCCTGCACTCTAGGTCAAATTGCATCGCAGCTAATTTTGCTAGGAAGGAGCTCTCCATGACTATAAGACGGTAACAGCTCCAGCCAACAGACTGCGCATTTGAAGGAATCTACCACTGATCAGGGATCAAAACTACCCAAGTTTTTGAAGCAGAAATGGTTTTATGAATTTGATACAGAGTAACAAGGAACTTGGTAAAGTCCAGCACTTTCTAAAATACTGAAAATAGGCCTTGAGAAATCATTCTACGAAGTCAGTTCATGTGACTGACCACTGATCGCTGTGGATGGCGTTCAAGAGCATTTATGACCCGGTGAACATAATAAGTATAAAGAGTTAGAAAACAGTATCTAGGAGTTTACAGACTACAGAGATGGTTTATGCACTAAAAATATAACTAACATTCACATGTATGCACACATACTCACACATGCACACACAAACACACTCACACACATATTATAGCCTATGCCCATTGCTGTGATTGATTTGGGGATACGAGGGAACCAGGTTGGTATTGCAGAGGTACCTACTGTCTCTACCAACTGTGGTGTGGTTCTGGTAACTGGGTAAGATTTTTATCCCGTGTCAGAGGGGAGGGATCCAAAGGAATAGGTCATGTCTCCACAGAGGCGGGCAGAGAACACTGCCTTTTGCCCCACTCCCCGTCTATCTTCAGACTTCTGTGCTTATCACTCGTACCATTTTTCCTGCTGCCGTGCCACCTGGCCTCAAACACCCATTCACCTATCTTCTCCTCATGTACAGTTACCTTTCCATCTGCTTCCCTGCCCGGAATGCGGTCCTCGGGGTCACTGCTCTCTCCCTGTGGCTGTCGGTGTCATCTCCTCAGCAGTGGTTGCCCTGGTGACTTAAATGCACACCTGCTCCTCCCACCATGCCCTTATCTTTTATCCTTCTTATGAATTATTAATTGCGATATTTACTGATTGGTTGTCTCACCTTTCTAGAAATCATCTCACCAGAACAGGGGCTTGATTATCTTCTAATCGGCTATATTCTTAGCACCTAGAATGGTACGTGATTTACAATCAATCTTCATAAATGTTTGTTTAGTGAGTGCGTGTGGGAATGAGTGACGGGCGTGAAGACTCAAAAATAAGAAGGAATTTCAACAACACTGACTTGATTTTGTTAGGACACAGGATGAGAGAAATAAAGTGAGCTGGAGTCTAGTTGGCTCATGTGGGTAGGACCATCGTTTAGTTTGGAATTTTAGCAAATATAATAAAAACATTCTCCTTTTCCCTGGCCTGCTCAGATATAACATCACACCCAGTACCTTTTCCTGGCCACCCCCTGTGCTGTTTCCATGTGGCATTTCTATCATTTTAATGCTGTATTTTAATTTTCAGCATTAGTGCATTGTCAAAATCAACTCATAAGAGTTTGCTTCAGCTCTTGAGAAACTGCAGTGCCCTGGGACTTTTAGAGCAGTGCTTCTCCACCTGTGGGTCGTGACCCCCGGGCTGGGAAGACCCTTTCACAGGGGACACCTAAGACCTTTGGAGAACGTACATGACAGTTCATAACAGTGCAAAATTACAGTCATGAAGTAGCAATGAAAATGATTTTGTGGTTGGGGGTCACCACAACATGGGGAGCCGTAGTAAAGGCATATCCACATTGCCCTGTCCGCTCCTAGAAATGGAGTCTGGAATGTAGTAGCTCTTCTGCTGCAGCTAAGCCTCCAGACTCCCTCAGCTCATGGCATTTTTAAAAAGGGACCCCCTCCCCCCACTTCTGGGGAGTGGGGAGGGCAAGGCTTAGCGGGAGGGCGACTTGACAGTTGGAGAGAAAGGTCAATTTTCCCAGAATGCCGAGCGATCCTACAAGCCAGAGTGTCCTCCCCTGCCCTCTCCCCCTCCCCCTGGCTCAGCTGCCATTTCCTTCTGAGTGGCTCTCCTGCCACTTTGTGGACCCATACTCACTCGCACTCATGAAAGTATGGGAGCCGTTTGCTCCTTCTGGAGTAAGCCACTATAGCTTACATAATTAATATGCCCCAGAAAGCTGTTTAAATTAATTATGAAATTGGCCCCCATGATGGAATCACTGCAAGCGAGTGCTTAAGGTGTTTTCCACTACACTCTGGCAGTCCTGGGTTCTCCCCCACCACACACCATTAGGATGCTGCTGCCTATTCCAATTCACTTAATGTCCCTCTAAAGTACCTGTAGGATACATTATTGATCCATATTTTATTCGTAATCTCCACTCCTGGAGCTCAGGAATTCTCAATGCGGCTGCTCTGGGGTCATTGAGGGGATTGTTAGTGAGGCTCCTGGAGATCTCCCATAGAAAGTTTCTAGAAAGGAGTTGGTTACTTACCTTTTTCCTCATATCCCAGAACAGATATTTCCTGGTCCCAGTCATTGCTAAGTCACACATCTGCTTAACTTCTGTTAAAATTGAAGGCTGCTTAAGACTTAAATGAATCACCCTTGGAACTAGGCGGAGTGCTGATTCAGGGAACCAATAAATCATTTCAAAATTGCGCCATTACACCAAGTTGCTTTCTCCTTGAAAGATACCAATGAGGAGGACTTACATACACCTATATTTCTCCCATTTATTGTTCTTGCTACTTGGGACAAAGAATTCTGACCAGTTTTTGTGATTCAAAAGGAATTTATATTTGCAAGTGAACAAGGTGAGGTATATACACATTCTGTTTGGTTTATTCAATATTTTTGTGTAGGTTTAATGTAAAATAGTGTGCACTAATATTTTATTAATGAAGACACATGAAAACTCATTTTATCCCCAGATTAATTTTTTTTTTTTTTTTGAAGCAGAAACAGCTCTTTGTTATTTCTTGTCTTGCGGGACGTCAGCATTGAATTCTGTGCCAAAGTGCTTATCTGTGTAAAACTATTCTTTCTTAGGCAAAGGGGAAATGCAGACCCATAAAATTTTTCCTTTATCCAAACAACCCATTATACAAGTCTCTAGTCTTAGTTTGTGAAAAATCTGAAAAGCTGCAGAAATTTTCCTATGTTTCCCAGAGGGCATTTTGTGGTTTTCTCCTGCACACCAGCCGCTGGCCAGCAGATGGCACTGCACGGTCACCAGATGGCAGACTCCTTTTGGAACCATGGCTGGGTGCGTTTCTAGCATGCACATTTTTCAAATTAATTTTTTAAGTTAGCATACAAATGAATGGGTTTCATTATGGCATTTTCGTATCTCTGTGTGATTACTTTGTTCTTATTCGCTAATTCTATCGTGAGTGTTCATGAACTACTAATATTACAATGGAGAAACCAGTGTTTCTTTTGGAGATACAGAGCATTTCCTCTTGGTGGCTTATACATCTGTATGATATGCCAGAATGTCATTATGTATCATTACCATCCTAGAAGTGTATCAACATGATGATGGCTCCTTGAGGACCTTTTTATTTTTGTGCCTATTAGTGGTGGAACTCACTTAATAGCTCATCCTAATAACACAAAAACATATTAGCAAAACATCGCCACATGAATTTTATCATGAGTACCCTTGCCCTGCATGTTTGTGTTGAGGAGAGGGCATGGATGGGCACTGCATAAAGTAACCCCCCAAAACCCACCCATCGATGCCGCTTTATGTAATATTGCAGTAATGACACTTGGTTACTCAGAGTGTGGGTCTAGTAGCGAGGGTCTCCCTGATGCTTTGCAGAAGGTCCATCCATGCCCCGAGGCTCACCCCAGACTCTACTTATCAGAACGTGTGCTATCATAAGATTCTCATGGGATTGATACACAAATCGACTTGAGCATTAGTGGTCACAAATCCACTGTTCTTCCTTTCATTTCAATTGGATTTTCAGAGCCTAGGGTGTGTCAAGCAGTGTGCCCACCTATGGCTTGGGTTACAAAGGTATAAAAACGAGAAT
Organism: Peromyscus californicus insignis; assembly: GCF_007827085.1. Taxonomy (NCBI): domain Eukaryota; kingdom Metazoa; phylum Chordata; class Mammalia; order Rodentia; family Cricetidae; genus Peromyscus; species Peromyscus californicus. The sequence continues at coordinate 36,501,856 of NW_026294535.1, forward strand.
ACCATCTGTCTGGGAGATTATAGTCAGGGGACTGGGCAGCATATTAAGAGCTATACATTCGGCCAGGTAGGTGTACATAGAGGGGTCAAAGTCAAGGGCATATGTGTGTTTGGATGCATTGTACAAAAGCTCACATTTCATAACTCATCTACTTGTAGCTAGAGTTTTCCTGCCTGGCCCACAGTCAGGACAAATCTTTGTCACCCACCAGTCCCACAGCCGCTCAGACCCAAACAAGTAAACACAGAGACTTATATTGCTTACAAACTGTACGGCCGTGGCAGGCTTCTTGCTAACTGTTCTTAAATCTTAAATTAATCCATTTCTATAAATCTATACCTTGCCATGTGGCTTGTGGCTTGCCAGCGTCTTCACATGATGCTTGTCATGGCTGCGACTTGCATTGTCTCCTCCCACCTTCCTGTTCTCTCAATTCTCCTCTCTGTTAGTCCCGCCTATACTTCCTGCCTGGCCACTGGCCAATCAGTATTTTATTTATTGATGAATCAGAGCAATTTGACATACAGACCATCCCACAGCATCTACTAGCTGTGGCCACCCAGAAGATAAAGCCGTTTACACCACCATAATGGATGACATAATACCTCACACCTGTGTTAGCCTTCAAAGCCTAAGCTTTCTCATATGTGGCCTCCAAGAAGCTTGGGCCGCCTCCTCCGTGGTCTGTCCTTAGAACTGCTGATATAGCCCTTTATTCCTCCAAGAAAAGCATTTTCTGAGTGTTTTTCCTGTTGTATTGTTACTTATAGTGTGTCTGGAAGCAGATCTGGACTTTACAAGTTTGAATAAGTGAATCACAAACAGAGACATGAATAGTTGTCAGAAATGAACATGTTTCTTGTGGGAACGAAGGGGCCCGCACCAGTGGTCCAATAACTAAATGATCTGTGTGTCAGTCATGGCATATGTTGGTATTTTCTTCACAATATTGCCAGAAATATTTTGTCTTTTATGCTTTGTTTTGCTATTTCCAGGCAGTTTGATGTATTTAGTATTCTAGAATTTTTTAAAAATGGCTTTCTTTCTAATCAAAATTCCAGCGTAGATGGGAGAGGGGGGGGCTCACAAAACCCCACTTCTGGCAAGGAGCGTTGGCTGTCGAAGGCTGCTGGCTACACAGAGTTAGTTTTCTTCAGGGAAGTGGCCTGCTTTAGCATACCCATGCTCTAGTGGATGGCTCCTACACCCATGCTCCTAAGGACATGGGCATGATGCCTATACCAATAACTCATCAATATAGGGTCATCTCATTTTCAAAAACTTGAACCCTAACAACAAAATTTCCCTATAATCAACAACAAAGGAGACATCAAATGCCACTCTATCTCTTTTTCTACAGTTTCCTTCATTCCAGTAAGAACATCCCTCCTACTCAACCCCTAAGACCACAAATGCATCTTCTATTCTTAACCCTCCGGCTTCGTGGAGTACAGGATTTTCTTTCTTATAAAAAGAAACAGAGGTGGGAATGGAGCTTCCATGACTTGTGTTTAGTCCTGAAGCACTTTCAAGAACGGGCTTGTGACCAGTTTATTTTAAACTTACATTTCTCTGTTGGAGAGTGAAATGTTTGCCAGAAGAACAGTAAACACAGATAGCCAGTATTCATTCATGGGGAGCTTTAGTAGCTACGGTCTTTATGAAATCCCTACCCAATCCCCTCCCCCCAAACAGAAAAGTCAGGAAACCCCAAATCAGTCTGAGTGACTGGTAATTTTAGGAATAGTTCTGGAGTACTTCATATAGTTGATGTATTTTCATTTTAATGTCTTAGATGTGCATATCTTAGAGTTAGGAAACACAATAAGAATGAAAGCAAATAATCATAAGAAGCAGAAAGAGTGCAGGGCATCATAAAATATATCGGGCTTTGTTTAGATAAGAGCACATGGACCATTTTGAAAATTGAGTGACAATACTTGCTTCTGTCTAGCCATCTCCCATTAACCCCACCCTTTAACCACACAGAACATCCATCCCTTTAACATACTGAATTACTTCAAAATGCTAAAAGGGAAACGACGTATAACCTGCTCCCTCAAAGAAAACACCACACACACCACGAAGACAGAGGGAGGGCCTGAGAGTGTTTCCACACGGACCTGATGCTCCAGCAAGACTGAGATCCCGAGAACCTCATGAATGAATGCACCGCGAAGTTTGCTACTCCTGCGTTCCACCCTGATAGCCCCTCTCCCTGTAGGGAACTACTGATCCTCACGTGCTCTGCACACTCCAGGGACTTAAACTTAACTATCAGGACCAGCTCAAGTCTCTGCTCTTCGGTCCACGGAGGGCTGCCCTTCTGCTTTCTGTGACGGGCTGTTCTTGTATTTCTCTATGTTGAATTTATGTGACGATATGTTCCACACCACGCTCAGTGCTAAATGAGCTCCTGTAAGTCAGGAGCCGTATTGTGTTCACTTATAAACGTTCATTGTTTAGTTCTTGGATGGGAAGTACCAGGCATATAGGGCTTCACTACTCGTTTCTGTATCTGTGTTGGATTATTATTATTATTTAATAGTCCTGACATTATTTCTGACCAGAACTAGCCCTCACCCCCATCGTGCTTTTGAACACCATATTTCAGGCAACTTCGGATAAGTACCTCAAGATGTACACATTCCTTTCAAATCCTGGCTGCCGCTGACCAGACAAGACACCTGTGATCATCATGATTTTTTTTTTAACCTGAAAATGATTTTCATTTATAACATTGAGTGGAAAAATCACATAAAAACCTCTGTTTTAGTTTCACTTTTTGATTTATTCTATTAGAACTGATTTTAAAAACTGTCAAGTTTCCTAACACTTTATCACTGAATTTCTATTTCATTTGCTTTTGTGCTTTTTATTATCTTGAAAAAAAAAATGAAGTGAATTTAAATAACTTACTTTACAAGACGACAGATCTCTTGTATGCTTGAGGGTATTAGGAGCCTACAGGAGGGGAATTTAATATTCAGCGATTCACTCACTTACTGGAACGATCTATAGCTCATGAAACTAGTTTGCCCCTGAACCCACTCTGAGGAATGTGGCTATAGCAAGTAAGTTCCAGGTCATTCCGTTCATGCCTCCAGCATACTGTTCTTCATATATTATAGTTGGTTATTAACACTGGAGAACAATGAGGAAATGGCCTTTTCTTTCTGCCCTCTTAGAATGATGAGATAATCTACACTACATCTTCCTTCTAGAAGCATGTGGAAATGACAGCTTTCTCTAATTCCTTGGACATGCTTTGACCTATGAATGTATATGTAGTGTTAATTATGTTTTACATTTCTGAAGCAGAGGAGACATGAATCAACTGACTGGGATTTATGAACCTCAAGTCTGACATTCACAAACTCCGGGAAAGTGCCGGTACATCCTCTTCCTGATCTGTGGTTTTTCTCACCTATGGAGTGGCAATACTGTGTGCACCCCTGCAGCAGGGTTATAGGCCCAGAACTAACACAGGGAGGTGCATTTGTATCCTGCTTGTTACTGGGTGCAACACTCTTTTGTTTTCCTTTATTGAAAATATTCTTTATTCATACCATATGTCATAGTTTCTCCTTCTCCTACTTCTGTCCCTCATTAGAAAAGAACAGACTTCTAAGAGATAACAGCCAAGCATGACAAAATAAAATATAATAAGACGAAGCAAAAACTATCACGTAGAAGTTGGACTTGGAAACCCAACAGAAAGAAAAGAGTCCCAAGAACAGGCACAAGAATCAGAAACCCACTCCTTCTCATAGTCAGGAGTCCCATAAAAATACTAAGCTAAAAGCTATAATATACACACAGAGGATCTGATGCAGACCCATGTAGGCCCTGTGGATGCAATGCTCTTAAGGTTAATTTTGAACCAACTTTTTTTCAGAACCTAGAGATGCCCTTGGAGGCCGTTGATGGCCTGTTGAGGATAGCAGCACCAGAGAAAGCTTGGCACTCCCAACCCAGACTTGTTAACCATTGACTCATTAACAGTTTTGAGCATCATGTTAATATTTGTTCAGTTTCTCCTCTGGACAGACCACCAACCTCCTCCTTAGCTGCTACCAAAAAAAAAAAAAGAGAGGACTAACCTGAAAACATCACTTCAGATGGTGATGCTGGTGTGATGTTGACAAAAATGGATACTGTGATTGAAGAGTAAGCTGTTTTGGTTAAGGAAGAGCCACGGTCTAATAATCCACAGTGAAGTCTTCGGCAGCATCTCCATGGTTCCTGCTTAGTGTGTAGAGTAGATAACCATGTTCCCATCACAGACATCCTTCTTGTTTCAACAACATGGCTCTACTTATAAATTAGAAGAGCATCCACGTATTGATCATAAAACCTGGCTTGTATGCTCCCAGTGCACATATAATTTCACTTGCTTATTCTTTGCAGTTGTTGAGAAAGATGGAAAGACTAGGATTTATGTAGGAGGTCTTTTGATTTGAGACTTATCACTGACTACCTATATATTTTTAATCACTCAATTTTCCCTAATATCTATTCCTTAACCATGACATATTAATATTAGACATGAAAAAACATCTAGGGCTGCCCTATGGATTCAGTGAGATATATATATATATATATATATATATATATATATATATATGCATGCTACTTCTCATTTAGTGAAGGCCCTTGATGACCTCTGGTGTCATTAGTAAATTCTTCTGGAAACATTTCAATGGTTCTTAGAGCTGGCCCGATCTCAAAACGCCTTGTTAGGTTTATCCATGGGGCAGTATATTTCAAGTTCCAGCTGTACCATTCTGTCTACAGACTTTGTAACATGTCATTCAAAAGTCTCAGCGTTTACTCTGACACCTCTCCCCCTGTATTTTTATTCCTGCACTTTCTTCTCTCTGGGGATCTTCCCTGCCCACCCCTGACCATACCAGAGCTTGGCATGGACAGTCCCCTTCTGTGCTTTTTCTGATGGTATTTTTTCATTGTAATGTACCCTGATTATCTGCCTGCCCCCTAGAAGGCTGTCCATCAAGGGTACAAGCTGCATTTTATTTATATTTCCTCTGTGCAGCATCTGACATAGAGCAAATGCTCAATAAATAATCCATACGTGGATCCCCCCGTTGTCTGTCAACACAGAGAGTAAAATGATCCATCATTGTTTTTGTATCCTAACAGAGAGAGGCTTTTAAATAATTCTGTGACTGAGAAAATAACCTACAATTTAGTATCTTTTTTTTTTTAAGACCACTGTGTGTAAGTTTAAACATATTCATTGACAAGAAGCAATTCTATTCATGGTTGTCAAATTATATCCTATACAATTGAACTGTAGACAGTTAAATTGGCTACAGCCCCCTCCTGATAACAAGGTCTTTACACATTAATTTGTTGATTTCCGTTATGATAAGACATGTTAGTGGTTGCTGGTTTAAGAGTTAATGGAAGGTGTGTAGTTCACTTGGGGGTTTTACTTGGGCCTGTGGTTTGCAGAAGTGAGAAAAAGACATTTAAATATTTTATCGTTTCATGGATGCATTGTTAGAGCTATTGAGAGGAAGCACGGATTCTTTGAAATTGAGTTGACATTTGCAAAGACATAAAACTCGTGTGTAGCAGCAGCTTTAATTATTACTTAAAAGCAGCGTTATTAAATCCGTCCCGTCAGCTACTTGAGCTTCTGATTATGTAAGGAGGGGAAAAAATGCTGATAAATTTCAAAAATGAAGTTCCGTCAACCAGTTTTCACTGCCACAGGTGCTCTCTCATTCATTTGGGGGATGACTTTTACATTTGTTCCAGGAACAAAGCCAAATATTAGACATGTCACTTGCAGCTGACAGGTAATGACAAATGGGAAAAAAAAAATCATGCCCAATGTGAGAAAGACTCAAAGATGTTTACAGAACTCTGAGCATCCTCAAGATTCTCAAGCTCCATAGCAACAGAGAGACTCAGAAACTCCTTCTCCTGTCATTCCTATACTGACTCCTCTTGTGCTGGCTTGGGAATTCTCCTAGTCACGGCACTTCCCACCCCGCGTCCCTGTACGCACACATTTAATGCACGAGACCTGAACTCTAAGCAGAGGGCAGCTTGGTTGTCTTTTACATTCCCTGCTGTTAAGGGAACTATGACTAGAGAAGCTGTCCGAGAGGGTTAAGGTGTGTTCTGCTAGCGTGGCATGTTTTTCTCGCTTTTCATGCCGGCTTTAAATGGAGATCCGTCTGCGTTAGGTTGTGAGTCTATTCTCCAAAGGCAAATACGCTGATAGCACTAATGATTTGCAATATTTAACAGTAAAACTGTTTTACTCGCAGTGACTCCAGGCTTTGAATTATAAATGGAATCATTTTATAACTTTGGGCATTAGGAGAAATTCATGGGAATTGGCCCAGATTTCTCATTAATAATGCAACAAGTAAATGTTTCAAAATAATTAGAGTTGATAGCTCTATTTAATTGGCATTGAAAAATAGGTTCTATTTATCAAAATATACATCTATCAAACTTATGTTAATTTATACTGACTTGAAATAATAAGACATCTTTAGTGGATATAATATCGTATATGTCGTTCATATATTGTATGTAACATCATTTTTGTTTGTGTTTGGAGTAATTTGCCAGGTCACTTAAGCGTTAGCATCTCAAGAGATTATTCTCTGATGTAGTTCATTGTATATGACATTTCATTTCATTGACATTCAGATTTAACTTAAAAATTTTAAATTATTATTATTATTGTGTGTGTGTGTGTGTGTGTGTGTGTGTGAGATGTGTGATGTGTATGAGTTGTTGTGCATGCTACAGTGCACTCACAGAGGTCAGAGGACAACTTCACGGAGTTGACTCTCCCCTACCATTTTGGGATTAGTAATTGAACTGAGGTCGCTGGACTTACCCAAGTGCCTTTATCATGGAAGGGTCTCACTAATCCAGGTTTAACTTTTTGAGAGGGGTAACTAGGTACCCCAGGCAAATGTTGGCCTCTTTCCTGATTTAAGTCAATCATATATACTTTGGTAAAGATGATAAATTTCAGCTGGGCAGTGGTGGCGCACGCCTTTAATCCCAGCACTCTGGAGGCAGAGGCAGGTGGATCTCTGTGAGTTTGAGACCAGCCTGGTCTACAGAGCGAGATTCAGGACAGGCTCCAAAACTACACAGTGAAACCTTGTCTCGAACAAAACAAAACAAAAAGATGATGAATTTTCCTTTGGCACAGCTAATGCGAGATACGGTTCCCATGACCAAATCTTCCTTAGTAGTTACTGGCTGGGTTAACTGAAGCTGCACATAAACAAAATACAGTTGAAATTTTTATTTGAAAAAGTTGTTCCATCTATTTATATATTGCCACTATGGTGAATGACAGAGAGTTTATAGTAAGGAAGAAAATTCACAGAGAGAAACAACATTTCAAAGACGAAGAAGTGAGAACCCAAGATCCCGTGAGCCATGAAGTGTCAGTGACAGGGATGAGTGATGAAGCTTCTGGATTGAGAAATACGGACTCTGGAATGGATAGAAGACTCCTTCCATCAGACCATTTTATACAGGAAGAAACTGAGTCGAGAGGGGTGAAGCTGGCCAATCCCAGGTCAATGAATGGCTCGTGACCGGCTCACACATCATCTTGTCGTTTCCATGACACTATCTTCTCTTTTCCGAAAGCCTCCACTGTTAAAGTGGTACCAGTCAGGCACGAGGCTTGCACAATGATGACTCTGTTAGTTGTGTGCAGTGCACAAACTCTATAAAAATATCAAGTGTAAGTATAACAATCATACATTTGGCTTGGGGCTGCTGAGATCTGGATGGACAGCTGCTCTCTCATGAAAACACTCTCTACCCTGCACTGTCCTCTCTCTAAACATTCTGAGGCACTTGGTGATGTTCCTACTTTAGAGGACAGCCTCCTGTTTCTGCTTTCAGATGTCTGTGTAGGCACTGATGAACTTGTGAGAGAGTTGTTCTTTCTATATTGAAGCCCTTTCAAGGGAAAAGCTAATGCTTGTGACTAATTTATCTCCATGGACTCTCTTCCCAAATCTCCCTGGATTTCAGCTTGTCTTTCATTCTTAAGAAAATGAGAAGCCATTGAAATGAAGAGAGGAATGAACGTTCATGCAGAGCTTACTTCATGCAGAGCTTACTGTCTGAAGGGACTCTTCTCAGAATGCAGCGAGGCCAGTGCAAGTTAGTAAACCAGTGGAAGTCTCAGGGATCACGCTGGTTATCTGCCCTATGGTAGTGACTGCTAAGTAAATCTAGACTCAAAAATGTTAAATAAGAAAGGGAGAAGAATTGCAAATTAAATCTGCTCAAAGGAGAAGATATCATCAGAAGACAGGTCACATTTATTTCTTATTAATAAGAGCATATTATATATGTATAATAGGAATATGTTTTTATTTTAGGCAAGTACATTATATATATATTTACATTCTGTCAGACACTTATTTGGAAATGAATGCACTTTCAAGGTGTATTTTGAATTTCTAGGTTTGTAATCTGGGTCTTTAGTGTTTGGTTCTGGATGCAGCACTGTTGAGTGTCAGATTCTTGATGGCTCTGACCTCATGAATGAGTCAATCTACCCACAGATTCATAGCTTAATTAATGAATGAGTTAATCTACCCACAGATTCATAGCTTAATTAATGAATGAGTTAATCTACCCACAGATTCATAGCTCAGTGAGCTTTATAGGAAGGACTTTGTTGGAAAGGTGAGTGGTCACTTTGCTTCCTGAGCACCGTGAAGTGAGCAGTTTTCCTCTCCAAGGTACTCCCTGCCTCCTCACAGGGAGCCGGCTGGAAGCCTGAGAAAACGTTCAGGCCCAAGAGCATAAGCCAAAGTATGCCTTCCTTTCTTCTGATGCCCTCAGATATCTGATTTAAGTAAGAGAGCCAACTAACACTGAGTTCCCACTCACTTACTCTTGAGGGGACGTTTCTGGTCTGGTGGTCGTCTGAGGGACACCTTCAGTGTTCCAAGGAGTGGCCTTTGGTTTTGCTGAACATGTTTTACCTGGTTGTCTTGCACCATGGCCCCAAAGCAAACCAATATTGCAGCAAGATCTTTGATTCCAAGGCAGTGTGTTTGAAATATATGAGTGTTAAAGCAAAACCATGAAATAAGACAAAACCTCTATAACCAGTAAATATATAAATGTGATAGTTTACTGAATACGTCATTCAATCAGTGGAGGGCTGTCATTACTGGAAATCCAGAAGCATGTTTGTTTGTTTTTGAGATTGAATCTCTTTTTGTAGTCCTGGCTAGCCTAAAACTTACGTTGTAGATCAGTGTGGTCTGGAACTCACAGAGATCTGCTTGCGTCTGCCGCCTCAGTGCTGGGATTAAAGGAAGGTCTGTACCACCATGCCTGAAGCAGTCTAACACCTTGACATCGATGTGTGCACTGCCAGAGCCCAGACCTGGCTTCATGAGAAATGCTCTATGCAAGAGTTAAAGTGTTCATCTGATGATGAATCGGGGCTGTTGGTTATCTTTCTAAAAGGTTGAAAAGTTCAATGGGGGACTGTTACGACGGCTGAGCAAGTTCATTCTTTACTAATGGATTTGCAGTGAGTGGGATTCATCTCCCCATTTGTCTCTTTCTGCTGTACATCGATTAGTTTCTTTCTCCGTTTTCACCAGCTACCCGTTCTGGTTGCCTGTTCCTGGTTACAGAGTGGAAGGACTTTCCTAAGGCAGAGAACATACAGTTCTTCTGGACCGGTCTTTGGACTTTTTGTCGAAGAATGTTTGGGGGAAGCTGTAGAACAGAAAGACTAAGGAACTAGGTCAGTGTCGTTGTGCAGTGGAGGCCAGCAGGCAGACACTAGACTTTGGAAATGCCAAGGTCTCGGCCAAGTGCTTTCTCCACCACACAACACTCTGCAGCAGGAAGTACTTTGTCTCTAAACATAAAGCGGACTGAGGTTGTAGGGACATGTTCCCCCTCTCACCAGTGCATTCATTCTAGGGGAACCTCACTCCTGTGCCTCGTAGTCACTAGCCACCCATTGCATCCTATTGTCATTGATTCAGGAAGTCGTAATGATTTCCACAGAGCAAAGGGAAGGTGCGGGAGCAGGGGAGAGGCCAACCACAAGGAATTCTAAGATCCTACAGAATTTGCAAAAATCATCAGAGAAATAAAATGACTGAGGTTCCCATCTTCGACAATAAAGAGAAGGTTCCAAAATGAGCGACACGGAGGATATGTAGAGGAGAGATTCCGTGCAGATGGAGTGGGCTGTAAAAACATCATGGAGGAAGTTAGGATGGGAGATGAGCTTCCTGGGATGGGGAAGGCATGGCAGGATGCAGAAGAGGCCATCCCGAGTGGGAAGTGGCAGATATCAGGGATGATTTCGGCATGGAAATGATCATTGTAGCCCCATCCAAGGAAGAGCAAATTCATCCCTGAGAGATGAGGTAGGACAGGTAGGACTGTTACCTAAGAGTGGATGGGATGGTGTCTTAAGAGCCACTAAATGTGCTGGGGGTAGAGAAGTGACATAGAGTCCTGTGTTGATGCAGTGGTTTGCATGTGAATGGCCCCTATGGGCCCCACAATGCTTGGACCTCAGCTGGTAGAACTATTTGGGAAGGTTAGGAGGTGTGGGGTTGTCGAAGGAGGTATGTCACTGGGGTGGGCTTTGACATTCCCTTGTAGCAGGAATCTTAAAAGTTCTTATGAATAAAATCAAACCTGAGCCAGGTGTTGGGGTGAACACTGGAAGATCAGAGAGACAGAACAAGCCACAGCTAACCTCACCTGGCCAACTTCTCAGCTGATCTTGTTTCCTCAGACTGGAGGCGTCTGAATCCTCATATCCGAATGGCTCTCAGCTGAACTGTTCTGCTCAAAACCTAAAAGCTTAACCAGCCAAATGCTTAACCAGCCAAATGCTTCTGGTCCTCACGCCTTATATACCTTTCTGCTTTCTACCATCACTCCCTGGGATTAAAGGCTCACTTTCTGAGATTAAAGGCGTGAGTCACCATGCTTGGCTGTATCCTTGAACACATGGATTTCTGCCTCTGGAATGCTAGGATTAAAGGCGTGTGCTACCACTATCTATCCTAAGTATCTAGTGGCTTTTCTGTTCTCTGACCCCAGATAAGTTTATTAGGGTGCACAATATTTTGGGGAACACAATACCACCACATTCCCTGTGCGTGCTCTCTGCCTTGTGCTTGTGGATCAGATGTGAGCTCTTGGCTACTGCTCCAATGATACGCTTGCCTGTTGTATGCTCCCTACCATGATGGTCATGGACTCTAACCCTCTACAACTCTCCACAACTGTGAGCCCCCATGTTAAATCCTTTCTTGTGTAAGTTGCCTTGCTCATGGTGTTTCGTCAAAGCAATCGAATAGTAACTAAGACAAGAAGAATTGGTGCATACTTCACAGAACAGATGGAATTTGAGAGAAATGAGGCCTGTGAAAGCCATAGACAGGATGGACTAGGAAGACCCAGAAGCTAAAAATTAGAATCTGCACATGGAAACAGTTCATCAGGTGAAATCCCCTAATGCAGACTTGGAACTGAGAAGGCTTAATGCAACCTCCTCAGCATGGTGGAAGTTAATGGAGTCGGTAATGGGACTGGAATACTGATAATTCGACTCTATCCAAGTGTTCTACATTTATTTAAAAAGTCAAAGCCTGTTAATAGTGAAGATGAAGTACCTTTTAAATGTATCCAAAATGCCAATGAAAAATTGTTCATAAGAAAGGGCAATGGTTTGATTGTTTATTAAAAAAATCTAAAGGTTTGGTTAGTTCCACTGAAGTGAATGAAGGTGTTTAGCTGATGAATTCCTTGATCCGACCAGATGACATTTCATCCAGACAGACGTCTGGGACCTGTAGGTCCTGGTTATTTTTCCCTTCTATGTCATCACGGTACCTCCTTACATTTCTCCTATGATAGATGCTTCCAAGCTGCGGGAAAACGGTTGGAGGCTTGCTTATCTCCTTGTTCTGTGAATGCCTCCAGGCAGCACTACTTCCTGCCCTTGCTGTCCACTGGGTACTCCCTATGGCCAGGTGCAGAGTCCATGAGTGCCCAACAACTTCTTGTTGAAGGACAGACTCTCTGTCTGGCTGAAATGGTGGATTCGTGCCTTATAAAAGAACTTTGTTTTCAACTGGCTTCACTTATCTTTGCACAAGGCCCCATCAATATTAATTTAATATGATGCTGGCCTACTGGCTTTTGAAAGTCATATTTTGTGCAATTTATATCACTTGTGACTGTTTTTCCTCCTAGTAACATAAATCAAAATTTCCCAGGTTAATGAGTAAAAGTTGTGGTAAATCCAAGGTTCAAGTAACCCCCTTTTGCTACCGATTAAATAAATATTGTTTCTAAAACAATGATAATTTGTCAAAAAAGAAATGAAAATATGTGTTAATATTCTATTTCTGGAATTTAAAGGTCATTGGAAAAAATCTCATCTTGTTGCTGGTTTTTAGCATGCCACCCACCGTTGAGAGTCTGGAAGGGCCCATGGGTCTGATCTATGCACCAGCATCCTATAAAGCAAAGCCAAGCTGTGTGACTCTAGTTCTAGGAACACGGCTTATTAATAAAACATTTTCATTACAAGGCTCAATAATCAAATCTAAGTTGTCAATAAATAGAAATAAATTCCACTACTTAATGTCAGCCTTCACAATGATGCCGATAAGTATTACAATGGATAGCAGCATTAAGTGAAGCAAGTGATAGCCTATACTTGGCCAAATAAATTAAATCATGAAACTGAAACTGCTTCAAGATGCTTGAGAGGAGTCTTGCAACTGCTGTTTTCTCCTTAGGAAGCACCTCTTCCTGAAAGGAAAACAAACAAACAGAAAACGATGTACCAAATATGGTGGTGCACACCTTTAATCCCAGCACTCAGGAGGCAGAGGCAGGTGGATCTGTTGTTAAAGTTTTCCTGCCTGGCCCACAGTCAGGACAAATTTCTCTCACCTGCCAGTCCCACAGCTGCTCAGACCCGATCAAGTAAACATAGAGACTTATATTGTTTACAAACTGTATGGCTGTGGCAGGCTTCTTGCTAACTGTTCTTACAGCTTAAAATAAATCCATTTTTATTAATCTATACCTTGCCACATGGCTCGTGGCTTACCGGCATCTTTACATGTTGTTTTTCATCATGGCAGCTGGCAGTGTCTCTCTGACTCAGCCTTCCACTTCCCAGCTCTATTTTCCTCCTTGTCCCGCCTACACTTCCTGCCTAGCCACTGACCAATCAGTGTTTTATTTATTGACTAATCAGCAACACATTTGACATACAGACCATCCCACAGCATGCCAAATGTAGATGTAACCAACCGTCTTATTAAATAAGAAATACAGAGCCGATTCAGAGAAGAAAGCCAAGAGGTCAGAGCTAAGAGCCTCACCCTTCCTGCTTCAGCGATCCTCTTTAGTCAAGAGAGCTCTCCGAAAGGGGCCTACTTCCTGTGTGTATGTCTTTATATACTCTAGCTGTTTTGCCTTCTCATTGGTTGTAACCCCAAACATGTGACTGCCTCGTCACTGCCTGAATGTACCGCCCTCCAGGTCCTTAAAGGCGTGCGCCACCGCCGCCACGCACTTGTTATGGCTCTAATAGCTCTGACCCCCAGACAACTTTATTTATTAACATACAATTAAAATCACATTTCAGTACAAGTAAAATACCACCACATGGATCTCTGTGAGACTCTATCTGAAAAAGAAAAAATATATATCTATCATCTATCTATCTATCTGTCTGCCTATCTATCTATATCTATGTTGTTAATGTGTATGCACAAAAGTGTGTGCATGTGTGTGTTTATGTGTGTGTGTGCATGCACATGTACAAATGTGTATATGTATGTGTGTGTGCATGTGTAAGACCTAAGGTATGTGGATAGAGGAAGCAAGGAACTGTGCGAGGTGAGTAGTAATGGGCTAGATTATTAGGGTTTTCTAGAGCAGGTTTGGAGACCTTTTTTATCTTTTGGTTAAGGAAACAGGAACTCCCTAAAGGGTTTCAGGTGTGGGTTAAATGGTTAAACATTAGCTGTTCTCCACCTGTGGGTTGCGCCCCCTTTGGGAGTTGTATATCAGATATCCTGCATATCAGATATTTACATTAAGAGTCATAACAGTAGCAAAATTACAGTTATGAAGTAGCAAGGAAACAGTTTTATAGTTGGAGGTCGGTCACCAAAGCCTGAGGAACTGTGTTAAAGGATCAGAGCTTTAGGAAGGTTGAGAACCGCTGAGGGAGAGGCACAAGAGAGTGGTTGCTGGTGGGCCTTTGGGAGGCAACTGTGACGTCAACACCAAACTGGAGTACGGAAAATAGTTTTTAAAATCCTATCTTGACCTAAGTTTGTGTCCAAAGGCTTCCTAGTCCCCCTTGGGAGAGGCTGATGTTAGCCACACTTGCCATCCTTCTCCCTATTGGTCTTCTACTGTGGACCATTATCTACCTGCTCAGTTATGACGGGAACATACCACAAAAGGCCCCAAATTCATGGGGAATATTTAAAGTAGCCATTCCAAAGTCCTTCATTCCTTCCTGTGGAAAGCACAGTCATGACTCCTATTCTTGCCTGCTCGGTTCTTCTCTCTACTACCTTGTCAAGGGCTCTAATGATTCTCCATCGGGCCCCCTCTTGTGACACAGAGTCCCTCTCTTGGTTACCATGAGTAGAGTAAACCCCGATTTTTTTTTTAAAGAACAGCTTTATTGAGGTAGATAACTGATATGTGAAAAGTGCCTGTTTAATGTATACAAGTGATGAATGTGGATGTGTACATATACTTGTGATTCCAGCACCATGACCACGGTAGTAAGCATACCCATTGCCAGTTAGACACATTGTTTACTCAGTGGTGGTCACCTGCTGATCTGTAGTTTATGTCTTATCTAAATAATTTAATCACCAGAGAGAGGTTGTTTCTTAAGGCCCTTCATGGGGAACACATCTCACAGGGGGACAGGCGAAGCTTTCACTTCAGGTGACAGAGGTAATGGACAAAGGCTTGGCATCTGTGGTGGTTTGAAAGAAAATGGCCCCCATAGGGAGTGGCACTATTAGGTGGTGTGGCTTTGTTGCAGTAGGTGTGGCCTTGTTGGAGGAAGTGTGTCACTGTGGAGGTGGGATTTGAGATCTTATATGCTCAAGCTAGGCCTCATGTGGCAGTCTCTTTTGCTGCCTGTGGATCAAGATGTAGAACTCTCAGCTAACTCTCCAGCACCATATCTGTCTGCATGCCACCATACTACTCACTGTGACAATAGTGGACTAAACCTCTGAACTGTCAGCCTCAATGAAATGTTTTCCTTTATGAGAGTTGCTGTGGTCACAGTGTCTCTTTACAGCAATAGAAACCCTAAGACAGCATCCACTGGCAGTGGGTGCTACACAGGCTACCAAGGTAGAGGGGTGGGAGCCAGAGCAGGAGCAGGCTTCAATCCAGGAGCCTGCTTACCAAGCCACTCCCTCTAGCAGGTCTGCTAGGGCCCTATCAAGTATCAGTCGTCCTCCGGGTACTTCATTAACAGAGTGTAATAGAGTCCCTCTTGTTCAGATTTTTCTGTTGTTTAGAGTAGATTCTCCTGCAGGACAAAGAGTCTCCCCTGCCTACTGATTATATATACTCAGTGAGAACAGAGGGTTTTAATGTTTGAGGCCCAAAGAAGATTAACCAAATATTATTATGTTAATTTTAATTCAGCCAGCTACCAGAAGATTTAACATAAGTATATCATGTGCTCAAATCACAGGACCTAGTTCCCTGTCCCATGGTGATTAGAATTCTGTTGGAATGACTAAACTTATAGAATGGTTCAATATGTCAAAAGCAGAACCCAAACATTAATGCCAGGAGGTATGTATGGTGGTTTGACCTTTGACATTTTTGGTTGTGTTATGTCTTTCTTCCCTTTAATTGTAAAAAAAAAAAAAAAAAAAAAATCTCACCATCTAAACCATCTTATAATGATGTGCCATTCTGTACCTAATCTGTTCATCTCTTTTCAATACGTATAATAGACGTTCAGCTCCCCTTAAACAACCCCCCATCTCTGCCTCTTTCCCCAGTTCCTCCAATTTTCTGTCTTTTTATGAGTTTGCTTGCTCTGAAGCTCTCGTGTCCACGGCCTCACGCGGCATTCATCTTTTGAACTGGCATGCCATGTTTTGTTACGGAACTACTTTTATTTTTATATATCAGCAGTGTGCTCACTGACACACTGGAACATCCACTCCCAGCATGGCCAAGCAGAGAGACAAGGAAGGGAGGGAGGGAGAGGGGAAGAAACCCCAGTGAGCCTTAAGGATGTAGCACCGCGCGCCCCGCCCCGCACCCCCCCCCCCTGCCCCAGTTGTTCACCATCACACAGGAAGCAGCCATGGTGAGCCAGCTGTTTAATACTCACTTTCCGTTCCTTTTGGCTTCCCATCCCTCCTGGAGGATTTCTTTTATAGACCCGAGGACTCCGCTCTCCCACATTTTACAATTATAAATACAGATGCACAGTAAAATTTTGAGTTTCCAGAAAGCTAGCCATTTTTAGTGGAAGTCAATCCCAGGCAGTGTTTGGGGGCTGCTGGTATTAAACGAATAACTCTTGTGTGAAATTCTAATTGTAATTAGTGTCTTGGACTTTCCTCGGAAGCTTTTTCTTTTTTAATTTTGAAATATAGCTTCTATATTTTATCCACGCCTTTTCTTTTGTTTAAAGAAAACTGAGCATTTTTTTTTTTATTTTAAAAAATGCATGGGGTAGGGGTGTGTGATTGCAGATCCTCATGTTCTCAGGAGTGAAGGACAAGAAAGTGCCAGGAGTCTGATCCTTCCCGGCCTCCCCCGACTCCCAGGGTCTACCTCAATGCTCAGGGATCTTGTTCCAGTCAGGATGCTGCTTGGTACCGGCTCAATAGGTTTCATTCTAAACTGACTTTTCAGCAGCCTGAGAAATCTTAGGCTTTTCCGAATTAATGCTATGCCCTGGTGTGAGATGAATTTATTTTACAAGGTGAATAATAACATGACTGGCAAGGAAAATGTCAACCAATCAGTTAGGAAAATTTTTACATGTGGTTCATTAACAGTGCAGCCCTTCCCATCAATGCTGAGGATGGTGTTCCTTCCCTGCTCTTGTCTAGGACAAATGCTCTGTCTTTAAAACCCACCTCTCACATTAGTTCTTCGTCATACCTCCACAGATTAACCTTAGAGAGACGCCACATTCTCACAGTCTCATTAGTAACTAAATGCCACCACCCCGAATTTGAAGCTAATTATTGTTCCTTAATAAGAATAACCTTCATTCCTTCCTAGTTGAAATAATGACTTTGGAGATTAAGACTCCTTCATGTCTGCTTCAGTGGGCAATCAATAGCTTGTTATTATTATCATTGCTGCTGTTATTATTTTAAATGTCCAGGTAGTAGAGATTTTCATTTAATTAGATTGAGGGGCCTTTATCCTCTGTGCCTGGGTAGCTGCATCCTGAGCTGCTTACGGGCTTGAATGGGAAGAGGCCTGCAAGATCAAATCCTGTAGGTTTAAAAAAAAGTCTAAATTAGAGTAATTTGCCATTTCAGTCATAGATGAAGTTGTGTGACTTTTCAGCCTTCTGGATCACATTTGCTACCTGCTGTGGGACATTCTTGGCCACACAGAAATGGTTTGTAACATAGAAGAGAGAAGATTGGGATAGAGGTACGGTGAATGGGAATCCACATGCCTCTCTGTTCATTTGAAGAACTCGGCATACAGTGCTCCTTCTAGTGAATAAATGCAGGTCAGGAACTGAACTTTGTCCCGCTCCTCATCATCTAACCAGATGAGATATGAGTTCCTCCGTGAGCCACCTCTGCAGACCATTGTCTTTGTTCTCTCAAGATCCCCTTGTGCTATGAATTCCTTTTTCCTCTCAAGCCTGTTTGTGCACCCTGGGGGCTGCCCTCCTCCACCCCTCCTCCTGCCAGAAAGCTGCTGAATCGAGTAGCTAATTGAGTTGAGTTCTTCAGGTGTTTCTTGTGTGTTCATCTTCATTTCATACATACATTCATGAACCGAGGCATTATTGTGTAGATGCAGTTGTATATGTAAAATATATTCACAGATGAATATTACATGCAATTAAGTTGTGGAATTAAGTCCTTCGAAAAACCCTCATCTCACAGAATTGAGTCTGTGACAGGTTGACCCGTACCCACGCGACACAGGGTCTGTGTGCAACTTGCAGCCTTGCCTCTGACAGATCCACGAGGGCCTCTGATTTGACAGTTTTGCCTGATAAACAATCCCAAATGTCCATTACTTATGAACAGCCAACTGGCTGATTCTTGTATTTCAGCAAACGGAAGTTCGACTTTTTTCTGTTTCTTTTTGTAATGTTACCCCAGATATGAGTCAGTTGGGGATTAAATCTAAATTAGTATAATTTCCTTTCACGGCAATAGTCATATTACGGTAATTCTCACTGTGGCAACAGGCACTTAGTGTCTCTTCGCTGTACGCCATAAACCGTTCAGATCTGCAGTCGAGCGCTTGCAGTGTTTTTTGACGGAGGCAGCTGATGGCTTCTGCCTCGACCGGCAGGCCCTTTAAAATGCTGCTCCTCTGCTAAGTTTAAAATTGGCCTTATCCGTATGAGATGGCCCTCCTCTCTGAACCCACTCTTTGACTCTGACAGTCCTGTGATCCTTAAGCTTCATTTGGTCATCCTGTCTTTCCCCGCAGCTTCTCGGCGGTTAACCTCTTGCATTTTCTCGCTTGCCCGCGCATCACCCTTACCAAACCAGACTCACCTGCCTTGCTCACCTGTTTCTATCCATCCAAAGCAAAGGGCAACTCCACCCTTCATCAGGTGAAGCGCTGCCCTTGTCCTGTCCTTCGCTGTCCCTTCACCCCGCTCCTTGACCCCAAACTTTCCCAATCAAATTCCTTGGCTCTATTATGTCTGAGTTGATTTGTTCCCATGCTTGAGTGAATGTGCCAGGTCTCTGCCCCAGGCAGGATGCTTGTCTAATCAGACTTGCGTTATCTCCTGTGTCCACTCAAGGCAGGCAGAGTCCTGTCTCATTAGTGCGATGTTGATGTCTCAACCTTGTCCGTCTACTAACTCTTTCCCCCATTAGCCCTGAGCCTTTGCACTCGGAAACAGTTGAAGCATTTCGAAAGTTCTTAGAGTGGGTGCTGTATGCCCACCTTGCAAGCATGAAGCCCTGGCTTTGAGCTCTAGTACTGCGTAAAACCAGGCATGGAGCGTGCTGCATCCCAGCATGCACTGCTGAGAGAGACACAGGACGATCAGAAGCTCAAGGTCATCTCAGGAGTTTGAGGGTGGGATACATGAACCCTGTCTGAAAAGGGGAAGAGGCACGCTCTAACCAGTATAGGAATGTAACTCGTATTCCAAGTCTGGGGCCAGATGTTTCCAGGTTCTTGGCCCATTAGCCAAAGAAACAAAAGTAAGGCCTCTCACATATATTTCCAAAGAAGCAAGATAATTTTATGTGGATTTAGGCAATAGTACAGATTTGAGAGGGATACACCACCAATATTGATGGTGGGTAGCATGAGTGAAGATTCTCAAGGGCCCTGATCATGGGGTAGGGCTGCTTCTTTCAGAGTTTGAGAAAAGGAGGATCTGGTTTCTAAGAGGCATAGTTTGGGTGTTTCTCTACTTTGATTGCTAGATTAGGTCATCCTTCCTACCATGCATTTCCATAGTGCATTGGATTTTAATCATGTGCATGCCCAAGTATACATAGAGGTAAAATAGTAAATAGAGGATTCATCTTAAAAGGCAACTAGAAGAAATTGTTTTGCCTTATTGTACATGGGCCCAAAACTAGTTCAGGCCAGGTATGCCCTTCTGTTCTCTATATATCCGAAGGTGCTGAGAATACACCTGAACTGAAACTCTACATTTTATCATTCCTGGGGCTTGGGAACTAATACCATTGTTATAAGTTGGAAGAGCCTGTAGCTGCTGCAGTGTGGATCATAGGTACATTGTTTGGAGAGGGGAATGTGTGCATAGGACATGCCAGCGAAGGGATTAGGCTACCAAGGGTAAGTGTGTGTGTGTGTGTGTGTGTGTGTGTGTGTGTGTGTGTGTGTGTGTGTGTGTATGGTTTGTGCGCGTCCCCAAAGCAAATGGGAGTCCAGGTTACTAAATACTTCTATGCTTGCCTGCCTCAGGAGCATCAATAGTACTCTTGATGGGTTAATAAATTTAGAAGCACTTACATTTTTGGCTATATTTAAGGAGGGGGAAGAGAAAAGAGAAGACTGAACACAACTTTCTTTCTGGAGTCTGTTCTGTCCTTCCAGCATGTGGGGAATCAAACTCAGGTGTTGGTCTTAATGGCGAATGCCTTTACCAGCCAAGCCATCTTGCTGTCCAGGTACCTCACTGATGCTGCCCTGGAAGGGATGAACTCATGGCCTTTCTTGGCCCATGTGGCTCTCCTGCTGGAGTCTATCCATGTTATCAAATAGCCCAGGCTGAAAACAGGAGCCACCACCCCTGATGCCTCCTCTGCCATTAGAAAGTTTTAAGCATTTGGTCTTTTTCCTTGGCTGCTCTACGGCTGATATTGTTCACCTCGGGGAGAGCTGGACCTTGCAGCTGACGTCTCCTTCCCTATGGCCCTCCTTTCGTCTGCTCACCCTTCCCGCAGCCCATGCACAGATGTGTTCTTTTCCATGGCCTTCCATTGCCTTTAAAATAAATCGTGAACTTCCTCATATCCCCTGGTTCTTGCTGAGTCTCCAGCCTCTTTTATTTTTCTCAGCATAAGCCACATGCTTAGAAGTGACAGGTTCTGGTGATTTTGGTGCACAGTGGAGATGATTCCCGACTCAGCCTCTGACAGCAGTCATCATTCAGACAGAAGAAGCGTTCCTTCCCTCTTCCCCTTCCATTTGATAGAAGAACTTTGAGGAGAAATAAGCAAAGTGGATGCACCCTGTTTTCTTTGGATGATTAGCCTGCTTCTCTGATGGCCTAGCTAATCAAACTATGAGCGCTACATTTTCCTTTCTCCCCTTCAAATAAACTAATCATCACTCTTGCTTTGGGTGGGACAGCCTGCTGCCAGCTTGCAAATGAGGCCTATTAATGACATTACTCATTTCCAGCCTGGGGATGTGAGCACCAGGGAAGGAGGCCCAGAGCACACTGTGCCAGCCGTGAATCCCCCTTATTAATGGAGGCGGTCATGTCAACGCCAGGCCCTCATCTTCCTAATGCACGGCCTCTCCCTATTCCATTGTTTACAGGTTAAAAGGTATGTGTATTTAAAACAGAGATTCACGAGCAGGAAGATAAATGTCCTCGTGTTTTCTTTCTAAATTTAGTGAAATCGATCGGAGGCAAAGCGGTGGTTGTGTCTGTGCGTGGGGGCGGCTAGGGGGTTCTTCTAATGGCATTTCTACTCCAAGAGCTGTGGCCTATTTGAAAAGATGTATAGAAGTGCATGCTAATGTAATTGCCACTATGTCACTGCCTGAAAGGTCCCATTAACTGGTAGCAGACTCATATAAAAGGGCTGTAGATAAAGGCACAGGAAGCGTGGGAGCCAGAGAATGCCTGTGGAGACAAGTACCTTCTGTGGTGGGAGAAGGTCTTGGGTTTTCTCCACCTGGTTTCCCACTAAGCACTCAGAAACGGTGAGTTATGGATGACATTGCTAACTGCAGGGATGCATTATTGTTGCATTTGAGACTTCACATAGGGCTTGAGACGTACCAGGACAGTGAAATAATCATGTCATGTTTGATCTTCTATTAGGCTTTTAACTCCTGTTCGACAAATCAGTGCTCATGACTGTGGGTCTATCCAAGACTGTCATGTAGTCAATTATCACAGGAAGCCATGAGGTCTCTTCCTCTGGAGCGCCTGAGTCTGAGGAAGGTAATTTCAGGATGGACCTGGACACAGCTTGACGATGACAATGACCTGATATGTTCTAGGCCTGCAAATAATTTGGTGGCAGTAAACAGGGCTTGAGAGGGCCCACAGTGAGTCTCAGAAGTACCTGGCCTCCATTCACAACTTAGCTCCCTCTTTCATTCTAAACTTTCTCTGAATATGAGTCTGCCTCTAGGTCTACCAAGGATTCCTGAAGACTGAGGAAAGTCTCAATTACAGTTCTAATTTCTAAAAACAATCACAGTTGAAAGCATGCATGGGATATCTCTTCTCCAGCAGCCTGGTATCAACAACTCGCTTGCTGGTATCTTGTTTTTGATATATGAGGAGCCAAAACTTCCAGTGTTTAACTAACTTGGCAAGCGAGGAGGAAGGTTTAGATTTTAAAACATGCTTTTCCTAATGGCCTTGGTGTACCTCCTTGTGACCAGTCTTAAAAGCACATGTGCATTTCAGAGACGTTGGATTGGTCAGATCACAGCTATGTGACCATGTCCAAGTCATGTCCTCTCTGTCTCTCTGTCTCTGTCTGTCTGTCTGTCTTTCTCTGGTTTTAAAACCGCAAATGCAAGGCAAAATACTTGCTTCGAAATGTAGCTGGAGTCACACAAAAGCAGATCCTCATTAGCTGTCCTAATTCTGAAACATCCAGGAAACTTGATAGGGTCATCTCGTGGCATTTTTGAGACTTGGAGTGACAGTGTCAGCTCATTCTCCCCCTTGTCATTCTTGAGAGAAAGTGCTAGTGTAAGGTATGTCAAGGTCCTTGAAAACATCGATATCATTAACATAATGCTAATGTGAAGAAATCAGCAGGACCTGATCAACGTTGTTGGAAAAGCAGAGAAATTTGACCTTGTGGAGGTAAAACAGCAGGCTTTCTGTGCGTGTCTGGACCTGTCTCGGTGGCTGGCTCCCAGATAGTTTGGTGGCAAAAAGACTCTGAAGTACTGCTCCTGGAGGAACAATGTTACATGTTTCTGAGACCTCTGACCAGGGTCCTTGGGCTGGGAGTGGAGGACAGGTGGGGAAGCAGGCTAGAGTGTTCTCTTAATCCCACTGGGTGAGAACAAGACTACTACCACAATTTTGAACCAAATTTGAAGCAAGGTTTAATTAAATATTGGCTGGGATAAGAGACTCTGGCCAGGTCCATTCTTCAAGCACATCGGATACAGTTGGGTCAACCAACCACTGTAGGGAAGCGGAGACTTCCTATGTTCTATGACCAACAGCCTCCAGCATTTCAGGAAGTATCTGTCCTCGGACAAGGGACTTACGGGTTAAAGGCACTTTTGTTTTATGGCTCTCTTAGGCACAGTAATTAAAACTTAAAACATAACTTTGGCCCTCACAGTTCTTTCCCATACCACCCTCTTCATACAAACAAAACTACTTTGATTTCTTATACGAGAGTCTGAAAAGGGGAATTCAGTTTTGAAATTAAGTTTAGAAATCACATTTCATAAAATGTGTTTTGGTTTATTTATACAGACCATGAATAACGTAATTTAAATAGTCCTGTAAAATGAGTACCAGGAACCGGCGACTGAAATATAAGATGAGAAAGAGAAGGACGCTCTGATGGAATAGGTAAAGAGGGGGCTAGCTCTGGACTCTGGAGTAGGGCACCTGGCTTTGAATCATAGAGTGACTGTGTGATGTTTTAGAATGCTATTTTTTTTTTTTTTTTTTTTTTGGTTTTTCGAGACAGGGTTTCTCTGTGTAGCTTTGCGCCTTTCCTGGATCTCGCTCTGTAGACCAGGCTGGCCTCAAACTCACAGAGATCTGCCTGGCTCTGCCTCCTGAGTGCTGGGATTAAAGGTGTGCACCACCACCGCCCGGCTTAGAACACTATTTTAGCTCTCCGTGTGTGCTTCTTTCATAAAACAAATGTGTGATTATTTCAGTTTCATAGTGCTGCTGTAGCACATGACTACAAGCTTAGTGGAGGAATAAACATGACGGTCCTTCCATTCTAGAGGTCAGAAGTATAAAATAGAGTTTATCGTGCAAAACCAAAGGCATGACCCTGTTCGCCCTAGAGCTCCTGTATTGTTGGTTGTTTTTGCTCTTTTGGGGGGCCCACCACCCGGCTCCCAAATAAATCACACATGGAGGCTTATTCCTAATTATAAATGCCCGGCCTTAGCTTGGCTTGTTTCTTGCCAGCTTTTCTTAAAATTATCCCATCTACCTTTTGCCTCTGGGTTTTTTCCTTTTCTTACTTCTGTAATCTTACTTTCACTCTTACTCTGTGGCTGGCTGGGTGGCTGGCTGGGTGGCTGGCCCCTGAAGTCCTCCTCTCCTTGTTCCTCCTCCTTTTCCTCCCAAATTTCTTCTTCTATATACTCTCTCTCTCCTGCCAGCCCCACCTATTATTTCTCTTGCCTCACTATTGGCCGTTCAGTTCTGTATTAGACCATCAGGTGTTTTAGATAGGCAAAGTAACACAGCTTCACAGAGTTAAACAAATGCAAGATAAACAAGAGTAACACACCTTAAAATAACATTCCACAACATTCCTGGAGAGACCTTGCCCTTCCCAGCCCCCATCTGCATTCCTTGTGAAGCACCTCCTCCATCACCGGTCCATGTGGAACAGTCTCAAGTCTTCTTAAATCTGGCAGTCGGTTATCTTAATGACATCTTCTGACTTTGACCTTCCTGCTCTCTTCAGATAATAAACCTTTGAGGGGGGGAGGGGAGTCCATCTGGAAAATCCACGGATATCTTCCTGATTTCAGGGTCTTGGCTCAAGCACAGTCCTTTCTGATCTGTAAAGCGGCATATATTCACAGACATCATATATATATATATTCACAGGCATCATATATATATATTCACAGCGATCACATCAGGGCATCTTTGTAGGTCGTGGCAGAGGCTAAAATGTGAATGAATATAACACGATTAAAATGAAATCTGACACAATACGTGCTAAATGTGACTATATGTAATTATAATTCTAGCTGAGTTTGACTCCAGCAATGAGATTATCCTTATTCCAGCCTGTGCCACATGTGCAGAATAGCTCAGACCCATGGGGAACGAGCCATTCACCTCCGGACGAGGAACAGCCTCTCTGAGGTCCATTTTCTGCATCGCTCGGGTAAATACACTGTCCCCCATGGTGTGGCAATGAAGGTTTGGGAGGTGTAACAGGTGACTTCCTCTGGGAAGCTGACTTCTTTTCCTCACAAGCTCTAAGGAGGCAGAATCCTATGGGACTTCAAGTGCCTTTTGCTTTCAAGTGCTCTAACCTGACATCAATTGTAGTGTTATCTGTTGGCTTCTTTTTATGGCTGTAGGGTCACATGGTCTCGAAATAATGATGCTTGACGAACTCTTTCATACCAATAATTTGGGACTCTCACTAGAAAGATAAGGACCAGAGTTTTATGAATTAGTTTCCCGTGACAGTAACAAATCACTACAAATGGGGTAACTTAAGACAATATTTTTTTCTCTTTTTGTCCCCAAGTAATACAAATATAAAAATACAAATCAATTTCTTGGAGTTGAAATCAAAGGGTCAGCTGTGCTGTGTCTTCTTAGGGACCATTAGGGAGAATCTGGTTCCAGACCTCCCTCAGAGCTTTTGGTAGTGGTTGGCATCCCTTGACGTGTGGCTAGTCTGCCTCCAGATACATTCCCTCCTTTTCTTCTGTCTCAGAACTCTGACTCTCTCATGAGTAGCATTTAGGACCCAGCTGCATAACCCAGGGTGTGTGCCTCCTCTCAAGATCCTTAGCTTCATCAGACATAAACTATAGAAGGTAATATTCATCCTTTTGCCATATAAAGTAACATCCCCTCGTTCTGATGATTAAAAAGAGAATTGCCTTTAAGTGGTGGTGGTGGTGGGGGGAGAGGAGCCCATCTTTAGCTTGTCAGGAATATGGGGGGAATGCCTTTTAGAGACAACCAAGATTCTTCTATTAATAGTTGAATATCAGAGCATCTTTGGTATTCTTTGGTTGCTTCTCTGAACACAAGATTTAATGAGGCATTTTTGGAGTGACCCCAAACAAAAATAACAATGACATCCCTTCCCTTCATGAGGGATCTTCAATATCCCACAAAGACCCATGTCCTGAAGGCTTTGGCTGCCAATCTGGTGTCCTTCTGGGATGGGGTGACACCTTGATGGGGTATGACCTCATTGGAAGGAAGTCAGGTCCTTGGGGGTGTGCCCTGAGAGAAGGTCTAGAGACCCAGCGCCTTCCTCTCTCTTTGCCTCCCAGCTGCCTGAGAGAGGCAGCTTGCTCCTACCGTTCATTTCCCTCCATGTTGTTCTCCCCCTCACAGGCCCAAAGCAAGGGGCCAAGTGGTGACAGATTGAAACAGCTAAAATAAATCCTTCCCCTTCATTTAGGTTGATGATCTCAAGTATTTTGTCATCGTGACTGAAACCTGACTAATACAGGTTTCCATCTAGCAAATGAAATAGACAACATTTGAGAACAACTGAAACTTCTAAGTAGAAGACAAAATGACAGGGAGATCTCCAGAGGGGTGCCAAGGCCGAGCAATGGTAGCAACAGAGTGCCTCTCAGGGCTGCCTCAGCCGGGCACACAGCTGGGCACACAGCTGGGCACACAGCTGGGCACTAATGATTGATGACACGCTATTAATTTCCATTTTAAAAAAAGACATAAAACTTAACGCCTGTAATAAAAGGCAGGCTGAAAGTGGAGGAAGAAAGCATGCTTGTTCTGTGTGTGTGTGTGTGTGTGTGTGTGTGTGTGTGTGTGTGTGTGTGTGTGTGTGTACTGGAAATCCACATCAGGGTTTTGAACATGCTAGGCAAGCCTTCTACCACTGAGAAACACTTGAACCACTTTTGTATTTTTTGATTCTGTGACAGGGTCTCACCAAGTTCCCAGTTTGGCCTTGAACTGACTCTGTAGCCCAGGCTGCCCCCATGTTCCTTCTGCTTTACCTCCTGAGAAGTTGAAAGTACAGGCTCAGGTTGATGTGGTAGAATATTATTTTCACTAGGCAAACATGTGTTCCATTTGTTCATGCTGCAGAATATGACTTCAACTGTGTAAAGGTGTGTTAGTTTTGTTTATGCTGCATTTTGTTTGACAATGTAAGGATGTGTGTTTGATGATGTAAAGATGTGTTGCATATCACCTTGCCTGCCGGGGGCACCTGATGGGTCTAGTGAAAAGCCGAAGGACCAATAGCTAGACAGGAGAAAGGCTGGCAGGAAGAGAGCATAAATAGGAGGAGTAATCTAGGCTCAAGGGGGAGAAAAAGAAGAGAAGAGAGGAACAGAAGAAGAAGAAGGAGAGAATGAGGGAGATGCCTGGGACCCGAAGCCAGGTAGCCGTCAGCCAGGCAGACACAGAGACAGCGAGCACGTAAGAAAAGGTTAAAAGCCCCAAGGCCAAAAGGTATATAAAGAGAAATGGGTTAATTTAAGTTAAAAGAGCTAGCCAGAAACATGCCTAAGCTAGGTCAAGCATTCAACACTAATAATAAGTCTCTATGTCATGATTTGGGAGCTGGTTGGAGGCCTAAAAGAAAAAGCCTGGTATAGGTTGACTCTTTTATTTCTGCTTATGTAAAATGAGATAATAACTGTGAATATGTTTTGAAAATGTAAAAACCACAGTGACCTGAGGTGTTTGTATTAACCATATAATTTAACTTCTGCTTATTGGTCGGTTAGAAAATAAGTAAGTGGTTTGCTCTTAAATTTTGCAGGGGGACGTCCATGTCCAGAATGCAAGTCTCACACCTACCTGATGGGTTTTCTAAGCACAGCCTTGGGCAGTCCCTGTAAGCCTTGTACTGGCACATCAGCATTATCCCTGCTATCCTGGCTTATCATCTTCAATCCACACGACTGGTTATATAATGTACTAAAGCACAGAGAAAAGAATGAGGTTTATGCATTTTAAATGAGTTCATTGCCTCACCACAAAGCCGGTAGAGTATGTTATCTCTGAGACCATCAGGAATAGAGGTCCCAGATTTGAGTCAAGTACAAGATGTGGCAGCGATGCCTTGTGATGGAGGCTGGAGTGTCCCTCAGTGAAAAGCCTGGGATGAGACAATGCCATGGTTTTTACTCAGCAGCTCCCAACCCACTCACCAAGCCTTGAGGATACTTGACCTTGACATCCAGATTCTATATTGACTGAATAATGAGGACATGCTTTATGAAAAGGAACTTATCTGTACTCCTTGGCAAATGCATGCCTTGTTTTCATGATAATTTTAAAAGAATACATCAAAAGAACCCATGCTCATTACTGAGGATGAAACAAGGAAAATGTAGAGTGTAGGTTTTTTTTCAGGCTTTTCAAATAAATAGGATCATTCTTTTCACTAATAATAGACCTGCTGGAAGTTAAAATTGGTAAGTGTTGCAGTTAGTGAGGTGGTCTGTGTGTACCCTGCCTTCTCGTGATGTTGCCTTGGTGTGGCCCTCATCCCACTGTGTGGAGAGGACCTGTGCCGTCCTTCCAACCAACAGGACAGTATCCATACAGTTCCATGCATGGAACTGTATGGTGGTGTTGCATTAAGTTATAGTCACTGTATTCATGAGGCCTCGTCTCCGTCACTTTCTCCTTTGCTGGCCTTGAGTTACGAGTCCCTGTACAAACCAAGGCAGCCTGCAGCCAATAACCAACACAGAACGGAAGCTTCTGGTCCTGCTTCCACAAACTAGCTTCTGCTTGCATCCTTAGTGAGCCCAGAAGTGGACCCTCCGTCAGCTGAGTTGCGGATGAGAACTCAGCCTCTTAACTACATCCTCTTGAGAGTCTGAGCAGAAAACCCCACAAGCACCATCAGGACTCCTGACCCACAGGGACTGGAAGAGAAGAACAGCATGTTCTTAGGTCTCTAAGTTTGGATAATATTGTCAAATAACAACAGATGCTAACACAAGGACTTTTAGTTTTCCTCTCCCTTTATCATGGCTTGTCTTAAGGGAGAAGTAATAAAGCCTGTGGCCATAGGGATTCAACAAACTGCTAATCATTTTGTGAATATATATATGTATGTATGTATGTATATATATATGATAGATATTATTTATATATCAGTTTCCTTTATACTCTCTTTGATGCATTTAACAAACACAGGGCTATTGAGCTGACTCAGCAGGGTAAAAGAATTTTCCCACCTTCAATCTCAGGAACCCATGTAACGGTGGAAGGAGAGGACCCACTCCATAAAGTTTCCCTCTGACCTCTGCACACTTGTAATGGCATGCGCATTCCTCATGCATACGTACCACACACATTCGGGTACACACACATGCACATACATGCATAAACATACACACACGGACACTCAAAGATAAAGTAAAATTTAAAAGCAAACACACAATACACCTCATGAATATTTTGAAAAGGGTAAAGTTATGTTACTCTTTGGTATGAGTATGGTCATGTTACAAAAATTCTCCAATAAATTAGTTGCAAACAAAAAGTTCTCATTCTATGAGAGTAGTTCACTAAGGAAATAGCTATTCTTTTTAATTTTAAGCCTTATTTTATTTGTTAATTGTGTGTTGGTGTGTGTGTCCGAGAACAAGTTTGTAAAGTCAGTTCTCTCCTTCTACATTTATGTAGATTCCAGGGATTGAACTTGGGCCACGAGGCTTTCAGGGTAAGCACCTTTTTACACTGAATCATCCTTTTTTTTTTTCTTTTTGGTTTTCCGAAATAGGGTTTCTCCATGTAGTTTTAGTGCCTGTCCTGGATCTCGCTCTGTAGACCAGGCTCGCCTCAAACTCACAGAGATCTGCCTGGCTCTGCCTCCCGAGTGCTGGGATTAAAGGCGTGCGCCATCACCACCCAGCCACACTGAGCCATCTCGCTGGCGTGAACTGGCTATTTTAAAAAGGAATCCCATAAACATGCTACCTGATTTTTACCTCTACCCCTATCTGCCAGCCTTGTTCAGTCGGTCTCCTATATGGAAAAGTGAAAGTGTAAATATTCTCGTTTCACTCCTTGGCGAGGAGGGACAGTTTGAAATGAAAATCTTGCAAAATGTTCAGAGTTTCATGAGATTGCAGAGATGTGAACGCACTGCTCACCTCTAAAGACAGATGCAGGCTAGTTAGACACTGTGGATGGAAATCAGACCAGGATGGTGATGATACAGACACATCAAAAGAATAAGATTTCAGCATCGAGTGATTAAAGCAGGCCTTGGGGAAATCAAAAAAGCTCTTAGAAACAGTCACAAAAATGACTTGTTTTAGACGGGGCAGCTCAAGTCAAACATGAACAGAGGAGGTTAAAATGTGCACTTTTGATATGCATCTCCAATAATTAAAAAATTCTTTCTTATAAAGATAAAAATCAATGCTTCTTTCTTTTTGTTGTTCATTGTTTTTATATTCAGACTTATCTGTTTCTACATTATTTTATGACTGGCAGATTCTGCTCTAAGGGGATTTTTCTGTGCTCCCCATAGAGACGAGGCATAGTGATTGAGGCCTAAACCACGTGATGCTCACCATTGGCTGCACTGAAGGGGAAAGGTGTCAACCACTCAGGCCTCTTAGGCAGAGAGTCTGCAACTTGGTAGAGAGGTGGCTATGTGGGACCTCATGTCCTGCGTGGCCACTTGCAATGCAGAAATCCCATGAAGTCCTCTGACCTGTGTCTAATCACAAAAGGTCCCAAGAAGCCCTGTGACCTGCAGTAACCGTGAAGCATCATTCAAGCAATGGCTGATTGTATACAGCAGGTCTAGTGGGGCAGCCTCATCTGGATCTGAGCTGTAGTCACATCTGTACTGTCTGTCTTCACGTTTCCCTCACCCCATCGGCCAGGCTTGCCTTGACCTCCAAACAACTGGAAACTTCCCCTCAAACACTGTGCCATATTCATGTTGGAGTATGTAGTGGTGGTGGATCATTGCTATTATGTCTGAATTTCTTGGTTGGAATGAAAATGCCTTATTCCAAATCTCTTGGGTTTAGGGGCCTTTCTTTACCCACTTCTTTTTTCTTCAAATGCCAGCCTATTCAAGGAACCTTTGTTATGGTTACATTTTATCATAGCTAATTCCATTAACATTTGATACTTGACAGCTTGTTGAAGAATTGAACATTATGTACTGATGACAGTTGGAGCATGTGTCTGTGTATAGTCCTGGGAAGGATAGAGCCATTAGCAGAATGAACACTGGTGGCTTGGGGGATCACCAGACTCCCCGAGTGACAGTGTAAAGATGGCATTAGATGCTCTCTCTGTCTTTCCTATGATCTAGTTGATAAGAATTTTAGTTCAAGCATGGCAGAAAGAGCATGCACTGTGTGGGTGTCTGGGGTGAGGAAGGGAGGTAGGGTTGTAAATATTGCAGGTGATGTTTGAGTAAATACTACATCTCCAGGATTGCTTTTATGAAATTTCTCTAATTTAAAAAATTAATGAAGGCACCAAATCATTTCTATTGTGCATATATGGGACATCTTAGGCACTGGAGTATACACTAAAAACTGATGAGGAGGAGGCAAACGTTCATGGAGGTGTAATTTTCCTATAAACCAATACTTTGGCAAAAGAAAATTTAAATGAGTATTGATCAATCCGTTTTGTGGTGAAAATGTTAATGTGCAAAGGACCTGGAGAGATATTTGGGGGGAGGGTAGTTGGCCAATTAGACATCAAGAGATCTCCAAATTCAAGGAATTTTTAATTTCCCCAAACAAATACAAAGACAGCAACTGGAGAACCATTATCAACTTGTACCAATGAACACATAACTATGAAAATAAAAAACCCTTTCCAATACTCTTAACACCCTAGGAAATTTTGATATGGTTTTTGTAGCTACAAGGACATACAGTAAGATAAATGTAGAACGGTAGCTCTTCCAAATGCATAAGACAATGTACCGTTCAATCCATTCATTTTGTGGATAAGTAGGTAAGTCTTAAAAGGTTGGAAGAGGTAAGCAAGGTGATGCAGCTCCCAGGCTCTTCCGGCACTGGTTCCAGACCTTTTCTCCACGAGAGACCTGGTTCTGCATGACTGGCTTTGGCTTTCCAGAAGGAATGATACATTGATGTTTGCACCCTTTCACAGATGTGCTGAGGAAGTGTACAGCTTCCTTGGCTTTGGAACACTATAGGTGGAAACAAAAACTCACAAGAACACAGCGACCTTCTGTTAGCCAGTCTACTTTTGTGCAAGTCACAGTATGGCCTCTGGGCTTTTGTAGACCACATTGAGCTCTTTTGTGTCTCCCTAACCGATCTGCCAATCCAATGGCTTGGGGCTTTCTGAATTTCAGTAAAATAAAACAAAAGGAGGCCCATAAATCGGGTTACTATATTCTGACACACACTCGTAGTGATCTGTCACTTACCTCCCTCGCTCTCTTCCATTTTGCTTCGAGGTAAGAGATGATTATCATCAGGTGGTTTTTTTTCATGAAATGAAGTGATTGGCCCAGGGTCTGGAGCCTCAAAGCTCCTAAATCATGACCTGATTACATCAGCAGCTCCACTGTTCAGTTGCCGAAGTAAAGCAACCCAGAGCTCTCTCATTCTGATGGAGTTCTAAATCTCCCAGTCAGCCCTACACCTTCCCATTAAGCTATTTTCTTCTGCCGGACAAGGGAGCAAGAGAGTTACTGCTGGTCACAGTGGTCTGCTTCTTTTCCAAACCCAGAAGAAGGAGAATATGTGTGCCAGAGAGTGTTTTCTAATTACCGTTGCCTCGATTTCTCTAGGGAAACTAGTTTAGCACCACAGAAAATTAAAGCGTAATTTTGACTAAATAGTGTTGAATTTTTTTTCCGTCTTTGCAGGCTGAGAATAGTTTAACTTTTACTTAATCTAACCTACAAAGTTCCAAATAGAACGTAGAGAAATTCCCTTAAAATTTTTAGTCAGAATACCATGTGTTAGGGAGAACAGCCACAGCCACACATGTGTACGCCCTGGTGGTTCTGCACTGAATGTTCATGGCGTCTATAAAACTATAGCTGTTACCGTGAATTCAATCAGCTAAAGCTTTCTGAGTATCTGCTGAGATGTAATCTCTTCTCTCATTTCATTATCTTCACGATATTAAAGTTGAACACATTTTTTTCTTTTATTTGTTTGCTTTTCGAGACAGGGTTTCCCCATGTAACAGCCCTAGCTGTCCTGGAACTTGCTTTGTAGACCAGGCTGGCCTTGAACTCACAGAGATCTGCCTGCTTCTGCCTCCTGAATGCTGAGATTAAAGGCATGCACCACCACGCCTGGCTCCCAGAACAAAAATTCTCAATTTTATTTGCTTTTATAAAGTGTACAATTTTTCTATACATGCTAGAGGAAAATTAGGTTGAATCTGATTTCTTTAATGCAGTTCATATTTTAGAGAAGCTGTAGAGTAATAGCAAACTTATTCACATCACATGTTCTTTTATACCCACAAATGCACAGCCTCCTTCACTGTCAGCCCCCTTCAGAGAATGAAGGCATCTGTTAGATGGGGCTACAGAGACATACCATATCACCCAGAATTCACAGTTTACCTGAGAGTTCATTCCTGCTCTTGCTGTGTTCTCTAAACTTTGGTAAATATGTTACGGCAACTGCCCATTATTATGGCATCATTCAGCATCCTATCACCTCTCTAGAAAAATGACCTGTGCACCACCCTTTCATCTCCCCTTTTGCCAACCTCTGGCAAAGCCTACTCCTCTTACTGTCTCTGGAATAAATGCTAGGCAATGGAATCATGCAGTATGTAGCCTTTTCAGAGTGGTTTCCATGACTCAGCACAGGCATTTTTGTTTTCTTTATTTCTCACCATGATTGATTTCTTCAAGTGTGGACTACAGTTCCATTCATCTAGATGTACCACAGTTTATCCTTCTCTCTACTAACGGGCGTCTTGATTACTTCCAAGTTTGTCCAATCACGCATGAAGCTGATATCAGCAGCCAGTTGTTCAGGTTTTCATGTAGAAGTGAGTTTTCAACTTCTTTGAGCATTCCCAAGGAGTGTGATGGCGAGACCCAATGGTAAGGATACATTGAATCCTGTAAGAAATTTGAAGCATCTTCCTAAGTAGTGGGACCCTTTTATATTTAACCAGTGGTGAGCATGAGCGAGAGCTGATTGCTGCACATTCTCATTGGTGCTTGGTATTGTTGCTTATGTGGAAGGCAGGTGTACTATCTTGTTACTTTGTTTCCATTGCTCAGGTTTTCTGTGATTTGGAGCATCTTTGTGTGCATGTGTTTGCTGTCTGTCTATTCTTCTTTGCTGACTTATCTATTCAGGTTTTCTGTCCACCTTAAACATCAAACTGCACATTTTCTGACTGTTGGCTTTTTCAAGGTTTTTTTTGCATATTTTAGATAATAGCCCATGATTATGTGTTTGCCTATGTCTTCACCCTATGCGTGGTTTATCTTTTCACAGTAGATCGCATATTTTCAGTGAAGTTCAGATGATCAATTCTGTTTTCATGAGTTGATCCCCACATGTTGTATATAAAGGTCATTATCATGAAGTCATCTAGATTTTCTTATGCTATCTTCGTCTCATAGCTTTGCATTTTACATTTATGTATATGACCTCTTTCACGTTCATGATTGTCAAGGGTATAAAGTCTATGTCTAGTTTTAGATTCCTTTTTTGGGGGTGTGTATGATTTGTGTTGTCTGTGTGTATCATGTGTACATGCTTGTGTTGTATGCCCATATGTATGTGCAGGTATGAACCCTGAGGAGGATATGGATGTCCTGATTTATCACTCACCTCCTTATTTCCTTGATAACAGGGTGTCTCCTGGAACCACAAGCCAGTTAGCCAGAGAAATCCTCCTGTCTCCAGCCTCCATGACACTGGGTTACAGACTGCCATACAATCACACTCAACTTTTTTACATGGATTCTGGGGATTTGAACTCAGGGTTTTGTCTGACTTGTTTCTCCAACTCTAGGGTAAAATTCTCCCCCCACCCCCCACCCCCCGAGAAAAGAATATCTTTAAAGAACACTCTTTTCCACTGTTGCTTTAAGTACATGTGGTTTTGAAGATCTCCCAGCTTTCACTGGTTAGAATGTTAGAAACCTTCCAGTTCTCTACTATAAAATAGAAAGGCTGACACCCCTAATTGTGAGATAAATGGTAACAATAAGGTTTCATAAGCCAAAGTGGTTGCCGAGGTCATTTTTTTAATCATAAATATTTCTAGGATCCTATGAGATATTCACGTATTTATTATCAAAGTTCTTGTGTATTATCTTTCAGAAACCTTTATTGGTATAAGATTAAAAACAATACTATCAGTTATCTACAAAATCTAACATCTTTAAAGTGATAAAATGATATAGTCTCAAGTTTTAGTATTAAACTATACATGCATAGTTTGTTGTAAGAAAAAAGTATTTGAAGAGTGACATAAGATTTCTTTCAAATAGTCAGTCCACAGTCTATTGGGTTTGTGTTGGACATATTTCCCTCTCTATATATATTATAGTACAAATAATCATAAACATTATATATGATAGAGAAATATACATAGATATAAATATTTGTAATGGATGTATTTGTGTATATATAGGCAACTATAAAACAAGATTTTGTATCATTCCTCTGTCGTTGGACACCTCAGTTCCATAATGTAGCTGTTATGAATAGTGCTACAGTAAACACAGTTATTTTTCTTCCAGTTATTCAAGCCCAGAACCAGTAAGTCCCCCTTTCTTCCTTTCTGACTCAGAGCCCTTTTTCTCATCTTGCCCATTTTTCTGCCATTGTTCAGAATGACTTAGTATTAAATGCAAAGCAGTTCGTATCACTTCCCTCCTTAAAATGCCGCAGCAAGTTCTGTGTGCACCTCGCTGATGTAGAACGCAGGTCTACAGTTTTTTCCCAGGTCTGTAGAGTTCAGGTGGAGGTACTCCTGCCCGTCTCACATTACTCTGCAATAGCTTTCTTCCTGTCCCTGGTCCACTGCTGATCTCTTGGTCCTTCCTGTGTGTTCTCTGTTGGCCGTACTGCTCAGCCTGTTATGTGACTGAATGGCTTTGTTGTGTTTCCCTTCCCAGATGTCCCACTGTCAGGTTCTGTCGTCATCTCCTGGGGTACCACTTCCAGAACCATAGGATGTGCCTCCCAGTGTGGTATCCATCCCCTTGGTCAAGGCTGTGACCCCTGAGGGTAGGGAGCTCTGCCCTCTGCACACAGCTCTGTCTTCAGAGTCCGGACAGTGCCTGGCAACCCTGACAAATAGGAAGCACTCGTCGAATGAATGAATCCTGTTGAGCATGAGCTGAACACACATTATTCATGGCTCATGGAAGCATACTATTTAATTTCTACAAGGGCTTTCCTCAAAGTGTGTCAAACACCGAAATGAGTTAGCAGGGATGTAAAATAGGATGTGTTGTAAAGGCTGGTGAGAGCTCACATGGATTAAGGATCTAGCATGCCACAGGCACTCAGCATACTTTATAGAGCGAATAAGGGAGTCCTTAAAGCCATAGGCATTCCAAAAGCTCCATTTCGGTTAATGGGTTTAAACTCTTAATTTGTAAATACAGCAACTGTCAAGGAAAAGGATGGTGTAGCATTTCACACCGTCTTCTCTTGCACACCCACTTCGTAATAAATATTGATTTGCAATACACGTGAGGGACAATTAAGCGGATAAATGGGGAACAGCCAAATAGATGAGGCAGCTGAAGTTCAATTACCAAAACGAGAGGAAAAGCAGGAACCCCAGGTGATTTCAGTCAAGAACTTCTAACAAAGCTAAAGATATAGAAGTCACATTAGAGACTTGATACCAAATAGAGTAAGTGTCGCTGTGAACAGGAACTCGCTTAGGGGCTTGAGCACAGATTTCAAGAGAAAAAGACCAAAAAAAAAAAAAATGGGGAAATACCTAGAGGAAACTAAACATATAATTAGGCTAGTCTTTGAAACCCCTAAAATGCATCAGAATACAGGAAAATATTTTAAGTTACCATGAAAATGTTTCTGTAGCCAAATGAATCAATTAATTTTTTCTTTGAAATGTAATACTTTGGTAAAACAGCCACCCACCCACCCCCAAAAAAATATAGATAAGTAAACTGTGCTATTTCAAGGCAGATTTTTTTTTCCTGCTCTCTAAGTGATTTAGAAAGACAAGTTCCTGAGAGCAGGGGAGGAGGGAGAAAAAGGAAGAAGATGAGAAGCAGGAGAGAGGAGATAGGGGGAGAGGACATGTACAAATTCCCAGGAAATAGAAAACATTAGACAATACATTCTCCAGAATCATTGTGTGGGGCTTCAATGCATCCCATGAAGTTTCACAAATACCTTAAAAGACTCCACAATGGACAATGTGTTCTTCATCATTTGGAAATGTCTTGTTCCATGAAAACAGTAGCACTTTGTAGCTGCAATAGACTTTCCAGTCTAAGTCTTTCTCCTAAAACACATTATACCTTCAAGGGGAAAAAAAAAGATGTGAATTTTCATGCATAGAATGTTTTTAGAGCACTTACCATGTTAAGATGGTACATTAAGCATGGCAAATTTGGAAATTATTTTTAATCATTCATTTTAACTCTCCTATGCTTATTCCACACCTAGGCAGTAAATAAAAATATTAGTTAACTCTACAGAGTGGAGTTAACAAAGGAAAAATGATGGTTAAACCTGAAAGAATAGCCTCAAAGTTATCTGAGACCTTTGAAGCCTAAAATATCCGGAACCGCAGAATGAGTGCCTGACATTTCATTTTACAAGAAGTCTGAACAACCACGATCCATTCACAAATGCAGACATACCACAGTTAAATTTCATTTCACGCTCTGTAAGCAAACATTGTCAGGAGCTAAGCACTGCCCTGCACTGCCTTTTCAACTCAAAATCTTGGTGGCGGTGGAGGGTCAACCTTGAAATACTTCACAGATGGATGAATTAGCTTAGTTCACCTACCTCAATTTACAGACCAGAAAATTTGCTTCACATTACTGTTTAGGGATCAACTCTGCATGATTTAATAAACAACCCAAACAGTCAGTGATTGGATGGGATCAGATTAGATAGTCAATTAGGAGTTACTCATTAAAGCCTTTTGAAAAATAAGTGTGTTTTTTTTCTTGTTCGTTTTGGATTTTCCCCACTGTGTTGGTTTGTCGCTGTGCTGAATAGTACGGGTTTGCCAGCATGTTCGAAAGTAGCCCAGGGTGCAAACAGTCTTGAAATTAGGTAAAAATGCTTACAAACTGGAAAATTCGATCTGTATTCAGCACAGCTCTCAACTCTCCCTATGATAAATATGCTCGTAAGAGAAAATCTGTTTATAATTATTTCAGTTCATGAGTCTAACATGGTTATAGAGGCACAACAGTATATGTTTTGCAGCTTTAATATACAGAGACTGTGCAAACATGTATTCTGGTGTCCATTTTATTATCAACTTATTTCCTGTTTGATGTATGGAGTGGTTTTTGATCGAATCTTAAGTTAAAAATCATACTAGAAGTGGATTATAGTTGCAAAGATATAATTCTGTCTTCTGTTGTAGTCAGACCCTTAAATGCACTTATTCAATATTGCTAAGGATATTTAAATAGAACATTATTAAGATGTTTTATGTTAAAATTATGTATGCATGAGACACATAATCTATGGATTTCATTTAGCAGAGAGCCTGAGATAAATCATTCCTACTATAAAGCTTGTTACAGTAGTGAGAAATGCATCGCTCCGAAGACTGGAGGACTGCCTCTCTCCCACTCCACCATCCTTAGTGTGACACAGTGTCTTTCCTGGGGTCTCAGGAAGACTGCCATAGTTCTTGACCTCACACACCACAGCATCTAAATGGGCTAGATTATTTAGTGTGTTAAATATTTATCAGATAGACTGCATGCTCCATACTGCCTCTCAGATGATACTACAACCGTCATTTAATGTAAATATACAAAGAAGGGTGTCCTTTAATTAGCAATCTGGGAGATTTTGTAGGTTAAAGACTTAATCTTAATAGTTGGCCTACTCTTTTAATAAAAGTGGATGGGGAATCTAATTCAAAAGAATACAGAAACCATACAAGTGCTTTATAGGCAATTGCCTACTTCCCAGGAGGAAAATAATGAGTGCTTCTGTGTGTGTGTGTGTGTGTGTGTGTGTGTGTGTGTGTGTAGCTAATACACACACTAATATGTATTAGCTATTCTTGGTAGAAATACCTTTTGTTGAATAATTCAACCTATTTTGTTTTCTCATGTGAACACATTTTTTGTCTTCGGAATTTAATACTATACTTTAGTGACCCTTTAGCCCCACTGGAGCCCACTTGTGACAATAGTCAGCTTTCTCTGCAGGAGAGGAGGGTGCTGCCATTGCTTTACAAGTAATTAGTGTTTGGGGACCAGCTACTTAAATAGATCTCCACCGTGGTCCACAAGCACAGATGCCTGCAGGGTCCAGAGGTGACAGACTGAGAGAATTGGGCCCAGGGGAGGGGACTATAGCTAAGTGGAAAGCAGAGACATTGGTGGATGACAGTCTTCTCAGCTCTTCCCTATACTTTCTATATGGAACTGGGTCCAGGGTTACCAGATCTTCTGATATTTTAAGAAAAACAGATCGAATATCTGGTTTATTTGTGTAATCACCTGACTCTTTTTTATATGTTGACCCAGTTTTATATAAAACAAATGCCAAACACACGGATAAGCCAAATAAAACACGACTGTGGGAGATAATTGTCCCAACAGCTGCTGTTTGTGGCCTCTGAACTCTACGGGTTGAGGCAGCCCAATGCAACCACCAGGGAAGACCACTGGCTAGAGTGCCAAGAGCGGTGCAGCCTTCCTGGTGCTGCAGGGGGGGCCATCTCTGCAGGGACGCAGCGTGCCTTGCTGAGAAAAGCACAGCCATGCTGCACTAACTTGACAGTTGTCCAGGGCTGCTCAGCAGCAGCTATATGGCAGAGAGGCTCTTGGTCTTCAGTGCTTCAGGCTTGGTCTTCCAGTGCTGAACAAGAAAACTTCGAGGTAGAGCCTGGAAAAGCATCCAGAACTCTAAGCCCATTAAAGCACTGATAGGATTCTGCTTTCCTCCAACAGCTGTGACCGAACACCCTTGTCATGTCTTTTGAATCTAGACACTTACTTGTGAGTTTCTGATCCTTCATGTCGTGTCCCCTGATGTACAGCCACAGTCATTCATTATGTGTGACTTAAGAAGATTTCCTCTGAATATCAGATTCCTGTTTCCTGTTGTTCCTGCTTTAATAAGACTGATACACTCTCCACCATAACCCTCCAAATAAAAAGTCAAAACTCCTCCCTAGCATCACAGGATGTTACATGTTGCATTTTAAAAAAATGTATCATTATAGTCAAACCCTGAGATCTTTACCTCCCAACTAAAATCCTCCAGAAGAGAGAGGGGCAAGGGAGTCTGACCATAAAGTCTCAACAGCATGACTGCCTAAACATGAGCCGAACAAGGACAGCAATCATCATGCCAAAGGGGATGAGAGAAACCCTACACAAGAACTAGAGGCCACTAAGGAATGCTGAGAGTGTGAGAAATAGTCTGACTCAGAAAAGAGTGTGCCAAATGGTTATCTAATAACAAACGGTTGGGTAAATAGGTGGCTGGAGAAATGGGACACTAGTTAATGGTACATACTGTTTAGGAAAGGATCTGAGTTCTGGTCCCTGAACCCATGTTGGGCAGCTCAAACATGCCTGTAACTCCATCTTCAGGGAATCAAACTTCTCTTGCCTCTTCAAGGATGTGCATGTACACACACACACACACACACACACACACACACACACACACACAAAGAGAGACAGAGACAGAGAGACAGAGTCAAACAGACATCAACACACAATTACATGAAGAAAATATTTTGGAAAAAAACAGGAAATGATAAAATCACGAGTAAGTGCGATTTCTACTTCTGAAAACAGCAGGCGTATAGACACGGGTTGTGGACAGTTTCACTTGTCTGTGTTGGTTCTTCTGTAAAGTTGGTTGTTTACTACTCTGAGAAAATTAGTCTTTGCAAATACTGAAGGTGAAAATCAGTGAACTTGAGTGGAAAGTTTGAAGTTGCTCTTTGTGAAGGTTATCTTCAGTGTTAAGATCTCTGCCTCATCTCATGAGTGTTTGTCGGTCCTTATGGATGGAAAGGGAACCATTAACTACAAGTTCATAGCATGCACTCCAGCTGCTGAGTGGTTGCAGTTCCCATAGATAAAAGGTGTACCTGCATTCTTTCCGGGGAACACGTGCACTTACCAAATTAGTCAATGAGGGTATTTGCTTGTTTCAATTAAGAAAAATCAAAGCCGGGCGGTGGTGGCGCACGCCTTTAATCCCAGCACTTGGGAGGCAGAGCCAGGTGGATCTCTGTGAGTTCGAGGCCAGCCTGGGCTACCAAGTGAGTTCCAGGAAAGGCACAAAGCTACATAGAGAAACCCTGTCTCGAAAAACAAAAAACAAAACAAAAAAAAAAAAAAAAAAGAAAAATCAAATCAGTATCCAAATCCAAAACTCTGTGTCTTAAGGTTTCTATTGCTGTGATAAAACACCATGACCCAAAACAAGTTGGGGAGGAAAGGGTTTATTTGGCTTATACTTCCACATTGCTGTTCATCATTGAAGGAAGTCAGTACCAGAACTCAAACAGGACAGGAACCTGGAGGCAGGAGCTGATGCAGAGGCCATGGAGGGATGATACTTACTGGCTTGATCCTCATGGCTTATTCAGCCTACTTTCTAATAGAACCTAGGACCACCAGCCCATGGATAGCACCATCCACAATAGGTTGAGCCCTCCCCTATCAATCACTAATTAAGAAAATGCCTCCCAGGCTTGTGTACAGCCTGATCTAGTGGAGGCTTTTTTCTCAATTGAGGTTCCCTCAGATGACTTTATCTTGTGTCAAGTTGACATCAAACTATCCAGCACACTCTATGTCAAGAACAATCACATAGAAAAGACTTGCAGTAGCTTGTAGGTAGGTGAGATAATCTCTAAATTAGTAGCAAAAAATGTGTTCTATTCACCGTCCCAACAGTGTTCAGTTGATAATCCCAGGCATGGAAACAGTTTTGAACCTCTTTTTCTTTTCCATGGAGGGCTACGTGCCCTTGTATACATGCTCTCTGGCGGATTAAAGAGGCCATGCACTGTTATTACCACTCATTTACCGACCTGTTATTCAAAGTCTAGACTCCAGAGCCTCAAGATTCTACTTAATTATTTTTAATTGTTCTGGTTTGTTTTGGTTGAGGAAGCCAGAATAATAACGAAAGGATTTGGAACCTAAGGACAGTGATTGTTGTTGTTGTTTAAAGATGTTCATGAAACATTTTGTAGTGTCTTTTCGTCAGCATCATTAAGTTTGTATTTCTTGGCACAAACCCTCTCCTCCAGCATACAAAATGAGGAACCTCTAAGCACAGGGGAATTTCATGGAACCATTGAATGTAACTCCACACACTTCGGAGCTGAAATGTTCTTGGTTGGTAAATATTTGACATCCTAAATAAAATTGCCCCCTACGTCATCACGAGCAATCTATATCTGAAAACAGAGTCCTGCCTCTGTGTAGGAGACGGATTGCTCCTGAACCTAACTAGCAACATGTACTGTGAGCACGGCCAGTACCCCCTGGGATGGCAGTGCAAACTTGTTATGATATTGTTATTGAACAACCATTATTAAGTCAGACACATTTCTTTAAATTACATTTCTGGGAACAAGGGGCTGTGGAATATCATTAGTTTGCTAGGTAACATGCTGACATGCATGATGAATTAGACTGTGAACGAAGGGCCTGTTCCTGGTGTTAGACACCCCCATCCATGTAGAGCTTTTCTGAAGAAAGCCTAGAGAGGAGAAGCTTACATAGGATTCATGCTTACCCACGTAGCCTATAGGGGACTTTTGCCCTTTGGCCTCCAGTATTTTTTATAGAGGTTTTGTTTTTTGTTGTTGCTTTTAAGTTGCTTGTGATTTTTAAAGATAAGCATAAACAAGGCAAGGACACATTTAAAAAAAACGTTTCCCCCTTTAAGAATTCAGTTTCACCTGCCCTTTAACTCAGTTGTTTTACTGTTAAGCAGTGTGACAGCACAGCCTGAGTCATACTTGAGTTCCTTGCACTCCAAGTTACATGATTTGTGTTTCCCTTCTCTGAAAACCGTGCAGCTTCCTTTATTTGCTGATTGTGGGGCGCTGTTCCTAAGCCTGTGAGAAGCTTCTCTGAGAAGCGCATTTTAATATGTAGATCAAACAGCGATTGGAATACATTAATGCCCAGTGGGGTAAACGTGTCCTTTGAAAGCAGCTGCTGAGCCTTCTCCCTGCTGCTCCAATTAACACATACAGCACACTCAGTTAGCAAGAGGGCTGTGCATATGGATGAAACCACTTTGCAGATCACTAAGGCGCCTTGCCAAGAGCCCAAAGAGTTAACCAGCCTTCTCTTTTCCCAAACTGTAGCTTTCTAGGAAGTTTTCTGCGTGTCTGCTGTGCTTTGAGCAAAGGAATGCTAATAGGTGTAGGTAGGGTTGGCTAGTGGGGAAAGCCAGGTCATCCCTAGCTTTGGTTCAGTCCAGTGACTAGCACACTTCCCCACCGCCCTGGTGATGGAGGTGTTGGGTAGTGACATTTTAGTGCTGGGACGCCCCTTGCTTCAGCTGAACATCTTGAACTTTGGTTTGGTTTGGAAACAAGTTGAAGCCCACAGCTTGGCTGTTTGCTTTCTCTTGAATATCTTACTTTTATTTATCGTCTTACTTTCTTCCTCTGCCCCACCCATCCTTAAAAAAAAAAATAGCAAATCTGACAGTTTCTGGGGCTAAATGAGAAGTCTCATCAAGGTACTCCCATATCGCCGTTATGTTTTCTCCTGCTGCGGCTGAACTCTCGGCCTTGATGGGCACAGGGAGAAAGGCTGGAGGCTAACGTGTCCCGGTCCCAGGGCTTCCTGAGGGTCATTCATGCTCCACCGACTTGCAGAGCAGCTGGGCTGTGCACTCTGCTGCTGGCTGCGCGGCGCTGCCCCGGGAGTCAGTCATGGACCGCTTCCTGGGATTCGTCAAGCAGATTCGGAGATCTAGGAGAAGAAAGGGGAAAAAGTACCGTCCGGAAGAGGATTACCAGGAGGGCTATGAGGATGTCTATTACTACGCTTCTGAGCATTTTCGAAGTAAGCGCTTCCCTC
Source organism: Peromyscus californicus insignis (assembly GCF_007827085.1). Lineage (NCBI taxonomy): Eukaryota > Metazoa > Chordata > Mammalia > Rodentia > Cricetidae > Peromyscus > Peromyscus californicus. Next base: position 36,546,009 of record NW_026294535.1, read on the forward strand.
CACCCTCCTGTCCTGGTCCTTCTCACATGCCTAGGCTAACAATAAACCTTGCATGCTTCTTTACTCTTGGGTGCAAAAGATTTACCAGATGGTGTTGTGTGGAGTGCTAGCTCCATTGTGCTTGATTTGTTGTTGGATACTATTACCAGTCTGGGTCTATAGAGAGGTTAATATTGTAGATGTAACTGATTCTGTTATTTTAAGGAGCCGTTCAAAAAACAATCCTGTAGGCAGCTAGACTATGTTCTGTTGTAGCTGTTATTTTTTTTTTTTCAATAATTGTATGTGTGTGTGCTTTTCTCCTTTCAAGAGAGAGAAGGTTGGCTTGTTTGAAAGTAGTTGTTTATGTTGGAGTTGATGTTCCTGATTAATGCACACAGTCCTGACTTCTGGACAGTTACCTGTGATGAAAGGTGCTGTTTGTACAAGGAAGTTGAAATGCTTTTCTCCGATGCATGTTCATAATTTTGTTATTAAGTTAGGGGAACTCATTTGCTGTCAGCTAGCAGCAGCAATACATGTAAAAAAAAATACCCACATGGAGACATTTGTAAATTGACTTTAAAATGGCAGAGAACTAAAATTTTTCTTGTACCTGTCAGTTCTCCAGGTTCCTGGTGAGGCATAGACACGTCCCAATAGATTTAAAATCCAGAAATGCCTCAGGGTGAGGAGAGAGAAAGCATCTCCTTGCCAAGATCACTGAGTTTGTGTGCCCAAATGAAGGGGAGGGAGATGACAGCTATGTGTGATCTACATTTTAAAAACTAAAAATTATTCCTTATCTTCTTGAGGAAAGATCTTTATGAATGTGTACCTGAAGCCCATTTTTTTTTCCTTCTGGCCTTTTGAAGTCTAACCATGAATGTATCCCATTTATACCTTTTGAGCATTGACTAATAAATAATTTAGATCCCAATTTCTATGGCACTGAAAGCCATAGGAATTATTTCTACATGACAAAAAGTCCCTGCTGTGATTGATGCAGGCTGAGGGTTGAAAACTCATGTGGTAGCAATAACACAATAATGCCAACTGTAATTCTTTGATATTTGCCTGAACAGTATTGCTATAATGTTTTCACAGAGTGTTCTCTGAGTTTCAGGGATATTTCCATGCTATAGTGCTTTTTCATGAATAATCTATTCTAATGTAGCGACAGTCTATGTTTCCTAAATTTAGCTTCCTTGATATATTCTCAAATTTAACTAAGATTTGTGGCACACATTAAAAAAAAAAATACTGCCAGCTTGCATGAGGAATAATTCTGAGATGTAGAAAGTGGGGTTGGGGAGCTTAAGAACATTGCTTGGACTGCTATTCCTTGAACACAGTTCTTGCAATCAATACACACCGAGGCTAATTCACATCCTCTGTGATTTCTGTCATGATGAATGTGTGTACAAATTGACTCAAACAAAATCTCTCAAATGCCGTCATTCTACTTGTTTGGCTGAGGTTTTCTATTTTTAAAATAAATTTGCTGAAAAAAAAACATGTCAGCAGGGCAAAGTGCTTTCCAAGATTAGACTAAAAGGTATAATCAAGGGTGGTAATCGTTACCATCAAGTTCAGAGAAAGACTTGGAGAAAATCACGTTTTATCAGATTCTTCAAGTTTGCTCTAAGGATAAGGCACTAACCAGCCCAAGTGTTTGCCTTTCCATGTGAAAACAACATCCAGTGGCTTTTTGTTTTTTGTTTTTTTCCAGAAGCTCCCTTTCTTTATAAGATGCAGTTGAAAACTTGTAGACTTAGCTGGCTGTTGGGTCCCCAACTTCAGAACGCTACATCATAGACAGAATATGTCACAGTGAACTAACATCTGGTGGGGTTTGGCATTTCATCAAATATTAAATAGCTCAAGCTTTTGCGGAAGGCATGTCACACAGCCCAGTGACCTCGTGGTGCATCTTTGGCTCCAGTTTCAGAGCCTCCCACAATTGGCAGAGGAAATTCCACTTGTATTTAACTGCTGTAGAAAAGTGTACACAGCAAGCGTGACTCTTAAAGCTAATCTTCTCAAATGGGTAATACGGCCGAATTTAATCACATCTGCTGCGTATCCACTTTAATTAGTCTTTGGTATAATTTGGAAGTTTACACCCCATGTATCTCTTCACATGGGGGGAAACTCAATTTATATTAAGTCTGAGAGCATGGTAGAATTTATTGATGATATTCATGTCTTATTTAATGATGGCATTGATTTTTTTAAAAAAAATCATTCCTCTTTATTGGTCTCTAGTGTTTTTCTTGCCTTTCGTGAAACTTAACTCCGTCATGTAAATTTTCTATCAGTTCATATTATAAGAAATTGATAATTTTATAATGAAAGATTGAGCTAAGAGGGGCTTCCTAGAAAATGCCCCCACATTCTTCCTTCTCTTGGATAGTTTCAAGGGCTTTCCAGTACTTGATTTTATTCTAAGTCATGTTTCTTCCCTTCTGGGTTCAAAATGAGCATTTTGTCATCTTTTTCCTTTAGTTAGATGACCCTCGTTATTGTAATAAATGCCCAAGACCAAATTAAGGTGTTAACAGGGCCAGATGTGGCAGAATGGAGATTGTTCTAGAAAAGAATGACTTCCCTGCTACCCTGGTTTTAACAGTGATGGACTGATTTTGTTTTTGTTTTTGTTGTTTTAAGGAAAATTCTTTGCGTATTATTTTGTACCAACATACGCAACTGTGTACAAGAGGCAGAATGAAATATTTTATTAAAAACTGCCTTTGCCACTTCTCAATTCTTTCATAATTCTAGAGCTGGAGTCGAAGCAAACGAGACAGAAGCCTTAGGCAAATCACCAAGCACTTCTGTGTTTTAGTTCATAAAATGTGACTCAGAGTGTCTATTTGTAAGGATATTTCTAAGTACAAAAATATAATCTTATTTTAATTTTTATATCAATTCAGGTTAAAAAAACAAACAAACAAAAAAAAATAGTGGTAGTCAGGAAAGGGGACAGGCAGCTCCAGCATCTTTCTGTATTGCCCAGTCCTGTCTCCAGCTCCTGGGCTTTCCGCTCCAGCCTCTAGAGGAGCTGATGCTAAAGGTAATGCTACCACCATAGTGACTTTAGACAAAGAATTAGGCAAAGCATTTTATCTGCTACTTAAACCAAATAATCCACTTGACTATCGTGAAGGAACTATCTCATTGGCTTTATTTATTTATGTATTTTATTTTTATTTATTTATTATTTTATTGTCGTTTTCATTAGGAACTGTCGCAAAGGGTATTCCTTTTTATTTAAGATCATGATTTATCACTGACTATTAAGGAACTTGGGAGAGTTTTGATAATCCGGCAGAGTTCTCAATATATTGCTAAATCTTAGAGATCTTCTATTTAATTGCACCTACCAAGGAGCACCATTTTCTCTTGAAATTCTTACAGAGATGACTCATCGAGTGTTTCCCCTTAACAGAAACCTGAGTTGGTTACAAAACTGTCATAAATCTAAATGTAACAGCCCGCCAGAGCTAGACCCTACAATGCAGTTTTATTATGTGCCTTTTCCCCCACTAAAATTTGGATTATTGTAAGTTTTTTTTTTAAGGCTGGCCATGCTTATTTTATCTGCCATACAAATTTAAATGTCTGATCCTATTGTTACACCTTTTTTTTTGTTTGTTTCACACTGTATAACATTCAAGGTATAAAGCAGATAGGGTGTATCGTCTAGTCATTCTCTTTGGACTGTTCTTAGCCCTGATAGAAGTCCTGACTAGCCATGATCTATTTGCTGAATTATTGGAAGGGAGAGACCTGTTTGTCTCTTACCAACTGCAGCCCTGGCACCTTCTGCAGATGCATCATGGTATTGAATTAGGCACAGGGTTCCTCCATGGTAACGACTCTCCTGGGTTTTCACTTAACTCACCTCTACTGGAGCAAAGCTGTGTGTGAAAACTGTACTTGGCAGTGTGTAGCGACCATTACCCTCTCCTCCTGTGGTCACTTAAAGTGAACCTGGGAAAGGAGCAGAACACAGCTACCAGGTAGATCTTTGGAAGAAAGATCATTTGTATTAGCAAATTATCTTCATTTGTTGTCGCTGTTTGCTTATGCTGAGCTGCAGTTCTCAGATCGTGTGTGTGTGTGTGTGTGTGTGTGTGTGTGTGTGTGTGTGTGTATAAACATTAAAGCTAAGTTATTTTATTAAGCACTATATGCATTTGAAAATCCTGCTCAGGCAACTTAGGCTGCAATTTGACTCAGACCTCATCTTAAGAACATTTAATGTATTTCTTTAATTGAAAAAAACATTGCATATTATTCTTCTTAGGGCATAAAGCAAGTTTGGTGGTAGGTGTTTATAGTGAGGGCATTTTTAAGGCAGTGATGTAGGTGATTAATTTTCATTTATTTATTTATTTGTTATTTTGTAAATCCATGAGACAGTTCCCTCTCTCCACTGGAGGACTGTCACCTAGTTAGGATTCTCTCTCTTGAGAAATGTGCCAAGAGGATAGAGTGGGAATTTTGACATATACTTAGAAAAGATGGTTAACCCCTACTGTAATACATGCAGAAGCTGAGTAAGTAGTGTGTTTGGTTTCCTTGGCCTTTGGGGGAGGAATGAAGAGAAGTGGGGGAAGGGGAGGGGAGGGGCAAGGGCAGCTTAGCTCTGACTTCCCCAAGGATGGCCCACAGAAGCCATTTGTTTCTGTAGTTGAAACAGTGGTGATCAAACTGACAGGTCTTGGATGTGAGATCCTGGATGATTCAAGCCTTGACTGTACTTAGTTTGACTCAAGAAGTCCCTGGAGGATTCAAAGAAACAACGATTATGAAGGAACCGGCTTGGTTATGAAGAGGCATTTTCTTTGTTTTAGTACCGTCCTCTTTATTTTTTTCTGGAAAGAATTGCTTTCTGTCCACAGTGCATTTGTTTTGCTGAAAATTGATTGGCTGGCATATTCCATTTGTTGGGTATTTTATATTACCAGCTTTATTATCCCCAAGCAGTATTTTTTCTACATAAAATAATTTAGAGGAATATTAAATGTGAAGGTACTTTAGAATCTATGTTGTCTGACCTGTGTATTTCTTAGATGATAAATAACTAAAACACCCAGCAAATAAAATGATTCGTGCATATGATCATCCCCAAACTGGGATGAGAAGGTAGTTACTGGGTCTCATTCTCCTGTCCATTACCCTGAATGTACAGTTTGGCTTTCTGGTAATACTTAAGATCCAAGCTTTATACACATAGGAATTAGATATTTTCCATGATAAATTATTTATTGTTCATTCTGAGTCATCTTAGCTGCTAATTTAAAATATCAAGTTGAATCAGTATGTTTTGTTTAATAGGTGATATTGATGATTGATTATCAGTGACTCAAAAACCTACATCCTGCATCCCTTCCCTTCTGTCCCGTGGTTTGCCAATACACCTGTTTTGTGACTGAATACTTCTGTGGGGCACCAATGGTAGCACAGTTCCTCTGAGAATAATAGAATTAGGACCAAGTTTGGACTTGAGTTAGTAAGGTCTGTTGTCTGAGCACTTCCTCGGCATCCTACCGTACGGAGGACAGGCAACTTCTGTTAAAACTTTCCAAGGTGAACATACTCGATTCCAGGCAAGGAAGGAACATGACTGGAACCAATGCTTCTTCTAAACAGGGGCTAAGTTACATGGCGGGTCGCTGGCATAGTCTGATAAAGCATTACAAGTCCAGAGTCTTTACCCTGACCCCAATAACTATAGGCTGTAGTGAGTGTAGTGCGCTCAGATTCCATGTCTCCTCTCTTCTTGCGTTCTCCTATCACTGATGGAACATATGGCATATGGAGGTGAGTAACTCCTTGAGTGCTATTTTTGTCTTAACTATACACACTCCAAAGATTGCCCGTATTGGGCCCACATCCCATGTGGCATGGTTTTCATTTTTTGTTTCTTTAAACTTCTCATCCCTCTTTTTTTCCCCTTTATGTTTATTTCTAAAAGATGACCAAGCTTTTCGTTTGTTTAATGAAAAGTACACTACAGTGCCCTCGGTTTGGATGGTGTGGTGGGCATCTTATTGTTTCCCTTGAAACTGTTTTTCTGCTTGGGAATAGAGCAGTCTTCATATTTCAGACACCTCTGTTTCTGCTCTCATTCTGACGTTACTGATGGATGAAACCTGTCGTGATCATAGTATGCACTCTTCATCCGATGGGCATTGGTTTAGGATTAGACACATCAAGCAGGCGGGGTCCCACATAGTAGTTCACCACTTGGGAATCTGTAAATTCGTCTGGAGGTCACGATGAATGAAGAAGCCACCGGTAGGAAGCAGCAAACATACATGATGGAGGGGAAACTTAAGGGGACCTCTACACCATAAGGTCTTTAGGGCCACCCACTGCCCCACGTTCCTAGAGTGAGAAAGGATTAGACCCAGAACAAAGCTTATATTGGTTAGTTCTGATTGGGTAGTGTAAGAAATTTTTTTTTTTTTTGGTTTTTTGAGACAGGGTTTCTCTGTGTAGCTTTGCGCCTTTCCTGGAACTCACTTGGTAGTCCAGGCTGGCCTTGAACTCACAGAGATCCGCCTGGCTCTCCCTCCCGAGTGCTGGGATTAAAGGCGTGCGCCACCACCGCCCGGCGGTTAACTCTTTTTTTTTTTTTTTTTTTTTTTGGGGAAATTTTTTTAATTTGAAAATACGGTTGTTTATTTTCATTGACAAGCAATAAGTGCCGGAGATGAAAACTATACAGTTTCCATGAAAGTCCCTTTCTTCTAAAGATGGAAATCTTAATGGGGCTGAGCAACTGGGACTTCAGATGAATCAACACGGTCTTTATGCTTTTCGATGTATAATTTGTCCAATGGGATACAAGCTAGTAGTGCAGAACGCTGAAGACCCAGGGCAGTAGTATCAGTGATGAGTCTAGCCAGTGCCCATGCCTCACAAAACTGCCCACAGTCCACACAACTACACAGAGGATACCGAGGAGGCATATTTAGGCAGATGATATTTTCATCTAGCCTATTATCTGCTTATCATTCCCTGTCCCCACTTTCCTCTAAGAGTTGAATCCTCCTTAGAAGGAATCATACAAACACTTCACACAGCCTTCACCAGATAACTCACTCTGAAGCTGGTGTGTGGGTGGGAACTCAATTGCACTGGTACTTTTGAATCTGTAATAGAAGTGATAGAATTCTACTCGTTTATCCCAGCTATTACATAATCTCAAAGTCAAAAGACTCCCCGAAGCATTCATCCATAGAACCCAGCTATTTGAATTTGTTGATTAAAACTGAATATCAGATATTGGGTCTACAGATGTATAAAAATAAAATGTAGATTCATTTCAAATGCTAAACCTATGCAGATGTATGTCATAGAAACTCTTTGAACTGATTCTATAGTATTATGAAATTAAGGACGAATATGTTCTTAAGTCATATTTTAAATAATATAAATAAGAAGTGATTATTTCTTTTTCTCCTCTCCTTCCTCATCTTCTGAAAAGTTGGGTTTTTTTAATGTTTATTTGTAAAGTTAGTGGTTTGAAATTCAGGGTGCGTTTCTTCCTAGGCATAGTGGAGTAGGAAGTGGGGAAATGAATGAAAAGTCAGGCCTGATCATACAAGCCTCTAAACTAGTTCATTAACAGGAACAATCAAGTGGCCAAAAGGGACAAAAGTTACAGGACAAAGGTTTCATTTTGCAGGAAAAGATTTCTTTAGTTGCTGCTCACATGCAGAAACCTTTTGTTTGCCCAACACTGCAAAGTCAGAAGTCACAAAGCAGAGATGTGCTTTGCAGGAACAAGAAAATGACTGGCTCTGCTTGGAGAATGATGCCATAAAATTTAGACTTGGATTCTCTATATCATTAAGCACAATGCTTAGGCACAAACTGTCCTTGCCACAGAATTAGATAATACTGTGTGTGATTGTTTTATTGTTTTTTTTTATACATCAAACTCCTCCATAGAATTTGAAATTCATTATACTACAAAAAAATTTTAAGGCTTATGTGTGAAATGGGCAGGCTTGTTTCTAGAAACAAAGCCAGGTTGTATAAGATATGTGTTTACAGCCCACCCCATCACCATCCTCTGTGCCTAGTGGGAAATTGGACCTGATACATGACTCTTGTTGATGTTATCTCTGGTAATAGGTATAAGTAGAGAAATCTGTTGTTTACTGGAATATTAATTATTTTCCCAATCAGTCGCTACATGTTTGTTAAATATGATTCATCTTTCCTATTTTAAAACATATCCAACATAAGATGAAAACATATTCTTTTTGTTTTCTGTTAATCACCTCAACTGTTTTTCATGAGATGTCTGTCTAAGCAACACACTTAAAATTTATGCCCAGCTTCAGCACCATGGCCAGTGTTTTGTGCAAACAGGTGCTGCTGGTGATCACTGGCTTTCATGGTGTGTTCCTGTTGGCTGTGCAGTGTGGCTCATAAATTTTCAAGTGTAGAAAGCAGCGCTTGATATGTGAAGCCTCGCTTTGGAGATAAAACCAGACCCATGTCAGATGAGGCCTGTATGGCATCAAGATTGGCTCATGTCACAATGCTGCCAGTAGAGAATGTGAGGCCAACAGTGACAAGTTGGGGGATCCTTACAAATGGATGCAGGTGGACAAGTAGCTTTAGCAAAATTTTTTATAAATGATTCTACTTTTGGATAAACTGATCTGCATGCAAATAAGTTAACTCAGCAAGTGTCTTTTTTTTTTTTTTTTTTCCGAGACAGGGTTTCTCTGTGTAGCTTTGCGCCTTTCCTGGATCTCGCTCTGTAGACCAGACTGGCCTCGAACTCACAGAGATCTGCCTGCCTCTGCCTCCCAAGTGCTGGGATTAAAGGCGTGCGCCACCACCGCCCGGCAGCAAGTGTCTTTTTAAAAATGGCTGTGAACATGAGGCTTTGAAAATAGTTAGCTCATTATTTCACCTTGCTTATAATTGTGACCCTTTTAAGGGAAGAGCTGCCAAAAGTTGGGGTGACACATCTGGGTGCTTAGCAGTTGGTGGTAATTTCATCTGTTTGGATTTGCATGGCCCTCAACTATAATGTAGAATGGGGCACTCCATAGCACCAGAGAACTATTGTTTATGTCTGGTATTATCTACCTATACCCAACTTTTATGGCTTTATGGAACTAAATACCACCCTAATAATGAAGAGTCCCAAAGCTTTGGAGGTAGTGGTGTTCTTAGGACCATTTTGCAGGTAAAAGGCATGAAAGAAATCTTAGAAGAAGTATTGGACCTTCCAGTCCAGCCCTCTAGTTTTACAGTTAACCCTAATGACACAGTGATTGCTCAGGGCTTATGTTTTTAAGACTTCAAGGGAAAGCACATCTCAGGATTGCATAGTGATCTAGAAATAGTCTTGAAGTAAGCAGTTAATTCTATAAACCTGGAGGATTTGTAACCTCATCATCCTTCATGCCCACCTCATGGCTTCAGAGATTGCCTGTAGGTAAAGCTCTCTACATACTGCTCCCTCTTCCAAGGGGTGGATTTGGGACTTCTGTATTTGTTTGTGTAAGTGTGTTACACCTACTGCATTGTTTTGTGAATGTACACACACACACGTACAAACCTTTCTCGTGACACTGTCCTTTTCATACTTAAGCACCAAGGACAGTGCCTTGGCCCTCAATAGATGTTTCTCTTGCCCATAGAGCTGTAGAGTTGGAGGCACATGCGCTCTGCCCCACACAGAAACTGTGTTACTACTCCATACAGTCACTGTTGACGTAGCCACACTGATTCGAAAGGTTTAGAAAAGAGTGTCCTGACTAGAAGAGGGCAATCTGCCACCTGCATTATTCTGATAACAGTGTCTCCTTCCACTATTTCATCCCAGCTCCTAACCACAGTTCCTATTGCCTTTCTGCCTCATGGCACTGTTCAAGGGCTCCGTCATGCTTGCAACCTCAGACCACCAGATATGGGGCTCTAAGTCAGCTTGGAAATAACTCCATGTGTCTGAAAGCAGAAAAGGCAGCCCATGCAACTGCTGTTTGTCCTAATCATTTTGTGACAAGATAGTCCTTTCTCCTCAGTCTTGCTCCTTCAGTTATTTCAAGCTAAGTTATGCCTCATATTGGGCCATATGCGTCCCATTTTTATATGACATCTGTCGTTATTTAACCCTGAGTCTCTCATCCACAATATATTTGGTGGAGATTGGGACTTACCGTCAATACGATCAATTGATCAGTCCTAGGGTGGAAACCTTGAGTAAGCTTTTTGTACAATATTCCAGCAACACAGAGCCAAGAACCGAGTGGTCACCTGAGCATCTAACCACGATTGCATTTTGTATCAGTGACACCCAACACTCAATTATTAAAAGTTAAATACTGTAAGACCTGTATGAACATCTGAATGAGGAAAAATGAGACTGTGACATAAGTCTGTCTTGGGAAGAATTCCCTTAGGAGTCACAAATCCTGGAATTCACGAGAATGGGAAAATTACATAGAAGCTAGTTCTCTTCATTCATATTCCCCATTATTAAGTTACATGAATCGTGTTCTTCCCACCCTCAAGCAGAATAAACACCCACATATCAAATTTACTGATGGGATATGTTTCTCAAATGGAATGAAATTATTCACAGGAGGCATAGCATTTTGAATGAATATGATTCTGAATCTCAACAACAGTGATCAAGGAACTGTCTGTGTCAGTGTTCATCATTTGTACTATGCAGGCCGATCTGGTCTTTGCCCAAATGCCCGACTTAGCATGTTGCAATTGTCTCAGTCAGTTAGCTATATAATTTTCTACATTTGGAGGGCTTCTGGTTTCTATGCTTTTCCTTTTCCTTAAGGTTGAATGTTTCCCAAGTTATCAAAACTGGTCATACTTATTAACATGGTAGTGATCTCTTTCAGATATCACAGCTAGCTTTGGAATTTTGTATGACTTGGAATATTTAACATTGTTTCTCTCTTCTTATCTCTTTAGAGACTCAGTTTATTAAGACACTAAATGACTCTTAGTTTTGTTTGGTTCTTTCCTTCACATATCCTATTTTTCCCTAACCATTGACCTTGAATGTGAAACTGACCAAATCCTTCTAACCTCAGCCATCCTCTCTGCATGTCATAATGTCTTTGACTTCTTTCTTTGGACTTCTGTTTCCCTGATATTACCAGGTCCCCCAAATATCTGTCTCCTCTGAAACTTTAGCCTCACAGATTGTCAATATTCACTCTCAACTCCAGCTGACCAGCTGTGGTCTTCACACCTACATTTGTGCTATTGACATGGTTGGAAAGGGAAAACTGTTTAACTATGGTGGTTGGCTATGTTACAGACTTGAGAGTTCCAGTCTTAGCTAGACTCCCAATCCTAGCGATCAATCTTTTGTCTTTATGTCTACTCATAGTCTTTTCCTTTCCCAACATGCAGCACTCCTATTGCTCTACACATTCTCAACTGAAGATGTATTTCTGGGTTCTCTTTATTCAAATTTCCTACTTTCTCCCATCTTATTTTCCTAATTTTTCTTTTCTTTTCTTTTTTTTTTTTTTGGTTTTTGGAGACAGGGTTTCTCTGTGTAGCTTTGTGCCTTTTCCTGGAACTTACTTGGTAGCCCAGGCTGGCCTCAAACTCACAGAGATTCGCCTGGCTCTGCCTCCCGAGTGCTGGGATTAAAGGCGTGCGCCACCACCGCCCGGCCTTCGTAATATTTCAAATGCTAATCCAGCCCTCAAGTGGGGTTCTCAGTTAATATTCAAATGATTGGATGTGGGCTTATGATTCTCCATATCTCATACCTACCATTTCATAGACAGTCTTCTAGCAAAGAACACCAGTGTGCCCTGATTCTAAGTTTATTGATGTTTCAGACTTCTTGACTTCTTTCACGTTGCTATAGCAATGAAGATGATGGGTCATTTTGATCTTTAGTCTTTCCCATCTTGCATCTATGGCTCACCCGCGTCACGGTTCTTCTATTCTCTGATTGTTTTCACCGTCTGACTCTCCTCCCACATGGACCTTTTCACTGTTCTGAAATTCGGGTTCTATTTGGATTCCTGCTTGAGAAACACTTCCAGCCCAATCTATTTTTCTCCATTTTAGACTGGATACCACAATTGAGCTCAAATTCTGTATTTCTGACTGTCTTCTGGATATTCCCTTCATCTCAGATTTCAGTTTGTCCCAAACTAAACTAACAACTTTGTCTATAATCTAAACATCTTCTCTCCACATCTTTTGGAGTGGAAGGCATTGCCTGATTAAAATTTGGACAAACTGGAACTTGGAAGCTCATTCCTTAGCCCTACATCCTCTACATGTTTCTATTTTATTTTGTCTACTTTATCTACTTTATACTTTGAATTCCCTCTGCACCCAGGATAGCCCAGAGTTAGAGCTTAATAAATGTTTTAATTATGTTTTATGTCACACCAAAGTGTAGACAACTAGAATAGAACTTAATTCCAAGGGACATATCTATCTTCAACTTTGATGTGTCTATTAATATAGGCCTACTGGAAAGATACTTAGCAGTTTTCTGTGCCTTGAGGCAAATTTTTTTTTTCTGAGGTGTAAAGTATGCTGTTAGAGTCACGGTATTTCGATTCATGATTTTGACCTTGTTCGTTAAAAGCAAAACAGGCAACTTGAGTCTCAAGGACCTACATAGCTGGAGATATTAGCCTGGTGCCTGGAACTCAATAATAATTGATCGTTTAGCCCACAGCAGCTTATTGTTGATATCTATGCCCTAAAGGGAAGTTAATTATTCTTACTTGTGCATTTTTATGAAGCGATCTGCTATTTGGACTGGAATACTGAGTTGAAGTACAGTGACATATTGAAAATATGAAAAATACAGTGTTTTCCGTGATCACAAAATGTTAATTTAATGATTCACCAAGAATATCAGAGGAAGCAGTAGAGGAGGCAGTAGATGTAATAAGAACATTTAATTGATTCTAAATGGTGGCTTTAAACACTGTTTAAACTTAATAGCCAAGGAAAATCCTCTTTTCACAGAGCATGGTGTTTGCTGTTACCAAAGTTATTAATTGACCAAAACACTTAGAATTGTCATGTCCTTGCAATCTTAACTCAGTTTTTCTATAAATGCCCCAACTCTCATACAAAGAGTAAATTCAGATGGATGTGTGAAAGGTCCATTTCCATTCAGAGAACCCATTCTGGTTGCAGGTTTTAAAAGGTGTAATGGAAACAGTTACCTTAGGTTACAGATTTCAAATTTCAGGGCATGTTTAAATAGAGAGAGGAAAATCTTTTCCCATCAGCCAGTCGACAGCAAACGGACCATCATCTTCTTCTTACCTCTTTCGGCAGCAAAGCCTACATGGTGTAGGTTTGGTAATGAGCATCACAGTAACCATGGTTCTTGATTTTAGAATGTGACACTGCTTCAATATACATTTTCCTTTAGTCTCCCTCCTGGAAATCAACCAGCTGCTCCCAATGGTATTTTTAGAGATGGGAATGTCAAAGCACTGGAATGTCAAACTGGTGCCATACACTAATGAGAAAGATGCACCCATTCTGATTCCCCGGCTTCCAGATGCTTATGGGTTTTCTTGTCTCCCGAATGGATTTCAAGCCACCTGAAGCAAGTTGATCATTCTCTCTTGTTACTTGTACCTGAAACATAGTGAGGGCTCAGTATATGTATGTTTGCAAAATAGGTTGGTCGAAGGGGAATAGAATTTCAAACCTCAACCTTTCTCCTAAATAACCATATATATATATATATAATTTGTTTATTTATTTTACACCTTGACCCCAGTTCCTCCTCCTTGCCCCCAACTACCCCTATGCCCCCAATCCACTCCTCCTCCATTTCTATTCAGAAAATGGCAGGTCTCCCATGATGATCAACAAAGCATGGCATATTGGGTTTCAGTTAAGACTTAGCACCTCCGTTTGTAATAAAGCCTTTTTTTATGGGCAACCATGAGCAATAGGGTTCCCAAAGAATCTTCCTCCCACACCTTCAACAATGTATGCTCTGAACCTAATAGAAATGTGAATTTCAATATGTTAGACCTGCATCAGAAAGTTTTACAAATAAACAGGAAGTCATGCTAGGAAACATACCAAGGAGTCAAAAGGCTAAGTATGTTATTGTTAATCTAAGGGAGGTTAGTTGCATCCTATTAGTTGCCTTCTGCTCAGAGAATGTGGAAGAGGAGGAGGAAAGACTGGAAGAGCCACAGGTGGTACAAGACTCCAAAGAAACTGCATCTTCCAAACCCAGCAGGACTGATCTACACATGAGCTCACCCAGACTGCAAAATCCCAGCACTGAGAAGGGGCCCTGGACACAAAGTCCCAGCACTAACCAAGAAGCTGTTTGCAATGGATACCTGCTGGGAAAGGGAGGATTAGTGTTCTCCAATGTGGAGATCAACAAAACATGGTATACCAGGTTTCAGTACTACACTTTGAGGCAGGCTCCAGGCCTGCCAACACAAAAGGGACCCCATAGTTTTTGTTTTGTGAGCTTTTAATTGTGTTTTTTTGTTTGCTTGTGTGTGGGTTGTCTTTTGTTTGTTTGTTTTGATTTTCATCTTTCTTTTTTTTTGGCAGAGAAAGAACCTGAGCTTGGATGGGTCAGGTTGTGTGGGGGATCTGGGGAGACTTGAGGAAGGGGAAAGAATATGACTAAAATGTAGTATATGACAAGAAATTTTGAAACGAAAAATTAAAAAGATAATAAATTACTCATACTTAGCAGCTTCAAACAACAAACATTTCTTTTCTCATAGTTTCTGTGCACCGAGAATTTGGGTGTAGTTTAGTTTGGTCCTTGGGCTTCTGCTCTTTCTGCAGCGAATAAACAAAGCATAGGGTGATACCTGTTGCTAGCTAGAGGCCGGACCAGGTGGAGGTACCTGTGTAAGCATACTTATGTATGTATTTCTTTAAGAAAAAAGTCACAGGATAATCCTGGCATTAGGTTCCACATAATTCTGTTCTGTCTCCCTCTGGCACCCAACTCTGATTTCTGTCTAGCTTAGAATGCATTCTATCCACTGAGCTCATGGTGATCCCTGTGGCTAGGAGAGTGGGAAGTAGTATTGACCCAGCTAATGACTTCCGGGTCACTTATCCCTGAGTCTGGGAGAAAGTAACCAGAGCAGATAAGGAAATCATATGAACTATGTGTACTGTCCCTCTGCTTTCTAGCCCAACCAAGGCTTGTTCTTAGGGTCCACCATGGTTTTGGTCTTTTGAATCCATGTAAGCTATAATAACAAAACCCCATCGACTGCGTATCGTGTAAAGAGCAGAAATTTATTTCACTGCTCTGGAGGTTAAAAGCCGAAGACCAAGGTCCCAGCCAGCTTGGAATGTGACAAGGATCTGCTTCTCACAGGCGACATCTATGCACTCATGTGGACAGCTTGCTGGAAGAAAGGACCAGGCAGCTCTCTGGGTGCCCCTTTTAGAAAGACACTAAGACAGATCGTGAAGATTACACTCTCATGATGTAATCACCTTTCATCAACCCCAAAGCCTCACTTTTTAATACTATTGTCTTAAAACCTAGATTTTTTACTATGAGCTTGGGCAGTGGCATACGTATTTAGACCTAGTGATGGACCTAAAGATGAACATGATGATGTGTATTATTTTGTTGGGAGAATGGGAAGACAGCCGTACCCCTCAACAAAAGATGTTCCATAAAACGATTGTTTAGAATCAATAACAAAGGGTAAACTATAGTTCTGCAATTCATGTGTGTCTTACAAACAAAACAGTGCCTCCCAAGCATTTTAGTGTCAACCAGTATTAGCAGGACACACCCTTCTGACTACAGTCAGTGATCTATTTGGAGTTTCAACATGAAAACAAAGCCTTATTAATGCGTTGGCTTATAGAAAATACAGATGTGTGTGTGTGTGTGTGTGTGTGTGTGTGTGCACAGATAGTAATTGGGATCAGCTGGGGCCATTTAGGGGTCAAATACTAGGTGTCCAAGGTCGCTCATGCGTAAAATTAAACCTAATAAGCTGTAGCCACAGCTTGATGGCAGCCTGCTTGTTGATGGCTTATTATGTCCCCCTCATTTTAAGTATCTACAAGATTAGACCTGGGGATCAGTCAGCTCTAGCTTTCTCAGAGAGAAAATAGAATTGTTGGATTGCTTTGTAATGAAATTAAAATTGTGTGTGGTCCATCCCAAAACCACACATCGTTTGTCAGACGTCGGTGCAGTTTTCTACTCCATGGTCCAATGGAAACGGGTGTCGGTACCGGTCACTAAACCAAATGGGTTTCTTCTTTCGACACACTGAAGATGGAGCTGGGTAGATGACTCAGAGGATGAGGGCGCATGCTCTCTCGTGCATCGGACCAGGGTTTCCGGAACTCCTATGGTTCGGCTCACAACTGCCTGTACTTTCAGTTCTAGGAGATCCAACATGGCCCTCTGGTCCTCTTCTGGCCTTCTGAGACATGCGAATACAGTGGTGCATACAAACTCACACAGGAACACACATACACATGAAATAATGGATGCATGATCAAACGAATCTTTTTTAAGAAATGTTTTTAAACACTCACCTGATATATGATTAGTAACCTGAGTTATTGAGGTTCAGTGGCATGTCTGGTGTTGCTTACTAACTATAATGAATCTCTAAACAATGAGAATTTTGGACTGGTTCAGCCTTACTTAACTGTTAATTTTGTAAATATGAAACTACTTTATCCTGGGTTATATGCAGCCTTGCTTGGTCGAAGTATTCCTGTCACTTTAACCTTTCCTTTTCTTAACGTTCTTTTTATTTATTCTTCTGTGTCTTTCACGTCACTCATCTCCATCCCATCCATTTCTCTGTCCCTTCATATCTGCTCTTTGCTCATACAATCTCCCCACTCCCCAAAATAAAGTAAAGCAAAATTTAAGAGAAGAAAAGCAATAAAAACGAAAAGGAAAAATCAGCCTCATCACGCAAGCTGTGGTGTGACACAGTGAGTCACTAGGTAAACCCTTTTGTCCACATGTCTTTACTTGCAAGTATTCATTGCAGAGAGTCACTGGTCTGGTTTGAGACCTCTGGCTTCTGCTGCACTATTGATGCTGGGCCCCGACTGGGACTCCTCTTGGTTATCCTGTTATTGCCCTGTGTCATGGAGATCCTGTAGCTTTGCATCTGCAGGACTGGTCCCTTCACCTGCTCCAGCAGATCATAGATGGGATGGATGTTGGAGGGGGGGCAACTCATAACCCTGGTTCTAGGCCTGGGCAGCTGCAGGGTTGGTCAGCCTGCCAGTTCTCTCTTGTCCTCAGCACCAGGGTGAGCTCTCCTGCATTACCCTGGCTATGTTCACCCCTTGCAGCAATGAGCAAGGGGTGGGGCCAGTTCTGCTTTTGTGTCTTCAGGGTTGATTCTCCCACATCTACACCTTCAGGACAAGCTCTCCCGCATTACCCAAGCATGGTTTAGGGGTCACTCTCCCGAGTGCCACAGCTGATGAGGGTCAGGGCCAGCTCTCCCACCCACCTCAGGTGTTGATGGGCGTGTGTGTGTTTGTGTGTGTGTGTGTGTGTGTGTGTGTGTGTTGGGGGGGGTCATCTCTCCTCTGCCCTGCCAGATGAGTAATAGAGACAGCTCTCCCATGCTCACAACTTCGGGGCTGACTCACCCACACCTCCACCAACAGGGTATGGCGACATGAGCTGGGAAGACATACCCTCCCCACCCCATTAACCTTCTTTCTTTAACTACATCTCTGCCTTCTTCTGCTTTCTCTTCCTTACACTCAGTCTAGCTCATTATTTGGAGCTTGACACCTCTGCTTACTTAGGGTATTAAATGGCCAGTGTACGTTACTGGAGTTATAAAACTAGTATGAAAGTCAGTCTCCAGGACTGGAGATGTAGCTCAGTCTCAGAACATTTGCCTTGTTTTATGCAGAACTCTTGTTTCAATTCCTAGTACATGATCAATAATAATAATAATAATAATAATAATAATAATAATAATAATAATGCAAAGAAAAGCCAGGCCTCGGGCGTGATAGCAAAGAGAGCCAGAATTTGGAAGGTAGGGACAGTCTTACTGTGCCCTGGGTACTCTTTTCTAGTCTGCCCTTTGCTTCATGGTGATGTGGGCAAGCTAGCACTACCATGCATGGGAGAGGTACCTATAACCTGAATGAAAGAACAAAGGGTCCTTACAGCTTGAGGCTGGTACTACTATATGCAACCTAATTAGTTTTGTGTGGGTGTTAAAAGCAAGGTTGAGACCCAAGTAGGAAATTTCCTTTCTTTTCTTCCTGAAAGCAGTAATGCATCTTTCCTGTGGCCGCTGTTACTGAGGCTAGAGAAGGAAATATAAAACAGTGAGCCACAGTGTTGTGTAGCTCAGATATTGATTATGTGCTGATTGTAGTAAAGGGGTCAGATCTTGATGAGTGTGTGGTCATTATGAGTATGGACCCCGGAGGAGAATGAACTTGACTTTGGATGTTATCGCAGCCCCTTCTGGTTGTGTGACTTCATCTCTGACTCATGGAAGCATCATCTCTGAAAGGAGAAGCATGGTAGGATCCATCCCAGGACATGGGGAAGCTAGAACATGAGAGGATGCATTTCCAATGCTCCTCACACACTACATGATCAGTGCTATTTCACCAGAGTATGAACTCATAGGCTTTATGAGATCTTTTGTAGATTAGCGGGGTTTTATAAATTTGAGGTGGTTGTGTAGGTTGCAGTAAGAATAGAAGTAAGCCATATATAATATATAGTTATCTTCTTTGGAGTACAACTGCACAAAATGATTATTTATACTCAACTCACTTTTCATATTAAATATGGTCTGTTAAAGACTTAAGTAGACAAGGCTGGGGAGATAGTTTGGTTAGTAAAGCACTTGCCACTCAAGAATAAGGACCTGAGTTTTATCTCTAGCATTAACATGCAAAGCTAGGTGTTCTGCATTTGAAATCACAGCACTGGGGACTGAGGAAGTGGAGGCAGGAGGATTGCCTGGCTAGTCTAGCCTAATCTTTGAGACCCAACTCCCTGTGAGAGACCTTGTCTCAAAAGACAAGGTGGATAGCTCTTGAAAAATGATTCCCAGCCGGGGCGGTGGTGGTGCACGCCTTTAATCCCAGCACTCAGGAGGCAGAGCCAGGTGGATCTCTGTGAGTTCGAGGCCAGCCTGGTCTACAGAGTGAGTTCCAGGAAGGGTGCCAAAGCTACACAGAGAAACTCTATCTTGAAAAACCAAAAAAAAGAAAAGAAAAGAAAAATGATTCCCAAAGTTTACCTCTGCCCCTCCCACACTAAATAAAAATAAACTAGAGGAAATATTGGCTTAAATTGGGGACTTCTTACCATTGTCCTTCTATCACACTATTCCTGTTTATATATAAGTTCAGAATTATAAGAACTATATAGGAAACAAATATCACTGTTTTCCCACTCTTCTATTGACTTTGATATTCATATATCATGAATAAATTAGAAGGACTCCTACTCTGTGATGCCCTCCAAATGAGCATAAACATCTTGGATGTCTCAGCTCTTAGGGTTAGATATTCAGAGAGACTATGAATAAAGTCAAGCCCTAAAATGGGCTACACTTTGCCAAATAGAATATTCCTTATCTGAGTATATTTTTATTATGTTTGTATTGAAGAGAAAAAATAAGCTTTTTTCAGTACTTCAAGGCTTAAGTGGTTATGTAGACTCCATTTGCAAGACCTGCTCTTAAATATTCATGCATACTTAGGAAGAAAATTGTGAAATTGATGTGTTGGCCATGAATCCTTAACCCTGTTATTGTAGGTTGCCAAGGAGATAGGAGTCCATCACTAAAAGAGGTTCTGTCTGCAAGGACATCTCTCTGGGTGCTGTGTCACTTCTGGACTTCTATGCACAGCCACTCACTGGGAGGTTGCTACCAAGAGGAGGCGGCTGCCACCTACACAAGATAGCCTTGGCCTAGTGTATGACTCTTCCTCTGCTATAAATAGTGAGACCAACCAGATTATAACCTAGAAATATATGACTCATTCTTTTTTTTTTTTCATGGTATTATAGTAACCAAGGAATAACATTTATGTGTTTGCTAGCTTGCTAGCTTTGAAACAGCAACACTGTATTGAGTCAAAGGAGGAGTATTGCCCCTTGGTTAAAAATCTTAGGCTCTAGAGTAAGCACTAATTGGAATTCTGGCACCTCTACTTAATTGATTTTTAACCTTGTCAAAGTATGTTAACTTTTCTGAGCATCTCTAGTTTCCACCTTTATACAATGCGCATGACTCTGAGACTTGCGGTCCCTTGTGAACATCAGATGAGATCGATGAGGATGCCCTCATTGAGGAGAGTGCTTCTTGGTAAGCAGGAAGAGTAACTGCTGTTGTGAACGGAAAAATAGCCTGGAAGTCAAGATGCCTGTCTTCCGGTTCCAGCTTAAATACTAATTAGCTATGTACTTCATGGCTAATACTATCAGCTTTCCATGCCTTACTTCCTTGACTGGAATGAAAGAAATTCTTCAGATGATCTTGGATGATTTGCTAAAGTGGGCTCTGGGTCAGAGGAAGCATTTACCCATACATACTACAACAAAAGCCTTTACCGGTTGTAACTGGCAGGTAATTATTTCAGTCTTTACTAAAACATTCCGAGAGAGACCTTTCCTCTTCCCCACCCCTGTTTCTCTAGGAATTTCTTTGCAGCTGGTTCCAGAGAAAGGTGTTAAGGAGAAAATTAACACCTACTTGCTACCTTGTGAACACTAACTGCTCCTAATTGCTTCCTTGAAGGGAGCTCTCTGTTCCTGGGTTTGCAAACCCTGCCTCAGTTCAGACTCTCAAGGTCCTGCTATCAAGTGCAAACTTTATCCAGTGCTCAGACAGAAACACACATGACTTCTACATGTACCACTTGATCAGTCTATTAAACACAGACCTACCTATATAATCAGCATCCACACCAAGGATCAGGACCTCAGCAACACCTCAAAATTCCCCAAATGCTCATTTCAGTCCCTAACTCCCACTGGAGGTAAACCACCATCCTTGTCTCTCTGATGTGACATCAGATTACTTTTGCATGTTTTTGAAATCTATATAAATGAAATCATCCAGTGAATAGGTGTTTCTGTTGGATATGAATTTGGGAATGGAATCACTGTCCACCATGAATGTCTATGTTTAACTCTAATGGAGAAGGCCAGACAGTCTTCAAAAACTCACCATACCAGTTTACACATCCTTTCTTTAACCCTCGAAGGCATCAATGAGCGTTCTACTTCTGATGACCTGATTAAAACCAGTTCTTCAAGCAGAATCCTATGCTGTATTATGTTCTGCAGGTATTTCCCCGACTACTTGTACTTCAAGTGATGTTTCATTCTGATTTGCTCAGGGTTGGCCAGACTTGTCCTGGGTGGCTGTTACTAGTGCCCTTTAATTTTCAAATTGTTCTGGATTAGGTGGGATTAAAATGTTCCAACATTAGATTGTGTTGTTGTTTTCTGTACCCTTAGGATTGGGAAATATACGCTGCCCAGGCAAATTTCATGGTATGTAAACTATTTCTCGATGAAGCTGTTTTTAAAACGTATCCTATTTTGGATGATAAATTGTATGCTTTTCCTTCTTTTTCCATTCCTATCATTTGCAAATAAATTTTTAGACAGAAAGAATAAGAGAGGAGAGACAAACAAATCTGACAGCTTCCCCTGTATGTGGTGTGGTAGAGGGGCCCATGTCCCCTGATACAGCATTTAAAGGCTTTGATAGCAAGAGATGCCGTCCAAAGTAAATGGTAATTGATTATGCCACACAGGTAGTTAAACTACCCTTTAAGGGGACTCTTCCCACTGGTATTGTGGTGTTGGTTGTCTTTTACTCTTTTGGAGAGCCCGCTACCCAGCTCCCAAATAAATCACACACAGAGGCTTATGCTTAATTATAAATGCCCGGCTTGTTTCGAGCCAGCTTTTCTTAACTTTAAATTATCCTGTCTAGCTTTTGCCTTCTGGCTTTTACCTTTTTCTTTCTGCATACCTTTCATTAGTTCTTACTCTATGGTTTGCTGTGTAGCTGGGTGGCTGGCCTCTGATCTCCGCCTCTTCTCTGGCTCCTCCATCTTTCTGAATTTCTCCCTCTATATTCTCTCTACTTGCCAGCCCCACCTATCCTTTCTCCTGCCTTTATATTGGCCAGTTCTTTATCAGGTGCTTTAATCAGGCAACGCAACACAGCTTCCCAGAGTTAAACAAATGCAACATAAACAAAAGTAACACAAATTAAAATAATATTCCACCACAGGTTACTGTCTTTGACATCACTAAACTATCATATTACACCTCTACACATGCCTTCTTCCCTCTCTTTGGGATTCCTTAAAAAAATAGTAGGTGTGGTCCAAGAGCAAGAAGTCCAAGAAGGCCAGGTAGAAACATGTGGTACTTTGATCTGACCTGGAAACCAAGAGTCACTTCTAACCCATTCTGGTCATCAAATCACAAAGTTCTGGAAAATTCTGGGATAAAGACACCCAACCTTATGACTCAGTGCCAGGACTGTGGTGACATAGGATGGGACAGGATGTGGCACACAGACTTGCATAATAAGGACCCTCTATGACCCAGATCCCTGTTGTTCTTTATCAGTCTTCTTCCCTTCCTGCTCAATTTGACTCCACACCTGGAAGTTTCTCCATGGTGTGAGATTTTTGTCTTGATAGGGACCCCTGGCTGGTCAAGATTCAAGAGTTCTTGGGGCTTAGAGTGTCGTTGGGTGTAGCAGGAATCTTAAAAGTTCTTATTAATAAAATCAAACCTGAGCCAGGTATTGGGGTGAACGCTGGAAGATCAGAGAAGCAGAACAAGCCACAGCCAACCTCACCTCGCCGGACCTTCAGCTGGTCTTGTTTCCTCAGACTGGAGGCCTCTGAGTCCTCATCCAGAATGAGTCTCAGCTGAACTGCTGCTCAAAAGCCTGAAACCAGGCCAAATGCTTAACCAGTCAAATGCCTCTAGTTTCTGGTCCTCACGCCTTACATACCTTTCTGCTTTCTATCATCACTCACTGGGATTAAAGGCTTGCTTTCTAGGATTAAAGGCGTGAGTCACCATGCTTGGCTGTATCCTTGAACAGATGGATTTCTGCCTCTGGAATGCTAGGATTAAAGGTGTGTGCTACCACTGCCTATCCTCTATGTTTGGTTGGTTGGTTGATTGGTTGGTTTTTTCGAAACAGGGTTTCTCTGTGTAGCTTTGCACCTTTCCTGGAACTCGCTCTGTAGACCAGGCTGGCCTCGAACTCACAGAGATCCGCCTACCTCTGCCTCCTGAGTGCTGGGATTAAAGGCGTGCGCCACCGCTGCCTGGCTCCTCTATGTTTAATATTGTGGCTGTTCTGTCTCTGACCCCAGATAAGTTTATTAGGGTGCACAGTATTTGGGGGAACACAAGTTGGGTCCTGCCCAGGACTGGGAACTGTGTGGGTTTGGTTGTCTTCCACTGACCTCTCTGCAGTGGTCTCCCATGAAATGCTGCCGATTCTCAGGAGCTTTCACACTCCTCAGACCCATCAGACCCATCTCTACTTCGCTTTACTTTCTACTAAATTATCTTTTGTTAATTTTAATTTTTTATTTTTTTTTAGTGCTTTGTGCTTATCTGCTTGTAGTGTGACGTCTCTGAGACACGTTGTCTCTTAGACTGGTCGAATAGAGTTCATAGACTTGGGCCGTCTTTCGTTGTCTGTTTCTCGGTAGGGAGTGGGGAAGATACGAAGCCATGCTGCCATCGTATCACCTAGAAACTCCTCTTCACAAATGTAAAGCCCTACTGTTGGAACCGGAGCAAAACCCATTGCCCTCTGTGCTTTGAGCATTCTGCACTTCCAGGATTCCATGGCTCTCTCTGTCTGGCTCCCGACCCACTCTCTGTCCCAGTGAGCCCTCCCACACCAACCTTTCTGTTTCTTACGAGCTTACTTGACAGCCCTGAACAGGTCAGGCCTTCCGCTTCTTAAGCAGGTATTTTAAATGTCATGTTCTCAAATAGAGGACCTCTCTGCCTAGAATGTATTCTCGGTCGCTCACTGTTACGCAGTTCTGTTTTATTTTCGCCACCGTCCCTATCACTACAGGATATTATTTGTATGTTTATTAGGACCTGCCCCCGACAAAGACAGTATCACTTAAGGAATCTTAATGTCTTGCACTCAGGAGATGTTGAAGGAAAGGATAAGTGAGTGGAGAGCCAAGGACCAGTGCACTTCCTTGACTGTCTGTCATGATGTTCTCTAAGCTACTTTCTCTTGTGGACCTCAGTTTACTAAAAGCCATGCTTCCACTAACATTCTCTGCAGTAGTAAATCTGTGCGTGCATGAGGAATATGCCTGGGGGACTTCTTATAGGCACAGAGTCACAAATGCTACAACAGAGATTCCTCCATAAAGAGCAGTAAAGTATAGCCGAAAAATTTAAGTGACCTCTGAATGTTGCCTTGAATACCGAACTAAAATCATTTCTAAAGCCATTGAAATAAATCCAGCCACTAAAATAAATGCTACACTGCATTACACGAGGTTTTTATCTTCACTACATTCTCGGTATTCCCCCCCCCCCCCCCCCCCCCCCCCCGATGCCTGGACGGTTTGGCACATAGCAGAGTCCCGTTTAATGTGAAAAGTTGCACATTGACCTGGAATAGGAAAGACAGACTGCCCTTGGTGGCTTGAATCTGGTTTTCACTCTGTTATCTTGAAGTTATATGTTAACAAAGGCATGTCTTCAGGGGCAGCAAGCATCTTGATGGATGGAACAGCTTTTCTGTCTTCCTCTCCTGCCCCTCTGAGGAGTCGTCTGTTTGGATGCTTCCTAAGCTGAGTGAGCAGCTGACCTCCTCTCTTTTTAATCTCCCCTAGGCTGGCTCTCATCCTCACTTCCTGACCATCTCTCTGGTTGGAAGTCATTCGCTCAGGCTCTTTTCCACTCTCTTCAGTACTGTCCAGTCTAGACAGTATTGGGACAAGCTCCTTATCGTCCCTAGTTAAATGGTTTTCCTTTCCTCCCTGTTCCTATGAAAGTCTTCACCGCTGAGTAACTGCACCATACTTTATAGACTACTATCTATGGATCTAGAGAGACGTTGCTTGGTGCTCTTCCAGAGGACTCGGGTTTGGTTCCCAGCACAGCACCCAAATGGCAGCTCACAACCCACTGTAAACTTCAGTCCCGGCAGGCCCAATGTCCTCTGCCAGCACTACGCATTCATTTGGTACACAGACAACCCAGACGCATAAAATAAAATAAACCTTTTTAACAAATCTATTGACATGTAGAATATGATACCACAGATTGGGGTGCCCCCAGCTCTGACTTGAAAAACGACCCTTCATTTGTTCCCTTCTCTCCAACATGTGTATCTCCATTAGCCGTTTTCACTCCTCATTTCCTTCCATACAGGGAGCACAAGCTGTACAAACACAATGAATGCTGCCCCACCCATGGCTGGGGCAGCCGCTATCGCCTTCATCCTCGCATGCGGGATGGTTTCCTTGAAAGAAAACCCCACACCTGTGTTGGAGAATGTCTGTCGCACTGTTGTGTACAGGTAGCTCTGTATAATGCCCTAACTAGGCTCCCACCATGCTCCTGCAGTGTAGATGATCATAAGCCCATCTTACCAGCAAAAGAAAACAAACCTCAGATGAGTTCAATAAAAGCGAAGTGATCTTTAGGTTAGATCTCTGTCTAATCTCAGACTGTTTACTAGTCATGTGTGTGTGTGTGTGTGTGTGTGTGTGTGTGTGTGTGTGTGTTGCATTGTGAAGAAATGTGTGTGAATAACATTCTTCTTGGATGGATAGCAACACCGTACAACAGAAATATAATATGAACAGTGAATTAAAGTCACATGTATGACTTTATATTTGGTTGTGGCCACATTTTGAACAATTAAAAGTAGCACATATACATAATTTTAATAATTGATTTCATTAAAATGGTGTATCACAAGGGCTGGAGAGATGGCTTAGTGGTTAAGAGCACTTACCTCTTGTAGAGGACCCAGATTCAGTTTCCTGAACATATGTTATAGCTTCCAACCATTTGTAACTCCAGATCCATGGGATTTGATGCCTCTTCTAACCTCTGCAGACTACTGCGCACACATGGTATATGTATATACATTCAGTCACACACAGTACATATTAAATTAATAATAACTGAAAAAAGCATATTACAAATATTACAGTTTCAACATGCACCCAATGTACAATAATGAAGACTTATTTTTCTTTAATGTAATTCTTCAAAATTTGCTGTACATTATTATGGACACTGTGGCATAATGTATTTTTGAATCTACATGCGGTTTTGCACATGTGTGTTCATTTATGTATAAAACACAGTCTTAGTTACGGAGTCCTGAAGGAAGAAATGCCTACTTGTTTTGAATTTGTGTGTGTGCTTGAGTGTTTGTGTTAGTGTGAGTGCAGGTGTGTGCACATGAAAGAGCACGTGCGAAGGTCAGAGGACAACATCGGGAAGCTAACCTTTAACCTTTCTGGGATTCTCCTGTTTTCACCTTTTCTCTTATTGTAGGTGTGCTGGGATTACAGACATATATTACAGAGTCCAGCTTCATGTGCCTGTGTGTATGTGGGGGTGAGGGTGGGGGGTCTGAACTCAGATTCCCATGCTTGTGTCCAAGTTGTTTACCCACTGACCAGCTCACCAACCCTAGGAGTGTTTATATTTTTCTAGATTTTGCACAATTACCTTATAGAGAAGTGGTGCAAATTCACCCTTCATCCTGAATGTGTGAGTAATGCTTTCTCTGGAACAGTCTGTGAACACTATTTTTATTATTGATGTTCCTATAAGTGGAAGGGTTCTCAATTGGCACCTTGGTTTGAGCAACCCCTCTCTGCTCTCAATCACGTAGCAATGTGGACTCTGCCTGGTTTTCCTGTGAATGACTTTACATCTGTTGTACACGCCCTGGTGTCTCTCAGGATCGCAAGGTTCTCAAGAGCCTGGCTCAGTTCCTCTCGAAGCATCCTTTCCTGGTAACTAGAACTCCCTTCAGCACACAACAAGAAATTATTATACCGTCTGCCAGCTAACATGTAAATGATTCAACTTTGTCTGAATTATCTATGTAATCTTACACTTGTGTTATTAGTTTAATAATTAAAGCAACAGCCATACCATCATGGAAACTCTGATTTATGCGATTACCCATTTTGACTGCTAGCTGGGAACAATTAGGCAATTCCATTTGAAACATATAGGATGGAAAGAGACCATTGTTCAACTTACTTCTAATCCCCCAAGGAATTTTCTTCAAATATACAAAACCCTCGTAGTATTGAATTGGAATCCTCCGTAGGCGACAGTACATACAGTTAAATTCGGCTCCTGTATGTTAATCTATCTCTATCTGCTGTTTCTATCTGGGTTATTATCTTGCAACAGAACAGCAGTTTGTAGTCTTTAGCCTTGGGCATCTGGCTTCTGAGGTCATTAGGCCAACATTACACCGTCACTTAGATTTGAGAACATTGAAAATGTGATTTGAGAATGAATTTGGACAGATGAGTGTGTGCTGGGTCAGGAGGATGTGCAGCATCTCCCAGCACATCGGGGTCCCTGGAGAGGATGACAAACAGTCCATTTTGGAAACACTATCCTGTACCTCTCTTCTGCATGCATAAGCATATGGAAGCTTTTGAAAAGCCCCAAAGCAAAGGAAACTCTTGACTCCAGTGTTTCTCAAATTGATTCAACCACAGAGAACTATTTTTTTCTGGTAACACCTATCAATATTTATTATCAGTTTTTGTACAGAGCAGAACTGGAGAAAAACACATTGTGATTGTTCTGTTTTCCATTTTGTACCAGAAGGGGTTAATTATATAAGTTTATAAATAGTTATCATACATATATACATTTTAAATTTTTATCATGTAGTCCTCGAGAGAGGGTAATCTGCAGTTACAGACTTAATTGTTGATGGCTGGATGAAGACATATGGCACAAATGAATGTTTTTATTTAGTGATCTATCATTTTAAAAACAAACTATGCCCTAGGACCCATTAGAAAGCATATCGTGAGAATTTAAAACAAAACAAAACAAAACAAAACAAAACAAAAAACTCTTTAAGCCCAGGAGCTGGTATTTGACAAAAGTGATGATTTAAAAGAGAAATAAATCCAGCTATTAATTCTCCCAAGTTAAAATACTTTAGATATGTGAAATATTTGCAGAGTAATGCATGTAAAACTGTCTGTGTTGCTCAAGGTGCCAACTGCTGACTGTACTTGAATGTATTCTAAAGAACAGACATTTGCTTAGTGGACACATGAGTTTCTTCAGCGACTCTCTAGTTTGTCTGGCTAGCTTATGCACTCACCTTGCTTCCTCCTTTTCTCATTCTCTCTCCCCTCTCTCTGCTCCTTAAAACGACTCACCAGGCTGGCAATTAGGGGCTGAGCACAGATGCATCCCTTAATTTAATTTCACATTCCGTCATTTGAAACATGACCGTGTGTGTGCTGCTTTTGGCCTTCAGAGTGCTGGGAAATCAATATGCTAATTTCCCTCCATCTTTCCAAATCATCTTTGAGAGAGCAAGCAACTCCTGTGAAATAAGAAACACAGGCTGGAAGTGGGGAGACTACAAGAGACATGGGGCCCAGATACCAAGATTATCATGTCCTGCCCTCCCTGTGTTAATGACCTGTGTTTTAAAGTGTATCTGTAAATTAACTGTTTGGAACTTTGATCACTTTTCTTTGCTCCTGCTGAAAACGTTGCTTCTGGCCACGACATTTCCAAGCAGCCCTTCAAGCCCTGTGCATACCCCTGGGTATAGTTAAGCATGCCACTGTTAATGCATGGAGGCTTCCCAGACGCACTGTGCTCCCAGCTCTCCTGGCGGGTGGATTCCTTTGCTGCATCTGCTGGCTGTATTCCCTGTTGTCATCTCCATCCTATTGTTGGTTTAGTTTGTAGGACAGTGGGAATCCCCAGGGACTTTCCTACCTCAAATATTCTGAGGTTTGGGCCACACTGACCCACACTCTTGCACAATAAAAAAAAAGGTTTTACCTCAGTGATAGAGCATCCTTCATTCTGTGTCACTCTTTTGGGTTGTGTTCGTGTCCATGACAGTGGTTTGCTTCATGCATCTTTGTTTACTGATGATTCAAAATGTCCCTCTTAATCCCATTGTATCACCTTCACGTGGAGGTATTGCTGTATCTTTCTACAAACTGTGCATAGAAGATGAGGTGGCCGTCTTAAGAGATTAGTGTTCCCAGCAAGATCACAAGTCCTTTTTTTTTTTTTTAAACTAGTGGAACCTCCCTCCAACCTTGGTGATGGACTGGGTGGGTGAGTGTGGCTTCCATTTATGTGGCTGTTGAGAAAGAATCAGGGAGGCCACTTCCTGGTTTCACAAGTCTGTAAATGGTGACTCAGTGCCACTCACTAATCGTGCACTTCTGTCCTTCGTCTGTTCTATGGCAATATTTCTCTATATTCTCACGTTCACTCTTCCCTACTTCTTAAGCTTTTATAAACATTCATTTGCTCCCATCTCAGAACCATTCAATTTTTCATGACTGTGCAGAGATTAAGTACAGTACTTCTTAGATACCATTTCTATGTTTTATATTTTCTCATGTGGGCCAGTTGTGGCGGAATACCTGAGCATATTTAAACCAAAGCACTACCAGGTTTCATGTGTATCTTTCTCCTCTTACGTGTTTGCAGTAGCGAAAATGAATAGAAAAAAGTAGTTCAGGTTTTTGGCGTTTGCTTCGAATATACACTCACATCACATTAGAGCATTTGAAATCACCAAAATGAAATCAGTAATTTGATCTCTTTCTTGGTTCTTGCTAGACTAGGCCTAGTACAAATGACCTCAGCTTGAGACATCCCCCTGACCTGAGGTAAATCCCCGAGTGCTTCCTGTTGTCCCCCTTTCCTTCCCCTCTTAATTCCTCTTAGCACACCAGCACCTGACTTTCTTTGGAAGTCCCCTGCCTCCCTGGTCTAGGGAATCCTGTGCCATGTTCCAGGAGGGTCTCCTGTCTTCCTGTGTCTCCCCTGACTCTAATGGGCTGAGCTATGACAACTCACTTGTGCACAGACTTAACTCCCGTCCCCAGCGGCTTCAAGTCAAGAATGGAAACAACTCTTTCTTTCCCACATGTCCTGTACTTTGTCGCAGGGGCCTTACAGTTGCGCTGCTCTGTGCTTTCCCAGGGGGGCTTAAGGAAGGGAGTGTTTTTCTGTCTCCAGTCCCCAGTGCTCTGTAATAACCAGAGGGTGATAACACTAGTGAACTCGACATCAGGCATCCCTCTGACATGATGCCTTGATCCTTTCAGACCACGCCTTCATGGGGGTAGAAGGCTTTCTACTTGGCACGTGTGAGTCCTTGGTGGTTTCTCATCCTTCTGTTGGTGCTTCCATTAGCCCAGCTAAGGCTGAAGCTTGATGCCTCCAAGATTGACACCGTGTGTCTTAGACTCCATCATTCAGCCTAATGCCCTTGATGATGTTTTCAGCAATATTCTAAAGGATCTGACCTATTTGAGGTTTTAGCCCTCCTTGCTCCATTAGGGCTATAGCTTAGTATTCTTTCTTAACTGTGTGTGGATTTTTTTGTTTGGTTTCTGTTTTCATAAATTTTGATTTAAACCCACCAAGGTGTTCTCTGCCTGGTAGTGCCTTTTGGAAAGTCAGACTAGGTTAGGATGCCAGGCTCCAGCTCCGGTCATCACTGAGTTAGGTTGATATTTTGGCTCTGTCCCCAACAAACCTCACCAAGCTTCTGCTCTCTTAGCTATAAAGTGGCGGGCGGGGGGACAAGTCTCTAAAGGGGCTGTAGGAGGAGAGGTGTGACAACCAAGTACAACGTCTGCATTGTCTCTGAAAGACAATTTCTTGACAAGTCTCAGGTAGCTGTTTATCCCCACTGTTATTACCATATCGTTTGTAGTTCTCAACCAATTTTATGAGTGTTTTCCACCCTTTTATGAGTGCTTTATATATGCAGGTCCTAGTGAGTTGAAGGCGCTTCCATAAATTATGGCATGTGTAACAAGTCTCTGTGGATTTAGCCTCTGAATTAACCCTTTAAACCATTTAACTATTTAAATTCTAGGCCAGTTATATAACTCAGCATATCTGAATGAGCCTGGGAAATCATTGATTTTTTTTGACACTCCTTTTCACTGGGATTTGCCCACAATAAAGTACTTTTCAATCTCCTTGGACTAAAATGAACCCCAAATTTAGCTTAACCGTCACATGTATTCCACAGATCTGTAGCAATAAGCAATGAATGGGTCTTATGATATACGGAAGGCCTTGATATTAGCTAGTATGTGTTTTTTATCTAACAGGTGCTGTCTCTGTGTGTAATGGGAGATCTTGGATGCTTATGCTCAGGATATACATTTAAGTATAGCTGAAACTTAATGATGTGTTTTATTATAATATTAAATTTGAGTATTAGATAGGAAAAGCCCAATAATGGGAAGAAAGGAGCATCATTAAGAGTGGATTTTCTTTATATAAACATTATTTATATTTTTACCTGGGACATTCGGACTCCAGATGATGACATGGGCTACCTATCTGTGTCTTTGGTGTGTCTTTGAAAACTAAGCACTGACAGTCTGGCCAACTGCGAAGTTTGTACTTTGGATTTGACTAAAATAAAGGAACCTGACACCAAGGCATTTACTGTCCATC
This sequence comes from Peromyscus californicus insignis, assembly GCF_007827085.1. Lineage (NCBI taxonomy): Eukaryota > Metazoa > Chordata > Mammalia > Rodentia > Cricetidae > Peromyscus > Peromyscus californicus. The sequence continues at coordinate 36,577,768 of NW_026294535.1, forward strand.
GCAGCCCCTGCTAGTGCTGTGACGTGGTGAGCACGCCTTGCTTTATTCGTAAATACGAAAAGGCGAAAGGGGGTTGGGCTGGAGAGATGGCTCAATGGATAAGAGCACTGGATGTCCTTGCAGAGGACCTGGGTTCAATCCCCAGCACCCACATCCTGGCTCACAGCTGTCTCTATCTCCACTTCTAGGGTGTTTGTTCTCCCCATCTGGTCTTCACCAGTACTGCACGCCCATGGTACAAGGACAGACACAGTAACACACACGCGTGCACACAAGTTAAGTTAAACGTCTGATTGCTTTAAGCTGAGAATGGTGGTACATACTTGTAAAGGGAAGGAAGGGAGGGAGGGAAGGAAGGAAGGAAGGAAGGAAGGAAGGAAGGAAAAAAACAGGACAATTTAACAGATTTAAAGTAGTGGTAGCCCAATATTTCTAGCTCACACTCACCCTGAACAACACTCTGTAGCCACAGACTTAAATTTTAGACACTGGACAACAACCCAAGACTTTGAAGAATGATAGAACCCAGGGCTTCCTTTTAAAATGACTCCTTGGTTACTTGTTTATTCTTTTATTATATTCTTTAGCATTGGCTGACTGTCCGCTAACGGTGAGATAGAAGCTGGCATTTATAGAAGACTTGTTAGGTTATAGGCACCAAGCTGAGTGTTTATCTGTGTGAGTTTATTCCCAGGAGCCAGGAACCATCATTATCCACGCTTGACGAGTGAGGAAGTAGAGGCACAGGTGACTACATCATTTCTCCTAAAGCTACCAGCTGGTGAGTGGCATAATTGGGGTACAATTTCATATTTGAATAGCTCCAAGCCATCCTCCAAAGCAATTACCAAAATCACTTAAAAATGATAAGCAAATTAAATATTTTAGCATTAACTTTCCATTTGTTAAACCCAGTGCAAGCAAAAACTCGAAAGGAAGCAATCTCTTTTACTTCTTTTGGTGAACCCAGAAATGGGAGTTAGGACAGCCCCAAATGCATAAAATCATATTTTATAAAAATCACCTACTGTGTGCTCCAGAGAACGTTCTAGATAGGGAGATGTACTTGCATAGTACTGCAGATAATGAGAGGTGCTTGATCAGTACAGTACACTGAAGACTTTTCACAACTGAATTGACTTATCAACTCTGTTATCTGAAAATGCCACCTGTGTCCTTGACCTCTGACCCACAGAATAAAGTACTGAAGAGCATCCACCTCTGCAGGGAATTTAGTCCTCACTTCTGAGCTAGAGGTAGAGTGGTCGTTTATTTTTATTTTTTTTATGCCTGAAGCATTTTGGTTAGTAGAGTGGAGAGCTATGGAAAACACAAAGGAAGCCGAGGTTCTCCTACTTCTGAGAGCAGAATCCTGGGGTTAACAACGGGATGCCCTCATTTGTCGTGACTCTGACCTGGTACATCTGAAGGCGAGACTAAGAATCTTCACTGTGAGCACAGCTGGGGGACCCTGATGACAGCGATCTAAGAAAGACGTCTTCACAACAGCAAAAGTAAAAGAGCCTCTCCAGTTAGAGTCATGCCCGTCGCTGAACACATCTGATGCGAGCCGTGATCCTGTGTGCTTCCTATTGGCTCCTCTACCTTCTCAGCATCACCCAGGAGCTTGTTAGGAATGGCGGTCCAAACCCACTGAGTCAGAAACCGGCACTGTGGACCAGCAAACTGCCCTTCAGAAGGAGGGCTGTGGGTAAGCCTCAGGCCTCCATGCAGTTGTAGAATCTCATGCCATTGGCTTTTCAAAAGTGACAGCATACTGCGGTTACTTGGGGAGGTTTGAAAATCTAGGTCACCTACTCAGTGACTCTGAATTGGTAGATGGGCTCGTATGGATATGGGCTCAATACAGTAAATTTTAAAAGGTTTCCAAGTATCTCAAATGTGCAGCAAAATTTGGGAACCACTGTTTTCCCTATAGGTCATGTTGCCAATTTTTAAAACAAAAACAAATTATTGTGGGGTGTGTGTGTGTGTGTGTGTACACGCGTGTGTGCCCATGCGTGCACGTACATATGTGTGCAGATGTGCATGCATGCAAGTGTGCATGAACATGGCAGCCAGAGCCCAGACTTTGATGCAAGCATCCTTCCCCATGCTACAACAGTGAAATGGCCTTGGATCAGCAAGCAAGGATAAAATGTTAAATATAATGTAAACATCTAGCCTACAGGCTTATTTTCCATAGTGTGCTTTTCTATACTAACATGAGAATAGAAAACTTCCTTCATTGGGAATTTCAGAGGAGGTTGAAAAGAAAGCACACTCTTATTACCTTCCCTCTCCAGGCCTGTTGGCCAGTCCTCTGGATCACATAATTCTTCCATCATTGGCTCCCCCAGTTCCCTTACATGCAGCATCCTCTGGGTGGGCATTTCTAGTCCTTATTGCCGTGGAAGCCACTGGCAAGGTCACGAGTTACGGCCTTTAAGATCAGTAGTGTCACCAGCTGCATCCGAGCAGGCATTAGTAGGTAAAAACCCCAGTGGTTGACAGTAATATTTTAAAAAAAGGTAATCTGGGGCAGAGATCATCTGCTAAACTAGGATTACATAAAATACTGACCTCAGTGAAGTTCATCAGAAAGTGCGAAGTTTGCAAATAGTATTTCCTGAGGGAAGACGCCCTTCCCGGCTTCTCCATGCTGTTTCCCTGGTCATAGCAATATTAACCTGCTGCCCCACCTCCACCTTCAATAAAATATATAGCAAATGGAGCATTTAATCAGTGTCATTGGTTGTATAGTTCTCTGACTCTGGCGTTTCTCAAAGTGCTTCTTCAAGGACATAGAGGTTATTACTCATTGCTGAAGAGAATTGATCCTACCTTTTATAGACCTGCAGGGTATCGGGATGACAGGGTGCCTTTGATTCTTAACCCTCCCCTCTTCCTCTGATGCAGGCTGTGGTTGTTTAACAAGGCATCTCAACAGTGCTCAGAAGGGAGAAAACCGGGGCTGTTATCTCTGTATGAAGCATTACCTCACTCTTGCACCTGAACATGTATGTTATATGTCCAGTGGCCAAAGTTAAGGTTGGTAAGCCGACAGGCAGGGTCACTCCATCTCAATTGGCTTGTGTCTAACTTATTTGCCTGTCTTTTGCTTCAGTGATTATGTAATTTTTTTCTGGAGTTGGTTGCAGGTTTGTTTTTTTTTTTCCAGCCTACAGTGAGAAATCACGCCTGGTAGGCTATTAATTCTGTCAAAGGTCAGTTATAATGATTAAAGCTGTTTTAACACATGGAGCTGGCTGCTTGCTGGGAAGACAGAACTGGTGATGGAAGGCAGTCTCCAGCTTCTGCTGTCTAATTAGATATATCGGAACACTCCAGTGTCTTTAATCCTGCCCCAGACCTTCCTGTTGAAATAACTCTTGAAACATCTCAGCATAGAGGGTGTAAATAATGAAAGCATTTTGTCTCTTTCCCCACTTTTAGTCACCAACTCTTAGATACTTATAAAAGTTCCCCCTCTTTTCTCCTTATCTCTCTGAGGTGATTGGCATCTTGTAACTTGAAGTGTTTCTCCACACACTTCATTTTTATGTGAAGTACTTTTATAGAAAACAAAGTGAAATTTAAAGTTAATTTTGATGGACAAGAAGTATTTAAAGGGCCATGGAGGTGACTCAGTCAGTACCCGGGTAAAAAGGCTGGGCATGGTACCATGTGTCTATAATCCAAGCACTGGGGAGAAGGGATGGGAGGATCCTTGGGGCTCATTGGCCAACAGTCAATCTAGCCTAATTGTTGAGCTCTCGACCAGTGAGAGACCCTCTATTCCTAAGGTCAAGACTGTGCTCTGGCCTCCACGTGCATACATACGTGTATATACATCCTCCTCACATGTGCACACACAGGAATACTTACACACATTTTGGATTTTCAGAGTAAACCAAATTAAACCATTTGTATTCAAGAGCTGTTCCCTAAATTTCAAAGACGTGACACTGATTAGGTAGAGATAGCTGGAGGAAAGAAATTAATCCAGAAAGTAATCTGGATTAACCTTCAAACCTCTATGTTGCTTTTGTTTACCAGGAAACACAAAGTTTTAGTGAAGGATGCACATATAGTCATTTTCTAGATCATGAATTACTCCATAATTGATTCGAGGGTTGCCTGGTTCACAGAAAACCTGACTCACATATGTACAGGGACCTGTTCCTTGGCTCAATACTGCTAAGTGATTTTGTTTGGGCTTATTTTGTTCCTTAAGAAACAAAAAAAAACCTGTTTTTGTTTTTGATTTTTATTGAAAATAGATTGTTTCTTATACAATACATATCAAGCACAATTTCTACTCCTCCGAACTTCACCCTCCCCCAGATCACCCCCTCCCCTCTATTTCCTCTTCAGAAAATAGAGGCCTCCAAGAGACAACAGCCAATCAGTATAAAACAAGACACAACAGGACAAGGCAAAGACTCTCATATCAAGGCTGGACAAGCGAGCCAATAGGAAGAAAAGGGTCTCAAGAGCAGGCAAAAAAGTCAGAAATATACCTGCTCCCACTGTTAGGAGTCCTACAAAACACTCAACTAACAATCATAACATATGCAGAGGACCTGGTGCAGACCCATGCAGGCCCTGTACTTGCTGCTTCAGTCTCTGTGAGCCCATGTGAGTGAGCCCTGCTTAGTTATTTCAGGGGACCATGTTCTTCTGATGTCCTGCATCCCCTCTGACATCTACAATCTTTCCACCCAGAAGTTTTCAGACTCATGGTGTAGTTTTGACTTACACAACTTTTCATAATGCTATTTAATTTAACAATCAACATTCTTTTTGTGATGGGAGTATGTTTGCTGTCATGGTTGTGTCTTCTAACTAATCATAAAACTGTATTTTTAACCCCTATTCATTATTAAATAAATCCATTTAGGGTATTGTTTACCTTAAAATCGTAATTTTATCTTTGCATATATTAAAAAAGACCTTATTGTATTGTTGCTCTGCCTGTTACCCAAGGATAGACCTGTCCAGTTGACTTCACTGCTGCATTTGCACCTGTGTTACAATTTTTTTTTTATCTTTGCTAATCACCACAGAAATCAGGTCAGTGGGTCTACTCCTTGACCATGGGACTTACCTTTTGTTTAGTTAATCTTGTCTGATTCACATAGAAGACATTTTAGTTTTGTATAAACAGTTTGAGAAATAGATTTTATTTTAGTCTCCAGAAAACTAAAAACAACCAAATCTACTTTAATGGGTGAAACTTTCCAGTGGACAAGGGGAAATGAAAATGAATCCTACATCTACTCATTCCGTCCTTTTGTCATCCACGGTGTCTCAGTCAATGTTCTGTGGCTTGGAAGGGACGTGTGACCACGGCCACTCATAAAAGAAAGCGTTTACTTGGCCCTTGCTCACAGTGTCAGAGGTTTGATCTGTTTTCATCATGGTGGGCATCATGGCCGGCATCATAGCAGTATGCTGGGTTATTTGGGAGTTCTACATCTGAATCCAAAGGAATCAGAAAGACACTGGGACTGGCCTGGACTTTTGAAATCCCAAAGCCTACCCCCAGTGACACACTTCCTCCAACAAGGCCATGCCTGCCCCTACAAGGCCATACCTACCCCTACAAGGCCACACTTACCCCTACAAGGCCACACTTATCCCAACAAGGCCACACCTACCCCTACAAGGCCACACCTACTCCTACAAGGCCACACCTATCCCTATAATGCTACACCTCCTAATCTTTTCAAATACTGCCACTTCCTAAGCATTCAAATCTATGAGCCTATGGAGGACATTTTTGTTCAAAGTACCACAGGTAGTACATGTTTGCTTAGTAGTTGTAGGGCCTTCAGTAGGTAATCTGCAGTCCTTGTTAACTGACAATGTGACTGAATAGAAACTTGAAGAACAAGTTGGGCCAACATTAGATGGAAGTCATAAATAAACATTGAACAGATTCATGACATAATGAAAACACTACCCATTCTTGGCCCCACACTGATGATTTGTAAGTCTGGGGCTTGCTAATACCCAAAGAAGCCCTGTACTCTAACTGCATTTCCCTAAAAGTAAGACTTCTGAAGCAGAGCTGTTCCTGGGATTGTTGATTCCCTATCCAAGGGCCCAGTAAGCTATATTCACATAATAATAGTCCTGAGTCCAGGTATATGAATGCATATCTATAACCCCAGCCATTGGGAAGTTGAGGCAGGAGAATCACTAGTTAGAAGCCAGATTGGGCTACATAGTATGACTTTGTCTTAAAAAAAAAAAAGTGGATTACTCAACAAACCAAAAGGTCATAAGGCTGAACAAGACTTGGTGTCTGCTTCTAAGAAGCTCACAGTTGGTGAAAAACATAATCATGTGATTCAAAGATAAGTACATTGTGATAAATACTTTAGGGAAGCTATGCGTGCCATGTACTAATAAAAGGCCAAGGAAGTGTGGTGTAATAACTGATCATTTCTAGAATATCAGCCATCTTCTATGGAGGGCCTGTGCATAGATTGATAAAACTTTGATATGCTGGGTTCAAATCCAGATGAACCTAGACATAGAGACTGGGCGTTTCTTAACCTGGCAAGGACGTTTGACATCCCCGCCCCAAATATCTCAGCTACTTTCTTCTTTGTGTATGATGGTCGAGACTGAGAGCATCATCTTGCTGTCTATGTACATTTGATGACATTTTTCCCAAGTTGTCATCATTCACCTGAGTGTGAAGTGAGTCTAGCCATACTTCTATGAACGCTTTTGATCTCTGACTGTGGACAAGCCGTATGTGTTTCCTCTAGGTATGTTCCTGTAGCATAAGGCAAAAAGCTAGAGCCAAATGGAAGGCATTACAGAGGATGATGGGAGTAGAACAAAAGAAGATGGATGACAGTTCAAATTGAGCATCCATCATCTAAATGTTTCAAGTTCTCATACTCTTTGAGTACTAACTTGGTGCCACAAATAGAAAATTCCATACCGGACATTTATAGATAGATAGATACATAGATAGGGATACATAAAAACATAGACACACTAAAATTATTATATAAATATTAGCGATAGTCAATGTGGTGGTTTGAAATAAAATGGCCCCCAAAAGGAGTGGCGCTGTTAGGATGTGTGGCTTTGTTGGAGTGGGTGTAGTCTTGGTAGAGAAAGTGTGTCACTGTGGAGGTGAGTTTTAAGGTCTCAATATACTCAAGCCACACCCAGTGTCTCAGACCACTTCCTGTTGCCTGCAAGTCAAGATGTAGGACACTCAGTTATCCCTCGAGCACCATGTCTGCCTGCATGCCACCATGTTGCACCATGATGATAATGAACTAAACCACAGAAAGTGTAAGTCACCCCAACTAAATATTTTTCCTTTATAAGAGTTGTCGTGGTCGTGATATGTCTCTTCACAGCAAATAGAAACCCTAACTAAGACAGTGCATGTGTATAAATATAAAAATATAAATAAACTTCATGCTTACATTTGGGTCTTATCTCCAAGACAGCCCATTATATATATATGCAACTATTCCAGATTCCAAGAACTTCAGACTTTAAATGCTCCTGGTTACACAGCTTTTAGATAAGAAATTCTCAGCCTGTAGCAGAACAGTCTTGAGTGGTCTATGAGTTCTGAAGATCGAGTCTTCTAGGAGCTGTTCATCCGAGTTGTGTGCTCATTTTCTCTTCCTCAGTGGCCCCTCCCACTGCCTTCTTTTCCTCCTCCCACCTCTTCCAAGCCAGTTTCTGTCCCTGAAATAGAATGAGGATAGTGAGATTTTACGCCACGTCCAGAAAGGAACTCCAAGCACATCCCACTCAACGTACGCTTCACATGCGGTGTTTGTGTGTTCTCACTTGGACAATACAGTAGTAGAGAAGCCAGATGGAGGGAGTGGGCAGGCTGAAACCCGGAGAGATTGGCTACCAGGAAGGAAGATTAGATGACTCCATTTACAGTGAGGCCGGCCTCCTTCACTGCTTTACAGGGAAGTCTGTGATACCAAAGTGAAACACCATACCACTGCTCTTGACATTGTCACTTGAATAGCATCGCTAAAGAAGATCTTGGATGATAAAGGAGGAACCATTTTTTAGTTGATTGGCATCAAGAAATCTTCAGCCATAAAAAGCTGCAGATGTTGAACTAGAACAGTGGTCCTCAACCTGTGCCTTGCAACCATCAGAAAACACACGTTTCTCACCGTCTTAGGAACCCCCAACTGTAAATTTATTTTTGTGGCCACTTCAAAACTGTACTTTTGCTACTGAGAGGTGTCCCAGTTCCTAAGAACCATCAGAAATACGTGTTTTCTGATGGTTTCGACCCACAGGTTGAGAACCGCTGACCTAGAAACAAATTGACCCAAGAAATGAGCATTGTCCTAAATGACTCTGAAATCTCTTTTTAACTTTACATGTTTTTGAGCCTATGAAATATCACCACCAAAGAGATGAACAGGCTGTAACCAAGGGCCTGTCTGATCAGTAAGGAAGGGTCAAATAAAGGCGTTTTCACTGAAGATGACATATTAGTGAGATGGAGGAGTAGTTTTCTTTCTAGGACTGCAGTGACTGAAATTTCGAGACAGTAACATTTATGAGAAACGGTTCAATTTCCTTTCATTTCTTTATCTACCAAATAAGTGTAATAAAGACTACTTCATAAGGTGTTGTAAGTGTTATGGACATCAGGTCACATAAACCCCTTAATACATGTCTGTCGCACAAGAGACATAGAATAAGCCTTTGTTGCTATCAGGAATATTGCTATTGATATAGTTTTTATACTACATAAGCTAGTTTTTATTCTCTTGGCTTCCAGTGCTTTTTGTAGATGAGGCAGGAGAGTGCAGGCGTTGAGCAGTCTGATGATAGCATTTGTGTCTGGTTCATTGCATCAGAAAAGGAGATCAAGAAAAAGAGATTAAGAAAAGAAAGAAAATTTAGCCCCCTTTTTTTCACTCGTCATTCAATAGCTCTTAAATTTACTAGGCTTTCATCATAGTTACCTAGAATTTATCCATGACTAGAACATTATAGGTAGGGCATTCATAATTGTCACCTGTCAATGTACTCTGAACTCTAGGTGAATTTTTAGCTATAGTCTAAAGAGCGTAACTGAAAAATGGCAGCTAAATTTTGGTCAATGAGTTATCACAAAGGAAGCAAGAACCACTAGGAATGTGTGTCTGCCGTTTATTATGTTTTCCTAGGGTTACCTTGAGATCACAGTTGGCCAGTTCACGTGTGACAGGGTTAGAGTCAAGCGGCATTGAGAGCACTAATTAATCATATAAATGGTTGCAGCCTAGAGCCAAGATAATGGCATTCCAGATTCTTCTATCTTCTGGGTCGAAAACAGAGTTATTGGCCAGTGATTGGGCTCTGAGGTCTTACTTGTTTATTTCTCACTCTGCCCAGTTTCCTCGTGGCCAAAACCACACATGGAGCCTGTTTTCTTGGACGTTGTTTGTAGTCAGTGCGGATTTAGACAGCCACGGTGGCCCCTCTGCATGGTCCACACCATCTTGTCACACATGGAGCCTGTTTTCTTGGACGTTGTTTGTAGTCAGTGCGGATTTAGACAGCCACGGTGGCCCCTCTGCATGGTCCACACCATCTTGTCTTTCTTCTCCTGGCTGCACAGTTCTCTTGGCACACTGGGTAATAGTTGGGCGAGTCCGGTATCCTGTATCTGTCCTTGGCAGGCCTAACTTGCCTCGTTAGGCAATGCGGGCGCCTGCCGCACTGCTTTGTAATTTGTGTCGCCGGAATCCAAGTGGGACGGCTCGAAGGAAAATTTCAGAGAAAAATACAAAACAAACCCTTTGAAAATGTGAGCGCATAATACAAGCTTCGCAGACAGCATTGTCATTGGTGATTTGTATATAATTATTACCCAGTTTTAGGTGGTACTTAAGTTCTTTGTCCAGGATGCGAAAATTCATTTGTATACATCATCATTATCCCTCCTGACATGTGCTTTGGTGACATTCATCGGTGATTTAGTTCCTGCAGCAGTAATGATAGGGTTGTCTTCTGTGGCTTTATTATGCTGTCGTGTGTGTGTGTGTGTGTGTGTGTGTGTGTGTGTGTGTGTGTGTGTGTGTGTGTGTGTGTATTTTGCCTCTCAGTGGTCGTCCTCCGGTACAAAAGAAATATCTCATGTGGGGATAAACTCCCAAATAGCTGGCATTTAACAGTCATGCTGGCAAGCATCTCCTTTTCTTTCACTTCATTCTCTCTGCTTGTCAAGCTGAGTCCTGGGGAATTATCGACTGTGGTCAGAGTGATGGCTGCTTGTCGTTTGACAACAGAAAACATTGCTGAGATGGAGCCTGTTTTTAAAGACCAGATAGCTTGCACAGAAGTAGGCTAGATGGAGCATCAATGCAAGCTTACCAATGACTAGCTGATTTGGAAGGAAGCCTGAAAAAAAAAAAAAAAAAAAGGAGTGAGTTGCGGGGCTAAGCTGGAGGAGTGCCAGTATATGAAGTTGTAGTCAGAGGCGTTCCTAGTCTAAAGGTCATGTTTTGAAGCCGATGGGAGGAGGGACAAACGGAAACAGGATTCCCAGGGTTTGCTCTGAGGACAGCAGGAATTGACTCAGGGGATCGAATCATGCCATTTGAAAACTACAACAGAAGAGAAAAAAGAATCCCGCATCCCATTTGTTTGCATTTTGTTGTAGCAGAGCAAACTGTGTGTGGGCCGGGCTTTAACAAACAGATCAAGAGTATGATGATCAGTGTCTCCTAGGCTCAATTCCACAGGCTCTGGTAACAGCCTCATGTACAAAACACATTAAAGACGGGAAATGATAAACTGAAATCGACCGGTATTGTTTATTAATTTGTGAGCTGTTTTAATAAATCCAGTCCCCAGGGCAGAATCAATCAATGTAACCACTGTGTCTATGTTCCTGTTGAGGCATCTGACACATGGCTGTGCAGCTGTGTGTCTTCATGCCTGACTCCTCCAAATAAATTTGTTTCTGGAGGGAGGAGAAGGGGAGATCAACTCCTTTCTCTTCCCTATCTCAGGATGGTGAGCGTGATGCTGCTGGTGTTTGGAGAAACAGATTCAACCAAAGGTCGCGTCTATTTTTTAAAGGATTTAAATGGACGTTTAGTCACATTTGCAAGTTTTACAGCATGCATTGTGAAATTAACAGTACAGTGAAAGGAGAGGAGATCCAGAAGGAGGCATTAGGAAACTGAAGATTGTAGTAGACTCCAGCCCCACGGGTCTTCACAGTCAGCTCTACAGATTGAGACCTGAGGCTCCTGTTCTGAGCCTCCTCTGATCAGAGGGAAATTAAAACACTAATGCAGCCAAAACAGGAAGCTGCGTCCAGTCCTTGCCGATGCCTGTATCCGAGAATCGCCTTGTTGATTGTTAGGCTGTAACATTTAAATAATGCACATACTTAACTATCACACATCAGCAGGAAAGAAACTTGCATCTGCAGTGTCCCCGAAAGAACCAGAGCCAGAACATGGAGGAGACATAGTTTTGCTATTTTTGTTCATCATGTGCCAGGAGATGAATTAGGGGTTAGACATGTATATACCCTTCATGTTTCCTAACAACAACAGGGGAGACAGTGTTATCCCCATTTTATAGATGAAGAACTGCATCAGAGAGATATAAAGTAAGTAAGTTGCATAGAAGGATATTTTATATCCCGGCTACTCAAGAGCCAGGATTTGATCTATAATCCAAGCAGTTGGTCCTTCTAGATGAGGCTAGATGTGTAGCTGTAGGATTCCTTCAAAATGCAGCTTGTTCGTATCACAAGACCTTGAGATGGCTCTCTTGCAGCCTCTATATACATTTGAAAGCACAATTAATGAAACCTGCTATTTGTAATACTCCAGATAAAAGGAAGAGATAACTATGTCCCACCTTTTGAGAGAGCCTCTGCTAATGTATAAGGTAGTGTGTGCAGGTCTAGTTCAAAATGGAGAAGAAGCCCAATCCCACTAGGGAAGGAATCAAAGAAGATAAAGGTCACGGTGGAACCTGGAGCTTTGGGAAAGAGTTCTGAAGAATTGGTAAGCCTCAGGGGTGAGTCAGTGGGAGCTTCATTTTAGCCACAAGAAAAGATCAACACAGATGGGGAAAGAAGACAGAGCAAAGAGCTTATGAAGGAGCCCCCTGGCAGACATGGGTTTAGAGGGAAGGCGAGGATGCGTAATGCTTATTGAGAAGACAGAGAATCCATGGAAATCTTTGAGTAGGCAAATGGCTTCTTTTTAGGCAACCATTGTCTGTCATCTTGCTTAAGCTGAGGATAGACATAGTGTAAGTGTGGCTCTGTCCCAAGGTCGTCAAGTGGGAGGGCATGAGTCAGAGACAGCAGCTGCTGAGCATAAGGGGTTGATTGGGCTCATGAAGCACAAACACAAGCAAGCTAAGACACCTCAACATGTCAGTTGAGGGGCACGCATCAGTGAGTCTGAAGAAACTGAATAGGCATACCATGGCAGTCTATACTGAAGGCTGATTCAATTCTTGGGAGTTTGGTGCTTCCATTAAGCTACAGCCTATCTAGCCTATGTAAGTCCACAGGCTGCTTAGGGTACAAACGGAGATGCTCCCTGAGAGGGCTTAGCACACACACACACAAACCAGTTACAGGTCAAACTCAGCTATGTGGGTGATTCAGACTGTGTATAAGGCAGTGTAACACACCTGCCCTCAAGCAGCATTTGACGTGGGAGGGAGACCTCATCTGGTATCAAAGAAGATGCCCAGTTCCAACAGGAAGAGAACCAAAGAAAAGCAGATGGCACATTTCGTGCAGGAGGGTGATGATTCTGGCACCTGGCACCTTGGAGAAGTGTTCTGAAGAACTGATACTGTATATTATTTTAACCCCAAATAAATGTCACAATGCCCCTCAGATATTAAGAGTATTTCTTACTTTATATCCCCAAACTAAATTCATTTTGTAAATATGGATTATACTTTCATAGATTTCATAAATTTGGGGGGTTATTCATTTAATAAAATATATGAGCAATTTTTGTGTTCTTCCTATATTTAGGGGAAAATCGTAGATATTTTTAATGCATGAGTCACTCTTTTCCATTTTATAGCATTGTTTTATGGGTTTAGCAATAACTTGAGGATGTGCGTAAAGCAATTAGAAAAGTTCCTGGCCCACAGGAAGACTCACGCTTATTTGTCTGTGGTGGAAATGATTTATAGCACAACTGGCTAGCAGGCAGGCTGAGGGCAAAGGCACAGGTCTGAGCCTAAGCAGATTCTGTCAAGTCCTTCATTAGCTAGTTACCTGGTGATTTGGATATATATTTGTATGCAGGTGTATACTGATGTGTATGTGAATAGATACATGGATAGCGACAGAGACTTAACTAATGGCAATCAGCACTAAGGGAAAGAATGTTTAGTGTCTGGCTCAGAAAGGCCAAGGAGAGTTAGTTCACTAACTATGCTACTATCACATGGCTATGGCTGACATCAGTGTCACTGCCAGCACCATTACTGAATGACATTATGGAGGCTCTTATGGGTGGTTTACTGTCTGCAAGAACTGTGAGATAGAAATGATGCATAAGTGGAAAGGGAAGTCTTAATGCTATGACACAATTAAGCAGCTATAATATCCAAGTTCTCCAGAATACTGGGTGCCAGCCAGAATTTTCTAGAGATTAGTGGAAGGAAAAATTGAAGTACCAATCATTTATTTGGGATTTACAAACCCAGGTTCATGAGGTAAGGAAAACAAGCAGCCACAGAAAGACAGGAAATGTATTACTCCACTTAGGATACCTGTGATCTACCTACAGAGTCAAGACCTTGCAAACAGCAAGAGGACCAGGATTTGGGTGGAGGGAATGGGAAGTTATGTTTGATGGTCATGCGGTTTCAATTTTGCAAGATGAAAATGCTCTAGAGATCCGATGCATGGCAATAGAATTCCACATCACACCATTGGGCTCTGAATTTAATTATGGTTGAGATGGTAAGATATGTTCTGTGTGTGTTTTACCACAGTTAGAAAACATGGGGATGTGGAAACATGGTGTAAAGTGATGGTTCTGCACGAGGCAGTTTCAGCAACATCTCCAAAGGGCACAGCCAGCTGCTTGGCAGCTGCATCCACTGGACATGTGGAGCTTCTCCAGGCCAGTTAGAGGAAATACCAGGCTTCAGAACAGTTTCTGGAGCATGAGCTGGAACTTAACTCCATCCCAATTTCTCAGATCAGAATTTGCCCATATGGATCAAATTTCTCTCCAAGTTGTACCGGGCCTCTCCAGCTGTTACATAGGATGCCAGTTCACACATCTATGAGTGGAAGGCGCGAATCCAGGAACCCCAGGGTAACTGATAGGTCCCCCTGACCAGCAGCAGCTGCATGGAAAGAGTTGGCACTCACAGAGAAGGTGCAGTTCCTGCTGGGAACTTAGTGCCCCTGGAATTAGCATGGCCCCAGGAATAAGATTGCATATAAAGTCAATATTCGTTAAGTACCACTATTCCTCCTGGTGCTGGTGAAACCATCTCTGCTATTATACTCAACCTTTCTTTTATAACAACATAAGGAGCACCTTGTTAGGGAGTATCCCACAACTACTGCGTAATTGATAGGGTAGGAACAGACCATGATTTTAAGGTTTTTCACCTCATTCTTTGCTTTGGAAGGAGAAAAGAGTGAGTTTAAGCTAGTTATTCCCAATACAATCAGTGAATGACAAAGTGTTAAAAGATTTCATTTTTAAATATTTTAATGTGTGTGTGTGTGTGTGTGTGTGTGTGTGTGTGTGTGTGTGTGTGTGTGTGTGTGTAGGTCAGAGGACAACTTGCAGAAGTTGGTTTTCTCCTTCCATCATGAGGGTCCCTGAGATGGACCTTAGGTTATCAGTCTAGGCAGCAGGTGCCTTTTGTTTGCTGAGCCATCTCACTGGCCTGAGATTTCATATTTTTAGCAAAATACTAAAGGCTCATTTTTCAAATTTCCAAATATTAGCAAGGATCACTGTAAAATATATTTTCAATTTCTCTCTCTCTCTTTCTCTCTGAGATCATAGGAAAGATTATAGATTCACTTAGTATTTTGTCCAACTGTTTTATTTCTTTGAGTAGAATTGTTAATCTGCTTGGAAAATCAGATCAGTGTTTCCTGGGGGAGGGGGGAATATAGAATGGTATTTTAGAAAGCGTAAAAATTTAGACTTCTTTGCCTCTTCAAAATAGTTGTCTAATTTTACATGTAGAGAAATGAAGTTTTGATTGCGCCTTCTGACCTAATGCAGATGACAGCCTCTTACATGAAAGGTCATCAGAATGAGGTAGGCTGCTGCTGGAGAAGGGAGCACCGGCCAACCCAGGAATGTAGAGTTACTCCTGGAGATCTGAGCTTCCTGCCGACTGCTACCTCCTCTGCTGTGCTTCCCATTTCTCCATCGGAAAAGGAGGCATGTTTGAGCCTGGTTTTTGAGAGCCAAGAGACTCCCATGTTAGTTAGCTCTACTTCCTCTGGAATAATAATTTAGGTAAAAATCATGGTCAGATAATACAAGCCCCAACCTTGAGTAGACAGTGTAGGAACACCTGTCTCCTCTTGCTCACAGGCACCCCGTATAGACACTTCACAGAGATATAACACCCTGTGCTTTCTGAACGGGGGCTTAGTCCCACTCCTGCTCTGTGTGAGCGTGTGCACATGAGGCTGCTTCCTTCTGGTTATAAGTCCAGGAAACCCAGCAGTGTGCCAATGCTGCTTGAGAGACATGCAGACACATAATGCTTATTAACTCTACGGGAGAACATGGTTTTGTTTCCACTCTTTGACATTATAGACATTTGGATGCTGGTACATTTTCAGTTTTATGCACACATCTCTCTTGCAGATTCCCATGTTGTAGCTTGCTTTCTGTGGCTGTGATAAAACACTCTGGCCCAACGCCACTTAGGGAAGAAATGGTTTAGTATCTTAGAGGTTAAGTTCACCATTGTGGAAAGTCAGGGCAGGAGCTCAAGCAGGATCTTGTGAACATACAATGGAAAATAATGGGGAACACTGTGGCTGACTTGCTCAGGCCTGTGCTCTGTTAGTGAACTTCTTCATAAAGCCTAGATCCACCTGCTGCGGGGAATAGTACCGCCCACAGTGGGGGGGAGAGGAGCCTCCTACATCAGTCAACAATCAAGGGAATCCCTTTATAGGCATGCCCGCATTCCAATCTGAGCAACCCCTCCATTAGAACCCGCTTTCCAGATGACTCTTGGCTGTGCCAGGTTGACAGTTTAAAGCTAACTAGGGCAACCTCGTTTTTTTTTTTTTTTAAATTATTTGTGGCTACATTATTACTGAAAAGATACCAGATGCACACTTCCATCCGTTCATTTTCTTTTGTCCCAAGGAAAAAATAAAAACTATTTTGAAAAGTCACAGCGGATCACAATTATTTACCAGCAGTTTTGTTACTTAAGTACTAAGGGGCTGTTAAGAGTCAGCAAGGAGAAACATTCATGGTTGTTACGTTGATGATGCGCGTTGCTAAACACCAGAAAGGGGATTTAAAACAAACTGTTTATCCAAGGAAATACTGCTTAATTATTGCATTCAAGTGAAGGTTGAGTGTGTTATTTTATGCAGTACTAACCATTAAAAAGAAAAATTTATGCATAAGCTTTCTGTGCCATCAATACAATGTTCTCAAATACTGCCAGTCATTCAAAGATTTTGAGTGTACATTCATTGGGTCCCTACTGTGGAGCCGAGTATTTAAGATCATAGATGAAAAACATGTAATCTCAGAGAGCTCACAAATGATTCTAACAGCAATAAATAATAAATATACGTAATAATTGCTCTGGGAACACAATGAAAAGGGTGATTAATTCTGCCTGAAGGGGTAGAAAATAATTTACAGAGAAGGAAACTTTGATCTATGACTAAGGGAAAAGTGGACTTATTAGTTGTGGTAAGGAATGTTAGCTGCTGTAACCAACTGTCATAGTGTGGGTTTTTATTGCTGTGAAGAGACACCATGACCATGGCAATTCTTGCAAAGACAACATTTAATGAAGAGTGGTGGCTTACACTGGCTTTTTCCTCTGATCCCCAGATAAGTTTTATTGGGGTGCATAAATAAAGTATCACCACACTATCAAACATTTCTCATTCAAACCACCACAGCAGAGAAGCCAGGGTCCCCAACTCACTCTGTCACAGTTATCTTCCACCATTGCTAACCTGATTGGGTTACTGGCTTGTAACATGACTGAAAAATAAATCAGTCATGTTCTCCTGAGATTTTGGAGTTTAATGGGTTCAGCCCATTATCATCAAGGCAGGGAGCATGGCAGCATGCAGGCAGACAATGTGGTGCTGGCTGTGTCTTGACCAACTGTCACACTGAAGTTTGAGAGAAAGACCTCAAAACCCGCCCCCACAGTGACACACTTCCTCCAATAAGACCACACCTACTCCAACAAGCCAACACCTCCTAATAGTGCTACTCCCTTTAGGGGCCATTTTCTTTCAAACCACCACTTCAACAAACTCCAAAATCTCAGGAGAACATGACTGATTTATTTTTCAGTCATGTTACAAGCCAGTAACCCAATCAGGTTAGCAATGGTGGAAGGTAACTGTGACAGACTGAGTTGGGGACCCTGGCTTCTCTGCTGTGGTGGTTTGAATGAGAAATGTTTGATAGTGTGGTGATACTTTATTTATGCACCCCAATAAAACTTATCTGGGGATCAGAGGAAAAAGCCAGCCACTATATTAAACATAGAGGTCAGGCAGTGGTAGCACACGCCTTTAATCCTAGCATTCAGGAGGCAGAGGTTCATGTGTATCTCTGAGTTCAAGGCCACACTGGGAACAGAGCCAGGCATGGTGGCAAATGCCTTTAATCTCAGCACTAGTTAACCACAGAGGTCTGGAGGTCTGTACAGACAGACAGGAAGTGATAGAGCTGGGCAGAAAGAGGAAGTGATGTAGCTGGGTGGGGAGAGGAAGTAAGATGGCAGGGCACAGAAAGGCATATAGGCGTGGGTTAACAGGAAGTAGCTCTCTTTTTAGCTGAGAATTTCCTAGCGGTAAGAACGTGGCTGGCTTCTTTCTGCTTCTCTGATCTTTCAGTTTTCACCCCAATATCTGGCTCTGAATATTTTTATTAATAAGACCGTTTAGCAATTCACCCTACATGATAGACTTACATGCTTGTACACTTGATCCCTGCCTGTTGGCAGTGTTGGAGTCGTCTGCGGAACATTGAGGAGGTGGAGATTGCAGAAGGAAGGAAGTTGATGAGGATGGGCTTTGGCAGTTTATAGCTTGACCCCACTTCCTGTTCTTCCTCTCTGCTTCCCATACGTAGCTGAAAGTGTGATTAGGCAGCTTCCTACTCCTGCTTCCTTGTCTTGCTGCCTATTTCTCATTTTCCCTTCCTGTTGACATGCCTTTCTGCCATGATGGACACTATCCCTCTAGAACTATAAGCCAAAATAAACCTTTTCGGTTCAGACACTTTTGTCCCAGTATTCTATCCCAGCAACAGAAAAATAACTAATATGCACCCCCTCCCCTGTATGCTAGTTTGCTTTTTCTAGATTCTTGGAATAAGCAATATGAGGACAGAAGTTGTGTAGGCAAGACCATGAAGTACAGCTCTCATCACTTTAACTCTTGCGCTGTGCTCTGGGCCCCAGGCACATGGCTGCCTCTAACTGTGAGATAGGAAAACGTGTTTTAAGTCAAAAGGTAGATGAGAAGAACAGAGGTTAGTTCATTGTAGTTACCTTGCTCTGATGACATTAGTTTACGTGGAAAAGTTGGGTCAGCTGACAGATGGACTGAGGGGAAGACCATGGGAGAGTTTGGTGAAGAATGGATGGTTGCATTTTGGCACCAGTGGCCCAACAGGTGAGGGGTCAATGAGAACAATCACTAGAAACCTCGTTCATGGGTAGATTATTAAACTTCTTAAATGCATCACTGAAAAGTTTCCACTGGCATTAGTGCTCTAGTTTTCCATTATCTTAATATCATAAGTAAATACTAGTTAATTTCCATGGCTGAAATTTGTTTTTGAGGTAGACATTTTATTCAGATCTGAAGTGTGGGGTTTTGATGATATAGGGTTTTTTTTTTAATTGAACTTTTTGTTTTTCAGTAAGATTATAGTTTTCCTTGAAGATTAGATCAGTTTTACCATTATATACTTCCTTATTTTTTCTTTAAACGTTGAAGTACAAATGTACTGGGTGTTTAATTAATGGCTAATAGGTGGATCAGCACAGAAATGGCTTTTAATAGGAAAAAGAGAGCAATGCCCCTAACCTAAGGAACCATTTCTCGATAATTCAGTTCATGGTAACTGGCTAATAATGCGTGTTACAATATTGTGTTTCATAATAAATTATAATATATATATGTACACATAGTACATATATATGCATATATGTATGCATATAGACATATATGTATACATATGCACAAGATTTTGAGTTGTACATTAGAGTGAGGATGAGAGTTTTTTAATTTATTCTTATTTATGTGGGGGCAAGGTGTATGTGGTTATATCATGTGTCTGTGGGTGCCCATAGGGACAGAGGTGGGTATCGGTTCCTCTAAGCTGGAGTTACTGGCTATTGTGAGCTGCCCAACATAGATCCTGGGAACCAAACCTGGGTCCTCTGGAAGAACAGTAAGTGTTCTTCATTGCTAAGCCATTTCTGCAGTCCCTATAACATTTCAATTCTCAAATAAACAGAATAGATGGCCGTCCTGGAAAAAAATGTGACATTTCAGGGCACATTCTGTTCATGTCTGTATCGGAATACATTTGCTTTAATTTGTTAGAAAACTAAATGCCATTTTATGCTTCAAGCTAAGATCATTTTAAATATGCATGGACATTAAGTCTCCCCGAAAGCTAAACTAGTTGAATTCTCAGATTGGACAGTTTGTAGGTCTTCAATGAGAATGCTTGATACCCAGCCAATACATTTCATTTATTCTGCTCTCTGGTCCTTAGCCTCAATTGTAGCTTAAATGGTCACTTGTAAGTGTAACAAACTGTTTGTTGTGGTTTAGACATGGGCAAACATATCCTCTCTGTTTTCATTTTCATTGGTGATTTGTTAGAGGCTAAACTGAGGGTCTGTAGGTAAAGATGGCAATCTAGTGACCCTCCCCTTGTCTGTCACGGGGTCTGCTGGGTTTGTGACTTGCCTCCCCTGATGATAATTACTTAGTGTGGCTCTGCCTTTGCCTTAGTTTGAAATTACAAACAGGGTTACAGGAGCCATTTCAGATCTCAGTGCCTATCACTGGATTATAATGTCACATGAAGCCTGTGACACATTCTGTCTGCCTTTTCACGTTATGTGTGAAACTGAAAAAGCAACTCTGTCAAGTTTATACATGAGGTGAATTGATACAAAACGTGAATCTCTTTATTTTAGTTAAGCAAACGATGGAGTGCTTCTCATTAGGGTCAATGAAGACACCACTGTAAATCTATAAGAATATTTAATTCAGTGTTCACACGTGGAGTATCTGCCAGTACCTAGTTATGAATACTAAGGAGATGACCTAATTCCACCACCCTTGAGGTGCTCCCAATAGTGGGGAAAGGAGGCCTCCAGGGAGGAGTCCCTGGTTTGGAGTCAGGTTAGCACTGAAACACAATGAAGCAGATATTCTGAATAACTCCCTAGACTCCACTTTGTTTTCCTAAAAGAGAAACTCTGAACACCCTTTTATCTTTACTGCCTGGAGGGTGGGCCCTGGGCTAGAAGCTTGAAAACAGGAAGAAGGTTTTCTCATTCCACTGGCTGCTTCCTTCACACCAGTCCTCTGTCGTGCTGGCACTCACATCCTCTTCGTTCCCGTGCATGCCTCCCTCCTCTGTTTGCCTCAGTTTTCCTCACCTTCTTTATTCTGCTCTCTCTTTCTTCCCCAGTACATTCTGAGCTGTTAGGGTAGACTTGTTCAGTAACCAGGACCCAAGAATGGGAGCCCCTTCTCCAATACCCTTGACTTAGGACTGATTAATTAGAATTCTAAAGGGTTCTGTAAATTATATAATTTTCTCCTTTGGACTGTATTTTTACTTTAACTTAAAACATTTTTTTAAAATCAACGCTGTCTTCCCAGAAGCAGATGGCCATAATAAATATATGAAGATGAAAGAGAATAACAATCTTAGAATATTTCCGTCTTTATTGGTTTAAATCTTTCCTCCTGTTACTTTAGGAGATGAATTACAGCTCATTACCTATTCTGTCTTAATCCCATGTCAAGGATTGATTTTAAATTCTCTTTGATACCCTTAGTTTTGGGTACTTAACCCCTAGCTCACCAGGAAGCTCACGAGAGAAACTCAATCCTGTTAGAACTTACCGCTTAGACTGAATTTCGCTGTGGATTTTCTTTGTGGTCCTTAAGTATTTGGGCATTCTTCTCTGATTTAATGTGTGCATTTAAAGTTGTTAAGTAAGAGCACTGTATGTCCTTAAATGGTTCAGAGTATCATGTTGGTTCTGTTGGCATGAGGTTGATTGGACTAAACCATGCAGCCGTGGAATGGGTTGGGTTACCTCCTCTTGTAGAGGTTACACTGTAGTTCAGTTTTCTTCAGGACAGTAGCTCCCTCCATGTAGACAAAGCTGTTCAGTTCTGGCTGTCTCTAGGAGTTGGCATAAACAGCAGCCATTCACTGAAGAAGCCTGGAAATGGATGCTCAAAGCTACTTCCCATATTGCCAGTAGTAGGGAGCCTCACAGGAGTGTGGGGTCTTCCGTCTACCTCCCTGGACTGTGACAGCAGCTACACCTGCCCCAGAGCTCTCCAGAGCTTCTCTGGAAAGTGATGGGAAGATTGAGGGGGTAGTATTGGCTTATATAATTTTTCCTAATAAGGCCAATTCTCAAGCTGTCAAGGGATGTTGTAGAATTCTCCCCAAGCCAAGGTGTGTGGTTAGAGGAATACACTAAGTAAGCAGTATTGGGCAAGGAAGGAATTCAGTATAATCACTACCTGTTAGGAGATTATGAAAGGTGGGGAGGCAGGCTATGGCAAATGCCAGATTTGTTTCTATAGGCATGCATTGTCTCTAGTTAAGGGGGTTGATGTTATGACAGTATTGGGATGTTTCTGTATTGTCTCTAATTGAGGGGGTTGACATTATGGTGGTATTGGGATGCTTCTATATTGGCTCTAGTTGAGTAGGTTGACATTATGGTGGTATTTGAATGCTTCTGTATTGATTCTAGTTGAGGGAGTTGACGTAATAGTAGTATTGGGATGCTTCTGTGTTGTCTCTAGTTGAGGAGGTTGACATTATGGCAGTATTTTGATGATTCTGTGTTGTGTCTAGTTGAGGGGGTTGACATTATGGCAGTATTTTGATGATTCTGTGTTGTGTCTAGTTGAGGGGGTTGACGTTATGGTGGTACTGGAATGCTTCTGCAGGTGGTTGGCTTTCAGGCCAAGAATGAAGAGAAGCATAGGAAGGGTGACAAGGTAAAATGACCTGCCTCCAAATTCATTAATTCATGGAATAAGGTACAAATGTATTTCTCATGTACCAATATGCGCACAAGTAGTCTGTCATGACTGGGTCCCAGGCTCTTTTTGTCCTGTTGTTTTGCCATCTCCAAGGTATTTTCTTTATTCAAAATGCCTCATCACCAGGATAGCTGCACTTCAGCCGGCAGGAAGGCCGAGGAAGAACAGACGCTTCCGAATTTGTTCACATCATTCTGTTCGCATCCAGTTATGGCAGGGATGACTGGGAAATGAAGTCATCTCCACTTTATCCCCAGGCAGTAAAACTGCCAAATTACCTCCACAGGAAGTCTGGCAGCTAGATACTGGTTACTAAAAAGGATTACGGTTTTACTAAATCAGCATTTAGCAAGAATCAGCAATGCGCAGCAGAAAAAATATATATAAAGTACCTGCAAAAGCCTTATTTACAGAACAGAAATAACCTTATCAGTTTGCTCCTGATGTGTCTTTGCCTTCGACACAGCTGAAGGAAGGCAAGTGGTCCAGGGTGAATAGGAAGGTGTGAGCTACCGAGAACCGAAGTTTCTTTTCTTTTTCATAAATTGCACTGTGTAAACATCATGGAAAACAGGTAGATCAATAAACATTTACTTTTTAACATTTACTCCCCTTTGCCTTCTCAATGACAGATATTATGTCAAAAATAATGCAAATGGTATTGAATAAGACTGTTTTTTTAGAAACTTGCATTTTAATAAGGGCGACAATATTCAATTCAAAAACGTAAGAAACACAGATAATATGAAGAGTTCTATCGAAGGGGTAGAATTTGAAGGTCACATGTACTGAAGGGGTATTTACAATCTCTAATAGAATTGATATATTAAATAATTTACTCAGTGCTCACAAAGTGACTGACAGGTGTATCTATTTAGGGTGTAGAATCTATCTATCTATCATCCATCATCTGTCTGTCTATCTATCTATCTATCTGTCTATCTATCTATCTATCTATCATTTATCACCTGTCAATCTATGTATCTTCTATATATCTGTATAGCAAAAAACTGGGGGCTCATGCATGAGGTCTTTAGGAATGTCTGGGGATGGACATTTTTCTTTTTAGAGCAAATATTTTATAGAATATATATAGTCTTAGTATTTAAAAATAGCAAACAAGTTAATGCATAGTGTGAAAAAAAATCCAGGAACATTTATATGGGGTGGGGGGAGATCATATGCAAAGTTCAACCCAAAATAGAGACTTTGGGAAGAAAAAATTCTTTCTTTGAAACTGTTTCGTTTTTTTTTTCCTCTTAAAACTCACCTCTATATGTTCATCTGCCTACCAACAGTGCCTAGAAAAAAAAAATGCCTCTTTTACTTCATGTTCATTGGGGATAATTTACCATTGAGAGCCCATGAAGAAGAAAAAGCTTCTTTGGTTTTAGAGCATGAGGAAGAAAAGCTTCTTTGGTCTTAGAACATATTCTTTCTCGTACACAACTGTCCCCTGAGATTACATGGGCAGAAATGGTATAGGGACTACAGTTAGTATTCAAGTTAGAAATCTGTAATTTGAAAAAATGTTTTTAAGTATGTATGTATGTGTGAGAGGGAGAGGGGTATGTGCGTGTGAGTGCTGGTGCCCACTGAGGCCGGAAGAGAGAGATGGATCCCTGGGGCTGGAGTTCCAGACAGATGTGAGCCACTAGACATGGGTGCTGGAATCTGAGTTCAGGCCCTCTGCTAGAGCAACAAGTCCCCTGAAACGTCCAGCCATCTCTTCAGCACTGGCTTTCCATTTCTACACGTAGAGACAGTCAAACCACGGGGGCACCACTTTCTTTACTAATTTCACCACTGGTATTCTTGGTGGATACCATCTTGAAGTTTATTTTTAGTATAAAGTGTATGATTTATTCATTTGTTTCACAGTTTGCTCCTTTAGCTTTTCTGATCCTAAATCGGATTCTACTTCATCCATGTGCATTTTAAGCATAATATAATGACAGGTAGTCAACTTAACATTTCATCATCATTGTTATCTAAATTCAGATAACTGTTATTTAGCACCGTATTACAACACTATTGGTCCATGAATGCATTAGAATCTTCCATTGTTCTGCTAGCAGTGGTCAGGGACTAAATATACTTGGAAGCTTTCTCAGTTGAAAGGGACTCTTTCCTATAAAATACCAATCACAAGTCCATTTGAATCAACAATATCCTTTAAAATGTCAATTCACATGGGGTTGGGTGAGTTCAATAAGCCTTTCATACTTTAATGGGTGAAATATTACATTCGTGAAATAATAATAGTCTTTTTGCTCCTAGTACCACATTGAGCTCAGTCCATGAGGCAGGCACATATATAATGTAGGTAAGCTGAGATATCCAGGGGACATCTGGTATACCAGCAGGATTTCAGTGGAGGAAGGAAGAGGACACCAGAGGCAGAGGAGCATGCCTTTCTTGGTGCCTCAGTGAGGATTGCCTGCCTTTCTCTGTAGCAGTATTTCCTCTGTTCTGCTAAGCAGTGCTTCTCAAATCACCACACTCATGATTTCCATAGGGACCGTAATGAACTGAAGAATTAGACTCAGCAGATCTGGGGTCCAGCCCAAGATTTCTGAAAAGTTTCCAGGGGATGCCATTTCTGCTGTCCTGAGAATCACACAGTGAGTATGAAGGTAGAAAATAGCAGTGTGGCCTGAGACTGATCTGCTGGATGCTGCTCCAGGCCCAGCTTCTATTTTAGCAGCCCCACCTTTATCTCTCCCTCTGTCCTTTCTTCCTTCTCCACAAATGGAAGGACTCAGCAATGGTGGAGCTCCTCACGGAGGTAAGCTGGAGCAAAGTAAGTCCTGCTCAGGCGTGTGCGCTACACCCTCTCCCCTGTCCCTCTTCTGTGGTATTTTGACACCTCTTGTAGATTGAGTTCCTTGCGAGAAAGGCAGTCAGTAAAAGGTGCATAAGATGCCAGCAACATATTAATCCCAGCATTCTCTCTCTTCACCTTGATACACTTAGCAACCCTTTGAAAGGCTCCAACGGTGCCTTAATGGGTGAAATCTCCCATCAGAGGACTGTTTATTTACAGCCACGAGGCTCCTTTTCTTTCACTGATCCAGCAAAGGCATCTGCCAACACCCACTCCTTTCACGTTTTATTGCAGAAGTTTGCATCTCCACTGAGTTTACTCTCTCTTCTCAACCAACAAGAATTCTCAACTGTTTTTTTTTTTCTCTCTCTGTCTATCCTGTTTTTGTTTGATGCCATTGCTGGCAAATGTTGTCAAGGCAGTTTTTTTTTTTTTCTTGTGGCTGAGCTGGTCCTTCGTGGGATGTCTATTTTGAGAAATATTATAAACTCATTTATTTGAGACCTAAGTTCAAGATAATGACCTTCTTCCCCTCATCCTGCCAGTGTGTAGAGCGCCCTGTTCATCGAGCATCTCTTCGTTGCTGGGATGTCCATGTCCTGTTCTTCAGTGGCCCTTTCCAGTGTATGGTACTTGATTATCTATGTCGCCCCTTTCTCTCTCATTCCATCCATCACCCCCTCTCTCCCTTTCCCCCCATCCCTCTCCTCTGCATTATAGTTGGATTCCTTTTTGCATTACGGAAAAGCGACTTCCACTTGTTCACGATGGTCCTGTCCCTCCTCTGTCAAGGGCTTCAGATCATTTAACTTGGCACCCAACCATGTAATGAAATCTTTTATTTATGTATTTTTCTTATCCACTGGATTATAGGCTGCTAAAGGACAAA
The DNA here is from genome assembly GCF_007827085.1 of Peromyscus californicus insignis. Taxonomy (NCBI): domain Eukaryota; kingdom Metazoa; phylum Chordata; class Mammalia; order Rodentia; family Cricetidae; genus Peromyscus; species Peromyscus californicus. Next base: position 36,604,033 of record NW_026294535.1, read on the forward strand.
AACATTTCCTTGTACATTTTTATGTCTAGAACTACTAGTTTAATATCTGGAGTGTATTTCATAAAAATAAATGTTGAATGAATAACTACATTTATTGATCAGCTTGGGTTTCCTTATTATTTTTTTCTCTATGATTTATTTTATTTCTGCTTTTGACAGTTTTATATTCATATATAAATGTACAACGTGTTGTGATTATATTCATTCCCTGCTGCTATCTGTCATTCCCTTCCTGTTGATCCCTTCTTCCCCACTAGTCCTCTGTGGGTATGCCATTCACGGAAATAACACTCCCTTTTGTTGCTACCATTAAGCCAACAGCTCATCAGGAAGCGTTGGAGCCCCATAGACGCCTTCTCTATTGATGATGTAGTGTCGAAGGTCCCTGGTCTTGTACAGGTGTCCATTCCTGCTGTGTGCTCGTGATGGCCACAGCCCCGTCATATTTGGGTCACAACATTCTATGCTGCTCCTGCCTTTAGCTTTTACATTCTTTCTTCCCCTTCTTCCACGATATTCACGAGGGCTTGGAGGGTGACGTAGATATCCTGTTTAGGATGATAAACTCAGAGTCACTTATCCCCAGCATTGAGACCAGATCTAAATGTCTGCGTTATTGTCACCCTTTAGAAAGGAGCTTCTCTGTCCCAGGCTCAGAGCAGCACCAGTCTATAAGTATAAACATAGATATTTAGAGGGAAATTTGACAACATGTCCATTTAGGGTGGAGCAGGGTGCTTCCCTATTCAGCCCATGACCTACTCAACCATATAGTTTTTAACACATGTATAGTAATTCCTGTGGAGTGGTCCTCAGATCCAATCACAGAGCAATTGTCTACCCCCAAGGGATTTGCTCCCTGGTGCAACACTCTAGGTGATTTCTAATTCACATGTATCCCTTGTACCTTGTCTTTCTTTTGCTTTGACTTATCAATAGTCTTGGCAAAACTAACAAGCTCTTTGGTGGTATGTCTGTATGAATTATCTGTAATTCACTTGTATTATTTTATGCAGGTTTTCTCAGTGTTCCTGAATGCTGACTCTGTAGGACAGAAGTCTTGTTACTGACCGCTCTATAAATGTTACAGTCAGGATGTAGAAATAATTTGACAGATTTGCCATCTGGGAACCATAGAAGCTATGCCCATTGCTTGCTGTATTTAGACCTCGGGTGATGGAGGGATCTTTTCTATGGCACCTGTCAGGTAATGCATGAAGTGTTTTGTCCCTGACTTTCAAGTGGCCCATGCAATGTAATGCTTCCCTTTGTCCCTTTTGCCTTTTATAGAACCAGTGTGGCTACTCAGATGCTTCACCCAGCTCATTAATTTCCTGCTGGTTATGTATTAACAGTCACATAATACTCTGCGTTTGGTAACCATTGGCAGTACTAACAAAACTGTTTATAATATAATTGGATAAATTTGCTATGTCTGAAACTGACTTATGTCAGATGAGTTGTTCCAGCAGCAAAAGAGAGTGACTGAATATAGTATCAGAGACCACAAAGTGCTGGATTTCATTCATAGGTACCGAGACTGAAATAAGAAGGGGCTGACTGAAGTGTAAAACTGGAGATGTGGATGGCGATGATCCAGACCTCCAGGAGCCCTGCTTAACAAGGAGTTTGAGTGCTTTACAGCTTGGGGAGTTCTTTAAGAATCTTGAAGTTCAGAATGTACAGTGGGATCTAGACTCAGACACATTGGACAGCAGTAATCCGGCCCAGGGTGTTCAGAACCTTTGTTTGTTTGTTTGTTTTTCAATTTTATAGGCATCTGTCCCAAAATGCTATAGACCAAAAAATGGACAAATATTTGATGATATTTAGAGAAATTCCACCAAATGTATTTAGCTTTGACGCATAAAGGATCATCTTGATAAGGGTATTAATGAGGAATAAGGGGAGAGATGGGCATAAATGATGGTAGATTTGGACAGTGCTGTTTTATTTTACATATTTTTTTCATAATACTATTTTCCCTGTTAAGTTTCCATTGGCAACACCTGGGAGAATGGGTAGTAGGTACATCTGAGATGGAAGACATATGAAATGAAGATTATATTTTAATTGTGTCACAGGAAGTAATGGATAGGCAAAGAAGGAACCCAGTAAAGAAATCCCTTTTATCATAGGCTATGTATAGCCGTACGGGCACAGCCTTTGCTACTATCAGTTGCATGTAGGGAAATACCATCAATGAGAATTTGCCACTTTCCACCTCAACGCATACTAGAAAAGAGTCACTTTCAGATTTCAGTGTGCACGGCCCTGTGGGAGCCCACTAAGGCCGAAGATTTCAACAGAAGAGCAATTCGTTTATTGGTACACTAATTTTGCCTTCATTAGCTTTGCCTGTGTGTGCTGCATACAGCTAAATTTCATTCTGTTTCTTATTCCCTACTTTTGAACCCACACCACATCATAGATACTCTCGGGAAAGGATTCTGGAAAAGGGTCAAGTTACAGACCCAAAAAGTCTATGTAACTTGTATGTGTGTTACTCAACCTGCTCATGGAAAATATGATCACTTAAAAACAAAACAAAACACTTCTTTCAAATGCCTTTCTTTTCATGATTCTGATTCTGACTAGGATTCATAATGAAGAACCCATGATCACTCCACCAATCCAGACAAGAGCAGATGTTCATGTTGCTGCCCATTGTAAGCCTTCTGTTATGGAGGAAGTTGTTATTAGCCAAGTGGGTCTCAGTAGTCTTTTTCTGGCCCAGCATTTCAGGATAGAATTATACACCCCAATAGTCTGAAGCTGTAATTCGTCCCTAAAAGATTTTCTAGCAAATATTTCACTCCTTTCTACATGCCAGATACTCTCCCAAGACTTACAATGGATGTTACATGAGCAAAGTCAGGACATGATCGTTAGAACAGCTCTCATCCATACAGCATGCTGTCCTTACAGCCGGCTTTGGAGGGGCATCCTTATTTGGCTTCCAGAAGCATCTATTACTGGGCTGTGCATCCACAAAAACCCAATTAGGAAAGACTGTGGCCTTGTGGTGAATGGAAAAGTTCTTTATCATAAAGGTATTATAAAATTATCCACTATTCTGTTAAGAGAGTTATGCACCACTCTTTTTTCAATATGAATTCCACTCTCACATGTTTTTGCCTCTTTTGCTAGCCATTAACTGCCTAGAGTTAACTTCTATTTTTACTTGTTAAAATATAGATAATAAACTTGACTGACATTTTCTCTTTATTTTTTTTTATTGCCTCATCGTGTTTCATTTGCCCTTTTCTTCTCTCGGCTTACAATTTCATATTACCATCTGGGGACATAACAGCCCTTTCTTCAAATGTTATTGTTCGCTGTTTCCCATTCAGCCTCACTTGGAACAACTTTACGAGGCGATCTTGGTGGTTTTCTGAAGAAAATGAGTGCAGCGTGACACACCAGATGTGGTTACAGACCCGTCTCATCCAAATAACGAAAATCGATACATCAGCTAATTTCCAATTAACCTTTCTTCAAGATGAACTTAGATCTGCTATCGTTGCTCCTCTATGGCTTTCTCAGCACCATCCTATGATTATATATTCTGCTTTTAGAGGTGTTGATGAGATTCTGGTATATACACTGGGCAGTGTAGCTGCTTCTGGCAACTACACACCAATTCCTCGATGATCACAGGTCCAAGGTCAGTTTCTTAGGAGCACTTGGTCCTCAGTTTTCCTTCACTGTCTTTTACCTTCTATCTTGTGTTTCTCTCTGTCTTTGTCTCACCTCCTCCCCTTTTCCTCCCCTCCTCCCTTCCCCTCCTCTCATGAGGAAACTAATTCATCTGTACGATGTAGCTTTTTTTGGGGGAGTAGAGCAACCCTGGCAGGAGAACATGGTGGAGTTTCTTATATGGTGCAGAGATCTAGGCCTATAACCAGAAGCAAGTCTAAGCTTGTAGCCTACCCCCGTCACCCACCCCAGCTAGCCACATCCCACCTGAGAACCAAGTGTTCCAACATGAGCCTGTGGGAGACATTTCGGATCCAAACTATCACACCAAATAGCCCAAATTAGTCTGGGAATATGGCTCAGAAGTAGAGCAATTGTCTATTATATTTGAGACCAGAAGTTCAATCTGTACCACCGCTAAAAAAAAAAAAAGAAACAAAAACCAACTTCTATGCAGGGAAAGCTGAAATGGAGAAGCTTCCAGTAAAAATGCAAATAGCGCCGGATGGTTAACTTCACAGGGATCAGGCTTTTCAAGGAAGAAACTCTTTATGAGGTTTTAGTAGTAAAGCTTGGGAACCCTGGCAGCCCTTATAAATCAAGACTGCAGTATGACATGAAAACAAGGCAAGAGCAGAAACATAACCCACACACAGTACAAAGCAGGGGGAGAAAGTGTCATGATGTGTAATTTTACACTTCAGCTTTCCGACTTATCGATAAAAAACCCATTTTCTCTAATACGAGTCAAGTAAAAACAAGTAGAGAAGATGGTTTCCCAGAACAGAAATGACCCCGGCAAAGACAAGGACGAGGGAAGAGCTAGCTATTTTCTGAATATATGAAGCCAAGATGTTCTAGAAACGTGAAGACTATTCACATACCTCTAAGAGCAACTTAGCATGTGGCTGTGGAATAGATGAAAGGTGGGTGGGTCCAACTGAGATGTGTTAAGTGCAGATACATACCAGAGTCCAAGTCTTGGCACGTCCAGAAACAGAACATTTTACCAGCTTCTAGGTTAATTTCATGGTCAAATGGAAGCTTTGGTGTATTAGGTTGAATTAATTATGTTATGGAATTTGATTCACTTGACTTACTTTTTAAAAATTTTTTAAAATGCAACTACAGAAATTTTTATGTTTTAAGAGATTTTTTATTATTATTTTTGTCTGTGTGTTTGTGTGCGCGTGTGCATGTGCATGTGTGTACATGGCAGTGTCAATCAATGTCCAGGAAACTCAGGAGACGGTATCAGATTCCCTGGATCTGGAGTTAAAGGTGGTTGTGAACTGCCCCAAATAGATGCTAAGAATTCTGAAAGAACAGGAGCATTTATAACCCATGAGCCATCTCTTAGACCCCAGACAAATTTTGACTCCATATCAGGCTCCCATTCTGCTTTAGCTAGGCAGTGCTGGCCTATCCTTGCATCCTCACACGAGTTAGCTCATTTGTATGCTGAGTTTATTTTGTCCCCACATTTTTCATGAGTAATTTTAGTTAAATACTCCCTTTATCTGTTTAGAAAATTGTATTTTTAAATAAAGAAACCAAATGCACAGCATAATTAGGGTATTATTTTTTTAAGGACAGACCCAAGAGACATTCATTGGGAATAAAGGATTTTTCACATTATTGATTTATTATCTATCATTTCTCCCTCCCTCCCCCTCCCCTGTGTATAGCCCCACTGACATCTTGAGTCAGACACGTTTATTGTGGGAGCGATCCTATGCATGTGGGCTTTAGTAACATTCCGACCTCTACTCACCAAATGCCATTAGCCTGCCCAAATAGTGCCACTCATCTCTTAGTGAGAGTGGGGGATGAGAACAGTTAATCGTCATGTGTGTTCATGGGTTTGTTGCCCACGGAGGCCAGAAGAGGGTGCTTGCTGATCTCCTGAAGTTGCAGTTACAGGCGGTGGTGAGCTTTCCGACTTGGGTGCTGAGAACTCAGGTCCTGTGGAAGAGCAGCAAGGGTTTGGGACTACTGACCTGTCTCGCCAACCCCTTAAGTGATTTTAAAGAGAGAACCGTCAATGTTCCCATTTTGATAAATATACTCCATAAAGAAGCATCTAGAATTTATTGACTCTAAGTAACACTCTTGCTCCTATTGGTAGAATTGATGTCGTATCTTCTTTGAAAAAGAGAGCTTTGAATAATTCTTAAGACTTTGTCTCTAGCCGGGCGGTGGTGGCACGTCTTTAATCCCAGCAGTCGGGAGGCAGAGGCAGGCGGATCTCTGTGAGTTCGAGGCCAGCCTGGTCTACAGAGTGAGATACAGGAAAGGCACAAAGCTACACAGAGAAACCCTGTCTCAAAAAACCAAAAAGAAAAAAAACCAAAAAAAAAAAAAAAACCTTTGTCTGAACACCCTTTTCACCTAAGAAGGCCTGGTTGAATTGAGTTGTTTTTGTTGTTGTTGTTTGTTTTATTGTTGTTACCTTTCTAACTTCACTTACCTTCAACAAATATGTGCCCATACCATGTATATATCTGACTATTCTTTTCTGAAAGAAGATGAGAACCCATCTATCCAAGGCAGAGAGAGTTTGGGCTGGCCCTAACTCTTGAACCTTGGTAAGGTCCCCCAGTCTAATTTTTTCAAATGTAACATTTAGGTTCTGAAACGAGTACTCAGGGGATTCCTGTGAAGATAAAAATGAGGTACTTGTCTGAGGCGCTCAGCACACTTCCTGGCACATTAATTTCAGTAAATATTAACTGGTTTTATAGACGTACCTTTGATTCCGAAAACAGCTTTCACTCACCTTCCCATAGTTCAAGCCTTTATTGTTCTAATGGGATGAACCGACAGAAGGCAGAGTGATTTTTCTAACATTTTTAATGGATTAAAAGCACTCTTGGCATTGGAGCTCAAATATCAAGTAATCTAGGCCATGGGCGAGGAGCCAGCTTGTGCTGCTGGCTTCTGGGAAAGAAACGTGAGTGAGCCGGCATAGCATCCCCTCACTGAAGTGCCCAACCTCACATCAGTGCTAAAACTGACAGATGTGTCAACCATGCTTCACAGTCACAGACAGGCCGAGGAGCCCCATTCATCTCACATGGCAGCGTCAGCAGATGAGCCATGATCTCAGACCCACGTTGGGTCATGATGGAATCCAGGTGGGGCTGGGAACTCGAGACAGAACATAGATTTGGATTTTGGCACCGTGCTGACAAAGATTCATCATCAGAGATCTAACCTATATGTCATAGTGACAAGGATATCTGAATGCCAGAATACTCCTGGCTTCTGGGCTTTTCAGCCTGGGTCCACATCAGGTGCGTGTGTCAGCAGAGCTTGGATAGAAGTGACAGGACACGGGATGGCACCTGGAGCTGGCAGAAGTCGGCTCACACCTGAGGAAAACTTGGGTGGCTGTTGTAGGGAGAGTCTCAACTTCCTGATTGGTTTATGGAATTTATGGGTAAGAGACAGGGCCAGCAATGGATCCAGGCTTGTTTTGATCACTGAGCCTTGGTATGCATTCAGCAAAATTAGTTTTCTGCTTCCCTTTACAGAATTGTGTTGGCACATCACTGCTCCTTCACCTTCTTCTGCCTGCATTGAACACATAAGGGAGGCTAGACTTGCATATCGAAAAGTGAAATTTGAACAGAGACCAGTCCATGATTCTCTCCCTTGCTAGAGGAAGAGGAGGAGGACAGCAGTAGTCAAGTTGTGCTAGTACCAATGGTCAGTTTAGCAGGTACAGCTACCACTGAGAGGCTGTGAGAAAGTGGCCAACAGTACCATCACAGACGCCTAGGGCTCGGAGCCAGTGGTTCCTCTGTGGGAGATAAAGGATCTTCCTGTGAGATGTGTCTTACCTTAGCCTATAAACAAAGTCAACTGCGGAGGCATACGGCAGCCTGGAGCATGCCACTGTGTACCTTTGTGTAACTCACTCTGCAGGCCTAAGCTTGAGTTCCTACAAATGGAAGACGGGTATAAATATCAGGGACCTACCTCTTGGGCGTGCTATAAAATGGAAATGAGATCACCAGTCTAGACAAGCTGGCCCACCTGTGTATACTCCATGAACGTTAGTAAGGACGACAGCCTACTCTCTAACCTTAGTGGACATTGTACTTGTCTGCTGACTTAGCATAATCCTTTTAGCTCAAAACTTTATTATGACCAAAGAAAATTGGAGAGCCAGTGTTTCTAGACATTATTGAGAAAGGGGGCAAATTTTCGAATCATGACAATCAATTAGCAAGAAGCAGAATTCCTAAGGAAGCTCTTATTAAATCGCAGGATGCATCTCATAGTACTGTAGAAGGGCGGGGGGGGTGGGGGAGCAGAGGGGTGGGTAGGCAGGAAAGTTCCCAGCACACTAGCAGGGGCAGAGTGGCAAAGCAACCACCCATGTGGGTGGCATATTTGTACCTTTAGGGTATTGCACAAGGAGAAAACAGCAAGGGTGTGCATATTAGTCCCCTTTCCTCCTCACAACTGCTGCCCCCTATTCCCACCGGTGTCTGCCCATCCTTACTGCTGGCACGTGGAGGGAACCTGCCACCATCTACTTCTATTCCATGGTGGCTCTCTAGCTAGTCTCTTGCTTGCGCCTGAAGATCCATCCTTACCGGGTCACAGAACTGTGTTTTGTTGCCACACACAATGCACTTCAGCTCCCTTTCCCGCTCAGTCCATCATTCAGTGGTTTCACTCTGCTCTTGTGGTCAAGGGCTGAAATGTTCAGCTCACTTCCCAGCCATCCCCATTGTGACCCCGCAGAACCTAACCAGCTCTCCGCGCTGTTCCTTTACAGCCGCTCTCTCTGCTTCTTTCCAATCCTCAATCTCTTGTGCATGCTCAGCCTTGAGGCCTTCCAGCAAGATGGATTAGACGTCAACAATGAATTCTCTGCAACCCCTTCCCCTACTTTCATGGTACTTGAAGTCCTACTTGACTTCTTTTGTCTGGTTAGTACTGATTGATATCAGTCATCTCTTTGCTAGTCTTCTCTCTCTGAGTTAGTAGCCTGTCTAGTAATTGGCTTCTTGCCACCAAGACCATAAAATCAATCAACAATTGTTTCTTGTGGGATCCAGAAGGCCCATCGTGGCAACTGTTACGTGGTGTGCCATGATTAAGCATTTATGGAAAGAGAGGCTGGGGAGATAGCTCCGTACATAACCATTAGGACCTGAGTTAAGATCTCCACCACCCAAGGTTTTTTTTTTTTAAATAGCCTGGTGTGGAGGTGCGAAGCTGGAGCTGTGGAGCTGGGGTGTGTGTGAGGTGAGTGAGTGGTGAAGAGGGGAGACATGCAGATCCCTGAATCTCAGAGCTCACCTGGTCTAAAACAGCAAGCTCTAGGTTCAGTGAGAGCTCCTGTCTCAAAACGGTGATGTGGATGGAGAGTAATAGAAGAAAATAACTAATGTTGCTCTCTGCCTGCCACATGCATGCATGCACAGGAACACTCACATCACACATGCTCTCTCTCTCTCTCTCTCTCTCTCTCTCTCTCTCTCTCTCTCTCTCTCTCTGTCCACACATACACACTCCCTTCTCCTTACATATATCTGTGGAGAAAAAGGGCATAAGAAAAGAAGGGGATAAGTCCAAGACAGAGCAAAAACATGCGACAAAATTGTTCACGTTATTTAAAAAAACAAAACAAAACAAAAAACCCCTCAAATATTGGATTGAGGGAGAGGAAGAAGATAAAAGGTTGGTGCTGGGAAGCTGGAGAGATAAGGAGTAATGAGATGATTTTATGAGGTGAGGGTATAAAGGAGACAGAAAGTACCTTGGGACTCACTGGAGGTGAAACCGAGGTCACTTTGTAGAAGCCAGAAAGAAAGAAAAAAAGCCACCATGAACCGCAAACCAAGCAAACAGCGCCTGGTGTAGTATTGGGCTCTGACACAGTAGCATTCCTGTACCAAAGGGGAGGGAACTCCTGCTTTAGACCCATGCTGTGTTTCAAACGTCCAAAGGCTCATGTCTCTCCCAACTCTTCCAACATCAGTCCTCTCGCTGCTTTGCAGCTGAACCTCAGAGTCCTCTATGAATAGTTGTCAGTCTGCATAGCCCAGTGAATTTTAACAATTTGTGTTTTCACACACACCCGCGTGCGCTCGCGCATGCGCGCACACACACACACACCACACTCTTGTGCATGCTATAAAGTAGCTGCATGCCAAATCAAGCGCTGATGTGTATTCAATTTGAAGACCTACCTCCTTTTCCAGGAAGTGCCATAATGGATCTTGTCGGATGCCAACGTATCTTTATGACACCAATTTGTCTACTTAGCAAACCCCTTTCCCACCGTCTCTGAAATGTCCATGCCAATGTTTTCAAGGACTTTTAGCATCACAGCAGTACCAGTTCTGCTGCTCAGTGTAGATGTTTATCTTCTAAATTCTCTTTCTGGGAAGCTCTAGCCTCTCACACCTTCACCTCTGCATCCCTCCCCTCCTACACTATGAGAGACTCATCTCTGCTCACCTATGAGGAGAGCCCATGGTCTGATGGCAATGCCATCTTCCCTGTGGGACAGAGTCTTGCTAGAAAGGACTGGAGGCAGGATTATGGGGAGATTTGTCATGGTAATGGCAGCTTTTGTATCTGGAAGCCTGCCACCTATGATCCATTGCCCTCCTTATTTGCCCTGTTTTTTTCAAGACAGCTCTTGATGGCTTCTCTCTCCTGACACCTCCCCACCTCCCCACTTCCTGGTGCCATTACTCTCAAGTTCTCTGCTTTCTTCTCTTCCTTTCTTCTTTTCCTCTCCTGCTGCCACTTAAACTTTTCATCTTCCTACCAAGTTTGATCAGTTTGTCATAAGAGAGTCTTAGGGTGACTCTAGGCAATAAGGAACAAGGTGGAATTTTATGTCTGGAGTGCGGGCTTGTCATCTTTCCAGAACCTCCTGCCATCACTACCACCGGGCTTCTGAGATTGCTTATTATTGACATCACACTCCTTTTTAGGGACTTTGTGCCCATCACTGCTTTTCTCCAAAATGCCTTTCTCCTTCTTAGTTTTTTTCCCCGTGCCTCAGAAAATCCTTTCTATCCTTCGCTTCTACATAGTAAACGTTATTTTTACTTTCCGTTTGTGTGTCTGAAAACCTGTTTGTTGTCTTCCTGTAAACTCAAGTCTGTCAGAGTGGGCATCACTGTTCAGTGGGTTTGCACACAGCTCGCTCATCTTGCTCCTTTAAGTAGTACATGTATGAAGAAAGGAGGCTTCATTACTACCCAGCACCGTCCTGAAGACATCTGGACACTCTTTACCCTAGTCCTTACTCCTGACAAATGAAATCCAAACTGCCTACCTCATCAGATTGACACTAGCGTCAAGTGCGTTGGTCATGTAAAAATAAAATGGCTGTCCACAGTTGAAGCTCACTAATTATTATTATTATTATTGAAATAATGTAATTAATAGCCTTCAACATGTGATCAGTCTCTGACATACAACAGCTCATTTTTAAGCCTCGATTTTTCTGGTATTTCTTCCTAATTATGTCTGTTTATTGCTTCTTTTTAATGCTATTTAGTGTGTGTGTGTGTGTGTGTGTGTGTGTGTGTGTATGTGTGTGTGTGTGTGCGTGTGTGTGTGTGCATGCATGGGTGGGGCTGGAAGCTAGTATGAGTTGTCTATTGATGTGTGTGTGTGCATTGGGGGGGCTGGAAGTTAATTTGAGTTGTCTACTGATGTGTGTGTGCATGGGGGGCTGGAGGTCACTATGAGTTGTCTGTTGATGAGTGAGTGTGTGCATGGGGGGGCTGGAGGTCCGTATGAGTTGTCTATTGATGAGTGTGTGTGTGCCTGGGGGCTGGAGGTCAGTATGAGTTGTCTATTGGTGAGTGCATGTGTGCATGGGGGACTGGAGGTCAGTACAAAATGTCTTCCTCTATCACATTATACTGTATTTTTGAGACAGGGTCTCTCACTGAATCTGGAGCTCATGGATTCAGCAAGACTACCAGGCCCACAAATCCCAGGGGTCTTCTGTGTCCACCTCCATAGCACCGGGGTCACAAGTGCATCCCACCATGCTGGATTTATACATGGGTGCAGGGAATGGAACCCAGGTCCACGTGATTGTGCAGCAGATACTTTTACGAGCTAAGTCGTCCTCTTAGCCCCTGGTGTCTACCATTTATAAAACTTTGGTGTTTATTCCCATTCATCAATAGAGAATCCTGTTTCTAGAACCACCTTCTTCGAACTCTGAACGCAGTCCATCCTGTCTTTAAACTTCTTCCTCACTTCATTCCTTACACACACACATACTTTAACATCTGGCTTCCGACTCGTACTTTTAAAGTACAGTTCAGGGAGGTGATTTTAATTTTTAAACACTAATCATGGTAGCTGTTGTTACTATAGAAACCAAATTTCTCATCTGAATCGTGGCAGCCGTGATGGCTCCTGACAGTTCACAGACCTGAATCTCAGACAATCAGAGGCAAAGCAATTTGGAGGTCTGTTCGTCTAGAATTTTCTCCTTCCGTGATTTTGAGGAAGCACGGTGCAGACTCTCCCAGTTTGCCAGAAGCAAAGAAAAGCCTGTGGATTGGGAGCCGAGTGCCAACTTTCAGCCCAAGGTATCAGTCCCAAACACTTTTTTATTATTCTCTGGAAAATAAGGTTGTAAAAAAGTAATTGCTGACACAACCTTAATGATAGCATTTTAAGTATGCTGCTGTAATTAAAATAGGGATTTTATTATGCTAGACCTCTGAGAGGCCAGCCTGTGCGCCATTCACAACCCAGGATTTACAAAGCAAGCAACTTTGATGCCTGCTGCTTTTGCTGTGTGGGCTGTACACTTCCTTTGTGCCTCTCCTAGTGGTAGCTTATGTACAAAACCACCTCTCTCCTGGCATAAAGCAATAAGCATCTGGGGTTCGAATGATGCCCCGCAGCGATGACGCTTCGGCTTTCTGAGTCTTACTTCAGAAATGCCACGGAGGAGCTCCTCTTTCTCCTTTGATTTCCCTCAGAATAAAACTTTCATGTGTTGCACAATGAGGTTAAAATCCGACCAGGCTCGCTGATTAAAGTTTGAGGAGGACTCTCTCATTTCCGGGGATGTCATACCCACCCCCACCCTCCTTTACCTGATGGATAGGTTAGACACTGAATGCAGCTGGGATTAAAAAGACCAGAGATGGAGGCTTTGACAGATTACATGATGCTTTCTTTCTCTCCTATGATGAGACTTGAGTTTGTGGCCCACATATGGAGTTGCTGGTCTCCAATGGGGCCCAGAAGCCTCAGGCTTTTGCTATCAGACATCTTTAACACATAGTTGTTGCCTGGGGCCCTGACAGAGTTGACTAACCAGCAGACATCCAAGTCCCTGAGAGGAAAACTCACATCCCAGCCATCATCATCCCTCTGTTTGAAGAACCCGTCTGTAATTTCCAACCACAAAGCATGCATGCACAAGTCCTTGGCCTCAACTTCGACATGTGTAAAACGATGCCTGATAAACCCAGTGTACTCTCATTGTCTCTGAAACATCTATCTCAAGGAAGGAGAAAAGGGATGTTGGCTTAAACAATTAGCTGTCTTTGCTGTACCTGATGGCATATCCTATTGTGAGATGGAGAAGCAAGTTTAGGCTTTCTTAGAATTATACTATGTTTCCACCATAAATGAAGCTGTCCCTTCTGATTGGTTGAGTCCCTTGCCATTGAAGTCAACCAAACATGAACTAAAAATATTCAGGATCAAAACTCCCTGCGTTTGTACTGATGTATACAGACTCAGTTGCCTTGTGGTTATTCTTCAAACAATATAATGTAACAAGTGTTTGCACTATGTTTATCCTTAATTATTCATGACAGCCAAGGCAATGCAGAGCCCCTTACACTTTTCCATTGTGACTCTCTCTTGTCTGAGAAGCATATGGGATCCGGAGTATGTAGGTATAGAAATAGGAATACAAATCAAACACTGACAATAAATTCTAAAGAATTTTATTTTAAAACAATTCTTTTTGTATAGTTTTACCACTTAATGAAAAAGGAAGAAGATGTCCAAATTAATGAGGGAGATGTCCCTGTTTATTTTTACACAAAGTATTAAAAATTGGCTGAATAATATATGGCAGGATGTAGAACATTGTAAATATTTTGAGAGTTGATTGATATTTTGATTTTTATAATTATCGATGTTGAGGTTGTCACTTTACATACGTATGTGGAGCAAAATGTCAGAAGTGTATTTAGGGTCATTTTCGAGATTGTTGGAGATCCTGTTTTAATTCCAAACCAATTAGCATAACAGTTTTTATGAGGCTCCAGTCAGCAACTCAAACTTCAATTTCCAAAATCAAGCATTCTCGTACAATACAGCCTAAACATATAGTAATTTGATGCATTCATGCGAAGCAGTGATGGTAGGAAAATACTAAAAGTCTTTATATTCTGTAATTAAACCATTAGCTTTTTCTAAGAGCGCACAACTTTCTTTGTGCGGTAGAAACACTACAATTCTTAATAGTCTGGAATATGAGCTGGTTGGTTAGTGTTCTGTGGTGTGACACATTGCTCATGACAAAGCAAAGCTGTGTTCAGAACCCAAGGCCTTGGCGAAGTCATGCAGTGCAACATGGATGGGCACTGCTAGAAACTCCCAGATTCATTATGCATTTGAATTTTTATTCATTTTTGGTAGGCCAGGACCAGAAAACCTTTTGTTACAAAATTTTGTGCTATCCTGCCCAGTTATGCAATTGCATATGGGTTTGTGACCCATGGTATAAAAAGTTGTGAGCTGCCGGGCGGTGGTGGCGCACGCCTTTAATCCCAGCACTCGGGAGGCAGAGGCAGGCGGATCTCTGTGAGTTCGAGGCCAGCCTGGTCTTCAAAGCGAGTACCAGGAAAGGCGCAAAGCTACACAGAGAAACCCTGTCTCGAAAAACCAAAAAAAAAAAAAAAAAAAAAAAAAAAAAAGTTGTGAGCTAGAGGTATCTTAAAATATGTGGAGAGATATACGTAGGTTATATGCAACCATTGTGCCATTCTATATAGGGAACGTGAGGCATCCAAAGAGTTTAGTTTCTTCAAGGGATTCAGAGAGATGACTTCTCAACCAATCAGCATATAATCATCAGAAACTTCCAATTTTTTCTTACTGATAGCAAAATTGCCCCAAATCATGAGAAAAGATAGGCCCAGTACCTATTTTATGGCTCACCAAATATTCTATTTTTAATTATTATTTTCATGTGACTTTAATGCTTTAAATTATTTGATATGGACACATTTGGATAGAATACTTGGATATCAGCTACAAAAGGAATATTTCTCATCAGATACTACATTTGTCAATTTCTTAAATGTAAGCAAATATCTTATAAATCTTAAATATGATGTAGGTATATTTTTAAATTATTTTTAGGTCCTCAATATATTGCATATGATAATACAAGTTGATTCACCTAATGGGTCTATTTTGCATAAAAATTCTTTCAAGATTTTTTACATATGTTGTGGTAGAATATATGCATTATGAAATTTGCTATGTTAACAATTTTTAATATGCCTTTATAAGTTACCTAAGTAACCTCAGAGTTGCACTACCTTTCCAACACCTTTAAATTTCACTATTATGACCCAATTTTCTCTTGTCTACCACAGATTTTGACCCTAAGTATTTGTCTCTGTTACCATTCTATTACTGTGAGGAGACATCATGACCAAGGCTATTTATAAAATAAACCATTTAATTGGGAGCTTGCTTATAGTTTTAAAGAGTTAGTCCATAAACTTCTTGAAAGGGAGTGTGGCAGCAGGCAGGCATTGCCCTCTCTTATTAACTCCATTTAAAATCTTCTTGTATATGTATATGCATATGTATATGTATATATGTACATGTGTGTTTCAGGAGGCTCCTACAGTAGTAGGTACCAATAAAGCATCTTGAAGGATCTCTCCTTTGTCCCCTACTCCACTGCATCTTTACAGCTCTCTTATTTCCCTTCTGCCCTTCATATCACCTGTACTCTCTCTCCCCTTCTTGAAATGCTCCTCCCTAGAGTCTCCTACTAGTTTCCTGACCTTCTGTCTTAGTCACTGTTCTGTTGCTGTGAAGAGACACCACAACCAAGGCACTCTTATAAAGGAAACATTTAACAGGGGGCTTGCTTAACAGTTTCAGAGGATTAGACCTTGATCATCATGGTAGGAAGCAGGTGTATGCTAGAGCAGTAGCTGGGAGCAGTACATCTTCATCCAAAGATAGAGAGAGACATTGGGCCTGATGTGGGCTTTTGAAATCTCAAAGCACACCCCCAGTGACACACCCCTTCCAACAATACCACAAATCCCAGTCCTTCCTAATCAGATCCACCAACTGGTGATTATGCATTCAAATATTTGAGCTGATGGGGGCCATTCGCATTCAAACTATCACTGTATTGGTCAGTCATGTACTTGTTCATGTCAAAGGATTTTCAGGTATCAGGCAGTCGTTTTCTCAACATTTTAAATGTGGTTCAAATGATTAAACTTGAGGCAAATATTCTATCAATGGAGTTACTGGACAATTTCCTATATGAGTTTTTTACTCCACCACACACAGTGTATGAGTGAGCTTACATAGAATATTTTCATCACATGATCCTTAACGCTAAATTTACTACATATAAAATGCCAAAGGGTGAACATAATTTTTATGATATGAACTAGCCCTATGGGGTCCAATGTTCCTTAATAATGATATTTCTACAGTGTTTCTCATTTTTAATCTTTTCAAGGTAGTTATATCTTTTATGTTTTCATACTCTGTTTCTTTCCATCTTATTTCATGAGACCTACTCATTCCTAATTTGGCAATTCAGTGGTTTTCCCTAAAATAATGAATTCCATCAGCAGAGAAAAACATCTGTTGAGAACTTTCTGAGAATAAACATGAGTCTAGGAGCCCTACAGGACTCGTCACTGATTTGGCTAGAACAAGAGGCTCAATGCCCCCTTTGTCACTTAGTCAATGTTTTAGTTAGGGTCTCTGTTGCTGTCAAGAGACACCATGACCATGGCAACTCTTATAAAGGAAAACATTTAATTGGGGCTGGCTTACTGTTTCAAAGGTTTAGTCCATTATCATCATGGAGGGATATGGTGGTGTGCAAGCAGACTTGGTACTGGAAAAGGAGCTGAGAATTCTACATCTTGACCCAAAAGCAGCAGAAGGAGACTGTGTGCCACACTGGGCATAGCTTGAGCATATGAGAACTCAAAAGCCCACCACCGCCAACAAGGGTCAAATTTCCTTTAACTTTAGTGTTCATAAGCATGCTCTCGATATTGGCTTTTCTTTCCAATAGGACTACATATCGCATACAGACACGATCCAGTTAAATTTTCAGTGACAGAGAGTGGGAGCAAAGGCAGGAGGGTAAGGAGATTATTAACATATGCGGTGTTCGGACTTGCTTTCTGTCACTGTGGGAAGCACCATGACCAAAAGTAATTCAGGAAAAAGGGGTTTATTTGGTTTCTAGGTTACCGCTAATCAAGAGAAACTAAGATAGGCACTGAAGCAGAGACCAAGGAGGAACACCATCTACTTTCTTGTTTCCCTTGCTTGCTTGGCTGCTTTTCTCCTATAGCCCAGACCCCTTGTTCCTGGATGGCACTGTCTACAGCAGACTTGGCCCTCCTGCATCTAGCAATCAACAAATGACCCACAGATGCGCCCACATGCCAGTCTGATGGCGGTATATCCTCAGCAGTTCCTTCTTCCTACGTAGGTCACATTGACTACCAAGATGAGCTATCACATGCATATATATAGGCAAATTTGAAATAAGTAGTCCATTTCCTGCATTCCACCTCAGTGCTATGCTCTGGCTCCTTGCTCCATACAACTGACATAGAAAATACCACATCTGAGATCAATGTCTTCTCTGTAGATGACTCCATTGGTGTCCTATTCTTGGACTAGTATTCAATCAGACTCTAGGTTAAGAATAAACTTATTCTAGATTAACTACTTGTATCTCATGTGACTGGCCTACTTTTAAAAGGATGCATGATCGTTATATAATTTTGAAACTTGAGCCTTTAGGGAGAGATAATTCTAACTTTTGTAAACTTAGGAGATTGCTATTGATCTTTAGGTTAGGAACAAATTGTAAATTTGATCTTAAACAATAAATAATGTATTTCCCAATCATTGTCTCTGCTCTTGGAATGTTCCAGTAAGTTGCATTACACACTTCTCTTATTTACAATCATAGCTATTTATGAAATAATTTTCAGTATTTTACAAACCACTCTTAGTCATTAGTGATAGATGAGATCTTGTAATAGGAATTCAGAGTGGTGAAATTGTATAGGGTGCTGAGAAATACTGTATGCAATAGCAAAAGAAAAATCATTATTGTACTACAAGTGTGTTAAAAAGTGGATTAAAATAGAATTGCTAATAACTGTGCTAATTTCATACTTCATTTATCCTACAGTCATTTTATATATATTATATTTATATATTATATACATAATAATTATGTTATATATATATATATATATATATATATATATATATATGAGTCTGTGTGCCATACCACTGTTATTATGAATAATTAGAGGCAGAGTTTTCTCAATATTTATTTAGATAGAAAATCACAAAATGGAGATGTATGAGCATAAAGAAAATGTCTATCTCCAGAATGTATGTGGTTTTCCTTAAGATATGTGCTGCAAACAAAGTCAGCTGTGGTCAATCTTGAGTCATAACATCAGAAACTTGAGTTTCTGGTCTCTGTGACCATCCTGTACTCAAATTAATTACCTACTTCACATCTCCATTCTGTAAATTGGAAAATACCCTTGTCTTCCTTCTAGACCAGCAATTTTCAACCTTCCTAATGTGTGACCCTTTAATACAGTTCCTCGTGTTGTAGTGACCCCCAACCATCAAATTATTTTCATTGCTACTTCATAACTGCAATTTTTGCTACTGTTATGAATCGTAATGTAAATATCTGTGTTTTCCAGTGGTCATATTAGGTAACCCCCGTGAAACAGCCATTCAGCCCCGGGGGTCACAACCCACATGTTGAGAACCACTGTTCTAGAATTTTTTTTTTAATAAGAAACTAAAGCTACTGACGTCAAATCCATAGCATGGTGCCAGACAAGTAGCAAGTATCAATTTGTTTTCCCACCTGTCTTTTCTGTCTTTAGTATCTCGACCTGGCTCTCTTTTTTTTACCATGGATGCATAACCTCAAAGTAACATATGAATCCACGTTCTGACTGTAATGATGCAGACCACAACATCACATGGGCTGTCTAGAAAGCACCCTTGCAAATTATATTATTCCCCTTGTCTTTTTCTCTCGACTGCTTCCATGACATGAAATCCATAGCTTGGTATCAGACAAGCACTCTAGAACATAAGGAGGGCAAAGAACCACTTGCTCCGAATTATGGGCCAAGTAGACAGGAAAGGCCCTCATCTGTGTTGTGAGAAACCATCCTAGCCATGCCTTTATTGCCTCTAACTCCTTAGTAAGAGAGAACTCACATGGTGTAGAAAGCACCTCATCCTAAAAATTAAATAAAAGTAGCTTGAGAACTTTTAAAAATCTGAATTTTTCTTTGCTCACATTTGTATGGTGTGCATGTTCACTTGTGTGTGGGTCCACTTGTGTGTATGTGCACATACACTGGGAGATACAGGGTTAATGCTGGGTGTCTCATAGACTGCTATCAAAAATCTAAACTATTTTTTCTTTAGTAACACAAGAGCCTTCAACATGGATCTTTTGTCTTTGCAGTATGTGTGTGGTTATGTTTTTTTTTCCCGCGAGAGACTGAGATCTCATCTACAAAATTATATTAACACCTACAAACATCAATTAACCTTCCTGAGTTTAGGACTTTTCTGTGGCTCAGATTTAGCATCATCAAGGACAGCACAGAAAAAAAAACAAAAACAAAAACAAACCTTTCTTCTTCTCCATGTTGCTAGGGAAGCTTACCTCTTCTCTTTATAGAATTTCCCAGACTTCGTTGGGAATATCACGAGCTCCCCAGAATTTATGTACAGATTGATGAATTCGTTTCATCTATTTCATTGTATCTGTAGATACTTGTCTCCCACTCCCTCATTTTGATAGTATTTCTGTTCCTTTTCCATCTTTTTGTCTGGACGCCTCATATTTAAAACATGGAGAGTTGGCAGCGGTTGGGGAAATAAAATGCGAGCATCCTGTTTCTTTGTTGCCCATTTTGCTCCATTAACACAACATAACCGATAACCCCAGCATCTCAGTTCAGTTCCACTTACTCTGCATACCCAGGGCCTGCAGGTGTTCTGGACCAGCTTAGTTTCAGGTGCTGCTTGGCTGTGGGTCTACTCTCTCTCTCTCATTCTGCAGTGGTGGCAGCTGATCAGTCCATGTTCCTTCATTAGCACATGTCAGAAGAAGGTTGGGCAGAAGTATGTGCTGCGGCTTAGGTTCTCATTCTCTGTCCTCCTGTCATGGGGTCAGGGTCCCCCAAAGAATGTCAGAGAGATGGGGTGTGTGATGGCTCTTCTTGGTTGTCAACTTGACTTTATCTGGGATGAACTATAATCCAGAAATGGAGGGCACACTTATGAGTCAGACCTTGAGGCTGGAAGGCACACCTTTAATCTGGGCCACACATTCTGCTGGAATCCCATGTAGGACAATGGAAGAAGGAAGGGTTTATTTTTGACCTGCTTGCCCCCGCCTAGTCAGCCCATCCATTCCTTCTTTGGGATCCCAGCAGACCAGCTGAGACACTCGGCCTCATGGGGCTGAACAGCTACTAGATTCTTGGACTTTCCATTCACAACTCACCATTGTTGGACTGCAGCCTGTAAGTCATTCCCATATATATATATATATATATATATATATATATATATATATATATATATATATATGAGAGAGAGAGAGAGAGAGAAAGAGAGAGAGAGAGAGAGAGAGAGAGAGAGAGAGAGAGAGAGAGAGATTCATTCCATAAATTCTGTGACTCTAGAGAACCTGACTAACAATACAGGGTGTCTACTCTACCAGTTCCACCCAGAGACAGTGCAAGATCACGAACATCCTGTGCCAGGCCCTGGAAGTCCTTCTGCCTTCCTTAGGAGTTGACATGTTTCCTATTGATGTCCATCACACCCATGTGCTTGCAATCTGGCAGACACACGCAGAGTTGTTTAACCTTGACTTTCAAATCCAGGAGTATATGGACATTAAGAGGTCTGTGTTAGAAGAAATCCTTGGTGTTTATGGTGTAGAAAAGAGATTTTTCTGCTTTATACTGCCATTGTATAAAGGGTTTGGTTACTTCACTAACCTATGTGCCGTACGTGATTAACTAGTTTTAAATGCCCGGGCATTAGTTATTGATCGATACCCCGAAGGGCAAAGTAGGTCAGGGCAGGAGAGCTGCAGCTGCTCCTCCTAACTGGGTTCCCTCTTAGGCTCCAGCTGACCCAACTTAATGGACAAAGAGAAGAGAGTAGTTTGCTCTACCGCCTCGGATTCTTCCAGCTCAGTGATGCTTTGAGAGCTGAGCTAAAAATAACTTGTGCAACTGAGTGTAGTTTCTCTATGTGATTACAATATACTTTAGGGCCTCTGTGAACATAAAATACTATAGCCTGATGACAGCTCACATTGGTGGCCATTAGAGGTGGGATCAATTATAAATAGGTGATAAGCTTCTCATAATGTTATTGGTTATACCTTCAGACCCATTTTGTAGAGCAGAAACACAAGTCATGGTACAGTTTTATACCAGTCAGCCAAGTTAGACAGTTTCTAATAATCCTGGCATCCTTCTCTGTGGGAGAGACATGTACTGATATGGTCTGCCTGTCAGCTCCATGCACTTTCCCTGCTAAAGATCGCCAGTTACTGGATCTAGAGAAAATGCTGAGCATTTCCTATGGGGGGGAAAATAATACAACAGCTTGCCTATGACCTGTCTCTATTCCCTCAGTTTTACAGTTTTCTTCAGCAGAGTTTCCATCAGTTTCTTCAAGCAAATAAAGGTCAAATCACTGCAGGCACTAGTTAGGATACCTCGAAGGCTCAGCACTGTCATTTTATGAAATTATCACTGTGTGGAGTGGATAGATGGCATGACTTTATGGCATCCAGTACTTCCATTATCTGCTGGACACACTGGAAAGAATGTGGGCATAATCCCAGGTCAGCCTCATTCTTTCTTTTGCCAGTGAAGGCTGTTTATCAATCCCAAGTGGAAGGATACTTGAGGCTCACCATGACCCATATGGCTTCCACCTTGCAATATAACCAGTTGTCTCTACCATGTGTGGCTTCCAGATCATGACAACAGGAAGAAAAGACAGGTACAGGGTAACACCCCTAAATTCACTGGCCAGGTGCCTTCACCTCTGGGACCTGCCTTGAATTTGACCTTAAAAGGCCACACTGTCTCATGCTGGGTTCCTGCAAGGGATCGGTGGCACGCCCATTTGTTACCCTTCCATGAAAATGTGACAGATATTCTTTGCTAAAACCTGTGTTGGTATGTGTCATGAAATGGCTTTCAGCATCTTTCTGAGATGTCAGAATCTTCTCTGGGGGTGGGGAAGAACCGACTTTCCAGAAATGATTTCCAACTTAGCTGAACCACACTGAAACCTACTCACTCTATTCCACTTGTGAATCGCCAGAGTTTCTTGAATAGAATAATTGATCAGTTGAACTCCCAAACTGTTACTGTGGACTGGAGGAATGTTAAGGTGTTATGGCAGAGAGGCATGGTGCCTCCCCCTGTCATTTAGGCAAAACACCCTTTGTGTGGTTTATTGTGTTTTTTATTTCCTAACCCATTGTCTATCCTGCCGTTTTGCAACTTGGCCTGTTATTGACCATCCTGATGAACGAGTTGCCCACCTCGTGTTTTGTTCATCCCCTGTGTGCTTGTGAAAGGACTCTCAAAATCGGCATCTGCTGATTATAGGAAATCATCCCCATGCATTCTTTGTACTAAATATTTCTCAGTTTTTGATCTTGTATTTCTTTTACTTGTCCTTGTATCTGAGATGCTTTAAAAACATAAAATTTGTTATTGTGTTGTTGTATAGTATCTCAGAAAACTCCATGGAGAAGCTGTGTGTGTGCTTGTGTGTGTGTGTGTGTATGTGTTGATCCAGTAGTTTAGAGAAGAGTGAGTAAAGGACAAGCAGGATTTTCTGGAAGACTTTTTCCCACTTTGTTGTCATTCTTGTTTTCTTCTAAGAAAGTGTTTTGATGTTCTGAAATACCTTCGGCCAAAGAAAACTCTTTATAGGAGATGGGCAGGCACAATGGAGGCGCTATTGTCCTTGTTTGCAAGCTTCATGGTGGGGGTTGGAATTGCTGTTCTCCCGACTGTCGCTATTTGGTCTTGATCAGGTCATCTCCCATCTCACCTCACCTGCGCAGTGACATACTTGGATGCTGTATCACTATGTAACATCCTTGTAAAAAAAAAAATTCACTTTTAGTGATTATCATCAAGATTATCACATCGTGATAGTAAATTGCCTTGTCAAATAATGGAAGAGTTGGAATTTATTCCAAGGCCTACTGCACACACACACACACACACACACACACACACACACACACACACACACACACACACACAGAGGGTAAGAAAGAGAGGGAGAGATCTGTATATTTATATCTATTTATCTATCTATCTATCTATCTATCTATCTATCTATCTATCTATTTAAAATTAAATAACCCAGCATTTCCAATCAATTCAAATTGTTTTTCATATGTGAGAATTAGTGAAATAATCTTGTTTTCTGTGTGTTTCTTACGCAGACTCATACTGAGGCTGTGATTTCAACTTTGTGCCTAACTTATAGAGTGCTATTACAGAAGATACTTTAAATTCAGAGGTCCATGACCTTTCCAGAAATGAGCAAGTGGACTGAGCGTGACTGACCTCCAAGATCCCGTCCAAGCTTACCCTTTTGTTGTCTCTCAGTCTACCTCGGTCTTCTGTTCTGTTCTCACATCATTACTTCTGAACACTACTTTTTTTCATAGGTGTCAGAGCATCTTCAGAGACAAAGGCCCTATGGCGATGTGTTATTCAATGGGGTTTAATATATGTGAAATTCAGTCAAGTTTGGTCTTGTTTGGTGGTAGAACCTACGGTAAGTAGTAAATAGAAACAGTTAAATGAACAGGGGTTTGATGTCTGCTTGGAAGAGCTTTGGTTCTTTGGCCTCAACTGCATCAGAGTCTCTGTGCTTTTAAGTTCCTGTTAGTTATATCATGGAACCAGAGTGCTAGCTGGTCCCAAGAAGTCACTTGCTTCTACTTCATATGGCATTTGTTAGCATCTGTCTAGGGGGGATGGAGGAGACAGCCCAAATCTTACAAATGAAACAATAGAGATTTTGAATGTATCTGATTGCCATAAGGTTTGTTTTCATAGTGGAAAAAAGTCTCTTTAATACAATTCCCTCTTGTTATCATTATAACCTTCTAGAGAAGCACAAGATAATATCCATCGTCTTTATGTGTTATAATCTTCAAGTGTGGAAATCAGTGTTATGACTATCTTTCTATTATCTTTAGCTCTCAAAGTGTTTTGTTTTGTTTTATGCCTCGATACTGAAACAATAATATCATCCCAGAGAGTCCCAGCATGCCTCTTTTCTAGTAATTGGTATTAGTGGCAACTCCTTTCGTTCTGAAAATTTTCCTAATTGGACAATAAATTATATAGCCATCCTTTGTCACTATTATAGGGTGTAGAAAGTTTTTCCTGAAGATTTATAGATCTTCAGAGTGCTCTATAAGAAAAGATCAAAAATTTATACACACATCTTCCTTCCTGTGTAGATATAAAGAATGTAGTGAGAATTTGCACAGGGGGGATCATGCCTCACTGTGTTTATCTACCTCCTTCCTGAGCTCATCGAGACACCAATTGTTGGGAAACACAGTAAGGAATTCAATTTTAGAAAAATAGCTTGGGAGCCTTTAGTCTTAATTATTACCATCCTTTCGTTAGAAAGAAAAGCATGAACATTAACTACTTTGGTGCTCTCTGCCTATAAATGGTGGACTTAGAGTAGATTCTTAGGCTAAACAAATTGGAAAAAAATTAAAATAAAATCTCTTTAATTTTCTTACTGGATGCTCCCTCATCTCATGTCTTATTTCTCCTGTGAGGGTAGCTCCTGCTGACTCAGAATCAGTGGCTGTCTGAGGTGGTGAGAATCCTTCAGTGTTGATTGATTATGTGGTTCTAGTCCAGGCAGACCGCTAGCCCCTTTCTGAACACTGGGAAGAATCTACAACTGGAAACTAGTTTTGGGTTTAAAGGAGATTGCAGGGTAGCTGCTGAATTCTGGTGTCAGAGAGACATCTCCATGGAAACTGTACTATGATGACCTGGGTACCACTGATTTGATCAGTGTTGCTGTGACTGTAAACACTGTTGCAGGAAACAGGGTGTACCATTCAACTCTTATCTCCTACACAGAAACTACTAATGAATTATCTTCTAAACCAAGACACAAAAATGGGTAGCATACTTCTTCCCAAACACCCAAAGATATTTAAAGCCGGTATCTCTTAAGCTCCACTAAACTAATTTTATTTGTCCATGTTTGTGTGTTGGATTTCAGTGCAGTACCATGAACATTTAAAGAAAAGACTGACATGGCTACTTTTGAAAGCACATCACCATTTTTAAGGCATGGGTGGTTTTTAGGATGATCTGCTGAAGATTCTATTTTTCAATTCTCTCTCAATGCACTAATAGCAATCACTTTGGCAACACGTTTCTTGCATTTGCATAATGACAGAGCATGACGAGATGGGTTATCATTTTTAACTACTGAGCTTTCTGGCACTCTGCTTCTCCTCACATCTGTGTGTTCACCCTTTCCAAAGCCATGCTGACATCACATGCATACATTTTCTGAAATCAAGCAATAAACACTTCCCTAAGCCACATAGTGATTTTTTTTTACAATGACCAAAAATACCAGGCCTCTATAAATGTCTACATGAAGCTTTGATACTTAAAAGTCACATTACACACAGATGTCTCACATGAAGTCTTTCCTGTAAAATTAGCACACACACTTTTGCTTTATACCGTTGGCTTGTACATACTGCCCTCTGTCTACAAAATTCAAGACATATCATTTTCTTTCATGAATTGTCTAGGTATGAGACCAGGTTGTTGTGGGCATTTATGATCTGTAACTTACTGGATTTTTCTTTCTAGGGGTAATAGAGACCATTTTCAATCCCAAAATAAGTTAACACATCGGAAGATCACTCAGGACTAGGGTCTTGAAGAATTGAGACCTTATTCTGTCATAAAAACAGAAATATATCAATATTAATCACAGTTTTATAATCTGATCATATCACATCTTCATGATCTGATCAAATTCCTGCCAGAGTGTGTGTTAGCTTGTGGGAAGGAGGCGGAAGGGGGACCAGTAAGGCATCCAAGTTGGGATTCCTTCCTCTCTTTAGAGTTTGTGGCGGGGGATGCATGATGCTATCAAACATGTGTCAAGAAGTGAAATCCAGAACTTTCGTTCTAAATGTCTTCCTCCTGTGGTGGTGCTCCTGGACAGGGTCTTGTTTTCAGAATCGGGGAGGGACAGAAGCCTTTAACTCGGTCCTTCTAAGACCTGAGTGCATGTGCTTCTAACCCACACGCTCACTTGGAAGACTGTTTTTGGGAGGCTGCTAGACCTAAAATGGTGGTGTTCAGTTTGCTTTATATCCAACTTCCTTCTTGAATGTTCCCCATACAGATTCCCAGAGCTGCCTGCTAGGACCTCCATCTCCCCACATCCAGTGGGCCTGGATGTCTGTCAGTTCCCAGGAGACTCTACAAAGTAATCAGATAGGGAAATCAATCACCCAAACATCAGAGCATCTTCTCTCCTGATTAAAAACCTGCATCTTCAAACTGTTTACACTTGACAAAGGAAAAATGCAAATTAAGTGTATTCATATAGGCTTGGGATAAATATAAGAAAAGTACTTGGCTTTTTATGCTTTTATTTTTACACTTCAAAGTAGTTTTTCACTGAGCTGTTTAACACAGAAAGGTGAGGGGGGTTATAATTGTGTTAGATAAAGGAACTGACACCAGAAAAATAAGGGTATTTCATTTCTCAAAGGAAATTACTGTGAGCCTACATATAGCAACCAGAGAAAATCTTACTTCACAGAAGTGGGTATAAATAACTCTAGAAAACACCATCTATGAGATGACATATAGATGGCCAGATGAAATATTTACACTGGGTAAACACTGTTCCTTTCGGCCCAAGGACTACCCAGAGACTGGCTAGCCTGAGTGAATGTACCTCCTGAGGAACACACTCTTAAATTATTCCAAGGAGATGCAGCCTCCTAAACTTCTAGATCCGAAGTATCTTCATCAAAGTTCCCATTGCAGAGTTGGTAAAGACAGTGTAAAAGGAAGAACAGGCTGAGGGAGGCCGCAAAAATCCCATGTCTTAATCTAGACCAGTGGTTCTCAACCTTGCCAACGCTGTGACCCTTTAATGCAGTTCCTCATGCTGTAGTGACCTCCAGCTATAAAATTATTTTTGTTACTACTTCATAACTGTAAATGTGCTACTGTTTTGAATCATAATGTAAACACGTGTGTCTTCCTATGGCCTTAGGGGACCCCTGTGTCCATCCCCCAATGGGGTCGCAACTCACAGGTTGACAACCACTGATCTAGTTCTTTGTCATTGTGGCTGTATGCCCACTTGTTACGTGTCTGCACAGTGTCCTGTCACTGTTCTTCTATAAACCAGTCTCAGAATGGTGAGCAAGTGTTCATCTGTTCCACTTATAAGGTGTGGCTGTCTGCCTTACTCCAGGCAAAACTTTTGACACAGGGTAACAAAAATGAAAAGAACTATTCCTACCCACAGTGTTTTATCTAGAAGGGAGACAGATGGACTGACAGAAATACACTTATAAAAATCAAACAGCCATTCTAGAGCTGTTGAAGGTAAGGTCTGATGGATGAAATAGGAATGTAGCACCCCTGTGTGAAGAGCCGGTCCTGGGGACCAGGGCAGGAAGAAGGCTGTCTGAGGAAGAGTAATCCCACACAATGAGTTCTAGAAAGCACAAGTAATATAGCAAGTACTATTTGATGGGTCAGAGCCAAATATGAAGTCAGCCTGTGAAGATGATCATGAAAAACCCCATGTGCTGTGTTTTGATAGTTGGTGAAGACTGTATTTTTATAACCTTAGCAATAGAAAATAGTAGAAAACTGTGGGAATCTGAATGTATTTGGCTCCCATGATCTCATAGGGAGTGGCACTACTAGGAAGTGTGGCTTTGTTGGAGTGGGTATGGCCTTGTTGGAGAAGTGTGTCACTGTGGAGGCAGGCTTTGAGGTTTCCTGTGCTCAGGATACACCCCAGCGTCTCAGTTGACTTCCTGTTGCCTACAAGATATAGGACTCTCAGTTACTCCTGTGGCACCACATCTGCCTGCATGCTGCCATGCTCCCCTCCATGATGACAATGGACTGAACCTCTGAAACTGTAAGCCAGCCACCCAAATTACATTTTCCTTAAAAAAGCTGCTGTGATCATGGTGTCTCTTCACAGCAATAAAACCATAACTAAGAGCATATTATATGGGACTTTATAATACTCTCTGGCTTCAGTTGAGGGAGGGATCAGAGAGGCAAACTGAAGGCTTGTGTCAGAGTAGTGAGTTGGAACAGGAAAGAGGAGGGAGTCTCCAGAGACTTTTAGTGGCTATGATCTGTTGGACCTCGATGTGACCGATGGGTGAGTAGGTAGATGGTGAGGGAACAATCAAAGGTAAGTTACCTTTATCAGGGACTGACCACCTGAAAGACAGGGAACACTGTTTACAGTGTTCACAATGTATAACTTTTTTTTTTTTTTTTTTTTTTTTTTTTTTTTTTAGGTTTTTCGAGACAGGGTTTCTCTGTGCAGCTTTGCGCCTTTCCTGGATCTCGCTCTCTAGACCAGGCTGGCCTCGAACTCACAAAGATCCGCCTGCCTCTACCTCCCAAGTGCTGGGATTAAAGGCGTGCGCCACCACCGCCCGGCGATGTATAACATTTTTAATAGAAGTTTGCCTAACAGTGTTTAGCAAGTAGCACTTGATGGCATAGATTTTTCTGGCAGTGTTTATTTAATAATCATTTTTTAATATTTCAAAACCTGCAAAGAAGTAAACTTTTTTTCTGCCAGTCTTATTTGAAGAGCTAATTTGACAATTACAGAGATGTTGAGATTTTGTAATCTATTTACTGATCTATCGTGCTTTGTATAGGCCCCAGTTCTGATCTCTTGAATACTGCTAAGAATTTCAGAGTTAAATTACCAATTTTAGTAAAATACACTGTGAATAGAAGATTTTTTTTTCCTTCAAGTATTTTACACTCTGAGTACATCAAACTCTTAAATTGTAAATTGGATCCTAATTTTTATTTGATTTTTTTTAAAGTGTTCATTAGGCTCAAATCAGACCAAACTGAAGTAATAATTAGATTTAGAAAGTAAAGCAAATGTAATTTTTCAAATGGGGTTAGAATACCAACTATTGGACTTAAAAATTACAGCTGAAGACAGCAGATAAATTTTAATATAGTAAAATTCTATGTCCTGTGAAAACAGCCCTATAGTGTGTAGGATTGTACTGTCCTGGGTCAATGAATTGATAGGGTGAATTTAGATGATCGTTTCTGTTTGTTTGCTTGCTTGCTTGCTTGACTTTTATTCATTCTTTGAGGATTTAACATCATGCATCCCGATCCCACTCATCTCCCCATCCCCTAGCTTCCATCCTCTGCTCTTGCCACCTCCCCCACAAAACCAAAGAAAATTTAAAAGAAAAACTCAAACCAAATAAACAAGAAAAGGGGGTGGTGGAGAATCTCGTTTTGGAAGCTGTCGGGCGGCCCACTGAGTCACACAGTTTTCTCTTTAGTCCATTCATCTTTACTTGCAAGTGTTCGTTGCTGTGAGTCACTGGTCTAGTTCTAGGCCTCTGGCTTCTGCTATACTATCAATAAAGGACTCTCACTGGGGCTCCTCTGGGAGGTTCTGTTGTTGTCCTGTGTCATGGAGATCCTGCAGTTTCGGATCTATAGATTCGTCCCCTTCACATGCTCCAACAGTTCATAGATGAGGTGGATGTTTGGGTGGGCCAGCTCACAGCCCTGGTTCTGGGCCTGGATGGTAGCTAGGTTGGTCAGCCTGCCAACATTTCCCTCATAGTCACTACCAGGGAGAGCTCTCCAGCACTGCCTAGGCTAGCTCAGCCAATGCAGCCTGCAGCAAGGAGCGGGGGGTGGGGGTGGGGAGTGTGGGGGGGCAGTTCTCCTGTTCTCAGGCCATTGGGTCTGGCTTACTCACACTCAAAAGACCAGGGCCATCTCTACTGTTTTGCCCAGGCGAGGAGCTGGGCCCTCTCTCCCAGTTGCTGTAGGGGGCATCCAAGGGAGGGGTGGGGTCAGCTCTCCTGCCCTCAGGGCTGGCTCACCTGCATCCCCGACAACAGTGTCGAGTCTAGTGTGTTGCCCAGGCAGGGTGCAGGGCCTGCTCTCCTGTGTGCTGCCCCTGGTGAGGGACAGGGCCAGTTCTCCATCTCTGGTGATTCTGGGTCCAGCTCTCTCACCTGCCGCAGGTACCAAGGGGCAGGAGGTGGGAAGGGGATCTTCCCCTCACCCATGCCATCACATGGCAGACAGGGGTGGGTGAGGTCAGCTCTGCTGCTCTCATACCCTCAGGTGCCAGGCGGTTGGGCACCATTATGGTGAGCCAGTACAGGGTGGGGAAATGGAAGAGAGAGGTAGGGCGGTTTATGGGCTGGGGAGAGAGGTGGATCTGAAGAGGTGAGGGTGGTGAGGAACGGGCTGATGTGAATGGCCTGCTTGTCATCTGAGTCCAAGGTGACGTCCCGGCCTGGGCTATTGCCAAGGAGCAAGTCTTGGTCCAAGGCCCCAAAGCAGCCAAGGGGGCCTGTGTTGATGTCTGTGGCTCCTGTCACCACTGAGGGCCATGCAGAGGCCTGTAGTCTGGGCCACCACCTAGGACCACATAGGTGTGCGAGCACCATGAGGGCTACGCTGTTCTGAATGGCCTACACTGTCACCTGGGACTGTGGTAACATCTGGGCCCAGGCTGCTGCCAAGGACCATGTCTTGGTCCACCATCCTATCACACAGCTGGGGTCTGTGTTGATATCCAGTGGCCCATGCTGCCACCAAAGGCCACACAGACGCCCAGGGTGTAGGCTGCAACCTGAGACCCCATGCTGGTTGTTCAAGGGCTGTACCGCTTCTGGGGCCATGCCGATTTAAGTGGCTGGCACTGTCACCTGGGGCTAGGATGTCATCCAGGCCAGAACTGATGCCAAGGGCCATGTCTGAGTCCATGGCCCTACCACAGCCAAGGTCTGTGTTGATGTCTGTGTCTCCAGATACCATGGAAGGCCATGTCGATGTCAGGGGTCTGGCTGCCACCTGGGGCCATTTTGGTGTCTGATAGCCATGCTGCCTTGGGGACCATGCTGATCTGAGTGGCCTGTGCTGCCACCTGGGGTCAGGGTGACATCAGAACCCAGGCTGCTGCCTGGAACTATGTCTGGGTTTGTGGTCCTACTACAGCCAGGGTCTGTAATGATGTCAGTGGACCATGTTGTCACCAAAGGCCACAGGGATGCCCAGGGTCTAGGCTGCAACCTGTGGCCATGTGAGTGTCCCATGGCTGTGCCACCACCAGGGTCATGCTGATCTGAGTGGCCAGCACTGTCACCTGGGGGTCATGGTGTCATCCAGGCTGCTGCCAAGGGCCATGTCGGAGTTCACGGCCCTACAGTAGCCAGGTCTGAATTGATGTCCTTGGCTCCTGTTACCAACAAAGGCCATGTGGATGCCTGGGATCTAGTCAGACAGCTGAGACCATGTTGGTGTCCAAGAGCCATGCTGCTGACAGGGCCATACTGACCTGAGTGGCCTGGTGACATCAGGGACTGGAATGCTGCCGTGGGCCATGTCTAGGTCCTTGGTCCTGCTGCAGCTGGGGTCTGTGTGGATGTCCATGACCCATGTTACTACAAGGGGTCATGGGAACCATTCGTGTTAAAGTTCAAGGGCTGTGTTGAGCTGGCTCCGCCCTTCATTGGCCTGGGATAGCGGATCCTGCCCCTGGCTGGATACTGCAGCAGAAGAGCTGGCCCCGCCCCTAAGGGGGCAGCTGCTCCCTCCCACTCAGGAAAGATGGCCCCACCCCGCACCACCCATGTGTACCTCACCTGGACAGCACACTAGAGCTGATCTTGTTGGAAGGAGCACAGGTGGGCCAGCCCTGAGGGCGTGAGAGCAGTAGAGTTAAATGATCGTTTTAATTGATCATCTTTGTCTAAGGCGATTCCCAGCCATTTCTGACAGTATGCTATTATATTTTAACTTTGATAATTTAATGAATGATGCCTGGCCATCCAGGCATCCAGGCAGCAGAATGCGGAGATGTACAGAACTGTTGACAGACTCCTTCTATTTGTATTATGGTTTGAAAATGAAATGTACCACAGAGGCATATGTCCTGGGACCAGAGGCACATGTCCTGGGATCGTAGTTGTCAAACAGCGGCTTTGGGGAAAGCGATTGGATTCTGAGGGCTATGGTCTATTTAATGGATTAATCCCTTAATGGGTGTATAATGAGTTAGTGTTTCTAGGAGGCAGGAACATTAGGAGGTATGGCACCTTGTTGGAGGAAGTAGATCACTAGAAACATGTCATGCGAACTGTACCTCTCCCTAGTCCCTTCCACATTCTCTTGCTCTCTATATATCACATGCGTATGCCACAGTGAGGTTCTGCCTCACACAAGTCCAGAATTCATAGACCCAAGGACTAGAGACCAAAACTTCTGAATTAAAATAAATCTTTATCCTCACCCCACATACATCATTTATGTCAGTGAGATGAAGTCTAACACAACTAGTCAGGAAAGCAGACATGTAAATCAACAAATTACATGATAATATGGTACCTTTGACAATGATAAGAGATGTGCCCATGGTAAATAGAATAATAGAAGGAAAGAATTAATTCTTGTAGCGGGAAGAAAAGGCCTGGGAAGTTACCAGAAGAGGAAGCCCTGAAGGATTGTGAAGGATGAGCAAGGAATATGATAGCCTATGCATGATAGTGTGTGCAGGGTGGGTTGGGGGGCAGCTCTTCCCTGAGGGGCATGGCCAGCTCTCCTGCGGCAGTATCCAGCCAGGAGCAGGGCTAGCTATCCCAGGCCAGTGAAGGGTGGGGCCAGCTCAGCAGGGCCCTAGGTCTTCAACATGCATGCTTCCTATGACCCCTTGTGGTAACATGGGCCATGGACATAGCAGCCCAGGGTAGGCAACACTCCTAAAATTAGGACTTTCAGGAGACCAACTTGTCAACTTCCGTCCCTTTTCTGGGGATTCTCTTCTGGGAAAGCCAAGATTCCCAGAGGGCTCAGACAGACTTCGGTGTACAGCAGTGGCTCCCTAATTTTAAACCCTGTGACTATAGACTGGTTTCATTATCTCTATTTTCCATAACGTGCATACTGCATGAACTCAAAGTAAACAACCAATAAATGCATATTGAAGAGTGAAGTCACTGGCTGGTAACCATGTGTAGGTAGTCACTATCCCACTTCTTAGGCAGGTTCTTATTTGTATTTACATAGATATATTTATTGCTGCCCTGTACTAATTTGAAAAAGTAGAAAAAAATGACTGTTGTAAGACAAGTTAGTGAAGAAAAATTTGATGGATGGAAACTCAATCTGCTGATACTGTCCTATGAATCCATAGATTTCAAGGGCCCTCCCCTGTCCTCTGTGAGCTCACACTAGCATTAACGTTGACTAAGCAAAGCTTATTGCTCCATGTGGTGATCACATGAGTACTTCAGAGCAGGAATGAGCACCAACCCAAGCTTTTCCACGCTGTCCCATCAAACAGCTTGAGAAGGTGAAGATTTCATAGATGAAACTGGTTTAAGATGAACCTGATTTACCCAGGTTACATAGTCAGAAGTGTAATCCTGAAACTTGACTTCCAGAATATAGAATTACTATTTCAAAGGCTTTATTTCTTACCATACTACATTTCCTTTGACTAAAATCTAGTTATGTTTAATGATTTCTAAGATAAAATACCTTTCCACTTCTGTAGTACCAAGTATAAATGTAAAACATGGACATGTAAACTAGGAGCCAGAATCAGACTTCTTGGTGCATTTTATGTCCCTGAATATTGAGCCAAAAATGTGTAGTATATTAAGATTGGAAGTACCCAAGTACAAAACAAAAATGACCTGTCACTTTTTAATATCTTTGTCACTTGCACAAATAAGCAAAGTTCAGTTCATGGATAAATAAACTCAGTTGATTTTTCACCAATATGGTAGTTTTCCTATTTATTTGAGGGGAAAAAAAATGACACAATTCCTAACCACTGAGATTCGTCCTGTTCAAACAGCGACCAGATTTGTGTCATCTGTTCAGGATCTGTGAGTCAGAGTGTTCATGCAACTCGGAAAACAACTGTTGAGGTATTCTAGCCATGCTTTGTCATACAGACTTTAGTATAGAAGAGCTAAACAGGCCTACTCTGAACTCCAAAGGAGCATCATTGGTAGGTGGATTCTTAGTTGACCTATGACTTATACATTGAGCCCTTGGATTATAGTCATTTACTTTATAAGGTATATAAATTTCCCAGTGTTCGGATCATTGTACACTCAAAGCTTTTACTAAGAAAAAATGTAGAACATTAATATTATATCCACTGCATTTTAGGATTTTTAATGTGTAGGACCAGAGTGAATTTTGTTTTATTGATATATGACAAGGCCTAAGAAAATTTAATTTTCTTGATATAAAACCTTCTGTTGATCTATGGTGAGCTAAGGTTTCTATGCTCAGAAAACTTTCTTGATGATTTAATTATGTCCATAAATTCTTCGATATTTCTAATTTGTGCATGGGCATGTGAAATTATATTTACGAGCTAATGGCAGCTGAGATGCATCAATTTTGAATCCATTTTAACAGGTTTGACTTCTCCCTCTTAAGGAACTCTTAAAAATACCCTTCATTAAAATCCTTTGGCCTCATTGCTTTGCTGTTCATTTTATTTTTAACCAAATGTTTTTGATCATTCTTTTCCTTAAAGTGGGGATCTGTGCAAGCGAGTTCTAAATCAAGTTACCTGAGTTCTAGATCAATATTAGAAGCCACTTTACTCCATTCGTAAATTATCTCACTATAGCTGAAGAATGAAAGAGAAGTTATCTTCTATAAAATCACAACAGATCACATAAATACAAATCTGCCCTATATGAGCCAAGTGCAGTATATTAGCTAGTGTTTTCAGAAGCATCGTGTTTTGTACTACTATAATAAACGGTGCTGTGATAACCCAGAAAGGCCAGGGAAGTCTGTGGAAGATGCCTGTATAAATTCATTTCAGGGAGGGGAGTGAAATACTCAGGCTCATTCATATATTGTACCCCTTTTCTTTCAGAAGCCTTAGTCTGAATTGCAATTTGTAGTTTTATTTTTAAAGAAGAACCCACATGAATATTTTAAATGCAATTTGGTATGCTACATTATTGATCGTGCATTATTTATGTTAAGATTGTCCTTAATCATAAAGGCCTTGCAGAGTGCATGACAAAGGGTTGGGCTGAGTTTCTCCTTTGTATTTAATGTCATTAACTCAGGAACCAAGGCAGCAGTAAATTCCCAGGGAAGGCACATAGGGTTTTCTGCATATTGCCTATAGATATGAGGTTAATATATTAGATATGAGGTTAATATATAGGTAGGAAATAAATCCATTGGGCTTATAAATGTCACACTCAAAACAAATAAGTATTAACTTAGCTCAAGAACAAGACATTTGTAAGAAAAAGAGAAGAATATTGACTGACCCACTTGTCTTTAGTGAAAAGCAAAACTCTAGGATATGTAGCTGATGAAAATGTCTTGGACAATGATGCTCCACATCTCCTCCTCCTTTTTCACAGTTCCCAGAGCTAGTATTAAGGAAAGGGCGCATTTTCCCATCACACTGTTTATTTTCTCACTTATGGCATAATTGGGTTCTCTGGTGTTTTAAAGAACATTATAGAGAGATATAAACCTCTAGTCCTTCAGAGAGAGTTACAGACCCTGACCTCCTTCCAAAAGGCACAGAGCAAAAAGCGAAAGTTGGGAGGAGACTGCAACAGAGAAATCTGGCGGACACCTCCGCATCCAGATGTTCATTAGCTGAGGTTACATCTGCATGCTGGATAGAGTAGGATGGGAATGACCCTTCTCTCTGCTCTTCCTTCTGGCAACTTATTGCTGTGGGATGTTCTCTATGCTGTGAATGTGCTGCTCTGATTGGTTAATAAATAAAGTGCTGATTAGCCATTAGCCAGGCAGGAAGTCTAGGTGGGACAAAGAGAGAGGAGGAACAGGAAGGCTGAGTGAGGAGATGTTGCCAGCCACCGTCATGAGAAACATGATGTAAGATACCGGTAAGCCATGAGCCACGTGGCAAGGTATAGATTAATAGAAATGTGTGTTTGATTGGGTCTGAGTGGCTGTGGGACTGGCAGGTGAGAGAGATTTGTCCTGACCGTGGGCCCGGCAGGACCAGGAAAACTTCAGCTACAACTTACAATCTCCATTTATTCATGGCTGAACATCCCATAAATTCTGCTTGAGGTGTACAGTCCAACACTCTCAAGATTGTGAGATCGAGGCATGGTTGAGCAATTGCCATAGGGAGGACCTGGAGACATGGTGATGGTGTGCAGTGTGTCTCCTGGAAGAAACCCCTGGACAAAAAACTATATGTGAAAGCTAAGGAAATGTAAGGAGCATGGAGTTTAGTTAACAATGCACCAACATCCATTCATTCTTCTGCTAAATCTGCCATTTGGTCATAAGGTAGTAGTAAAAGGGAAGACTGGATGTGGAGTATATTGGAACTCCTGGTATTATTCATCATGTTTTATTAAAAACTATTCTAAAATAAACATTTTATACAGTTCTTAAATTGAGCACATGAAACACATTTATAACCACTCTGTGCTTAGATGAATCCTATTTGGGTTAGATTTATTGGGCTTTCCCTCAACGTTAGACACATACCTCATTCTCACTGTTCGGAATTAGTACACTCCATAACACCCTCGCCCCCATTCTTGGGTAGTGTTCGGTCTGAGGTTGTTTTGTCTGAGCCGCCCTAGATCTCTCGATTTATGTCTCCAGACCAGAAGTAAAATCCACAGTGAGCTCCAAGAACCCTTGAGATTTATTTGCTAGTCATCCGCAGCCATTTGCAAACATCTGTTCTGTG
Source organism: Peromyscus californicus insignis (assembly GCF_007827085.1). Classification (NCBI taxonomy): domain Eukaryota; kingdom Metazoa; phylum Chordata; class Mammalia; order Rodentia; family Cricetidae; genus Peromyscus; species Peromyscus californicus. The sequence goes on from NW_026294535.1 coordinate 36,641,152, forward strand.
CTATTGATGGAAGTCGGTGCTGGGATAAAATGATGAGCCAGTTCTGGTTTAGAGAGCTCCACTGGCTGTAGAGGAGAAAACACAGGGCTGCCCAGAGCATCTAAGGAGTAGCCAAGGTAGTGGGGCTCACAGCCTTTCTCTCCTCCTCGGCCCATTCATTAACTCAACATGCATTTTAATAATGGCTTCACAGTATCATTGGGTGTAGTCTACCACGTGGATTGTACTAGTGAACAGCGCAAACCAGTGTCCCCATCCACGTGAAGCTTACAGTCTCTGAAAATTAAGCAGGGCCAGCCTCCTTACATGGAACTAAATCTGAATTCATACACATGCCATTATTATCAGTCAGCTCTTAGACATAAAGTCACGAGCTTACCCTCATCTCAGCAAAACCTGTTGTCTAGCAACACCTTCCTGTCGTTCTGATACTGTTAAGGTGACTCAGTTTCTGTCCCACCCTGTTTGGGACTGCAGTGAAGTTCCTTCTGGAAGATCAAGACTCAAGTTCAAGTCCTGGTTGTGCCTCACAATAGTCATAAGTCGTACTGAGTCTCGGTTTTCTCATGTATAAAATGACAGTAGTCTTTTTATATTACACATTACCATAAAGATCCAATACAACTTCTATTAAATGACCAGATAAGGACTGGGAAAACAGATTTTCTAAAACCAATACAGATCGTTATGACTAATATAAATATTTCACTAAACCCAGTCTCTTACTATACTGAGCTATCCAATCTTTGGACGCAGCTGCACACTGACATTTGCTTCCTTTTAAAATGGTGTTGTTCGCTGTCACTTACTAGAAGTCCCTAATGCATAATGGAATCCTGGGCTCTCGGCCTTTACAAAATAACAACCCCCCTTTGTAATCCTGCAATTTAAATGTGCAACCCCAACGCCCAGAAGCATCCAGAAACAGCTCTGTAGACTCTCATGATTAATCATTGTGCCTATAATCACACAATTAATTAATCAATGCTGTAGAGTTTATGAATATTCATACCCTATAAGATAGATATGTATTTACAGGTCTCATCTTCAGCTCTGGTCAGGTTTGGCCATCAAAATAGTTGTAAGGAACTATTGGTAAGAGATGTACACTAGCCGGTCCATTGCCATCATACCATCATATTAAGGCCATTTGGAATACTAAGCCATTTATTTCCGGCATACGAGCATTTTATCTTTATAAATATACTTCAGAAATCTTCAAGTCACTAGCTCCTAGGCCTTGAACCACATTCTGTACTGTTTTGTTTTTCCTTCATTTAAAAGTTGTGTTTATTCTGGAAGTTGACAATTACTGAACAGTTGTATAAATATTAAAATTAGTTTCAAAATGCCTTGTTTTGAATATTACCTTTTTTTAGTGTTGGATGATACTCAGGAAGCGTTTTACCTGTTTCCACCCATTCTGATTCATAATGGCATATTACCTTTTCTTCTAGCTTTTTTACCTCTGCTTTTGGTAATATTTTGTCAGAAATTTTAAAAATTATCTTTACTTCACGTGTCAAAATCTTGAAGGAAAAAATGTAGATTTTTTTTCATTTTTTTAAAATATCATTTTTATCCAGTAGAGGGAGTCAACTACAACTAAATGTAGTTAGGACAGATATTTAAAGCAAAAGTGAATATAGATTTTATTTTGTGGATTCAAAATGCATACACATACAATTTTTAAATACATGTACATAATGTAAACCTCAGTACGACCTAATCACATATGCTTTCTGTAGAGAGACCACAAATTTTTTTAGTTGCCTAGACATATAATAATAATCTGTACTCCTGTATTCACCTACCAACAAGCTGTTTTAATTTCCTTTTAATATGAAATGTGATAGGATATGAACATATATGAACTTGAAACATGCTTATTATTTTATTTTATTTTATTTTTTACATATGTTACATCCCGACCACAGTTTCCCCTAACTCCACCTCTTCGGCCTCCACCCCCCACACCTCCCCTCTTCCCCCAGATCTACTCTTCATCTGTTTGCCTTCAAAAACTATAAATAAATAAAAGAACAGACCTCCTCCCAGGGACATCAATCGAACAGAAGCATGTTTAAGAAGCGTAAGTAAAACAAATGTTCTTTAATTTTCTAAAGAAGTAAAAATATTGAAACCCTAAACTATAATCATATCAAATTTTAATTTTAAACCTATGACGTCATTGTCCAAGAAATGTTCAAACTATTATGAAATCTTAAGATGAAAAATCTTGGTGGATCTTAAGAGGCCTGGTTCGCCTGCTGGAGGGGAGCCTGACTCTCCCTGCCTCTGGTCCTCCTTAAGGTTAGTCTGTTTGATTTTTCTGCACTGATACAGACGAGCAGTTTCATTAGCAAACCTGATGATCCGGGGAGGTCCAGAGACACATCCTTGGTTCCAGGTCAAAAGTTCATCCACCCCAACAGGCAGATGCGCTGTAAAATTCTACTCCTGTGTCACCTGCTTGACGTACTGTTTTAATTTCCAGGGCCATATACCCACCCTCTTCACCTCTGTCCTTTTGTGTAATAGTACCTACCCCAACCATAGGCTGCTCTTCTGCCTGATGAGCTGTAGTGATGGTGGATGCCAGCATCTGGTGAGGTTTACGAGGATTAAGAGAAACAGAAGTTTGCATATTTGAGGAGTTGGTTTTATTTCTAAATAGTATATTTGACCAGACGTGAGATGTACAGTATTAGCCTTGATTTAGCGAGGCCTGACATAGAAAAGTAAGCGTTGCAGGCTAAACTTTCCCTTACAAATAAACCAATAACACCCACGCACTATAAACCCTTAGCTCTACCGTGAATTAATAGCTGGGAAATTACACTCCTTCCCTTAGACGCCAAAAATATAAACAGTGACTTTTTAAGTGGGACCCAGATTTTTCCTTTCTTTAAATTGTTTTATTACTTTTAACTGGCCACCTAGGTGGTCTTTGGGGTGCTGCACACTATTCTGTTTATCAAATATTGGTGTGAAAAAGCATTGAGTTGCCTTGGCCCTGTGCCCTACTGCATACACTGTGTGTGCTCTGTGTCCCCAGACACGCCGTTTCTGCTGGGAGCCACAGAGCTCTTCTAATACAGCTTACCTTTAATACTCCAAGGACAAATAGAGGGTCCTCTGAAGATGCCCTTTCGACAGTGAGCTCAATTGTTAGAGTATGTGTTGCATGCTTCTTTCTTCCATTTCGTTTTAAACATTGCCAGTAACCTCTCCCACGCAAGCTCGACCCTCACTTAACATTCAGGATTTCAAGTAATTACAACAGGCCAGCCTTCTTTATGTGTTGTCATCTGATGTAGTACACTATTTCTGATGGACTTGTGATATCCGTAGTAATTCATTTTTTATTCTGAAGTCTAACATTAAAGGGTAACATCATAATATTAATAGTTGCTTGATCTTGGAAAAAAACATTTAGATTTTCAATACACAGTATTAGAGGGCATGGAAAAGAATTTTAGGAATGATTGAATTATAGGGCCATTTACTAAGTTTCAATTTTGTAAGTGAGAACAAGGCAGGAAGGGGGCAGAGGGAGTAGGCTGTCTATATTTCTTCCTCCATTTGCCCAACTGAGAGACTTCCTGAAGTATCAGAAGGGTTCACAATATCATCGGTCTCTAAAAAGGCCAGAGTCAGTTTTTCAAACCTTTCACTTTTCAGGCAGTGGTTGGCTCAGGCAGAGAAATTGCTTGTCTTCGTGTTTCTGTTTTTAAGTAAGACTGGGAACAAGCAAGATTTTCCTCTCGAGATGAAGTCAGGCACAACGGAAGAGATGCATTTGGATGATCCGCGTTGTAACTGGGGTGACACATTTCACACAGGCTGAAATGGGTGCTCCGAGGGCACAGAATTTAAAGCCAACCCGCAAGGTATGATTACACCTGCTGTTTTCAGGAATTTAGACAGAAACAGGCAGGTAGCAAAGCTGGCTTGGAAATATGGGACCTGTTCGTTCACTGAAAGAACACACATAAGGGCGTCTTCGGAAAGGAAGACAGGGAAGGAGATAGGAAAAATGTTCTTGGCAGAGGAAAATGTTGCGGCAGAAGACCCCATGGCTCTTGTAGCTTGGACTGCAGTAGTTAAAAAGGATCACTCTTTCAGCAAGAAAACCACTGGATGGAGCAAGTAGTGAGTTGAAAGTTTGTCTGGTGGTAGCAGATGTGAGGGTCCCTGGACTTTTAACATCCTCTGGTCTAGTGTTGGGGGACATCACAGCCTGCCTTTATTTGTTAGACTTTAGTTTTTCTATGTTTCTTTTTCTTTTCATTTTGAAACAGGATCTCAGGCTATAACCCAGACTGGTCTGGAACTCATTATGTAGCCTACGCTAGCCTTAAACTGCCAATGATCCTCCTCCCTCAGTATCCCAAGTTCTGGACTTTACAGGCATGAGCACCATGCCTAGCTCCCATGCTTTCCATGGCATTTTTTAACCTATCAAAATAAATATGCAAATCAACAGTAATATAATAGTATTAATTATTATATGCTGTTTGTTTATACTATATAATAATTATGTAGTTATTACTTATTACTACATAGTCACCATTTAAGGGAGAATTAGGCAACTCTGATAGCAACAGCTGTGTTTAGAAATCATGACTGGGGTTTCAAAAACCTTGCTTTTGGAGGTCTCCAAGAACATATGGACTTTGAGGGCAGAATGGAACACACTTGGGCAACATATACACAAAGAGCCAGCTCATGATCTACCAGTTGCTTCAGCTTATTTTACCATAATAAAAAATTTAAAACAAATCTTAAAAGGTTGTGGTTTATTAGTTTTAAATCCTACAGCGTAAGCATTTCATAGTTTGAAGCATTGATTTTTAACTCGGTAGATGAACTGCATAAAATGAAACTACTTTTTAATTGCTTTTTTGTTACAGTCATCCTGTATGAAAATGTCCAATAAAATCATTCTGGAATCTTAGGATACAAAGGAGAAAAAAGAGACAAAAAGTGGCAATATTTGTCTCGGCAGTCATTCATTTATTCACTCCTCCATGCATTTGTTCAATAAGTACTTTGCGTTAAGGTCTCTGAGTGATGGTCTATGACAAAGACCTTCCCAATGATGATGACTAGTTAGACAAGATATCTGGACAACGCAAATGACATCAGCATCATGAACCTTCTCTGGGAGAAAGTAAGGTGAGGTGGCAGTGTGTAACAGGGATGGCCACGTGGCTGGAGCTCAGAGACAGGCTGAGTGAGGCCTGAAGGAAAAGGGAGATTATATGGAGTAGTAATGGGAGAGAGTTAGCTGGTCCTGCAGTCAGCGCATCTTTAAGTAGGCTCTGATGACGCGCAAAACTTTTGGGTGTCTTTCTGAAAATTTCTTCAGGATCAATTTCTCCCTTGTAATTACTGTATTTCGGGACAGAATTGTGTGCAAGGCTCTTGATGCAAATCCTCAGGGAGTTCTGTGAGGAGGTGGAACTCAGTTGTATACAGGCAACTGCATTGTGCAGAGTGCTGGGGTGGGAACATGGGCCAGTAAGTAGATGCAACCTTTTCTCATTCTTCATGGTTTACAGTTCTGTGGTGGGTTTGATGCTGAATATTTCATGCATGTATTTATTATTTGTATTGGTTCTTGATATGTGTGTATACATCTTTGTGTGTTTGCATAGGTGAGGGGGGTGTGTGTGTGTGTGTGTGTGTGTGTGTGTGTGTGCAAGCCAGAGATTGATTTTTCGCTGTCTTCCTCAAACGTGCTCCATCACTGTATTTTTTGAGACAGTGTCTCTCATTGATTCTGCTAGGCTGACTGGTCAGAAAGTGCCTGGGATCTTCCTGTCTATGCTCCCTCCCCACCCCCACCCCCACCCCCCACGCCGCCACCCCCCTCCCTGCCCAGTTCTGGGAAACAGGCATATGCCACCACACCTGGCATTTGACTCAGGTGCTGGGAATTGAACTCAGGTCCTCATGCTTTTAAGGCAAGCTCTTTGCCAACTAAGTCATCTCCCCCCGAGTCTCATGCTGATTTTTAACGCTTGTGTCTTTTCCACCATTTATCCATTTCTGTGCTTACATCTTATTGACTTTGTTATATTCTCTGTAGAATAATACTGGTCTTTTCCATATTTGTTTCAATTTTTTATAATCCTGGTTATATTTTTTTCTCTTTCAGCATTCAGATTTTTTTAAGTGTAGAAATCCCATTATTTCCCCGTCATTGTTTCTATGCTTCGAAGATTTTCCATTGGAAAGTGATATATTCACTTGAATGGTTTCCTAGATCTTTTAAGTTTTGTGTTCTACGTCTTTACATGTAATACTCTCCAAATGGAGTGTATTTGGATGTCCATGTGGCATATCCAGATTGCCTTATTGGAGAGAGTTTGGCTGCTGTTCCTCTCTGCATGTTCAGTATTGGTATGTATTTCCTTTGTCAAATACTATATTCTTCTATTTACCGGTGCCTTCTTTCACTCTGTCCCTTTGCTCATACAACGTTGCCTCCTTATACCTTTGGCAAATGGTTTGTATCTCTTTCTGTCTTTCCTTCCGTAACTTTCCTTTTATAACTAGTTAACCCTGTCTAAATGTACAATTCAGTAACGTCATGTATATTTACAGCGCTGTAGAACCATCAGCACTCTGCATGCCCAAACTTTTCATCATTCCAAACTGAAACCCTGTCTCTATCAAGAAGTCACCCCAAGCTCCAAAGGGATTTAAATCACAACGGACTGGTGATACACTTTAATGTCTGATGTAAACACTACCACCCAATCGCCAGCTTTCCTGTAAAGTTTATACCTGTAGTTGTAGGTATGTGTAGTATTCTTTTATTTTAGTTTCATTGTGGTTTTTACTTTTTAATTGGCACATACTAAGTATGCATATTTATGGGGCACAACATGATACTTTTAATACATGTCTGAAATAAGCAATGATTGGACCAGAGTAATTGGCATGTCTATCACCTCAGATATTTCTTTGTATTGAGTAACTGTGGCATTGTTTTAAATACTTCTGCTTTATCTGATATGCTGGGTGTCATGGCTCTATCACTCACCATTCACCCAAGCATGGCCTTAGTTGCTGTGGGATGTTCTGTATGTCAAATGTGTTGCTGATTAGTCAATAATTAAAACACTGATTGGCCATTGGCTAGGCAGGAAGTGTAGGCGGGACAAGGAGGAGAATAAAGCTGGGAAGTGGAAGGCTGAGTCAGAGAGACACTGCCAGCCGCCAAGATGAGAAACAGCATGTGAAGATGCCGGTAAGCCACGAGCCACGTGGCAAGGTATAGATTTATAAAAATGGATTAATTTAAGCTGAAAGAACAGTTAGCAAGAAGCCTGCCATGGCCATACAGTTTGAAACCAATACAAGTCTCTGTGTTTACTTGGTCGGGTCTGACGGCTGTGGGACTGGCAGGTGAGAGAGATTTGCCCTGACTGTGGGCCAGGCAGGAAAACTCTAGCTACACTTAGTATTACTTCTTTTCTCATTGAAGTATATCTCACAAAAGCAACTTAAGGAAGGTGGAGTCTATTTTGTTTGGGTTCATAGTTTGAGGCTACCATCCATTGTGGAAGGAACATGAGGTAGAGAGATCTTGGCTGTGGTTTTAGGCAGATAAGGCAACCCTAGTCGAGAGATAGAGAGCGATGAATCTGGCTGGTTCATTGGGGCTTTCCTCCTTTATCATCGGTCAAAGATAACAGTCCAAGGAGTCATGCTGTCTACTTCCTGGGTGCGTCTTCCTTCAATACTTAGACCAATCTGTCACTGTGCTCACAGACATGCTCAGAGACATCTCTCCCTAGGCGGATCTACATCCAATCAAGTTAGCCGTCCAGAGGAACCATCACACTATCATCCCAGATTCTCCTACCTTCCTCTCTCATGTCTGTCTGTCCCTTGTCCTGTTGTTCTCTGCTGCTCTGAGTCCTGTAGTCTCCACTGTCCTACTTACTGCTGACTCCGCCCTGTTCAGGTCCTCACCACTGGTCACACAAATTATTGCCTGGTTGTTCGCTTCCCTGTTCTATTCCCGTTCATCCTTCATTCTGGCCTGACAAGTTGTCCCATGCCACTTCTCACCTTAAAGGCTTCCTGAAGCTTGTGACCTTTGGGATAAAGTCCAGATTCTGTAGCGGGCCTTCCAAACCGCCAGCTCTTCTTTTACGTCAGTCTGTCTCTCCCCTCTGCATACACACATACACATTGACACAGGTTTGTGCAGATACACACATGGACACACACTGCCAGCAAGATGATGTTCCATTGACACTTGCTTACATTCCCATTGACGGTTTGTCAATCCTGGTCAAGGTGCTCCATCTTGGCTTATGCCTAGAAATGTCTCCTGACCCACTTCCTTCTCTCTTCCCCACTGCCTCGAGTGAGTGGCGCTCTGCTTTCTTCCTACACTGTCAACTACTGCCCGTGGACGCCATGGTGCCGCCATGTAATTAAACAATCTACTCTCTAAAATGTCTATGATGAGACGATGTCTCTCACAGCCCACACAGGATGCGATTCAGCAGATAGGCTCAAGGACACTTCATTCGTCTCCTGGTGTTTCTTTAAAAAGGATGGAAGGTAGCCAGGCGGTGGTGGCGCACGCCTTTAATCCCAGCACTCAGGAGGCAGAGCCAGGCGGATCTCTGTGAGTTCGAGGCCAGCCTGGGCTACCAAGTGAGTCCCAGGAAAGGCGCAAAGCTACACAGAGAAACCCTGTCTCGAAAAACCAAAAAAAAAAAAAAAAAAGATGGAAGGGAACAAGTATTTTCTAAAATAATTTTTCACAATGTTATTGTGAACCCTCTTCCTTCATTTCGAACTTACTTTTTTATTGAACTCAGCTGAGACCCATCACCTCCCCTAGTCCACTTGTTAAGCAGAGTGATTCAGTGGCTTGTGTAGGGAAGAGATGCTCTTTGCTGCCACCTACTCTGTCCTTTACTTTTGAATGGGCCATTAGTGTGCCTCACACTGTCTCCTTTTTGCTACATTGTGGTGACTGTTAATTGAGCTTGTCTTTACTGTACTATCTCTACACAGGCCACTTTATTGTAACCCATTTCCTAGTAATTGGATAGGTACTGTCTGAAATGCCAGTTTTCCTGAGCTTGTAAAATGCACGAAGCATACATGGACTCTTTCACAGAACTTTTGCTGCCATTACAAATAAAGATCCAAAATCCCTGCCCTGAAACCAGAACTCTAGGCGTTGAAATCATGGCTGGAAACTCACAGGAGAACAAAAGAAATGAATTCAGCGTAAGAGATGCCAAATCAGAGGAAAATGTAACTCTACGGCATTATTAAATGAAAACATCATTGTGGTGTGGTGTGAAAATGCATTTTGGTTCTTCCCTGAGAGATGGCTTGAGACTCATTCACCTGAAGAGCAAGTTAGAAGTGTCAGGTGGTTACATTTTGATGAAATATTATGAATAGAATAAAGCCAATATTTAAGATTTAGCTCAAGCGAGTATATAGTCTCACATAAACAGGTGGAAATGGCAGAAATAACAGTCTTGTTAGGGCCATGCAGAAGAAATCTGCACTGTCTGTTCCCGTCATTTTTGCCCAGACTCCTCAAATTTGCATTGCATGACCAGCGCATTGAGACTTGAATATCTTAAGCATGAGATTTTTTAGTGACTGTTGCTAGAATGTCAGCATCTATTTCAGTACCTTTTTCAGCTGCTTTTACAAAGTTCTAGAAGGAGACCAATAACCAGTCAAGTAGATGCTATTGCAAAACTAACCATGTAAAAACGATATTCAAGGACTCTATTCAAAGTTGGCATGGGCCATGCCAGTTAAGCTAGTATGGATTAATTCAAAGTTTCATTAATCAGCAAGTACTTATTGAACACCTACTATGTGTCTAGTACTTTGATGAACTCGGGAAACCCATTTGCACCCAGGGATACAAGCCCACACTTGTGAAACAATTTGAATTAATTATGTGATCAATTGTGGACCACTGCGTTATGGGTAAAAGGAGAACTGTAGAGGAGTGAAGGTTAGAATTCTTTCTGTTGGCCACCTCAATAGTATGTAGCTGTTTGGGCTTGTATCTCTTTTGCCCAGGGTCTCATAATATAACAGCAGTTGCCTATGGAGAGATGATCCCAGAAAAGTCTGCCTTGTACTGTCTTTCCATTTAGATTGTTTGGATTTCCTGTCCGTGTGTTGCTAGTTGACAAAAATGAAACAAAGTAAAAATGTGCTCTTGAGGTGTGCTACTTGGTATCTATGTGATAGAAAAGCCCCAGAGTGGGCAATTGTGGGGAGAGAGAGAGTGACGGAGAAAGAAGGAAGGATACAGAAAGATGGATGCCCTCAGAGCATCAGCGTTAACGATGGGTTGGTCCTGGGGAGTCATAGCACAGGACCACATGGGGACCGGCAAAGAGATGAGGCTGTCTTAGCTGCAGGGATTTTGGAGTCAGGCTCTCTAGACATGAATTCTAACTGTTCTCATCTCCTCACTGGACCTTCTTAGGCTCACTCTTGGAACCTCAGTTTTGCTACCCACCTCACGGGCAGACTCTTTGAATGGAGCATGCAGATCAAGCACAGGGCATGGTGCCCAGCACACGGTGAGACCTTAGGTAGAACAGGGAGGTTCAGTGTGGCTCACACAGAGGCAGGAAGCCCCAGTTAGCAGCAAAGCATTTCCTGAGTTTGGCTGTCAGACTTCCAAAGTACCTCTCAGATCCATCCACTTCTGTTAGCCTTTGATGTGAGAAAATCCTGACTCGAGCTCCTGCTGTCTATAGCTGAAGTATCAGAATATCTGCCTCAATTATCTCCCCTAGCCTCTCCTTCTCAATTGAAAACACTGATTAAAAGCTGTTAATGTTTCAAATTGTCAAAGATACAGTGGATACAGGGTACCCTCTCCTTCCTTACCTACCTCCCAGAACTGGAGCCTTGCAACTTCCACATTGAATTCATGGAACTTAAAACTCTGGTCGCATCAAAGCACCTTTATTCCCAGGTTACATCGGTCTTGACCAGTGCTCTTCTCTCTGCTTACAACATCCTTCGTTTTGCTCTCTCTCTTTCTCTTGTCTGTCCTGTGAAGCTCCTCGGGGACTCCTTCTCTGGCTTCATACTCTGCCCACAGCCTGGACTATGTATCCACTTCCCTTACCACATCAGCACTCTGTGCTAACGTCTTTGGGCAAGAAGGGAGATTCTTTCCCCCCTTCCCTGCTGACTTGCCCTTGCTCAGGAGGTGGACGGATGGGTCTTCTTGGTTATCTCACAAGGCTCACTCAGCTCTCTCCCCTCCTCTCTTGACTTCACACCCTGTGTCCTGCAGGAGGCACCGGCTTCCCGCAGAGGGCTGCAGTTGTCGAGGACCGTGTGTAACACTGACAGCGTACGTCTGTCTGACCCACGGCTGCCACCAGCATGTCATAATAGACAGTAAGCATTATGCTTCCTACCTGCCTTTCTATCACCCCTCTCTGACGAGGAGAAAGAAATGCCATCAGACCACCCAGTGCTCACCAGTACTACCTCACTCCACTTTTGCACTATAATTATCTATATGTTGATCATAGACACTGGACTTACGTTCTTAAGAGCAAAAAATAGTTTCTCTTTTCAAAAATATTGTTTTTATTAATTCTTTGAGAATCTCATACAATGCATTTTGATCGTATTCATCTCCCCTAGCACTCCGATGAGCACCGACAGAGACGGAAGGGATAATCATTATGTAACAGCCACCATTTGCAGGACCACCTCAGAGCTGCCCTCAACAACTCAGAGTTGGGTCTTACAATTTGACCCGCTTCTGAAAACCTGCATGTGTCCATGATCACACAGTAGAAATACTTGTTCTTGGATTTTACCCCCAGGCGGTCTTACTCCAAAAACTGTGCCTTAAAAATTCAAAGAAATAAATAGTTACGTTTATCATGGTAATGGGAGGACGTGGATAGTGTGTCCGTCTAGTCCACCTTGGATGTCCCGAGCATCTACAGAAGTCGGATTCAGATTTAAGCTCCTGGAGGACAAGGTGGAAAGGTTCTCTGGAGCCAACAAAGGGAGGGATGGGGAAACAATGCTCAGAAGTTAAAGGGACTTCCCCAGGACAAAGCTCAGTGTTTCCTGTGATGATGAAGTTTGATCGTCAACTTGGATACCTAGGTGAGTAATGGGGCACACCTTTTGTGTGTGTGTGTGTGTGTGTGTGTGTGTGTGTGTGTGTGTGTGTGTGTGTGTGCAGAGGTGCTTTTCCAAAGAGTATTAAGTGAGATAGAAAGATCAGCCCTGAATCTGAGTGGAGCCAGCCTATGGGCTGGGGTCTCAGGCTGAGTCAGAGGGGAAAAGGAGAAAGTGAGCCAAGAGCCATCCCTCCAGGCTCTCTGTTTCCGGGTCCACTCCTGCCACCATGGGGCCACCTGCTTCCATGCCTTCTTTGTCGTGACGGACTGTATCCCTTCCAACCTCGAGCCAAGGTGACCTCACCGCCTTTACGTTGCTTTTTGTCGGCATTTGGTTACAGCAGAGAGAGAAGTAACTAATACATTTTCTTTCCCCAATGCTAATGAGGACATGGTCCGGTCCAGAAGATGAGAGCAAGAGAAGGAAGAAACGTTCCTAGATTTTAGCTTAGGAGACTAGCAGTTGGGTGGCTAAAGTTGACAACGTGAAGACAGTCGAAGAAAGAATCATCCTGGGAAGAAGTAATTAAGCCATGCAGAATCAGAGATAATGGGACTTCCAAGTGTTGGTGTCCTGCATGCAAATAAGAATATGATTGTGCTCACTTCGGCAGCACATGTACTAAAATTGGAACGATACAGAGAAGATTAGCATGGCCCCTGCACAAGACTGTGGTTCAGCACAAATGCAGCTTCTCTTATTCAATAAGTAGTATTTTAAAAGCATGTGGTATCGTCATATAATAAAAATGCTATTGTTCGTAGGTATGACCTGTCTTCTAAATTTTTGTGACGTTACGGTTTTAGTTTCTTTGCCCGTGCCTGTCATATTTTTGATGTGTTCTTCCCACTGTATGCTCAAATCTAGGTGTACATTAGCAGTGTAATGATTTTTAAAAAATCGTGACAGATATCATGAGTCAGCATCATCCCATTTAGTAACGTGTTTCTTTTTATCAGTGCCTAGTCATTTTACATATTACAGTAAACATGGCTTTGGATATCATTTTCCGTATTTAACTGTATGTACAGAAGACTTTTTCTATGTCTAGATAATCCAGACAAATCTAGATTGTCTGGGTCAATATTAAGAGAGTCAGTCAGTAGTTTCTATTCTTATTCCACCTTTCTTTATTGAGGTAGGGGTCTTGACTTCCATTTTCTAATTATGTTTGCCATGGCGACATGAGGAGTTTGGTGTTAAAAACGTCAGAACGTCCTACAAAAAGCATAACAAACTTGAAGAGGCTTCACATCCACTGTTTTCCCTGTCCCCTCCACCTTCTCTCCTGAAGTCTAGTAGAGAGTCAGAGGGCTTTGAGTGGACAGAGAAAGAGGATGTCAGTGCTATCCCTGCCCCTGCTCAATTCCCTGTAGGAAGACATACCTCCAGCTCCTACCACACAACCCAGACAAACTCGGAATTTGGTATTTGTCCACACTGAGCCCCAGTGGGCACCAGGCGGAGGGCCAGGGGAATTGGCAGAAGTTTGCCAATGGGCACGTGACCTGCCCCTTCTTCTGTTTGAAGATACTTCGTTTGTTTAGCGGTGCAACAGCTTTACAGGTAGCTTCTAATCATGAAATTAAAGCCCACAGTTTCTCCCCAAGGAACTCCAGAAGCTCGACATAACCAGACATGTTTATCCTTTTTCATATCCCTTGGAAGTCAGCAAAAGGTCACTGATATTTTTATGCTTCTCTTGGTGTAAGGAAAATAAGATATAGAGAGGTCAGACGAAAGTTAGCTTTTTGTCTTTTTTTTTTTCCCTTGAAAATTCAGTTCTGGATGCTGGAGAGATGGCCTAACAGTTAAGAATACTTGCTACTCTTGTAGAGGATCAAATTTGGTTCCCAGAACCCACATGACAGCTCGTAACTCTCCGTCACTCCAGTTCCAAGGGATCTATCTGCTTCCCTTTTCTGGTCTCTGTAGGCACTAGATACACATGCTGCACATATACACCTGCAGGCTAAATGTCTGTGCACATAAAACGAACATAAGTATGTCTTTAGGTTGCAGGCCTTCAGCATGATTATTAAAGTTCAAGTCATTCATTATTCTTCTCATTGATACATTACTCCTTCCTGCGTTCATCCCCTAACAACTGTTGGCAGATCATAGTACATGCCCAGTACCTAGAATCACATTTGCACTCACATTCACAGCAGGTTGACTCCACTTCAGAGCAGAAGTTACTGTACAAAACCCAGAGCAACCTCCAGGGAGTGTAGATCATGAACCGTTGAAATTAGAACATTCATCGATACCTTCATTCAGTGAGCAGTTGTTGAGCACACACGGAATTCTATGAGTTGCAAGCTTCCCAGCATCCCTTCTGGGCTCTAACATTCTATACTTATTTTCTAAACTTTTTTTCACCACGTTGGCTATATTCTCTCTACTTCTGACTTATGTTCATGCTGGCCTCTAACTTTTATAAGGAAAAAAAAAGCACACAGAATTTCCTTTTTGTAACTGTTCTGAATGATGTTTAGATTGGCGTCTTAGTTTAGGCTAGCGGCTTACTGATCAGGAAACATATTAATTAATATGACAGCATGCTGGGTAAGAGTTTTCTACGGTGAGAAAGCTAAGTAGGCTGGCCTGTATGTGTGCCAACATCTGTCGAGTTGAGGGACTATGGCTGAGACACCCCAAAGAGTCTCCAGACCATGAGAGCCATGATGTGTTGTCCCGCTGGGGCTTTTCAGTGATAAATCAGCATCTCATCAGGTCTTCCCGCATTGATTTGCTACACCTGGTGACTCAATTCTTCCTTCCCTTCTTCACTGCGCTCTGTCCTTTTCCTTCAGACTTGATCTCCAGTGCCCCACACGGCATCCTGTTTATGACCATAGGATTCTGCCTCCTCTATCCTAGACAGACTCCTGTTCAACCACCAAGATCCACCTGCCGTTGTCCCTCTTCCAGGATGCTCTCCCACACTTCCCTCATGTCCCACTCATATCCATTGGCTCCCCTAAGTTTCTCCTGGGTTTTTGCTTCTGTTCATCCAACCAGCACATGCCAACTTGGTTATTGTTACCTTCCCCAAGCAACCCTGTATATACAAACTACATTGTAACTACTAGCATTCACTAACTGGTGCTTGTACAGTCCTCTTAGTGGCCCCCACTTTCCTGGAAGCTCCTTGAGGGTGAAGAGCATCACACCCATGCCTACGCCTCCCATACCCTACTCCATTTGGAAGCTTTTGCTTTTAGATAAGCAGCAACACACGGAAGTGGCCTTGAGTGCGATAACCTCTCACTTGCCAACCAGAGCTCAGATTTATGCCCATGGATCAATCCCATTAGCCATGGACATGGACTGGAGCCAAGATCAGGAGCAGAGCCAGTAGCTGACAAGGCAGCCGGATCTCCTCACATGTGGCCCTGAGCCCATGTTATACCTGCCAACTTCCAGCTAATCAGTGCATTTTTGGAACAGGTGTTCTCTGTCCTGTATCCTGTTGCTCGAGAGCAGAGGGGAAGGGTTTGCCACCTGGTCAGAATTTGTATGAGCAGATGCTGGATAGAAAAAGCGTAGGAGGCTTGCTGTGTCAGCACTGTGCGAAGTGCTTTGAGCAGAGTCTTCTCCAGGATGCAAGGCTCTCCTGCGCGCATGCCCCATGGCCTTCTCCATTCAGACAACCCAGCCAATTCCAGGAGCTGATTCTCTTAGCTGCTCATTTCTCCTGTTGAAATCCTCCAAGACGTCAATAGGACAGTGATCTGGACAGAGGAGTAAGAAGCCATTCTATTCATCCTTATTCTAAGATTTCCGTTTTCTTTGTGACATTACTACAGTAGCATCAGCAGCCATCCACAAGACTTCCAGAGTGACGTCACGCTGAGTTTTGATGTGAAAGTAGAACCTCTTGACCAGTTTAAGCCATCCCTCAGCCTGGAACGGGTTCTGCCCTCAGCCACAGGATACCTGTTCACTGGGGTGCCTATGTGATCTGGAATCTGGTCTACCTCTGTGACACAGAAACATCTCAAAACTGGTGATTATAAGACTTACACATAGAAAGCTAGAATAATAGTCTATCTGTGGATTGGGAAGAACAGGAGATCACAGAAACAGCATCCATAATTAATATCACCTCCGGAGTCAACAGCAGCTAATATTGCTGTTGATTCCGTGGTACCAAACACTCACCCGGTAATTAGCACAAGACGTGGCCACTAGGTATTGCCTATTATCTTCATTTTCAGGGGAAGAAGCAGGTTCTTGCAGATACTCATAACAGTAAAACTCATAGCCATGTCGAACATTTGCTACATAGCAGCCCTGTAGCCCACCTAGCACAATCATGTCAGAATAGAGTTCAAACCTTGGTTTTCACAACCGCAGAGCGAAAGCACCTTGGGGAAGAGATAATTAATTTGCAGAAACTCCGTTCTCCTTTGAGTCTAAAAGTAATTCTTAAATTATTTTTCCTTTCTTTCTTCAAGACAACGAAGCTCATTGAAACTGCCTTCTGTTGCTTCCCCTGGCAGAACTCGGAGCTCGCAGGGTGTTGGGAGTGGCCAAGCATTGCTCAGAGAGCATAGAGCCTAGGATGAAGGTACATAGTGAGCATGGCACTTTTCTCCCAGCAGATGGCAGTAAAATGTCTTCACAAGGGATGTTCTTCTCTAAGGCTCACAGTGGTGCCACCAGGACTAAAAGATGCCTTCACATCAGCAAGAAATGTGGAGGAAAGATGATGGTTTGGGAAGTGATATTAGATAGCAGATGTTTATAATGTTTTCAAAGAAGGGAATTTGGTGACAGCCGAATCACCCACACTTGTCACCAGTTCAAAGCATTCTCCTAATCATGGTCTTTCATTTTCTACACCTGAGCAACATATTTATGAATCATGGAACCTCCCTGACAATGAGAGGTGCATTCTGAGGAACAGCGAGGAGGGACTTCCCCTCCATGATTAAACCCATAAGGGAGAAGTTTTTTTTGTGTGAGATTTTTAGTGAATCTCTGGTTCCCCTGGGATTTTTGCACACAGCAATGAATGTGTGTGCATGATACCAGAAAGAGCGCCTCTGTCATTTGCCAAATCCTTGGGTTAGTTTGGAGCTTTTAAAAAATGCATTTGACTCCTGCATTCTTTCCAGCTCTTCTTCCATGATGACCCCTGACCCCTGGGAGGAGGGTTTGTAATACAGATGTTCCCTTCAGGGCCAAGCACTCTCCAGTGTCTTCTTCTCTGAACCTTGGCCAGTTGTGGGTCTCTGCGCTGGTCACTCTCTACCACAAAAGGAAGTGTCGCTGGTGAGGGTTGACAGATGCACTAAAAGGGGTCCAGAAGATTGGAAGAGGGCCAGAGGGAGGGGGTGGCTACAAGAACACCGCTTTCTGGGCACAGTGGGGGCAGTGTGGATTCACAGCAGTTGAGACATCCACACACAAGATCTGCCCAAGCTCAAGCCAGACAAAATTCCAGAATGGAGAGAAGAGGGCATGAATTCCCATCCCTGTCTAAGGAGCTATTGGCAATTGATAATTACTGAAAGAGAGCTCATCAGTTTTCTTTAAGGGCATACCCTCCAGTGAAGGCCACTTATCCATGAGTATGTGGGCAGCACATATTGTATTTGATGGATTTTTTAAAAAAAAGGTCACCATTGGATGGGGGTAGTTCTGGGAGGAGATGGGAGAGTGGATATCAACAAATTACATTGTGTGTGTGTGTTGGGGGGGGGGGGGTATCAGTCAATGCATCAACTGAGGAAGCCTATAAGAAATTTGTGTGAAGAAGACAAGCAGCTTGAGTCCCTTTATGATCCAGACAAGTTACAGTACGTGTGAGAAGCTTGCTAAGGACTGGGACGATCTGGGGCATATACGAACCACATTTGGAAACGGGGGTGGGGGGGGTGGGGGGAGGTGCGGGTTCATGCTCAGTCCCCGTGAGAATTACCATTACAAAACTGTAGGCCCTAGGTGAGGTCAGCTTGTAATTTTGTATAAGAAGTCACAAGTGGGTCAGTTGAATGAAGTGCAGGGTGCTTTGAAGTGCAGTTGAAACTGTGCAGCTGAGTCAAGTCATTTATAAAATCCACTCAGGCGAAACCAGTGCATTTATAGGTCACAAGTGTCCCTTAAGCCACCAGTCTGATAACCAGTTAAGACACCAGGCTTCACCTGTCATGTGCAAGACCTGGCTCTCTATAATAGCTACTACTACTGAAGAGATGTTATTGTTGCCATGGCGACGCATGTGGTGATGTGTCGCACTCTAGCATCCTCTGTGTTGAGGACCATTGTAAATATTCTTGGTAACTTCTTTAGCCTCCTTACCAGTTCCATGAGGGTAGGTCATTTGTGACATTTTGGGCACTAACCTGGCATTTACTGAATGTTATCTACCGTCTAAGCAGGGGACTCTGGGTTTACATCTTGATTTAAGATCCTAACAGCCGCCCTAGGAAACCCTCAGGAAACTGAGGCACAAGGCTGCCATTGTGTCTAGCTTATATCCTAGACTGTTGACCGTAAGAATCTAGTTCTACAGCTCTATATGCCAGCCCTTCCCTCCTGTCTAAATCAGATGTTCAGGAGGTGGGCTGTGCTTCACCCCTGACTCCCAGTGGGGGCACTTAGCAGAACCCAACATTCCCCATCTACACTGACGTGGTTGTGTGGCACTTCTGACTGGGTGCCATCTGCCTGGGGTCCTCTATAAAACCCTGTCTCATCTTTATGCACCAGCCGGCACGCTTTATTCAATCTCTGTTTTATTTTTTTTTAATCTCCTCTGAACCCAGCAGATCATAAATCCTTCACTAAATGAGATTTTCAAATAATGGTGATAGATGGCCTTGTCTTTTGTCTCCTGACAAGCTTGACCCTGGCTGTTATCACAGCAGTCAAAGGGGCTGTATCCTAGGAAGCACCTAGAAGTATTGCTGGGAAAAAAAAAAAAAAAAAAGGCCACCGCTCAATTCTCCACTCAGGGTCTGAACTTCCTCAAGGCTTCCTAAAGGTTTGCTCAGGAGAAACACACAGAGAAGGTGATAAATTACACTAGTAATGACAGAGAATTAACTTTAATCTGCAGCAGTACTGAGGAATCTGTGTCTGGTGTGGGAGAAGGAGATGGTGACAGAGAAACATGCAGGGATTTGCAGAATACCAGTTATTTCCAATTCTGTCTGTGAGTGCCAATGCTGAAATCCAAACCCTGCTGAGAGATTGATAATGGAACACCAGAGGAGAGAGTGTGGGGAAGGACAGGGTGTAAATTTACTCCAACGCTGTCCTGGGCTGTGAATTATGTCAAGAAGGTCTCTAATATCCTACTTAGAAGATATTTTATTGTACTTCAAAGGTAAATTGGGCCATTACTTTGCAGCTTTGCGCTGTTCACAACTCAACAATTTCGTGTTTCTTCCTGTAACAGTGTCTTAGAGGCTGTGTTTTTGTTTTTGTTTTGTTTTGTTTTGTTTTGTTTTATTTCATTAGCCTGTGCTTGGGCACAATGCTTCATCCTTCTGGGACTCCCTTTGGATCAAGCAAGCTCCTAAATGTCCTTTGAAAAACTAGTTCAGAGGAAGAGAAGGATGTGGAGGAAAAGAGAACCCTTGACGCTGTGGGTGGGAATGGAAAATGATATGATCATTCAAAATAGTGTAGATGTTCCTAAACTACCATACAATCCGGGCACCCCACATCTAACTCCATAGACAAAGGACAGCACCGTGATAAACTCTTCATTGTCCTGTTCATTGAAGTGTTGTTGACAAGAGGCAGGAGATAGAATCGGCCTAAGTGTCTATTGATAAGTGAACTGATGAGGGAGATGCACTGTGTACACAGGGATCATATCCTCAACAGAACAGAGAGCCCTGCCACTTACTGCAGCATGGATGACCCTGAAGGACATCATGCCAGACTTTCTGGGACTGTAATGACACACCTGATAGAATCAACTTACAAGAAGAAAAAGTTCGCTGTAGTAGCTCTGGATATGCTCGCCCATGGTCACTTGTTCCCACTGTTCTGGGCTGCCATTACGTAGCCCACCATGGAGGGATGAGTTAATGAGATGCAGTTTAGTGGTCAAGCACTTGCCTAGCATATAGAAGACCCTTGATATGTTCGCAAATAATCCAGACAAGTAAGAGAGGAAAAGAAGGAGGGGAGGGAGGGAGGAAGGAGGGAGGGAGGGAGGGAAGGGAGGGAGGAAGGATAGCAAGTGTATAGTGGAGCAAAACCACTTTAACCATGAGGCATGGAAAAAGAGAGAAGAGGCTAGTGTCATCCAGTTCCACATGAGGGCATACACCCTGAGTATCTCCCGCAAGGCCCTACCTTACAGAAGTTCCATCTTTAATATTGCCGTCCTGGGGACCAGGCCTTGGACACTTGGACTTTTGTGGTCCATCCAATGTTAAACTTTTACAGAAAGTGTGACAAGGAAAATTTAGAAAGATAAGTACTCCATGTCCCTGCTCTTCTGTGGAGTCTAAAAAGTCAAGCTCGTGGAAGAAGAAAGTGAACCTGTGGGTTCTAGGGTTGGGGAGATGAACGGGATGTTGGTTAAAGAGTAAAACCCAAGAGGACTAAGATCCAGGGATGCGTATCAGCTAATGTGATGACTGCGGAAAACACTGTATTGTGGGGAGGGCGGATTCTAAGTGTCATCAGCACACACGGTAACCAGGGGCAACAGGTGTGTTCATTCATCCTGCCAATCATTTCACAACATGCGTGTGAACAACTCCTTGTGCTGTTCATTTCGAATGCGTAAATTTATCTTGCTTACCATTTTCACCTTAGCAAACCTAGAAGGAGGGCCCTTTTGTGAGAATTCAAGGAGAAAATGTGAATTTCCTTAGTCCATGCTCAACACTCAGGACCTCCATGTGAGTGCAAGCCACGAGTGTCAGCAATAAACACAGGGTAAGGGTAACAACAGGTACCATGGTCTAGCGGGTTCCCTGAGTTCTTACCAGAATCCAAGCTTCTCCCATCCCACCAGCTTCTTTATCTTAATCTTTTTAATGTTGGCCCCTCTTCACCTCCTCCTTCACCTGTGGATTTGGCTATTTCCTGTCTCTGGTCCTATCACTTGGATTCTCTGTTGGATTCTTTGGTTGCTGTTGACATAGGCTTTGTCATAGCTATATAAACACTCTGGTGGTTTATATAGCTTCTGAACGTTAATCCTCTCTGCTTTATGATGAGAAGCTTGATTAGACCATCTCCAGGTGTCTGGCTGCATTTGGTCATTAAGTGAGATCCCAGCCAGGATGCCTGAGTCCTGGACTCCTGATCCTCAGCTGCCCTCAAGCAGCTGCCCAGCCTGACGAGGACCCAATACACAAGATGGCCTGTGCTCGCTGACTTTGGGGGCTCACACAGTTAGTGGCTAAAATGTCTGAGGACAGGGGTAATCTCAATTTAGGTCATCTTCATCATTTGACTGCTTTTCTCTTTTCCCTAATTTCCTCAACTCTTTCATTTTTACGAACGTCTCAGTTTTTTCCTCTTTTCTAAAGGCTTTGTTAGAAGAGGCCTGCAATCCATCTACTTTTTTGTTTTCTCAGGCAGTGATCGGTGATTGAAAGTGTTTGCAGAACATCTCCGAGGAGCAGTTCATGTTATTTTTATGGAAAGCAAAGTGAAATATATGGGCACTAGTGTTTGAAGTGAGGGAGAGGCGACCTTCAAGTAGTGATAATGAACTCAGAAACACAAGAAATGGTTCACAGAATCCTTTGCAACTTGATAAAAATGTAGATTTCTCCTGAGAGAGGCACAGAAGTAAGCCATTCCCTTTCCTTGTTTATGGAACTATGCATCTTACATAGCCAACACTGGAGCCTTTTAGCACATATACACCAATACACACATGCGTACTAATGCAATACTGTGTTAGTCATTGGTTCCTTGCTATGAAAAAAAAAAAACAACTAAAAATAGAAATTAAAAAAAACACACAAGGGAATAAGGATTTATTTTGGATCACATTTTCAGTGATTTCAGTCCATGCTTGTCTCCATTGCTCAGAGCCTGTGATTAGGCAGAGCATCATGGGAAACAGGGTCTATTGGAGAGTATAGTAGAACATTGCTGCTCACCACACAATGGCTAGCAAGCAGGGAGAGGTTGAGGAGAGAGGGCCTACCCTTCAAGGGCACTCCCTCAGACCTACATCTTCCATGAGGCTCCACTTCCCAGTGTCTACCATCTCCCAATTATGCCATCAAAGTATGAATCTGTCAACAGATCGATTCATTCATTGGGTGTTTGGGACCTTCATTATTCAATCATCCCTCAGCAGTAATGCCTGCTGGTCAGCTGGGGACCATGCCCTCAGTACATGAATCTTTGTGTGTGCACGTGTGTGTGTGTATGTGTGTATAACAATTCATCTCCATATCGTGATTCTGGTTTCCTCTGTCCTAGTAAGAATCCATGTCAGCTTCTTTCCAAATGGAGAAAATATGGCAGCTCCAGGCTCATAGCCTAACATTCCCAGTGTGGTGGTTTGAATAAAAATGGCCCCCATATGCCCATAGAGAGTGGCACTATTAGGAGGTGTGGCATTGTTGGAGGAAGTATGTCACTGTGGAGGTGGGCTTTGAGGTCTTACATGCTCAAGCTAGGCCTCATGTGGCAGTCTCCTTTGCTGCCTGTGGATCAAGATGTAGAACGCTCAGCCACCTCCAGCACCTCGTCTGCCTGCATGCTGCCATGCTTCCCACCATGACAATAATGAACTAAACCTGTAAGCAAGCCACAATTAAATGTTTTCCTTTATGAGAGTTGCCATGGT
Organism: Peromyscus californicus insignis; assembly: GCF_007827085.1. Classification (NCBI taxonomy): domain Eukaryota; kingdom Metazoa; phylum Chordata; class Mammalia; order Rodentia; family Cricetidae; genus Peromyscus; species Peromyscus californicus. The sequence continues at coordinate 36,664,136 of NW_026294535.1, forward strand.
CATGGTGTCTCTTCACAACAACAAAACCCTAACTCCAGTGACATGAGCATGTCTTCTTTTGAGGACTTCTAACAGAAGTTCTGAGGTTGCAGCTCATTAGCCTGGCTTGTAGGACTGCTTATTCCTGTGCCTAGGAGGATGATGTGCGCCTTGGTCAGGCCTGGTGGTGGAGAGGTGCGAGGGAGCCAGTCTCTCTACCATGAGGACAGAGTAGGTCCCCAAAGTAAATGAAGGCACTGTTTCTCTTTAAAGAGGAGATGGGAGCTCAATGATACACAGCTTACACAGTTCATGTGCATTAAATGACAGTTTGGCCAGAGTGGGTCTATAGATTATTAGTTAGAATTCAGGAGTCCATATTTCATGTTCCGAGTTGAAATTTCACCCTCATCCGTGTGCTTTGTGACTGTAGCTTGGGGCCCATTCTGATGGCCAACGCAAAGGAGGTACTAGGAACTTGACTGGGACTGCCGAGTCCTTAGATACCTTTTCACTTTGGCCTCTTAGTCCCACATTTGACTTTCCCGGGGTCTGACCTCTCCCGTCATTGCCATCACTTGTGATTAAGCATTCGCCTCCTCATTGCGTGTGTCGTAATGACCCATGATTTACCCTGTTCTAAGGAACAGTGGAGAGTGTGCACTTCACTGGCTCAGAAACACTAACTCTACCAAGACTGACCGTTCCCTCCATTATTTCAAGTTTTAGATTCTGGCATGTCTGTAGGCAATATTAATGTATTCTGAGTGAAACGGGCGGGCTCCCTTATCATTTCTTCTCAGCGCATGCGCTCTGACTACAGGTGGCTTAACTCCTAGCGGACAGGACGCGAATCATCTCAGTAGCTACAAAAACCGCAAGAAGGCCAGTTTGGAGATGGTTGTGGTTAGATGCTTTGTTGCGGATGGGACACTAAGAGGTGTGTATGCATGTGCTACCAACTATAGAAAGTTTTTTAAGCAGTCCATTACTGTGCCGTTGCCTAATCCCCTCGGCAGGCCATAAGCACACATGCTAGGCCAGAGGAGGTAACACGGTGTTTGTGTCTTCCTTCACTCAGAGCCAAGCCAACGAGAATTCTTTGGATTTTAACATCTGTTCCACATGTGGCCTGTCTCTTGGTTGCTCTTGCTGCCTCAGAGGAGTGGAAAACAAGCCGGCTTGCGTGTTTCCTCATAGTGGGAAACAGCAGCATCATTATGAATCATCTCATCAGAAGCACCAGATGTAAATCTTAGGGCCACTCAAGGTGCATCCCTCTCCCCTTTCCCTCCACAGACAGGCAACGCACAAGATGCCTGGTGTTATGTGGGGGACTTCCCTCTCAAAGTGGAAGGGTTCTGCTTTGGCATTGAAAGTAATTTTTTAACTTTACCTTTTATATGCCAGCTTTAGCCACAGTGCCTGTAAAGACAGGCCATTCTAAAGGAAGCTCCCCACTAACTTTATTGAATGTAAATTCATTGAGAATGAGCTATATGCTAGGAGCTAAGCTGTGCAATGAACAAAACAGACCAGAAAAGAAAAGAAAAAAAAAGAGTCTTTCCCTCATTAAAACGTGAAACCCTGTTGGGAGTGGGGAGGAGCTGTAAGCAGATCAATTATTTAAGTAGTGTGGTGGATGCTGTTTAGTGATGTGGAGAGAATAAGCAGCGAACGATGGTCTGTCGGCCAAGTGCAGAAACAGAACTCCAAGGCAGCACCACACCGAATTCTTCTTCAGAGGTCCCACCTGACCTGGCCTGGTTTCCCAGCACACAGTGTCTCTCCTTTGGCTAGGTGGTGTAAACAGACGTGTTTCCTGCCTTCCTCCTAGGACACAAGGCCACCATCACACTCTGGGTTTGCATAAAATGCATGAGCCAGCTTTTGTCTATGCATTTACAATTGTTTTATTTTGCCTGTGAGGATTTTAAGAACTATAGATCTTTTTCCTATCGGATCATCCACTTTTTTTTTATTCCTCAATAACGTACTTCTTTGCCAAGTGAGCTGTGCATTGTTGGCCCCAGTATGGAACACAGCTCAGGCTGGGGTGTTGTCTAAAACTAAGTGAGATTACTTATGGAAGCATCTTCTAACATAGCCCATACGGGACAAAAAGAATGAATTTTTAGTATTAGTGCAAGATTCGAAGAGTTATGCTTCACTCAAATAGTAGCTTAGACACTCATACAAATGGCAATGAGTGTTGGTCCCAGATTATACCCTGAGATAGAAGGGCTATCCCCCACTCAGGCCAGGTACACTGGGGGCTAGAATAGTGCAATTGCTGAATAAAGCAAACAATTCTTTCTTTCTTTTTAAGAAAAATAAACCCTGGCTATACAGTACATGTACAGGTCTGGCCTAGGATTTTGGTGTTCATAAATGGAATGTGCTCAGAAGACTTGCAGGCTAGTTTTCTGTCAACTTATCACAAGTGGAGTCACTAGAGAGGAGGAAGCCTCAGCTGAGAAAATGCTCCCTAAGATGGGGCTGTAGACAGGCCTGTAGGGTATTTTCTTAATTAGTGGTTGATGGGGGAGGGCCCAGCCCATGGTGGGTGGTACCATCCCTGGGCTGGTGGTCCTGGGTTCTATAAGAAAGCAGACTGAACAAGCTTCTTTCTTCATGAAGAGCAAGACAGTAAGCAGCACCCCTCCATGGCCTCTGCATCAGCTCCTGCCTCCAGGTTCCTGCCCTGTTTGAGTTCCTGCCCTGACTTCCCTCAGTGATGGACTGATACCTGGAAATGTAAGCAAAATAAACCCTTTCCTCCCCAAGTTGCCGTGGTCATGGTGTTTTATCACAATAGTCTCTAGCTGAAGTTTTCTTATGTCCAGCCTGGTCCTCGGTCAGGACAAATCTTTCTTACCTGCCAGTCCCACAGCTGCTTGGACCCAAGTAAACACACAGAGACTTATATTATTTATGAACTGTATGGCCATTAGCTCAAGCTTATTACTAACTAGCTCTTACACTTAAATTAACCCATAATTCTTATTTATGTTTAGCCACGTGGCTTGGTACCTTTTCTCAGTTCTGCCTTCACATCTTGTTTCCTCTGTGTCTGGCTGGCGACTCCTGACTCAGCCTTCCTGTTCCCAGAATTCTCCTTGTCTGCTTATCCCACCTATACTTCCTGCCTGGCTACTGGCCAATTAGCATTTTATTTATCAACCAATCAGAGCAACACATTCACAGCATACAGAGTAACATCACCCATCAATAGTCACCCTAAATGGGACAGAGGGGTTTTTATAACCTTGAGGCAGCCTATTGAGGAAGTTGGTGATGGTGTCACATAGGAAAGCAGGTTTCCTGTTAAGGAACAAATAGGAAGCTAGCTGTGACTCAATCTAAGTTGAGATGTCTGTGATGGGTGTCCACAGATGCTGGAGTCAAGAATCCAGGAAGATGGGTTTAGAACAGGAAAGCAAATTTGGGCTGATAAGCAATATTTGAAAGTAAAAATAGAAGAGTCATTCCCAGAACCTGGGAATAGATGAATTGTTGAAGAACTAAAACAACGTTAATTCCCTACAATGTCAGGACACAACTTGAGAGAATTCTACCATTAAAGGGCCGGAGGCAGAAGAGAAGGAAGGGGTCAGGCTTGTTAGCTCTCACTCCCACTTCCCTGTGGTTTTCTGATGAAATAATCCATCTCATCACACAGAGCCATCGGGAAGAATGAATGTTCTGTGACCAAATGCTGGGCTGGGTCATTATATTTCTACAGAATGTGTGCTGGTTATAAAGCCTGGGACTGTTCTCTGGACCTTAGGACATAAGTGAAGTCGGTCATTGGAATAGCCCTTCACATGATCCCTTCCAAACACACAGCAGTAAGAAGTAACTCCCCAAGGGCATACGGCCAACCAGCACCTTCTGGCTACTCCCCTTCTCTTCTTTACAGGGTGCCTCCATAAGTAGTGACACTGAACCTGGACAATCAAAGGCATGGTCGACTTCCAGCATATCTCCTTGTCTATTGTCTTCCCTAATTGGCGCATGTCCCATTGCTGAACATGTCCCTCCACAGGCTTTTAGCAGACAAGATTTTGTAGTTCTAACTCTGGGCTTCTGGACCTCCTCATGTTAAGCGTGGTCAGCATTCTTCCTTTGGTACAGTGAAGGGCATATGTGTTTGGACTAGGTAAGCAAATACCACAAAGACTGGCTATTGGAGCTTTTATTTTAAAACATAACCTGTCTGAATAATACTTCCTAAAGGGCATCATTGTGGGCCAACCATTATTAGCTGTGAGGGGAAAAAAATCAGTGTACTCAATATGAGCCAATTGAGAATGTCCTATGCCGTTTAAAAAATAACCTAAATGTTTTGGGCATTTTGAGGCAATTGCCTTCAAGGAATACAAAAGACAATTGTTAAAATAATAAGTTAACAAGTGAGGTCTACCAATTGTGTTTCCTAACAGATTTATGAAATCACTCAAAGGAGAGAATATTGCAATCAAATTGTAGTTTTTCAATTACCTTGATTCTAATGATATCAAAGAATGAGGTATTTATAGCTGATCCCATTTTTTATTTAATTATTAATTTCCCAGGTGTATGTATATGGAAAGGAACTTGAGGTTTGCAAAGACCTTTCCTTGTTGATTATCAAAACACTCCATGAACACAATTATTTTGACACAGAAAAATAAACATGTGAAAAATTAATCGAACAAGACAAATACAGTCTCTGTGTTCACATCCTGATGTGTTATGGTCACTTTAATAACATGAGAGCCCTTGAGCAAGCTTGAAGATCTTGCTTTGTTTTGATTTTTATCTATCCCTCCCTACCTCATCTTATGAAATCAATGCTATTAAAATATTGTGACCAGCAGGTCAGTCGTGGCATACGCCTTTAATCCCAGCACTCAGGAGGCAGAGCCAGAGCTCTGTGAGTTCAAGGCCAGCCTGGTCTACAGAGCAAGATCCAGGACAGGCTCCAAAACTACACAGAGAAACCCTGTCTCAAAAAACCAAAAAAAAAAAAAAATCATGACCAAAGATATCAGCCGATCTGAAGGGACAGTAGTGGTAAACCCTTGGCTCACAATGATCTCCCACCAAAGTGTCTACCTTAACAACCACCTGGTTGTGGCTGCAGTCACAGTGTTTCCAAACATACATTAATTAGCCTTGCTGCAGATGACTTGGGCATGGGCAGGGTTGGGCACCAGAAGGGCTGAGAGAGACAGTCTCTTGGCACCCCCTGCCGGCTGTAATGTATGGCCATACTTCAAGGGTCATCACATTTCTCTCAGAGGAGGGGAAATTGCAAGAAAGCTATAAATAGAAAGACTACCCAGGGCTGGTGATGGAGCCTGAGAAAAGACTGCCTGTTCTATGCCAACTCCAGGTTCCATCTGTGTGGAGCTACGTACGCAGGCAGGGGTGAGGAGTTTTGTTTCTTCTTGCTCTTAAATGTACACCAGCTGAGTCATCTGCCTGAGAACCAGTCTGTACCTGAAACAAAAATCTGAACGGAGCCATCCCATTGATACGTTAAATTCTGTGTAAATGTAATATCCTTGCGTTATGCCTTCAGGAAGCTAACATTTATAGAAGCCCTGAAACAAGTTATCATTCCCAGGGATTGATCTGCTCCAAATCCAGCAAGCCCGTGTTTTTATATATTGAGGCTTGAGGGTTTTATTTGTTCATTTGCTTTGTTTGCTATTGTCTTAAAAGAAGCCGATACTCCTGAACTGACACTTAAACTCCTCTCCAGATTATTCTACAGCTTCATCAGATATAACATTTGATCACATTTTGATGCCTTATCATTTTTTAGGCCCTACTTGGTGCCCTTTGGGGAGCATGGTGTGAAATCCAAGCTCCCTGTGAGGTTGAGCCACTTCTAGGTGACAGGGAGTGCTTATGTGGCCCAAAGATGCATGGTTATATTAAACTTGTATGCAAGAAATGTGTGCCACTCTGTCCAGAGGGCTCCTGAGAGGAGGCTGTGGATGAGTTCCGCCAGAATTCCTTGGGCACTCGAGACCTTTGGCCCACAGGTCAGTAAGCTGTAAGATAGAGAAAGTGCATCTCGGGGAGGTTCTGCTGATGCTGGAGTTCCAGATCCAAGGCTCAGTTTGTATCAGGCAGAAAGGACAGAGTGTCTAACTGAGGTAGATGGACTGACCTAGGAACTGTTGCCAGGGAAACTTCTGGCTACTGGAGGGCCCGGAATAAGAAAGAGGTAGGACCACACAGGAGATTGCCTCTTGCCCAGGAAAGGGCTTTCTCAAGGGCTCATGTCTGGTGTAGAACCTGAGCTGGCCCCTAGGATTAGCTTCACAAAATCCAAAGAGAAAAGGTAGCCCCTGGGGCAGACCCTCAGGAGCCTTCCAGATGCTCCAGGATGAACTATTTCTCCTGCCAGAAAAAAAAAAAAAATGGGATGTTTTAATTGACCTGAAGATCTTTCTTGGGACCAAAGAATGGGGGGGAGGGGGGAGTGCTGAAGGTGCTAATAAAAGTGGGAAATATTGGACCATCTTAGCCTTAAAGAAGAAGCAAATTTAATTTGAAGCTGTGTGGTAGCAGAAGGGCAAGAGGTTCCTGAAAGATTTTGAGATTTATCTGAATAGACATTAATAAAAGGAACCAGAGTAGTAACATTTCCCAAGTAAGATTATGTTAATGCTGTTTGACAGCTGCGTATTCGGAGGGCCTGGGTTTTAGGAAAGGTGTTAGATTCGGGGAAGGATCTTGAAAGGAGCTAGCTATAAATATTCACCTCACATTAACTAATAATCCGAGCCTCTGGCAGCTAGGTTTATTCCTATTCAGAACAAAAAAAAATACCAGGCAACTAAAATATTTCTGGAGATGGCCTAAAAGGAACAAAAATGACCGAGGGTATCATTCTTTTAAAAATTATGGTATTTGAGCTATTTAAAATGCAGGAGGCCCACAATCCATTTAATACTGTCATTCCTGTTGGCTAATGATGGCTGGTGGCTTTAGGTAGATCATCTTTGATAAGGGAATTCTGTCCCTTTCAAATCCTTTCATGTAGATGCTCATAACGGTCAGCTGTTTCTCATACATAGGTTGTTTTTTTCTGTTGGGCTCCAAAGGGCAAGTATTGGCATTCCCTATTGATGAAGGGAAATTGCTTAGGATGATGTGGAATTTATGAATGAAGAGAAGACGCAATCGCTGGGCTTGAAATAGTAGAAGCTATTTTAGAATCTAGCTCTAAAGACTAACATTTTTAAAATGTGTGCGTGCATGCACGTGAGTGTGTGGGTCAGAAAACAGGCCTCAGGGGTAGGGTTTTTTTTTTTTTCTTTTCACCATGTAGACCCTTCGGATGCAGCCCAGGTTGCCAGGCCCATGCAGGAAGCACCCTTACTCACCAAGCCATCTCACTGGCCCTTCAAAGATTTATTTGGGGGTTGCGGAGGTAGGACTGGAAGAGTTGAGAATAAGATTAGATGGGCAGTTCATATCCCGGTAATATTAATGAAACAGTTTAAACACCGATGTCTTTTCTTCGGAGTGGTTGGCGGACTTCTGTTGTCAAAGTTTCTGACCGGCAGTCTGATTCTCCCTCATGTCCGCGTTAACTCCTGGGAGAGATGTCTGGGTTTTGATGGAAATTCCTCAGCAGATGTCGGTTTGTGGCGATGGAGTCGTGAGTGGGCTGGTGCTGGCAGATGAGGAAATGGGCTCCACCTCTTGTCACTTTGTGAATGGGCTGTGAAGGGCTTGTCATTCCCCTCCACTGGAGCAGATCTTCACCCATATCTGCTGCATTGCAAGGCGGTTTGATTTGCATATTGAAAAGAGTGGCTGGCGGGGGTGAGGGGTGTGGGGGGGTGGAGGGGGGTGGGGGGGCGGGGGGGGGTGGGCTGTTTGGGAAACAGGATAATAAGGTACATTAAAAATGGGAATGGTTGGCCCTGTTTGCTTTTATTCCTGGTATCTTTACAAACAGCCTTCACTCTGTTGCTCTCCAGCCAAGGCATTTTTTGGGGAAGAGGGATGAAAGGGCTTGGGACACCATCGGCTTGAACAACTCCTTCCCTCAGCCTTTCTTGCATTCCATATCCATAAACCAGCACTGCCTTGACGCTCAGAGCTTTGAAAAGTGCCACATAGACCTTTCCAGGCACATCAAAGGTCTGCCTCTCAGCTATAGGCAAAACTATGATGCTCTCCTGAATCTCTCTCATAAGCTGCCCTGCTCCTTTGCCTCCCTTATGTACCACAGCTGGAAGAATATAGTATAACACACACACACACACATACACACACACACACACACACACACACACACACACACATTTCTTCATAAAGTAAGAATGCAAGCATCTCTCGCCTTTCCCATTACATGAGACGGCTAAGGGATACTGACTGGCTGCTGAGAAGCAAGGGGTTGGGGGCACCTGCACTGTCTGGAATGCACAGCCTTAGCCCCGAAACAGAATGCATTGCACAGTGCTTAGTGTTAGATTTATGGAATGGCTCCTCTCCCAGCCTGGTCCCCGCTCTTCTCCTATCTGGTGCTTTGTTGCTATCGAAACACAGCTTTACTTTCTAAGCCATTGTGATGGAGCAAGGGGGAGGAGGCTGTGACGGGCAGCGGTGGTAGTAGTCGTGAATGACACAGCTTTGCCAGATGACATGTAGCGGACCTCTGCATCAGCCAAGAGGAATTAAGCTTTGTCTCTCCCTACTGGGACTACCTTTCTCCTGGTATGTGCGCAAGGAATTCATATGCTGCTGCTCGCCGCCGCAGCCACCAGAGCAGAGCCCCGAGTACACTTTGCCTGAGAAGCAGGGCGCAAGAATGATAGCTGTCTCCTTTAAATGCCGCTGTCAGATTCTAAGGCGACTTACCAAAGGTAGGCTGCTTTCCTTCCTATTCACTCCGTGTGGCTGCTTGCGCATCCCAGAACCACAGCTGAACGGTTTTGCTACTTTCAAATATGACTGCCTTTTTTACAGTTTATTGTCGGGCAACAAAGAACTCAGAGAAATCTGTGCAGATCTCTCTGTACAGGTAGACTCCCAGGTCTGGGCTTCCTGCAGGTCTTTTCCTGCCTGGGTTCCTGCTGAAATTGTGGGTGGGTGGGGGGAGAAGCTAGTGTGTTTTTTTTTTTTTTTTAAATGACTTTATTTCTTGCTGAAAAGCCAATGTGTCTGGGGCTGGGGCTGAAGTTATTACGGGAAACCATCATTTTGCATGCTGATTAACTGGTCAAGAGGAGTCAAGCCAGCCTGACTGTCCTTTCTATGGCACACATACAAAATGCACCTGGCAGCTTTGGGACCTGCACAGCTGCTCAGTCCACAGAATAATTGTTTATTAATTTCTCAAATCTCATGAGCTTTTTCCCAGGACAGTTTTAATATTCTCTCTCTCTCTCTCTCTCTCTCTCTCTCTCCTCTCTCTCTCTCCTCTCTCTCTCTCTCTCTCTCTCTCTCTCTCCCTCCCTCCTCTCCTCTCCCTCTTTCCCTCTCCTCTTCCTCCTCCCTCCTCTGCATGTGTGTGTATATGTGTGTTAGGAGTACATGTTCAAATTTGTAGAAGATTCAAAATTATTTGGTCCTATGTGATATTTGAAGTTTATTTGAAATATCAAGTCATGGCTTCATACCTTAACATCGAGATTTATCAGCTTGAAATTGTCTCTCTTAGAACTCTCAAATATGAATGAAATCTGTGTAACACCTCAAGTGCACTTTTCTTTGAAATCAGCCTTGATCTGGTTTATCTTGTAGATATTCTATCTCAAAGTTAGCGAATGGTTCCTTTCAGTGATCCGGCCTTCTAAACATGGAGAAGGACAAGTTTCTCTTGCCTTGCTTCCCTTGGATAAATCTTTAGAGAAAACGTATTACTGAAGAAGAAACTTTGGTCTGTGTAGAAAGAGGCGGCTGGAGATGTCTTTCATTTTCAGCCTGTAATCGAGTACCGCCAAGTAATTAATGGATGTAATTATGTTCTAGAAGCCCTGAACCTATAAATATGTTAATGGATGCTATTTCTATCAGTTTAGCCTGACATATCAGAGTTCTTTGATCACCAGCAGGGCAGCTAAAAATGCAATTAATATTTTATTTGGCAGAAGAATGAGCACAGAGCAAATACTGACAAATAGAGCAGACATCAGTAACAGGAAAGAGAATAATACCGTCTGCTAACTTCCTGGGTGCAGCTGAAAATTGTGTGGATAGCAGAATGCTCCTTAGGAGCAGGCAGACCATCACTTTCAAATTAGGCTGTGAGTATAAGGTTGTGCATTATGTTTGATTTTATTCTTTCCAGTGGGTACAAACTTACAATTCTTGTTTATAAGTCAGAGTTAGAAGGCTATCCTTTATGTGAGAAGCTTGGCTAAGAGTCTTAAAGACAGGTCTCTCATTCTTAAAAGTTCTCCGCCTATGTGGACACTTACTTATCTTGGTGTTGAGAGGTTAAATGCTATTAAAATACTGAAGCAGTATTTCTAGGCATGCGAATCAGAAATTCTCTTATAGGTTCTACATTCAAGGAAGGCAGTGAATCCAGATAATTTTTAGTTCTTACATTTAAAAAAAATTTCCCATTTTTTTCTGAGTCTATGGAAGCATTCATCTGCTGCATTGAAAAGAGATTTAGCTTGTTTTCTAAGATAGTTGGCTAAATACCAAGACAATTAGGGGGTGTATGGATCCTGCTTTTTTCTAGGTACTACTTCACATTTCCTCAAAAATCTTTGTATATACTCTGCTTGACACTTAATGTACAACTTCTAATTCATCATGAATTGGCATCATATGGCAAGTATCACCTTGCTATCATGAGGCTATTCTCTGTGTTTGGCTGGATATTCAAATATTTGCAAAAAAAAAAAAAAAAAAAAAAAAAAAAAAAAGGACAATGACTCCTGAGTAATATGACTCCTTACCTTCCCAATCATGTGTGGTCTTGTCAAAGTTCAAGTCTCACCAATGCTACCTGTTGCTCCAAAATGAGTCAGTGAGTTCCACAACCCACCTCTAGCCATGTGGTGTTTTCTTGGGCTATAATAATAAAACAAAGAAACGCATAGAACTGTAACCTTAAATTCTCCTTTTTTGATATTGCGGGGTACAGGTAGACATATATTTGAATGAGGCTGCTTTCCTGCCCATTCTCTCTATCCACATAGCTCACACTCAATACCCAAACACGCGCATGTCTTTACTCCCATTGAGGACTGTACCCAATCCTCTCTTTCCAGATGCTTAGCTCAGTGCCCTATATATGGGAGACATTTAGAAACTCTCTGTTAAAAAGAATTGGATGTATTTGGTTAAAAGAGGCAGAGCATTGAATTTTCTGGGTGTTCTTAGGAAATGCTTCAAGAACTTTATTAGCCCTCATGTGTCTCCAGCCTTCCCTAGATTCTTGGGACAAGGAGACTTGCTTTATGTGCCTCTAAAACTATCTTCTTATGTGTGGCTAACCCACTCAGACAAAAAGCAGTATGGCACCTGTATGTTTTCTTAATTCTCTTAAGGAGAAGGGACATAATTAAATGAAAAGTTTCCATATAGATACCACATTCTTAGTGCTTGGCTTCACCTTTATATTCTTTTTCTGTCTGTTGGCCAATTAGCAGATCTCTCTTTAGAAGCCGTAATTTTTCCAGAACTAGTGTTTTTGTGGGTAGAAGCTGGACTGTGGTATTTTATAGGTGTATCAAGTACTTCTGTCAACATATTATTGAGTAACAACTAATTTTCCTTCGTTGGTGTTATAATATATACTTATTAATATGTATCTTCTAGATCTTTGAGTAACCTGCATAGGCACAGGACCCCACAATCTTAGTGGGGCACATATTTCAAGTGACCTTAGCATGTCTCGGATTTGGAAATTGAATCTTTTTTTTTCAATTAAGTCTTCAAACAACTGCTATAAATGGGTATAGTTGCCTTTTCCTGCCCCCATCAGCAAATAAAATAACCTCTGGCCCCAAAGCCTGCCAGTGCGTGGTGGTAGGAACACTGACTCACTCCAGGACCAGCCGCTGTCTGTGTCGTTGGGCACCTAACATTGAAATCTAGAAGAGGCATGCTATCTTTTCCGTCTTCCCCCCTTTGCAGTGAGCCACGCCTACTGAATCCCTAGCCTTGGAGCCAAATCCCAAAAATAACGTTTTTCTCAGCTCCCCAGCATCCTATTACAAAGGAATTTTCTTAATAGAGACGACAGGGTGTCTGGGTCATGTACCTGCTCAGCTGCTTATGGGGGAGCGCGGCTTTTGAAGTTAAGGGGCACAGTGCCTCCAAATTGGATGAGTCCCTGTCTTCTTATCATGGTTATGTTTTCATTCTCCCTTGAAAGACTCTGGCTTTGTGTGCAGGCAGTTCTTCTGTGTGACTAGTATGACGCTAAGTCCTGAACTTTCATGCCATTTCCTAGTCCCATGTTTTACTCAACCAAGTTGAACATCAGCTATTCAATACTTACTGACATGCCACAGGAAGCATGACTGTGGTCACCTTGGAGTTATCTCTTTGTTATTGTGGCTATCCATTGCGTATCTTTACATTTTTTTGTAGCCTAAAACTCATGTTTAAAACCTGCCTTCATACCCAGGTTCCAATGTGTTTGTTTGTTGGTTTTTGTTTTTTTTATTTCATCTGGCCTAAGTGGTACTTCATTTTCAGTTTGATTTTTACTTCCTCTCACTTCCCATATACACATATGATCTGGAGTAGAATGAGCAGTCTCACACTCTGTCCCATTAACTGACCCCAGGCAGCTCTGTCAACCAATAGGGCATCCGAGTGAGATGTTTGGGGCTGATGCCCAACTGCCCCCTGCTATGTATCCTGCTTCCTTTCTCCCTTACTGTCTCAAAATCCCTCTTTCCCATTGCCTGGACCACTCGCTCTGAACAATGTGTAGAGATGGAGTGTCATGGCCACACTCGGGTTCTCTTCCTTCCTGTTGCCTGGACCACTAGCCCTGAACAATGTGTAGAGATGGAGTGTCATGGCCACATTCGGGTTCTCTTCTTTCTCACCTTTGTTCCCTACAGCTGCCCCAGGCATGGAACAATTGTGCTTGAAATGTAAGGTCAGACATTAATCTAGGCCCTGTCTCCAGGGAGACCTGAAACTCCACTACCTCAGACAGCCAGCAATCTTGTTGTTAATTCTCTCCTGCAAGGACAGTCTCACAGAGGCGTGCCTGGTTATCTTTTGAAGTATTATTCAAGCGACCTCCGAGTCTCTTTAGAGACTGAGATTCTGTGACCCTGATCCAGTGTTTAAAAATTCTTACTGAGAAATTAATTTTCTGTGTCTAGCCTCAATCAAAGATAATAATTCATTTTAACTTTTTGTCTTAATGAAAGAAAACATTTTTTATCGCTTCTTAACTGTGGAGCCTCTTATTCCAAACAAGGCTGAATCAGTCACTGAGAGCAATGTCATTGTTCTCAGTGGGATTGCTTCTTTCATGATAGGCTCAAATTTTCCGTGCTGGTCCCCATGCACTTCTCCATCTGCCTGCGTCTGGTCTCCTGACTCCTTCAGCATTCTCCTTTAATGGTCTCTCTTCTGCTCTGTGATAAGATTCCGAATTGATTATCATCTGGGTGGAGAATGCTCGCTCTCTGCTGGATCTCATTTCTCCTGTATGCCCAGGCCTGTCCCTTCTCCTCACCCTTCCCGGCCTGTCTGTCAGACCCTGCCATTTGGAACCGCTTGACTGGCTCTCTCCACCTCATTAACTTCCCCAACCCTTTTCAAATCTCACCTGATAACATGCCCTTTCTCCTTTACCTCTGCCCTTGGCTATCAAAAGTGGTTTACAGGATGGGAGACGGTTCCCTTGGTAAAGTGCTTGCCACATAAGCGTGAGGACCTGAGTTCAGATCCCCAGCATCCACATAGAGAGCCGAGTCTGTTTTTATAACTCCGGTACTAAGGAGAGATGGGAGGATGCCTAGAGCTTACTGGCCAGCTAGTCTAACCTCGTCTAATTTAGTCTAACCTAGTCTAACCTATTCTAATCTAATGAGCTCCAGATTCAAAGAGAGATCCAAAAAAAAACATAAGGTGGAAGGTAATCAAGGGAGACATCTGACATCCACCCTAGACCTTCAGGCGTGCACACACATGTGCATTCTCAGCCCCAAGCAGGAACACTATGCACACATACCCAAGCACACCATTTTTTTTTTTTTTTTTTTTTTTTTTTTTTTTTTTTTTTTTTGGTTTTTCGAGACAGGGTTTCTCTGTGTAGCTTTGCGCCTCTCCTGGAACTCACTTGGTAGCCCAGGCTGGCCTCGAACTCACAGAGATCCGCCTGGCTCTGCCTCCCGAGTGCTGGGATTAAAGGCGTGCGCCACCACCGCCCGGCATCAAGCACACCATTTTTAAAGGGAATTTATTTAACTTGTTTTTCATTCTGTCTTACAAACTTTAAAAAGAAAATGTACTCACTTTAAATTACTTCACAAAATAAGATTTGTTATTCAGTTAATGTTTGATCTCTTGCCAGGGCACGGGGCACACAAATAAGAGAGACCTCACTTGAACAGGAGAAATCTGAAATAGAATTCTGGTCAGAGGGTTGCTGTTCTCACATGTGTGTTGAGATGGAGTTGTCTGTGTGAGATAGGTTTCTTGCTGAGCTTCCAACTAGTCTCTGAGATGTTTAGATTGAACAAGGGCTTAGAGGACTTCATTCCCCAGTGCTCGGAGATTTTTCTTTTATAAAGCAGGTGAAGGCTTAGCAGAGCAGTGTGACCGGTTTTGCCTCCATCTTCTGAATAGGAATTGCACACTGGAAATGCTTTCCTCCTTGCATAGAGGCAGCACCCATCTATCAGGTGGAGTGTTCAGCTATGTGGGCTATGAAATTATCTGCAAATGAACAAAGAATTTCAGTTCCTTCTAAGAGGATTGTAGCTGATGGGGATGGCAAACATGGTCATTGCTGAAACAGGGAAGGCTCCCTTAACACGGGTATTCCTACTTCCTTGAGTCCTGTAGAGAAATGATTAAGAGGAAGAATGAAAATCATCTTAGCTCATTCTGCTGAGTACCTACTGTCTGCCAGCTACTACTCTAGACGCCTCCTGCAAACGAGCACAGCTATCACTCACAGCAATGCTGTTATTTCTCCATCAGGCACCAGGAAAAGCAGCAGTCAGAAGGGTTGAAGGATGTCTCTAAGACTGCAAGGCATGGAGGAGATGTGGAGTAAAGAACCCACGTTCTGTTCTGCTATTATCTTTTCTATGGAGGGGAAGGGAATGGGATCGATAGACCTGCTGAGTAGGACCACAAAGGAAACCAACCCAAGCAGTGATTCAGGACCCTCTCCCCCATTATACGTGAGATAAGGGGGCTGGAATATACATGGAAATAAGAAGCTATGTGAGCCCACCCGGCTTTCCAGTGCCGGGACATGATGAAACCTGTCAGTCGTCCACACAAATCCTCAGTTTCTTATCTGAACATGAAAAAATGACATGTAGATCATATATGCTGTTGTATGTGATGAAGCAGGCCTGTAACTCCAGCACGTGGGGGGCCAAGGCAGGAGAATCAAGGGTTGCAGGCCAGCCTGGAACTGCATAGTAAGACTTTGTTCCAAAACAAGCAAACACACATACACACACACACACACACACACACACACACACACACACACACACACAAGAAAACTATTCTGTGTGACCTCAGGTTCATATTAACTGTATCCATATTATAGCTCATTCATTTTAAACATTTATCTTAGTAAAACTCACTTCTTTCTGGGAGAAACACATGTTTTGGCACTTTCATACTATTTGAATTTTTGAGGGAAAATGCATGCTTTTTTTCTAAGAAAAAAAAATTTGAATTCTGAATTTTTTTTAGTATTAAAAGGAGAGTGTCCATATTTGGATTCCATCTTCTCCTTTAATCTGTAAACAATATTTTCCCCATATACATGAGATTAGATGTTAAATGTAAAATTAATATTCTGTACTTTATCCTATGGACAGAAGAAACCAGTTTGTCAAGACACTTTTGTACTGTGCTACTATAGTTTCAGTATCCTATTAACCCAAAGAAAAGACATTCCCCCAGATATTAGTTCCACGTAGCATCTTAGAGAATGCTGGTTCACCTCTCTAATGCAGAGAGAAACTTGGATGTTGGCTTTATAATAAGCAACAATAACCTGGTCCAAGATCCCTGAATCAATAGGACCTTCAGCAAAGTTTCTTAGGCTTTTAGAAAACGGGAGAATTCTGATTAATAACTCAAACCAGATTAATAACTGAATGTATTAAGAATGCAATCAATACTCTTTATAAACTTTGATCTCATTTTCAAAATATGACTTAGAAGAAAAGGGAGATGTCAGGCCGGGCAATGGTGGCGCATGCCTTTAATCCCAGCACTCGGGAGGCAGAGGCAGGTAGATCCTTTGTGAGTTTGAGGCCAGCCTGGTCTACAGAGCGAGATCCAGGAAAGACACAAAGCTACACAGAGAAACCCTGTCTCGGAAAAACCAAAAAAAAAGAAAAAAAAAGAAAAGGGAGATGTCTGATGCCAGTGAAGTTGGAGTTAAAATGTTAAAACGGTAATGAATGGAGTGAAGCAAAGAGATTTACAGTTTATTCCCTGTGCCTTGTGTGTAGGAATGTGAAAAAAATCCATATGATTTTTAGGAAGAGTTAAAATTATGCTAAACACTTGAGTATATTTTTACCTCAGTATTTCCACACTCTTACTTCATCTTGTGTATGTCAACATGTGCTTTGATTAACTCTGCAGTGCACTGTTACATTATGATACATGACATGCACTTTGATTACCTTTGGTGTG
Organism: Peromyscus californicus insignis; assembly: GCF_007827085.1. Classification (NCBI taxonomy): domain Eukaryota; kingdom Metazoa; phylum Chordata; class Mammalia; order Rodentia; family Cricetidae; genus Peromyscus; species Peromyscus californicus. Next base: position 36,680,960 of record NW_026294535.1, read on the forward strand.
CACTGTTACATTATGATACGTTACACTATGATGCACGTCTCCGGTCATTTCCACCTTTTCACACTAATAGGGGATATGGTGTACAGTGTCCCTACAGCGTCCCTTTGTGTTTCACAGAGGTCCATTTATGTGTTCTCACTTTCATGTTTCCTGATACCTATTTTCTAAGGAATGATAGGAAATGTCACCGACGCATTTGTCCACCGCTTTGCTTTTTTTTTTAAGTAACAAAGGTTGTAAATGAAGCTTAGTGACCGGAACAGTGTTTGGAAGCTGGAATGTCCAAAGACAAAGGAAGAAACTAAAGGAGAGGTGGTGTTTATAAGTAGGTCACCACTGACCTGTGAGAGAGCGGCTTCAGCAGGCAAACCCTGCCCCAGACAAACAGTGAGAATCGTAGGTGTACTCTAAGCATGGGAGGCCATTGCGTCATCGTAGCAAGGCTGAGAGTAAATCCCTGGACCGGCGGCAGTAAGCAGGTAGATGATGAAGTCGCAGAGAATAGTGAACGTTGTTCTGGGGTAGGAAGGATTGGACCGTGCTCCGTTTGTTTGTTGTTTTGTTTGGGGGAAAGAGGTAGAATAAGGACAAATTAAAAGGTGCCGACTGAGGAGTGATGGTTCCTAGGACAAGGTAAGCCAGGTGAGGGTGAAGGGCAGGACCAGGATGCAGGCAGAGGCAAGAAAGGCCAGGGATGTGCCTTCCTGACACAGTGCAGGAAGCATGGGACTACTTCATGTACACATGAAGGATGTTAACTAACTGGACTTTATTAGTAAATTCTGAGGGTCCCAAAACTTGTATTTTTATAAACCCTTAATACAAGGGTTTCTAAATATTCCTCTGTATTGAAATCACCCAAGATCCTAAAAAAAAAAAAAAAAAAAAAAAGAAGAAGAAGAAGAAGGATGCCTGGAGATTATGATTTAATAGGCTGGGTGGTAGACTATACTTTAGAATGTTAACAGAATTCCTTAGGTGATGCTATTGTGAGGAGTCTGGGAGCCTTGAAGACCTGACTGTTTGGGCGGCTTAGTGCAGACTTACTCTTTGACATTGGGTTTTCTTCAGCCAGAAGCCCGGGAACTTTACCGTTAGGAGGAAGAAACAGGACACACACAGCCACTGGAGCTGCCTGGGATTTTTGAGGGAGGAGCCCAGCTTTAAATGGAGCCAAAATACAGCAGTACCACCTATGAGTGACGTCACTAAGGCTTCAGCATGAAGCAGTAACGGTTAAGTGAGGTGGAGGATGGGAGAGCAAGGGAGAGGAGGGAGTGTGGGAGGGACAGCTAAAACATGAAAGACCTTTGAAAGAGCCATATGGACACCCACTACTGTAGAGGGTTCCTAATATATATATATTAGGAATATATATATATATATATATATATATATATATATATATATATACATGCATGTATACAAAATGGTATGTGTCTGTCACTTTTTTGAGACAGAGTTCAACTATGAGCTTCCGTATGTCCTGGAACTCACTGTATAGACCAGGCTGACCTCAAACTCAGAGATCCACCTGCTTCTGTTGCCCAAGTGTTGGGATTAAAAGCATGCACCAGTCTGCCCAGCTAAAATGGGTTTAAATGGAGTTATCCTATAATGGTGGGTAGAAGGTGAGGACGATGCTTCTACCTGATACCAAAGGCTATCGAATAAAAATCCCCATGCCAGGTATGGATTGCCTCTTTTTGGCCTGTTAATTAGACAGTCCCTTTAAATCCCTCCACCAGATATTTCATGCTATTGGTACTGCTCTTAATGGCCCTTCAGTATTTGATAGTAAGAACCTATTGCTGGGCACGCTACATACTTAAGTCATAGCAGATGGAGAAATCAAGCTGGTACCAACCTAGAAGCTTCATTCCCACTGGCTAGCTTCCACCGAGCTGGAAGGTACTCTGCCCACTAACAGAGCAGAAAAGTAATAATCTTACCCAGGTGTGAACTCCGAAATGTACCGATAATGACTGGCCTGGCGATATGTAATAGTGACACAGATGTTATTGTCCTGTGATTTTTCTGCTTTTAATATTTAGGGTAAACTGATGCTTCCTGTTTCCTTACCCAGGAAGTTTCTTAAAAGAGATGGTGGCTAAAGGCAGGTATGATGGTGCCTGACTATAATCCAAGCCCTCTTCGGGTAGAGACAGGAAGTCAAGTTCAAAGCCCACCTTGTCAACTCACTAGTTTAAGGCAAGACTGGGCTACAGGAGGTCTTTTTACAAAATGGGGGGGGGGGTGAAGGGGGAGGAGAAGCAGAGAGAGAGAGAGAAGCAGGGTTAGAGAGAATGAGAATAACTAGCTGAAAGACAAGGCTGCAAACGCCTCTGTTTGCTCGTGTGGAGAACCCTGATTTTTCTCATCCTTCCATCCTCCCTCCTGTTACATTTCTTCTCCTGACTCTGATATGTTTCTACTTATAGAAAAGAAATCAAATTCCCCAAAATTTGCCTCCCAACTAGCTAACATTCTAGGTCAGTGCTATACCCCTGAACTTTATGTGATTTTTTTTTTTTACAAACTTTCAGGTTTTCTTACCACTAGAGAAAGTAAACTCCCCAGGATCACAGGATCACATGCATCTCCCTACACCTGCTAATTTGCCTCTTAACTAGCAGGGCGTTTCTTGCCCTCCTTCTCCCCTCCTCCTCCCCTCCTCCTCTCCAAGTCTGCTCAAGCTGTCTGGAGGAAGGTTCTGGCAGGAGGCCAGCAACACCAGGGAGCTGGAGGCTGAAGGACAAACTATTGTTAAATTCTGCATGACAAAATTCCCAGTTGAATTCAATCTGAGGAATATTTAGGACCCCACTGAGTTTCAGATTGAATTGAGTCTTCTCTCTTCTACCAAACAAGGTGACTTGTACAGATCAGAAGTCAACTCTATCAAATGCCTTTGCTTTCTAAATGGTTGGTGGGTGAATTTAGCTCATTAACTGTGAAGATTCCATTATAAATTCTCAGAATCAAGGCAGTTTCCAAGAGTGATTAATTCCTGATATCCTGATGTGTATTTTATAGGGTGCTGCTCGTGTGATTTTAATACCCACCTCCCCAATTTTAAAATCTACACATGAGTTAACAGCCAAAGGTACACTGACCACAAACATTTGCTTGGATTACCTCCCAGACAATGAGGAATGGAAAAGGCTGGTTCTAAATATACAAGGAAAAGAGTATCCCGAGACTTTCAGAAGGTTCTAGAAGGTAGAAAGCTGGTAAACCAAAGCCAAAATTACAGCCCAGAGTGAACATAAGAAAAATGACCTGGGGAGCATGAATTAGCAGAGGAGACACAGGCAAGCTGCAAAGCAAAATAGTTAGAGGAGCATAAGAAGAGGAAGAAGACAGAGGGCTGGGTTTGTTTTTAAGGAAAGAGCAGATTGGGAAGTGAAATGCCTCCCTTCATCACCTTCCATTATATTCCATAATCAAACCTGGAAGAACAATCTACGAAATCCATGAATCTTCAGCGATGATGACCCCCACAGCAAAACCTTCTGGCAAACATTTGTTCTGGCAGGAGACTGTGCAACCTGCTCACATTGCTACCTGTGGGCTGCCCGAGACCTTCCAATAAAACCTGACTCTGGCTGTCATTTCTAAGAAAGGTAAATCAAGAAACCTGGGCAGTGTAACCTGTGCTCACAGCTTTCATTATATGAACTGATTCTTTTGTCTTGCTGTTGTTTTTATGTGTGAATTCATCGGTTTTCTCCTCTTGTTTGTAAGAATGAACAAGTGCATCATGATATTTAATGGAATGCTATATAGAATTACAAAGACACCCTAACTGCTACATGCAGTCAAAGAGATGGACTCCGAAATATAATATTGAGTCAAGGAAGCTGGACACAGAAGTGCTTATGATTTACTTTCTTTAAATGTTCAAAGACATCCAGCCTAATTTGTAAGGATGCAAGTTGGGATAGTTACTGACTCTAGAGAGGAGGGAGAAGGAGGTTTCAGGGATGCAGGTCCTAGTCTGCATCTGATCTGTGAGCCCCACACGGAACGGATTCACTTTCTGAAAGCTCCTTCACGGGCTCACTGTTGGTCTGTGTGCTTTTGCATATGTGTACTATGTTTAAAGCAAAGGGTATTTTTAAGTCAAAAGGTTAAATAAAGATGGCTTCTTTGGGAAGCCACACATGACATGGCCACTGCTCACCTGTAATTCTAGCATTTGGGAATGGAGGCAGAAGGAATGGGTTCAAGACCAGCCGAAGATACAGAGGGATTTTACGACCAGCCTGAGCAAGAACAAAACAGAATTATTAAATAAGACTTTGGGTTATTACTTCAATTTTATAAACACAGCTAATAGATCTTATACCTACCAGAATGGACAGTTTATGTAAATGAAACATTTTCCTCCATCAGAGACATTGGACAAGCACAATTTAAAATGGATAAATGATAAGATTCATTTTAAAATCTCTCAAAAGTTTGAAACTGACACAGTAAGGAATTTTCTCATTGAGGGATAGAAATGATGAAGAAAGAAAGAGGAGGGAACGTCCATCTCTTACCCCTCTGTGCCAGTACCATTCAAAAGAAAAGGGCAAATGTGGAAAGAAGCTCTATTTCTGCCACTAACAATAGCCACCGCTTCTTCCACGCCTGCCGCCACTGAGGTGCCAAACTGAATATTCTGTCTTACTTATCTCAATTAAATCTTCACACCTCATATTATTCTCCATGTTTATTAAGAAGGTGCTTATTAACCCAGTCCTAATGATAAGGGAGTTAAGCATCACGACTCCCAATTATAATAAAGAGAATAAAACATCATTCAGGGAAAAGTTTTCAGTGAGCCAGAAGGTGTTTCTCATGGTCTTAAGCACGTTTGCATTTGAGTTCACCAGCAGCCAGGGTACATCGGGAAGGGGAGTTTTCATGATGTTTGTTTAAAAAACTTATTGCACTTTATTAATTGTATGTGTGTGTTTCTGTGTGTGTGTGTGTGTGTGTGTGTGTGTGTGTGTGTGTGTGTGTGCATGCGTGTGCACTAAACGTGTGTGGAGGTCAGAGAACAGCTTGCCAGGGCTGGTTTTCTCCTTCCACCCAGGGATAACACTAGGGCTGTCAAGCTGGGTGGCCCGCACCTTTACCTGCGGAGATGACACTCTGGCTTCCTCATTATGTTTTTGGTCTCATTCTCCATTTAGAAACCCGGAGAGATCATCAACATTGCCCAGCAATCAATTCTAAAAGGAGTGCTCACTATTAATACTGCTGTAGTGTGCGCAAGGCACTGTAATTATGACATCCCCAAACCATAATAAAGCTAATGTACAAGTGCTTCCTCTTGTCGACCCACTAAAAAAGCTAAAGGCACGAGGATATGATGCAAGGAAGTGATCTCTGCAGAAAATGCAGATGGCAGAGCCTGGGTATATTGATTTCCAGAGATCTGCCTCAGCATCTATCCACTGCTCTTTCTAAACCCAATTCTGCTAAACGTTACTCGTTCCTCCATCAAAAAATAAACTTGTCAACTTATCTTGGGATACATAACAAATTATATACTGGGTTGTAAAGATCCAAGGTTTTATATTAAAGATTCATAGAAGTTAAATAGGAAATAAAGCTAATTAATTTCATTTGACCCAGTATGTTTCTATTTTATTTGGTGGCTGGACTATTTTCCAAATAATCCTCAATGACATGAACAGAAGCCAGGTTTTAAGCATCGTTAGTTTACCTCCACACATGTCAGAACTTCTGGAAAAATAAATGTACCAGTCATTATCAGATCCTGCCCCAGTAAATTCTATACACCAAACTTTTCAAATATACACAAGACCTGGATGATGGAAAATTCACAATTCAATTTTGTGAATCACCTCTCGTGCCCACCTTCTCTGGTATTGTTTATAAATTTGGGCGCATGTGCTTTAGAATCAAGATGTGTAAAAGGCAGAGTGTGTACTGTTACAAAAAAGTGTAGAAGTCTGAGAAATTCATTCCTAGACAGAGTCTCCCCACAAACATCCACAAGAGAACAAACTGCAGCTGTATCTGCACTTGAATTACACTCCCTCCCCACAACATATTCCTCCAAAGTGCAGGCTCTCTGCATTCTGAACCTATCCAGTCATTTCAAACTTGCTCCCATTCAGTTCTTTCCCATAAATCACAATAGAGGTGATTTGACTTTGTAGCATTTAAAGGGCAGCTGTCACACCTAACCACTGAAATTATGAAAGATGTAGATGACCCTCGGCTGGCATCTACCTCTGAAGTCAACTGCTCCCTGAAGAGCCTGGCTAATGAAGTTCTTTGCACGGTGCCCACACCCAGCTGAGTGAGGAGACTCCCAGGGAAAGTTTGGTATTTCATTTATATATCACAGAACGTTTGTCCAATATAAATATTTGTATAGTTGGTCTTCTGCTGAGTTCTTTAGGAACATAATTAATACATTCTGAGAATGAAACTGTGGCATTGGTGATGGTCGTCTTTCAGTTTGGTGGAGCCTGGGGGCCTTATTCTAAATGATTTCAATTGACTGGCCTATTGTCTTCATGAAGGTGAGCAAGAGGGGACCCCACCCTTCAGAATCAGAACTTGGTCTGTCCAACAAACATTCTTCTCCTTCCTGCCTCTGACGGCAGTATTATGACACACCCTTTGAAGAAGCATTAATAGCCCAGGCTTCAGTCCAAGATCATACAGTTTGACTCACAGAGAGTTTCTGTTTGTAGAATCAAAGGCAAGACATGATCAATGAACACAACAATATGTCTGACCTTCACTCGGTGTGATGAACGGGAGAGCAGTAATCAACAGAGGTTCGTTAATGCAAGTTACTAGACTGAGTGACTCAGGCTGACCATTCTGTTTCAATGAAGAAAGGGGGCTGAGCATCGCCATTACTCTGGCACAAAAAGGAATTTTTAGAAGCTCTTTCTTCAACACTTAAGAGAGTTTTAAAAATATTTATGTGTCTGTGCATGTGTGTGCGTGTCTGTGAGGGTATGTGCGGTGTGTGTGTGTGTGTGTGTGTGTGTGTGTGTGTGTGTGTGTGTGTGTGTGTTAGATATATGTGCAGGGGTCTACCTGCCACAGCATGGGTGTGGTAGTCAGGGTCAACTTTGTGTCGCCTTAGTTCTCTCCTACCTTTGAGAAGTTCTGGAGAGTCAAACTCAGGTAGCCTGACTTGGGTGGCTAATACTTTCCCTTTCAAACCAAGCCTCTGGACCCAGTAAGAGGATTTTTGTTGTTGCTGTTTCTATTGCAAATACTTTCTTCTGCACAATATATTCTGATCATGGTATCCCCTCTCCCCGCCCCTCCCTGGCTCTCCTCCCTACCCACCCAACTCCATGCCGCCTTTCTCTCTCTTCTCCCTATAAAACAAACAGGCGTACAAAAAAAGCAAATAAACTAGATAAATAATAACACATTCAACACATGTACACACACACACACACACACACACACACACACACACACACACACACAGAGTAAGAGAATTTTTTAAGGTTTTTATCTTACAGATTCTAGGAAGAGCAAGCCTGAAAATTCACCAAGTATAGGAAACATAACATGAGATAATTGACCTAATCATCTGGGAAAATGCGTGTTTCTTTACTTCCTCCCAGAGAAGGTCTAGCAGTGGGTTACCTCTTCATACATGAGCTAAAAGTTACTTATATAAATTTAGTAGAACTTGCTCCCCACAAAGGCATGTGATCCTGTGGAATGCCTTGAAGTTGAATGGTTGTAAGTGACATGTTCCATACTATACAGGTATTGGGCAGGATGCTACACAGCTCCAGACCATAAGTCCAAAGCAGCAAGAAGGCAGACACTCGCCCGCCCTGGCTAGAGGGAACAACCTCTCTAGACTGACAGATTGAATGGAATAAACCCCGCCCCTTATCAACCTAAGCACCTTTGAACTACAGGGTGCAAAAAGTGTTTCAACTTATTATTTTCTTAATTCTTCCAAGAATGGTTGGCATCCTTCTCCATGCGTAAAAGTAAGGGGTAGCTATGAGAATAGAGCAGAGGGCATTGTGAAGGTCTGAGATGGTCCTTCAGCCACGCCCTGTGGAAAGCTAGTGGGAGATTCCAAAACATGGTAGTTTGGGGGAAAAAGAAAATATATAAATCATCTGGTTGTCCTGTCCTTCTAGAGAAATCCCCAGCACAAAATACATGTTCAAATGAAGGTCTTCTGAGAGTTAGAGAGAGAGTATACTGAATTTTCCCAATAAGGCTTCCTCTGGGTGAAACTGGAAATATCAGGATAAAAGCATGGTCTCTTTTACTTCTGGTTGCTTTCTGGTTACCACAGAATTCGATCCAGTCTCATTTCCACAGAACCTTGTTTTCTGATCCCAGTCTTTCCCTCCCTCCCTCCCTCCCTCCCTCCCTCCCTCCCTCCCTCCCTCCCTTCTCCCCTCCCTCCCTTCCTTCCTTCTTTTCTTCCTTCCTATTTTAAAATGGAAGTGCCTCTTCTTTGAATAACAAACTTTAGTAATTTCACTTCTCCAAAGCCTTGGCCTTTTCATTAGGAATTTGACTTGAGAAAAACCTCTTCATCACATCTCAGACCTCTGGGACAGGACAGCTAAACATTTGGTAGTCAGCAGAAGGACCTGATCCTGAAATTTCTCAGTTTATTTAGGAAGGTTGTTGCTTCCACATTACCACATAGGAGTAATTTACTGAAACATTATTCAATTTCTACATATATTAGCTGTAGAGTTGGATGTATTTTTAATGTCTCTAGGAATGCCACTGCCTATCGCTATATTAAGTATTCATTTTCCTAAAAATTGATGATAAAACTGCCTATGCCAACTTGAATATTTACAAATGCTTAGCATATAACATGTGGCTTGTATGGTACTGAGCTCACATGTTTATAGCAATGTACCATATTCATTTGTATTTATATAAGGTGTGTGTGTGAGTGAGTGAGAGAGAGAGAGAGAGAGAGAGAGAGAGAGAGAGAGAGAGAGAGAGAGAGAGAGAATTTATATGTTGGATGTTCCCTATGTGTACATGTATGAACATGTACACATATGCACACAAGTTTATTAGATGCTCTACAGAAATATTAAATTTGTCCATACTCAAGTAGCCACTACTCTGCTGCTCGTGGCTCATATTTTCAACACCTGTTATGTAGTGGACCATCACTAAATATATAGCTGCCTAAAGAGAACTGAATGGATAATCAAACTAGCAGCTTAGTTGTGTGCTTGCACGTCACTTCAGAAACCAGAAGCATGTCAGCAGGTTGTCACCATGTGAGGCAGTGAGCAATGATGGTTTATAGGTAATGTTGATGTGAGATTGCTTTGTAAACAAACATGGCAGTTGAAATACTATAGTCATAAACAATCTATTGTTTTAGAGTACTATAATCATAAAACAATCTATTGTTTTAATAATAGACCCTAGATTAATAAAGCTAATGATAGGAACTCATTAGCTGAGGGATACATTCTTAGTTTAATGTATTAATTATAGGCCAAAAATAATTTTCCTTGTATTAGGCAGCATTGAATGAGCGGATGTAACACAATGTGAATAAGTTGATAGATTTTTAAGTATTGGGATATTGTCATTCATTTGAATATAAAGACCCATCATTGTTATAAGAAGTATGTTATATTGTGTTATTGATTATCATATTTAATATTTAGCTATTGTGGTGGGATAGATTTGTTATCTGAATAGCCAAATAAAGATTTAAATATAGATCATGAAAATTCTAACACTAATGCTAGATTGATTCTCTAGCTTCACATGTGGCCAACAGTTTCCTAGAGAATATTTATGTTGAGATAGTTGCATCTCACACAGTTTAGACATCACCATGAGAATCACAGAGAAGGACAAATGGTTCCATTTTTCTCTCCAGAGTCATTTCAGCATTGATTTGTTTTGATTGCTGCTTTGGTAGGGCAAACAGAACCATTTTAATAGAAAAACAATCCTTTGCTTATTTTGTATGTACAACCTGTATGTTAGCCTGAGATCTATCTGTGGCATTTACAATGTACAAAATCATTTTTTTCTGGCTTAAAAGCAAGGTAGGACTTCTTTTTCTTTTCTACTAGAAAAGGTTTACAGGAGAATTGCAAGACAACAATTCACCAGGAGTTAACAGTTATTGAGTCTCTTGTAAGTATGTAGTGCAACGCTAAGTATTTCAAAGAATATATCTTTTCAATATCCATGTTACAAAAATGCACAGGATGCGCTGTCAGGATGGAAAAACTCTTTCAAAGGGAAATGCTGTTCTCTAACATTGCAGTGTATTTGTACTTGATGTTAAATTAAACTCTGTATGGAGACCGGTATGTGCGTTCTCTTTACATAGCTTCTAAGATAAAGCGAATATGATACATCCTCAAGATATGTCTCCGTGTGCCATAGTCAGGTGGAGATGTAGCTGTTAAATACTCTAGTTTGTAGGAAGTAGTACCAAGTCATTAAAAAAAAATACATAATGACAGCTTCATTTATTCATTTACACCTATTTATTGGGCTCCTGATACTGTGAGTGAAATAAAGCTCTGTTGGGAGGCAGAGGCAGGTGGATCTTTGTGAGTTCAAGGCCAGCCTGGTCTACAGAGCTAGTTCCAGGACAGCCAGGGCTACACAGAGAAAAGAAAAAAAGGGAAAAGAAGTAAAACTCTGGACTATGGAGAGTTATACAGAAGCAGACAGACCAGGCACTCTGCCTACATCTGTGTAAGTTCATTTCCAATAGATAAGCAAGGCAAGCAATATTAAAGGAAACCCATTCTCTTGGTGTTAGGCAGGAACATGAAAGGAAGCCTGAGTTGAGATGGAGTAGTCAGGGGCAACCTCTGATGTGATCCTATTTGAAAGACACCCAAGTGTCTTAAGGGAAGGGTGTTCTCTACAGAGAGCATGCACAAAAGCACTCAAACAAGCATGGCCTGGAAAGACCGTCCAGGGATGATGTTGCTAGAGTGGCATGGGTAATGTTAGGAGTCCAGGGACTGTTTCTGCCCGGGAGATTGGAAGTTGATTGTTTCTGTGCACAGGTACAATCATTCCAGCAACATTCCTCAGAGGTGGAAACCTAAGGCTACAAATTTACCTGATACTTTTCCTTCCTTATGAGACATTCACTCACCTCACACGTACACAGATCTTTCCTACCTGTAGAGAGCCCTCATCCTAGGCCACAGTTGGTAGGGGCAATCCTGGTGAGCATCTCGTACATGGTTTGCCTTGATCTTATTGATTTCTATGTACTTTTCTCTACATTAACGTGTAACTGCGTAACCATCCTTCATTGCATATGTTGTTTACCAACCACTGAAACAACGCGTCTAATCCTGTTAAGGTTGGGTAACTTTCCTCTCAGGAGGTTTATCAGGAAAGAGATACCTCCTCAGTTAGAGAATGGAAACTGTTTATTGTGTCTCTCACATTTCTGGAAGAGGCAACCTTTACATGAAATCTTTAGAAATTTCAGAGTAGTTTTTGCAGTTTTCCTGTTGTTGCCAGGAGGGCAAAGGTATTCTATCTTGAATGCTTTCTCATATTCTCGTTTTCATGTGAGTTTGACACATGCTGGATATAGAGGAAAATGTGTAAAATGTGGTGAGACAGAGCCTTTTGTAGGTCAAAATCTGCTACCCAAACTCACATAAACATAGAACATAGGATCGTATTCCTAGTAACAGTAATTTCTTCACTTTTTTAAGTCTAATCGACATGTTCTATTCACCATTTTCCTCAATGAAGATAACTTACTGACATAAAAGATCAAAGAGGGTCTGTGGGATCTGAGCAGAATAGTGGAGCTAAGATTGACTAGAAGTCATGTTTTGGAGACAAGGACACCCCTGCCACATTTTCTTAATTGTTATTGCATCTGACTGTGAGGGTGGAGAACATTGCATCTGACTGTGAGGGTCCAGAACATTGCATCTGACTGTGAGGGTGGAGAACATTGCATCTGGCTGTGAGGGTGGAGAACATTGCATCTGACTGTGAGGGTGGAGAACATTGCATCCGACTGTGAGGGTGGAGAACATTGCATCCGGCTGTGAGGGTGGAGAACATTGCATCTGGCTGTGAGGGTGGAGAACATTGCATCTGACTGTGAGGATGGAGAACATTGCATCTGACTGTGAGGGTGGAGAACATTTCATCTGACTGTGAACATCAAGAACATTGCATCCGACTGTGAGGGTGGAGAACATTGCATCTGACTGTGAGCATCAAGAACATTGCATCTGACTGTGAGGGTGGAGAACATTGCATCTGACTGTGAGGGTGGAGAACATTGCATCTGGCTGTGAGGGTGGAGAACATTGCATCCGACTGTGAGGGTGGAGAACATTGCATCCGACTGTGAGGGTGGAGAACATTGCATCCGGCTGTGAGGGTGGAGAACATTGCATCCGGCTGTGAGGGTGGAGAACATTGCATCTGACTGTGAGGATGGAGAACATTGCATCTGACTGTGAGGGTGGAGAACATTGCATCTGACTGTGAACATCAAGAACATTGCATCCGACTGTGAGGGTGGAGAACATTGCATCTGACTGTGAGCATCAAGAACATTGCATCTGACTGTGAGGGTGGAGAACATTGCATCTGACTGTGAGGGTGGAGAACATTGCATCTGGCTGTGAGGGTGGAGAACATTGCATCTGACTGTGAGGGTCCAGAACATTGCATCTGACTGTGAGGGTCCAGAACATTGCATCTGACTGTGAGGGTGGAGAACATTGCATCTGGCTGTGAGGGTGGAGAACATTGCATCTGACTGTGAGGGTGGAGAACATTGCATCTGACTGTGAGCATCAAGAACATTGCATCTGACTGTGAGGGTCCAGAACATTGCATCTGACTGTGAGGGTCCAGAACATTGCATGCGACTGTGAGGGTCAGGAACATTGCATCTGACTGTGAGGGTGGAGAACATTGCATCTGACTGTGAGGGTGGAGAACATTGCATCTGACTGTGAGAGTCCGGAACATTGCATCTGACTGAAAACTAAAGCATCAACCTTCCTTCCCAAAGATAGAAGCTGTACAACCACACTTGGGTGTCTTCCTAAAGCCTAGGGGTGACTGGGTCTGAGGACCACAGCCTAGAATGACAGGTGCACCTTGGCATTTTCCTCCTTGTAGGACCCCTGCTGATGAAGAATCTTTGATTGGGAAATAATCATGCAGAGAGCTGACTCATATCCTTACTAGGAACTGTTTAGTGAAGCAGATCTGCCCTTTAATGCTCTATAGAAGTGCTGGCGTTTGAGTTAAAATGAACCCTACCTATTCTCTCTCATTTAAATCAAAGGCAAACTAACGTCAACTTCTAGGAACATTATGTGTGTGGATAATAACTTCTGCCAGAGTTGGCACTGGTCCTTTTGAGCTGTCTGACAAAATGGAGACTAGGAAGGCCCCCAGGAGTCTAGAGAGGGTTTTTCCACAGGGAAGAAAACTGGATGGGTGAATGCCAAAAAGCTGAAGAGAGTTCCCATCCTGAAAGTCGGATAAATATTGCATTTCTGAAAGTATTTTAGAAGAAGGGGTTTGCTTGCAAACAGAATTGTTCACAGGGTCAGACTTCCGTTGCTTATTTAATAAACATATAGGTGCTGTCTCTGCAACCTAGAGAGTCTTAAACATGGAAACTGCATCTTCAACCCTTAAGTAAACAGCCATCAAGTTTTCAAATCAATATATTCTCTGCAGTTTTGCGTGAAACACTCACGGGTCCTTCCAAGTCAGTCTTTATATTTTTTTCCCCTCCGTCTTGGAGACTGGATGCACCGCAGCATGTCCTACTGTGTAAGACAATTGTGCGACAAGAGTTCACAGTGACAATCGCTCCTGGTGTCACTGCTGCAGTGGGAAGAGGGGTGACAGGCTGCTAACGTATGGCCTCCCTGGAGGAGGTTACAGCTGCCTCCCTCAGCCCTTCCCAGGCTGAAGGACAAGCCAGGTGTGGTCAGGGACTTGGATTTCCCTATAATAAGACCCAGGAATCCTATATTGAATAAGAATTGTCTGAATTTTAAAATAAAAATAAAAGAATACACCTCCCTTGCTTAACAAAATGTGCTTATAGTTCAGACGTTTCCTGTTGCTCCCAGTTTTTGGCTCTGGGTGGTATGTCTACAGAAGGAATGAGGTTGTAATTCAGCCAATTTCTCCCTTTGTTTAAAGGCTTGAAACCAGTACCCACAATTCCAGACTGTCACATATCTGTCTCTCGGGTATGGGCATATGCCACTGCAGGTCATCAGTTATAAGAAATGCACCTCTCTAGAGAAGGATGTTCATCATGGAGGAGGCTGTGCAATGTTAGGGTCAAGGGGTAGAAAGGGAATCCCTCTTCTTTGCTCTTTATTTTATTGTGAACTTAGAACCGTTGTTCTTAAAAGTTTATAATGAAGGTGAGACGGCTTGGTGGTTAAGGGCACTGGCTGCTTTTCCAGAGGCCCGGGATTTGGTCCCAGCATCCACATGGCAGCTCACAACCATCCGTAGCTCTGTTCTCAGGGGATCCAACACCTTCTGCTGGTCTCCTTGGGTATCAGGCACACACATGGTCCATAGATGTACATACAGATCAAACATTCATATATATATATATATATATATATATATATATATATATATATATATAAACATATGTGCTATATATTAAATTTTATATATTATATGTCTAATATATTGAATTATATATATTAAAAAGTCAAATTTTTTTAAACAATTAAATAAATATGCAAAATGAGTTATATGATTTCAGAGCACACAAAACAGTACCATATGCTGTGACTATAGCCCAAAGTGGGGAAAATAAAAAAATTTATACTACTTAAAGTTAACATAATTAGTTGAAAATCCTGCTTAACCCCAGGGAGAAGAGGGATGTGTATGAGATGAAAGTTAATCAACATTTTTTCTTTGAGAAAGACTCTGATACAGTCTTCACAACATGGATTTTTGATGTCTCAGGAATGAACGCTTCAATTTCTCATGCTTTCCCCATGTTCCTGTTCACAGGGTTTAAAATAGTGAACACCAAACACTAGGTAGAGCCAATGGAACCCAGCAGAGTGGGGAAGGAAGGATTGTAGGAGCGAGAGGCTTCAAGGACCCCACAAGAACATGGCCCACAGAATCAACTAAGCAGGGCTCATAAAGGCTCATAGGGACAGAATTGACAATCATGGACCCTGCATGGGTCTGAGCTAGGTCTTCTGCATATATTTTATGGTTGTGTAGCTTAGTGTTTTTGTGGGACTCCTAACAGTGGGAGTGGGAGCATCTCTGACTCTTTTGTCTGTTCTTGAGACCCTTTTCCTCCTACTGGGCTGCCTTATTCAGCTTTGATATGAGGGTTTGTGTCTAGCCTTATTGTAACTTGTTATGCCAAGTTCCATTGATATTCCTGAGAGACCTGCTCTTTTCTTCTGAAGGCAAATGGAGGAGGGGTGGATTTAGGGGAGATGAGAGGTCATAGGAGGACTGGGAGGAGCAGAAGGAGGGGAGGGAGGCTGCAGTCCGGAGGTAATGTATGAGAGAAGAATGAAAGAAATGGTTAGCACCAATTAGAATTCAAAAAGATGACTGCAGCAGATTATCTTCATTATTCCTACAGACTAGTCCCGCCACTGCCCTTTATCCAGTGGCATCTGCATGTGAAGGGCTTTTACAGTTGGCTCTTTCTAGGGCTGTACATGCTCAGCAGCCTCAGGATCTCTCCAGTGGTGAGCACTGTGGTTCCATCTGCCCTGTCTCTGTCCAATGCCAGGCACTTGACCTCAGAACTTTGTCCCCAAAGATGTTTGTCCTGTACTTAAGTGTCTCTTTGTCCCCATGATGTCCCTACAAGTTTTTGCTGTTCTGTGCTTAGCATGACCAGCCTGGGTGCAGTGTATACAGTGTATACTCAAGCCACAACCTTCAAAAGCGGGACTGCTAGATTCCATTGCTCGGACCAGGCATTCTCTTGGGAGGAGTTCATGGCAGAACCCACACCTGCCTACAGTGAGTACTTCCTGAGCTAGTGGACATCACTGGCTTCTATATCTTCTCACAGGGACAGAAATCCTGTCTTGCCACATATAGGTATTGTGAGAATCTGAAGGAAGGGTAATTTTAGGATGAAACATTCATTCTAGTAAGTCAGTTCAATGGAGGGTCTTCTAATCAAATGATTTTAGATATATTGTTTATATTTCCCAAATTAGTACTCAATCCATGTGATGCTTTCATTGAGGGGGGTTGTAATACAACCCCTCCCGATATTCTGCTAATATGTGAGCAATTGGGCTTTGAAGGGTACCTGGAGTTTAAAAGAGTCTAGTTTTAGTTTTACTTGTTGCTTTTCCCAAATACAAATTATATATAGATATAGATAGATATAGATATATAGATATAGTTCTAATTAAGTAGTTATTGTGTTGATTGTATATTAACAATTGTGGGAAATAGTTTTAATATTTCCTCTTAAGTTTAGATTTTGGTGAAAATTATATGTAGCTGAAGTTTTCCTGGTCCTGCTTGGCTCCCTGCCTGGCTACTGGCCCATCAGCATTTTATTCATTAACCAATCAGAGCAACACATTCACAGCACACAGAGTGATATCGACAGCAATTATATGTAGAAAGAGAAGTCTGAGGTCCCAAAGACAGCAGCAAGGATTCCAGGGGGTTAGCATTTACTGAGAATGGCAAAGCCAGCACAGACTTTTCATCAGTTTGTTTTGTTTTGTTTCAGTTCGACCTGGTCATAAGTAGAAGAGTTCATCCCAGAATAACTGTTGTCTTCTGTACTTCTGTTGTCTTTCAAGTAAGGCAGTTGACATTCCTCCTAGCGGGCTCAGACAGTCTAGAGATGGAGACCTACCCCCTGTCCCATTATAGGCCTTCCCATCACATTCATGGTATGTAGTAGCCCTGATGAAAGCCTCAGACAGGAGCCTGTGGGGCTGGGGAACCATTCTGTCAGATTTTAAGAAGAAAACACTAGACTTCTTGGCTTTCAAATCAACTTTGATCATCTAGGAGTGGGGGCCCTGAAGTGAGGGGGCAGATACACAGGCCACGCAAAGCCTCCACGCACTAACAGCCCCTTGTTGACTTGCTGCTGGCTCTGTTTGCTAACAGCCCAGCGTTACATACCCAATGCCCACAGTTACCTTCCAGGCATGTTTTTTCTGTCCCTTCATGTATTACAATCTCCCTAGAAGCAATATGTTCACAGTAAATCTCTGTGTTTGTCCCTGAAGTTTTCATTGTGGGACTTTGCATAAAGAAGGGACCAATTTCATGTCATCTGATATTTCTTAAAACCCATCCACCTTTCTCAGAGATAGACACTTTCCATCGATGAAATGAAACATATTAAGCTGGGCCTGGTGTTGAATGCCTGTAATCCCAGCACTCTAGAATGAGAAGCAAGAAGGATCACAAGTTCAAGGCCAATCCAAGCTACATAGTGATCTGTCACTGAGAGCCAATGAATGGGGATGTAAGAGTACTTTCTCAATATGCACAGAACTGTAGGTTCAATTTTCAGCACTGTAAAAGAATGTCGACATACAATACAGGACGTTTGTCATGTCCTTGTATTTAAACTTTTATCACAATAATTTCCAGATGCTACCACCTCTGTAAAGAAAGCTTGTAAAATATCGCATGTCTTATGGTAGGAAATGGGTTTGGGAATCTATGTGTTCCTTCCTGACGCTAATAGTTTTCCTTAATGAAAAAGTAGATTTAGAAATGGCTGATATCATGTCATTTAGAAATAATAAATGAAACCTCCTCTGCTTCTTCCATAAACTGTGTCCATAGAGATTTCCACCAAGCAAAGGAACTTTCTCCCCTCATTACCCAGTATTTTAAAATTCTCTTTAACGTGTGCTGCCACAATGCCAGTGAGTGGTTACAGTCACACACACATAATCCTAACGTGCTGTTTGCTGTTTTCCCCAATTAGTCACAGCGTATTAAAGTGAATGAAATCGTTTAACATCTTGCGGCAGCTATTTTTGCTGAAATGCTTGTTTCCACATTAGAAGAACAGTGATTGTGAGCTTTCTGACTTGGAAATAAAGAGAAATTGAGAATGTCGAGGAAAATGCTAAATGACACAGGAAGAAACGCAATCCCTTACAGGAGAACACAATAACTCTTGAAGCTTAAGACTTACACAATAATTTTCATTTTGCTGATGCTCCTTCTGCAGCCTCAGGCTTTCCTGGGCTCTAAAGAAACTTCTGGGATGTGAAATGAACCAAGTATTGATCCTGCTTTAGAATAATCCTTTCATCTCTGGAATGTGAATTTAAGGAGATTAGTGGAGACAATGAATAAAATTCTAGATTTTCTTGGGGGGTGCTTAATATTCCCAAGAGGAAATACCACTTTTTAACTTGGCAGGATAAAATCCCCTAGAACTGATGAAATACAAATGTTCTAGCGGGGTGTTGGGGAAGGAAGGGCATTAACATATAACTACTAACTGCTGGGTGCTTTCCTTACATATTAGGCATTGTTCAAAGCATTTTACACATATTAGCCTCTTTAATCCTTAAAATACTCCCATGAGTTGGGTGTTATTAGCAAGACTACTGTAGAGATGGGGAAGTTTAGGGATAGAGAGGTCAATGGCTTTCCCGTTATATTTAAACCTGGTCAGTAGGGCAAGAGAGCCAGGCTCCTAACCTGCGATGAGTATTGCAGAAAGGGTTCATTGAATAGATGAGTATTCAAAAGGGAGAATTTAATTCTCAGGTGTACAGGTTGCCAGTTCAGTCTAAAACAGAGTGTTGTCCAAACTGCAGTAGTTAATCTGAAACACAACACACCCAAACTACAACCTACGGGCACACTCCTGTGTTTGTCCCATACCATACCGTTCCTAAAAATCTCGAGAGCATTTTGGATCTATAATGTTCTATAGGTTCAAACATTGTCTTCCATCCCTTTATTGTTTTAAAATTATTATTGTTGTACGTTTATGTATGAGTGTGGGCATGTGTGATGGAGGACGACGTTCCATCCAGTGTGAGTTTCTAGGGCTCAAACTCAAATTGCCAAACATGTATAGCAAGCACCCGTACTTGCTGAAACTTCTTGCTGGTCCTCTTCCTATTTGTAAGGATTTTTTTTTTTTTTTTTTTTTGCTTATTTTAGAGGGCCTTTTGTACCCGAAGCTGGTCTCACACTCTCCAACTTGCTGTACAGATTACTCTGCCTCTACAGTGCAAGTGTGTACCACCATGCCAAAGCACTGCTCTGTATTTTTTTTTATTACAATTAGCCTGTGAGCTTAACTTGGATGCTAATAATAATTGTGACCAGTCTATGTAAGTAATTTGTCAATGAAGGTGTTTCTTGTCACAGTATCTAGTAATAGAGATAATGCCTGAAGTATGTTCATTAGGCCCTTTCTACTGGGAATATTTAAGTTGCCTCTCACTGATAGTATTGTACTAAAATTCAGACTCCATAGCTCAACATGTTTGTTTGTAGTTTAATTTCTGAGAGCTCATCACTTTTCCATAGTTTGACAGAGTTGAGATAATATCTCTTTAGTGATAAGCTTTATTTGATGAATAAGTTCCTTGGACAATCCTAGGAGATAATGTGTACTCTGTCCTTTCTTCTTTCCCTGAAGCATGCTACAACAGAGCTGGTTGCGACAGTATGGGTAGTGAATATCTTCCAAGGATTACATTGAGGGCTTGGACCCAGCTCCTGATGCTGTTGAGAGTTGAGGAGACCTTTAGAGATACAGCCTAAGGGGAGGATGTTAGGTCATTAGAATGTCTTCTTAAAGGAGATATTAAGACATTGGCCCTTCTTCCTCTCTCTTAATTCCTGGCGTCAATGAGCTGAACTACTTGGCTCAGTCACCTGTTCCCCACCATGACTTTCTACTTCAACGGAGAGCCTGAAGACAGTGGATTGAAACATCTCAACCTGAGAAATAAAGTGAATCTTTCCTTCTCTAATTGATTATCTCAGATGTTAGTAAGTAGTATCTGAAATCTGGCTCATACTGGTAAAGATGGATTTGAACCAGTAAGGAATCCCATTGGCCAGATGTCTCTAGTGGATCTTCAAGAGAATCATTGTCAGTGGTTTAAGATGACTTGCAGATCTCTGAGGGCTGCACAGGTGGAGTAGATACCCTGGCATTGGTCTGGAGTTTCCTACCACAGCGTTAAGGAAGGAGGAAGCCAGGATACTTGCTTCATCAGAGAATGATGGGCAGAGGTGAGATGCCAAGGTGTGGTGGGAAGAACAAGTCTGCTCTGTCACTCACTGGATATCTCCTTCTAGATCTCATTAGTACCTTTCTGCCGCCCTCTTCTCCTTTTTGTAAGACAGAACAAGTACATAGTTCTAAAAATCGCCATTCTGTTGCACAGCGAAGTGCTTCCTGCATCATCTCTCAGATGTTGACTCAAGGAAATCTGATATGTCTCCACAGAGTTATGTGTGTGGTGTTGTTCTTTAATGCCTTATGTCCCTTCTTCCTGGCACAACTATTTCCTGCATTTCTGCGTGCCCAAATCCCTTCTGTCAGGATCTAGTCCAAATGCCTAAGATGAAACTTTTCTGGGTCCAACCACCACGGTAACTTCTCTTCATGTTCTGAACACTCTGGGAAGCTGTCAAGACCATGGACCATGTCTTCCCTGGGTTGTGTCCTTCCTGTGTTCCTTGGATCTTTACTACTGTGCTCCAGGCTCCTGGTGAGCCAAAAGATGACTACCTGGTTTCCCAGTATGGTACTTATTGTGGTTCCTCACACAATGGGAACCACCAGTGCTGTGGGATGGTCTGTATGTCAAATGTATTGCTGATTGGTCAATAAATAAATCACTGATTGGCCAGTGGCCAGGCAGGAAGTATAGGTGGGACTAACAGAGAGGAGAATTGAGAGAACAGGAAGGCAGAAGGAAGGCACTGCCAGCCACTGCCATGACAAGCAGCATGTGAAGATGCCGGTAAGCCATCAGCCACATGGCAAGGTATAGATTTATAGAAATGGATTAGTTTAAGATATAAGAACAAGTTAGCAAGAAGCCTGGCATGGCCATACAGTTTGTAAGCAATATAAGTCTCTGCATTTACTTGGTTGGGTCTGAGCGGCTCTGGGACTGGCGGGTGAGAGAGATTTGTCCTGACTGTGGGCCAGGCAGGAAAACTAGCTACACACCAGTTCTGTGATTAGTTGAATTGAGTCAGAGAGAGAGACTGGACTTTGTATAAATCTCTGGAATTTTCTCTCTATCCAGGCTTGGGGGACTCTAGTGGCTGAGTCTGGCATAGCCTAATATGATAAGAGAGATAGAGAGCTGATGGATTTCCCTGGCCCTCCTATTGGTGAATTCTGTATTTTTCATGAATCAAGTTGCCTCCTAATGGATGGTATACCCTGAGGACTTTATAGATTGAATACATTTTTAAAAACACTATCAAAGAGAATCAAGCCATACCAACTTCAAACATGAAATTGCAAGGGGAAATATCCAGATAGCCCACAGTTTGATTTACACTTAGGACACGTATTGATTCTTTTTTTTTTTCCATAGTTATTAAATATGATCCTCTTGCTTTGTAAACCAGAGGAGAGTTTGTTCTCTTTGCTTAGCCCTCTGTGAGCCTCCATCGTGAAAAACCATTTGCATTTTACTGGATGATACAATAAATATCACAAAATTCACTTACCTTTATATATAGTGTTCAATATTTTCAGAACCACTGATAGGCTTTCCATGTTGATCCCCTAGATGGTTTTATAAATCTTTAATTATCAAGTCTCCTTTGAGTTTTTTTTTTAAGTGCCACTAGGTAGTTGCCAAAGCAAATTCACATCTATGAAATGTGGCTACACATTGTATGGGCTGGTGTCAAAGGTTGGCTGTAAATGAACACTCAAAATATTACGAGTGTAGGTGAAGGTCTCTCTGACTTTTACCCGCTTTTTGTTAGGCATATTCATTCTCTGACTGAACCCTTGACTTGAATGTGTTCCTGAATTCAGTTCTTCTGTTCCTTCTCAAGAGCCTTTAAGAAACCCAAAGAATTCAGTCTTCTAGAACACTCCCATGGCCGCAGCAATCACACTGGGATGCTTTGTAATGAAAATGGAACATTTTAGCAGAATCCAGCTTGGCAAACATTTCTAGAGCAATTGCCACAGGATGGACAGTGAAGATATTCATTTATCCATTCCTTGTTTTGTTTCTGTTTTTGTGTGTTTATTTGTGTGTGTGTTTTTTGTTTTTGTTTTTTGGGTTTTTTTTTTTTTTTTTTTTTTTTTTTTTTTTTTTTTTTTTTTTTTTTTAAGCTTAGAGAGGGAAAAGGACATGTAGTCAATGACCATGTTAGGTTAACTTGTGACAGATACTCAGAATGGCTGAGACTATGGAAAGCCAAAGAAAGGGAGGACTCATTACTTACTGCAGACCATGTGTTATCAGGGATGATAGTCAAGATATTTACTAAGCTGAAGGGCCTGACACTGGACGAAACTGACCTGGGCTATAGCCTGGGAGGGCTCCTGAAGAGCCAGAGAGTGGCTGGATCATAAGCAGGTCTAAGGGCTCTTTTGGGAGAGGCAAGCCTTGACTTGGGCAGCAAAACGGCATTGGTGGAGGAGTGGGGAGCAGGTGAAGGGCAATAGCTTTTTGCAGCAGCTTGGAAAGTACTTTTTAGTATTGCTTCCCAAGTAGAGTCGAACTTCTACAAAGCAGCCAGGGATCAAGCATGGCATCTCTTAAGCTGTGCATCATCAAGCGGCAATTAAAATGAAGATGTCACATAGTAGAGGGCACTGAGGCACTGAGCTACAAAACCTTAAACCCAGTTTAACTCAAGTCTCCCTCCATCTAAATCCATTGTCTCTTGAGTAACAATGACTAATTCTTACTAACCAGTCGAGGGAAGGTGGATGAGGAGTTGGCTCTTTAACATAAAATGACTTGGGTATGTGGCTTGCCTAGTATTTGTAGGGACCCGGGTTTCACCATACCGTACCACACACACACACACACACACACACACACACACACACACACACACGTCAAAAGCTCTTATATGCTTGCATGAATAAGTGAAGTTAGTTTAATGCCTAATAAAGACCTTACTGCTTTTTCCTACTTAGCTTATTGTCCCTACCTTTTTTACACACCTTCAAAAATATATTTGTTCAAGACAGAAGTTCTTGATCTAGGATTTAGATGCCCAGGGACAACTGTATTTCAGGAATTGTAGAATCTACCGTGTATCTGCCCAGGTGCATGTGTATAGGAAAGTAAATCAAAGCTTTTTCCTAATTTTCCAAGACTTCTGTATAGCTCCGTTATATTAAAGGAAACTAAAGATATTCTAGAGAGGCAAATTTCAGGTATATTATGATGTCATAAATGCAACATTCTGAAAACACAGCTTACCCACCTGAATCTCACAAGACTTAAATAGTGAGTATTTGCTGTCTACCACTTAGATATGTATCATTATCCAATGAATGGCATACTCCTTTCCCTGTATCAGTGAACACTCTAAGCATTTAAAGCAAACTAGAGACCCATGGAAGTTAGACAGCCAGCTTTAGACAATGTGGTTGGCTTGTTGCCTGTGGCAAACTAACCTTTAGAAGCCACAGGTCATAGCTAAGCACCCAGGTGCCCATGCCTAGTGTAGTGGTTAAGGTTAAGTCCATGATCTATGTCCAAGGTTCAGCCTCGGCCATTGCCTACTTATCCTGTTGCTTTGGGTAGGTCCCATCTCCATGCCCCACAGTGTTCTCATCTGGGGACAGGGATGTGTGAAGAGTAACTTACTAAGGTGGTGGAGAAGACCCATAGCTACTCAGCTCTTAGACTTGTTAGAGGGCCCGTGCACTTCCCCTGAACTTTTCCACTGTTCACTTCCTGCTCCCTGATTTCTGCCATCACTGTTATCTCAGGGACCTTGCTCTTCTTATTAATTTCTTGTCTTATATATTATTCTCCCTATCCTACCAATGGAGTGAGAGCAGGTATTGCAGGGGTGGGTAAAAGATAAGATTCGGGAGACTTTCCTTGTTTTAACATAGCAAGTAAAAACGTCTCAGGACCAAAAACAAAGGCAAGTAGCATCTCTATGACTTACTCAGCAAGGCTCATATTTAGAAGCCCATAATGGTTTTCTAAATACAGCTTAATCCATAGCTATGCTGTAGAAACTGTTCAGTCAACCAACACTGCTTGAAAGCTCAGTACATAGAACATCTAAAGAGGGACAAAGAGTAATTTCATTTATAAAAACTAACTATGCATAATGAGAAATATGCAAGGATCCCTGAGTATTGCCACCTATTCCCATTTAACTGAAATCCTGTGTGCCTGTCTTTGTCTTTAGAGCTTTTTGAAAGATGAATGGACATTGCTGCTCATTTTAGGGAAGTCGTGGCAAAGTCTGTTGAGAAGCATCTGTTTACCCCTCCTGCACCTTGTTCTCCAGCACCTTTGATCATGAACAGCATCTCCTTTAATGCTGACGGTTCCATCCAGTATAAAGAAAAGCCATATTTCTCTGCCTCTGAAGCTCTAGATGCTTACATTGATGATTTTTACTTAAGCTGTGAGCCTCCTGACCTTAATGCCACAGAGGTTAATGTGGATCAGAGCCCTCTTGAATTACAGGCTAAGCCCAACAGTGGTAAGCATTCTTTATTCTCAGAGTTCAGTTTTACATTCCTATAGAAAAGCTATGCTTCGTGTGGATATAGTCTCTGAAAGGTCCTCTCTCCCCTGCTTGCAATTTGTCAATCTTTTTGTAAAGTTGTCAGAAAAATCTTACAATGTCAAAGCTTCTCTAGCTTTGGGTTCTTTTGATTCGAGAGTTACTACAGAAAACAAATCAATGCTTTTCCTAGACGAACTTCTCCTGGAAAAGTGAATACACACCTCACTGCAGAGAGTGACCTGATGACAGACCAAAGAAATGATGCCACTCCAGTCTGGCTCGGTGAACATTGAGTTCCATGAGGGCAACTTACAGGAGCCTG
Organism: Peromyscus californicus insignis; assembly: GCF_007827085.1. Taxonomy (NCBI): domain Eukaryota; kingdom Metazoa; phylum Chordata; class Mammalia; order Rodentia; family Cricetidae; genus Peromyscus; species Peromyscus californicus. The sequence goes on from NW_026294535.1 coordinate 36,706,026, forward strand.
GGTCCAGGATTAGTTGGAGCACAGGCATCTTAGAGCAGCTATAACACTGAACAGGAAAAGCTCTTTCTCCCCCATCCAGCAACTGTGACTTGCCCATAGATCCTTAGACAGGGGTGTGGCCTAATGAACTCCTCCTCCACTAGCAGGGTTAGTTTCTTGAGACTCTTGAGGTGGGGAGCGTGGCCTTATAAGTCCTCCACTCCTCTATGACTATGAGAAAGTTAATGGACCCAATCTTGTACAGACTCCTTGGGGTAATCGTCGCTGCTGATGGTCTATATCATGCTCGAAGGACAATGCTCCACAGCAGTGTTAATTGCAGGCAGGGAAAGCTCTTTCCCGGGAGCCTGAATCCTTGGGCCCTATGACTCAAATGTTAGTTATGTAAATTGTCTCCTTTGTAACATGTGAATAACTCTAAGTATAATTAATACTTCCCCTGATTATAGTGGGAACTGAAGGAATGGTGAAACACTATAAATTATTGAAAGTATAAGGACCTTGATAATTGTTTTCTGGGAGAGGCTGAAAAGAGGAAGTTATTGTAAAGGTCAGGTGACCTCAAGGTTTGGTTTCCACTCTGCTAGATACAAGAACCTGGCTTTCACTCCCTACTTTTATTTTTCTTGTCAATAAGATGAGTACGTTGAACTTTATGAACACCATAATTTTGAAGCTCTATCATGCAGATGGCAGAAAAATAACATTGGTCCACCCCAGTATAGCAACATTTCTCATTTAAGAGTGTCATTGGAAGATGACAAAAATACCATCATGACACCAAAGCCAAGTGGGAATCTAAATGTGGGATTGACTTTGAAGGAACTAGGGAAATAAAAGTCTCAGATTTTCACTTCTCTTATCTTTATGAATAGAAATAACAATAATGCTACTAATAAGGAAAACGTCTGTTCTTCCGACTCAGTATTTTGAAGACTGTGTGGCAGTGTACACAAAAGAATGACAGAACGTTATGCCTTACCAATATGAGGTGGCATTTATTGTCACTTCTTCTAGACCATTAAGAAAAGATTCGCCATTTAGTGCACCCTGAGCTTTGGTATGCAGAGTTAGACTAGATGAAGCAGTTTTTTGATGTTGTTTTTTTTTTTCAGGTGAAAACAGCAGAGAGCTGAGTAAGGATGCATACAAGTGAGACATGGTCCTACATGACAGAAAACTGCATTTCTTTGTGCTAACTGTCTGATTATAGTATTTGACATGGTCTGATAGATGGAGAGAAATGACATGGGGATCGGGTGGGAAAGTATGGCTAAGTGTCTATATTATCTATACAACTGAAGTGCAAAATATATTGTAATTTATTCAGCAGTACTGCTGCTTTTCTTGCGAAGGATTTTCTTCTTCTTTTTTTTTTTTTCCTCGAAGTTTCTGGTAGAGAGAGCGTTCTGTGTCAGTTTTTCTCCTTTAATGGTGAGAAGAGGTTGGGGAGCTGGCGCCTGCTTGGGGCTTCTTCCAGGCAGGTGTGTCTTCTCTGGGCGCTCCTGAGCTATTAGCTCCACGGGCTTCATTGCTTTCACACTTCATTATGAAGAAAAATGCAATCTCTGTTTCCTGCTTTTCTGAGAAAGCGGAAAGTATATTCATTACAAGAAAATTTCTCCAAACAGAAATGAATATAATTCCAGCACTAGAGAGAACTACCGTCAAATAGTTCTCTGCAATTTTCTCTCTTTGGCATTCAAATATGTAATAGAATCACCTTATTATTGCATTTCCCTAGAAATCCATTTTTGTGATTATGATTCAAATCACTAAGGTAGTTGTATTGTATTACATTATCTCTGACAGGAGATTTGATTTATTTCAATTTTTTACGTGTATGGGTGTTTTGCCTGTATGTCTGTCTGTGCACTGTGTGTATGCAATACCTGTGGAGGCCAGAGACGGTGTTGGCTCCCCTGGGACTCAAGTTATTAAACAGTTGTAGCCACGTAGGTGCTGGGAATTGAACCGTGGTCTTCGGGAAGAGCAGCTGGTGTTCTTAACTGCTGAGCTGTCTCTTCTTGTCACAGAGAATTTGGTCGTTTCAACATGTTGCTGTTGTCTTATGTGCCCGTGAAGCTGTCAAGGCATTTCCTTAATTTAAACTTCTAAGAGGTTTCCAAAGCAAAAAGACTGCACATTTCAAAGATTAGATTTGTATCGTCAAATTGTCTCCCAGAAAGGACAAGCAAACCTATTTTATTTGTTCTGGCCAGGAATAAAAGGGACTTTAATTCCCCAGACCCACCTCCATAGACAGCAGGAGCCCCTTTAATTCCTGACAGCTCACTGAGTACATTTTGTCACTATGTTTATTTAACATCTGGTTTTTTCTCTTTTGTCCATGTGTAGTGTTAGTCTTACCTGACATTTGTGCCCTTAAACCCTTACTTCATCCAGAATTTGTGTTGTCAATAGATATGGAGGCTACTTAACTGCTTTGCAAAAATCATTGCAGTGACCATTGTTGTCAAAATCTAAAGCCCTCTTACCCTCAGTCCCAGAGCTTGAATTTTTACCCCATGATCTATATGTATCATTTCTGCGCTATTTTCATTGTTTTAATTACAGTAACTATTAGATATCTGGGTTGGTTACTGGACTGGAAGGGTTAGGAGTCTTACGTATTCACTAATTCTTGCAAATGGACTTTACAGTCATTCTTCACAACTTTCAAATACTGGTTTTTGAATTCCTTCCGTTAGATCCCATGGGCCCTTGTCTTGATCTCCTCCAACCCCATTCTTTTCCCTGCAGCTGGAGGGAACTCCCTAAAGCCTAAATCTCAGCCTTTCTATATGTGATGACCCCGTCATTCTCCATGTAAGACTCTGGTTTAGTTCCTTCTTAACAGTTCATGTCGTTTTGTCGTGGTTACAGAAATACACACACACACACACACACACACACACACACACACACACACACACACACACACACACACGGAGACACTCCGTTCCATCCTAAGCTGCATCTAGCCAAAGGGATATACCAAACACCAGGTGCCCATCTGTCTGTGTGTCTGTCTGTCTGTCCGATGTTGTTCCTCTTGACTGGAGTGCCCTTCCCCATCCTCCCTGTTTTCTGGCAGTCCTCTCTCACCTCAACTTAAATGCCACCTTTCCCAACACCTCGCTCCTCCCTGCAATGTCCAGTTTATTGCTCCTGTTATGCCCATGCCTTCCCTTAGTGCCTGTAACACCTCCTAGAATGGCATTTAACACTGAATTATAGGGGCCTGGTCAATGGCTTGTCTCCCTTCTCACTCAGGGGAGTGATGAGGCCATCTAAGCTTCTGGGTCTTGTTTACTTGGAGCGGCTTCTTAGGACTGGGGGTAGCACTGTCAGTCTCCGGGTGGAGAATGAAGCGATGTTCCCATGGCCATTTTGCTATGTCTACAACCTCACAAATTCATTTGTTTCCCCTTCCCCTCAATTGGGACTCCCATTCTACCAAAGTTTTACTACTGTAAGAACTATTGCACTCCACTGGGGGGCTATAAACAATAATAATAGTCATAAAAGGGGATACGCAGTCAGGACGGAGATGGTTTGATGGGAAGGAGGTAGTGGAGGTGCATAGGATCATTGTATTCATGTATGATAATTTCAAAGACTAAATAAAAACATTATTTTTTTAAAAGAATATGGCTTTTCTCTGTACTGTTTAAATTGTTGGTATATTTTGATTTACTTATTCTGAACTTACTTATACTTCTCCTCTGGGTGAACATGGTCTGCTCAGTGTCGAGTGCTGATGCTGAGGACATTCTCAGGCATGCCCTAAGTGAGACTGATGAGGGAGAATGGGAACACCCTCAGTTCTTCCTGAAATTCTTCACTTAGGATTTCCTTGAATCAGCTTCTCATAAGTCCATGCCCAACTCTTCTTCCCTTGATCTGACGTCTATGGTAGGCTGAATGAGACCGGCTCCCATAGGCTGCTATGTTTGAATACTTGGTCCCCAGATGGTGGAAATGTTTGGGAAAAATTAGGAGGTGTGTCCATTCACTGATGGTGGGCGTTGAGGTTTCAAAGGGCCAGGCTATTTCCAGTTATCTTTCCCGGACTTGTGCCTGTGGAACAGGCTGTAAACTCTCTGCTACTGCTCCAATGCCATGCCTGCCTGCCTGTCTGCTGCCATACTCCCTTCCATGATGATTATGGACAGTAATCCCCTGGAACTGTGAGTCCCAATTAATGTTTTCTTTTCTTTTTTTTTTTTTGATTTTACTGTGTTGTTATAGCCCTGGCTATCCTGGAACTTACTCTGCAGACCAGGCTGGCCTCAAACTTACAGAGATCCACCTGCCTCTGCCTCTGCCTTTATCTCTACCTCCCAAGTGCTGGGATTAAAGGCGTGCACCACCACCACTGGGCTACATGTTTTCTTTTAGAAGTTGCCCTGGTCATGGTGTCTTGCTGGGGTGTCTTATCATGGCATTAGAAAAGTAACTGTGGCAACTCTTTCAGCCCATCTCTAAAGATACCCCTGCTAGTTCTGGCTTACCTACTGGTGCTCTGTGATCACAGATCTTCCTGCTTCCCACATTTGATCACTGTGTCTTTTTTTACTTTGTCTTTCCATGAGTCACCACCCGTGTCTCAGTTATTAATACTTCCACTAAGCTGGTGGAACTAAGTAAGCAGAACTAAGCTGGCAGATGACCCTGAAGGATTAGTCCCTGGATGTGTCCAATAAAGCTGCATTTGTCTAAAACATGGACATTTATTACTGTGTCTACTGTGAGCACCTAGTGACCAGCTTTTCGTGGCATATCGCAGGCATTGCACAGAAATTTGGAGGTTCTGCGAGCAAGAAACCAGGCACACTTACCTTGAAGTTTTATGTCGTAATGCATTGTCATGTTCTGTTCTTGTCTGAGGAACTTTCTCTCTACACCATCCAGGAGTTTGCAGACTTTTTCTGGGCAATATTTTTGTCTGTTTTCCTTAAAAATGAAATGATTTTTCCTTTGCTGGGAAACTGTGCTTTGAGAGCTCTAGAGGGAAGAGCCTCTTGGAAGATTATGGTAAAACTGTGAAGAGCTTTTGCTTGAAACATTAATCCTTTGAATACTCCGCCTTCAGCCCTTTATGCTCTTGCATGGAGAAAACAATCCGCAGTCCTGGAGTAGCCTATTTTGTGGATGAGAGGGTTGTTCTTGTTCCACAATAATAATAAAAAAAAATAACTATTGATTTGAAGGTATACTGGCATGCAGGCCAAAGTGGAGTGTCAATGGACGTATGGAAGAAAATGTTTTTACGTTCTTAAAACCAGCTGTGAGGCTGTTTGAGCCTTTCATGCCACTTTTCATAGCTCTGGGGCTGTCTGTTATAACCTATCTGAAGTTTGGAGGTTTAAAAATAGAGTCTGTTCAAAATTCACCTTATTATTCTAAAGATGGTACATTTACCTTCCAATCTATGCTCCCTTGAGGTTGAACTGGCAAGCGGCCTGTAGGTAGCACCTAAGGAATACTAAGTAATGGGCTTGGACTTAAGGGTCAAGTGTGGTCTTTGTTCTGAGTAGCCATAATCCCTGTCTTTGGAAACCTCATGGTTTAAGGGAAATTCAAGTAAGCATGGCAGCAACCGTCATACCCCGGTGTAGCAAATGCCAGCAGGGAAACATATAGGAGGGGTTCCTGGAGCAAGAGACGAGCACCAGGGTGGAGGGTGGGAAGCTCCCTATGGATATGAGTCTCCTGCTAAAATTTGAAGGCCAAGTAGAAAATGTCAGGCTAAAAGATAGTGGAGGTGAGCATTCCTGAGGAGATACATGACAGGGAGAAGCCAGCACATACACACACACACACACACACACACACACACACACACACACACACACACAAGAATACAGATGACAGAAGATGGACAGAATGTAGAGGGTGCTTATTCCTGTCTCTTGAGAGGTGGTTTCAACTTCTATTTTAATTCTGCCTGTATTACTGTTTATTCTCTATTCATCCAACTTCTTGCATGGTTTTGCTCGTTTCCATGTGTTTTTAGTTGAAAAAAAAAATTGTCACAAGGCATTGGCGGCAGATGTTTCTTCTACACTTGATCTCTGAGACCTTGGGCTCGCATGTTAGCAGATGTAAGCGTTAAAAAAAAAAATAGATAAGAATCTGAGGATAGTTCAAGTGGGCAGCTTGAGCTGGATTATTTACCTCTCTTTTTCTATGGCTCCTTCGAACTCCCGGAGTCCTCGCCGGAGCTTTCCATGGCCTAGCTAATGGGGGGAAGTCACTTTCACCTTTTCCCCCCAGGCCTTCTTGGTCCTTGTCATCTGGGTCTCCACCGCTGCGACGGAGCCCCAGGCGGCCCGTGTCACCGTTCTCCAGCCACACCATCTGTGCTGCGGGTCCTGCTCTCACGCGCTGTGCCCTCACCAACTCTATGCCCACTTTCTGGAATTCTTCCCTGCAGTGTGTACGCCCGCCCTACTCAGATGGCGCGTGACCTCTGCAAATGCCAATCTCAGCCTCTGGAGACAGCTTCCTGTTTCTTTCCTGCCGCCACGCTGAGCGCGCCACCATGCTACCCAGGTATCCTTATGGTAGTGTCCTCTGCGGGCCTGATGGCCTCAGTCCTGACTTAGTTCAGGTTGCTATTGCTGTAATGAAACACTGTGACCAAAAAGCAACTCAGGGAGGAAAAGGGTATTTTGGTTCATCAGTGAAGGATGTCAGGACCTGAACTCAAGCAAGGCAGGAAGCTGATGCAGAGACCATGGAGGGGTGCTGCATACCGGCTTACTTCCCCTGCCTGCCGAGCCTGCTTTCCTATAGAACCCAAAATTACCATCCCAGGGGTGTCCCTACCTGCAATGGGCTGGACCCTTCCCTATCAATCACTCATTAAGAAAATGCAATTTGTATTAATTGGGAAAACATCAGCCTACAGTCTTGTCTCCCTCTAGCCCCGTCTTCTGGAGGCATTTTCCCAGCTGAGGTTTCCTCCTCTATAGCTTATGTCAAGTTGAAATAAATCTGGCCAGTACAGAGAGGATTCTATGGTCCTGCTAGAAAACTGGATCCCTGGGGACTCAGCTTTTAATAGAAAAATAAAAGCAGAGTATCATTAAACTAAAAATTGCTTCACTTAACTCTCCCACCTTTTGTAAATTAAAAAAAAAAGAACATAAGAACACAAGAAGATTTGAAATTGTTGGCAAAAAGTTCTGGACTGTGATGAATAAGACAATTGAATTATATGCTTCAGATATTACTGTTAATTTTTGATTGTTAACATATACACATTAGATACAGATGGTTATATGTACTTTAAAGAATAATAGGATATTAGTGAGCCTACACCCAGCTCTAAATCTATACTATTGATGAGCAGGTGAAGCCCCACTATACTTCTCAAGGATTTCATCCACTTTTAAGTCCCCAACTTTTTTCACTATGTTCTAAAATTCATCATTTATCTGCTGTGCCTTAGATCTTTACTCTTCTGTTTCTCCAGCGTACATACCACACAGTGGCCTTGCTGTGTGGATGTGATCTCTGTGACCTTGCTTATATATACCATGGCAGACTGCTTCTGTGTGCTCTAATCAACAGTGTGTGATTGCCATCCCTTCGCTCTTTATTTATACATGTGTATATGGGTTCAGTCACCTGTGCATGTGAGTGTGCAATGCACACATGTGAGCAGAGATGTGTGGAGGTCAGAGGTTGGTGTCTGGTCTCTTTCTCAATCTCTCTTCACCGTATTTCTTGAGAAGGTCTCTCAGTGAGCTTGGAGCTCAACTTGGCTAGGCTGGCTAATCCGGGGAATTGAACTCCGGGGAATTGTCCATATTTTCCTCTCCAGATGAGATTATAGACATGAGCTTTTCCATAGGATTTGGCTGCTATAAATAATTATCATATGAACACTATTGTACAAAAATCTCCTTAAAGTCCTGCTTTAAATTATATGGGACCTGTATCTTTGTGGTTGACTTCTGTTATCTTCCTAAACCTCTCAACTGTTGTCCTCTGGAATAGCAGTTAGTGTTCTTCACCACTGAGCCATCTCTCCTGCCCCTAAGATATGTTTTTGATCTCCAGTTAAAGCAAACATGGGCACTACCAAATAAGATTCAAAGACCACAAGAGTGTTTAATGTTCAGTTTGGAACTTTATTTAACACAGATTTTTTTTGGGTTATACTATGTGCCTAATACTGTTAAATGCCTCATACTTCTTGTCTTCCTGGAGTTTACAGTCTATGGAGGAGAAAGACAAATAACCAAAAGAATGAATATTATGGTATTCGCTTGACTAAAGACAATGAGTTAGTGTGGGGGAGAAAGAAAAAGTCCTGTTGTTGGGGACTGAGAAGTCTTGCCCCTACATAGGTTATGTCAGAAGTAAAAGATGATACACAATTGTCAGCAAAGTGTGAGTAGGGGACACAAAGACCCACAGACAGGAGTTCCCATCCTAAATCTACCAGAAGTTCTGAAAATTGAGTGAGGATCATTGTACCTGTCAGTTGAATATGTGGAATAAATAAAATAGCCTGCATGCACCCTTCATCTTGAAAATATCCCATGATTCTGAGCATCTGAAAGGTTTTACTGTATTAAATCTCTCAAGAAAAACTGCTCAAAATAAAAGAATATGATACACTTAAATTTTCCCAAAGATAAAGGAGCATAATTCACTTCCAATCCTGATTCTTAAGTCTATGTCCCGGAAAGAGTCATCTTTCATCATTTCAAATAAAACCAACTTCAGATTCCAGCTGAAGCCCTTGTAAATGGAAAGCCATTTGTAAAGGGATTTCCCTATAATTAAGATGGCTCGGCAGAGAAGGCTGTAAAAGCAAGTCTTCCATGGTTGGCGACAAAAAGCAAAGCACTAGAATTGCTAAGTAATACTATAGATTTCAGAATTTATATGTATCTTTAACACTAGTCTCATAAAAGGAATGATTATTTAACAGTCTAAATTCCTGAAAACGGTTTTCGTAGTGGGGAAAAATGTAATACATACTGCTATAGCCCTTTATCTATGGATATTAAAATGTAAATTTCTACCTTGGAGCATGTGGAAAAATCTTTTCATGGGATGAATCCTAAATTAAGTGTGGCAGGTGATTGTGATTAATCACTCCCTATTACCAGAAGAGGAAAGGAAGAAGCCTTTCCTACTTAATGGGATGTAGCAGGACTCGGAGGGGAAATGCAAAGATGGTCCATTTTTAAAGTCAAACATAAACCACTTCACATCTTCCTGAAATTCTGAATGAAAGCATATGAATCTTGCACCTTTCATCCCTCCAAGGGTGGCCCTGGACTTTGACATTCTTGAACGTAAGTTCAAGCACTTCAAATAAAGTGCTTAGAGCATCATTTGGGGTTAATTTTGCTAACCGAGATGGATGAAACCAGAGATTGTGTAAACTGTGGTCAGAGGCCACACTGAAGAGCAGGTAAGGATGTGGCCAGTGACTTAGTTTCCTAGTTCCACCATGGCAGCTTTAGAAATGTCAGCAAGTTCTCTAGGACATGAGGTTGACTGAGGGATCTGGGGGTGTGAGCTGAAGGATAGAGAATTGGGGGTAGTATAATCAAAATGCTTGGAACACACATATGAAATTCCCAAATAATAAATTTTTAAAGAATTTTTACTCGTCTGTAAAATGAGAGTAATAGTAATTTCATCCACATAGTATTAACTTTATTATGTATTAAGCTAGAATTTTCATTCTTAAAAGTGATCTTAAAAATTAAGATAGCTTTGTTTCCGCTATAGAGACTTATAGATTCCTTATGTTGCCTTTTAGCGTATGTATAAAATGAATTGGTGTCAGTTCATAAGGAACATAGACTATGTGCATTAAACTTTATCCATATGTTAGCAGATGAGAGCAGGGATATGCAGTTCCGTCAAAGTTTGAGACCTTGGATTTGAGTGTGCATTTCCTGGAATCTTAAAATCCCTTCAAACTCCACATATCTATCTATGTTTGAGTACGTGCTTATCTCTGTGGAGCCTTATCTTTTAGAACTTTCTGTAAGCAGTTTGTAACTTAACTAACAGCTGACCAAATGTTTTAATATGGATAGTGTTTATCAGAATGGGGTTGGTTCTCCCCAGAAGGAGTCAAGGAAACAGGGGTACAAATAAAGATATAGATACCTCCCAGGAGGAAGCGGACATCTTAGCTAGAAATCTTCAAGAGTTGCAAAGGCAATAGTGAGTCTATCCATGACACAGAGCCACCAAAGACTCATCTATATGGGCTTGAAGTATCCAACTCCAGTAGCATTACCATCCCAAAAGTCCCCATTGCATTCATATGCTGTTTACCCATGAATCTGCTAAGTGTGTCTTGTCTCGCATGCAGTTGTACTTACAGCAATTATTCTTGGACCTGTAACAAGGCTGCTCCTGCATCATCTTCCTTGTACACCGGTTTCCTTGGTTCCCTGATGTCATTTCTCGCCTCTTCTTAATGGGAACGCTCCCAATGTGCTGACAACACAAGTTCCTACCCCTGCCAAGCAGAGGACCAGAATGAGAGCCATGCTTAAACATCACCAGGGTACCGAAAGCCATTTTGGAAGTCCTGGCAGGAGACAGACTCCTGAGAGACTCTCACAGAACTGCCCATCTATTTTTTTTTCAAACCTACAACATAAGGTTGCATAAGATGGAATAAAACAAGACATGGAGCATACTTTGCAGACATTTGCATATCATCAGGGTTAATATGCTTGGCTTTGGTGTTATTTCTTCAAGCACTCGCCTTTTGGCAATCTTCTGCATAGATAGAAAGCTCAGAGTCAGCTGGTTCACACGGTGGGGCCATTCTTCCATAGTAATGATATTATTACATGCCCCTTTCCCTTTGTGACATTGAAAAATCAAATACCCATTGTAGCCGAGCATCGTATTAACAATAGAGAGAAATGTCTTCTCTTCTAGGACTTACTTAATGGGGGAAGCAATTGTAACAACAAAAGCAATTATACTCCATCGATGCCTTTGATCTGACTATTAGAGTCATTACAAAGGCTAGATAGAGAAGTGATTTTTTTTTTCCTCCTTGTCAATGAGTTTTCAGGTCCTACCTGAAGACCGCCTCTAATATCTCTTTTATTGGGACAGTGGGCAGAATCAATGAGAAAATACTAGTTAAGCACCTCTGTCATGCAAGATACTTGATGGGAGAGAGATGAACAAGAAGTAACCCCAGATCGAGTTATTTCTCAATCAATTCAATGCCCAAGGAAATTTCAGCTACTTCCTTCCAGTAGTAGAAGGTTTTGCTTTTACCCTCACCATGGTTCCTAGAATTATCCCGACAAACATCTCCCACATGTACGGGGGTTTTATTTCAGAAATGCATTTTAGGCACTTTCTTCTCTAGAATAATCCCTGTAAACTCTCAGGAGTAGACATTTCTTTCTCCTCTCTGAGAACATCCATTAACCACACTAAGAGAGTGATGAGAGCCTAAGCAGTTTTGGTGTATGCTTTTAAAGTTACCAGACCATTCCATGCCTCTCTCCTGGATACTCTAATGGCTTGTGCTGTGCCACACTTGTACCCAGCTATATTTAGGGTGCATACTCCCAGGGAATTCAGGAAGGCGTCTGTCATGATGCTTCCAACTGGCTTCCTGGAGACTCGCCCTTCATCCGTCACATGGAATTCATTCACTAGCTCACACATATTTTATTTGGTCTAAGATCCGAAGTCTGCATTTTCCTATATCACAAGGGTTTCGGGTCTTTGAAGCAAGAGACTAGAAGGAAAATCCCAGAGGGGCTGGGTTTGGGGAGGGTGGATGCTGAAGTGTTTATATCCCCTTCAGTACCTGGACAATAGGCGTAGTTACCAAATTAGAGAAGAAGTCTAAAGCTCCGCAGGCCCTGCCTATGTTTTGAGAGAGTGACAGCCGGAGACTGAAGGACTTGGGAGGAAGTTCTGAATTAAAACCAAGCTGTCCTGTATGCAGCGATAATCTTAAAGCATCGTCCACACGGAATTTCAATGTAGGACTATAAAAGATGAATGGATTTTGCAAGCTTTCAAGTGAAAGCTCCATGTATATTTTAAAGCATTCACTGCCTCATGCAAGAGGGTCAGCATCTCGAGATGAAAATGGGTCCAGTGTGGGTTAGTAACTAGCTTTTAAGGATGTGCTTTCAGCCTATAGGTCAAGTGACTTTTTATTGTTTATAAGAAATATGTTTTAGTACATTGTTTTAGATTTGGATTAATAATTAACTGGGGCCTTTACCCAGTGCTTTTTTTTTTAAACATTGTAGCTCTTTTCCAGAAATTGCCTCCCATGTAAAAAAGAATTCTAGTTGAATGTTCACTTGAATTAAAAAGCTTTCAAGCAAATATTATGACTGAAGATTATAATTAAGAAGTCCCAGTCACTGAAGATACAGCTTAGCGGGATCCAAACTCTTTGTGAGCAGGGAAGCCAGCCTGTTGTGTAGGAGCCTCTGCCATGTGTGGCTCCAGGAGGAGCTGAGTGGTGCCACTCTGAGTCACCCCGCAAGCACCCATCATCACGCGGCCTCAGCATCACCCCGTTTGTGTCAGTCAGGCTCATCAGTGCTGCGCGCCCCCAGTGTGAAGGAAGGACTTCCATGGGACTTCTTAAGAATTTGTGTCAGCTTTCTCACGATATCCTAAGGCCAGTATTTCCATATGGAATAGGATGCCTCGTGTATACAGGCCAAAATACTACCATGTAACCCAGAACATTTGCTTGTCGAATAGGATGGATGTCTATAGAGTTAAATTTTGTTTGCTGATGAGTATGCATAGAATAAAGGAGGAGCAGGGACTCAAATACCATCTTCTGTCAGAGTTGCTGTAACGTTTTCTCAATGATGACATTCAGCAAATGAGTACCGAGTCCCTACTGGGTGTTTTTGGGAAGCTAACAGAATAAAGCTGACTCAGTCCCTGACCACTGAGGACTTACAGTTTAGTTGTTGAAAAGATATAAGAGAATGGGGCCTGATGAGATGGCTCAGGAGGTCAAGGTATCTGCTGCCAAACTGTGGATCTGACTTGGATTTCTAGAATACACATGGGAGAAGGAGAAAGCCAACACATATATGCACATGCATACGCACATGCACACACTAAATGAATAAAGGTAATAAAAATATTTTCAAATGACCAAACTAGATGACTAGTTCTAAATTACTAGAGTTCATTTATCTTTTGGATTAGCCCCATTGACACTGAAACCAGATGAGTCTTCAATGTATGGAGCTTTCTGTACATTATAGGATATTAAATGGCAGGTCTGGCCTCTACCCACAAGATGCAGACAGCAGCCTCCCACCCAATTGTGACAGTCAAAAATATCCAGGGTACTGCCAGATGTCCCCCCCAAAAAAACAAAACCACAGGCATTCTTAGAGCACAGGACAAGGAAGTCAAGCCTAAGTTGACAAAGCTATTTCATAGGAAGCATGGTGACACCTGTGCTAAGGTCTGATGATAGAATGGGAACAGGGAGAGAAGGGGATTGAGGAAAGGAATGAGCTGTCCTAGGTTTCTTTCTGTGGGCTCTCTGTATTACATGTAGGATCCCCTCAAGGGCAGAGCAGCCCTGCCACCCTGTGAAAAATCTCACGTCTCCTGTACAGATGGATACACAGAGGCACTCAGGCTATTTTGTTGACGTCATAATGCATATTCAGGCATATAGGCATGGTTCTTTGTTAGCGTGCTCATATTCTCCGAATCTCTGGGTTCAGTGTTTTTAAAGAAGATAAATCTAATGGGGCATTCTCCTGAGGTGGGGAGGCAGCCTCAGGAAGGCTAGTGTCAGTTGGGGAGATCACTTTCCCCAGTATCTCCAGGCAGAGTCCATCACGTCCCCCATTATCACTCGTTTTGTGACTTCTCTGGGCTTCTGGCGTCAGCGTCGAGCTTGGTCCACAGTCAGCGCTGACCATCTCGGTCCTGGAATTGACACCATGTTTTTCTCTTCCTCTCCCTGCTGGCCTCTTCCTCTAGTCTGTCTTCTGGCTGTCCCGCATTGCCCCCTGTCCCGCATTGTCTCCCTCCCAGCTTTACTCTTAGGCAGGCATCCTTCTCGTAGAATCCTTATACCCCTTTAGCACCACGTCTAGCAGGAAGAGCGTGTGTGTGTGGCAGCGGGGCAGGGGGGGGGGATGTTTAAGATATGCATGTGTGAACACATGTGCCAAAGGTGCACATGTAGGGATCAGGAGAAAATATTGTAGAGCCAGTTCACTCAGGTCACCAAATTTTAGCAACAGACACCTTTACCAATTAAGCCTTCTTGCAGATACAGGAAATGAATTTTCATCCTTCCTTCCATTCCCAGCAAAAGACCCTCTGTGGATTGGCACTGTGTCTAAGATCCCAGAACCAATCCCTGTGCCTACAAGGACACAGGAATCTGATGGGCCAGAATTAGGTCTCAACAAGGCCCTCTCCAAGCACACAGATAGAATTAACCCACTCAGATGGCATAGGTTCAGCATGAAGCAGAAATGTTTCCCAGGTAATCCAGACACTATTAATAGAAAAGGGAAGAAAAGAAAAGAAAAAAAGAAGAGAAAAGAACAACTGCTGGTTAGGCAAGGCCCTGGCTGTCACCCACCAGCACTGACTTTATTTAACTGTCCCCAGCTACAGTGTGATGCTCTCATCATCGTCAGATATATGCTTGGCGCACGGAAGACATTCAGTAAATACTATGGGCAGCTGCTAAACTCATGAATGAAGGAACAAATGTACAGTTGGCTTCACTTCATTTTATTTCCCTTCATTTCTGGTGAAATGAAGGAGAGTTGGGAAAGCCAGCCAGGAGTCTTTTGGTACCAGCCAAAGGTCTGGTAAATTTGGCTGTTGTATTCAAGTTCAGGACGACAGTCTCCTTTGTGATACAGAGGCATGATATCAATGAGGCAAAACAGCCCAGTCTGCTGCAAGGAAATCCCCTCCCAAAGAAACAGTGGTCTTTCTAAGATGGGGTGAGCTGTCGTGAGTGATGAGAATGAACTCGGGCTCTTCCTTCTGATGCTCCATGGGGCTGGTGATGGAGCAGCTGCCAGGGGCAGGTTCAGAGAGAGCCTGATCCATAAGCACCTGTGGTCAGGAGAGGGAAAAGCATGGAGTATGGTGCCATTTGTAGCTTAATGACCATGCAAATGAGCCAGTCCAGCCAGGCAGAGAGCCGGGGAGCACAGAGGCTTGAATCCTGGCAGAATCACCTCAACGCCATGTTCCTCCATGTGCCAACTCAATGCCCTTTCTTCCTGACACCTGCCGAGTCACCTCTGTAGAGGAGAGGGCCTTTCTTCTCAGCAGCCTGGGCTCACTTCCAGAATGTGGAATGTGGGGTTGTAACATGCTCTGCACCTCTTAGGAACCAAAACAGTAAGGCTCTCCTTGCCTCCTCCGGTTCCCCCAGGGAAGAAACAAAATATAACACACAGGCAGGAGGGGAGGCCGAGGAAAAGAAAGGACATGGCAGATGTATCAGGAGGAGTTGTAAGGTTTCTTTAGGGTCTCAGTTGTACAGACATTCCTGACTCTTACTGGTTTATATCCAAAACTTAAGAAACCGCAGGTTTCTCTAAAGAAATTCTGTTTACCCATGTACCCCTGCTTAGTTTTCATATTCAGAACACACAGACAGGCATATTAATAATAGTCACATTAATGTTGTTGGTTATTTTTGCTCTTAGTTCTTTTACTCTTTGGGGGCCCGCCACACAGCTCCCAAATAAATCGCACATGGAAGTTTATTATTGCTTATAAATGCCCAGTCTTAGCTTGGCTTGTTTCTAGCCAGGTTTCCTTAACTTAAATTATCCCGTCTACCTTTTACCTCTGGGCTTTTTCCTTTTCTTACCTTTGTAATCTTACTTTCACTCTTACTCCGTGGCTGGCTGGGTGGCTGGGTGGCTGGCCCCTTCCTTTCTTGCTCCTTGATCTCTCTTGCTCCTTGATCCCCCTTTTCTCTCTTTTTCTCCTTCTATTTATTATCTCTTCCTGCCAGCCCTGCCTATCCTTTCTCCTGCCTTGCTATTGACCGTTTACCTCTTTGTTAAATCAATCAGGTGTTTTAGACAGGCACAGTCACACAGCTTCACAGAGTTAAACAAATGCAACATAAAAGAATGAAACACATCTTTGCATCATTAAACAAATGTCACACACACACACACACACACACACACACACACACACACACACACAACACACACAGGGTGGGGGGACTGACTCTGCCCATTAGTAAGGTACAGACCCAAATTAGGGATGAGCACAGTGTAGGGAGAGCATAGTGAAAGCATACACATGTCAAAGACATGATCTAAGCTTTACTGGCATATCATTCTCATCTTTGTGACTAGTCATGACAAGGAACAACTTATGGGAGATAGGACTTTGGCTTATACTTTGAGAGGCCACAGTCCATCATAGCACGGAAGGCATATGGCAGGTGTGTGTGTGGCTGGAACTCCTCACATGTCAGTGGGTCAGGTAACAGAGAGACTGGGCAGGAACCAGAGCCCAGCAATAAACTTCAAGGCCTTTCCCCAAATGACCCTCTTCCTCCCACTATACCCCACATCCTGAAGGTTCTACAACTCCAAGAACAGTGCCAACATTTGGGTACCAGGTGTTCACACCCATAAACCTGTAGTGGACATTTTCCATACAAATCATACCTAACTAGACAACAGAAAATGAAGCTACTATAAGAGAGAGAGAGAGAGAGAGAGAGAGAGAGAGAACATTACCCAACCCACCCGGTCATTTGAAAACCTGTCTCCAAATTGCACACCGGTGAGTGTAGGATCATAGCAGATATTAACACCTGTACCTGCCTTCTTGAGCCTTTTGTGCATTTTGTTTCAAACCAATAATGGCACTACAGGCCCACCACCTACACCGAACTTGCATTTCTGCAAGGGGACTAAAGTACATGCTCTACAAGTAAAATGCAGCTTTGCCTTGACTCCCATTTGAATTTGGCTCATAAAGACAGCAAAAAACCAATAATAGGTTTTCACTCTGAGCTATCTCTAAATGTTATGTCAGAAATTAGCTGTAAATGTTAGGTTCTCTGGAACGAGTCAACTTGTGAATGTTGTCTGTACTAAATGAAATATGCCCACGAGCGTGCTTCACTACAAATGAGAATCTCCGAAGAAAAATGCACTTTCCACGTAACTTTTAAACGTTTGCTCTATTGTATGAGAAATTTCGCGTGGGGGAACAAAACCAAATGAAGTCTTTCCTCGGGGATATATGAAAAAGAGCAAGAGTATGGAAATGAATGTGTGTGCTATTAGCTGTCAGCCCGGCGCTTGCTAAAGAGAGTGATTTTGATTCTTTGCTGTATATCCTTAGCATAAATGATTATTTTACATGCATTATTTCTCTAATATATTCAGAGAGAATCAATAAATTATATTTATTATGCAGAGCCAAGAAACATTTTATAATCTATGCAATGGTAAATTTCTCATATATCCATTTTGCTCTAGAATATTACTTGGCTGCAATTTTGCCCTGTCTTTGGGGATTAGCACGTAACTATAGCAACCTATTACGCAGTTTTGACTGAAAATTGTAAATCGCCGTACTACATGTCTTTGTACTTTCTGAAATAAGGTGTTTTTGTTTCATTATTCAAGTCAAAGTGATGCCACTGACCCCCTGTGCAATGTAATCTCGATCTTTGAGAGGGTAAATATAAGTATGGTGGAAGAAGAACTAGTGAGATACTTTTCTCTTACAAAAATATTTCTTCTATCCAAAATCAAAGTAATGTTGTGTTTCCATGACAGAAGGGTTTAGATGGAGTAGCATTGAGTGCTGTGGGGTAAAACATTGAGTGCTGTGGGGGTAAAACTATATTGTTATTGACCATCACATTGCTTTGCACCTTGACATTGCTGAATACGTGTTTGTATTAATTGATTAATTAGGAAGACGCAAGGAAGGAAGGAAGCACTCTGAGCAGGGCACAGGGAAAACGAAGCTGCGTCGAAGCAAATGCTTGCTTCTGCAATCGTACTAATGTGGCAAAGATTCATTCTGACCAAAGATTCCCCCAAAATAATAAATTTTTAAAGGAAAAGTTCAAATCTGCCTCAGAATGATAAGCTGAGCCGCTGCCAGCTAAGGCTGAGAAAAGGCCTAAGGGTCACTTGAGGTGATCTTTTGAATACAAAACTGAAGGCAGACAGCCATCCGAGAGAAGGAAATGGTCTGTGTTCACAGGAATACACAGGGCTCCTTAGAGTGGAGCTTTCGAAAGGAATGGGGGGCTGAGATAAGGTTCTGAGAGAGGAGCCTATGCGAGGAGATAAAGGGTATGTGAGCAGCAGTTAGTAAACCTGGGCCCCTAGTGGGAAAGGAGACGATAAATCTGAGGGGGGGGTGTGCCAAGTTTAGAAAATAAATTTGACATGGGGCACATAGCTCAGTGGTAGAGAGCTTGCCAAACAATCACAAGGACTTGGGTCCAGTCCCTAACGCCACCACAGAAGTCACAAGTCCCATGAACTTTACCATTCTTGTAATTCAGAAATGATTGGGTACACGTTTCACATTTAGTTGGAGCACTACAAGCAAAGACGGGTCCAGGCCCAGCTCATGTGATAGCTGTGTGGGTCTCCACGGTCACTTCGAATCGCTGCTTCCATCTTATCTTCTTGCTGCTGAGATTAACATGTTTCATCAGTCCATTGCTTGTGGAGTGCTTAGAATACCTCTTTAATTAAAGACTTGTTATGGAAACTTCACAGGCCAAGTATTGAGGAAACAGGGGAAGTCTAGGTCAGATTGCTAAATGTAATGCCTCCCCCAGAAAACATTATCTGTAACTGCTGTAAGGTACAATACTCAGAAGGCTGCACTGGAATGTTTTCAATCCCATTCATCCATTCCCTTAGTGGTATTTACTGTGCAGCTACTATTTTTTTTCAGGAATCGTTTCAGACACCGAGGATACAGCGATTAAAATATAGACATAGTTGTTGTCCTCGTAGAATTTAAAGTCTAGAGGGAAAGCCAACTAAATTAGAATATAGAACAATGCTGTGTAGCATATCCTGGTGCAATACAGTACTTGGGTGCCTTTGAGCCCAGAGCTAGCACATCAACCTTCTCTGGCTGGATGTTGGTTGTGAAGGGGACAAATCGTGGGAGATTGCCTGCGAGAGGGCAATACTGATCCGAGATTGAAAGGATGCCCCTGAGAGAGACAGAGAAATGGGCCTGTGTAGGATGTTTCAAAGAACTAGGTTCAAGGAGCTAGTTGACAAGCGACAAGGAGACCAAGAAAGTCAGGAGGTCCCCATGATAAAGGAGAACCCATCCTGTGGGTTTTCTCTGAAGGGCGCCAGCATTAGGATACCAGTTCAGGCTGGCACTACAGGGACGCACGCTGTGTCTGTTTGGAGTTTCTTTGGAGTCAGCGTGGTTTGTGGAGTAACTCAAGAATTCTGTGTTGAAGGGGGTATCCAAGTTTAGTCAGAAGGAAATTGCTACAGTGATTTCCTAACCATGACACTCAAACCAGAGGCACTGTAAGTAAGAAATGGAACTGGATATCCTCAATTTAAAACCTTTCTGGAAATGTCATTATTTTCCTCGCTAACTCTAGACCTGGGGCATGCTGGACCTCAGGCAAGCACTCTACCACTGAGCTACCCCCCCTAGCCTTGACGAAAAACCTGCAGGGAGTCAGTCAGAGTGCTTAGATACTGGCAATCATTACACTTTGGTGGCTGAGGCAAGAGGATTTTTGAGTTCCGGTCTATCCTGGGCTATACAGTGAGACTTGGCTTTCTAAAACTAAGGAAAAATGTGAAAGGACACTGTTGTGAGTGAAAAGACCACCGAAGGCTTAAAGAAGATATTTGTAATTAAATCATATATCTGCCCCCGCCCCAAAACCAACTTCCAGTGTATAAGGAACTCTTCCATCCGCACAATTAGAACCCACTTTAAAAAATGGGGATTTGCAGCCGGGCGATGGTGGCGCACGCCTTTAATCCCAGCACTCGGGAGGCAGAGGCAGGCGGATCTCTGAGTTCGAGGCCAGCCTGGTCTACAAAGCGAGTTCCAGGAAAGGCGCAAAGCTACACAGAGAAACCCTGTCTTGAAAAACCAAAAAGAAAAAATGGGGATTTGCATAGGTGTTTCGGTGATGGAATACAAAAAATGACAGATACATAGGAAATGACAGTCAGGGGTTATTAGGGGACTGCAAATGAAAGTCATGAAAGGGTAGTTTAGGGGTGATCTCAGCTCTGCAAATGAAATTATAGACGTGTGTTTCTCCCAACCCTCTAAAGTGCTTCTGTGTAAAAGTTTCTCTTAGAGATGTGTAAAAGACAGATGTTCAACCTCCAATCAATGACCTTGTCCCTCCTCCAGCAGTCCAAGCCATCTAACAGGAAGGCCATTTTTTAAAATCTCATTCTTCAATACACACACAGAGTTCTCTATACATACACGGTTCTCTCTGGAAGTTACTGGGTCACTGGGGGAAATCACACTGGATGAACAGGATGTAGTCACCATCTTTGGCAACCATTTTTAGATGATGTCACTCCATACTGGCCCTTGTCGTTCTTTCCTTTCCCTGCTTTGGTTTTCTTGCTCAATAATAAACTGAAAGTGTCTAGTAAACCAGTCATTCTGTGGCTTCTGTTGACCCCCCTTCAGTGGTCATTCATGACATAGTACCTCTTTTCTCCTGACTCATAAGGAACACAGGAAGCCTACTACAACCACACTCTCTTTGAAGTGGACAGAGACCATGTATATTGTGCTGATAATTTCGCAAAGATGTCACCAAAAAGAAATCAAGAATCCCCAGTTGTGTTCTGAGGGAGTTGAAGAAAAACAACCCACAGTAGCTCTCTCTCTCTCTCTCTCTCTCTCTCTCTCTCTCTCTCTCTCTCTCTCTCTCTCTCTCTCTCTCTCTCTCTGTCTCTCTGTCTCTCTCTGTGTCTCTCTCTTTCTCTCACTCTCTCTGTCTGTCTCTGTGTCTCTCTTTCTCTCTGTCTGTGTCTGTGTCTCTCTGTCTCTCTCTGTCTGTCTCTGTCTCTCTGTCTGTCTCTGTCTCTCTCTCTCTTTCTCTCGCTCTCTCTGTCTGTCTCTGTGTCTCTCTTTCTCTCTGTGTCTCTGTCTCTCTCTGTCTCTCTCTGTCTCTCTCTGTCTCTCTCTCTTTCTCTCTCTCTCTCTCTCTCTCTCTCTCTCTCTCTCTCTCTCTCTCTCTCTCTCACCACTTTGATTCTAAGATAGCCCAAGCCTTACAATGAAGTATGTAGCTTTCAGTGTACACTTTCTAAATTTTGAACCGTGAACATTATGGACCCATCTCACAATGCATTGTACAGGCTCTACTCCCCCTTTGAAAGAGCAATCCACCTCTTAGTTCAAGTACTACTTGTCTACATGTGGCTTCTCAAATGTTTTCTACTTGCATTAAATGTATACACATCCATTTTCTTTTGTTTTGTATTTTCATCTTAACTCCTTGGGTATTTCTTTTCCATTTTGCATTGTTATTACCTAAGGAAGAGCCTGAATAATGAATGGGTTCTGCAACAATAATAACAAAATATTTATAGCAAATCTTATACTGGATATAACAGAGTAATGTG
The DNA here is from genome assembly GCF_007827085.1 of Peromyscus californicus insignis. NCBI lineage: Eukaryota > Metazoa > Chordata > Mammalia > Rodentia > Cricetidae > Peromyscus > Peromyscus californicus. The sequence goes on from NW_026294535.1 coordinate 36,727,691, forward strand.
TCTTTCTCAACTGCTCCTCCATTGTGTTATGCATCTGTTTGTTTATTTATTTTTGAGACATGAGGGTCTCACACTGGACCTGGAGCTCACCCATTTTGCAAGACTTCCTGGACAGTGAGTACAAAGGATCCTCCTGTCTCTGCCTCCCCAGAACTAGGATTACAGGCTTGCACCCACATTTTTTAAATTGGTTCTACAGATGCTACCTCAGGTGTCCATGCTTGTGTATGGAACTTTACTGACTGGGCTATCCCCCAGCTCAGATCTTCTGTTTGTAGCATTTTAGATACCCTGGCTCTCTTCTGTCTGAATATCATTTTTGCTGGCAATGGATGCACAGTGATTTGAATGTCTGGGTATTATAGACCTATCAAAACTTTATTTTCCTCCTGCGATAATCTGCACCGGGCCTTGAACACCCCAGATCTTGTCTGTCACTAGAGATGGTAAAGGAGATGGTCTCTTCTCAGCCAGCTGACTCCCTCCAATGAGCCCTAGTTCCTAGTTGTTTTGCAAGTATGACAGTTAATCAATGTTAATTTTCAGGAAACCTAATTCTCTGTGTGTGCTAGTAGATCTCTGTCAGGGTCCCAGTGTGCATGTGCTTTCGTGAAATGCCTCTCAGTATTTGTCTTCCACCGCTGTGAGACTTCTCTGGCCAAAAAAGTTACTACAGAAAAAAAATGTAAGTGTATTCAGTAATATGTAGACAGTATGTTCAGGAAAATATATATATATATATATATATATATATATATATATATATACACTAAATATATATATATATATATATATATATATATATATATTAAATAGACAGCTTCAGGAGAAGCACATTCTAAGACTCCCTTCCTTCCCCAGCCTCCACCCACCCTCTCTCCACTTCATATGTGAGATGAACACCAGTTCCGCTAGTTTCTGAGAATTCTTCCAGCTGTTCTTTAAGCAAGTGCAAAGAAATAAAAATTCATATTCATAAGTTTTTCTTATGAAGTACAGCATTATGCAACTGTTCTACTCGTTGCTTTTTTTCCTGGAAAATGCCTTAGAGCGATTTCCAGATTGACCAAACAAATGGCCCAACATTATTTGTATCTGCACTATGTGATTTGTTTTGGTACACTCGTACTTACTAAACAATCTCTCATTTTGTGAATATTTGAGTCATCACCAATCTTCATTAATAAACACGGATTATTTCCAATATTTTGCTATTAGGAAATTACATGCATTATCATATACATGTGGATTAGGGTTTTTTTTTTTTCACTGCTATGAAAGAAATATCTATCAAAAGCCACTTAAAGAAGGAAAGATTTGCTTTAGGTCACAGTTCAGAGTATAATCATTTATGACAGGGACATCATTATAGTAGGGGACAGTTGGTCCTGTGACGGCAGGAAACAGAAATGAATGCCCTTCCTCAGACTGTCTTCTCCTTTTCATTCAGTCTTTATCCAGCCCATTGAGTGATGCTGCCCACAGTTAGGGTGGGTCGACTTACCTCATTTAACCTAATCTAATAATCCACATCGTGTTGATAATCAGTATTTACCATCATAACATTCATAAGCATATTTAGGAGATAAAGTAGTGCAACTCTGGTCCAAGGGGCGTATACATTGGTGACACTGATAACTGTTGACAAATTGCCTCCTTTATTTTTTTTTTATTTTTTTGGTTTTTCGAGACAGGGTTTCTCTGTGTAGCTTTGCGCCTTTCCTGGAACTCACTTGGTAGCCCAGGCTGGCCTCGAACTCACAGAGATCCGCCTGGCTCTGCCTCCCGAGTGCTGGGATTAAAGGTGTGCGCCACCGCCGCCCGGCCCTAAATTGCCCCCTTTAAAGGTGATTCTGGCTCTGCTTTGTCTGAGAGTATGGTTCACCACAGCTTCAAAAACATGTGTCAGCCAACTTGCTTTTGTTAATTTGGAGGGGAAAAAAAGACTTCTTGAATCCTTAGTTTGAACTCCTTTTATATGGGGGTAAACAGTTTTCCTTAGTTTTAAGGATCATCTGTAGCTGGCCCTGAGGCTGAACACCTATAATCCTAGCACTTGAAAGAAGAATTTGAACTTCAAGGTCAGCTTGGACTATGTAATGAGACTTTGTCTTAGAAAAAGCATCTTATATCCCATTCTGTGATTTTTATGTTCATACCATAAGCCTATTTATTGGGCTTACAAATGTCCCTAATTTAAAGGAATCCCTAATAACTAATCTTTAAGAAAAGCCAGTGTCTCTGTGGTTGACAAGACTGTGGAGCTTGTGTGCTGTGGGAAGAAGAGTGGACCGTCCTGCTCAGCCCTGGGAATTCTAATTTCTTGGGGAAATGATTCTATTTAATATTGGAAAAAGTGAAGAGAGAATGTGACGAAGCATTTCTATTGCTGAATTAATTCGTGTAGAGCTTCAAGTGCCTTGATATTATTGGCTTTGATTAAACATCATTCTTGTAAAGATAATTAAGAGCTAAAGCTTATTAGATAGGTAGCGTCTGAAAAAGATGACCATGGCCACAGTTGCAGCAATTAGCATGCAGCTCTTTGTCTCTTTGGCGGTGTGGTGGAAGCAGACAGACCTGAAATGGGCTCTCTTTGGATAATTAAAGCTGTTATTTCATAGTCCAGCTATGGAGATGATTTACTAAAGTTGAAAGGAGCCATAATCTATCCACCTCTTCTCCACCGCCGCCCCTGCGCATGCACCGCCCCTGCGCATGCACACACACACACTGCTCATCCAGCTGCTGCCTAACACTTGAGGGAAAGAGATATTTTCCTTTTGTTTATGCTTTTTCTCCTTCTGACTCACAGAGACAGACAGATCTTTCAGAACACACACCTGAGAACTTTGGGAAGCGGTCAGATTTGCTCTAGCACACACATAATTTCATTGGGCTTCTGCCCGTGCCTGACGTGTGCATGTGTGAGGATTTGGCCAGCCCAGATTGCCCTTGTACTGTTTTAGGCTGCTGGGACCCTCAAGCGCTACTCGAGAGAGATGAAGGGGGGATGAACCAAGAGCGAAGATGATCACGTTGTTGGTTTTTCGAGGTTTGCTGTTGTTTTGGTTGGCTGGTTGGTTGGTTTTAAAGCCCTAAACTCTCTCTACCTCAGTATTGGCATATTTGGCTTCCGTTGACTTTCAGTACCCAAGATCTCTGCCGCCTCATCATCCTGTCCCCACCCTGCTTGCTTGAAGAAGGAAGGAGGGAGAAAGCAAAGGAAGCCAAATGCGCAGGTCTGTGGGCAACACAAAAAGAGCCACTGGGTCAGGTCAGGAAGAGACATCTTTATAAACAATTCCGTACTTCAAACGTTTCCTGCCTGTTGTTTGGTGACTTCAAATGAGCTGGAAAGAGTTTGAGCCACACTCTACCCATTTTCTCATTTCAATCCCAGTCTCTCTCCTGCACTGGCTGTAGCTCTTTCCATGTTACTAATTTCAACCTCCTGTGGTCTCCATGGTAGCTTAGGCATCATCACCCTTATACTTATAAAATTGCTTTCTCGGGGACTCCTCGAAGGGACTCCCCCTACTCTGTCCTAAATTGCCCAGGTTCATGTGTCTATAATTCTGGCATTTTACATGCCTTCAAAACTAGTGTAATGTAGTTGACATTGAGATCTCTTGTCAAGTCAAGAATGTGGAGAAGGGGGGAGGGCGGTATGCATGTGCACAAGCATATATGTGTAGGTTTGTGGCAAGGGGTGGGGGGTACATGCAACTGTGTGAGCATGTGTGTAGAGGCCAGAAAACAATTTGGGTTATTGTTCCTCTGGCCTCAGGCTCCACCGCCGCCATCATCATCATCATCATCATCATCATCATCATCATCCTCTTATTTTGAGACAGTGTCTCTCGTTGTCTAGAACTCATCAAGTGGGCTAGGCTGGCTGTGCAGGTGAATCCAAAGGAAACATCTATCTCTGCCTCCCCAGCCTTGGGATTACAGGCCTTTGTCACTTTAATCTTGCAAAGCAAGCCCTTTACCAACTGAGCTATCCCCCAGTGCTGAAACGTTGAAAGTGAAGATCAGTGTAAATTTTCAAATGACTTTAAAGATGGTGTGTACCTGGACGTGTTTTCCAGAGAACGTTGTGGCTCTATGTGGGCACTGCCTCAGAAGGTGTCTCAGGCACCTGCTTTTACGGTTTCCAACTCCAGCGTGCAGTGGCATTTTATTTTATACTTGTATAGAATAAACACAATTCAATAAAAAAGTAATTGCACCTTAACAGTGTTTCGGGGAGTGGGGGAGGGGAGAGAACAAATTGGTGTGCCGTGGGCAGCCTTCCAGGAGATTCTCAAGCTAGCTGGGAGATGATTGATAGCACCCAGGAGGACTTGCCTTTAGCCGTATTTCACTTTTTAAAACAAAAATTTATAGAAATGAATTAGGAACTGCTTTGAAAAAGAAGCAGTCGTTTCCAAACTGGGCAATGACAGCAGCCTGTCCTTTGTCCTCACTCATCCTGGAAAGCAAGGAGAATGATGCACCGTCATTGTGTGAAGATTGTAAGTTTCCGTGACTCAGCTGCTCCTGGTTCCGCCTAATTCGAGTGCTGAGCTACCTTGGAGCACACAGGGAATCTGTGAGGCCATTGTGCATTTCAGAGTCGGGCTTTACACGGAACAACATCTTTGGAAGTATTTAATGAAACAGAGACGAATCAGATTTATGTAATTAGTGATAATTCTGCATCAAAGATCAGGTGGACAATTTTTTTTCCCTCATTCTAACTTAAACTTCTGCAAGGGACATTAGTTCTAGGACCACCAGAGCCCAATTAAAGTGGTACTTTAATAAATAGTCCCCTAGTACCATGAATGAATTGGCATTTGCCCAGCTGATGTGCCTGGTTTCAGGGATTGAGTTACATCTGTGGGAGGATTGATCATATCATGTGCTAAAGATATGTTTTATGCTTAATAGTTTTCTTGTGTATTGGGTGGTGTTATTTAACTATCCTTAGAAGGAGCAATTCCTAGTCTCTCAAAACTAATTCATTCTAGTTATTATGTGTGAGAAATTATTTCCTTCTGTCATGAGGGTTCTGTACTTCCCTTATAAAAACGATAAAAACTTAAGCAAAAGAAAATTCTAGACTGAAAAAAAAATCTCCATTTGCATAGGTTGGGTTTCTACCAAATATGGTTAATTCAGCTGTTAAATGACAAAGGTGTCATGGACACATTAGCACTTAGTAGCCAATAGTGTATGCCAAGGACTTTGCACATATTGCCCTGGTTAATTCCCACAAGTTTAAAAATGGACATTATTATCCCATTGGAAAGTTGGGAAAATTGAGGTTTAGCAACGTTGGTAGCTAAGTGATGAGAGAGAGCCGTTTCAGAAAAGTTATGAACTTGAGGCCCAAGCACCTTCCCCTATTTGGGGTCTGGCTCTCCCTGAAAGAGATTGTATTCTTATTTCAAACTGCAGTCGGTCTAGACTGAGATAACTGAGGTACATTAAGCGTTGCATACTCATGCTATATAACACACACTTGTACTCTGTTGGTGCAACGCCATCAAGTCCCATATGTGTGGAATAAGAACTACTTCTCTGGCATATCTTCAATTAGCTTACCTTCACTAGTGACAGAAAAAGGTACATGGGGTGAGCATGCAACCTCTTTGTTTTGACATCTGTGATAGCTGCACATGACTTCCAGTCTACGTGCAGAGAGATCCCATTGCAAATGTGCATCTGATCCCCGAGTCATTCACAGAACAGCTAGTGATGCCATGGACCCCTCTAGAATGGGCATTCAGCTTTCATCTGACCCCCATCTCAGCTATAGGTGCATGTGAGGCAAGAAGGAAGTTCTAGGGTCAAAATTTGAAACTAAAGGAATGGGAAAAGATTTAATTTTGCAAGTTGCTGCAGGCTTTCTCATATTTCTCTGTTATGTTTAACATCCTTTATTTCTATTCTGTTTGCAAATATTTAACCAAGATGGCAAAGCTTCCTACTCAGTTTTTTAAAGAACTTTTTTTAACCTAACTGTTTTTAGCTAAAATTTCTGCTAGTCACAGTAAAAAAAAAAAAATTAAAATTAAAATTAAAAAAAAAGATATGCCTGGAAACCACATCCTCCAGGGAAGGCATTGGTAGGGCAGCATCAGTGGTCCTTACATACGTCAGCTTTATGACCTCTATTTACATAAATGTGACAGTTTTCAGATAATGCACAAACACTTTGCTTATTTTGAGCAATACATCTCTAATTGTCAAAGAAGCCAATATCTGAGCGTGACTGTGCCCACATTAGCCGTTATATGGTGTTTACTCTTTCTACAGCAATAAATACTGAACGTTTTCTTAAGCTTGTTGTAAGCAAAATAGAAACCAATAAAGGCTTCAGCTTTACTTTGGAGAGAATTGAAGGCAGGGCGGGGCTTAAACTCAGTACCCAAATTGTTCAATAGGGCTAGACACAAATGCAAACCCCTTCTAGCTACTCCTGTGTAGTGGATGTGTGGTCAATACATGTGAAATGGCATTCATGCCCACCTCTCTACAACACCTGCTGTGCTGAGCTTCCATTATTCAAACTGATTTCTCATGTAACTGGTCTATGCTGCAGAATTACAGGTGCATGTTTTTCATCTCTGAGGGCTCTCTCCCAAAGCTAAGTGGAATTTCTTTTTTCGTAAGGTATCTCTGGATATCATGTGGAAATATTAAGCATAGGATGCCAATGGCTTTGCTTTATGTAAGTTGAAGTGTAAGTTTATTGTACATTTTCTGCAGTGTGGGAGTTCCTAGAATACCATGGAAGGTCACTACTTTCCTAGCCCTTGCTATTTGCTTTAGACTCCATCTGCAGGGCTCCAACAGATGGCATCGGGATGAGGCTCGTGGTTTGCAACTTCCGCCCATTTTGTCTGGTCCTGTAGAATGGGATAATAGGAATATATTGGAGTTCAGAGGTCTTCTTGATCCTCTGCTCCTCTCTACTTTTCTTAGTACTGCTTACAAATAGATAGATACATGTATATATTTCTAACTCAAATCTTAAAATGGTCTTTTAATAAAAAACCTGATACCAGATATTGGTGTAAATGCTGAAAGATCAGGGAGACAAAGGAACAAGCCATCTCTTACCTCTAGGATGCCTCAGCCTGAAAAGCCTTTAGTTCCTGTCTCCTCACACCTTATATACTTTACTCTGCCCAGCCATCATTTCCTGGGATTAAAGGTGTGTGTGCTTCCCAAGCAAAGACATGAGATCTCAAGTGCTGGGATTAAAGGTGTGTGCTACCACTGTCTGGCTCTGTTTCTCTCCTAGACTGAGTCAATCTCATGTAATCCAAGGTGACTTTGAACTCACAGAGATCCAAACTTATCTCTGCCTCCCGAGTGCTAGGATTAAAGGTATGTGCCACCACTGCCGGGCATCTGTGTTTATTTAATCTAGTGGCTTGTCCTGTTCTCTGATCTTCAGACAAAGTTTATTAGGGTACACAATATATCACCACCTATATGTAGGTCTGTTTAGGTGTGATTTATACCTGTTTTGTGTGCAATATTCACACATATATAATATAGTCCTTCCTTCCTGCACTTCTCATATGATACTAATACACGACTTATTGAGAAATGTAAACAATGTTTATGCCAAAGGCACTGGATGATTTGCCTGTCTATATTGTCTGCTATTTTAAGAAAAAAGAAAACCTTCTTGAATCCATATATAATGTGATTGAAAATTACATGCATAGGAGCACTCTCGGGAAGCTTTGACTTTGTAATTTTGAAGTGCCTGAAGGCAGGTGACAGGGTGTATGAGATTGAGTCAAGGAAGTTTCAGTTCTCATAAATGGACCTCCTCTAAGGTATTCCTGCTAATAGAATTCGATATAGTCGTACATGATTACTTTCATAATTGAAGTGTCCCAAAGCAGATTCCGAGCCCAATAACAGAACTGACAAGGAATGATGGATGCAAAGGTTCCTTTATTCGGCGTGCTAGTAATTATTGCTAGTTTGTTAATTGGAAAACCGGAAGGGTACTACGGAATATAATGCCGTAGAATCGGGTTCTGAATTAAACATCCCTACTCTGTGGCATTGAAATGTACTTTCCCTGTTCATCCTAATTAAGTGGAAAAGCTAAATCTTTGTTCGGGTGAGATTTATGGAAAGAAATAGTGAAGCTGATGAGGTAGGACTTAACCCAAGGAGAGTCAGACAAGCAAGTAACGCGTGGGGGAAATTGCATATCTGCATAATTTGTCTCAGAAGCAAATGGAGATAATGTGAAATTTTTTGGACTATTAAATCCAGGTACCTCGATTTTAATTTTTTACTTTGCTACTGACAAATTGAGTTACAATAGACCGTTTAATATCAAATGAATTTTCCAGCTAAAATCTCAGCAAGCAGTTTGCTCATAGCATTAAAAATATATGTCATATATCTTCATTTTCATGATGGAAAGTGGAGGTACCAGATTGGGCAGCATGAAGATTAGTCTACCGTTGTAAGATTCCACTGTTCTCTTCTCTTCTGCAGGCCTTGTTTGTTTTGTGAATTCTTCACAATGAGCCACTGTAACAGCATTGAGAAAAGAAGGGTCTTTGTAGTTAGGCAGAACTGAATTCAAATCCAGTCTCTGATTCTTAGCTTTCTGGCCTCGGGTAGATTTTTAATTTATCCTTAAGACAAATTTTCTCATGTTCAATAACTGGAGCTCGCTACAAAAGTTATAACTATAAAATAATAGTTATGACTATAAAATTAAATCCACACTCAGAGTTCATATTGCAGGGTAGTATTCAGAAAAGATATCTGTTGCTGTGAGAGAATGCCACTGGCCCCACCAGTCACTCTGGTTCTTTTCCCACTAGAGAGAGGAGCTTTTACCCTTTCAGCAGTGGGTGGTTCAATCCGGGCACACTATTGATACTATTATAATCAATTCTCGTAGGAAGCCTGTGAGGTCAGCGTTTACTCAGTGAGGCAGCTGCCGCTGAGGAAGAATTAGAAACTCAGGCAAGACCACACATGGAGCAACACACACTATTACACTACAGTGAAATGCCAGTAAGTTAAAAATGACTTTTGACTCTCGCATTTAAAAAAAAAAAATGTATTTCACACCCTTGTCAGGTTTTATCTGTATAATCACTGTCTCTTACTGTAAAACCAAAGGGTATCCAAAGTATAGCTTTCAATAACAGAAACCAGGCTGCTTTGATTCTGACAGATGAGTAAATCCTGCCTTAATCGTGCATTAAAAGCACATGTCATCTGTTTGATAAGCAGTCATCTGCTCTGGCTTGACCTGGAGATGAATGAGCAAAGAAAATATATGACAACTCCATTCGGTGTGTGAACCACATCATTCTCAGAGCGTTTGCTGTGATTTTTGCCCTAGTCCCTGGTTCTGGGCAAGCAGATACTTGTTCTGAAGTACTATACAGTGACACAGACTCATACCGAGAAACTAGGATCACATTTTTGGATTTTCTTTTTTTTTAAGATTGACTTATTTTATGCACATGAGTGTTTTGCCTACATATCTATAAAGGCATCATGTGTGTGCCTGGTGCCCGAGGAAGCTGAAGAGGGTGTCAGATCCCCTGGAACTGGAGTTATGGACAGTTGTAATCCACCATGTGGATGCTGAGACTGAACTCCGGTCCTCTGTGAGAGTAGCAGATTCATCTCTCTAGCTCCAAATCATAAAATTATTAAAAAACAAAATCTTTAAAAATAAAAGTAAATTCAGAAATGGGTCCTGAAATTATCCAAAACCGAGAGAGATGACAATTTGGGGGTAAAATGACCATGGTGTTAACCACCTTTGGTGTTAAAGATCTCTGTGACATTGTTGTTTATTGAAGTCCAGGGTGGTCTGTTCAGTGGTTCAGCTTACATGCACAGCTCCCAAATCTTAGGCTCAGCTACAGTCCTCCTGTTCTGGTCCCAGCTCTTGAGATTAGCTTGGAGAGCCAAAGGAGAGAGTGGGCAGACCAAATCTCCCTGTGACTACACTATCCATGCCACTGGTAGATGTCACCTGGCCTGAGATTCAGTCACACCTCTGGCTTCAGGAGCCCTTGTGAGAGGTTTGAAATACTGTAGTCAGTAGGCTACAGGCAACATCTAGAATAATAGAGGAGGAAAGAGAGTGCCCCCATGTTTATTCACCTCAAGATGATAAACCACTTGTGGGGAAGAGTTCATAAACACTCAGTCAATAGAGAACAGCTGACGGAGAGCAGCGGGTGTAAATCAAGACAGGTTTCCTCTCCTAAAACTCCTTAGCCTCTCGGCTGAAAAGGTATTCTTTCAAGAGATTTCTTTATGGTCCTGGAAAGATCCCTGACTCTTTTTAAATTAAATCGGGACTTTATGACAAAGATGTGAGATCTAAAAATTTAGCAAGGTGACTTTTTTTTCCCCTAAAATCAAGATTTCAGGAGATCATCAAACACTGTTCCAGGGGCCCGTGCCTGTGACACTTAGTGTCACACAGTACTCACATCGGTTGCTACCATGTGAAGGTGTGCATCTCTTCATTCACATGGAAAGAATCCCCCCCTCCAAAATAAAGTATGTGAACATGTGCTAAACAGCGTATCATTATGTTTAAAAGCAGGATCCACAAGCCATGCATGTAAAAAGCCTTGTTTCTGCTCTTTGCCTCACTGTGGATTTGGGCAGAAAATTTCATCTGTATAACCTCCATGTCATCGCATGTCAAACACTGCAGTTTTGCCAGTGGCAACCCATTGTTGTGAGTATTGATAAAATACTAAGTGCTGACAGGATCGGGCATTTAATATACCCACACTTCCCCAGGATTTGGTGTAAGAGTAGCTTCCTGTCAAAGTCACTAAGGAATACACAGTTTAGGATAAATGATGGCAAGTTATCCCTTAAGCCTAGCATTTCTTTGGTGAAATGAATTTATGTATTTTGCAATTTGAAATTAAATTGAGTTCTCGAGACAAAAAAAAAATCCAATTTCATACAAAGGTCTTAGATTTGTGCTGGCATACAGTGAGTGCTTGGTGTTTTTATATTTTTTTTATTAAATTTATTTACTTATTTTTTGGGGGAAGGGCACCTGCCGTATGTGCATGTGGGGTTCCAGACATCAAACTTAGGTCGTCAGACTTGGCAGCAAGACCTTTACCTACTGAACCATTTCACCAGCTGGGTAAAGCCTGTTTGTATCAATATAAGTGAATCTCTTTTCCTAAAGAGGGGTGTACTTCTTAAACATAAATTTTTTTTTTTTTTTGGTTTTTGAGACAGGGTTTCTCTGTGTAGCTTTGCGCCTTTCCTGGAACTCGCTTTGGAGACCAGGCTGGCCTCGAACTCACAGAGATCCGCCTGGCTCTGCCTCCCGAGTGCTGGGATTAAAGGCGTGCGCCACCACCGCCCGGCCTTAAACATAAATTTAAAATGCAGTTTTAACTAGCCCACACTAGCTACCCTGAGGCAATTCATATTTTCCATCCACTTATCATTCTAATGTAAGTCTATTGACTCCATGAGTGTTCATTTAACTGTGGGAAATCATGAGCATGGCATCTGGAATCATCTAACACGTAAGTCCAAGGTTTAAAGTATATAGTCCTTCCTACATGTAAAGGACAGGGACTATGTACTGAATTTAAGATATTAAAGAAAGAACTGATATAGTAAAGAAAATGGGTCTCATGGGAAAGAGTCCAGCCCTCTAGAAATGTTGATTTTTGATGAGACAGGCTTGCAAAGGGACAACTGTGGTTCTTCTCTCCTTACTGGAGAGTTAAGAAGCAGGGAGTTCTCAGCTGTGGCTCAAACACATTAGCAGTGAGAATGCCAGAGGCAGAAAATATGCAATTTCATGCTCATTAATTTTAGAGAGGATTTACAAATTAACCTGGCTAGAGAGGCCCCTCTACCAAAAGGCCTGCAAACATCAAGGAGCAGAATTACCACAGACCAGGTCCACGAGGTCTACCAGATGTCCAGGACCACAAGGGTCTTCTCTGTCCATGTATGCCATTCTGAGATTAGGATGTATGTTAGAGACCTTCCCATATCTAAGATAATAGTGATGTGACTATGCAGGAGAGGACAAGAGGTGAGGGAGTCAGTGTGATAGAAGCTTTTACCATGTGTCCCTATCATAAGCAGGACTGAATTTCCATGTTCATTATTCCTTTATTAGGTAGGGAATAGTAACTCAATGCCACTAGTCTCACCACAGAAATATTTATTTTTATTCATTATTATTATAATCCCCCATGGCAATTCCCACTCCTATAATCAACCACTCTAGGACTTTGGGAAGGTTTAAAGTGGATCAAGAGATAGCAGAATCCACTCAAATCTAGAATGTTAGGAGGTCTCACCTTCATTTGTAGACTTAGTTCTATAACCAATCTGACAGTCACCATCCTTGAGGCCTAGAAAGGCTTCTGCAGGTTACCAATACCAGTTTACTAACTCCTTTGTAGGTTTTCATGGACTCATCAGGTGACTCCTTGCTACCTGTACAGTTAGTTGATGTTGGGCATACCAGTAGGAGCAGAGCTTTCCAGATGTTAGCGAGCCTATCACCTGGAGCTCTTGTTACACACTCTGATTCCATAGGTTGATGGAGTCTGGAGTTCTCCCCTTCGGACAGTCTTCTAGTAGTTTGCTCACGCAGGTTGCCTATGAGCCTTATTTTAAGATGTAAAGAGTTAGAAAACAGAACAGGAAAGGAGAATATTGGTCTTGAAAGACAGAGCTATAGCAATAGGACATGCATAGCTGACATTGTTTTTAGCTGCAAAACTTAATTGCTGAAGTAGTGTTAGCTTTGATGTAACAAATACTCGGGAGAAACCATTTCAATGGAGGAAATGCTGATTTGGGTTCATGGTTTTAGTATATTGTATGTGGTCCTGTGTGCTTGGGCAGAACACCACGAACACAGGAACCCAGGGTGAAGCAAAGCAGCTCACTTTATGGCTGGCAGGAAGCAAGAGATGGAACAGGAAAAGATACCATGCTCCCAGTGATCTCCTTCCTTTAAATAGGCCATACTTCCTGTTTTTCATCTCTTTAGAATCATGCTACCATCATAAGAACTTAGCAAAGGATTACTCTAATGATTAGGTCAGAGTTCTTAGGATCCAGTCATTTCCTAATAGCCAGGAAACTAGCAATCAATTCCCCAGTGTGTGAGCAGGTGGGGCATATGTCATATTATACCATACAAGTGGCTATGTGGTTAAGAGTAACACAACCTATAAGACATCCTATCATTGTGAAGGATTTATCACACCACTTTTTTGTTTTGCGTATTTTTTAATCTTGAGATTATTATTAAATTATACCATTTCTCCCTTTTCTTTCTCCCCAACCCTCATTCATACTCTTTTCTGTTCTTCAAATTCATGGCCTCTTTTTTCACTAAATGTTATATTAAGCATGCTTGTGTGTGTGTGTGTGTGTGTGTGTGTGTGTGTGTGTGTGTGTGTGATGTATCTGTATATACATATGATCCTAAATATAACCTGTTGAGTGTATATAGTGCTACCTGTATATTTTCAGGTAGCATTTGGCACAGGACACCCAATTGGTGTGCTCTTCCCTGGGAAGGACCACCCTCTCCTGCTTCTAGGTTTATTCATTTGCCTGTAATTCTTTGTGTAGTGTTGAGGCCTCATTGGCTTTTCCCTGTCCCGTGGTACCTTTGTTTTTAAGATGAAGCTGTGCTGTTTGGAGACTTTTTTATGTCTAAAAGTATCAATCCTGGTCCCATAAGACTATAAGGCACATCTGTCTCTGAATTACAAAACTATAATGAAACCTGCAGAGTCAGGATGGACGTTAATGTCATGCAGATGTGAAATAAATAATAAGAGAAGCGGTAAATGGAGCAAGAAAATCTTTTCTTAATAGGAGAGAGACCATGATGGAGCAGAATTCTACCTCACCTCCTACCATCAAATTCATCTCATCACTGTTCCCTTCTGCTTTCAAACTAGCTGTGTGGTCTGCTTAATCAGGTTAGTGAAGGAGATGCAATTAACTCCTTTTTTAATGGTACATTGCCAGTAGGTATCCTTGGCTGTAGTCTCCACATGCCTAAGCAAGACTGCTGAAACCTGTGTAAACTAAGAAAGCTGCAGAGTGTTCTACCCATGGGAAGATGCGTGGTGTAGCTTTGACTTATTCCAAGTAAAACAGAATTCTTTTTTTTTATTAAGAGATTTTCTATTCATTTTACATACCAACCACAGATTCCCATGTCCTCCCTCCTCCTGCCCCCAAGCCTCTCCCCCCACGCAACCCACCTCCTCCAAGGCAAAGTCTCTTATGGGGAGTCAGCAGAGTCTGGTACATTCAGTTGAGGCAGGTCCAAGCCCCTCCTCCCTGCACCAAGGTTGTGCAAAGTGTCTCACCATAGGCATTAGACTCCAAAAAGTTGGCTCATGCACTAGGGACAGGTCCCCATCCCACTGCCTGGGGGACCCCTAAACAGTTCAAGCTAAACAACTATCTCGCTTATCCAGAGGGTCTAGTCCAGTACCGTGGGGGCTCCTCAGCTATTGGTCCACAGTTCATGTGTTTCCACTAGTTTGGCTAGTTGTCTCTGTACTTTTTGCAATCATGGTCTCGATATCTCTTGCTCATAGAATCCCTCCTCTCTCTCTCTCATTGATTGGACTCCTGGAGCTCTGCCTGGGACCCTGCTGTGGATTTCTGCATCTGCTTCCTTCAGTCACTGGATGAGGGTTCTATGGTGACAGTTAGGGTATTCAGTCATCCGATCACCAGAGTAGGCCAGCTCAGGCACCCTCTCGACTATTGCCAGTAGTCTATGGTGGAGTCATCCTTGTGGATTCCTGGGAACCTCCCTAGCACTCTGCTTCTCCCTATTTCCATGGTGTCTTCGTTTATCATGATATCTCTTTCCTTGCTCTCCCACTCAAAACAGGATTCCTTTAGCTGGGAATGCTGAATGACTGAGAATTGAAGAGAGGTATGTGGTTGTGTCTTTGAGCTTGAACTTCTATGGGTTCATCATACGCATTGCCTTAATGAGAAGAGAAAGACATAAGACAGTTCTGTCGCCAAGACCTTTTCAAAGTTATTGTCCAGGAAATCTCGCTTAAAAGTTCGAGGATCTCCTCAAACCACCATTGCAGTCCACTGAATTGGAAGATGGAGGTATGAGAGAAAGAAACTACCACAAATATGTTCATGCGGAGCTCAGAAAACATTACATGTAGGCAAAAGCTTAACCCCACCCCCACCCCCACCCCCACCCCCAATGGCAAGATTCTCTTTCAGGCCATTATGGTGGATCTCCCTCTCTTCCCGTGTCCCATCTCTACCAATTCCCTTAAGCACAGGCTTAGCTTCCCCCTAAGGAGAATCAAGAACATTGTTCCACTTGGGGAGCGGAACCTGTGAAGTAAAAAGAACTCTGCAAATGCCACTCTTCTTACACTTCCATTATCTTTTATTCTCTTCCATTCTTAGTTTGCACGTAGTAGGCACTAAAACTCACCAACGTTAATTGGATTCAGGGGACAGATTACTTCCTTCACAGTGGGTTTCATTGTGTGTCTTT
Organism: Peromyscus californicus insignis; assembly: GCF_007827085.1. Taxonomy (NCBI): domain Eukaryota; kingdom Metazoa; phylum Chordata; class Mammalia; order Rodentia; family Cricetidae; genus Peromyscus; species Peromyscus californicus. The sequence goes on from NW_026294535.1 coordinate 36,743,277, forward strand.
GTGGAAAGCAACGTTTTCTTCTGCGTCTGTAATGGCACGTGTGAGCCTTGTCTCATGAGATGCCTGTCTCCCACTGTTGGGAAATGGTCATAATGTTTAAGTGCACCAAATATCTTTTTTTTTTCCTAATCAAGAAGTTCGGGGGATCTGCTGGCTTAGCAGGTGCCTCAATTGTGCATAATTAGTTGCTCAGAATTGTTTAGCATGGGCTGATTAGACTCAGCCAAAGGCAATTAAATTTTATTTTCTTCTGCAAAACCCTGAAGACAGCCAGAGTCGTCCTGAACCATGGTCATATCCAGTTCTGAGGAGCCCAGATGCAAGGAATGGCTTTCCTTCTATGCCAGGCAATCCTTGAAGGATATGACAACTTGAGGGACCTGAGTCCCCTCCCCACTGTGGGATCCTCCCAGCTCCAGTGTAGGCTTTGTAATGCACAGTGGGGCCTTCCTCCTTAGAGGACTCCTATTTGCTTTTCAAGTTGATAGACAACAGCTTCACTTGGAAGAAGCAATTCAACCAGATGAACTGGTTCTTGCTTCCTGTGCTTTGTATGTGAATACTCTGACCAAATAGGGGCAGGTGAGGTATGCCAGCTAGTGGCCTGTCCACTTGACACAGGTGAAGTCATCTCAGGGAGGGGGACATTAATTAAGAAAATGCCTCCATATGATCAGACGGTAAGCAGGCATTGTCTTATTTAATGACCAGTGTGGGAGGGCCCAGTCCATTGTGGGTGGTGCCACCCCTGGGCTGGTGGTCCTGGGTTCTATAAAAAAGCAGGCTGAACATGCCATGGGGAGCAAGCCAGTCAGCAACATCCCTCCATGTCCTCTGCATCAGCTCCTGCCTCCAGGTTCCTCCTCTGTTTTGAGTTCCTGTCCTGACTTCTTTCAGTGATGAACAGTGATATGGAAACATAAGCTAGATAAACCTTTTGTTCCTCAAATTGTTTTTGTCATGGTGTTTGAGCACAGCAATAGTAACTGTGACTACTACATGAGTGACCAATGGTTTCCCTACCCTGCTTTGTTGTTCCTGTAAGTGTATACTTCACTAAGCCCCTTCTGAACTTCTGTCAACATGTTTATCCTCTGCGTCAATAGAGGGCATATCCCCAGCCTCCCTGACTCAAAGGACCCTGTTGTTCTTGGTTATCACCAGTATTCAAATCTCTATGACAGTGGGAGACCATCATACATAACAGGGGTTAGCTACAGAGATGCCATTAGAGCAGGCTGGCTGTTCTGGCACCCTAGATCACATTTATTGTCACTTTCAGCTTCTGTTACAGTGAGCAGTGAGTAGCTCACCAACAGTGGCATGTCTGGCCTCCAAGGTGACTTTTGAGTGGGTCCCTTGTTAAGGGGATCTACTATCGATGACAAAGTTGAGGGTGATTTGAAAGTCAGAACTCGTATTCAAAGGAGTGATTTTTAAAGATTATTATCTGGGTGTGGTGCGGCAATCTGTAGTTGGAGTTTTCTCCAGTCCTTCCCAGGCCTGCAGCTGCTCAGACCCAAATAAACACACAGAGACTTATATTATTTATAAACTGTATGCCATGTGGTTGGATTAAGGGCATGGGCTACCACCGCCTGACTCTGCTTATGGCTCGCTATGTGACCTCGCTATGTGACCTCTGATCTCTAGGCAAACTTTTATTTATTAACATACAAATAAAATCACATTTCAGCACAATTAAAATATCACCACACACATCTGTAACCCCAGGACTCAGGTGGTAGAGCAGAAAGATCAAGAGTTCAAAGCCATCTTAATTACCTAGCAAATGCAAAAGCAATGTGGGCTACAAGAGACCTTGTTTCAATAAGTACATCAGTTAACAAATAAATATTGTTTGACAAATTGTCCCCAAAAATCTGAATAAATGTGAAAGAAAATATATATTTAATACCAGTTTTATAAATACATATTTCTAACATGCCATGGTACCAACCACAAAATGAAAAAGTAGTTTAGACTGTCACATTAGGTTGTCAGTTAATAGTTGTTGGGTTATAATGTGAATTTAACAGGGATAGTCTATAAACCTAGATCCCCCCACCAAAATAAAAACTAGGAGAAAGAAAAACAGAGTGGGTGGGAATATGCTTATATACTTTTTCATAATACTGTAGTCTATCAGCAAAATATTACTGAATGCCTATTACATATGCTGTACTGTTCTAGAAATGTTATGCACTCAGATATTTTATTATTTGATCTACGTTTAATTCTTTTCTACATATGAAAGTTGGCTCCATAATGAAACAAAGTGAAAATATTAATGTGTATCTTAAAAGAAATCCAAAGACTCTTTTAGGACCATGCTGGGGAGCAAGGAGTTATATTGGCATCCCTTTTAGATTTTTATGATCCAAAGGTAAAGCTGGGGGGCTGGAGAAATGGATCAGCAGCAAAGGAACAGAGTTTGGTTCCCAGCTCCCACGTCAGGGAGCTCACCACCACTTGTAATTCCACCTCCAGGAGATCTGGTGTCCTCTTGTGGCCTCTATGGGCACCCACACATACATGGTATGCACGCACATACACACACACACACACACACACACACACACACACACACACACACACACATACACACACACACACACACACACGCACGCGCACACACACACATTTTAAATGTAAAGCTGAGCCTATGATTTGTTTCTATCATACCCTTTTATTCTTCTTCACTTTACGCAATCAGATGAGGAGAGAGAATAATGTGTTCACATTTTCACAGGAGGAAAAGATGACACACTTCCCAGGCTTTCCCGTGGGAGGTACCCACACCACACAGTGTCTGTTGGCTTTGTGTGCCAAGACACATCACATCCTTGCCTGCTACAACAGCATGCAGGCTCATTATGGGCCTGTAAAATTTTGTCTATCCAAGAGGAAATAAGATCTTTCAAGTCTGGGAATAAGAAAATTAAGAAGTTCAGTCTAGGCTCACTTTCAGGGTGTTTCCGTCTACAGATCTCTCTGGGCTTCAGTATTAACCGTAACATTTAAAAAACTGTCTACATTGCTACATAAATATGAAGTTCTATGGATAAATATACAAATCAGCTTAAAAGACACAAGGGAGAAAGTGTAATAGAAACCTCCATTGGTTCCCTTGCTTTTGGGTAAAGGATTTAAAATTCATAAGCTGAGAGACAGCTCAGCAATTAGGAGAGCAGCTTTTTTTTTTTTTTTTTTTTGAGACAGGGTTTCTCTGTAGTTTTGGAACCTTTCCTGGAACTCACTCTGTAGCCCAGACTGGCCTCGAACTCACAAAGATCCACCTGCCTCTGCCTCCTGAGTGCTGGGATTAAAGACGTGCACCACCACCACCACTCGGCAAGAACACCAAGCTTTTGTAGGGAAGCTGGGGCTCAGTTTCCAGCACCCACATCAGGTGACTCACGTCTGTCTGTAATTCCAGTTCCAGGGGATTCAAACCTCTTTTGGTTTGTGTGGGAAACTGCACTTGTGCACACATACCCACACAGACACACACACACACACACACACACACACACACACACACACACACACATAGTTAAAATTAAAATAAGGGGCTAGAGAGTTGGATCAGCAGTTAAGAATGCTTGTTGCTCTTCCAGAAAACCCAGGTTTAGTTCCCAGCACTCACATGGCAGTTCACAACCATCTGTAACTCCAGTCCCAGGGGATCCGATGCCCTCTTCAGGCCTCTACAGGCACTAGACAGGCACACACATGGTGCGCAACTATACATGCAAGAAAAACAACTAGACACATAAAAATAATATATTAAATATTTTACTCTTTTTTAAAAAGTAAAATAGGTTAAAACAAAATATACCCTGTCTTTCTTGCTCTTTGGTGTCCTACAGTGGAGTATTGACTGCTGATGGTCCTGTGCCTTTTCTCAATTTCCATTTGCAGACAAAGTCTGAGTCAAGAGCTGAGTTTTACTAAATCACCTCCAGGGAGCCGAGGTCCATTCTGGGTTGGGTAGCTGAGGACCTGTGGTGCCTCTGGTACACTGAAAGTGAAGAGTCAGCTTCTCGTGAAGTCTCTTAGTAACGGCATTAAGTTGTACCAGGCCTCTCTGCTGCTCAGCCCTCCAGAGGGCTCATGACAAAGTGTTGCCAGCCTCACTCCCATCAGGCATTGCAGTCATCACCCTGATGTCTTTAGCAAGCTATTTTTCGCTGATATTGAACTTTTACCTTACGATTATTTGGCCAACATAGCTTTTGGCTTCTGGATACGTATTTCCTTTCCCGTGCGCCTGGGAAGGACGTGCTTGATTCAGGGAGGGAGGGAGGGTGTAGGCAGCAAATGGTGATGGTCAGGTGGCCATCTATAGTTCAGTTTCAACTTTTATTCTGGAGGATCTTAGCCCTCAATCGAGGAAGTAGCTTTCAAATATAAATGAGAAAACAGGTCAACAGGGTTGACTACTTCTATAGTGCAGACTAGGTGAATTTCTTTTGTCAAAAATGGTCTCCTCCTTAAAACAGAGCATGAAAGGAAAGTCACCCAAGAGTCCCCTGGGAAAAGCTCTGATGCCCTTCATGAAACCCCGACACTGCGTTCAATCCAGGGCCTTGCTGATCAGTTGATAACTGAGGAAGCCTTAGTTAGGTTGCCGTTCCTGAACCTGGGTGTGTAATGGACATCACTTGGCTCAGGGCTCCGTCTTTATAAATGAGCGGTTGCCAAGTTGTGGCCCAAGGAAAGGAAATACAATATTGAAACAGTCTTGTGAGGCTCAGGCTTTTGCACAGAACCAGCTACAACTGGGTTGTACGAAGCGAATGTCTGGTTATTAAATTAACAATGTGGGAAACTGACTCGCCTCTTCAGGTTTGGATGATGGTTGTAGGAAGCGAAGGCTGGTTATTAAACTAACAAGGTGGGCACCTCGCTGGCCTCTTTGGGTGGAAACGGGTAATGGGACAAATGGCCCCTTTCATGATGGAATGCTTAGATTTGTTTTATGATATTTAATTGTCCTCAACACGGTGTTTGCAATGAGATGAGTGCAAGACCTAAGTAAGATGCTCAGAACCAACGTGAATGATGTCAGTTGTTTCGGTACCCTAAAGCCGATAGCTTTGTTATGGTTGGGGAGAAAAAAAACGAACAGAATTGTGTGATAAATGGTATATGAACATGAAACGACATGCCTGCCGTTCTTCAAGTTAATTGCCATTACAGCAGTGTTAATCTTTCCTTTTGTCGTTGCTTATAAAGACATGGCTTGTTTTATGGAGAATTCGTGAATCGTTTCCAGGAAGCGTACATCCTAGGGAAGAAATGAGCATTTTCGCTGTGGAAACACACACCACCGAGTTGCGAGAATTAATGGGCCCCAGCCCTCAGATGATAAACCTTGCTGCTGAATTAAATGCTTGTTACATTTAATAGTTTGCCATGTGCAATATGATGCCTTTTAATCCTTTAATGATTTCCAGTTAAAACAATGACAGCTCTAACAAACATGTCCCAGTGTGGGATGAGGTGTCACCGTGTCACGCAGCTTGACTGAGTGTGCTGGGTCATTATTTTACAGGATTTTTTTCTCTCAAGCCATATCAATCCTGTTCCTGAGATGCTTAAGGGTTTTTTTTCCTCCTTCCATCTCCTTTACTAACCACAACCGATGCTTCGGTGCAAACTTGGAAGCATCGTTCCTTCCTATGCTAACACTAACGTGAGCCTCCCCCATGTCACGACTCATGTTTCCAACTCAGAAGACATCCTAAGCCAATCTCTTCACTTATAATTTGGTGGCCCCATCTCCTCCGTGATCTTGGCACCTCCTGTTTCCATTGCTCAGCCTCTTCCCTAATGCTCACAAATGTGCAGCGCTTTGGACCCCCTGTCTTCTCGGTGGCTCTTTGTAGTGCACGACAGGTTGTTTTTAACTCATTTCTCTTCGAAAGAACATACAGCTCTTTGCGATCCTTGTCTTCTTTTGCCAAGCTGTCCCCATTTCTCAGCCTCTCCAATCTGACCTCTGGAATGACCCCACTCCTCTGCTTTACCCTGAATGCTGGTTCATGTTCCCAAGAAGAGCCTACTAACTGCTGTCCTTATTCTCTGGCGGTACTAACGTTCTTTCATCTGCTTATCTGCAATTCTGCATTTCCGCTCCTGTCCTGCATTCTTCTACCTGATTATTCTCAGTGTCCACTGAGCCATTTGGTTCGATCTTTGTCTTCCTGCTCCACCTACTCACTGCTTATTTGGTGGGTATAGACAACGGGCAAAGGATTGGCATGCCTATTAGCGCACTTCTTATCATTTTAAAAATGTCTCCATGTACATTTTAGCTTTTGATCTTTACCTGAGAATTGTGTTTCTCTTTCTCAAGAAGAAACTGACGTTTAGAACATCCACCCATCCTAAAACTCACCCGAATGTAGGGCTCAGGTCACCATCTCTTCCTTCCTACCCCTGGCTACCTCTCTCTGGAAGAAGGATTGCAATCCGTGACAGATCTTCACCGCGCTAGGAACTGGATGGAAATTAACGAAACCCTTCCTTGTGCCGTTGCAGATGAGAGTCCCTACACTAAATCTGCCAGCCAGACAAAGCCGCCTGACGGAGCATTGGCTGTGAGGAGACAGAGCATCCCAGGTTAGACCAGACTGTTGGATATTTCAGCTGTTTTACTTATTGTTGAACCCTGTTATTTGGTGGTCCTAAATAATTCCAACCTGGTACCCATGTTGCTCATAGAGCGTGGACGGCATTCCACACGACTCGTACAAACAATGAACAGAAACTGGGTCAGGAAACCTTGCTGACCTCCGAGGATTCATCTTGTAGCCTGACACCGCAAAACCCTTTGTAAAATGTCTTGAACTGGTAACAACTCTGTCTTTTGCTAGTCTTCTCTCTGGTTTCAGCAAAATAGATTTCATGACAGCATCTGTTTCTTCCCTGAAGTGCCTGGCAGAGCAGAACTATATGTCGATGGTGTGTGTGGACCCAAAACAACTCCTTTCTTCTCATCTCTTTCTATTTAGTTTTGCTTCAGTTGGATGGACTCTGTAAAACTCAGGGGCTTTGAGTCCTTAGGAAGATGGTTCGGTTTCTTGCAATACAATGAGTGACATTTTTCACACAAAACATTTGTGAGAAATATATTAAAATGTTCTGCCTCAAAACCAGTACTTTGAAGCTTTGGTTTTGAGGATGGCATAAAAGCATGTACATTGTCAAATTTAAAAAAAGGAAGGAAATGCAAAATACTGTCTCCACTTGATAATTAAGAAACCATTTGTGAGAGCACCTGTGCATAAGAGCTGGGTTAGAAGCATTAATAGGATTTAAAGATCCATTTAAAGTGTTTATATATTTCATTAAGCACGGCTAAAGCTAAACTATAGGACTTTAGACGAGAGTAATTTGGGCAGTTATGGAGTTACAGAGCAGCGTTTCCTACATTAAGTTGAATAGATTGGCCAATTGCTTCATGAAAGGGGGAATGTTGCATTTGAATAAGAACAAGACGAGTCTAGTTGTGGGAAACTCGGCTCATGGTTTCTGTTTGGTGTTTTCAGAGTTGCCTTTGGTTGTATTTAAGTCTCATTTAAAGCTTTGGAGTTATCAGGAAAAATCCATAGCTTATAAAGAGACATGCATCTGCTGTACCTCCTTAAGTTGCTGCTTTGAAAATTCTGAAGTAGTTTAAATTACAGAATTGGTCGGCAACACCCAGTGCCATTGGAACATTTCTGTTCCATTCTGTAAAACATCATTCTTAGTGCTGGTCACATTTAGAAGAACTATTGGAGCCATGTCTAAACTGTGTTCACAGCTATAAGTAAGTGCCCAGCCAGTGTTTGAAGGTCAATAATGCCAGCCCTATATCATTCCCCTCCTTGACTTCTTTACCTCTGCTGGTACCTGACATTTCTCTGCTAGAAATAGGTAAGAGACTTCCCACTGCCCTTGCCTACCGGGGAAGGACACTATAGCTCCATATTTGATAAGAATGTAAGATACTTGATTTTTCGTGCCTGGATTCCTTACCATGGGAGCCAACCTTACAAATGGAACCAAATGACCACAGACCAAGACCTCTGAAGCTATAAGTCAAAATATAGCCCTCTCTTTCATGGCATTATCTTAGACATGTGGTCACAGTGACAATGTGCCATAGGCTAGGATCCATGACTTCCTTCCAAGAATTTTGCTAATTTTTCATACTAAATTGTAACTCACTTGAGGGGACAGACATTTTCTTATAGTCACATTACCCATTGGGTTAGATTGGTAAATCATAACTGTTCTTTTACGCCCACAAGTGATTCTTCATTGCAGAATTTTTGTTCTTCCCACTGTGGGTGATTTAAGGTCACTGGAATTAAGATTTTTTTTTTGTAGGCTTCATGTGTTATTCTCATAGAATTTAGCCACAAAGAAGCTTCTCTTTGCTCATCCCTCATAGAGCAGGGCCCAGAGGGAATGGGCCTTCAAAAATCTTCTCTATCTTTAAAACAATCCAAGAGAAAAAGATACAGCAGCCAGAGGGCTGAGACTCTAAATGGTTGATGGTTCCTTACTGCTAGCTTCCACAGAAAACAAGCTTCTTCCAAACTCCTCCCCCACTAACTAAGCACTCTTGGAATTCTGGGACTGCTCTACTCTCTCGCTTTCCAGTACCCATAAACCCTTGTTTGGGAAAATGAAGGGCGCAGCCCTAGAACCTTAGCAAGAAGTCCCTCAGAGGTAAAAACCAGCATCAAGAAATCTTGACAATTCCCCTGATGATGCTTCTCCATCTTTTCTTTTGCACCATCCAGGACGGAAAATAGACAGGGCAAGATGCCTGGCAAACACATGTTCACGATTTGCTGGAGCTTCTGCTGAAAACCCCAGAGTGGTCTGTGGACTAAGCTGGATTCAATTTTGCAGCTTTTCTCTCTCTCTCTCTCTCTCTCTCTCTCTCTCTCTCTCTCTCTCTCTCTCTCTCTCTCTCTCTCTCTCTCTCTCTCCTGTGCTCACCTTCCAATCTCACTTCCCTGGAGGTATGATTACCACCCTCGGAGGAGAGTAACTATATTTAGAGAACAGTGCCTCAATGAGAATACAGTCTTGGCTCATCAAACAGCTTCTGATCTTCGTGCAGAGAGACCTCCCAAGGCAGGTGCTGTCCCAGAGCCATTTAACCTCCCCAGCTCCTGTGGAGTAAGGCAGCATAAGGAGGCAGAACCCTTCAGAGAACAGGCATGTCCCATGTCTGCCTGCAAAGCTGTACACTCGGCCTTCCATAATGATGATTGAATTTAACTATTCCTGTTGGCCTTTTCTTTGATGGGCAGAAGGAGAGGATGAGATAGGTAAGGGCATCTTAAGATTGTCTATACAAGTCTTATGACAGTTGAAGCCTTTGAAAGTTTTTATACAAATACAGATCTAGTCCATATAAGTTCCTGTAATGTGGCTGCACCGTTTCCATGGCCTAGCAGATAGTACCTCTTAGCAGCTCTGTACCAAAGGGGTAACTTTGAATGTTTGAACAGAAATGTAATTTGCTTTTCATTTACTTCAAAACCCAGTATCTCCACGTAAACTCAAAATTAGTATAGCAATTACTTTATAATCATAAGTCAAATATGTATCTTTCGTTAAATCCTTTCATTCCCCCTCCTTTCCCTTCCACAAAAGAAAAAAAAGGCAATGTATTAAAAATCTCTTAGGAACAAAGTGCATTTGCTTTGGATAAAAGAAAATGCATTATTAATATTATTTGGGCACTCCTCATTTTAATCATGTCTATTGTGGCATAAAATTTAAAAACAAAAAGATTTTTTTGACTTTCACAAGCTTATGTTAATTTTCAGCAATGGTAGTAAAAGATGATGTGACTGACCCTGTGACACTGGAGGACAAATTTAAGGATAACCTTCTATAAAAAAAATAATAATAAGCTGGGTGTGGTACACATCTTTAATCCCAGCACTCAGGGAAATAGAGGCAGGTGGATCTCTGTGAGTTCGAGGCCAGACTGGTCTGCAGAGTGAGTTCCAGGACAGCCAGAGCTACAAAGAGAAGGCCTGTCTTGAAAAAGCAAAATAATAATAATAATAATAATAATAATAATAACAATAATGACGTAAGGTTTTAATCTTATTTCAAAGATAAAATTAGTTCCAATTTCAAAGGTATTCGGAGCTATCAGATACCACATGTCTAGCTTTATGAAAAGGCTTTTGATCTGAGGCCCCTTTAATTGGCAGATTACTGGTGAAGGAGAATTAGGCTGATTAGAGGGTCATGCACATCAGTGAAAATCTGTTCATACTTTAGCTTTGACAGCTTTGGAAATAGCCTGTGGTTTTCCCTACTTGAAGAAAATATTTTGAATCGTATCTGTCTATTGTGTGTAAAGGGAAGAGATAGGACAGTGCACTAGACTCCAAGTCCTAGAGTTAGTGTCCTATTGATTTGGCTTGTCTCCCTTTCCACAGAGGGTATCTTTCCTTGGTCGTAATAGTCTTCATAAGGAACCTTGTACTACTGACAGATGTGGCAAGCTACAAGATATCACCTCTGTTATCTTTCCGAAAACTTCAGGGCACTCAGAACAATTGTCTTGAATCTACATCCAGATTTCGGTCACAAAAAGTTGTGGCAGGTGTTTTTTTCCCTTTGTGGAATATTACAAAAGATATTGATTGGTTCATCAGTGACCAAGTTTCAGTCTTTCTTTGTTGTCACATGTAGATATTTGAGCTGGACATTTAAATATGAGGCTGAGAGTCTAAAATGTGTCCCATGGTCCAAGAGGCACCTAGGAGAGCTGTTAGAATACACCCAGGAAGGGTCCGCATGGACTCAAAAGTCACAGATCTGAGGGGAAAAGATTGCCATGCCCTGGACATCATGGAGAACTGACAACCTTGAGTTATGGAGAGAGGACAATTTAAAATGTTGAAGGTCTTTATGTCTCTATTATCATTTTCCTGCCATTGTTGTTCACACCCTCTGATGCTTCATCGATCCACATTTTCATTATTCCAGCAGATATCTAGTGTGACATTGGCACTAGGATTTTATAGCTGTATCAGTGCTCAGGCATGCAGAGGCTGTTTGCTCAGATTTTAGAGCCTGAGTCTACTCCAGCTCTTTAGTTCTATCGATGAAACTCTCCAAAAGAAGAATGAGTCTGGCCAGAGAGAAGATGGAAGTCTGCTGAACCCTCCAAGTAGGAAATGTCATACAAGGACTGATCCTGCAGGTGCTGCCTTTCATCCCTGACTATTTACAAAGCTAGCTAAAAATGACTCCTTTATTTTTACAATAAGCATCAAGATGATGGTCAAGAGTGCGGTCAGTGAAGCCATCCCCAACTCTACCCTTGCAGATTTTCATTTTCTTTCCCCATTGTGCTTAGCACTGTCTGAAATTAATTGGTAAATGTATTATTACTATTTTCTCTCTCCATCCCTCAAGGAAATGTAAGTGATATAAGATAGGTAGCATATTTGTTTTGTTTGGTATCTCTAGTGAACAGGATAGGACTGTGCAGGCAGTGGGTATTCAGTTGGTGCTTATAGCATGACTAAATGAGCAAAGACTCTGAGGCAGCTGACTCTGCAAAGGCTGAGTCCTATGACCGTTGACCGCCTACTAAAGTATACAACAGCCTCTATTGTCCTGGCCTGCTGATTCCTTTAGTCTGCAGCAAATATCCACACTGCTCTTGAGTGTGCACCGAATATGACATTTCTAAGGAGATCACCTCCCGGAATTAATGAATGAAATATAGATCAACTAGAAACCAAAGACTTCTAAAGGTCAGAGCGCCGGGTGGTGGTGGCACACACCCTTAATCCCAGCACTGGGGAGGCAAGAGGCAGGCGGATCTCTGTGAGTTCGAGGCCAACCTGGTCTACAGAGTGAGATCCAGGAAAGGTGCAAAGCTACACAGAAAAACCCTGTCTCGAAAAACCCAAATAAATAAATAAATAAATAAATAAATAAATAAATAAATAAAAATAAAGGTCAGAGCTCTCTCCCTCGACTCATTGGTTTCTGTTGAGCAGAAGAAATCTGCGCAGCCCTCCCTCACCTGGAGAAACAGTTTAAAATTGACAAGATGGAGAGGATTCATTTCATTGTTACTGTATAGAAAAGGGCTAACGTGTGGGGAAACATTTGAGAGTTTATAAATAGAATCTTGCGGGCTAGAATCATGACTTATTACGGCCGGTAAATGTTAAGATTTCTCCCGGAGAGCTGATCCAGTTTGCTGTGTGTGACTGGGATACAAACTGAGATCTCAAGTATTGCTGAGTGAAATGAGCAGTTTGATTTGTGTGCTCAGTGCTGGAAGCCTTCGTTAGCAATTCAGAAATGTCAGCCTCTTGTGTTTGAATGTCTCTCATGCCTACTAGTAAATAAACAGGGCTAAACTACAGCAAAGTGGTACACATATGCAGCAAGTGATTTCCCAGTAATTCCTCCCCCTGCCTGAAATTCAAGGGAAGATTATTTGTAGTGACTTCCTGTTTTGCCCCAATGTGTCCTGCGACTCCTGTGCTGTAGGGGTGATGGCATTTGGCAATGCCATGCTCTAGGTATGTTCAGGGGTCAGAAGGATTGGCTCTGACCACAACTAGTACAGCCCTCGGTGTCGGAGAAACACCGTACAAGAAAGCTCGGGGATGTGTGTCTAAGAACTACAGGGAATTCTTTCCCCTCCAAAGCTCTTGCAGCGAAGGAAAATCAATATCTTCCTTCATCAAGTTAGAGGGACCTCCAATTCGGGGTTGAAAATGAAGTGACTTTAGAAAATCGGGAGAGGTGAAAGCTGTCTTTCTTGACCAGCATGTGAGGACAGTGAAGAGGCAGTTTACGTAATTTACTATAGATTTGAGCCCTAGGTCCCATGGTTACACCACATTTATCTATCAGCCTTAAATGACAGACCAGCTTCCTGGATCTCAGGCACTCAATTGGCAAGCTTTGTTATGTAGCTAGGTTCTGCTTCTATTATAATTACTCTAATTTTTCAAGGACATTTAAACTGATTCTTGTCTACATCTTCTCTTGCACTTCAATATATGAGTTTGACATGCCAAATTTATTTTTATACTATAAATAAGTTTCCACCTAACAGTTTAAAACAAAGGTTTATCCATCCCCCTAAAGCATGTGGTATCCACCAACGTTTTTATACCACATACTTTGGGAGACGCTGACTTGGAATGCAAGTCTTGAGAGTGACCTTGAGAATCCTAATACTCGGCACTTTATGGGTACATAAGTGGGTAGCTGATTTATGGTGCAGAAAAGGTCATTTGCGTGGACATGGAATGCCTGTGGGGCTTCCGCTTAAAGATGAAAAGAAACTCTGAAAGAGAAGGAGGACACCACACAATGTGAACCCCAAGCATAGGGAATAAAGGGATGAAATAACCACAGTCCAACCTGATCCAGAGACAGAGAACACAGGCAGCAGGAAGCAGTGGACAGGTAGTAGAGAAGTACTTGCCACTCATCACATGCTGTGTTCCAAATGGTGATACATTCTCACCTCACTTCATTTCTTCCCACCTCACTTCACTTCTTCCACACAACATCTCAGAGTGAGTTTTAGTGCTGCCCTCCACAGAGATGGCCAAACTGATGTTCTAGGAGGTAAAGTTGCTTGTCAAAGGTCACAAGTCTAGAAAGTAGGAAGCTTGAATAAACTCTAGATTAACGTAAGTTTTGACCAGAGTTGTGGTGAGCAGTTGATGAAGGTGGTAGAGAGAATCCTTGCTGATAATGAGATGTAAAAACTTTGTCTTCTGGAGGCCAACCGAACCTCTTCTCTGAGGCGCTGAGAGGCTATGTAGGTTTGTCCTGTCTGTCCAGGCCACGTTTTCATCTCAGTCCTCAGTGATCGGTGCTGTTATTAGAGGTAGAATAATGTGCAGTAGCGTGGGATCCTGGGGCTCATGTAATTCTTTCTCTGAGTGACTGAGGGCCTAGGGATATACTATATATAATACATATACTATATATAAAATTTATACATAAATATTATAAAATATATAATTTATATATAAATAAATAATATATAGGGATAAATATATAATATAATGGATATATATATATAGCTATGCATCCCTGTACATTTAGGGATATATAGTATTTATGCTATATAGATTATATATAAATTATATGCTATATAGAAATATATATATACTACATATGTACTATATAAATTATAGCATATATAAATTATATACTAAGTATAGTATACTTTGTGTTATATAATACTGTACTATTAAATAGTATTGTTCCATGTATTTGTGATTTTCAGAGCTTCCAGCTCAAGGAAAATATTAAATAATTAAAACTGGCTACATAGACATTTTTCTATAAAATTTTTTTCTCATGCAGTGTCTCCTCTACCAACTCCTCCAAGATCCTCCCCACATCCCTGCCCACCCAACTTCCTGATTTCGCCCCTCCCCCTTTCACTCAATAAAACAACACAAAAAACCAATAGGACAAAAAAAAATGAGACAAAAGAAAACAAAAGTCCTCCCCCCCGACCCGTGCACAAAAATGGAGTTCATTTTCCGTTGGCTAGCTGCTCTGAGTGTTGATATGGTCAGTGACACTCCGTTGGAGAAAACTTGTTTTCCCTTTGCCAACAGGTTTCAATGGCAAATAGCCTCTTGGTTAGGGGCGGGGTCCCGTGTTCACTCCCATTCTTAATGTTGGGACCTTATCTGTGCATGTTGCCACAGTCTCTACAAGTACATGTGTGTATCAAGTCCCATTGTATCTGGAAGACACTGTTTCTCTGGAGTCATCCACCACCTCTGTGTCTTACAGTCTTTCTGTCTCCTCTTCTTCATTGATCTCTGAGCCTTGAGGGGAGGGCTCTGATGAAGACATCCCATTGAGGACTGAGTGCTCCAGAGTCTCTCACTCTCTGCACACTGCCCAGTTATGGGTCTCTGTTTAATTCCTGTTTGCTCTGCAAGAAGCAGCTTCTCTGATAAGGGTTGAGAGAAGCACTGATGTGTGGGTATACGGCAGGCCACAGTGGACTTTTAAATATGTCTTCTAAACCTGGTGACACTGTAACTATGCACTTTTTATCTCCTTTTTAAAACTGCGCAGTAACAAAGGCTTTAGATTCCACTGAGTTTATGAAATTAATCACCGTGTCCCATGAAGAGATATTAGCCTTGTAAAAAGATGTATAGAATCAGTTCATATTTATTTTCCATGATCAGAGTCAGTGAATAAAGATAAAATTCATTCACTAATATATTATCTATAACTTAAATATATATTTAAATTCTTTAAAAACCTTTCTAAACCTATTGCTGATAAAGACTTAAACATATATAACGAAGATTTCCTGTTCTATATTTATGAGCAAATACTTTGCAGCCATCAGCCAGTCTCTTTTTTCCCTTTGGGAACTGGATGGCCCCTGGTGCTACCCCCTCTCTGCTTGGAATATAAACCACTGCATCTTGATCCCATTTCCTCCACCAAAGCGTGCCTCTCTGATTGCTCTTTTCCCCAGCCAATCCTTTACTTGTTCCATAAGTCCATAATCACTAAGATGATCATCTCTCAGTTTTGATTCTGAGTGATCCTCATTGTCGTTTGACATGTAACTACCCAGCACATCATATGTTCCAGATGCTATGGATATAGGTGTGAAGGATATAGGACTAGATACTTCTGTGCTTCTATGGTTGGCCACGGGGGGGGGGGTAGATTCAGATCCACAACAGATGTCTAACATGATGTCAGGCTATGGTGTGAGCACAGTGAAGAGAACTGATAGAATTAGAAAGTGATAGGGAAGGAAAGAAAGAGAGCGGACATAGGTTTAAAAAGAAACACAAAGATGCCCTCTAAGAGGCAGTAACATTTAGTGCCTGCAAATGATGGAGGCCTTACCTAGTGATCTGAAGGAGGGAGTACTTAGCAAAGCAAACAGCAAGTACCCTGAGGTCAGAACAGACTTGGCCTGCTGGGGCAATGGGATGAAGTCCGCCATTTCTGGAAAGCTAGAGTGGCAAGGGATGAGGTTGGAAAAGAAAGGACACAGGTCCAGTAGAGTTTACAGGTCATGATAGGACCATGGATGTGATTCTGAATATGATGGAAGCTATTGCATGCCGGGAGAAGCTGAAACGTTGATGGGATTTGCTCTTCATTTTAACCTCTCTAGCTGCTCATGGGAGACAGGAGTGAAAGCAGGAAGGCCTCTTAGAAGGCCGTTGTAGTATTTCAGGCATGCAATGGTGACATCCTAGACCAGCGGAGAAGTAGCGAAAGATGATCAGATTTTTAAGATGGAAGGAGAGAGGAATAGAGATGGGGGTTGAGGTAGCAGTACTAAAAAAATGATTCAATTGATAAAGCACCCCCAAAACACTGCTCACAAATTAGACATGGGATGACAGATGGAAGGAGAACTCTAGAGTGATTCCTTAGCTTTTACTCTTCCCCTTTGGGTAAATACTGATGCCATTTACAGAGATGGAAACCCATACAGGAAGCATGGGATAAGATGAACCCTGAAAACTCAGAGAAGGAGATCAAGGTTAGACATTCACATTCTGGGTCTGGCAGTGTGGAGGTGGAGTCTGTGCCTTTGGGAGTAACAGAAATCATCTATGTAGTTCAGGTAGATTGAGACAAGGTTCAGAGTCTGAGCCTGGGACATGGCAGTTCTCAGAGGTCAGCAATAAGAGACACAACAGAAGGCATGTTAAAAAGAGAGGCAATGACATATGTAGAAGGTCAAGAATGTATGGTGCCCTGTGTGCTCAGGAAAAGCCATATTCTACTGTGAAGGGTGTAAAATACTGAGCCCAATATCAGTACATATCTATAGAGATGTAAACATGAAAGGGGATAGAAAGCTTGTGTGCTAACCAGGTTCGCCTGTTCAGTGGGAGGGTGTTGCCAGTGGGGATCAAAGCAAAGCACAGTCTATGAAGAGGCTGAGTACCCAACCCAGCCAGAGTGCCCTTAGAAGAAAGACCATGAGGAGGCTGGTGGATAACAGAGTTCCTGACGAGAAGGGAAAAAGAAGAGGCAAAGCCCTTTGTGGAGTATGAGGGGAAGGAATGCTAAAGCTTTCAAGAAGAAGAGATGTCATTTCCAAGACTGAGTGAGTGGGTTTCCTGGGCCATGTTAGGGAATCACTACAGAGTATAGAATGCATAACCCTTCTCTCTCATAAAACATGACTCCTCCAATCCAAAGGGGATGAAGTAGGCTTGCTCTTTTGATGTTGTCTCCCATGCCATCCCCACATATTATTTGCTGGCTCCACTAGCCTTCCTCCCCCTGTTTCTCTTTGCCACAGTCATTTCTTCATATGAGCTCCCAGGGTGTTTTGTAAGAAACCTTTGAGACTTTCTGGTAGTTGTATTAGTCACTTTTCTTTTGCTCTACTAAGATACCATGACCAAGACAACTTGTAGAAGAATTTTTCAGGGCTTACAGTTTCAGAGGGGGAGTCCATGGCCATCATGGTGGAGAGCATGGCCACAGGCAGGCCAGCATGTTGCTGGAGTAGTTATTGAGAGCTTACATCTGATCCACAAGCAGAAGGCAGAGAGTTAACTGGGAATGGTGTAGACTTTTAAAGCCTCAAAGCCCACCCCCAGTGACACACCTCCTCCAACATGGCCGCACCTCCTAATCCTTTTCAAACAGTGCTGCCAACTGAGGACCACGTTCATGTATGAATCTATGGGAGCCATTCTCATTTAAACCACCATAGTAGTTTAATATATTCTGTTTCAAGTTGTTCTGCAACTGTTTCTGCTGGCTTCTCTAGTCATCTCTAGTTCAAGGTTACTGTTCTTTCAATTCAAAGAAATGTTCCTCTATTAAAAACTCCCCCCCAAACCAGTCATTCAAATACTTCAGGATTCTCAAGTGGGTGTGGTCCAGGTTTATTTTATCTGCATTAGGATCCCATTGCTCTTATGAATCACCCCTTACAAAGGGGTGAGGTAGAAATAGGATTCAGACTACTATAGGTGGATTTGGAGCAAGTCTTTATCTGTCTTACCAGCCAGCTCCCAAATAATCACATGGAGACCTCTTATTATGAAAGCTCGGCTGATAGCTTAGGCTTGTTTCTAACTAGCTCTTATAACTTAAATTAACCCATATTTTTATTAATCTATGTTCTCTCACGTGGCTTTTAACCCTATCTCATTTTGTGTGTCCAACTTGTTCTCTGGCTGGCTGGCTTCTCCACCCTTCTTCTTCCCAGCATTCTCTCTGCCCCAAAAATCCTGCCTAGCTACTGGCCATTTAGCTTTTCATTAAACTAATCACAGTGACATATCTTCACACAATGTAAAGGAATATTCCACAACAGACTACTTTAATACCTATGTCTTACATAGACACACACACACACACACACACACACACACACACACACACACACATACACATTCCCTTCCTCTGCATTCTACTTTCAATATTAAAAATTCTATATGCAATTTGTCTGACTTCAATATGTTTAAATACATAGAACTGGCTGTATTGCAAAGTAACCCATTTTTTCCTATCTCTGCCTGTTGAGTATTTATTGTGCCAATGGACTGAATTTTCCCACCTCAAACCTTTACTCCTTGATGGTTCTAATTATCCTGCCCTCCCTTCAACCCAGCCATGTGCATACTTGAATGCATTTATCATTTCTTCCTGCTGTTGTTGCTTTCAAACCAAGCAAAACACATTCCTTCCTAAGTCCTTTGTTATGTGTGACATGATTTCCATTCTCAGCTAGTCTTTCTCAGTTTGCCAATGCTCTTAAGCATCCAAGTTGACCAAACAGAGTACCTTTCCTTGACCGTGGTGTGAAGAGAACAACTCACTGCTTTCCCTTGTCTGGGTGATGTAGTTTAAGACTGTACTTTTAAGTGAAGTAATATTTGCATTGAACTTTCTGTCAGCTAAAACTTACAGGTCTTGATCTCATGACTTCTTGAGGCTAGTTTTTCATACTTCAGTGATACTCCTTATAATACTAGGCCATCTACACCTTTTGTCCAATTGTCCCAAATATTTATGTCCATGATATTTGTCTAGGTTTGAGGAGAGGAAAAAGAGTTCCGACACTTCCTAGGAATCCATCAGATACCAAAAAATCATCTAGTCTCATTTTTTTTAAAAAAAGAAGAGAATTAACTCAGTTTCGTGGATGAATAAAATGAAGGTTCACAGAGCCTTTCCCAAATTATATTCAATAACCCTGTGTGTGTGTGTGTGTGCGCGCGCGTGTGGTTTCAATTGACTTTTCTCACCTCTCGGCTGAGGACTGACTCAGAAATTATTTCAGTCAGGCTCTAGCTTGGAAGTAGATTGTCTTCCTGATTATTGAGTACATATATTGCTCCACTTAGCAGAGAATTAGTCACAGGTTTGATGAGCGTTTAACGGATGTTAAGAATGACAAGCGTCGCCGGGCGGTGGTGGCGCACGCCTTTAATCCCAGCACTCGGGAGGCAGAGGCAGGCGGATCTCTGTGAGTTCGAGGCCAGCCTGGGCTACCAAGTGAGTTCCAGGAAAGGCGCAAAGCTACACAGAGAAACCCTGTCTTGAAAAACCAAAAAAAAAAAAAAAAAAAAAAAGAATGACAAGCGTCACTCTACTGACAGCAGAGCACCTCATCCCTCCCCAAGTCCTCGATTCTTTCCCAAGAACACTGATTTGAAGGCTTCGAATTTCAGGCTCAGTAAGCCTCAGAGCTTAAAACTTGCAGCTTACAGGTTGTTAGCGGAGAGATCTTTACAAAGGATGAATCGCTACAGACACCATGACAAGAAGTAATATCAGTGAATTGGCACTGCTTGATAGTACCTTGTCCTGATGGGCATATCACAGGCAGTCTCCCAGAGGAGAAACAAGAGGAGGTGGAGAGGTAGTTCTGTAGTTGATGCCACACTGAACCAATGAACACACTAACACACACACACACACACACACACACACACACACACACACACACACACAACACACACACACACACACACACACCATTTGAACCACAAGTCATCCATCTTTTTAAATACTTCATGTCATAAGAACATAGGGGTAGTATATTCTTAAAGGCAGAAATAGGACTCATATGCAACCAGTTAGTGACCCCTGTTACTCCCCCTGGTACAGGACAGCCATAGATGTATTTTGTTTTGTCAGAAAATATTTCGAGGCAAGACTTGTTGCTCTTCCGTGCATTTCATGCTCCCAGATGACTGATCAGGCTACACTCATTTCTTTCATTCAGTTTATGTGGCTATCATGTTATTTGGATGTTTGACTCATGCTGTTGGGATACATTATGGGAAATTCGATATGGAAGCAGCTTAGGGCCATGCTCTTTCTTGGTTAGAAGCAGGCTCTGGAGCGACCCTGCTTTATTCCAGTGTCAGCAGCCTGGCTACCTGCTGCTCTGTGGAAATAAGCGGGTTGTTTAAGTTCCATGCTTCAGCATTCCCATTGTGCAAAATGAGACTACAATGAGGATTATCAAAGTTCATACACATGAAGCATCTATATTAATTATCTACTTCTGCTTAACAATATTACCACAAATCCAGCAGCTTAAAACCATACACACGTATTATCTCTCCGTTTCTGTATATTAGGATATTGAACGTGGCTTATCTGCCCTCCCCAGGGTCTTACAAGGCAAGAGTGTTATCCGAGGTTTGATGAAGGAGGAGGGATCTAGTCCCAAGCTCATTCGGCCTGTTGGCAGACTTAAGTTCAGGGCTTCAATTCCTTGTCTTCCAGAGGTCACCTTCAGCCCCCACTACTGTCTACTATTTCACAGGCCACGAAGGGGGGAAGTCACAGGCAGGCTGGGCACCGAATTCCACGTATGAATGTGATAACATACATTTGGAACCTTCGCAAATCCTCCTGGTTAGGTACAAGTCCCAGGCCACACCCATCTCCACAAGATGGGGTTTTAACATCGCTGTAACCAAAATACCCACCAGGCCCATCTCAAGGGAAGAAAAGAGTTGTATGGGCTTATGGTTTAAAAGGGGTTTCAGTGTTAACGCGGTCCTTTCTGAAGCCCACTCCTGGGACCCTAGCAGTGCTAACTAAGCCCCCACTTCCTTTCGAATAGCACCACTGCCTGGGAACTGAGCCCCCTAAATCAGACCCATTGGGAGACATCTCAGATTTAAACCACAAGTGTGGGGACAGCAGCAGGGAGTTGGGCCTAAGGATTTGGGGACCCTGGAGGATCAGAAGAGTGTGTCTGCTACCGCTTATAAAATCAGTCAGATGAAGTGCTTCATAACTGGCCGTTAGTCACTGGAGCTGACGTCTGAGTTAGCGTCTCACGTGGGAGTGTGCGAGCTGTTCAGACGGGATATGGGTGGTGATCATAGGCACACAGGAAGGAAAACAAGGGTAGGTGGCTGTGAATCAGCAGGCCCTGAAGGTCACCTGAGACTTTTGTTCTGCTGCTGAGCAAAGGGAACGAACAGCCTCCTCCCTCCAGCCTCTTGAAGCATCCTCCCGCGTGCACTGGCACTTTTCCTGTCGTGTGCTCTGCAGTTTTGTCCTTCCGTGGCCAGCCTCTGCCAAAGAGGAAACTGGAGCATTATGTGTGGTTTTCTGTGAGAATGCCAAGCGTTACCTTCATACCTCAAGAAATCGAAGCCCTTTTTTTCTCTCCTGTGACATACAGGTTTATCTCCTCGGGAAAAAGGCCTGCCTATGCTCTGTTTGTTTCTGTCTCTCAAAATCCCTGGCTAGATTTGTGTGTGATGTTGCCCACTAAGGGATGGCGTATTATCTTCTGGAAAAGAAGCAGTGAAAGATTGAACTCTGTGCTGTCTAGAGCAGCTGCGTTCACACCCATCTGATTGTCTCCCCAACTCATTCGTGGGCCTCCACTCTGTGTGTATAAGACCTGGTACGTGTCAACTTTCTGTACAGCACCCCAGCCCTGGAAGAAGGCTGATAAAGCTCATCTGTGGAGGGTAGCACAGAATCCAGATATGCGTTTCCTATTCATGAGAAGTTGTTTATTGGAAACTTACATGGCCTTGCATATTAACTTTATCAGTGCGTAGTCTATTCCTGGGTCTGCATTAAGTCTTTGAAAAATGTAGCCCAAGACTCACATGTGACATATATGTAAACAAATGTGCTCTTTCTCCTGTTTATATTTACCCAGGCTCTGGTGGCCTGGGAAGGCCACATGGGGGTGTCTGGGGACCTCTACATCTATGCTAATTACTAAATATTAAACATGTAATAACTGTGATATCACCCTGTTATTTCTTTAATTTAGGCAATTTCCCAGCAGAGTATAGAGGTGTTAATTGCTTTTGCACTTCTTTGGTTGACAGATATGTCCTTTTCCTCCTAGGTAAGAGAAGCAATTATTGTAATGCTCTTGTGGGCTTGCTGAGATACCCTTTAATGGATTTTAAAGGCATTGTGCTTTTAAAGGGAAACTGTCCTCTGTTCTGTTCATGTTTGAAAACAAGAGTGGACAGCAGATTCAGACCACACAATGAAACTGTTAGAGGGGAATGTGCAAATGAAAAAAAAAGATGAAAACAGAAATCATGTATTTTCAGGAAATATATATCCAGATTCCAGAGAAGAGAAAATACTCTTCAGTGTATACATAGGTCACTGAGATTAAAACAGAAAAGAGGTAACCCCTTTCTTTAGATGTATTTTTCCAGAATTTTAAAATAAAATGTTATTCTCTGGAACTGGTGTGGACTTCCGAGCAAAAGTTTGACAAGTTGCTAACTCAATTCAAATCACAAAATATTCTTTATTCCATTGTGTGAAAGTCACTTTCACCATCCACACTGGAAAGGCAATTTGTTTTAATGTTTCGTGTCTACATTCAAGAAGCAAAAGAAAAATAGTCTTAGAACATTTTTAGCTGGAGTCCGGAGCTTTCTTTTGATAAGACGTCACATCAGCAGCTGGGGCAGTCCTTGTTAAACAATGTCACCGTGGAAAAAGGGTTGAATTTTAAATCGCAGCCAATGTTTGTAAGTTCTAACAGGTTTTCCTGATGGGGACCCTTAGGCGAGTCATCTGTCCTTGGAAATCTTTGTGCGTTTCATCTTTGGTGTTTTGATAGGACTCAAATGCATGTCTGTGCAAGCCAGGCTTGTATACGCTATACAGATGGGAAGTAATTGAAACAGTGGTTCTCAACCTGTAGGTCGTGACCCCTTGGGATCAAATGACCCTTTCACAGGGGTTGTATGTCCGATATCCTGCATATCAGATGTTTACATTACAATTCAGAGCAGTAGCAAAATTACAGTGATGAAGTAGCAATGAAAATAATTTTATAGTTGGGGGTCAGCGCACCAGGAGGAGCTGTATTAAAGGGTCGCAGCCTTAGGAAGTTTGAGAACCAGTACTAAAGGAAGATGTAGGCTTTGTGGCATCTGAAACCCACACAAATCGAGAACACAAAAATAGACTTCTCCAATTTGACAAAACCTTACAAAGATAGGAACACGTCACTGGGATCCTTCCCAGGACTTTGGAAGATGCCTGTGCCCGAGAAACCCTCAGAAGTGTGGCAGTGGCTCCCCCTGCGCATTATTACCACAGACTGCCAGAGCTGGGGATGACTGTGCCCGCCAGTGGACAAGGATACACACATAGGTTATAGCTTTAGAAACATTCAACAGCATCTTACAGCGGAGAACACAGGCAAGAACAGAGGAGAATTGGGCGATACCTATTTGGTCTCCTTCTTCCTGGGTGCCCTGAAAATTTCACTTTAAAATGGGATTTGAGAAAACATACTGTATTCCAGCTATCCTATGGACAGACCACCTAGTTGCTGTCCGATACTTTGAACATCTGTGAAAACAAGAGGCATTTTTATAGTTGTTCTTAAGCCTGTAGCATTTGGAATTTCATTAGTTCCATGGATGGCTTGGTTCAGACTCATGGTGATGAAATTCTTGATGATGTAATTACACTTGGGTCACAGGCTTTCAGGAACTACCTTTTACCCACTGAACCATCTCAGCAGCTCCTAGACCAGTGGTTCTCAACCCTCCTAATGCTGCCACCCTTTAATACAGCTCCTCACGTTGTGCTGGCCCCCAACCATAAAATTATTTTCATTGCTACTTCATAGCTGTAATTTTGCTACTCTTAGGAATCATAATGTAAAGATCTGATATGCGGGATATCTGATATGCGACCCCTGTGAAAGAGTCATTGGACCCCCAAAGGATTTGCAGCCCATAGTTCGAGAACCACTGACCTAGAGACTAAGCAACCACAGGGAGCCCAATTCCAGCTAATAGTTCTACAACACAACCTCCTCACCTATAGCTCCAGGAATATTGAGGAAGGAGAGGCAGGAAGTTTGAGAGGATCAGGATGCCTGCTGCTAGATTGTGTTTTCTTGAAGTGACAGAGATGTTATATCCGTGAAATCTCAATAATGTGGTTGCCTAACAAGTTAACAACTTTGTGATAATTAGACCAGTGGACATGCGAAGGAGGATGGTATAAATTTCACAAGATCCCATCTCTGGTTGAAGAACGACAGACAGGCAGTGGCTACTGCAAGAAATGAAGCCCATGATGGGACATCCAATCCCAAATGCTCAGCCCAAAGCACATGTGCATGTGAGCAACACTGTGCCTGTGCATGTACCTGTGCATGTATGCCTATATGCTTGCATGTGTGTATGCATGGTGTGTGTGTGTGTGTGTGTGTGTGTGTGTGTGTGTGTGTGTGTGTGTGTGTGAGAGAGAGAGAGAGAGAGAGAGAGAGAGAGAGAGAGAGAGAGAGAGAGAGAGGTGTGTAATAATAATAAAAGAAGAGGAGATGAATCCCAGAAGGAGTAGGGGAAGGGAAGATTTGACGGGAAGAAGAGAGGGTGGAAATGATGTAAATGCAATATACTCATGTATAACATTATCAAAATCAGCTAATCCCAGCACTTGGGAGGCAGAGGCAGGCTGGTCTCAATGAGTTCAAGGCTAGCATGGTCTACAAAGCTTCCAGGCCAGCCCTACCTACATAGTAAGACCCTGTCTCCAAAAAAAAAGGTCCATTTTTATTTTAAAATAAAGCACCCCAAACTGGAGACAAAACACTCAAAATGCAAGCTTCTGGGGGCATTTCACCATAACAATAAGAATCAAATCCTATAAGTGAATATCATCAACTTGATGATATTCATGGCCTGTACAGTGAGTGCTACCTCACCAGGTTCCTGATGCCCCATAGCCTGGGCAATGCTACATCCATGTTCTTGGTGCCCCATGGCCTGGGCAATGCTACCTCACCAGGTTCCTGATGCCCCATAGCCTGGGCAATGCTACATCCAGGTTCCTGATGCCCCATAGCCTGGGCAATGCTACATCCAGGTTCCTGATGCCCTATAGCCTGGGCAATGCTACATCCATCCATGTTCTTGATGCCCCATAGCCTGGGCAATGCTACCTCACTCACTAGGTTCCTGATGCCCCATGGCCTGGGCAATGCTATGTCCATGTTCTTGATGCCCCATTGTATGGGCAATGCTCCCTCACCAGGTTCCTGATGCCCCATAGCCTGGGCAATGCTATGTCCATGTTCTTGATGCCCCATAGCCTGGGCAATGCTCCCGCACCAGGTTCCTGATGCCCCATAGCCTGGGCAATGCTCCCGCACCAGGTTCCTGATGCCCCATAGCCTGGGCAATGCTCCCGCACCAGGTTCTGATGCCCAGAGAACAGTACTGTGAAGAAAACAGGATGACAGACACTGGTCTGGAAGTTAACTACAGAAGAGCTTGCAGGAAATGCCACTGCTCATTGATTTCACGTGCTTCCCCTGCCCATGCAGGCACTTTGAGTTCTTCAGTAAGTACAAAATCTTTAAACCTTTAGCAATAAGAAGGCATTATATTATAATTTAATTGACAGCATAGTCTTTCTTGCTGCTAAATAAAGCATATGCTTTAGACATGGTGGCATTTTGAAGTGAGTGAGCTAAGGTGAGAATTTAAACCATGCATTGAAGTTTCTGATTTTTTTTAGTTCAGAGGTTAAGGCACAGTAGGAACTGAGTGCCTTCACAAGGAAATGTGGATGGTTTACCTGGGACACAAAAAACCATTGGTGAACACTTTTCAAGTTGCTGTCTCTGGTTTGCTGCAACTATGCCTTTGATTTGCTAATCACCATTGATTGTATTATTACGATTTTTAATGTCCTAAGATATTTCTTACTTGAACAAAAATTTCTTAAGAGCCAGGACTCTGCCCTTTTTTGGCTTGATAGTAAAGTATTTAGCATGACCAATAGATACTCAAGGAAAGGATGGAAGGATGGATGGATGAATGAATGGATAGATGGAATGGTATAAGATGGGTTGAGATAGCCGAAACATTTCACATGTAGAGTGAGGCTAGAAGATCATTATAGTGGGTGAGGTAATGCACGGTTGAGATGCTAAGCAAGCAATGGCTCCAAAGAGGTAGCTGTGTCGATATCTTTAGCTGTTAATTCCTAGACTGTTGACCCTAATGATGAGCAACAATGTAGACTCTATCTTTGTTTTGCATTTTAACATGTGGATCAGAAAAAAAGAGCTGGACCATGCTGGGGGTCAGAAGACAATGCTGTCCTCCTTGTTAGTAAAGGAGAAGCCCAAAGTAGGACATGAGAGTTGTCCTTGCTTTGGCTGGCTCCGACTCCTCCAGCCCAGAATCCCAGTGGGTCTTAGGCAGGGTTGTAATAAAATGCAGACTGACTGCAGCGGCCTCCAGGCTTCTCCATGGAGAGCTCCCAGAGCTCCCTTGGTGCCTCGCCTCTTGGTTATCTGCAGTGACTGCTCTATTAGTTTCCATCTGTCCCTTTATTTGAAATGGATCAAGTCTCATAAAACAAAGGAATGTCAAATACACGACCCTGGCATATGGCATCTGTAGCAAGATTAGAGTGACTGATTTACTGTTAGCCTGGTGGGTCGAAGTCAGCCAGAGCATGCCTTGGTTTTCGGTCCTTTTCCAGTAGCTCTTTGGTTGCACATTCTGGCGTCTGCTGTGCAATGGCTCTGAAAATGTCTGGCATTCCATTTTGTCAAGATTCAACTCTGTGTGTGTGTGTGTGTGTGTGTGTGTGTGTGTGTGTGTGTGTGTGTGTGTGTGTGATGGATACAAATTCTGCTAAACGACAAAACCTGATATTTAAGTTTCCTTCTCTCGACTCAGAAATGGACTGTGATCTTCTTCCTGGGATTGTTCTGAAAATTAAATTAGGTAGTAGGTATGGAAACATCCCAAAGAGCATAAAATACTTGAAAATACTGGATAGTCTTCCAAAGTATGCAGGTTATTTTTAAATTTACCATTTCAATCAAGGGATCCAAACATATGAGTTCTTAGGTGCCTGTAGAAAGAGAAGGCCAAACCAGTGTATCTATCATTAAGTTCTTTTGCCAGATTGTTGAAGGGGGAGTCTCCCACTCTGACGTCAGAGAGAACCCAAAGCAATGACCCCAGTGTGTAGCCAGCCACCTCTTCAGGTAGCAGTTCATCTGCCTCAGTCTCTGAGGACGGCTCTCAGGAGTGTGCTGCAGATCTATCTGATCATGTCCATATCCAGCCACCTCTTCAGGTAGTCGTTCATCTGCCTGGATCCCTGAGGATGACTTTCAGGAGTGTGCTGCAGATCTGATCATGTGTGTATCTTGGGTTCACCCTCCTGAGTGTTCCTTTCTTCTCACCTATCCTTCTAGATGAGACAAATCTTCCATCTCTTATGGTTCAGCTGGACTTTCAGACCAGAGAATCTGTTCATTGGACACAAGATATTGATCACAAGTGGCTATCCAAACTGACAGGTGGAACAAATGATTTCCTCTAATGACACTTCATGAATTAGCTCAACAAGTTCTGGTCACTTCATTTCCCCGTTAGATGGAAATGGGAGTAAGAATACAGGTAGATTTCTTGTTTCCATCTAAGGAGGCTCAAGCTCTTTTATTTTTATTTAAAAGTTTTTTTCTTCCATTTTACATACCAACCACAGTTCCCCCTCCCTCCCCTCCTCCCACTCACTCCCACCTTCTCCCCATCCCACCCACCATCCACTCCTCAGAGAGGGTAAGTTCTCCCATGGGGAGTCAACTAAGTCTGGCATATCAAGTTGAGGCAGGACCAAGCCCCTCCCCACGGTAGCAAGGCTGAGCAAGGTATCCCTCCATAGGGAATGGGCTCCAAAAAGCCAGTTCATGCACTAGGGATAAATCCTGGTCCCACTGCCAGGGGCCCCACAAACTGCCCAAGCCACACAACTGTCACCCACATTCAGGGGGCCTAGTTCAGTCCAACACAGGTTCCCCAGCTATCAGTCCAGAGTCCATGAGCTCCCAATAGTCAGCTGTCTCTGGGTTTCCCCATCATGATCTCAACCCCTTTGCTCCTATAATCCCTCCTCCCTCTCTTTGACTGGACTTCAGGAGCACCCAGGGGAGGTGGTAAGAGAACATGAGGGAACGGGATGGTCGAGTTGGGGGAGGGACAGAGGGAGAGTAAGGAAAGAGCTATCTTGATAGAGGGAGCCATTATGGAGTTTGGGAGAAACCTGGTGCTAGGGAAATTCCCAGGAACCCACAAGGATGACCCCAGCCTAGACTCCTAGCAATAGTGGAGAGGGTGCCTGAACTGGCCTTCTTCTGTAATCAGATTGATGACTACCCTAATTGTCATCATAGAGCCTTCATCCGGTAACTGATGGAAGCAGATGCAGAGATCCACAGCTTTAAGCACCGGGTGGAGCCTTAAGTTCTAATAACTTACAAGGCTCTTCCCCAGCACCAAGGGTGAGACTGTTACTCCCTTTCAGGCTCCCAGGCCATGCTGTTCACTGAGCGCACATCACTGAGGTCCTTGGTAGGGACATTTGTCCCAGACATTTAGAACGTGAACTGCAGAAAGGTAAAGGCGGTGACTATCAGTCTTCGCTGTGTTAGCTGCTGGCACAGAGGCTGGCAGTTACAGATGCCCAAGAAATAATATTTTCTGGTCTGAAACAGTCCACAAGTAGCTGTAAGAATGTAGTTAACTTCCTTAGGGGAACACTGAAGAGCAAGAGTAATTTCAAAGCTAGCCTGGCCGATTGCTGGAGTTTAACTGGAAATACCCACTCTTCGATCATGTCAGCAACTTTCACCGAGAGTATTAACCACTTCCAAGTGAAAGAAATGGATGTTGAGTTTTCTCAAAGGGAAATTGCTTGGAGCTCTTGCAGCCAGTACAATTACTGGGCCTCCTCCTTGATGCTTTTCTATTTCCATTGTTCCTTATGAACTCTTACGTCTAAATGTCCAGCCATCGGCCATAGAGCTGTGTAAGGAAAGAGGTTTGAGGTTGGTGGGCCTCATCCTGTCCCTGATACCTTCTGATGTATTTTCATTTAGATTATTAGGTAGCCGAGTAGGAATATATCATTGACAGGTTTGGGCACTCGAAACTGGCCTATAACTTGTAGCTCACATGCATACATGTTATTGATCAGTGTGCTCTTCGGTTGACACAATGCTCAAACCCCTTGAGCAGTGGTTCTCAACCTTCCTAATGGTGCAACCCATTAATTCAATCTCTTATGTTGTAGTGACCCCCAACCATAAAATTATTTCGTTGCTACTTCATAACTGTAATTTTGCTACTGTTAGGAATCATAATGTAAAGATCTGATATGCAGGATATCTGATATGCAACCCCTCCCCCAAAGGGTGGCGACCCACAGGTTGAGAACTGCTGCTCTTGAGATCCTAATTTCTTAAGTAGGTTTGGGATAGACTATAGAAGAGTCTCTACTTAAGAATGAATTCCTCTGAAATGACTTCAAAATACTTTTGGATTGAATGTCCACAGTTTTCATTACATTCTCCAAGTAGTCTGTGACTCCACATAAGATTAAATATCACGGGTAGTATACTGCCTTCTGCTTATAACAATCAAAATACACAAACATTTGGCAGTGTGCCTCCTTAGAATCTTCCAAATAATGATAATTTCAATAATGCATGGCTAACATTTAGTAAACACTATAAGACAGGTACTGCTGTAAATCGTTCATAAGAACTCCACCACTGAATATTCAAAACACCCTATAGGACACATATTGTTGTTATCCCTATTTTTGAAATGAGGAAAGTGCTGATACTCCCATACTCATCAACACACACACACACACACACACACACACACACACACACACACACACACAATTTTTTGAGATACTCTAAATAAAAACACACAGGTATAATCTGGCTGTCCCCATCACTGCTGAGATCAATCCTGAGCATAATTTTAGTTCACCCGGATGCTCACACCGGCTATTTGTATGCTGCACATCCACGAATCTAATTTATACTCCAACTCCCAGAGGATGGGAGAGTTTCTGGTATAATTCTTCATGTCACCACCCAGCGTGGGAAGTGCCAACAGGCTTTCTACTGCGAGGCTGGGGTAAGATCTAAGACTGGAAATACAGCTGTGTATCACAGCAGCTCAGCTTTGATTCCTGCAGTTTTGCTGAACCTAACGATGTTAGGGAGAGCCTGAAATGAGTATTGGAAAAGGCACCTGCTTATTTCCTGAGAGGGAGAGACTTCCTAGTGACTTCACTAAGAGTGATATACAGATAAAACCATAGCATGTGCATTAATAGTCTTTGCTAAAGTCATACACGGCTATACCTGTGGTGCTGTGATGTGAACCCCAATTCCCATTACCAAGGCATTTGTTGATAATAATAATAATAATAATAATAATAATAATAATAATAATATTCAGGCTGATCAGCTTAAGAAAATAACTGCCTGCTGTTCCTTCATCATGTTGCTCCTGTATTAGTCAACTGTACGCCACGAGCCAGGCCTTACTATTGACTTGTTCATTCACTTAGTAGGGACCAGGTCATATCTGCTATTGTACCAGCCACCATTACCTACACTAAGGACACCAAAGGAACCAAAGACAATCTCAGTCTGATGCAGGTTCCCCATCTATCAGTCCAGAGTCTATCATCTGACCCCGGCATTTCCAAATGTGTGACTTACTATCGGGAGTTTTCATCAAAAGGATTTTCCTTTCTCTGTTCAAGATTTTGTTGTGTTGTCGTGTTGTGTTGTTTTTAAACTATGCAGTTGGTGAAACTTGACGAAGCAAAGCACTTCACCAGCATCTCTGTGTCTGAGCATGCTTCCTGTAGTTTTTATTAATATGCCTTCTCTTTTAATGCTAGAATGGGGGTCTTAGAGACCACTTTGGGATGTAACAGAACAACCCAAGCCAGGGTTAGAGAGATGACCAGATGGCTCAGTGGTTAAGAACACTGGCTGGTTGTCCAGAGGATCCAGGTTTAATTCCCAGAACCCACATGGCAGCTCACACTGTCTACAACTCCAGTCCCAGGGAAATGGATGCCATCTTCATACTTTCCCCTCAGGCATCAGACATGCGGGTGGTGCACAGATATGCATGCAGACAAATCACCCACACACGTAAAATTCTTAAAAATTAAGACTATGTAAGATAAAACTTTCTTCATAATGTCAACCTCCTAAGTTCCTCTTGTATGTGACTCTGTGTACTTGGGTCTACTTCAGTGGCTCAGCAGCTCAAACTTCCCATTCTCTAGATTCCATTTCTTAGGTCCAGACACCAGTATCTACCAGGTAAACAAATTGAAAATGCTGAAGTCTTCTTTGGCCTCTTCCTCACACATCTGAACCCATCTCTGACCCGGGAATTCCTCTTCACTGATGTATCTGGAGTCTGTGCCTTCTGCATAAACACTGAAATATCTCCGTTTCTCACATTGCCTATGTGGGGCATAGTCAGTGCCTGGAACCAGAGTCATCTGACTGTGCTGCCTGGGTATTTGTCTACACTCTAATCCTCAGCCTCCTTTGAAGTTAGGTATGAATGGAAAATGAGCTGCTGTCCTTGAAATATGATGGCTTTCAGGAAATCTCTTTTTCTTATTCCATTTTGCTGGATGCGGTCAGGATAAGTAATGCCAGAAGTTTCCAAACTTTCTCTGTTTATAAAATCCTTAGAGTCTTGGTGATTTCACATGGTCCAAATGAAGTTCCAAAAGTTATTCTATAGTTAGGCCCAGATAATATAGTGCATATTTTCTCCCAATCACTTAGTAACTATTTGAAAAAACATGAAGCAGCCAAGTTTATTTCACATTCAAGTAGCTCCACTACTAGTAAAAGTTTGTGTGCTTACTATACATTGTACGTCTTCCCAGACCCTCAAACCAAATCAACACCTGCAAACTTATTTCCTGGTCCACACTGATTTTCACACTGATAGCACACACACATACACACACACACACACACACACACACACACACACACACACACACACACACAACCCTCTACTTCAGAATAGTAAACTATCAACAGAAGCAGTGTAGTATGATCAGCTGTTTAAATGGTAGATACTGCTGCTTCTAACGGATACTAAGTACGGCTGTGTTTCCCTCAAAAAAGTAAAATCTCTTGTGATGGTGCCGTGACCCACTATGAAACTGGAGGGGCCACCATGCACAGTTTGCAGTGGCAAAGTGGACAGAAGACAGAGCACAGCCCTGCAATTCTAGGGGGAAAATGCTGGCTTGCTGTGGGATGTTCTGTATGGCAAATGTGTTGCTCTGGTTGGTCAATAAATAAAACACTGATTGGCCAGTGGCTAGGCAGGAAGTATAGGCGGGACTAACAGAGAGGAGAAAAGAAAGAACAGGAAGGCAGAAGGAGTCACTGCCAGCCGCCGCCAGGACAAGCAGCATGTGAAGACTCTGGTAAGCCATGAGCCGCGTGGCAGGGTATAGATTTGTGGAAATGGATTAATTTAAGCTATAAGAACAGTTAGCAAGAAGCCTGCCACAGTCATACAGTTTGTAAGCAATATAAGTCTCTATGTTTACTTGATTGGGTCTGATGGCTGTGGGACTGGCAGGTGACAAAGATTTGTCCTGACTGTGGGCAAGGCAGGAAAACTCTAGTTACACTGGCTGCTATTGAGGAGTACCCACCTTAGAACGGAGAGAAGAAGAATGAGCCCCATTGTATTTGAGCTACTATCCTCATAATGGTTATTGTTGGTACAACAGAGGCTGGCATAGCTAACGCATTATTCCTTGTCACCAACTTCCTTAATAGTCGTTTTTTGACCCAGAGGGAAAAATGCTTTTCCTCATGGCATCTCATAGTCCATTATGAGTTTGCTTCCCATTCTCTTCCCCTGCAGTCTTTCCGTATGAACCAAGCCCTGTAATAATACATTACAGCTTTGATTAGCCGTCAGAATATCTCAGCTTTCAAAAAAATGCCCGGTTCTCATATGACTTGATATGGATCCATTCTTGAAAGACACAAACTACAGCCCACCCAACATGAGATAGATAATTTGAATATTCTTAACCCTATTAAGGAAATTGAATTTGTGGGTTTTAAACTTTCCAAAAAGAAATCTGCCAGTCTAGATGGCTTCACTGGAAAATGCTACCAAATATTATAAAATAATTAATCCGACATAATATCTTCTAGATAATACTAGAAATGTATTTCATGATTCATTTTAGAAAGTTAATACCTCTGGGTGGTGTTGGTGTTCACCTTTGATCCCAGCATTCAGGAGGCAGAGGCAGGCATATCTTTGAGGCCAGCCTGGTCTGCAGATTAAGTTTCAGGACAGCCAGAGAGCTGTTACACAGAGAAACCCTATCTCGGAAAGAGAGAGAGAGAGAGAGAGAGAGAGAGAGAGAGAGAGAGAGAGAGAGAGAGAGAGAGAGAGAAGAAAGAAAAGAGAAAAGAAAAGAAAAGAAAAGGAAGTTAATATCATTTTGATGTTGAAACATAAGACAACACACACACAAAATGAATAGGTCATATATATTACTACTGAATGTGAATAGAGGAATTATTAGCAATAGAATTCAACAGCTTGTTTTTAAAACTATAAAGTAGATTAAGTGGTGTTCATTTTAGAAATACAAGGTTTACTCAATACTGGAAAAATCTCTTACTGTAGTTCAATATATTATCAGACTAAAGATTACAAGATCATATTGATAGTGCAAAACAACTGAAAAATGTAACATACAGCTTTAAAACTCTCTTTGAAAGTTAGAAACAATGATTAACTTCATCAATTTAATTTTAGCATATATAGAAAGAGCTTGTAGCCAACATAATGATGAAACTCCAAATGCCTTTCCCCCAAGACTGATAAAAGGTAAGGCTGTCCATTTTATATATATATATATATATATATATATATATATATATATATATATATGTCAGTTGAATGTTTATCGCCTAGAAAAGAATAATGTATATTGAACTCAGTAATAGAATACTATTTATGATAACTGGAGAAAGTGCTTAGATGTAAAGCTAGAAAAACACAATATAGAACTTCTTTGTTCAAAACTGGGAAAATGTTTATGAATAAAAGCAAAGAAATAAAGTAAAAACTGGACAGATTTGTTATCTTTTTCCAAATGGAAAACTTTGGGCAACAAAGAGTTTAAGTTTTAAGTTTTTCCAGATCTTTGAATAAGATTCACAGATCCCACTGAAATCTTAGGAACATTTTTATAACTGTAGACAATGTTATTTTCAAATCGATATAGAAAAGCAAAAGGGCCATTTTAAAAACTATGAACAAAATGAGAGGAATCATTCTGTTGACTCACTTTCAATATAGTATAAAGTTGCAGTAATACCAGGGGACAGAAATTGAGAAATGGACACACACAGCCACAGGAACCAATGGGAGGCCAAGGATGGACCATGTTACTGTGCCTAACTTGTTTTTTGACAGGATGCAAAGGCAGCTTAATAAATGTGCCTGTCTAGAAAATGTCACTGGAGTCATTAGACATCTTGCGGCAAAAAAAAACGATGAAAAATCCTGTATGAAAATTAACTCCAATTAGGTCAAAGACTTAATTGTAAATCATAGCCTAAGCAATGTAGCAGACTTCTAGAAACTGGGGGTCAAACAGGAGCGAAACTGTTGACAAATGCAGATGCCATTAAATTTGGACCAGCCAGACTCTATTTACATTATATATTTATATAATATATATTATATATATACACATTTTATATATATACATATTATGAAGAATGTTTAGCTCCACAGAAAATCTGATCAAGAAGCTGTAAAGAAAGTCTCTATCCTGTGAGAAAGTATCTTCAGGCAGCCTATTCAGCAGAGGACTCCTGTCTGTAGCACATGAGTGACTCCCATAGCTCAACAGGGGGAAGAAAACAGTCAATCTCTAAGTATAGTTAGAAATACACACACGCTTCTCCAAGGGCTAAAATAAGGAGTAGTGACAGTCTCCTTTATGTGGTGGGACACAGAGAAATTGAATGATTTCTACACTACAAGTAGAGACCTAACATGGAGTAAGAACTCTGGAAAGTGGTTGAACAGTTGGTATGGAAACTAAATATTAGCTACTCTATGACTTGCAGATTATACTCCTGGGTATTTATTTGGGAGAAATGAATATGTATGCTCATGTAAAACCTGTACATGAGTATTGAGAGTGACCTCATAAATAATAACCGAAATCTGAAACAACCAAGATGTCTTTCAACAGGTAACAGTTACACCAGCCGTAGTATAACTTGTACTGTGACTAGTTCTCACAGACTACTGCTGGAAAAAGAAAAAAGAAAACAGCTTGGATGAAATAGTAGATAATGATGCTAAATGTCAGAAGAAGAGGGAGGAGGAGGAGAAGGAGGAGGAGGAGGAGGAGGAGGAGGAGGAGGAGGAGGAGGAGGAGGAGGAGGAGGTCAAACCTGAAAGGTTTATTTCATTCACAGTGCATGATTCCACTTATTTAATATTCTTGAAACACCACAGTTACAAAAACAGAAATTATAGGTGGCCAGAGGTTAAGGAAGGGAGTGTGTAGGAGCGAAATGGATGTGTCTATAGAAGAGCAGTTTGCTTATTCCTTATGCTAACAGAAATTTTGTGTGCCTTGATTTCACTGATGCTACTCTCCTGGGTCCAATATCTTACAGCATCACAAGATGTTAGCAGTAGATAAAGGGTAAAGTGCCTTCCTAATTACTCCTTATACATGTGAATCTACAACTGTCTCAAAGTATAATTGAAAGCGTGATACAGACACACCGTAAACCCCTGAAGAATTATCAAGTCATGATGTAGACCTCAGGTTTTTCTGTGTAATTTTTTTAATTAATGTTTTTATTAATTATGAAAACAAATATAATATAGAGCAATCCTGTCAGCAGGAGTTCTGGTTCAGTTCTTCATGGTGAGGCCCAGGGATTAGTACCTCCAACGTTTCCCAGATACCATAGACTATAGTTGGACTGAGAAACTACAAGGACTAGCACCTGCCAGTAGCCTTGGGCTGTAACCCCTCCCCTGCCTCCAGCCCTCTACCTGGACTGCTGTAGCCCAAAGTTTTCCTGTGTCCCGCCCAGCCCCACAGTCCCACAAGCTGCTTATAAAGTAGTCATTCAGAGGCTTAATATTATTTTCAAACTGCATGGCCTATAGCAGGCTTCTAGCTAGCTAGCTCTTATATCTTAACTCAACCCATAACTATTAATCTATGTATCGCCATGGGTTTTGTGGCTTTACCTGCATCCCGTTACATGTTGCTCCTTCAACAGCTGGCTTGCATCTCTCCAGACTCTGCCTTTCTCTTTCCTATCTCTCTCCTTGGATTCCCTGCCTGCCTCTAAGCTGCCCTGCCATAGGCCAAAACAGCTTATTTATTAACCAATGGGAACAACATGTATTCACAGCATACAGAAAGACATTCCACAGCAGGCTGCCTTCCACACTTAGGTTCTCAGGGACCATCTAGAACACCACTTTCCTACACTGAGCAGGACCTTCACAGGCTTCAGCACTACGGTCTCTGTTTACTAACCATAGCAGGTGCCACCCTAGAGTCATCGTCATTTACACCACCTCCCTAGTTTCAGCAGTGCTCATAACACTGGTAAATCTTGCCACCACCACCAACCTTTAATGCCAGCAGAGCCAGGAGGGTCTCTGTGAGTTCAAGGCCAGCCTGGTCTACAGAGTGAATTACAGGACAGGCAGCAAAACTACACAGAGAAACCCTGTCTTGGAAAACAAAACAAAAATAAAAAACAAACAAAAAAAATTGGTAAATCTTTTTATTTAGCTCAGAATTCAGAAACCTTCTAGAAAACCAAGACTAACTCCCTTTTATTAGTCTAAGCCTAATAATTAATTTTGAATAAACCATGAGGTCAGAGTGCCTAGAAATCTAGGCTTGCACAGAACAAAACATTGTCAAGACATATCTTTATGCAAGCAGTATGAAGACACAATAAGGTAATAGATGGTTGGCTACGGGTTCAGAATGCACTATGTCTGTTATTCATTTATGTTGTGTTGTTTTGTTCTATTATCGTTAATTTTTGTTTTATTTGTTCCATATATCAAAGCACATCTGGAGGTGGGCCAATTTGGGGAGTCAGGCACTGAGGGCTTAGTGAGTCTCTCTACCCCAGGTCCCTCTTTCTGAGAGCTGTCTTTGGTCATATGACATCCAGTCACAGTTCCATGACCTCTATCAGGGAGGCATGATGGGTGGGCTTTTCCTACTTTTCCCCAGAACTTCCTTAGGGAAGTTCCCAAGGAACCTCCACAAGGTCACATGTTCTGTTTCTGTAGCTATACAAACTCTGTCTCGTTCCCCAAACATCACAGTGGAGCTTTTATTGATGCTGTCAACTTCATAGTTTTAGGAAAAATGAAACATGTTTATGGTAGTTTGTGCTCTCTATTGGAGGTTAGTGGGTGCATGGTGGGGCTTTTACCTGCTTTGTTTAGGTTTGTTTTGTTTTCAGTGCTGAATAAAATGTAAGGGAGAGATCAATTGAAGAAAACAGCCAATGTCAGCCTCTGGCCATCACATGCATAAACACACATGTGCACACTTGCTCAGACACACACACACACACACACACACACACACACACACACACACACACGCGCGCGCGCGCGCGCGCGCATGCGCGCGCTTTATATATATATGCATTGCAATGTGTGTTACTTTTGTAAAAATCTATGTTACTAGATTTTCATATTGTTCATAAGAATTTTTTTCAGCATCATTTTGCTTGCCTCCATCATGGCTATTCCTTTTCTCCAAATCTTTTATATCTTAAAAGATTGAATTATAAACCTGAAGAAAAATAGCGAACAGCTAGATGACAGGGTGCCAGTGAGACTCATGTTGGGTGTGTTGAAGAAGCAGGGGCACAGATGTAAACCTGCCATTTCTTTTCTTCTTTTTTTTTCCTGTCTCTTTTGGAATGATAATTAAATATGGTGATTAGGAAAACCTCAAATCTGGAACCCTCTCTTTCTTGCCAGCTAGGTGTCATCTGTTTCCTGGGCTGCTGATAATTTGAACGCGCTGTATTTGCTGTGAGGTCTTCTTCTTTTGTGGAAGGGTATTTGCAATTTAAATCACAAAGGAAAGGAATTGCTGGTACATATTGACTTGCCCAAGTCCCCCTGTTTTACGGCAGTGTGTGTTCGGTAAGCTTTGATATATAAGGGAACTCATGCAAATGAAGGCATCTGTCTGCATTCCTCTCTGCCATTGCATCATTATGCAAACATTAAACACCAAAAAGGACATGAAGTGATTGATGGTTTGAGTAGAGCTTGTAGGTTAGCAGGAAGCAAATTCCAGAAGCAGGTCCCACCCTCTCCCAGACCTCCTCTTCTCTCCCACTCCTTTTGGAAACACCCATAACAGACTAAATAAGATACTTATTGGCAGTTAATATCCTTGTGATTCAGCACATTTTCTTCCAAGAATATTCTACCTTTGCTTCTGGCTGCTTAATTTATATTCCTTCTTTAGTCTGGGCTGCTGCTCAGCTAATCCTAATCAATAAATCGAGCAGATTGGTTGGGAGGCAAAGCTTGGAAACAGTCCTTGCATTTGGAAATTCACACACCTTTCCTTTTCCTTGTTTCCAGAATGATTTCCTCTGTCTGCCTTCCCACACCCCACACTGCTGCTCTGCCTCTGTGCCTAGTCAGAGCCTCTTGAGGATAATGGCCTCAACATTTTCCATCTTTCAATTGTATTGTTTGGCTCGTTGTGAGCATTCAATGACTTACTGAATTAATGACTGTACAAATTACTTAATTAACTGGGACATAAATGTTTTCTTTCTTGGTATTAAAACTAGCTCCTAGGAAAAAGCAAAATATTTTTAAATGAGGGGCTAATTGACTATTACCAGCTTTTAAAGTTCCCAGATAAATGGATTTAAATTCTAAAGAAAAAATTCAATGAAAATGATTGAGTTTTTCATGATTTGTGAGATCCATCCCGAAACCTGGGAAGGACCTGGCACCTAGTTTTCTTGTAGAGACAAACCTACGTGTCTTCACCCATGAACACCACGTCATCAGAATCCTTTTTGTATGGTGCATGCATCCTTGGAGACCCGAGCAGGAATAAACTTCAGTGAATTGAAACTTCTCATATGACAGGCAGACATGACCACTTAAAAACTCCATGTGTCCTTTTGTCACAGAACATACAAATTAAGTTCCTGTTGACCAGGAAGCCTTGTTTCTCTGACTAGCTTTCATAGTCCTGGTAGGTGCTATGCAGGGCTGCTGGGAGAAAAGATCCACCAAATATTTTACCCAGCTGTGAACCCTGTGAACTACAATAATGACCAGCACGGCAATATGTGGTGATACTTTATTTGTGCTGAAATGTGATTTTATTTATATGTTAATAAATAAAGTTTGCCTTGTGATCAGAGTTCACATAACGAGGTCACATAGCAAGCCATAAACAGAAGTCAGGCAGTGGTAGCCCATGCCCTTAATCCGATCACATGACAGGTAGAGTCTCTGTGTGGTCAAGGACAAAGCCAAGTGTGGTGACACACGACTTTAACCCCAGTACCAACCATAGAGAGCTGGAGGTCTGTGTAGACAGGCAGTGACGAAGAAGTGATGTGGCTTCCAAAAAAATGTGAGTTGGCAGAAACAGCCAGCTGCCTGGATAGTCACCCAAGCTACCCTCAGCCAGTTGTAGTGACACACTCTGGTAGGATTTGCTGAAGGAGGCAGAGGCAGGAGGATCCAAGTTTGAGGCCAGCCTAGGAGGCTTGCTGAGGAGAAGCTGAGGCTGGGGCCAATTTTCAAACAGTGGCAGTAGGACTATGGAGGTGGTGGCTCTCACTATATCCCTGATCTCTAAGGCTTTCACCCCTGTAATTGGCTCCGTGTTTTTTATTTAATAAGACCGTTTAGAAATTCATCTACAGCAATATATACCCCTGTGTGTAGTCATGTCAGGAATTTTATGGGATAAACAACCACTTTCTGATTGGGGTGAAGGCCTGCTCCCCAGGAGGAAATACATGCTTAATTCTGGAAATCTGGCCAAGAACCCACAGCTGGGGAGCTCACAGGCCCAAGGAGTCAAGGTACTACTATTATTCTATCAGGTGGATGTAGTACCCAACCACTCTCTAAATTTATACCTCTATACCCATAGATCCATGCAGCTCCCAGACCTTATCAGAGAAGTCTCTTTATGCAGCAGAAACTGACAACCAGTAAAAGTGACTGTGAAATAATTAGCCACAAATTGGACATCAATATCACACACACACACACACACACACACACACACACACACACACACACACACCCCAGAGACTATTGCAGCAGAAAGAGCAGAAAAAGTGAAAGAGCCATAAATTATGGAGGACTAGAGTGAAACAGTGTCTTCTAGACATTACAAGACTGTAGTGATATTGTATTCCCCAAAATATTGTCCACTCTAATAAACTTATCTAGGATCAGAGAACAGAACAGTCACTAGATACAGAGGCCAGAAAATGGTGGCACACACGCCTTTAATCCTAGCATTCCAAAGGCAGAGATCCATCCGGATCTCTGAGTTCAAAGCCACACTGGAAACAGCCAGGCATGTTGACTCACGCCTTTAATCCCAGGAAGTGATGGCAGGAAACAGAAAGGTAGGTAAGGCGTGAGGACCAGGAACTAGGCTGTTAAGCTTTTAGGCTTTTGAGCAGCAGTTCAGCTGAGATCCATTTGGATGAGGACTCAGAGGCTTCCAGTCTGAGGAAACAGCTGAGGAATTGGGAGGTGAGGAAGCTGTGGCTTGTTCTGCTTCTCTGATCTTCCAGCGTTGACCCCAGTACCTGGCTCCAGGTTCGTTTTTATTAGTAAGACCTTTTAAGATTCATGCTTCATAAGACTGCTACTCATGAACTCCCAGCAGCTTCAGGTGCCTGTGCAAGACCTACACAAGGCCAAGCCAGTCAACACTCTAGCATGAGGAAGGGAAAGGCCCATGATCCCCCTACCCCAAACTGAGGTGCTATGGACAGTTGATTGCTGCTTGAGAAGATGAGTCAGTTTTCTTTAAGGGTATGTCCCATGGCAGGTTAACCATGGTCCAGGGGATGACCCGACCCTTGAGTATCTGGGCAGCACAAAGTGAACTTGATGGGTTATTTGAGAAAAGAAAAAAAAGGAAAGGAAAGGAAAGGAGGCCATGAAGTTGTGGGAAAGAAGGTGGTGATCTAGGAACGGTTA
This sequence comes from Peromyscus californicus insignis, assembly GCF_007827085.1. Taxonomy (NCBI): domain Eukaryota; kingdom Metazoa; phylum Chordata; class Mammalia; order Rodentia; family Cricetidae; genus Peromyscus; species Peromyscus californicus. Next base: position 36,784,979 of record NW_026294535.1, read on the forward strand.
AAGGGAGGAATGGAGAAAGATGTGTATGATCAAATTACATTGCATGAAATTCCCCAAAAATATGTTTTAATTGTATGTCTAACACTTAAAGGTCTAAATCAGATGTTTAAGTTTACAGAACCACTCTGCATGTTTAAAAACCAATGAGTTATTTTTCCCAACATCCTTACATGTCTGTGATGCAGATAGGCACTATGTCATATTAATTATTAACTTTTTAACATTGAAACCTTGCTTTCTACCAACAAAGACTTTGGGGTTATTTCTTAAGCTGTTGTCTCCAATATTGTTGGCCCATATCGGTATCAATGGCTTGTCTAAGCGGTTGTCTTTGTTTGAAGGGGGACACCAGTGACTTTGCAAATACTAATAGACTTAGGCACACGTGTTTCTGGGAAATGACAGAAAAGGCCTCCGACTTTCCTTCAGTTGGCCAGAACTTTGAGTCTTGAGTTTTGGTCCTTAGCTGATCTTTCACGTGGAATGTTATAGATGACGTCAACATCAGTATAAACTCACAGCTTCTCCCCTGGACTCTGCTTTAAAGAACAATGTACTACACAGCCTCCTGAGGCTGCCATAGAAAAGACGACTTCCCGAGTGGCATGCTGGGGCGTTACACTCATAGGGCCAAGCAATGACAGCCCTGACTGGGATGAAATTCTCTATGTCACAGAGGAAATCAGCACCCTTGTACCTCTTGTATTCTTTCATCAGGAGTCTGTTCTGCACACTAGACCTCATGAGATACTATTTCTTCTCTTAACATGTTTTTTTTCATATATTGGTGGAATAATATACCAGCAAGAGTTTAAATACTTGTATGATAAACAGTCATAGAGATTTTTGAAATTATAATTATTATGCATAATTAAGGGGGGAAAAGAATACAAATAATCTTTAAAAAAAACACAAGGCTGTTCTTACATTTTAATGTATGTTTGGTGTTCTAGAACTGCATGACCCCTAACATTTCTTACCTGATTCAACACAAATTAGGAGACCATGTGGTTCCCCATCCACATCCAGAAAGTACCTGTGTGACAGGAGAAAATAACATGGTGGGAACCTCTAACTCAGAGTTTATCATAGTTAACCTCCACATAGTAAATGTTGACACCTCTCTCTTTCTCTCTCTCTCTCTCTCTCTCTCTCTCTCTCTCTCTCTCTCTCACGCATTACATCTCAACTGAAAAGAAGTATATTCTTAAAGTTATCTTACCTTCTACCTTGGCTAAAAATCAAAAGATTTGAGTTCCTGATCAGCGTGTAGATATTATTCCCATAAAATCTGTGAGCTTTAGAAATTGTATTCCCTCAAGAGTGGAAGTTTTATGGCAGTTATCCCCAAATCCTGAGGAGCAACATTGACATATTCTTCATGACATGATAGACACTGCCACCTGAACCATGGTACCTTGATTTTTAACGACGAAATGGTGTTGATAATATTTCTCCAACCTGTAGAGAACACTCTTCGGGTAGTTGGCTTCCTAAACTGAGATGTCTGGTAAACAGCGAGTTGGCCGCCATGTTTAATGCATTTGTATGACGACTTAAAATTCTAGCCTGATAAACTTGTGTTGTAGTTTGAATTATAATAATAGAAAACAAAGTCTCTAGTGAATGGAGAGAGCGTGGGGAGAATACTGTCATTGGTAACTGAGAGGATTGATATTACTTACTGTGAAACCAGAGTGGACCAGTCCACTGGTGCTGGGTCAACCACTTCTCCTGAAATGCCTTTCTCGGTGCCATCTGCGCCCCCAACATCATGCGACACTGCAGTTACCGTGCAAGCAGGGGTCTTTTCTCATAAACGAAAAAGGGGAAATGCAGGGGGCGGAGCCACGGAGCCGCGCAGCCGGCATGGCATCCCTGGTTCTCCTCGCCTTTAACAGGCTGAACGCTTGTCTTTTGCAGAAGAGTTCAAGGGCTCCACCGTGGTGGAGCTGATGAAGAAGGAGGGCACCACGCTCGGGTTGACGGTATCAGGAGGAATCGACAAGGATGGCAGGCCAAGAGTGTCCAACCTGCGGCAGGGAGGAATTGCTGCCAGGTAACTGCCTCACAGCGTAACAGCGAAAAAGGAACAAGGGTATAATTAATTCAAAAAAATTAGAGTTTATCAGAAAAGGTCACTGGTAGATGAATGACAGCTGCTGTCTGCCAGGCAGCGCCTCCCCACAGAAGCACAGCGGGCATGCCTCAGAAACCACTCCCCGGCACTGGGGACTTTGGTGTCTCCTCGGGAGCAGCCCAGCTCCTGCAGGTTTAATTTTGACAGGATTGCTTAAGGTCTGACTGTGCCTCTGGATGGCAAGTGGGTTGCAGCAGGAAAGTGACACTCGGATCTACTAAATGTGGAACCGATGACCCGTAAGATGTGAAATGGCTCGAGAGGAGGAGACACAGGCCCAACTCCAGGTCTCCAGGGAAAGTGTTTACTTTCCCACCAAGGAGGCTTTTCTTTCTCACCGGGACATAAGAGGTTTCCTAGAGGAAACAGAGCAGGAAGCTTGCTTTGTCCGTGTGTCCAGTGACATATACATTGACACATTGGCTCCCGCCATTGGTCTTGCTGCCTGTTCTTAATTTGGAAGTCTGTCTGGTAGATAAAGCCCAGAACAGCAGGGGTTCTGTGGCCATGAGGGAAGGTGGGGTCGATGCTGCAACTCAAGTCTTTCTCGGTCATTTCTTCTTCCTCAATATTTTTTTTTATCAGTGCTGATTAGGAATAGACAACAGTTTTTCGGTTTAATTTGTTTGTTTGGTTTTGGTTTTGTTTTTTTGAAAAGCAAGCAATAAGAAACAAAATATACTGACTATTTCCTTGGCTCTGACTCTGGTCCCACTCCCAATAAAGACATTAAAAGCCCTGCAATCTCCAAAGGGCAGGCAACACTATTAAGAGAGAAGAAGAAGGAAAGATTCGCAGTATCTAGAGTCAGGGTCCATCCCTAGAGAAGCAGTGCTAGGGGACAAGAAACTAATGTTTTGTTTTTTCTTTATTAAGAAATTTTCTACTCACTCTACATACCACCCACAGATCCTACCTTCTCCCTCCTCCCATCTCCCAGCCCTCCCTCCCAAGCCACCCCACATCCCCCAAATCAAGGTCCCTGGCTCGAACTGTTTGGGCCACGAATGTTTTTAAGGTTTTGTTTTCTGATGTTTTAGAAATAAAAGAAGTAAAAGGTTTGAGGAACGATCAGAGACACACCCAAGGCCGAAGTACCAATGCGTAACAGGCAGGGCAAGTAGGGTAGCTCCACCGCATCCCCACCCATTCTCAGCCAAGCTCCTTCTTTTAGGGTCCAGTCATGGCCTAGGGAGCGGGGTGTTTATTATGTTGACCTGTTAACTTAGAGGAGGGAAAGTCAAATGTAGCTAGAGTTTTCCTGACTGGCCCACAGTCAGGGCAAATCTCTCTCACCCGCCAGTCCCAAGCCGCTCAAACCCGATCAAGTAAACACAGAGACTTATATTGGTTACAAACTGTATGGCCGTGGCAGGCTTCTTGCTAACTGTTCTTACAGCTTAAATTAATCCATTTCTATTAATCTATACCTTGCCACATGGCTTGTGGCTTACCGGTACTTTACATCTTCCTTGTCCTGATGGCGGCTCGCAGTGTCTCCCCCTCTCAGCTTTCCACTTCCCACCCTATTCTCCTCCTTGTCCCGCCTATACTTCCTGCCTGGCCACGGGCCAATCAGTGATTTATTCATTGACCAATCAGCAACACATTTGACATACAGACCATCCCACAGCACCTCCCCTTTTCTTTTCTTAAAAAGGAAGGTTTTAACCTTTACACATCTCCAAAGTCAGCTTGGTATATTTGGGAATTTGGGCGTAGCTTCTCTTACTACTTCCTGCTGGAGGGGGGCGCTGTATCTTCTGGGGAAACAAAGAAAATTTTAGGATCATGGAGTAGTCCGTGAGGCTGTATCATCTGAGCCAGTTGCCTTGAAACGGTTTTGGATGTTGGATCATCTGGGCCATGGTGTCATCGGAGACCTTTCAGGTGGTCTTGGCTGGTCAAACCTGATGTGTCTTAATCTGGAACAAATCCATAGCCTCTTGCTTTCTGTGGAAACAAAAGCAGAATCTCCTTTCCAAAGCAACATATCCTTATATCCAAATTTTGAAGTCAAGGTACCTTTAAAATATACATTTTGGCATAACTCAACAGCTTTTGTAATTAAATGTTTTTCTTCAGTTACGAATATCAAAGAGAACATAATCCAGATTCTCTGTGTGGTAGCCATCTTTACGTGGCTTATTTTTTTATATTAGCTTGAGCCTATTGCTTTGAACTGCAGCCTTCTAAGCCTGAAATGGCACTGGTGCTGTGGCTGCTGGCTCCGCCCACTTCAGCTTCCCAAAATGGCGGTGATACGTTTTCCGCCAGCTCTGGGAGCCATCAACTCTCAGAAATAGTGGGTCTATGCTTCTATCAAAGCAGCATGTAGCCCAGAAACCTCTTTTTTTTTTTGTACTAGCAAAGGCTAAATCCACAATGTAGCTTAATGTGCCACTTGCAGAGGCCTCATTCCCGCCATACTGCAGGTCGAGCGCGCACGCCAGCAACCCGCCAGTAGCTCAAACCGGCAGCTGCCGCTCATTTGAGAGAGACAATTAGGAAGCTGTTTTTAGCTCCGTTTTAGAATCTTTTTTCTCAGGTTTTAGGTGGAAACTCTTGCCCCACGTTGGGCGCCATTTGTAGCTTGAGTTTTCCTGCCTGGCCCACAGTCAGGGCAAATCTCTCTCACCTGCCAGTCCCACAGCTGCTCAGACCCAACCAATTAAACACAGAGACTTATATTGGTTACAAACTGTATGGCCGTGGCAGGCTTCTTGCTAACTGTTCTTACAGCTTAAATTAATCCATTTCTATTAATCTATACCTTGCCACATGGCTTGTGGCTTACCGGTACTTTACATCTTCCTTGTCCTGATGGCGGCTCGCAGTGTCTCCCCCTAGCTTTCCACTTCCCACCCTATTCTCCTCCTTGTCCCGCCTATACTTCCTGCCTGGCCACGGGCCAATCAGTGATTTATTCATTGACCAATCAGCAACACATTTGACATACAGACCATCCCACAGCAGTCAAAAAGTTAGAAGAGTGGCCTGTGGAAGGATGGGCCCACCATAGTGACGTTGTTTTTGCAGAAGTGACCAGCTGGATGTGGGCGACTACATCAAAGCCGTGAATGGAATCAACCTGGCCAAATTCCGCCATGACGAGATCATCAGCTTGCTGAAAAATGTTGGGGAAAGAGTTGTCCTGGAAGTGGAGTATGAGCTCCCACCAGTCTGTAAGTAAAGACAATTCCCCCCACCCACCCCCGACAGCTGCCCGCCATGGCTTCCCACCCCTGCTGGCTTCTCTTTTTCTTTTGGCCATCCATTAAAGTGATTTATGGACATGGATGCCACTTAAGCTATTTTAATAAACAGTTAATGTAATTTTTTTAAAAATTCATCCAAATATTGTGCTTAGATTTAGGAAAAGCATGTTTACATGCTTTATATTGACTCTTCAGTGGATAAGCTCACAAAAAAAACATAAAAGATGATACCATATCTAATTATTATTAAGTAATGATAATGGTAATAAATGCAGCAGACAGATTTCAAAAAATTATTAAATCTGGCTTCACTTTTACTTGCTACATGTCTTTGAGAAGGTTGCTTAAGCTTTATGGCTCAGTTTCCCTATCTGCAAAATGGAGATCATTGCTTGCCATGACAAGTGACTTGAGTTAGCATTTGTAAAGCACTTAGAATATTGCCTGGCACTCTACAAGTTTTTAGTAAATAATAGATCAACCAATCGAAACTACAAGACAGACGTGTGTCATTCTTCTTTCCATCCTTTGAAGGTGTCAGACAAGGCTTTCTCAAGTGAGTGGGCTACAAAGTATTTGAACCCAGCCTGTCTGCCTCCGAAGGCCTCTTGCTCACGTTCATGAGACATGGCTTCTGCTGTGTGTCATGGCTGCCTGTGCTGAAGCTATGTTCTTCTGGTGTCTCATCTCCTCTGACGAGCTGTCACCAGGGATGTGACCCGGGACAGCTCTTTGCTCCTTCCTACCCATGAGGACTTAGATTATTATGGATAGTTGATGATAATCCGTGTTCAGCCATGAGTGGATGAGTCTTTACTGTGCTCCCGCTGTGACTACATATTCTGGGAATGCGGGGGGACATCCGTGGACATTGCACTCTACGAGGGTAAGGCAGTCTTTAGCAAAAACCACGATAACCATGTTCCATCTTAAGGGACGGGGCAAATATGAGGGTGATAAATCAGAAGTAACTGGGGTGGGGTAGGATGGGGATCGGACCACGGCATTAAATAGAGATGTTGGGAACAGTAGTCGAGGTGACACAGGTCCAGAACTTGAAGGCAGTGAGGGAAGCAACTGTATGAATTTCTAAAGGGAAAGCTCCAGGGGAAAGAGACAGTCAGTGATAAGAGCAAAGGCAGGACAATACCTGTGGGTGTTCTAGAAGCACTGAGACCGGTGGGCCAAGAGTGGAATGAACAGGAAGAGAATTGAGAGGTAAGGTCAGAAATGTGAGGTGGGGTGATCTCGTGGGCCATTGGGAGGACCTTCCGCTATGCTCTGAATGATTCGGGAAGCCTGGCCTCAGACAGAGGCAAAACACGATCTCACAGTTCCAGAGGCTTTCTGGTGGCTGGGCTGTAGTCAGAAGCCGTGGCAGGAGATGAAGGTAGGGAGACACGTTGGGAGAATACCGCAGTGATCCACATGAGAAGCGGGATCGGTGAAGGTGGGAAACAGTCAGATTCTGTATGGTTTGAATGAGGAGCCAATGGGGTTTCCTAATGAATGTGAGGCAGGCTATACAAAAATAGAGTCGGAGTCATACCAAGGTTTTGAGCCTGAGCAACTGGAATGATATAATTACCATTAATGGGGCTGGACAAGATTGCAGGGAGAACTGACATGTTGCGGGGAGGCTGAATACTACATTTGAGATGTGTGTTTGTCATGTACACACAGAAATATCAAGGAGAAAGCCAGAAATGTGGGCAAGCGATTTCAATGTAAATTGAGATTGAGGGTAATACAGAAGGTATTTGGGATTCAGGGACCCAGTTAAAGCACTCAGGCTGTGTTAAGTTCTCTGAGCCATGGGATGCCCACCTGTCAATGGCTACAGTCACTGCTGGATGTGCTTTGTAGGAATTCAGCAGTGTGATCACATACTTAGGCCATTGTTACATTCTTGGCAAATATTAGCCATTATGACTGTGACCATTATAAGGGCACCATGATTTCTTTAACTTTATCAAAGTCAATTTGCCTTTAAATTATTATCTCAAAGCATTTCCAGGAGTTAAGAAAACCAGCTCTATAGAGATGTGGCTCTCATTTATACATTTTCCTTCCACTGGGTGTGTGTATCAGTACAACACATTCCATTCCTAAAGGAATCCCGTATAGCTTAGAGGGTCAGGCCCAGAGTGGGGATTTGTCCAGTATCATGGATGATTCAGAGCTATAGACTTGGGGAGAATGGGAAGGAATGATACAGACTGAATAGGAAGAACACCACCCTGGGCAGAGGGTCCAGCAAGAAAGTCAGAGTATGCAGTGGCCTGCTCAGGCTTCACAGGATGGGACTGTCAGATCACAAAGGAAAGGCACAGATTCCAGGATAGGGAGGCAGCCAGTGAGGCAACAGGAATCAAATGATGAGGTTCCACGGAAGATGTGGGTGTCCACAAATCCCTAAGGGCTTTTAAAACTATTGTCAGACAAGCGTGTTTCCAGTACCATTTGAGAATCTAAATGGAAAATAGATCCAAATAGATCCTCAGACCTATTTGCTGGGTGCTCTTACTGTTTTCCAAAAGAGAAGATATCCTTGAGCTATACAGCATCTACAGAGTTAAAGAGGAGAAAATTGGTATCCAACATGTTTAGGAGTTAAATCTGCTGAGGCTTGGTACTTAAATAGGTTTGTCTTCCCCATGCAATAAAGCTGACAGCAAGAGAGAAAATATGCTTTTAAATGCCAAAGTCTTTTTCTTGATAGAATTCAGATGGAAGAAGCCTATCCTCCAAGGATAATCTCTATCTATTTTTCTTATGTTTGGGAAATTAATAATGCCTAGGAGTTCAGAAAGGTTGAAGGCATTAACAAGCCTCTCCTGTACTTAGCTCGGAACACTAAAACTAAACAGGCCATCATATCTACCTGAAGCCCACCCAAGCTAGCGTCTCTCTGTCTCCCCACACCGAGAACCACACACCCAGTTCACAGCGCTCTGAGCCTCAGCCAGCTCAAGGGCTCAGAGAAAGCTGGGTATGTCTGTCTGTGATCTGAGAGATTAAAAAAAGTAATAATAAAGTCTGGCCTTGGGCAATCCATTTATCTTTCCCAAGATTCGGTTTCCTTATGGAAAGGAAGTACTTGGCCCCTCTGTGTTCCATACCTCATTTTAACTTGAAAATTATGTACTGCTTTCAGAACTACTTGGGGAGAATATGAGCAAAGTGTATCCTAGGTATTTATGCATTAAACATTGATCCAAAAAGTACCTTCCCTGCTCTCTGTTCACATAACCCCAATGGAATTTTGAAATGCCAAGTAATTCTCAGCCATTTTCAGTTGACACTTAACATTTTATCATCAGCTTAAATAATGAGAAAGAATGTGATTTGGGGACATTCTATTTACTTAAATAGTGTTTCCATTTAAACCTTGGAGCTACAGAGTTTTCCCTGCTTAATAATTAAAAAGAGAAATCTGCCAGGTCTTTTTAGCTCCCGTTAAATCACCAGCTGAGTGAGACCAGCTGTCTAACAGAAGGAATCCTTTCTTCCCTCCAGTGGATGTGTGAATGGTGTCGCTGTGTGGCCATCTCTCTTCTGACCCTGTCGCCATCACAGTGGGATTGGCGAAGACGGAAGGGTATTGGAAGATAACCTCCACATAGTTCATTCTGAAGTTGAGTCTATAGGAGCACTGCTCTATAGAGCTCTCCCTGTGGCCCAGGAAAAGGAGGCAGGCCAGGACACTTGAGCACATTTCTAGCCTCTGCTAGCATCCCATAGCCTCACAAGGGCAAAGCAAGACCCATGCACAAGGCAACACAATAAGAAGGGAAACAGCTCAACTCCTGTTCTTCTGTCAAGGTGGTGAGGACGGAGGAGGAATGGAGTGTTTCACTTGGAGCAATCTCATCTACCGTAGTCAAACAGCTTTCTGGAAACTCGTGCATATTCGCAAATAGAAACATGGAGCCACAGTACAACTAAAATACTGAGGAGACCTTTTACCTAGCCTTTTAACCCTTTGGCTAAGCCTCTTCATTACATCTCTGCAGAATAATGAGTAACAGTTACATGGCCAACACAAGGATACTGATACTGGGTGTGAAAATTAAATTGACAAGGGCCAGTAGTGTGAATAAAAACTGTAAAGACCCAATATGTTTTGTTAATTTTATTAAAATGTTGCCAACGATAACAGTTATCATTGTAAATGGTGTAAAGTGGGGTGTGAATGATCTGAAGCTGTGAGTAATCCCAAAATCTTCATACAGACTAGATTCAAATATAAGAATTTTGTGGTCAACTACGGAAAGCAAAAACAAAATGAAAATTCCAGAACTTCACATTCCCAGAACAGACATCCAGCCAACAAGCACAGGTGGCCCAGAGCTGGGATTTGGTTGTGTATAATTGAGAGATGATTTAATGATTAAATGAAATAATATTTGCAAAACCATTTTTGCTGAGTTCTGGGCACACAGTAGGTGCTCATCAGGTATTTCTCACCACGTCTTTGCCTTCCTCACATCCATAAAATGAAAATATCATGTTTAAAACTAGTTTCTTCAAGTGGCTTGTTGAGTCATAGAGATAAGTCCTTTAGTTTAAGTCCAATTTTGTTCCTCATTTAATTAAAACTATCCCTCAGTTCTTTCATCTGTTTGTATGTACTGTTGCTAGTTGATTAGAGTAAACTGAAATTCCCCTGATAGCGAGGAGATGACATCCAATTAAATCAGCCATATAGCAAAACATTTGTTCAGCTACACATTTGTGCTGTTTGTCAGCATATCCAGGTTTTTCCTCTACTTGATGCCCAGCCTGGTAGTTGGCAGATCAACTGTACCAGCCCGATTCTACAAGTTTAAATGCATACCTTTTTCTTACTGTTCCTACGGGATCCCTTTGAGGGTTTAGTGCTTCTGATTGTTAAAAATAACTACAATTAATGCTTAATTTAAACCACTAGCTTATACAAATGGTGAGACGAGGTTGATTTTTAGTGGTTCTTTAAAACTATGTGCAGATGTTCCTTGACTTTGGATGGAGTTATGTCTTGAGAAACCCATCTGAAACCATTGTGAAGTAACAATACTTTTAGCAAGCCTAGCTGACCGAACATCTCAGCCTGACCCACCTGAAATGTGCTCATGCCACTTAAATATGCCTAGTTTTCAGTAAAAGCATTAGCGCAGGCTGATTTTATAATTAAGTGCCAAATAGCATGTCGTTTGTTGAATACTGCACAAATAGTGAGAAGAAAGTATACTGTGAGTACATTTCACATCACAGTAAAGCCAACACGTTGTACCTCGAGCATCATAAGTCATGGGTTTTGTATTGTTAGCTTTATGTAAGAAACATACTAAGATCTAGTAACAGTATAAAATGTGTTATTGGTAATAACTATGGCTATAGACATCATTATGTATTTTTTTGACATAGGTTCTCACTATGTAGCCCAGACTGTCCTTTAAATCACTCTGTAGCCCAGGCTAGCCTTGAACTTGCAATTCTCCTGCCGTTTTCAACCTCCCAAGTGTTGTGATTACAAGCATGCTCCACCATTTCCAGCTTCCCGTGTACAACATTATAAAGGATTGGAAGCCAGCTACTTCTGCACAGTACATAAGTTCTTCTTGGTCCGCCAACAAAATCATTCCTGCCCTCGTCATGTTAAAATACTAATTTGTGGAATTTTTTTTATGTAGCAATAGTATATTGTACAATCAGAATCACTCACTGTTTCCCCAAAGCAGTTTCACAGAATATTTTAGTGACTGTGCCTTTACATGACGGATGCTCACATGTGTGGAATAATGTAATTAGAGACTGCAACTTGGCAGTAGAATTTCATTTTGTGAAATGAAAACAATAAGAGGCAAAGAACAGAACACAGTGAGACTAGGCAAATTTAAGCAGATCTTTGTCGTCACATTTTGAATGTCCTTAGGATTTTTTTAGCTCTCCATGTTTCATTTGGGCCGCGGGCATCTTCATCAAACAGCTGTCCGCGTGTCAGAACATCTATTTGCATCAGCAATCTATTGATTGTAATCTAAGAGGAATGAGTTTTCTTCATATTCCAGCTTCAAGACTAAAAGTGATGGCAGAAATTATTTCCTAAGCTTTGCAATAGTCATATTGCTTTTGTATTTCACAAAAGGAAATGTTTCTATTTATTGAAGATTGCCTTGCTTGCTATGGAGAGTTTAAGCAACATAAATCTTACCCCTTGTCTAGGACTTGTCTCTACAGAAGGAAGGAACTAGCTATGACCTTGTTTCTATTTGGAACAACATGGGTCATTTATATGGATAACTACTCTCAGTCTCTGTATAGCATTACAATTCTTTTTTCTCAGACTTTGTTGGTACTATGACTTTTTTATTCAAAATAAATTATTTGCAACAGAACTTGCAAGCCTATTACGTCACGTTGAAAAAGTTGTAATAGAAATGTTGTTACAACCTTAAACTTACGCTTTGCTATCTCGTTCCCATATGCAGCTGTACAAGGGTCGAGTGTTATGTTCCGAACAGTGGAGGTCACTTTGCACAAGGAAGGCAACACCTTCGGCTTTGTCATTCGAGGTAGGTGGTGGTTACCAACAATGGGCCTTCCGATATTCCTAGAGAACTTCTTGGTGAGATTCTAGAAGGCATCTTGAAAAACTGACCTTTCCATAAGTTAAAAATATCATTAAGCAAATAAGACTGTGACAAAGAATCAACGAATTCCAAATGATCAACTTTGGTTTTAGCCCAGTAATACAGAGCAAGTAGCTATTTTTAGTAGACCTTGCCAGTTCCCTCTGATCCTACTGATGTAGCACTTTCCAGTGTTCCTTTGTTCTTGTGTCTGGTCTGTATTACTGAATCAAAAATATTGATAGGTATGGCTTAATTTAATACCTAAGGATTAAGCAACTCGGTTTAAATGACTTTCTTTTAAAATACATTTTATTATTGCAACTTTCTAAAAATGGAACAAAGATAATCTAATCCTTGGGGTACCCGTGTGTATCAATTCAACCTATCTCATTATGGGATGGCATTGATAACTGAAGAGTTCAAGTGACTCCATTAGTTCTGAACTATGACTCTGTGTTTTTATGACTTTGTTTTTCTGGTTAGTGGTTTTGCCCCTGAAAGACTATTGCAACATTAGCAGTTCTTAATCCATAGTGTGATAATGAGATTCAATAATTACGTTTGCATCAGGAAATTTTAACACTACCAATTTGGGGGGGGGGGGATTTTCCCCATTGTTGTTACCTATAACAATGTACTTTACATGAGTAAGACTTCTGTCCAAATGATTGATAAAATATTAACTAATATTAACAAACATCTTAGCAAATCTATGCATTAAACACTACAACAGTCATGTTCACTTGGACAAGCTTTTCTTTATAGCAGAGCTCTGAATGTTTAATTCTAATCTAGGCCAGCCATTGGGCAAACCAATCACTCAATGAAATATTTACTAAGTACATACCTTCATGTCAGCATAGTGATAAGTGCTGTGGTATCATAAGACAATGACCCTACCTCAAGTCATTAAGGTCAATGAATTGAAGACACAAGCTGACAACTTCCACTAAGTGAGTAAAACAGAGGATAAACTAGGAGTTTATTATATGGCTTAGCTTGATGGTTATGATGGTTTTCTGGTTATAAAACTTTTCTGGCCAAACCCTCTTCTTAAGAGTTATGATAAGTTCCAAGGCCTGGTTACTAACCAGAACCATTCTTAAATTTCTTATAACAATAGACAAGATATAGTAGAAACTCTCCCTATAAGGTATTTAGGCTGAAGGATGGTGTATGCAAATCTTCTTCCCTTAAAACCATAAGGGAAATGCTTTTGAAACACATGCAAAAATTCCTAATTATTGAATAAGTGCAACAAAGATTCCTTTTGCTATACACATTCATCCCTAGTTACTGTAAGATTAACAAATAACAAGTCAAATTGCTAATGAAAGACCTGAGCCAATAACAATTTATCATTACAAAATAAAATGGATAGATGCAACTGAATGCCACATGTAATATTACCAAAATATCCTTCAAACAGTTTTTGGGAATTTCAAAAGTTTATGTGTATGCATGCACAGGAGATAGATCAGAGGCTAAAATGCTAGGTAGCACTTCATACAAGAAAGAATGAGTGGCCCATGAAGTCAGTGTTCTTTTCTTGAATTTGTATGATTATAGGGCCTCTTCTGATTTTAAAATCTTTGTAGTAATGAACTGGGTTTAGCTGATGACTGCCACGTTTGTACAGACTTTAGAATTTTCCTTGATACACTGGTTAAACATAAAAATTTGTGGTTTTACATTTTAAAAATCATCTTGAAGCCCATCTCCAGAGAGCTTATCTGATCAATTGGTAGCCACAAACACCCACTAAGGGTCATTGGCTAATCAAAATGAGACAGTGTGATGGATAAAATATTAGCACATCTGATACTTTTGACATAGCTGCAATTTTAGCTAAATTTGGGTCAGATAAATAGATAAACCAGTCAAGTCAGGATGGAGGTGGGCACTGCAGAGAGAACATTTCCATTCAGTGCTGGAGAATTTATTCTTTACCTCTTCTGATGAAAATGTGAACTTTGTTAGCAGATGGATGAAATTCATTTCTAATGAGAAAAAAAAATGGTTCATGAGAAGAGAATATTCTTCCTGTAGAACAAAGGGTGATGCCTCCGTGTGAACTTTAGAGAGTTCATCCCTGGAACCAAAGGACATTCTCTGAGTCAGCAAGATGGCTCACCTGGTAAAGATGCTTGCCAACCAGCCTGCTGACCTGAGTTGGATCCTGGGAGCCCACATGTAGAAAGAAAGAACTGACTCCTGCAAGTTATCCTCTGACCTCCACATACATCTACAAACTAAAATAATTTAGAAAATGTTAAAAACAATGGAAAGAACAAAATCTATTTTTAAAGAGCACTGTGTTGCCAAGCTGGCATATTCCACTGGACAAGGACACTTAGCCATTCCCATAGTTAAAGCTGGACAGAGTCCTGTTCATTCTAACATACATGCATGATATTCACATTTGGTCTCTATGGTGATACTGACATTGGCTTTGTTTTCTGGAGCTAAATATTGAACCTGGGGTCTCATGCATGCTCAGCTCCTCTACTGTGAGCTCCAATTCCAGCCCAGGTACTAACATTTTTTAAAAGCATCTCCAATGATGCTAATGTGTGTCCTTATAACCAGTGAACATCAGTGATCTGAGGTGCCTATTTTACATTACAAGTCCAAACTTCCTAGAACCTAAGGGCCTTATTTAGTGCATTATTTCATTAATGATAAAATGTCAGCTATCGAGAAGTTTAGAACTCAATTAGCATGCCTTCAGTGTTTTATATTTAAATTTGGATCTGAGAAAATTATGAGAGGGTTTCTTGCTGGCTTCAACATGCACCCTTTTCCAAATCAGTTCCCTCATAGAAAAGCAAATGTACCTCTCAGGAATACCTTGCAAGAGCAAATGCTTCTTAACCTTTCTCTTGGGCTGGATACCTTTCATTTGCCTCCCCTTGTCTCGGGAAACGACAGTCTGTTACACCACACACTCCTTGAAGAAGAGCCGGTGATGGCCTTCATATTTATCAGATACTGGCAAACTGGAGACTGCTCGTGTGATTTCCCAGGATGACAATAGGAAAGGAACTCGGGTCGCAGAAAGACTAGAAAAGTAGGAAATGCTAAGCATTAAATAGAGGAGCCTAGTAGGGTGAGAACTACCATTTTCATCTTTGGGAAAACTTGTTTGCAGAAAAGTGTGTGTGTGTGTGTGTGTGTGTGTGTGTGTGTGTGTGTGTGTATGTGTATGCTCCAGTCTATATAACAAGGACCAATGTATGACTTGAAAGGTGTCAGCTGACTATGAGAAAAAATGTTGTATACTCTCTCCTGTCCAGATGTGGGGTGGGCTGCCTCAGACCTAGTGAGTGGCCCATCCCTGGTGACCCCAAGCACATGCTGGGGAGCACAGATGAAGGAAATTGTACAAATCAGTTCTGGGTCAAAAAGAAAACTTCCCAGGGATTATCTTCCATCTGGAGCTTTACGTCCCAGTAAACTACAAACTCCTCTAGAGAAATTTTCTCTTATACAGAATTTGAATTCCCATTGCGATCGGCACGACAAGCTCTTCCAAGTCTTCCCCGGTAGTTTAAACACTATACTTTTGATAGTGGCCATTTAAACCACTTTGTTGTGTTCTAGACAGGATCATAGTCTTTAACCCAGGCAATCCCGGAACATACTGCACAGCCCATAGACCAGGCTGACTTCATACTCATGAGGATTCCCCCTGCCTCAGCTTCCCAAGTGCTAGAATCATAATTGTGTACCACCACACTTTTCCTTCTTTTTTTAACCACTTGGCCCTTTTCTTGAGTTTTTGCTTTAATATATGGTTGAAGGCCCGCTTCCGCATCTATACTCTAGGCCATGTTGCTCAGCGTGAGGTGTGCACACCTGTGCATTGTTTATGACTGGGAGATGGTCTCACTGGACCAGTAGTTTGAATTAGTAAGCCCCAGGCCATTCCAGTCGTCATATATCTTCTGTCATTCTGATGGCTGCTTGTGTTTATTAAGAAGCGGAGAGGTAGTGACTTCGGAACATTTTGCCTAAAATGAATAAGCCCTTTAAAGGTTTTCCATGCCAGAGGGCAAGTTGCACCTTCTCCCCTCTGTATCCACAAATACACTGCTACATCTCCACTGGCACTTTGTAAGGAGGTGTTTTTCTTTTTTCTTTTTTTTTTTTAAGGCAACAATGAGAGCGTTTTCAAGTTGTCTTCCTCTTTTTTATTATTTTTTATATTTTCTCCCAGGGGGAGCACACGATGACAGAAATAAGTCTCGTCCAGTTGTGATAACCTGTGTTCGTCCCGGAGGGCCTGCTGACAGGTAAACTCCATCTTTATCATTATCCAAACTAGATTGAATACAGCCGGGGACTCTGAAAGAGAACATAATTAATTGTAACCGCTAGATGTCAAGTATGTATGTGAGAATGTGAAAGCGCCAAGAGTTTGAGCTGTGAGGAAGTGAGGTTTTGCCTCCAGACTCCTCCTTTCCTGTGCGTTCTCTCTGGCCAGTACTTGGTTCTGAGCTCAGCTCCCTCCATCGTAGATATAGACAACACTGGCGGCCTTTCAGGTTTGTTTGCTTAGCAAAAGGTGTTTTGGGTGGCCTGACTCACTAGACGCACTCCAAGGCATAGTTGGCCTGTATCCTTCTGCACTGCCGTGTTCCCATCTGGGAAGATGGATCAGTGCTGTGACTCTTAGGATCAACAGCATCTCCTCATGGTGATGACCCTGCACATCACAGGGGAACGACATTTAGTCAAATGGAAGAAATTTTGTCGATCTCTAAGGATTTCCCTTCCTTGAGAATTTGAGTATGTGAAGGGAAAGTGCTCTTAGATGTTTGCTCATAAGCCTCGCTGGGTCCCAGGTAAACTCACAATCTAAGTGTCTCTGGAGATGCTTCTGTCTGTGTGGTTTTCTGATGGCAAAAGCGAACTCTAGAATAACGGATGAGCACAACTCCTTCCACAGATACTGTTAAAGGATGGGAAACAGATACACTAATTGCTCCTGTCTGTCCATCTAGAATCAACATAGATTGTTAAACCTTTTGGGGAGGAAGTCATTATCATAAATACTATTTATGAAGCACTTTCTATATTCCAAAAAGTATGCTGCCTGTTTGGTGAATATTGTATTATTTTAGTCTTACAATCACCCTGTAAATGGGGCATTTCTTCATTTTCTCACAGCTGACCAAAGACTTAGGATAGTTAAGACAGATGTTAAAAAGGACTCGGGTGTGTTTTCCTCCAGAACTCATGCTGTGAGCTCACTTCTAAGGAAGATGATATTTCCTATAAAATAAGGAAATGTGGAGATATTGGATGCTCCACTGTGCCGGCATCTAGCATCTGTTTGCCTTTGCAGAGGACAACACTAACTACAAACTTCAGGGAGTTTCACCTTTTCCCTTCCCCATGCTTCTCTTGGGGACTGCTCCTTCCAAAGAGAAGAGATGTATACACATTTCTCATCCATCTTAACAGTTAGGGTTAACAGGAACGTCAGGAGCAAATTACAAACTGTCGTCAAGTGCAGTTAGAATGCAAAGAAACGTGGCACTAAATATTAAACTTTAGTTATATGCTTAGAATCATCTAAGTGAAAGATATTTGTTTTAGCGATCACTTATAGCCTCCCACATTCCTCAGGCTGCTTTTTGTCTTTCTTTCTCGTCTCACGCCCTTCCCCCACGGAGAGACAGCCAGCCGGAGGCTACTTTGACCCTGCACCCCTGGTGTCACTAATGTCCTCTCATCCTCTCCAGGTGCCTTAGAACTCTGAATTCACAGCAGGGAGAATGTTCTTTGCCT
Source organism: Peromyscus californicus insignis (assembly GCF_007827085.1). Lineage (NCBI taxonomy): Eukaryota > Metazoa > Chordata > Mammalia > Rodentia > Cricetidae > Peromyscus > Peromyscus californicus. Next base: position 36,802,750 of record NW_026294535.1, read on the forward strand.
GCCTCGTCCAAGGCCGGTGAGGCTGGATTGGCATAATGATTGCCAAATGGCTTCATAACTCAGTAGGGAAATTTACAGATGAGGAGAATGCTCACCAGCACGCCCTGTCCCACTTGGGTTCACGGCTAATAAATGGGATGAAATTAGAAGGCTTCTCTGTTCAACTTGGCTTTGGGGAAAAAATAGGTGAATGCTATTTCCTGGGCTCCGGTAAATCAATTTTCGACTTCGAGTGAAAGCCTGCAAGAGGGAAAATGTGCCTTTCTTACTTTCATCCTCCACGAGTCAACTGTGGGTGACCAGGTTATTTGCTAATATGTGGTTATTTTCTCATTACTGGTTTTTCGTATTACAGCAATTTTCTGTCCGGGCTTACCTCTTTACACTCGCCCTGTCATTCTCGATGCCTGAAAAGAATGCAAATGGGCTGGATGACAGAATGCACGTGAAAGCACGACTCTGGCTAAGTGGCTGTTAAAGCAGAACCCCATTATGCTCAATTAATCAAGACTATTCCTGTATTCTCTCCCTAGAGAGGGCACCATCAAACCTGGAGACAGGTTGCTCAGTGTGGATGGAATTCGGCTTCTTGGAACCACCCATGCTGAGGCCATGAGCATTCTTAAACAGTGTGGACAAGAGGCGACGCTCCTGATAGAATACGATGTCTCCGTGATGGGTATGTGTGAAGCCCCAAGGGTGTGACCTCCTAAGCTCTACTTCATGGCGGCTGTCCATTCCTAAAAAGCCACCTAGGGTCAGCTGTGACGGTCTGCCCTCTCCTAGCAGCTAGGATGTCATGGGTCCACGTTTACTCTGCGTTCAGGAAGAGGTAACGTCTACTTTTCAGCTGTGCAGAGTTCATGTCCACCACTTAACATCTCAGTCTCCCCGTGTTTGACCTAGCAATCAGCTCTTCCACACAAATTATACTCTTCTGTATATTTTTTTTTTTTGTAAAAATAGCAGTAAACTATTTTTACCTCCCAGAATCACATAACTTGGAAGTTCTGGCTTTCTGATTTTCATGTCATTGCAAGATAGCCCTAGCAGCCAGAAGTCTGGAGAGTACAATGGCAAAAAGAAGCCAGGTTCAGTTTCTCCTCAAAGATTCCTAATGACTTTCACTGAGAGTAAACGCTGGTAACTCCATGAATCTCTGTGTGTAGGAACAAGGTCCGCTCTCTACGCTTGTAGAGGAGACAAGAATGCCTGATGAGCCAGAGGGAGAACATTTCTCCTGTCCAGCTCTTCTTCTCCTGATGGACACATCCACCCATTTTCTTACAAACAACACAATTCTAATCTTCTTTATGGCTGGATAAAACTCTGTCTCCCTCTCTCTCTCTCTGTCTCTCTATCTGTCTCTCCCTGTCTCTGTCTCTGTCTCTCTCTCTGTCTCTCTCTCTCTCTCTCTGTGTGTGTGTGTGTGTGTGTGTGTGTGTGTGTGTGTGTGTAATTTTCTTTATCATTTTTCTGTTGACAATGAATCTATAGTTTGCTGTTGTAAATAATGCTGCAAAAAGTGTGCATGTGAAAGCATGTCTGCGGTAAGCAAAATAAAGTCGACTCAGAAAGATATCATATACCTCCCCTCATGTGTAGACTCTGTGTGTGTGTGTGTGTGTGTGTGTGTGTGTGTGTGTGTGTGTGTGTGTATGTGTGAAGTGTAAGCAGTTCTACCTAGGGAAAGGAAGAGGGCTAACAAGATGGGCAAGGGGAGGCTTGAGAGGGACTATGGGCTGATTATAGTTAAAGTGCCCGATACTTGAATGGCAGTGTCTTTATAAACCTGTCACTATATGCATAGTGAATATACACCAATAAGTTTTCTATTTCTCCAAGTAGATTATGTTTAGTAGACAAAGAAAATAATAGGCACTCATCTGTGATATGATTAGATGTAGAACATTTTATTTCCAATGAAAGCATATGAGAATTCCTTCTTCACCCAGTACTCAGTATTCCTGTCTAGTTCATCCCATTCACTCCAGAGTGTGTGCATTGGGGTCTCACTGTACATTTATTATTTTTTTTAATTTTTATTTTTTTTGGTTTTTTGAGACAGGGTTTCTCTGTGTAGCTTTGCGCCTTTTCCTGGATCTTACTCTGTAGACCAGGCTGGCCTTGAACTCACAGAGATCTGCCTAGCTCTGCCTCCCGAGTGCTGGGATTAAAGGCGTGCGCCACCAACGCCCGGCTCTTTATTTTATTTATTTATTTATTTTTTTGGTTTCACTGTACATTTAATACACACTTCCTGGGTGGATAATTATGAAGCACCTTTTCATTGGCCACTGGAAGATGACTGTTAACTTTATTTTTCCCGTACCCATTTCTTAGGAAGTATGTATGCTCGTGTACAATTTTGGTACCAATATCTCATCTCAGAAGCGATATATTACTAATGACTTTTAGATGAAAAGTTTTGGCAGTTTCAGTGACGTACTTTTTTAAAAAAAAAAAGCTTTGAAGATATAAATTTTCTTAGCTGGGGTTTATTCAGACTGTGTTGACGTTTTAATGAAATCAACAGGGTTGGAGGAATGGTCCTCAGGAAAAGTAAGGATTCAGTTTTGAATGTTAAATCAGGGATATGGATTATTATCCAAGAAGGGCTATGAGTGAACCACTATGAGCCCAAAGCTGAACACATAGGTCAGAGTAAGAGATGAAACTCCAGCATCTGCCTTAAACCCAGGAGGCTAAGGGAAATGTGAGAAAATGATCTTGGACAAAATTACAGGAGTTCCAAAGACAGTTCTCAGGTCAGCCAGTAGCTGAACATCAGCAGAGTAAAAAAAAAAACTGTACAGGAAGTTGAGAGAAGTCATCAGTGATGGACACAGTGAACCAAGGCAGTTTAGAGTCGTGGAGGTAACGCTTCTCCTGTGTCTTAGTTAGGGTTTCTATTACTGTGAAGAGACACCATGACCATGGAAACTCTTATAAAGGAAAACATTTAGTTGGGGTGGCTTACAGTTTCAGAGGTTTAGTCCATTATCTTCATGGTGGGACATGGCAGCATGCAGGCAGACATGGTACTGGAGAAGGAGCTGAGAGTTCTACATCCAAATCATCAGGGGGAAAAATTGCGCCACACTAGGCCTGGCTTGAGCATCTGAGACCTCAAAGCCTGTGGAGTGTGACACACTTACTCCAACAAGGTCATACTTACTCCAACAAGGCCACACCTTCTAATAGTGCCACTTCCTATGGGTCTTTGGAGGCCATTTTCTTTCAAACCACCACATCCTATATAAAATGATAAGACTCACACTAACGCACTTGTAAACTGCTGAAATGGACAAAAGAGTCCATGCTATGTGGTGCTTAACATATCAATGTACTTATTAATAAATGCAAATGTGTATTATTTTAAATATTTACAAGGAAAAAAATCCCTCCATTTTGATGTTGTTGAAATGCATTATCAAATGATTAGGAGAAGCCTAGGGGTCCTACTCTTAGAAAAGTAATATAATAACAAGGAAAGCATGAGACTGAAGGGGAATTTTTTTTCTTTAAAAAAGGCCCTAACACTAACAGAATACAGAGTCTTTGCATGAACTTGGTTTGAATTCTGGCCTCTGTTGACTTTGGACAAATTATTTCACCTCTCCAGGCTAGCTGCTCTAGAAAGTCATGTCTGAAAAAGGGACGGCAAGAGAACAATCATTCTTCAAAATGCTGGTGAATGTATTAAGTAGCCTAATAACCAAAGTTAATATAACCAAAGTGCTCACCATAACCAAGCTTATTAACTATGAGGAAATGAAAGTTCATTATTTCCATGCTCCACGTCTCTAAAATGAATCCCAGGTCTCCTGTTGCCCTGAATTAAAATACAGCTTTTACTTTAGTTTGTGGAAAATATGTCATCCTTTCTCAAGGGAGTATTTGGGAAATTATACAGTCTGGATTGTTTTATTTTCTAAAAGTTCATACAAGTGCTTATTTTCATATGATTTTGCTCACAATGTTTTCAAAATATATTTCTGAGAATGCAAATTAACTTTGATATTAGAGTCTTTTGTGGAGTAACACACAGTCGTCTCCTAGATATGGTGCTGGGGCTGGAGAGGTGACTCAAACATTGAGAGAAACATGAAGGTTTTTAAACCTGAGAACCTCAGTTCTGTTCCCATGTTGTATCCCCCAGTCATCTATCTGTAACTCCAGTTCCAGAGATACAGTACCCTATTTTGACCTCTGGGGGCACCGTACACATATGGTATACTGTGGACGACCAGCCCCCACCATTTTTTATCCCAGGAACTCTTGAGAAATGGGGGATAAGAAACTTAGTTAGAAATAGAGAGGAGAGAAAACACAAGATGGACTCAGGTGGGCCTGGGTCTTTATCCACCAGCCCAGAACTTTATTCCAAAGGGTTATTTATAACAATGCCAAGGGGTGGAGCAAAAGACCTCCCCCTTGCTAGTTACAGTCACCTGGTACCCAGGCCCGTGGTCCAATCAACCTCTCATGCAGTCCCGCTGGGTACAGCCACTAGGAAACCTAGTGGTCTCCAACAGTATACTTACATGCATGCATGGCAGACAAAACAGTCATACACATAAAATAAAAAGAAGTATTTTTAAAACAAGAATATTGTTCTAAGCCTCAATCTTTGGGTTAGTTTTACAGTCAAAGGGCATAAAGATGTCACCAAATCAAAAAAAAAAAAAATCAAAACCCAGAACCCAGTGAGCTGATATTCACCTCCTTGTCAACCTGCTCCAATTTTTCCTGGAGTATATTTGCTTTGCTAAATAAACATCCACTTAAACTTTAAAAAAAGTCACCAAACCTATTCTGATTTGGAACTTGCCTAAGCTATTTTTGAACACTTCATGATTCTCTAATAGTTCCTTACTTTACAACTTAGGAGGGACTGTAGATGGTCATCAGTAAACATGGAACTCTATTTAGCTGGCTAAAAAGAAAGACTTATGTTGTATGATTTAAATGCTTTCTTCCTACACTGTAGTTAATGTCTACAGTGATCTGGTTGATTTCACATACAACCAACAAATTATTGTAGTTGATAATAAAGACGGAAAGAGTTAATAACCACAGTGTTCTTCCCAGTTGTTTGGACCCTTCCCACGGCTGTGCCCAGTGTTTACCACCAAGACTCAGGTCAAGCCCACCTTCTCATTGGTCCAATGCATTTAGATGACTCAATCTCTTTCTCATTTTATCCCCGCCCCCCTTTGAATGAGAAGGGAAGACACTCTGTCTCCTTCTGGATACGCCACAGGGGTGTTTACATTTACGTTTGCCTCTGCTATCTATTTGTGTGTCTGTTGTGACACTGGGTTCCACAGACCAGAGGAAACACTAAGAATAACTTTGTTTACTCCCAGTACACCTCACCGGGAGTCATCAGGTATACATAGAAGGCTCTTGATGATAACTGTAGATTGCACAATACATTTGCTTATAGATTAGCTGTCCTTATGACCAATCATTATTAAGTGGGTGTTTGTAGAATGTACCAAAACATCAATATTTATGCTACATGTTCGAAATGAAGTTATTTTGTGATTTATGATTTTGTCTTACACTGAGGTGTAACATCCTCAAACTTTCAACCTCAGTACTTCTTAAATTACTCATGGTGTTTTTCTGAATCCTGTCAATCTTTAATTCTCCCATGAGATATCATTTTATATGCTCATCTTCAAACCTATCTTATGTTCTGCTACACAATGGTAGCATGTAAAACTAAGGATAATGAGGAAAGAAATTAGGATTTCATTCCAAATACCCCAGGACATTACGTCTTTGTGCAGTTATGTGGATAGTCCTTACCTGCGTGCATTCAATCCTGAACAAGTGAAAAGAGCAGTTTATGAGCAACTGTTTAAATAGAGAGGAATTTAGATGATATAAATCTTTTTAAAAAAAATGGTGGATTTGTCTTCACAAAACATAGGTTTATTGGCATTGTATTTCCTTTTTTGAAATATCAGAATCGGGATATAAAACCTGCGTCTATGAATCCTCACCTGCAAGTCCTAAGTGTGAATTACCAAGCACTGTTCATATATCTCCACTGATGCCTCGTGTGTCCTCAGTTAACTGAAAACTGAGAACTGCAAGGCTTCCTTCAGTAGTGACAGCATGCCCCTTGGTGAGCCTGTCACTGACATGCTTTTCTATTTTCTTAGAAAATACCATAAACAGGAGCCAAGAGTAACAATCCTTCGAAACAATCACACATAATTTTTAAATGCCAACAGTCTTTTCTTTAGAATGTTATTACTATGAAATGATAGTTACATGGTCTTATACAATTTTTATCTAGACTTGAGTTCTTTGGCGGGGAAGTTGAGACAGGGTTTCTCTGTGTAACTGCCCTGCTGTCCCAGAACTCACTTTGTAGACTAGTCTGGCCTCAAACTCACAGAGATCCCCCTGCCTCTGCCTCCCCAATGCTAGGGTTAAGGGCACGTGCCACTATGCCCATCTTAAAAATGAACTCTTATAAAATTCTATTATTCTTACTACCTCATCCCCTATGATGTGTTCAAACAAGACAGGAATGCTATGTGCAGTCCTCCTCACTGATTTCTTCCACTGCCTCCTTCTTCTACAACTACATAGAGAAGCTTTTCTACTTCTAAGGACTCACTTTATTCCATGAGACCTCCAAGATAATCCTGCCCCCCCCCCTTTAAGGTCATCTGTGACATATGGCATAATGAAATCAGGGGAGAGACATAGCACATTCACTAGATCTCAGAACTGGATGTGGAAATACTTGGCATATGAGTCCGTAGACTTTGGCTACAAAGACTACCTGCCACAGTTAAGATGATTAAGAGCAAACTAGAAAAGAAATACCAACAATAAAACAACCAAATAGAAGTGAGCAGCGAGAAGCCAGACTGACTCCAGTGCCTAGCAAAGCACCTGGCATAAAGTAAGCTCTCTGCCACATTTATTGAACAGATAAATGAGTCTGTGACTCTGGAAGTTTCCTTTCTCCTTCATAGCTTGCTATTATTGCATATTATATCACATTTCTGTACATAATTTTAAGCAAACCAATATAGTATCTTGAAACTACATGCATAATGTATGAGATTTGTCTAGAATAGGGACCATCAATATTCTCTTATTTCATTGTCATATCTGATTGATGGAAGGTGACCCTCTGAAGCACTGTGTGGAGACTGACTTTGAGGTTTGAACCAATCTCACTGGACAAGAGCATTGGGAGCTGTTGCGTTGTCTATGTGAGTGCTCTAGGTGCAGGGATAACCATGATGTCGATCCCCATCCCGCATCCACTGTATTGGTTACTTTTCTTGTTTCTTGTGACGAAATACCCGGCAAAAAGCAACTTAAGAAAGGAAGTGTTTATTTTGACTAAACGGGGGGACTGGGTGTAGAAGTCAATCATGGCTAGGAAAGCAAGGGGGCAGGCCTAGCTCCTTCCTGAAACAGCGGGAAACGGCTGATCACAGTCCTGTGGATCAGGAAACAGAGGAAAGGGAATGCTTGTCTCCTTGATTGTCCTAGATCCCAGCCCAATGAATGGTGCCCGCCTACATTTAGGGTTAGTCCTGACCCCCACCGTCAGTCCTTTCTAGATTATCATCACAAACATTCCTGGTGGGATGCCTCATTAATGCTCCAGACATTTCTTAATCCAATCAAGTCGACAACCAACACTCTCCATCATAGTCGTTTAGAGATTCAAGCAATGCTCCAGCTAGTAGACAAAAGACTGGTCCCTGGTCCATAGGTGATTCACTTTAGAGCCGCCCTGCTACACTTTATCATCTTGTTGCTGTGTCTTAGTGGATCTCAACCTTCCTAAGGCTGTGACCCGTTTAATACAGTTCCTCCTGTTGTGGTGACCCCCTCCACAACCTTAAATTTATTTTTGCCGCTACTTCATAGCTGTAATTTTGCTACTGTTATGAATTATATTGTAAATATTTTTGGAGATGGAGGTTTGCCAAAGGGGTCACGACCCATGGGTTGTGAACCACTGGGTGTTTCACTATTCTTTCTGCACTGCATGCAACAGGATGATCCACATATATTTTTTTACCCCTCTTAAAGAGACAGTACACTATTCTAAAGCATAGGTATGCAACCTGGATGCATTCTGTGGTCTTCATGGCGCTCTTGAAAAGTTGGGATCATTTGATGACACTGGGAAACGAAGGCTTTTGCTTTGAAGTCAACCTGAATATCTGGCTGCTCTTAATATTTAATTACTGGGCTAGCCTTCCTCTGTACAAACACCGGCTTGAATTGAATCGCACACTTCCTTTTTGCATGGAAGGTATTTTTCTATGGCATCTTCAATCCCCTCATATCTGAGCCTTGCAGTGAGTCCTATCATACCTGTTCCCTCAGCCCATCACGATTGGGATTCCCTTTTGTTTTAGACAGCACAGCTCCCAGACAGTCTGTGGAGTCTTTCAGAAAAGAAGGCCCACCACTGCAAGGAGCTTTTCCAAATAGTGGGACATTCTCCTCATGTTTCCAAAAGCAGGTAGGTGAAGGCTTCATAGGAATGTGAGCATTTGGGACCGAGTGGCAGAAGTGAGAACCGGGATGCTCAGCAGAGCTCCTTAGTACTAGTGTGGTCCATTCTCCCAGTCCTGTGGGTGAGCCCCTGTTGGCTCCCCATCCCTGTTCCCAGCCAGGCAATACTGCTACCTCATGCTGGTCACATTTCCTTGGGCTTGCAGAGAAATGTGTTTCTCAAAAGCCTCATCCATAATGCATTAGTTGTTGGCCTCTGGAACTCTAAAGTAATCTGGTTCCCCTCCAACTCTATTGTAAAAGGTATACATAAATAGTACTAAATATCTGGGTAATGCTAACAGAAGGTGATGAAACACTAGAGAGTTCTTCACTAGTTTCTTTCTAGAAGCTGAATATAATAAGTATTAAGGGAACAAACAGGGGTATCAGAATAAATGTACCAAAGATTAATAATTCAGCATCTGAATTTTCCCTTAAAGCACAAAGGCTTATCTTTTAGAGGGCAATGTTCTTTGTGATAGGATCACAAAAGTCTCTACATATTTTAGACACTGCTACACCTTGAGGAGACTACACCATGCCATCTCAGAGGTCCTTCCAGCTGCACTGAGCAACATTTTGGAATTTAGATATTCAAAAGCCTGTTGCCACTCCTTTCTTCATTGAAAGAAACCACAAACCCCAACTAAAATGGCTACACATAAAATATTTGAAAATACCTTTTCCTATTAGCTTAATCTGATTTAAAGTGGCCACAAATAACCTCACTATCTATAAGAAAATTGGCCATTGATTGTTCATTAGCTCAAACCCAGCAGTGCCACCAACAGTTACAGATTTCCCAGAATGCCTCTTGGCATCCCTTGTCCCCGAAGTCAGCATACTGTCATTGCCTGAAAGAAATTTTGATCTTGGCGTTCTGAGATATTTAATAAATTAATCAAAACTTGGTCAAAATTCTTTCATTTCCAGATTGTACACGATGCTTCTCACATTAAATATGTCCCTCTCGGGGGCAAATTAGCCCTTTAATTTTAGCATAGTTTAGAAAGATGAAAAGCTGCCAGCTCTGTCAGGGGCAATCTCCCTTTGAGTGATAAGTTTCTCTGAGGTCATGTGTATGTATTAGCTAGTCCAGACTGGCTTTTCCTTTTCAAAAATGAGATTCAGACAAGCTTGGTTATTAATCATAAGGTCAGTCTGGGCCTGTATTCTGCAGTCTGCCTTCAAAGTATCAATCAAGATTATTCCCTTCGTGGTGATAAACTAATTGTATTAACTTTTTTTGTAAAACCAACTCCAAACTGTCTTTCACTGGGGCAAAAATATTGGTCTCTATGCTTTCCTCAAACACTATTGCACACAATGATGAGCTGTCAACTTCAAGGAGCCAAGAGTCCTGTCAGGCATGAACCCCTTCTGTGTCTTTTCCAAATATGTTGTCTCTCTTTGACAAACAAGTATTTACTTCAGTGTCTACCACAAGTAAAAAGGATTCTATTTTTATTAACTCTTCCATGCTGGTGGCTGTTCAAATATCCCGTTAACACTGTCAACCTTACCACCAAGGAAATAAACTCCCGGGCTGCCCACCGAAGTATTCTACTGCATCCTGGTCTTACATGTGACCAGGCTTTGTCACCATGGGGATAATGGACAGAAGCAGAAACACATGAATCTGCATCCTTGCGTGTCTTGGGTCCTGCCACCTTGACTAGGGGCAGTGAGGGCATGAAGAAATACTAGACACATGGTCACAGAAAAGTGGGATCAGGTCTTCTGGGCTGTGATTGGAGAAACCACGGCATCCCAGAAGATCAGGATGTTAATTATATACAGGCAGGTGGGGTTATTGCACCCAGCTGAACAAGGCGGCAGGGTTATTACACACAGATTAAGAAGGAGGTGGGGTTTATGGTATACAGCTGAATCAAGGAGACAGGTTTAGCTAATCTTGCTAGAAGCAGTCTCCGTGTGGGAACAGTCAGCAGACCATAAACAGCCAGGGGAAGAAAGCTATAGTGGATATTTTCACTGTCCACACACACTGTCAACATTCACACTTGGGCTAGGAGGGAAAGCTCTGTCATCCCTCTGAGCCTCACCCAGGGAAGGCTTTGCCTCTCCTGTGGGTCTGAGGCATTGGTTCTTGACATGACCATACTGATGTCAACAGCGCACATCTCTCAGGACTTCACCCACTCCCTACAACATGCTCTGAAACTTGCTTCAGGTTGGGAGATGGTCAGAATATTTTGGTGAGGACTTCCTCAGTTACTTTTCAGCGACATGGGACTTTTCTCAGCTGTGAATTTTCAGAAGCAGGAGGAAGTCATGTTTTTAACATAAATATGGAAGAAACAGCAGTACTTATACTCTGAAGCACCCAGTCTTACTACCTAAAGATGTTGGTGAGTGTAAAGTAGGAGAAGGAAAAAGGTAGAAGGCTATGTCTGATCTCTATGGAGATCTATGTCTCGAGAAGTCCCCACTTTACCACTGTGACATCAGAAAAGTCATCTACAAGGAGCATTGACTAGGACTGGCCGCTTGTAGACCACCTCTCCTGCAGAATTGGCTTATTTTAAAACAAGGGCGACACAAAAAGAACACTTCAAAATCTTCCATCCACCTCACCACCTTGACAGCCATGCCCATAATTCCCACAATCCTCTTGCCCCAAACATCTGTCCATTTGCTGTAAAATAAAATGAAATGCAGACACTGGCCCAACCTGGCTCCTCTCCAGGCTTCTCTCTGTCAGGCTTCTGTTACCTGGGACACTTCCTGATTCCTGGCCCGGGTTTTAGCTTGTGTGCTGTCTTATGGCTCTCCTCTCACCTGGGGTCACTATAATATAGTGATCCAATGGAGTCACACTTGACTCTTAACTCTGCAGCATGCTAATGTGTGACCTCCCTAAGTCTCATTTTCTCTCAACTGTGCAAGGAACTTTGTCACGGTTGCTGCGGTAACTAAATTTGTTTAATATACTAAAAATACCCAGCACACATAGACATAAAAGAAACCCCTTTGGGGCTCAGAATGGTATATTTAGGCAATTTAAAGCATTATTTACATAAAGACCAAATATGATAAATCTGTTCTAAGTATTGCTTCACCCACAGTATGGAGCTGTCACAATGTTACTGCAGATGATGTGTGTTGACGTTAATGAAGTTAACAAGCTGGATTTATATAACTCAGCCACTTAAACATTAAAGGTGGGACATCAAAACAAAACAAAAAAAAAAGAAACCCATTTTTTAATGTTTTTGTGAGTGTCGGTGTTAGGTATGCTCCCTTACTTTGCTACCATTGTATTTCTGGGGCATTCTTATTTCTTGGAGGTAGACTTTGAAAACCTAATTGGCAGTAATCCATCTATCCCTATAACTCCTCTAATGTGTTTTAAATATATACATTCTATACTCTTAATCCTTTTGGGCATAGTAGTCTTACAATTGTGTGCAGTGCTCTCCTCCTACGGGATTATGAACCCCTAGGACCGGGGTGGATCCATGCCCATACTGTCCTCTGTGGGGCTCTCCCATACACAGATGTTCTGGTTTTCGGTTGGTTAAATAAATGAATGAGAATGATTCATATTGAGCCTATATTTTTCTCCACACTCAATAATATTCAAAATAGTTTCCCATATAGTTCTAGCATCCCCTGTACTTTTACAAGCTTTATTCTGCTTTATCCTTGTAATAGCCTGGTAAGGTATCAGATACTCCTTCTTTATTGTGAATGGCTAAGAGCATCTTATTGACCACCAGAGTCTGGCACATTCTGATTAATGGGGGAATCCATGTGTTTTCTACAGTTAGAGGGAGGTTCATACAAGGCTAGTGAGTCCATTTGCAAAAATGAATGAACACTTATTTCTACACAAACATACAAGACTTTATAGGCTTCAGGGTCACCAGATATTTGATGTCCAGTGCCAAAAGGTGCAGATCTAGAAGACAGTGTAAGAACCTTAAACAATCTCTGAGAACTTTTTGTTCTTCCTCAGTGAACATCTCATGAATATTCCCCTTAAACATTCCCTAATGCTGTATTTTCTTTTTTAATACCAATATTTTTAAGATTTTATTGCTAATTATGTGTGTGCCTGTGCATCCATGTGTGGGTATGTGCACTTGAGTGCAGAAGATGCCCTCGGAGGCCAGAAGTGGGCTTCGGATCCCCTGGGGCTGGAGTCATAAGCCGTTGTAAGCTTCCTGACACAGGTGTTGGGAACCAAACTCCGTCTCTAAGAGCAGTATGTGCTCTCCAGCCTCTTAAGACCACCATTTGAAAATAAACATGTATGTAAAATTATACATGTTTACACACCTGTTTTTCACGGAGCTCTTGTGGGCATAGACTGGAAACCCTCTGAGTCTTCTCTTCCCTGTCAAAGCCTGCCGTCCCCAACTTCTCACCCACATCAGTCGGAGTTGTAAGCTGAGATATACACAGATGTTGGGCCTGGAGTTAGTGCTCTTATGAACCAAGTGAAATAAGAAAGGAGTGATTAGGCTAGTTTTAAAAAGAGAAATGTTAGGTATTCTTTGCCCAGGTAACACAGTTTACAGGTGCTCAAGTCAGAACCCCACCCTTTCTCTAGTACAACGTTGCTGTTAGCAGATTGTAGGAATAGTAACTTCCATTTACAGATGATCTGTAATGCCCGGGTTACTTTATAAAAATTATCTCTGTTCATTTTTACTTAAAGAGATGAGCCTGAGTGTCACCATTGAGAGGGAATGCAATAACTTGGCCAAGAAGAAGGCAAGAAATTCAGAATCCAAACGTTCCTGCCTGTGTCCAGAACTTTCTCTCACAAAGCAGTTTAATCAGCCGGAGCCATTTCAGTGCCACGTTTGTGAGATGATTCTGAAGATCTCAGTGTTTAGAACAGCTCTCTTTATTTCCTCCCTGGAGTCTATTCTCCTTTCAGTCTCCCGATGAAAAGCCTGGGCACGCTAAGCTTCCTTTTTCTCACTCACTCAGAGCTTTCCACGGGTCCTCACTCGTGCGTGTCTGGTCACGGTGTTTGCTTTATCCACACCCGCTCACTCCCAGACTCCGTCTCTATCAAAAGTGCCATCCTCTCTACCTTGTGTCTACTCCATCCCTCAAGCCACGCCCACTCAAATTCTCGTTCCTGAATAACTCTACGGAGCATAATCCTGTCTTCCCCTCCAGGGCTGTCCCTAACCCCATGCCTTGCCTACAAGTCCCAGAAGCTACTGTCCCTGGAACTGCCATCCCATCTCCCCCCTCCAGTCTTCAAGTTACTCTGTCAGGACTCTTTTTAACGCTTCATAACACCAAATATTCTCCTCCTATGAAATTATTCTCTAACTCCTATGTACGTAGGAATACATATTCTTCCCCTCCCCTATACCCTCTAAGTCCTCCGCCTATACATCACTTGAGAAACTTCTTTCCTCGATGAGCATCTAAGCTGGGTGTCCCCTCTTCCTCCCTCGGGGAGCCCTTCCCTTCCCTTCAAGGTTATTATCACAGTTATAATGCTAATTTGTTGGTGAGAGAATCCACTGCTCTCCTTCACGAAACTGAAAACCCCAGGAAGTCAGAGACAGTGAGAATTACTTATATTAAATTTATATATTATATAACCATACATATACATGATGGCATGTAGAGCATGTGCCTGCCACACACAAAGACCGCCCGTGTTAAATATTTGACAAATGAATTACATGCAGACAACTTAAAAGCAGTGTGTCCCCTGTGTTTCATCCAAACGGAGAGTAGACATTCACTCTTCCCTAGAGCCCTCCAGAGGTAGAAGGAAGAAACTCAGGAAAGGCTTAAGCAAGCAGTTTGTATTCCTATTGGATGTCACTCCTTATTCTGTCTTCTATCACCCACCCTCTCCGTCCTGTCCTATCCTGCCCTGCTCCCCATTTCTCTCCTTTCCCTTTCCATCTCCTTTCTCCTCTTAAAGACACATTCCCTCAGCTATAGAGGAGAGCCTTAGGCCAAGACCAGCATCCTTTTTTAGAAGATCTTTATTCAGCAAGGCAGCAAATAGGAGCCTTTGAGATAGAAGCCCCTAGCGATGGAGCTTCAGGAAGACACCTGCTGTGCTGTGTTGACCCAGTGAAGCTAAGTGTACCACCAGGTCTTTGAGGGATCCTGGCTTCCTTTATACAGCGCTGGCTGCATTGGGGAATATAGATCTCCTATCTCATTCCTACTCCATTTTCACCCTCTGCCATAATACATAGCTTCCCTTCCCCAGAGCCTCAACCCTGTGTGTGCCGGTAAACGCTCCCTTAGACACATGCCGCCATGACTTCAGGGAGGCACCAGACCTTTGAACAAGCAGAGTGTGTGACTGCATTTTTAGCTCACATTTTAGCAACATTCATCGTAGCACTGAATTTTGTGACTCTCAAGAGAGTATAAAAGGAAAGTGACTAAACCACTCATGGAGTCAGACCGTGGGAAGGAGAAGTACTCTTTCATTCACAAAAGTGAGTCTCAGCTCAAAAGCAGTATTGTGGCTTGCCCTCCTGTAAAGCCCCGTGGGCTTTGTCCTGGGTGTGTTTCTTCGCTGCTGCATGCCTGCTTCAGACGCTGAAACTTCCCTACAGAGCACTTGAGACATGTCACCCACTGTGGGCACCTGTTTGGGTGGCTCTCAGACCTCTTGTTTCTCAGAGGCGATTCCCTAACATGACCCTTCTGATGCAATCCTTAAAAGTCGTTTCAGTTTGGTTTGGGTTTTGTTTTGGGGCTTTTTTGGGGGGTGGGTAATTTGTTTTGAAAGACACAGTCTCATGATGTAGCTCTGGCAATCATTATAGAGCCTTGAACTCACAGAGATCCTCCTGCCTCTGCATCTCGGTGCTGGGATTAAAGGCGTGTGCTGTCACACTCAGCAAAAGGGCATTTTGTGCATTGTGGAATTGCCCCAAAGGTCATACTGTCCAATGAAAATCTCAGGAAATATAGGCAGCCCTTCCAACAGAATTCCCACACTGAGGAAGGAACACAGGGGCCTAAGAAATGCTTCAGGCTGGCCGGTCAAGATGAGGAAATTATTTGGAAATGTAAAATATTCTATCTGTGAAAAAAAACTAAAAATTAGTTGAGTTTTCATAATTTGCATGGTTCAGATATTCCACAAATAGATGCATATAGGCTTTTTACTTATAGATTATAAGCCCGGATCCAGAGCACTGTAGATTATCTAAAATCACAGGAAGGGTAATACTGAAATCATTCCCAAACTAAGTAAGTAGAACTACACATGGAAATGGAACCAGCGAGATCAGAGAAGCATCCTTTTCCCTTCTCTGCTCTTTGCTACAATGTTCCTGGGGGACAACCTCACCCCACCTTACATAGATGCAAACATTAACCAGAAGTTCTGAAGGATGTAAATCCATCTTTCATGGCTCTGGCTTTGTAGCCTCTGTTTTCTTTCTTTCTCTTGGCCAAGCAGAGACAGTGCTGAGTCTTCACATTAACCAGTAAGTACCATCGCTGCCGGTGGGTGTTCCCAGAAGAAGAGAAGGAGGGAACGGGTGTGAATTTGTGCAAGGGATGTCTTGTGCCAGCAATTTGTGATAGCTGCAGTAGCCTACGACACACATGCCCTTCCTTTCTACAGCTGCAGCTGCTCTTCCAAGGCTGCACAAATCATACAGTGTCGAATTGTGGATTAAACCCAGGTGGACTTCACAATATTGTAGCCACAGCAGATCAGTAGAAATGATAGCAGGTGCATAAACTAATAAATGATTTCAGATGAAAGTCTTGAAGGCGACAGAACAAGTGTAGTTGTAAGTTTCTCCGGTCCTGCAGCCGCTTATAAAATAATCATTCAGAGGCTTAATATTATTTACAAACTGTATGGCCTATGGCAGGCTTCTTACTAGCGAGCTCTTTCATCTTAAATCAACCCATTTTATTAATCTATGTTTTGCCATGGCCGTGGCATTACCACTCTGCTGCCATCTTGCTGCTCCTTGGGCGGTGGCTGGCGTCTCTCTCCCTCTGCCTTTCTTCTTCCTGTCTTACTCTTTGAATTTCCTGCCTGGTTATGACCTGACTCGCCATAGGCCACAGCAGCTTCTTTATTTACCAATGGGAACAACATATATTCACAGTGTACAGAAAGATATCCCCCAGCAAACAAGTATTAAGATGTGTTTCTAGCGGGAGGAGGGAGGACAGGGGAATCCGTGGCTGACATGTAAAATTAAATTAATTATAAAATTTAAAAAAAAGAAAAAGAAAAGAAAAAAAGATGTGTCTCTATATTTTCTAAACTTAAATTTTCAATTGTTACTGAAGTTCACTTATTGTTCTTCCAAAATTAAAAATCTTACAGGGATATTTACAAATAAAAGTGGATTTTTTTAAATGATTTAAAATATAGATTTAGGACTAAGTGCATTTTTTGAATGTCCATACTCTCTCCTATTAAAAAAAATCAAATATTTCACGCTGAGTGCCTCAGAAAGTTCTGAGTTACAGAAAAGAGAGTGAGACAATAAATTCATTATCATCTGCTGGTGCTTAATCATTGTGGCATTTTTATTGATTTAAATTATGGTAAATCCACTCAGTCCAAGGGAGTGGAGAATGACTTTCCTGGAATCCTCCTGCCTCTTTTCTCTTTACTCTCACAATGTCTTCAGTAGACCTAGAGACATCTTTACAGATTTCCAGGCAGTGCCCTGGAGCCTAGATCGCTATTAGAGCCCAGAAATATAGACTTCTGTTAGATTCAGAAGGGAGCAAGTAGGACAGGAAAGGAGTCTGTGTTTATGTAAGAGTTCTCAGGATGTCATTAACTCACAGTTTGGGTGAAGATTTTGAAATGAAACAGTAGGTTAGCTCTTGCATTTTGGTGAAGACTGTGGTCCCCCCTATTTCTATGGGCATGGACAAAAAAATATGCATTGTGGTTATATTAGACCATTTGTTACTATTATGAAATGCCTGGGGTGAGATGGTGAGATGCTTTAAAAAGAAATCAAAGGGCTCATTGAAGTCAAGCCAGCCATGTTAGTACGGCTTGTGGTGAGGACCTACTGAATGATCGCATCGTGGCAGGAATATAGCTGGGAACAGCTGATTCCATAGCTAGAGAGGACACCCAAAGCCGCCCGAGCGCCGGGCTCACTCACTTGGACTGTCTTTCTGTCTTAGTTTTTCCCAGTTACTATGACATTTGCACTCACAGTTCAAGGGTACAGTTCATCAGAAGGTGAAAGCTTCTGGAGCTCAAAAGCATCTGGTCACATTGCACCCACAGCCAGGAACAGAGAGCAATGAGTACAGGCTGAGGCTTAGCTCCCTTTCTCCATCACCACAGACCGGAACCCCAGCCAGGGAATGGTGCCACCCACAGTAGGCCAGTCTTCCTACCTCAGTGTAAACAAGATAATCCTCCACAGACATGCCCAGGGGCCCATCACCCAGTGATTCTCCATTCTCTCAAGCTGATAATTAACACTAACGATCACGCTTTCTGGTTTGACTTTTCTGTGTTGCCAGAGAGCAAACGCAGAGTTTCATACATACATATTAGACAAGCGCTCTACCACGGAACCACGTCTCCAAACCATAATACTCACTCTTATGAGAACACACTGATGACTAGCGTCCCTTTATGAGGGTGACAGTTTCCATGGCTTAGTGACCTCCCACTAGGCTCCACTTTATCAAGATCCCATCCCCTTTGACGTCACCTTATTGGCTCCCAAGCTTTCACTGTACCAACCACCGGGAAGATACACACCCAAACCATAGCAGATGTAACTTCCCAAACTACTGGGCTTTTCATTCTTCTATGTATACCAACTTTGGGAAATTTCCCTCTCTAGTCTTGAGAATTATTTCATAATTGCCTCAATTTCAGATTGTAGTAGTATGCCTCATAATGCCCTATATTTTATATGCAATAAGATATTTTATACCTTTGGAATACCCTTCATACCTAAACCTGGTTGGGGACCAGATGCCTCGAGAAGATCTATCTCACCAGACAGGTGGAAACACGTTCATAACCAACTTCCAAGGCATTAAAGGCATTCTGCAGATGGCAATATAAAAATTCTTACAGACCACATGGCCATATCACATCCAATGTCAGCGGTCCTCCTTCGCCAACTCTTTTCAAACGTATCTGGTAACAAATAACTCCCTTCAAACCAAGCCCATAGCTTAAGGTGACATGTCCTTCCTACCCCTCACCACACAATAAATCCATCTACAGATGAGTTCTTTAAGCATGACCATGAAGAGGAGGGAGGTGACTCTGTGGTAGAATACTTGCCTCATACATATGAAGCTTAGGGTTTGTCCCCTAGCACCACACAAAAGAAGTAAAAGCAAGTAGATGGTTAGGAAGTGTGGTGGTTAGTGCTAGTTGCTAAATTGATGCAATCTAGAATCATCTAGGAGGTGGGTCCTGGGGCAGACCTGTGTGAGCTGACCTTGACACAGATAACAGCTCTACCTCAGAGGGGTTTGTTGAGCAAGAGAATGAAATTAGACATGTGAAGGTGTTTTACAAACTATAGCTGACCATTAAAATGTAAGGAAGAGTAATAATGGTTTATAATATTCATTCATCATCCCACCCTATCTTAATTTACTTGATTTTTGACATCTAACTTATTTTCTATCCTTGCCAAGTATAGGGCAATTTTCATGTGATTGGAAGTTCCACTTACTTTATAATTAGCAAATAAGTATGTACGAAGGCTCCAGTAAGTGAGGACTCAGGACACTGGAGTGTGGGCTTTCTGCTTCTGTCCAGCTAAGGACTCCTCATGTGCCTTTGCTCAAGGCCTTCTTTGTTTTCTCACTGATAGAGCATTGGTTGCCTTACTACCAATAACCATGTTGCTCTCTTATTACATCTACACATGCATTTAAACCTCTACATGTAGTTAGAGTTTTTCTGGTCCTGCCTGGCCCACAGTTAGGACAAATCTCTCTAACCCAGCCAGTCCTACAGCAGCTCAGACCCAACCAAGTAAACACACAGAGACTTATATTGCTTACAAACTGTATGGCCGTGGGAGGCTTCTTGTTATCTACTACTTCTATCTTAAATTAACCCATTTCTATTACTCTATACTTTGCCACGTGGCTCATGGCTTACCGGCATCTTTACATGTTGTTTGTCATGGCGGCGGCTGGTAGTGTCTCCCTCTGCCTTCCTGTTCTCTCAGTTCTCCTCTCTGTTAGTCCTGCCTATACTTCCTGCCTGGCTACTGGCCAATCAGTGTTTTATTTATCAATCAGTCATCCACAACATCTACATTTGTCCTAAGTTTGTTTGCTGTTTGATTTTATGTCTCCCTCTTAGATATACCCAAAGAGGTGATTTTTTTTTTAAGTAAATATGTGGTAAATATTTTAAAACGTATTTCAGGGAGTTGGAAAATAGCTCAGTCGGCAACATTTGCCAGGCAAACATTAGGACCTACGATCAGGGCCCAGAACTCACATCCTAGTGTGCACATGCTTTTAATCCAAGTCTGAAGGAACAGAGACTGGCCAATCCCTTGAATTCATTAGAAAGCCAGTATAGCTTAGTTAGCTAGCCCCGGGTCCCAGTGAGAGACCCTCTCTCAAGAGATGAAGTGGAGCCAGCGAAATGGCCCAGCAGATGAGAGCTGGGGAGCTGAGTTCAACCACTGGAACCCACATGATAGAAGGAAAGAACCAACTCCCACAAGTTGTCCTCTGACCTATAGACATATGCTGTCACACACACACACACACACACACACACACCACACACACACACCACACACAAAACACACATACACACACACATAAAACATACACATCACACACACACACAATACACAAAAAACACATACACAACACAAAACACATACACACAACACAACACACACATCTGAAAGTTCCCAAGGAAATTGTCTTTGGGGCTAGTTAAGTGGTTATTACTCATTTGTCTTATTTTAGATCTGACTCTTGAGAATGACCAGGTGCTGATTTCTGGCCATAAACATACAGCCGAGTGTAGCTTAGGGTGCTAGAGAGGGTTCTAAACATGCATGGAGCCATTAATTCTTCCTGGAGGACCTGACCTTCCTTCACAGTCTTAGGGGGCTGAGCTTCCTGAGTCGTAAGAACTATTCTTAGGCCAGCAGACTCTCTTACATAAGTGGTTTCTCTGCCTCAGCCGAGCCTGGTGGAACCTGATCTGTTTTCTGTATGGATCACTCATCCAACGCTGGAAACCCTGGCAGTGTCTCTTTTAAGCCTGAAAAGGAATCAAAATGTCTATAGGATGGTAATAGAATGTGATAATTGGGCAGTAGCTATATATGCCAAAACCTTCAAGCAGTTGGGGGCAAGGATTTTTTTTTATCTTGGAGGAAATGTTTCTATTTTCCTCTATGCTTGGCCCTTTAAATAACAGTTTGACTGTTCCCACTCTCTGAAGCAAGTGGAGGCATAACCTTGACTTCACTGGAGAGTTTCTCCTGAAGTCTTGACACTAGCATCGACGGTGGGAATGAACCTTCTAGAACTCCTACAAGAAGGACACAGTGGTACCTGACAGTGTGGCAGGTCCCCAGGCCTGAGCTCAGGGGGCTCTTTAGAAAATGTTATGGGCTACTTTTTCTTATCTTTTATTTTAAAGGTAAAATTTTCTTTGTCGTTCAGGTAGGTGTATGGATGCCCTCCAAACTTACGTTAGGACCCCTATTGTTCCTTTCCCAAAAGGCATGTGTAAATGTCTATAAAAGCAGTGCCAGCCTGTCAAATTCATTCTGGAACCTGTCATATAAACCCCAATATGGTTACTTCCTGTATCCTTTTCCTCAGCAGGGGCTTTGGCTCACTGTCAGTTTCTGAGCTCTAATGTCCCCTGCACTAAATTCGTAGTAAAGCATCACTCTACAGAGAGTCAAGAAAAGTGGGGACCTTCGCAGCAACAAAACTATAGAATTCGTAATGTCAGCTCTCAAGATCTATGAAAAAGCTAAATCAATTAAGGTACAGTGATGCTGTGTTCTTACACAGCTCTAGAGATGTACCTAAGTAGGGCAGTGGTGGAGTCAAAACACGACAGACAGACCGACAGACAGACACAAGCCAGGATCTAGTGGTCTGGGCTCTCAGCATCTTCATATACAGTGGAGCAGGGAGGTGGGATTATCCGACCAGCTAAACAAGGAGGTTGATGTCATGGTATGCAGCTGGTGTAGGTGATCTCAGTAGAAATATTTGTAGGCGCACAGTCTTCAGGCCACAACACATGGAGCATGGACAGAAGGCTTTGGTGGGCGGTTTCTGAACATATTGTCAACATTCACACTTGGGTCCGGGAGGGGCTCAGCCATGTCTCTGAGCCTCCCCTGGAAAAGCTTGGCCATCCCCTTGGGTGTGAGGTGTTTGACACCCTGGACATGGCTGCACACAAGTCGAATAATGCACATCCACTTAAGCCTTCACTCAGTCCCTACAATGTCATCCTGACATAAGAAAGGACTAGTAAACAGAGGAACTAGTACCCAGAACCACTACTATGCAAATACCCATATGTAGTCACCAGTAATCAGACATGAGACTTGGGTGGTATTATAAAGCAACAAGAGAAAAAATACCTCTCTATTAAATTGAAATGAACTCCCAATGGGCTATCTAACTGTGAAATTAAATCAAAAACTGTAGGAAAAATATGGGAGAATATCATCATGATGTTATAGAAACAAAGACTTCTTTAAAAAAAAAGTCATGTAACATAAAAATTGAGTAGCTAAAATCTCCTAAACCAATACTTAAAATTCCCAGCATTTAACATTTAGGAGGCAGAGGCAGGTAGATGAAAGTTTCAGGGTCATCCTTGGCTACGTAAGTTCAAAGCCAACTTGTCTCCTAACGACAGCAGCAGTCCAGGGAGCTGGATCAGTCGGTAGAAGCATTTGCTATGTTAACCCAATCACTTGAGTTTGGTTCCCAAATAGTTAAAGAGCCACATGCAGTGTATCTGGGATCCCAGCAGTCCTATGGCAGGATGGGAAGTGTAGACTAGAGAATGCTCCCAAGTCAACTTGTCTGCAAGGTGGAAGGAAAACCAGCCCATGCAAGCTGTCCTCTGACCTCTACATGTATGAGTACACACACACACACACACTTTCTCTCTCTCTCTCTCTCTCTCTCTCTCTCTCTCTCTCTCTCTCTCACACACACACACACACACACACACACACACACACACACACACACAGAGAGAGAGAGAGAGAGAGAGTAGATAGATGATAGATCGATAGATAGATAGATGGATGGATAGATGGGTAGATAGATAGATGATAGGTAGATAGATAGATGTGAGAGAGAGAGATGGATACATGATAGATAGGTAGTTAGGTAGATAGATAGATAGATAGATAGATAGATAGATAGATAGATAGATAGATAGATAGATTGATAGATTGATAGATAGATTGATAGATGATAGAAGATAGTAAAATGATAGAAGATAGATGATATATAGATGGAAGCTTCTCACCATCAAAACACACCAGTAACAGTAAGAAATAATGAGCCACAGAACTAAGTTCATTCACAAACCATATATCTAGCAGTGATTCATACTATAGTAAGTTTAAAATTTTTTGGATTTATTTTATGTGCAAGTGTTTTGCTTGCTTGTGCATGTATGTCTGTGCACCACGTGTGTGCCTGGTGTCCATGGACCCCAGATGTGGGTGTTGGAGCTCCTGGAGCTGGAGTTAAGGATGATTGTAAACTACCATGTGGGTGCTTGGAACTGAACCTGGGTCCTCTGGAAAAGGAGCAGTGCTCTTAACCACTGAGCCAACTCTCTTGTCCTGTCATAGGTGTTTTATAGGAAGTCAGATACTGTAAGAGAAAATAAAAGGAAGCAGAGAGCACTTGAACAGGGGGCGTTAAGAGTCAAATGGCCAATGTGTGTATGGAAAGTTAGTCAATGACTTTAGTCATCAAACAAATGCAGATTGGTATACAAAGTAATACCACCATGTGCTAACTTTGTGGCTTTTATGTTGGAGCTGAGGATCCAAACTCAGGTCCTCATGCTTGCACAGAAAACACTTTACTCGCTGAGCCAGCTCCCCAGCTCCCATTTTAAAGCTTTTTTAATTGCTAATTTATTGTATGTTGTCTATTAGAAATACAGTGCTTGAAAACTACATCAGAATGTGCTTTCCATGTTCCAGTACACTTCATCTTAAATCCTAATTTTTCTGGAAAGTTAAAGCATACATTCACAACATTTATTGAGCTGGAAGAAGAATCCAAATAGAGTAAAATTTATGACATACCTGAGGCCAACGTGAGTTTGGATAAAGCATGCTTGGTGACTGATCTTAGCCCCTGTGACAGGCTTATCATGATAGTCTCATCGACTGTACAATATCCAGACTTCCTATTTTAATATGGCTGAATTTTTTAATATATGGCTTATGGTATTTTTAAACCTTTTAACTGAAGTGCAGCAACATAGAGAATCACAAATCCTGGGTTTCCGCTTGATAAATTTTCATAAACTGAACACATCTAAGTAATCGCACCCAGATTTGGAACGTTATCAGCATCAAAAATACACTACTATCCACTTAAGTCACTCCCCCATGTCAAGGATAGCCATTAGTCTGCCTTCTAACAGAATAGGCTAGCTTTGCTTAGTCTTGTACTTAAAAATAAACTAAAGCTTAACTTATGCTCAATATTATATGTGTGAGATTCATATGGCTGGGGTTTGGTTTGATAACTTATTCTCTTTGTTGCATAGTATTTCACAAGGCAAATATGCCTACAGTTTATTTTGCTTCTTAGGTATTTTCTGTTTTTCTTGCTTTTATATAAGTTTCTATGGGAAACTGAAATTGAGTTGCCATAGGATAGACCTGTGCTTACCTTCCACAGATAATGTCAAAGGGCTTCTGTGATGATTTAAGTGAGAATGATACCTCCTCTGGCTCATCTTTTTTTGATGAGCTTGGTTGCCAGTTGTTGAAATTGTTTGGGAAGAATTAGGAGGTGTGGCCTTATTGGAGGAGATGTGTTACTGGGGGTGGGCTTTGAGGTTTGAGAAGGCATACCATTCCCCCTTTCCTCCTCCTTCTCCTCTCCCTCCCTCCCTCCCTCTCTCTCTTAAAATGTGAGTTCTCAGCTGTTCCTGCTATCATGCCTTTGTTCTGTCTTCACGGACTCTAACCCTCTGAAGCCATAAGCCTAAATTAAATACTCGCTTTGATAAATTGCCTTGGCCACGGTGTCTTATCACTGCAATAGAAAAGTCATTAAGACAGCCTCCAAAGAGAGCTGTATGAATTCTCCTTCCACACAGGCAGTGAGAATTCTAGTTGCTTCATGTGGTTGCAGTGGTCAGTCTTTCCCAGAAGCCACTCGGTTTTGTGTGTGGCAATAACACAAATCTGTAACCTGGACACAGGGCAGGAGAGGAGGGATGAATGAGTCAGGAAGCACCTGGGGCTTGTTGGCTGGCCAGTGTAGCCAAATTAGCAAACTCCAGGGTCAATAAGAGATGCTCTCAAAAAATATGGTGGAAAACAATAGAGGACATCTATCTAACACTGATCTATGGCCACACCAGCACTCACACATAAGCAAGCACACACTCAGACCTACATACACACAGACTAACAACTTAATATTTTATTGGATTTCCACTATGCTGAAAATGGCTGGAATTATTAGAGGTATTACTTTCATAGCATATCATCAATATGTAAACTGAAGGTATTTCTACCTAGAAGAACATAAGGCAGGCAAAGCTAATTTGGCATGTGCAGACTTTCTACCGTGGTTGGGAAGCTGTAGTCAGGACCTACACTCATTGAAATGCAGAGCTCAGAAGTGGGAAAACTGATTAACAAAATAAAAAAAAATCCAGAGTGTTTCCCATATAAATAGTCCTCAGCGTAGCTCATGTAATTATGTAGCCCATAAATCAACACAGCGTGCAAAAGCTTCAATCCTGATGCAAATATCTTAATGACTGAGACGTCTTTAATCATGAATAATTCATATCTACATGATCCATTTTTTTCCCCAACTGTGCTTCACTACAGCAAGATAAACTAATCATTTGTCTGTGGCTGGGTTCTTGATGTTTTTCTTCCCGGGTTTTCTTCTGTTTCTTTTTCTCCTGTGACACACTCCATTTTTCCTCTTGTACTTTCTTACATAATAGTACCACATTCTTCCACCCTGTCCACTTGTTCTGACTCCCCCCATGCATCTTGTTAGAAATCTTGGCACGCAGCCAGTGCTCTGGAGCCCCTACTTTTCAGAAGGGCCTGTGAGAATGGAATAGGGTGGCAGGGAGGGAAATAAGCTTACTGCCGCAAGGTTGTATGAACATCTTGATGATGTGGTGGGGAAACGTTTATTGTGGAAACTGATCGCCAGAAAAGGCTAATGACTGACTTAAACGTTAACAGTTGCCTATCCCCTTCTGTGACATAGGAAGCAACTTTCCACATGGGTAATTCTGGGAAGTGGTACCTGTTGAAATAGTTCCGTTGTTTTCCCATTGCTTATTCCAATCAAACCAACTGAGAAACATTGAGATTGGATTCTAGCTCATTTGTTTGCCTCAAGCCAACCATACCTGTTCTTGTTCAGGTATCACTGCCAATCCTTGAGACCTACCATGGTTAATTGGTTTAAAAAAATAATTGGAGACAGGCTGGTTTGGGGAATTCTCCAAGGTTCGATGCCCCTCTCAGTGCCTTCATGTCTCTGCATTCTTTTCTGGACCTCTGTGTGAGTCTTTGTGTGATGCTCGTATCTGTTAAGAGTTTGTGGTCCTGCAGGTGGCATATTTATGTAACTTTTCCAAGCTGCTTGAGTTTCCAAATACATTCAAGTTCCATCTAGAAGAAAATGGAGCTACCTTTCCTCCAAGGGATCATACATTAATTCTTCAGCTATTGGATAAAGTCGGGTATTTCGCAGTTTTATATTATGAGGTGTTGCTTGGAATTCCTGGAATGCAGGCTTTGAAGTTAAATTAAAAACACAAAACACTTCCTTATAGTGCCCTCCATGCAGGGGTGCTCATTCTGTCACAAGAACAGCCATCATGATCCCAAATACAACTTCTGTATCATCAGCATCGTTGGCCTCCCACCTAAAGTAAGGAATAGACAATCATCCTTTAGCTCATTTCATTGATAAATATTAGTGGATACCTATCATGTCTGAGCTTGCCTTGGAGGCATCAACTAGTCAGTCACTATCATGAACCAAAAATAGGAATTCCCAGAGGCGTAGACTTTATGGCGTTCTACCTGGAGAACAACTGTTGAAGAGCATATGCTAAAAGCATTGAGGAAGAAAACATATAGCTCTATGTAAGTGTGTAGCAGGCATATTGGCGTGGTTTGGAGGTTCAGGCAGGAATCCCTGTAGATGTGGCGTTAGAGCAGAGCCAGGTGAGAGTTGGGGTATCCTAGGTACAGAGAACAATGTATATGACGGATTATGAGGCAGGAGGGAGCATGATCGCTCTGGAGAACTAAAAGAGCAGACAGAACCCGGAGGGTAGAGAACAAGAACGGACTGGTGGGAAATAAAACTGAGGCAACAAGGAGCATCCAGATCACAAGTCCTCGTGTGCAGCAAGATCTTGTTCCATGTGGGAAGGCTTTAAGCACTGGGGCTAAAGTAAGATTTCATCTTTGAGTGATCACTTTGAGTTGGGAAGGTATAACTCATGAGAGGATGCTGGGATATGAGATGGTGGCAACTTGAACTGAAAAGGTGACTGTGGTTATAGCAAGAAAAAGCAGAGTTGAGCCTTATTTCAAAAGCAGACTCAAGATGAATTAGTGAGGACCATAGAGAATCTAGAGTTGGGAAGTGACTCCTGGGTTCAAGTTTGTACGATATAGAAGAGTGTGAGACATTATGGGGAGAAGCAAGTCAGGAGACGTGGTGGAGCAGATGAACTCACCCTTTGGGTTGGGACATGTGTCTGGCCTGCTTATGACATGGGAAAGAATCACTCTACATGGCAGAAGAACTTGGTGGAGATGTATGTTGGACAGTTCAATCTGGTCGTGACCACAGCACGTGAAAGTATAGGCCACCATGGAGAGCGGGAGAATGGCTCTTACTCAGCAAGCTGTGGTCACTAGTTCCCAGCCATCTTTTTGTGGGATCTCAATCTTCTTTTCCTTGCCATTCTTTTTCTACACAGGTAAAAAATTCATCCTGATAAAATCTTTTAGACAGTTACAGTTCTGATCCGAAAACTTTATGTTGTGCTGTGGAATAATCTTCTTGTACACTGTAAAGATTTGTCACTTGAATTGGTTTAATAAAACATTGATTGGCCAGTAGCCAGGCAGAAAGTGTAGGTGGAGAAACCAAACTAAGAATGCTAGGAAGAGGAAGGGCAGAGTTGGGAGTCACCAGTCAGACACAGAGGAAGCAAGATGAGAATGCCATACTGAGAAAAGGTACCAAGCCACGTGGCTAAACATAGATAAGAATTTTGCATTAATTTAAGTGTAAGAGCTAGTTGGTAGCCTGAGCTACCAACCAAGAATTTATAATTAATATAAGCCTCCGTGTGGTAATTTGGGAAATAGTTACTGGGTATTTGGGAGTTGCTGGTGGGACAGAAACTTCCAAGTACAATGTTGTGTGATGTATGTCTGAAGATTGGGCACCATCCCTCAAACTGTTCGTTAATGTTTCTGTGTTCATAAGAAAACATTAATCCTGAGCTGTTTATTTCCGACTTCGAAAACATCAGTTGTCTAGAATCCCATTTGCGTTCATCAGTTCATCTCTTCTCATTAGTAGAAGTTTACAATTTTGATTCTAGCTATTATGTGTTTTATAATGTAAGTTCCAAGCCTTCCTTGATTTTCTTTCTCTGGCTGACCAGTGGTCTCTGCCTTATGTGGCGTCATTGTTGCTCTGTAAATTTGTTGCTTTTATAGATAGCTTCTAAAATTAAGAATGAAGAAGGTGGGGTCTTCTGCAGGCAATAACTGCAGCCACATGGTGAGTTCAGCAAGGACAACTCTCTTGGCCTCCAGCCCTGAACCACAATGCCTCTTCCCTCTAACATAACTTTCTGTTTCTTGGTTCAGAATTTGGAAGCATTCCACTTTAAAAGAGACCCATCATTTTCACATTTATGTCCCTCAAGTGCAAATACTGCATATGCTATTCTCCTAAATCCTTAACAGCAATACTCCTTGACGGGTGACCTTTATTCCAGTTTCCAGTCGCCTAAGTATGCCAGAGTAGCTGTGATGTGGTTTTCTTCCCCTTTAAATTAATGGGAGCAAAGAACCTAGTATCTTCTGCCTCGACTATGTGATATCCCTGTTCCTACCATTTCTTTCTATACAAAAACCTGATACTTAGTCTTTATTATAATTAAAACATTAGAACCATGCAAGGATGTGAATGCCAATACTTTGACATATCTGTAGGCAAGGAAACAATTCTAATTAAAGTGATTATAAAGAATTTTTATCTACTGATAGGCTCTTTTAAAACTGATACTTAATCTTGATAGAGGCTGAGAGTATCTGAGGTATCTGAGAGTGTCCGTTACCCAAAATAGTTGAAGAAGATGAAGAATGTGTTCAGTCTGTATGTTTTTCTGATTTTTTTAAAGCATTTGCATATGTGTAGTAAAGTTGATGAGAGATCAGACACAAGTATAAGCATAAAATTCATTTATGATTCATCTATATGTTATGCGCACAGTTTAAAGCAATTTTCTGCAATATTTTTAATAAATTTGTTCATAAAACATTTCATGTTATGAAATTTTTCCACTGTAGCACCAAGTAGAAAAATTAACAGATTAAGTAATAAATAACATGAAAGCCTCATTGCTTTCATTTTTTTTAAAGCAAAATAAATTTATAATCAGGTATAGCAAGGCCGTGAGGAAGAGCATGAGTGATCACCGTCCCACAGACCCATTTTCTTTTCAAACCCACTCAGAGTTAAGGAAGTGGTTTGGTAAAAAATAACTGATCATTCAAAAATTTTATAAAGATAATGATTTAAAAAAAAAAGCCTGGCTCGACATTATGTCAGGAGACCAGAGAAATTAGCCCAAGATCACGGCCACCATAGAGTGGGGTTCAGGAGCAAAGTAACAGTAGGCTCTGGGTAGGTAGTCATGACACCTCAGAACCAAAAACTGTTTTGATAGAGTAAGGCCACTGGCTCTCTCGGCTGTTACTCATGAGAACAAATTCTGAAATGGTAGGAATAGAAGTAAACCCCAAAGAAGAGAAATCTCCATCTTCTCGATACTGAGTTATTTCAGGCATTTAGGAAAGTCATACATACAAGAATTCTTATATATTATTCAGGGTTCTCTAAAGGGACAGAGCCAATGGCATGAATATATAATCTAAAAGGAATTTAGTAGATTTGCTTACATGATACAGTCTGGGTAGTCTGACAATGACTGTCCCCACACCAGAGAGGCTGAGAACCTGAAAGCTGCTCCATTCACAAGGCTGGATGGATGGCTCCGCAGGACCAGTCAGGCACTGTAAGCATTCCTAGAGTGTCGCTGGTTTTCCTTTGGTCCAGTTACAAGTCTGACAAAGCTGGAATCTGATAACAGTGGAAAAAAACAGAACATAGCAGCAGCATCCACAGGGTAGGTGACCTCACACACAGGGTAGATGAACTCACCGACGAGATGTGAAGAAGCAGAAAGTGTGGCTTTCCCTTCGGACTTGCTTTCATATGGGCTGCTGCCACCCTTCCCAGCACTTGGGAGGCAGAGAGAGCAGATCTCTGTGAGTTCTAGGACAGCCAGGACTATTACACAAAGAATCCCTGTCTTGAAAAATCAAAAAAATAAAAATAATAATAATAAAAACCCAACAACAAAACTACCCAACAACAAAACTGTCCACATTTAGCATGGACTTTCCTCTTTCAAATAATCTGGTCCAGAGACTCTCTCAGGTGTCCCCAGCAGCTTGTTCCTTCATTGACTCCAGATAAGTCACATTGACAATGAAGAGTAACCATCAGGAGCCCACCCCTTACAACTTGCCACTCAGTCACATTACCTTATGTTATGCTTAATTTTCAAATGAAAGTAATAACAACATAATTCCACCTCACGTGATAGTTTAGTTAGGTTTATGTTACTGTGATCAAACACCATGGCCAAAAGCAGCTTGGGCAGGGAAAGGGTTTATTTCAGCTGACAGGGTAGAGTCTATCACAAAGGGACATCAGGACAGGAGCTCAAAGCAGCCACCTCAGGCAGGAACTAAGGAAGGGGCCTTGGAAGAATGCTGTGTACTGGCTTGCTCCCCATGGGCTGCCTCAACTTACTTCTTGTGCCACCGAGGACTCCCTGCCCGTGGGTGGCATTGCCACCAGTGAGCTAGACCCTCCCCCACCAGTCATCAATCAAGAAAATGCTCTGTAGAGTTGCCTACAGGCAGTCTGACGGAGGCCTCTTCTTTCCAGATAGTACTAGCTTATATCAAGTTAGAAAACAAATAACCAGGACACGTGGTATAACCACTGATATATAAACACAAACATTGCTTTCTCTTCCCCAGAAGAGGTGGCACAAACCTCTGAGCAACGCTTCTTCTGTTAGTGTCCCATAGCTTAAATATGATAATATAGATTTGTGGCAGCTAGCCCTTGATATTGTCTCAATAAATGTTACATTATGTAGTAGAAAAATAGAGGAGGGAAACCAGATATTTGCTTAAGACATATGTATGTATGCACAAACATATTCCTAACAAAATAGGACAGGACTTCTTGTGGTGATTGCAACCTTCATTTCTGTAACTGGTCATATAGCTTTAGCTAATTTTTATAACAACCTTCCTCAACTACCTGTTCTATATTTCCTCCATATTTGGCAAGTACCTCAGCAACCTAGAGGGGTTATCATTTTCTCATTTAGAGAAATCGATCCCCATACTTCTTCCTCATCAGTTTCCCAATCATTTTCCTTTTAGGTCCCAAACCATTGGATGCAGCCCGTGGGTCAGTATAATCACACATCTGACCATTTCTCCTACCAAGCACAATGTACAACTTTGTGTATTACATGAAGTTCTGCCTACTGTGAAGATTTCCCTTCACCGGTGTCCTTTGGGGTAGTCCCCAAAAGGTGGCTTTAATGCTGCAGCTGCCCATGTCTGGGTGATTCTTGCATAGATAGCATGCAGAACCATCTGTAAACCAGGCCCTGGTCTTCTCTTCTTCAGTACACCAATCACAGGGCACAATTTATAAGGCTGCAGGTGCATACATGAAGACAGATGACATTGTAACAGGTAGAGAAACCATAGACATTTGGGCAACTTCTTCATGTGACTTGTTTGTGCCTTCAAGACTTGCTCTGACCAGATCATGTATACATCATCAAATCATTCCAGTCAATGAAGGGTTGCTGTTACATACACCAAACTTTATAGCTTGATGAGTCAGAGAATACCTAGCTCGAAATAAACAACTCAGAACTCATAACAACTCGTTGTCAAATGTTGTTCAGTTCCATTAATGACCAATAGCAGGCCAGAAGACAGATGTCTCTGAAAGGGAGAATAATGGCCTGTCTGCATGTGACATTCAGGCCTTGCTCTAAAATCCCAATGGCCTCTGCTGTGGTCCACCTATGGAGGCCTGGCAAGGGCTTCAAACAGTATTCCCATCTTCCGCTGACACTGTGAATCCCATCAGCTGTGCTGGATCATATGACCTAAGAGGCAAAGCAGCCTGCACGGCGGCCAGGACCTGTTGAAGAACTGTTTCCTAGTCTAGGCCCCCCTCAACACTAGCCGCTTCCCAAATCACTTAGAACATGGGCCAAAGTCATACCCCCAAGGGAAGAATGTGCTACCCCACGCTTCTTTCTTGATAGTTAAGTCTGAAAAATAAGGGGCAATTGCTGAAATAAACTTGATCATGTAGTTCTTAGGCATTTGGAACAGGTTTTCAGAAAGAATATGAGGAGTTTGGAGCTTGGGGTTAGAAAGCCCTTGAATGTGATAAACAGAGCTTAATAATAGAACACTCTCCTGGGAGTTTGGGAGGCAAGGATGCTGGGAGACATGCATACAATAGAGGCCCAGTTCGTGCGGTTTCACAAAGGAACAGGAATCTATCAGGAACTGGACTAGGGACCATTTGGTCTGATATTTTGGCCACAAACCTGGCTTCATTCTGCCCATGCATTGAGAACCTGCGCCAGGTTGCACTGAAAGATAATGGCCTCATTTGTCTGATGGAGGAAGTTTCAGGACAGGAAAGCATTCAGATTGGTGCTGAGAAAGCAGCTTTAACTGTTGCAGGAGTTCAATACCACTGAAGGTCAATCTCCTTTGCTCCCCTGAGACAATATGAAAGCTGATCCTTGAAGGCACATCCCGGCCCATCAATGGCTCCATCGTGTGAAAAAAAAAAATCCAACTTCATTTCAAAGAAGAAAGCCTAAGCGAAAGGGGCTCCCAGCTCTCCAAAACTAGCTGCCCAGCAAGCAGTTTCCCACACGTCATCTTGCGGAAGCTGGGGGCCCATAGATTTAAGCTGCTGCTTGCTATTTGGCAATTTAGAGATATCATCTATCTACTCTCTCTCTGTGTCTCTGTCTCTGTCTCTCTTTCTCACTCTCTCGCTCTCCTCTCTCTCCCATTCTTTCCTTCTTCCCTTTTTTTCATCCATCCTTTCTCCATCTACACCATCTGCCCTCCATGAATCAAGACACATACATATGTACATACATGGTAAGTGCTGGTTATGTATTGAATTAATTGACTTTAAAGAAAATCTAGGATGTTCCAGGCACTGTTCCAAGCAGTGTCGAGAGCAAAATGATCCATGAGATATTATCCTAACTGACATAAAGACTGAGATCCAATTCCAGGGACTGGTGTGTACACATAGAATGGCAGCTGGATGGAGAAGGTGCCCTCATGCTCTGTGGATATAACAGGAAGCTGCCTGAATTTAGTGATAAAATTATCACCCTGCACCAGATTAAACATTCTTTATCTTTTTTGTTTGCTGACTTGGTTTATCTTGTTTTGTTTCCTGAAATGTATTCTTTGACAGATTCTGTGGCAACAGCATCCGGGCCACTACTAGTTGAAGTTGCCAAAACTCCTGGCGCCAGCCTTGGGGTTGCCCTAACTACCTCAGTGTGCTGTAACAAACAGGTCATCGTCATAGACAAAATCAAATCTGCAAGTATTGCAGACAGGTGAGTGTCACAGCAGATATCTGCTGATTAGCTCTGTGGAAGTACTTTAAAATGTCATACACATGCTTATATAATATGCACATTTACGTACTTAACATACATACAGTTTAAAAAAAAAAAGGAGTCCTGTTGCCAATTTCTACAAATTTCACACAAGAAGACAATTTATTGTTGTGAGCCTTAAAAATCATAACTAGCCGATCAGCCCTTTGTTATGAAAGGTCACTTCGTCCAGACACCTGCTGTGTCCTTTATCAATAGAAAAAAAGAAGCACACACATTTACTTACTGCTTTTCAATAGAAAAAAAGAAGCACACACATTTACTTACTGTTTTCCCATGGAAAAACGAATTCCTGTTTTCGATATAGGGTAAGAAAACTGATCTTTATTAAGCCCCGTTCAGAGAGGTCATGGGTTTTTCTGCATCATTAACAATTAAATCCTACTATCAGAAATATTACTCCTTTTTGGAAAAGTAGGTAATACAATATTCTCAAAACGATGTGATTTTTAAAGACAAGCCTGATACTGTCATAGTTTGTTAATCTTAACGGCTTCAGTCAAGGGTCTCTTAAATGCCGTTACAGTGTTATGATAAGAACGGAATTCATTTTCCCCATTCCTATTTTACATTTGTAAGGTAAAGGCACAAGAGGCAAAAAGATTGCTTTTCCACATAATAAAATTGTCTTTACACCTCCTGGTAAGAAAACCCCACTTTCCATACCCGAAGCATCCTAAGTAAATCACCATAGAATAGAATCCTATTTCCAGACAGAAGGGGTGCCTTGAAATGTCCTTGCCCTGATAAGCAGATTCCCACCATGGAAATCCTTAGAGAGACCTCTGCTATTCCACTATGTGCGTCTCCAGCCTCCTTCTCCCTTTGTGTCCTGGGCTGCCTCTCTCCTGGGGCACCGTGACCCACAGCAACCTGAGGTGAGGGTGGCCTACAGCTCCAGTGTTCACTCCACCCCATGCAGGCATTCACAGTGGCAGCCACTGGTGCCGGGGTGCTCTCCAGCTCCCTGGTGCTTCAACTGTCTGCCTCTGTTTTGTTTTGTTTTTTCCCACTCCACAGTGTGTAACAAGCATAAGTGTGTCCACTTGACTGGTCTAGTGGGTGCTAACTGCTGTGTTACTGTTCTCAATTCACTCCGTAGCCAGTCAGTGTCTTGTTCAGCAAAGTGTAGCTGCTAGACCCCTGCCCCTAGCTCTCCCCTCAACTCCCCATGTGAGTCTGGTTTCACTGCTCTTAACTCCCGCGTAATGGCTGTTCTGTGCTAACGAACGTTGGACTCCAGATTAACAAAACAGAGGGCCGTAATAAAGAACTGGTCAATGGGAAGCCTCTATGAAAAGATTCCGAGGAAGCAGTCACTGAACCGCTCCATCATCCTCATATGTGAGACCCTCGGCCAGTTCAGCACACCGCATCTGAAGATGCTGAGTGACCGACAGCCCATAATTGTGAACAAAAGAACCTAAGAGAAAGAAATGTCAGAGGAACAAAATCAGGAGAGAAAAAAAAAATTCTCTTCTCCACACCCCTCTTTCCCTTAGTGTATAGATAGCATCTCCATCCTCACCCCAAGATGTTTAAGGACAAGATATTTTTATTTTTATTTTTTTATTTTTATTTTTTTTTTTTGGTTTTTCGAGACAGGGTTTCTCTGTGTAGCTTTGCGCCTTTCCTGGAACTCACTTGGTAGCCCAGACTGGCCTCGAACTCACAGAGATCCGCCTGCTTCTGCCTCCCGAGTGCTGGGATTAAAGGTGTGCGCCACCACCGCCCGGCCGACAAGATATTTTTAAAGATAAGAGAATAAGAAAATCATTTTTTCTGCATTTTCCATATGATTTTCACATTCCGATTCAGACCTAACATGCCTAAAATATAATAGGTAATATTTTCTACTAACGTTGAATTTTTTAAAATTAATGCTAATTGCGTAAGACTCTAACTATGGAGAGCATGAAAGTCTCCTTCTGAAGAGGAAGATTTTTTTTTCATGCTGTCCTTTCTCCTCCCTGTAGATGTGGGGCGCTACATGTGGGCGACCATATCCTCTCCATTGACAGCACGAGCATGGAGTACTGTACGCTCGCAGAAGCGACCCAGTTCCTGGCCAACACCACTGACCAGGTCAAGCTGGAGATTCTCCCGCACCATCAGACCCGCCTGGCCCTGAAGGGACCTGACCACGGTGAGAGGAGCCTTCCCGATCCTTCTCTTTATCTCACTCTTCCTGTTTCCTTCTGACAGAGAGTTAGGAAGACAAGGATGTCTCCCTTTATCCTATTACCAGCTTATCTTCATTCACCCTTCTGCATCTTCAGAGTCCCCTTTTTACAAGCATGCATAGTTACCGGAAACCCCAAAACAGAAGAAAGAAATACTGAAATTGAAATTTCAGGCTAGAACTATTTGTGTGTTTGCTGATTTTTTTTTTTTCTGTGTGTGTGTGTTTGCTTAAACTTTGCTGTAAATTGAGTATTATGGGAAGGAAAATGATTTGACTTCCTGATGGTCCACAGTGAATTTTGACTATCTGAAAAGGACAATGAAAGCAAGCATTAAAACTCACAAAACAAACCAACCAACCAACAAACCAAAACCATAAAACCAAAACCACACTTAGCAGCAAGGCGGCCAGGAAGAGCTGCCTTGCCAAGGACATCACATAGCGTTAACCTTTGCAGCCCTTTCCCACCACCATCAAGTCTCTGAATGAAATGTTTTTGCTATTCTAAAATAACATATAACAAATTCATATTAATAGCAGATCCATTCAATACTCATCAGGGAGAGACTGTTGGATGAAGGGTTGATTTCTGTGTTTTTGTCAATTTGCTGGAATATTAATACCCTAGGATAGAGAACACACTTTCTGCCAAGGAGAGTGAGAATGATAGACTCCTTGTTGGTAAACAGAGTCAGCTGAGGGAATCTGCGTTCTCACTGTCGTGCGGTGTCCAGATAAGTTTTCTCAAAGTATAAAACCATCCTCTTGGGCATCTTAAACAAAATATGGAACCAACACAAGACCATGAGCCATGAATCCAGGAAGTCAGTGTGTCTGGTGGAGTCTTCGTTCCAATTCCTTTGCCACCTATTAAAGCACACTCCACCACCCCTTTGTCAGTCCTGGAAGCAGGAGGCCTCCCTACTGTTGGCCATTTTAACTGAAAGAGGAGCATGTGCTTTTCTGCAATTAGCAGCAGCCGGGTTTTCTAGCGTTGGAATTTTGCTTGTGGGAAGGTCATTTGCATTGTGTTTCTCACCTTCTAAAAAGGCACTGCACTTCTCTACAGGGGGACTTAAAAAAAAAAAAGAAAGGGACGAAATAATTTTCATACTGAATGAGTCAGCTGGATGCAACCTTTTTTAATTAAATGGAGCTTAGACAGCCCCGAAGCTAATGATAATCTCTAGTACAGCGTGTTGCCCTTATCAGATTTTAATTTGACACATTGGAGTGGGGAAATGATGCAACATAGGCAGGTTAGGATTGGAAATCAGCACAGCTGAATTGAGGCTCCAAGGAGCTAGAGGATGCTGAGGCTAGGGATGTGGGAACGTGCCCAAGGTCTCACCCCGAGCCCTCGAGGTGTGGGATGGCTAAGACTGTGGGTCTTCTCGGTATATATGAAGTCAACATCGGACTTTGAGTACAGAAGTTTTAAGACTGCATGCTGTGCTTTTGGGGGGAGATGTGCCTTCATGTCTGGAATCAGTAAGTCAGAAATGTAAGCAAACCCTTTCAAAATGTTACTGGGTTGTTTTTTTTGTTTTGTTTTGTTTTTTGTTTTTTTAGCAACCTCATTATTTTACTTTTTCTGCCCTGATGCAAATCTTAAATAGTTCAAATGGTTCCCAA
The DNA here is from genome assembly GCF_007827085.1 of Peromyscus californicus insignis. Taxonomy (NCBI): domain Eukaryota; kingdom Metazoa; phylum Chordata; class Mammalia; order Rodentia; family Cricetidae; genus Peromyscus; species Peromyscus californicus. The sequence goes on from NW_026294535.1 coordinate 36,840,432, forward strand.
CTCATGAAATATTAAATATTTTTACCTGCCAAGATAATTTGAAAAGATGAAGCATTTATACGCCGAACTAACTGTATGCAGCAAGAACACACTGTTTTTCTTTTCCTGGAAGTGCTGACGTCATTGATATTTGTCCGGCAGGAGGCTAACAGTCTAGAGCTGACTGTCCTCCTTATTAGGCATATTAGTGTCGCCCCTATGTTTTACATCAAAAGCAGACTCTCTAAAATAAGTAGTGGCCTTTAAACACCATCATATCTTAGTCCTGAGAGAAAATGGTTGAAAGAGAATGTGGGGTGGCTTTGCAATTCTCAAGCTTCTAATTTTTGTATTAGTAAGGTCTGACATATTTTCATCATTCTCCAAAAATATCAGTTCTGGTTGCTTTCTCCAGTCTGCGGTGCCTGGGAACTGTTTCTCTTATCTCATGAAAATATGAAGATCCAACATTTTTCCAAATTTGATTAGCAACAAAGCATTCATCACAGTGATTCTAGAGCAATGTGGAAAAGGACGAGCCAACTCTCCCTGGTAAACACCTGTAGTCACAACACTGGCAATGGTGGCCTTTTCAGGGCTAGCTGTGCCGCTCAGGGGGAGCATGCTTGCCTAAGCGCGTACCCTATGGTCTAGAGTTGCCTCCCCAGCAACACAGTTAAAAGGGAAAATATTAGTTTTCATTGAAGTTGAAGTTTTCCCACTGCACATTTTGGGGAGACATAAACTTGACTGAAGGAAAGGGGGCTCTAGGAAAGTCAGTGTGGCCAGTGGCCACTAGGCTTCATTTGTTCAAAGCAGAAAAATACATCATTCTATGATCTCCGGGACCAACCACCAGACTACCTGTCACCCATTCTAGGGTGACAGGGCAAGAGAACACAATGAGGAAAACAAAAGACAGTACTTTGTGTGTCCTAAGTATCTGAGGACATACGCTGGCATGGGAAGCACCGTGGTTTCAGTTTGTTGTCTCATCTGGAGCAAGGGCTTTAGAAGACTACAGGAAGAGGAAGTGCAGCATGGTGGCTGTGGGCCGAGCTCTAGAGCCGACTTCCAGAGACTTCATTCTGACGACAACTCTTGGGACCGTAAGAAAGCCACCCGACTTTTTCTGTCCCTCGAGTTCTTCATCTGTAAAGTGTGGGTGATAGTCATGCTCACCTCATCAGAATACCATAAGCAGCATCACCCAAGACCCCATGAAAAGGCAGCTAATGCAGCATCAGGGATGCAGGAAGAGTATGATGAACATATACCACTATTATGGCACAGTTAAGTAAAAGAGTGCCTGTGAGTTCCCTCTACAAAATGCAAGAAAATGCCCAAAATGTAACATCTTACCACTAATCTCCTAGGATACTTATTTAATATGTGAGTATCAGACATACCACTTTAAAATATAAATGACTTGGAGTATACATTCCAAATGGGCATTAAATGTGCTCTCTATCCATGTTAGTCTTAAAATACCTTTTGCAAAAGCCCTTCATATATCATGAGTCCAACTTCTTGCATCATTTATATCATTTTACCTCATCATCATTGTACATATATAAAGACTTAGTCCCTGATAGTAGTTCTGGCCTCGTTCTCATCTGCCTACAACAACTGGCCCTGGGATAGGGTACACAGTAGGTGATCAGCAATACCTTCCTTAAGGATTCACTGATTTGGCTTGACGATTCTAATAAATGTTCAGTAGTTCTCAGAGTACTCAGTAAAGAGCTGAGGTAGGGGTAGAATTCTGAGGTCTGTTCACTCTAGCCTGGCTTCATTAAAAACACAGACAACACCTTGTTAAGAGGACAATAGAGTGGCTGTGATGGCTGATTAGCCAGACCCAGCACTAACAGCACCTTGTGACAAGGTGTCTTGTGTGCCACAGAGTAAAACAAAGATGGGTGGGGGGAAAAACAAACAAACACTAGTGTCTTGCCTAAAATACTCCTTTATCTCAAGGGAAAAGCTGTTGCCAGGCAGATGTCAATCATTATGTCCTGGGTACCATTCTCATCTCTAGGAAGCAAGACAAGTAGAGCTCTATTCTTACAGGATGTGCATTCTGGTATAAAGAGACTGTTAACATGTATTGTATCCTAAGGCCATTTCAGGAGGTAATAAGGGATGCACAGGATACATAGCAGTTAGTGAGCTAACATGGAGATGGCAGCTGCTTCCCCCAGGAAGGTCAGCGTTAGCTCTTCAGTAGCGATAGCCCCGGAGCTAAGGCCTGAATGATGAGAAGGAGCTAGCTGTACCAACAACGGGAGGGAGCCAAGGAGGCACAAAAGCCACAATGAAACAAGGAAGGTGGCCAACCAGCTCGTTCACAGAAGCATAAGACAAGTGTGGCTGAAAGATACGGATGGATAGTAAATGATCCAGAAAAAAAAAAAAATGAGAAAGTAGACTGTCTGATTCTCCTTGCAATATAAGCCATGGACACAGGAGTGACATGACTGAACACATACATTCAAAAGTTCCCCTACATGTGTTATGGATTCTGGAAAGCAGGTGCAGGATGTGGATCAGAGGGCCAAGTGTGGTGGTACTGCGGTGGTCTAGAAGGAGATAGTGACTGAGACTGAGAGAATCCATAGACACAGGGACCCCAAACCAGCTATTCCTGCAGAAGGAAAGGTCCAGTTCCAGACCATAAAATTCCAGTGTCTGTGAAAAGGGTTGCCTTTAAAGACTTGGGACAAATCTTCTAAAATCGAAGTGTCAAGGGAGTGGAACTTGTTGACAAAGATCGCATATTGCCCTTAAGGACATTCTGTTGTCGGCAAGTAGCTGGAACAGTGGGGAGCATCGGCGCTGTTACCCGTAGCTCACTTGCCTGTGTTCTGTGGATCAGCACCAGGCTGAGCACACCGTAAGCGCATAATTCCCACAGCAGGAAGAGAAGCTTTCATGAGCCAGTGACTATGAAAACACTGAGGCGGAGTAGCTGGCAAGGTCAAAGAGAAAGTGAGGGACAAAGACAAGTCAGTGAAGCCCAGGGCAGCCTCACTCCAGGAGACCTGTCCATGCTAGAGCTTTTGCTCCAGAGAGGGTGAGAAGGGCGAGGGATGCCCTCCCAGGCTGTTACCTCAGGAACAGTCATTTGCATGCATGCCAAGCCTTCAACTGCTTTGTGTGAGTCACTACTGCAACTCTTTCAGATTCTTAGCCATAGAATCATAAATGCACATCAAAATTCATGGTTGTTTTCAACTCTTCGAGATCATTCAGTGAAAAAGTATCTATCAGACACAGTGACATAGTTCTAATACTATTCATTTTCCAGAATGCCAGATAGAAATTTAATTTTTCCTTGTTTTGAAGGCAAAGCCTTTGATCTGGTTAATTTCAGGGTGTGAACTTATTTTTTTGCAACATTTAAATAATAAAGTTTAAAATTAAAAATTACAAAATATAGCCCAGGCTGACCTCATATTTGCTGTGTAGCTTGTGATGGCCTTAAACTTTGGATTCTCCTGCCTTTCTGCCTCTTGAATGCTGGGGTGATAGACATGTGCCACCATGCCTGGTTTATGCACGCCGAGTACCAAACCCAGGGTTCTTGTAAGCAACAGGAGCACTCTACCAATCACACCAATCCGCACCCACAAAATTCAAGTCTTAATAACAGCAAATTTAGAATGGAAACATGCTAAACTTTTTTTTTTTTACAAAAATGAAAGGGACACCCAAACTTTGAAGTTAACCTCATAACAATTTTGATGCTGTATGAATGAAATAAAATAATATTAAACCAAATGTTTCCCATACAAATAAACCTTTTAAAAATTCATGAACTATATTGAGACTTTTCTCCTTATTAGGAAAGAGGAAAGATTCTGATAGGCGCAGATGATTACGACGGCTCATTGTTGAGGAGAATCAAGTCGGAGGGATGGATAGCGGTGTAATTAAAACGTCAGGGTCGTAAATTGGGCCCTGTGACTGTTCCAGCTCGGGCATCACAAGCCAGCATGATTAACTGTTCCTTCTCCTCCTTTTCTTCAAAGAAGTGCTTCTCACTGACCAAGATTTGCAAAGCTTTAATTACTAATTGCGTGCCATAGATCTTCATGGGGATGACTTTTAAGTTTAAAAAAAAAAATGTTTTTTAATCTCTGCAGTGAAGCGCAGGGGGAGATTAGAAATTGATTCAGTAGTCATTTTAAAGGGAGAAAAGATGGGCTGGGGAAAAGGCATGCATTATTCTCGGGAAGATGAAAAGTCTCCATGGCTGGTGTTAATCATCTCTTTTGCTGACCATTTAGAAAAGGGTAAAACCAAGTAGATTTCTTTTTTTTTTTTTCCTTTGCAAGCAGCTTTCATTTCTGTTAACAATTTTTCCTTTTCTTTTTTTTTAATTTGTGCAATTCAGTTACTTTTTCCTCTTTTTTTTTTCTTTCTTTTTTTTTTTATTTCGTTTTTGGTTCTTTGTTTTCCTCGTTCCTCATCATCACGTCATATGGGCAGTGAAAATTCAAAGGAGCAGCAGACAACTTCCCTGGGATTCCTGGGCCAGCAACCCGAGCAGCCTTCACACCAACCATCACCATAATCCGTACCACCCAGACCATTGCAGAGTGCCGGCCCTGACTTTCCCGAAAGTGCCTCCTCCAAACAGTCCTCGTAATGTTCCACACTTTCTCCTCCTGGTCCTTTATTTGGTTATCTTCTCCTCATTGCCTCCTTCCCCTAACTTACGACATCTCCAGCTTCGTGGGTGTGGCCTGCTTCCTGTTGTCACTGTTGCTTCGTACTAACAACGTGTCCTTTCTGGCCTCTGGCTTCTTCTTTTCTACTGTCATTATGAAAGGACGCAAGGGGATGGCCAGGTCGCTTAATGATAGGTGGCTTGCCTTGCATGTGTGAGGCCCCGAGTTCAAACCAAAAAACAATACAGAGAGAAAAATGTGTAAATGTTCAGAAGGCTTTATAAGCAGCTCAGGAGACAACTCAGAACGTTGGAGTGTGGTGGTCTCAGATCTCCATGTATGTGAATCACTTAAGACATCCATGTCAGAAAATACCCCCAAAATGACATTGTGTGCACTGATGTCTTAAGTTATTAATGGAGAAATCCATTTTAATCTTTGTTTTTGTCTAAAGTAAAGTTCATAGTCTGTGTGTGCGTACCCACATGCTATGGAGGACCCTGTTCCTCAAAAATCACAAACTCATGTGACTCTAAGATTCTTAAGCGCTGACTCCAGGGCCTGGTCTCTGTCCAGATGTGGGATACTGACTAACTGTGGCTGTGTGTCATATGTCCCTTTGGGTTGTTGCTGGGTTGGCAGGGGTGGCAGGCTCAGGCCCCACCTCGGAATGCTCCATGCCAAGTCTCCACTCTCTTCCAGCGGCGATGGTGTCCTCATCTTCTCCTACCTCCATGAGTGCGTACAGCCTGAGTTCCCTGAACATGGGGACTTTACCTCGAAGCCTCTACTCCACTAGCCCACGAGGAACCATGATGAGGAGGAGGCTGAAAAAGAAAGACTTCAAAAGCTCACGTAAGTGGAATGCTAACTAGGGGATCCATTTGGTCCCCAGAAAAATGTGCGCATCCTCTAAAAGGTAAGGTAATTAGGGAGATGCTGTGTAGCCGGTAACTCTGGGCTAAGGACCATGACGGAAACCCGTCATCTGTCGGGTAATGCGTACACTGAATATAACTTCAGACTGATTTAGCTTGTACTACCTTTTCCTACAATGACTTTGCCTATAACAATTTTGTTTCCTTTCTCTTTTAATGTCATTTGAGATGCCTTTCTACTCTGGGTAGCTTCAGGCATAAACATCTGTTGTTCATATCGTATCCCTTCTAAAGTTGTTGTGCACAGACTTTGCCCCTCATTTGTTAAGTAGGAGACTTGTACATTTGTTTAACACAATCAGTTTCATATTCTGTTTCTTAACCTTCTTTCAAAAACAGTGAGTTTGAGCATTCCTTTTCAAATTCTCATTCCCCAGTTTCCTTTACCTTTGTCTAATGACTGGACACGGAGACTCACCTCTGTTGCATGTACTTCTTGGGTTTAATATAATATTTTTATTTATTCTTTATACATTCATACAATGTATTTCAGCCATATAAATGCCCCCACCCCCTCTCCAACTGCTTTGGGATTCTTCCACGTTCTCCTCCCAGCTGCTTGTAATGCTGCCCATATAGGCACGGGGTATCCACTGGAAAATGGTTGGCCTGCAACCTTGAAGAACAGTGACTGTCCTCCCTTCAAACAGCCATCAACTGTCAATAGCTCCTCAGCTTGGAGTGGAGGCGCATGTGCCCCTCCCACATCCTCCCTGTGTAGTTAGAGTTTTTCTCTCCAGGTCCCGCCAAGCCCCAGCAGTCCCATAGCCCACTTATAAAATAAACATACAGACGCTTATATTATTTAAACTGCTCGGCCATTAGCTCAGGCCTACCATTGTCTAGCTCTTACTCTTATACTCAGCCCATTTCTGTTAATCTTTATGTTGCCACGTGTTCCATGGCTTTACCTGTTGCCTCTACATGATGCTCCCTGGATGGCAGGCTGGCGTCTCCTCCTCTCCGCCTTCCTGTTCTCTTAATTCTCCTCTCTGCTAGTCCCACCTATACTTCCTGCCTGGCTACTGGCCAATCAGTGTTTTATTTATCAATCAATCATCCACAGTACTTCCCCTTTTTCTTTTTTTTGCTTACAGACTGTATGGCCGTGGCAGGCTTCTTACTATCTAGTTCCTCTATCCTAAATTAACCCATTTCTATAAATCTATACCTTGCCACATGGCTCGTGGCTTACCAGTATCTTACATGTTGGAACTCATGACGGTGGCTGGCAGTGTCTCTCTGACTCAGCCTTCTTGTTCCCAGAATTTTCTTCCCTACTTGTCCCGCCTATATTTCCTGCCTGGCTACTGGCCAATCAGTGTTTTATTTATGCAGAGTGATATCCACAGCATCCCTGGAATGTGGCTTGATCTTGTATAGGTCTAGTGCCTGAAGTCACAGTTGCTGTGAGTTCATGTAAGTGCTAGCCTGCCATGTTGGGAAAATACTGTTTCAAGGCAGTTGCCCACTACCTCTAGCTCCTAGAATTAATCTTAACCATCTTCCTTGATGTTCCCTGAACCTTGATGTGTGTGTGTGTGTGTGTGTGTGTGTGTGTGTGTGTGTCAGGGAGGGGGGGGATATAGATGAATAGACACTTATCCTCTGCATGTTAAGCAGTTATGAGTCTCTGTATTAGCTGCCACCTACCACACAAAGATGCTTCTCTGATGAGGGCCACACTAGACTATGCTGTAGTGATGTGCATTTAGAAGGCAGTTTGGTACTGTGTCCATTTAAGAACTATAGAATTAAGAAAGCTACAAGGATGCTAAAATTCACAAAAGTATTCTAAAGTCTAAGAACTTCAATTCTTGAAAATATTTTCTGGGATATATAGCCAAGCTTATAGAGACGAATAAAGGCTAAGGAAGTATGGCTGGCCATTTGCTCTGAGATAGCATGATCTATATAGAAAGAACAAATGGCTAGATCCTTCTATAGTGAATGAACACGGGTTATCCCTAATTTTTTTCTTTTCTGTTAAAGAATCTGGGTATCTTCCATCTTAATCATATTTAAGAGGAGAAAATGCCCATATTTCCAGCTAGATCTAAAATCATAGTTTAGTGTATACGGTGCCCTGTATCTTTTTTGGTGGCTGTGATTGTGATTCCTATAAAGAAACTGAAAGATGATGGAGTCTACTTCTATGTCTACCATGGAAATGAAGTGGAGGGACATTTGTAAATTACTTCAATAGTGTCCAACCCAGCAATGTCAAGGGTGGTGCTGACAGGAGAAGGGTCTTTCAGCTCTTTAGTTTGTGTGCCAGAGAGTTCTTAGCCCTAGGAGATCTCTCATGAGCCCATCAGTACCACTAATAGTGGGGACAGCAGCTATCACCCACTCTAGGAAGTAATTTCTTCAAGTGGTAGGAACCTGAAGCCTTCACTATGAAGACATGGCCAGCATCTTTAATTTCCTGGTGGTGTACACATCATTTTTGACTTGTTGATCCTTTCTAATGGAAAACTTGGGGGATGTAGAGAGATAGGCCAGTGGCTAAGGATGTGTTCTGCTCTTGCAAAAGGACCCAGGTTCCATTCCCAGTACCCACATCAGGTGTCTCAAAGCCATTGGCAACTCCAGTTCCAGGGGACCCTATGCCATCATCTGGCCTCTATGGGCACCTGCATTCATCACCTATATAGATAGGAAATGGACAGACATGGATAGATAAATGGACACACGCACATTAAAAATAAATTGTGTGTTCAAATATAAGGCTTGTCACCTTTAGTAAATGAAATTAACAATATTTTAAGTTAAGAAAATGAAAGAATGAACTTTGTCAAAGTGAACCAAAAAAAATCTAGATTTCTGTTCGTTTCCTAACTAAGGCGAGAGAAAATTATTTGGCCTGGGCAGAGACTCGTTGCAGCTACTCGGCAAACCAATTATGAGCCTGACTCTACATACTGGGGCCTGTCACCCCAACATTATGTTCTAACTGTAGGGCCTTGAGCAAGGGTCTCAAGCTTTTTATGTTCTTGCTGAAAATGGGGATAATTATAGTACTGACCTTTTGGCAGTAGACAACCAATTCGAGAGAGAGCTACTGGGAGGCTTTATTTGTTAGGGCCGTGAAATTTTGCCACCTGTAGTGACCACCATCTTTAAAGGGGCAGGCTCATGATTTAACAATTACACTTTGCCAAAACCCACAGATCTTGACTTGAAGTGGGTATGTATATATCCCTGTATATTTTTTATGGTATCTTCATGTGCAGTGCTCATTACTAACAGAAAGAGGCTCTATCCCTCAGCAGGACAGAGCCATCACAGTCAAGTCATTAATGTTTGTGTTTCTGCTCTGAAGCCTAGCCACCTGTGCCTGTTAAGTAAAGCCTGCTGTGTTGATTAAGGTCATCAGTGAATATGAAGGACTGTTAATACATCTGCCTGTCTCACCCTGATACTTGCACATCTTGAAATTCGCAACAAGAAACAAAGCTGAGGCCTGACTTTCCCCTCAGCGACTCATAAATTCTCTCTTGAATCAGTACCCAATCATTCAACTGTAGCAAGAAGATAGACAGAAACCTGGGTTGATAATTTCCAGGTCATGTTTGCTGCAGGTGGGAGCCACTAGGGCCCCCAATGACAGTGTATATTACAGGATGTTTATAAAAGCATCTCAAGAAATCATACACTTTATATCTTAATGACTCAGTCAAGCCCAAATGATATGAGCTTTTATTTCCACTTAAAATACATGAAAAATGAGAGTCTTCCAATTTTGGGGGGGAAAGTTCAGAATTTCTTTTCTTTGTTTTGTTGCTTAATATGGCCATTTTAGATGTAAAGAACCCAAGTAACTGAAAATAAAAACTTTATTACCATCCTCACTATATGCCTTGGTTTCTTCCCCTGTTTTTATTTATGTCTTCATTCTGGGCTGCCATTTGCAGCCTAGTTTCTAATAGTTATGTTTCTATAGCAACCAGGCCATTCATGGATGATGAGTCACAGTGAAAGCCACAAAGATAATAAAAAAGTCTCTTTGCTCTATTGTTGATGAGGCCATAGTTTACAAAACAGAACAAGAAATTCTTACATGTATCTGCAGGATAAAGTAAGGACATTGCCAGAAAACAATGACAAGTTCTCACATAAATATCGAAACCCTCATCGTCCAAAGAGGAAGGTACAGAGAAGTCTATAACAACAATATGTTATCTACAGCGAGAAGGTGTAGTTAGTGCTTGTTTCCGAGGGGGGGAGATGAGTTCTGTGAGCGCCAGGCTTTGAGTGGAGTCACAGAGCCCAGGAACAGCTCCAAGCTATGTCACAGTGGAAACCCAGTCCCACTTCTGGAATCTTCCGTGCCCCTCCCCACTGCCAGGGCTACTCCCTTTTCAGCCAGCAAGGCGAAGGCTGCTCCCAGACCCCGTCACCCACTGTCCCAGCGACATGACTGCCCAGTGCTTAGCCCTTCCTGCTCCTGCCGACAGAGCCTGTGGGGTGACCCCGCCTGTTCCCAGTTGACCTGGATTATAGCACACAGCAGAAGGCAGGAAGACACTCCCAGAATGTCCTTTGTTTCTTTGGTCATTATTACTTGCTGCTAGAGAGGGTGAGACTGGGAAGCGCTGAAAGGCAGGAGATGAAGAAACCTTACAGTTTCCACCATCCTTTCCGTCGACCCCTAAGGAAAGGACAGAAGATAAAGGCGGCTCACGGTAAGCTTGCAAGAGTGACCGGTAAGCTTGCATGAGTGACCGTGCCAGGAGTCGGAAAGCAGACAGCTTAGATGCCTCTTCAGCTCTATGTAGAGAAGGAGCTGTCCAGCCCCCACCCCACCCCGAGAATGGATCATGTGATTCACAGTGTGTTGGGTCCACAGCAGGCCAACCTCAACCCTGGAGCTTTAGTGAGGCGGAAGTCTCAAATAGCGGGATCAAACAACAAAAATACATTATCCTATCAAAACCCTGGGGCTCTTTTTTTCTCCCTAAACTTTTTAAACGTTTTTTTTTTTCTATCTGACAATAAAGTTCACAGCCTCTATAATTAACCCATTAAAAATAAACATTCAAAAGTTTAAAAACCACTCACTACCTTTGGTTTCCTGACCTTCCCTGGTATTTGGAAAGACTAATAGAGCTGAAGAATTTGTTCCCCACAAACCTAGAGAGCTATGAGTGGATCTAGCTGTGTGGGTGGAAATGGGGAAGAGTAGATGGACTCTGGGATGCACACTAGGAATGTGCCACACACACATCAAACTCCAGAGGGCGCCTTTCTTCTTTTGCGGGCCAAGCACACTGATGAAGCAGGCTAGTCTCTGCCAACTTATATAGTTGCTTCTTGTGTTCTTCTGGCTCTTGATCTTGAAGTCTACAATTTGTCTTTTTTCAAATGTAATGCTTTCTATGGATTTTAATGCAAGTGTCCACACATCCTGATCCCCACCCTCTTCCCTGCCCACGGCTGGGAAATGGGAGAACCTGGCTGTAGGATCCCACTATGAAGTCTTTCCTTTTCCTCAGGGAGCTGTAAAAAGGGAAACTTCAATGCCCCACCTAGCATCAGAACTCTCCTCAGAGTCTTTATCATGCTGTTTGTCTGTCTGTCTGCCCGTGGTGTTAATAAAATAACTCTTCTTGCAAGCTTCTTACCCCCCAACAATCTCTCAATGTCCCCCTGAATCCAATGTCAGAGACCTTTCACTTACCAATAGGAAATGGTATCTTCTAGTGGTTTTGTGTCATTGATAGCAAAAAGTGTGCTCTAGAAAACAAAATGCACACGTGGAAAAAGTCAGGCTAGAAAACGTATCAGAATGTGTTAGCCCCAAGTCACACGTTGGAATTTTAAGCTGTCCACCACCTGGGCAGCATATAGATGTGAGGACTGCTGCCTTCCCACACACAGTGAAAGCTGTTACCCATAACCCAAATGGGAAAGAATGATGATAGGCCTGTCGGGGGAAAGGCTTTGTTTTTGTTTTGGTTTTTTTTTCTAATTATTTATTACCTCTCTTAATCAAATGGCCCACCTCTCCCTCCCTTATACCAACCGTTCCAGTGATCTTCATGATAGAAAAGTTTGGGTGAGGACTGCTGGTTCTTAACGGTGACTCAGCAGCAAGTGAAGTATAATTTCCAAAAGGAAAATATAGATGACATTATAAAATAGTTCATTAAAGAAGAGATCATTTGACAATAGAATGGAGAAATCCCTGAGCACTACAGAACCCAGATATATGTATGTTAGAATGGCTGAAATAAAAGCCCAAAACAGGGCATTGAAAATAAAAGTGGAGAAGGTTATACAACCCTGAGAGGTGGGCAATTTGAGACGACAGGGAATCGTGAGTCAAAGGCTACTTTCAGATTTCCAGACCAGAAGACTAGAACATGATCATCTTGTCATAGACCTCAGGGAGGAAATGAGAAAGTCAGGATTACTTCCCTAATTTAGAAAACAATTTGAAGTCCTTGGAGATGTGTCTGTAGATGATGAAATTCTCCGCGGTGGGGAAAAAAAAAATTCCTCACTGACACTAGAGGGAGAGAGAAGATTCTGCAAAGGTCATAGGCTGGTGAGGGCCGAAATGAGCGAGCTGAGCACAGAACCAAGGTTGAGAATCTGTTTCATGGACCAGAGGATGGAGAAGGTACAGCCAGGGGCTGATACAGTGAGAAACTGATATCAAATCTTCACCGACACCTAAAGAGCAATTTACAAGAAAGGGAATATTCCTGGACCCAGTCACTATGCAGCAGTTAGAGTGAATGGGGCCATTGATTTTTTTTTTTCTTAGCAATCAGAGTCATCAGTGAGAGCAGCTTTGGCAGAGAGCAAAAGGAGACAAATTTGCAGCAGAGTCGGAATCAGCACAAATCGGCAGAGCAAGGTCAGAGAAGCTAGGAGAGTGAGTGGGACAGTTTAGAAAAGTGACATCGTCCATGACATGGAATCCCAGAAGGGCTAGAATGTGGAGAAAATAAAAAAAAAAAAGTCACCAAGAAGAATTGTGGTAGTCCATGCCTGGAATCCTATTACATGAGTGGTGGGAACTCTTGGGAAGGTCAGAAGTTCAAGATTCTCTTCAGCTTCATGGGCAGCAATTCTGTGACCAACCTGGACTCCCTGAGACTGTGACTCAAAGTAGAAAAGAAGCAGTATAAGAAAGAGTTAACGATGAATGGGGAAATTAGGAAAGAGGAGAAGGAAGAGATCAGTTGGGGGAGAAGAGACCCAAGAGGTTGGGGTGAAATGTTATCTATGAAACACTCGTTAAATGGGTGAACCTTGTCCTTCTCTTAGGAAGTGACATGTGACCCTTTATAAGGATGGAAGTATTTGAAATAGATCCTTAAGGAATTAAATTAGGGGAACATATATGCCAACAAAGGATTCTAGGGCCCAGTAGACCATAATAAGAATTTAGAGCTTTTTGTTTTTTTCCCCCTGACAGGTTTCAACAGTTCAGTACCAGACGGGGAGTTGACTAGGCATAACCAAAGAACAGAAAGTATATTAGCAAATCATGCAGTGTTTAAGAATCTCTGATGGTTACAGATGCTTCTCTGAAGTGGTCCCCAGGCTTCCAAGTACAGTGTGGAGAGAAAGGATAGAAATGAAAGGCAACAGATAGATAGATGAGGGCTTCACCACTACAGGCCCCAGGGTCTCATGTGACTCTGTGGGAAGAACTTTGGAGTCTTCCATCCCTGCTGCAGCTAGTGTTCTGTTTATATTTAAATTATAAAGGTGTGTGTGTGTGTGTGTGTGTGTGTGTGTGTGTGTGTGTGTGTGTGTGTGTATGCTTTCATTTAAAGAGGAACACTCTGTTGCACGTAACACCGTTTGAACCGCCGTAGGCCTGGAGACAAGGAACAGGAAATATTACTACAAATTAGAGAAGAAACTTAGATCATAGGAGCCAGGAAAGTCACTAATACAGGATGTGGTTTAAAAGGAGGATTCAAGTGTTAAGGTCTTGGGGATCTTTTAAAGGAAGATGGGATGCAGCCATGGGCTGTGTTGACAGAGAGCTGAAGAAGGATGGCTTTCTTAGAAAAGGGGCATTGAGGGAGCTGAAGTGCCATGAAGCGAGTGTGTTTGAAGGTTGTCACCACGATAAGGACAGAGAAAGCGAAAGGTTTAAGTTAGGATATGGGAGAGTCGGCAGCAAGAAAATGGGGAAATTAGAAAAATGCGAAAACTAACCTAAAAGATTAGGCAGCAGAAACATGTATAGAGTATGGAATTTTAGATAGCAGTTTGAGAAGGGAAAGCACTGTGAATGAGCAGAGTATCCAAAAAACCCTTCTCTTTGTCCCATGTAAAAGAGGGGGTATGGGTTTCAGTTGGAGCGGGGTTAGGAGTGTCTTTAAATTAAAGTAGGGGGCTAAAAGACCCATTTTGGAGAAAGTGACATTTCAGCCAAGGACCATTGCGCAAGCCATGCTCAAGCACAGGATGCCAGAGCTTGTAGAGAAAGGCATCTAGAAGTAAAGTGGTCCTTTCATGGTCAAAGCTGGGGATAAAAGTAAGACAGAGATGTCTGGCTGGAGGCTCACAGGGGTACCAGAGAATTCAAGACAATGGGTGACTAGAGGCTAAGCAAAAAAGAAAGAAAGAAAGAAAGAAAGAAAGAAAGAAAGAAAGAAAGAAAGAAAGGAAGGAAGGAAGGAAGGAAGGAAGGAAGGAAGGAAGGAAGGAAAGAAGGAAAGAAGGAAAGAAGGAAAGAAGGAAAGAAGGAAAGAAGGAAAGAAAGAAAGGAAGGAAGGAAGGAAGGAAGAAAGAAAGAAAGAAAGAAAGAGAAAAGAAAGAAAGAAAGAAAGAAAAAGAAAGAAAGAACAAAACACGGAGGGCCTGAATTTGGGGGCGAGTGGAATGTATGAAGCTTCATTGATTCACCACTGTGCCCACCCAGTCCTGGAGATAGATTGGGGACCAGCACAGCCGCACCATTCCTGGGACCACATAGAAATGGTGGCCTCAGAACAAAAGGTGGGCGTGTTCATTATCACATATGGCTGAAGTGGGAAAACTTTGACACACCATCCCAGCTCTCCTTTCCAGAGAAAAGGATACAGACATGCCGGGATGGAATGACCTGCCCCAGGGTCTTCTTCAGCTGATGCTTGTTTGTACAGCCCAGGACTAGATGGCATGCTCTAAACTCAAGGTTGTCCTGTTCTCACAGTCTCTTTCCAGTTCCTGGGACTGGGGCAGAGTGTGGCTACACTGGTCATGACCCCAATGTGACAAATTGGGAGATGTATTTACCCTGTTCACCTGGAACCCAATGTTCTGTTCTAAGACCTGTATTTAAACTCCCTCCGTTGCCCTGCCCATGAGCTTCCGTGCTGACATACTCTATTTTGGAAATGCCGGTACTTGTCTGAACTTCCTGTCACCTTCTCCCTGTTTGTCCCTTTAGTGTCTTTAGCCTCTAGCACTGTGGGATTGGCTGGACAGGTGGTTCACACGGAAACCACGGAGGTTGTGCTGACGGCTGATCCTGTCACGGGCTTTGGAATCCAACTGCAGGGCAGCGTGTTTGCCACAGAGACGCTCTCCTCGCCGCCTCTGATTTCCTATATTGAAGCTGACAGCCCAGCAGAGAGGTGGGTTGTTCCCCCCCCTTCCCAGAAGCCTCTCTGCCCTGTATGTCTAACCCCAGCAATCTGTAAATAACTAATAAATAATGTAACAGTGCGCAGTGCGGGGAAAAGCAAAATGTAGTTAACTCTCCATTCTGATGATAAAATTTTATGTTCCCGATCGGTTTGAGAAGCATTATGAGCACCAGTGATTTTATTTAGCAGATTTTGTCCGTTGGAAAACTAGAGGCTGTATTAATTATAAAGGAGAAAAATCTATACCAAAAAAAATGGCTAAAGTTCAACTGAAGTTATTACTCTGCATTGCAGGAATGTCTGTTCATCTTTACTGTCTGTTCATTCTGGTCAGGTTATAGTGCTATCATAGTGATGAATTATTAATATGCTGGATCCTTAAGAACCTCCTTGCCCACAGTTGTTACCATGGGACTCCAGAGTGCAGGGCATTGCAATTGACCAAACGTGCTCGCCAGTAGCCTTGGCTTAACAAGATCAAACGGTTAGGCTATTTTGTAAAGATTAGATGAGGTGGAGTGGCCAACTCAACTCCATGATTGTTTAACTACAGCCTCTCTCGTGTGGTTCTGAACTAGATGTGGGGTGCTGCAGATTGGAGACAGAGTCATGGCCATTAACGGAATTCCGACGGAAGACAGTACCTTCGAGGAAGCCAATCAGCTCCTGCGAGACTCTTCCATCACAAGCAAAGTCACACTGGAAATTGAGTTTGATGTTGCAGGTAAAATCTGAACCTCAGATCAGTGATAGAGTCAGGAGAGGGCTGCATGTGACTTACGTCAGCTATGTGGGAGAAAGGGGATGTGTGTGTGTGTGTGTGTGTGTGTATATATATATACATACATACATACATATATATATATATATATATATATATATATATATATATATATATATATATATATATACATGTATCCAACATGTTTTTGTTTAAGAGGCTTGTTGTGTCATTTTGAATTGTTTGTTTTATTCATTAAATGTCCACCCAAGAACTGAAAATCAATATGACAAATCACACAAGCGATATCCACCATGGATGGGGATGTGATTTTGAAAAGTTGTGTCGCCTTGACTCTTTCTAACTTTGCACCTTTGTGCGAGAGAAAGCAGATTCCTTAGACCCAGAAACAAGAACACCTTGTCTGAGAACATGCTGCGGTTAGGTAGGGAGCAGGGAAGACCCATGGGGTGAATGGATACAAGTCCAGTAGGCAAATAATTGACCTTTACTATTAAAGAGCAATTGCACTTGACACTTGTGAGGAGTGACAGGGAGGACAGTTTCACCAGGGTCAAGAAGATTATAACAGATGATAGAAACCATCTCTAAATACAGACAGGGAGGCTAGACATGGACAGCTGCCCAATGGGCAAGGTGAGTGTGAGGAGAACCAGTGGGTAAAAGAAATACTAAGAGAAACCCTAGATGTCAGAGGCAGGGAAGGGGGTACAGAGGTTTGCTAAACTGACTCTGAGGTATTCTTGGCATTCTTTTTTTTATCTTTACTCTTTTTTTAGTTGATAGACAAAATAATTTTGTGTTTTCATTTTCCTACATGTGCTTTGCTCATATTCATTCCCTACTATCTTTCCTATTTCATGTCTTCTCCCTCTCACTCCCCTCCCAAATAGTCCCCTACTGTTTCCATGTCATTCATAGATGGTAGGTAGATGATAGATAGATAGATAGATAGATAGATAGATGATAGGTAGGTAAGTAGATAGGTGGATGATAGATAGATTGATAGATAATAGATAGGTAGGTAGATAGGTAGATAATTAATCTAAGTTATATATATGACAAAGAATTAATTAATCTAAGTTATGTATATGACAAAGAACATGGGGTATTTTTTTCTTTCTCCCCACCTCCACCATTAACCCTCTCTCATACCCCACCTTCCAGGAAGATTCTTAGTAAAACTGGGATCCTAAGCTAAGGACATGTCTTAGTCTCAAAGGAGGAGTCTAGCAGAATTTTGGTCTTGGAGAGATTCTTGGAGAGTAGCTAACAGAGTTGAGAATTTGATGCAAGTTCCCATTTAAGATCATTGTCAGCTGGGAAGGGAGCTCGGTAGTACAAAGCTTGCCCAGGGTGCACAATGGCCCTGGATTTGATACCCAGCACTACTGAGGAAGGTCGGAAGGAAGGAGGGAGGGAAGAAGGGAGGGAGGGAGGGAGGGAGGGAGGGAGGGAGGGAGAGAGGGGAGGGGAAGATGGGAGGGAAGATAGGTTGGTAGGCTGGTTGTCGTCACACAGCAAAGTATGGACCCTACATGTCCCAGTAACTTTTACCAAAAAGTAAAGGCATACTTTTAGACACAAGGATCACATGCCAACAAATATTTGTCATGGGCCAGTGACTCTCCTGCAATAGCAGACAGGAAAGAAAAAGGTCCCTATCTTCATACAACTTTTAAGAGAAACAGAAATGTAATTTAAAAAGCTATCAGTGTGAGGTTTTTTGAGTGTACATTCTCCGAGGAAAATAGAGCGGAGTAGAGACTCACAGGGGGGCTGGAGGGGAGCTGTTTTTGTAGGATGAGTCTCTCAGGAAGTGACATTCAAGCAGAGATTAATGTGGGCAGAAGGCAGAAGCCAGCCGAGGGGCTGGGAGAACAGCCCTCCAGGCAGAGGGAACAGTGACATGAAGAGCTGTAGCCAGAGGAATCTGCCTGCGGTGCAGATGGTCGCTGGAGCAGTAGAGAAGGAATCAGAGCAAAGATTGAGTTTGGGTCTAGAGAAGGGCTCTGGGAGATCGGAGTCCAGCAGATGTGCAGGATCCTGGTAGAGAATTGCGGTTGTGCCCCCAAGTGTCCCCAACTCAGGTTACATTTTGGCAGGAGAGTGAGAGAATCTGAGCTGTGTTTGGGAAAGCTTTCTGAAATGTGCAGGGCAGACACTGAAACAATGGGAGATGTTGGCAGCTGGGCGCTTGGGGAATGGCAGTGGCTTTCCGGAGATGTGACACAGTGACTTGCAAAGACGGTGTTTTTGTCAGGTAATGACTCCTGGGGTGTGAGGATGAATATGTGAGAGGCCAGGAGAGACGATTAGGAGAACACAGGAACAGGGTCGTCTGGGGACAGTAGCCTGAGTCCTGTTTTAGATATGTGGTGACATGTCCACCAAGAGCATCAGAGTCAATGCCAGCCTACTCATGTCTTCATCCAGAAGGGGCACGCGGAATGTATGAAGCCCAAATGATTCACCACCGGGCGCAATTACTGAACTGGATGCTGCTGTGTTCACGGTATCGGAAGAGGAAATAGGAAGGACCAGCATGTTTCCTGGAGGACCTCACAGCCAATCAGAGAAGAGAGGGAGTGGCTGGAAAGGGAGGACTTATGGGATTGTACAGCTTAGGATGTGGGAGAAGTACCTGGGAAGGTGTCCACAGTGCCTCTTGGAGCCCAGGATGGGGGGTGTCGGGGAGTATATCTGAGAATGGAGCAAGACCAAGAAATGGCCAGGGTGTCCATGTTGCTAAAGTCATCGAGAAAAAGAGTGACCCCAAGGGGGGGAAAGGAGGCACAAGAAAATCACTTGGTGAGCAGGAGGTTGTCAGCACTGCCTCGGGGATCCTAAGTCTAGGAGTGAATTGATGTCGGCAACAGGGATAAAGATAGTTCAGGGCCAGAGAGTTGACTCAGCAGACAGAGGTGCTTGACAACGACAGGACTGATGACCTCAGTTCAGTCTCCAAGAGACACAAGATAGGAGAGAACTGTTATGCCCAGATCATGACCACAAAGAGACCACCGAAGACCATAGATGCCCAGAATGCAACGGCAAGGTTTATTCTATAGATACAAGTCTAGACAGGGAACTCATTCCTACACCCAATACAGTGAGGCAGGGAGGAGTTGCTCTTTCTTTGTGTGGCTAGCTTTTTAAAGGCAGAAACCACAAGTCCTTCGGGGGTTGGGGGGAACCGTGCAACTGTTCTCTTTTAATTGGGTGAGGGTATGTAACCTTTGAATTTACTGGTCGGTGGTTACAATTATCACTTTGGGGGCAGTCCAGCACAAATCCCAGGCTTTGTCCTTGAGCCGCCATGGGGGCTGACTGGCCAAGCATGTACTGACTGTGGGGGCTGGCTCAGTGGTCCAGGCTCTTTCCTTGACTCACACACATAACTCTAAGTTGGTGAGGGGTCCCAGACTGTAAACATCTGACTGAACTTTGAGCAGTCAGAGTACGTGCAGAAAGGGAGCTACTGCAAGGACTATGTCTCTTGTTCATGGCCCTCCCAGAAACTGCTTGCTCAAGTCTCAGGAAACTGAAATTGAGGCCTGATCTCTGAGAGAAGACTGAGCAGCCTGTTATGGCATCTGCTTGGTCCTTTCAAGAACCACCTATAAACTGTCTTCTGCTCTACACACACACACACACACACACACACACACACACACACACACACACACAAACATACATGCACAGATGTTACCCACATACATGCACACATATACACACAGACAAACACACACATACCTACACACACATACACAAACACACACACTAAATATATAAGAAAGTACAGCAACAGAAATAGAACCCACGAAGGTGTGACTTAGGAAGACAAACAGTCCCGAGTCCAGAGTCTTGACGGCATATAGATGCTGCAGGAAATTCGGGTCCCGTTGGCAGGAAGTGTCCGAGTTTGGTGACTGGATGGGGTGGGATCTGAGGAACCAAAATTCGATCTCTATGAGAAAACTGTAGGAAGGGTGAGGAGTGCGTGCTCACTGACTGCCCAGGACTTGGCAGGAAACACTCCACGAATATATAGACGGCACAGAAAACTGCCATTGGACCCAGATACCAAACTTTGGCTGCATTTAGTTAGGTAAATCCTACTCCACCGTTCACATGACCTTATTTAGTAGTTTCTCCACAGGGTTATTTGACTTGGAATGTTTGGAAAGGCTGGGTTTAGCTCTGGAGACGGACAATGGGAAGCTAGTGGAGGAGACTCACGGTCTAGGTGGGATGTTACTCTGTGTCTTGTTGATGCTGCAGAGATCTGAGCAAGTTGAGGCCTGATAGTTATGAGAGAGAGAAACGTGATCCTTCAAATCAGGTCCTCAAAGAAAGAGCAGGGGAAGAATCCAGAATGTCATAAGTAACTTGTCTGGGGCAGGAGGTTGAATAATAACAAGTGCCCTCACCACTGAGCCAAGTTCCCAGCCCTGGTTTTCTTTGTTTTGAGGAGCCTCAGCTACCAGAGAATTAAGAGCAGAGAAAGGGATAGTCCTGCTGAGCCACAGTTTGCAACTTCCAGAGAAAGCTCAGCAGAAGGGCCTCGGTGCAGGAGGGTCAGGTTGTTGCTAGGAGACTAGGTGAGCTGTCATGATTGCACATGAGGATCGTGATGTGAGAGTGCCTAACCTCTGGCCTGTGACACGGCCAAGTGCCGTGTGCCTTCGACCATTTTATCAATGTTATGTCAATAGAAAATCAAGGCACAGCGTTAGTGCTAGGTCAGACTGATTCTCCAGGCCACACTCTTAACTACAGCAGCCTGTGTTCACAAACCTCTAAGTAGATGTACGGAGGGAATCAGCACAGGATTGGCCGGATGAAATGAGAGGGAAAGGATTTACAGGAAGTAGGAATCCTGGCGAAGAAAAGTGGGTAGAGTCAGAAAAGGCACAGATGGCAGGTAATCGCTAGGACTTGAGGCCAAGTCAAAGTGATGTGTTGGAATTTGAGTTTCAGAACTAGGCAAACAAAACTCCAGGTGAGGAAGTTGCTGAAGTTATTTGGAGCGGGGGCGAAATTCAGATGGGGCGATCTGGGAATGGGAAAGCCATACAAGAAATCACCGTCAGCTCAGTTCACTGAGCTTTTAGGATGGGAGCGATGTGGTACCCTGAATGCCAATCACAATCCCACAGCGCATCTGTATAGCAGCCATCCCTGCTACCCTTACATGCCTGGGTTTTTGCTTAACTCACATAGGTCTTTGGCCATTAAAGCCTTCACGCTCCTTCGCGCCTGCATTTATGGCTCTTCCTAGTCCAGAACTCTGGCATTCTTGCTTGTTTATTCTCTTTTCCCTAGTAGAAAAATCTATCGCATCAGGGATTTTGTGGTTTTAGTTTACAAACGTGCTTCTAGTACCTAAATGGTGCTTGGAATTCAGATAGGTCTCAGTCAGGAGGGAATTAATGAAATACATTCAGTTCTGTGAGGAGACTTTGGCTATGAGCTTCTGTTTGTGTCAGAGCTGGGTTTGAGTCCACTTTGTCTGGGGCTCCTGGCCTCTGGGGACTGCGTTTTTCCACAATCTTCCTTTCTCATGTAATATGTTGGTCCATCCTTGCTAAAGCGTGTGCCTTCTAATTCCTGTGACCCAGCAGGACTTGGGCAGAAAGACCTTTTAAGAACCAGTCAGGTGGCGGAGAAGGTTTGGTTATCAAGCACGAAGGCTGTTCAATGGCCCCAGAGTATACTTAACTGTGACAGAAAATTAGTGATAAAGGAATTATTATAATCCTGTACCATCTTCATTTTATGCATGAAGAGGGAAATTAAGTTTCTGGTGGTGGAAACCCCAGGTCTTAAAGAGAATGGTAGACTCACCATTGGTTTGCAGCCTACTTTCCCTCTATTGCTTTACTGCCTCTTTGGTTAAAAATTTGCTAAATAAAATTAGGACAGGAGATGTTAGAGGTTGCCACGATGAAACCATTAGGGCAGACTTCCCAAACCTGGAATGCAGGGAGAAGGCTGTACTGACCACCGCAGAACAGTTGGCGGCAACTTCCCACGACACGTCAGCAGTGTGATGGCCAGCACAATTTGGCCGTCTTTGTAAAGATTATCACAGTATCTAAGTATTTGCTTGTGTTATAAATGTATTTTATTTTGTATATCCTGGAATTTTGTTTGGCGTCTCATGCATCCTTAATGAATATACATATATATTTTTAATATTTGTTGATTTAATACTTTAATAACTTTAAGCTCTGGAAAAATAGGAACTGTATCTATTAAGTCTACTTTTTTTTCAGTACCCAGCTTGTTTAATAAAGGTCACAAAATAGATATTCCAGGTCATCTACAATAGGCTGAGGGGGAAAAAATGTGTTCCTATCTGTTACCCCTCTGCCTTTGCTCATGGCAGACATCACTAGTTGATAACACTATTCTCTTGATGGATGCAGATGCAGCCTTAAAACCCTCAGGAGGGCACTACAGGTAAAAACCCCTGATCTACTAGAATCATCACTGGGAACTTTCAGAAGCAGACAAATCCTTTTTAGTCATCTAAGAACTTGGGCCTGGATAGGGAGCATGCGGATGCAGGCCCTGTCCAGACTGCCCTGTCCTTCTGGAGTCATGCCTAATTGCCTGGATGTAAGCCATGCATTTCCAGAGTTCTGCCTCTGAATATTTTACACATCAAGATGAATGTTCCAGCCCTGAGCTTTCAGTGCTCGGCTATCTTTACTTACTAAATATTTTAAATGACAGAGAGGTGGTTAAAAGTGAACACACTCTTGCCTAAGTCTGCCTCTCTAAACACACGATGCTGTGCAAACACCTTAGCGAGGTGAATAGTGAGGTATCTGAAGTTGAAGATGACACCATCACCATTCCAGTTCTTCTACTGGAATCCTTTACCATACGTAGAATTTTACGAAGCTAGAGCCTCATCTTCTTCCAGTTTGCTGCTTTCCATTCTTTTCAATGACAATTTATATGGCGAATACTACAAGGTCTCCAAGTTCCCACTTCAGCTCTGAAGGTATTTGTTCTGAGACGTCTCGGTGCAGAGCCTATGAAGTGCTGTTGGCCACCGACCAGACCCCCGGTGTGCTCATCTAAGTGGGGGAGCGTTCAACATTTGCACTCCTCACAGGGTGCCCAGGCTGATAAATTATGTCCTGGCAGTTATCTTACTGTGCCAACAATGAATGCTCCAGGCAGAAAATCAGACCAATGGGAAAGAAGGAACCCTTTTTCCCCAAATGTGTTTTTAATTACAGTTTTAACAAAGATGAAGCAAAACCAGGGAAGTGCAAAATAATCACAAGGATCTTACAAAATAAACATCATTTGTCTTCAGAATTATATCCACCGACGCTAAAACTGTTGTTGTTTGTCCAGACAATGGGACCTTCTCATTAACAGCATTTGTTCATGAACCCCAAATTAAATATGCCTTTGCTTTAACAACCAAATAATTATATGGGGAAAATACCAACTGTAAAATAAATCACACTGGCATGGAAGATTCAAATGAAGCCACAGCTTGATCAAAGAGATTCATTAGTTGATGCTCATTTGCCATGGTAAATTTTTCAAATCACATATAGTCAAAAGTGATCTGTTACTGTGTTCCAGGAAGTCACAATATGTCCTCTCATGTCATGAATGGTGTTACTCATGGTCAACATTCCCTGCACTAAAATTTTGTAAAAGCAAACAGGCCAGATGATTCAGTGGATAGAGGTGCTTGCTACCGAGCCTGAGTTCAAGATCCAGAGCCTACATGATAGAAGGAGAGAACCAACTCCCAAAGGTTAACCTCTGACTTCCACATATGTAACACACACACACACACACACACACACACACACACACACACACACACACACACATACACACACACACACACGTACACACACACACACACACACAGAGAGAGAGAGAGAGAGAGAGAGAGAGAGAGAGAGAGAGAGAGAGAGAGCAAGAGAGAGAGAGAAGAGGAGGAAGAGGAGAGGGAGAGAGGGAGGAGAGAGGAACACCATACAAATAAATAAATGTAAAAAGTTGAAAATGTTATGAAACCAAGCGTTGCAGTAGCAACTATTCTCGGTCAGTGTTCCCTGGACTCCAAATCCCCACTTGTGGGAGTTAGACACATACACAGAGACAGAAATATAAACACCTATTGTGTACCTCTCCATTTTCTGAGAACCTTTTTTTCTTAAAATACAGAAATGAAAACAGCCTCCCATATCTGAGATGAATCCTAAATAATGAAACTCCATGCACTCTTAAGGACTGCTGGCTGGCTTTCTCTATGCAATTAAATCGAGTAGTCTGGCTGTGCCCGTGAGCAGCTGGATGGCAGACTTCGCCTTGCTCCCATGCCATCGTCTCTTGCATCAGGGTTTTCATCTTTCAGTGGCTGCATCAGAAATGCATCCAGCTGGTTTAGGCAGAAAGGGGCTTTTTCTGGAAGCATACGTACGCTTTCACAGTCCTGAGGGGCTCCGATCAGATGTGCCTATGCTTGGCACTCTCCGAGATCCTGCTTGCTCCTTGTGCACACACGTTTATTTCTTGCTTCTTTCTGCGGACCAGCCTTTGGTGCAAGTGGGTCAAATGCAGCCCCTTCAAAACCCAGCACTCCCAGATTTCCTGTTAACTCCAAGTTCGTCCATGCTCTCTTGGGGAATGGAAAGAGGTTTCTTCTGTTGTTACAATGTTAAATGATCAAGACTTAGGAAAGGAAGGAAGGAAGGAAGGAAGGAAGGAAGGAAGGAAGGAAGGAAGGAAGGAAGGAAGGAAGGAAGGAAAGGCAGGTAAAGGAGAAATACTTGGAAAACAATTATGATATGCCCAGACAGATCTGATATCAGAAAGTAAAACATAATTATTAGTTATTTCATTTCTCCTTCTGCCCCGGTGTATCAAAATTAGCTGGTCTTTCTGAAGTCTATTGCTTGACTGAATAATTAAGCCTGCCTCAACCCTCCTTCACGGTGCTGTCTAGGAGGGCAGGAATGGTTCATATTCCTGGCTGATTGAAGGATTCAAAGGTATAGGGAGGAAATGTTACCGGCAATCTCAGGGAGTCTTGTGAGAGCTAGCATATGATCCTGGGAACATAAGGGTCCCCTCTTAGGGTTATCCATCTCAATAATGAAAAACCAGGAGTAAAGTAGAAGGTGGATACAGTTTATTAGAGTCTGAAATAAAAACCCCAGAGCACTCAAGCTATAAACCCTGCAGCTCCTATACTGGGAAGAGAATGGAGGAGATAAGTTGACGTGGACATTAGCTGCACGGTGACAGGTAGTCACATGGTAGGAGAGACTTTTAGAAGAGTGGTCAGGAAGCCTAGAGCATTAGGGGGTTTGAAGGCATACATAGGCTCTGACTCACATCTAAGAGAAAAAGAGGAGAGAAAGGAATAGTTAGGCCTTTCTATTAACACAGGAATACAGGCAGACCCATCTGAACTCCAGGATGGCTCACAAAGACTGCGCTAGTGGGTAAGAATTCTGGGAAGGGAAAGCACATTATCTTAACTTGAACTGCCAGACTGAATTAACTCATAAGCAGGGAGTGCCCAAGGCTTGTCTCTAACTAGAGATGGGTTCTGTTCTTTACTATAACATTAGGAAGTGGGAAATGTGCAAATTCTTAATGGATAAATGACTACATGTCTGCAGGTCCACTTCCTGGAACATCAGCGTGTTCCTTGAGTACAGAAGGCGAAGGTGTCGAGTCAGTCTGTGACACTGGCCTGGTCCCAGAGAGATTTTAAAAGCCTGAGAGGAACTATGAATGTCAGCAGATTCACTCAGCCCTCTGAAGTAAGACCAGAGCAGAAAGAGGGTGCTGGGACAAAAGACCATGCCACACCACTGCAACGGGTGGGCAATTTGGGGGTTTTTTTTACAGGTGACTTCCTAGCAGCCCGGAGGGGCTGAGGGAAATCAAATTTTTATTGTGTTCTCTCCTTTAATGCTCTGCGGTGAACCTTCCAAATTGGAAGATCAGATTCTGGGCTTGTAAAAAGTTTACTGCTTAAACTTCTCAAGGGAAAGGACAAAAGGCCAAGAACAATTTAAGACAGAATGAAAAAAGGAGGACTCTTAACTTTTTTCCACGAGCCCAGTCCTAACTTTTGCCTATGCTGTGCAAAAATGTGTTACACATGCAGTGAACAAACTGGGCTAGGTACCTGGAGACCCAGTAGTTCTACCTGCATCCCAGCCTTTGTAGGTAGATCTTTGCCTAGTGGAGGGTGGCGAGCTAAGCTTTAGTGAAGGGATGAAGCAGTAAGAATAGGCTAGTTTGGTCATCCCATGATCCTCCTCTTCTGCACTTTCCTTTGCTAGCAATGCTGTTACAAAGGTCTTGGATGAGGGGTGCTTGTCTAGAGGTATCACTGGATTCATCCCATGGGAATTGAGAAAGAATTGTGTGTCCCACAAAGAAGACCTACTGGGACAGGATAGTGAGATGACAGATGGAGAGAGGAGGTACTGGCTGACTGCCAGCTAGAGATCTGAGGTGGGGATGTGAAAGCTGCAGCTGCCTGAGAGTGAAATAGAAGAGATGCTAAGGGTATTGGGAAGAAAGGAACTGCTGTAGATGTGAGGCAGGGATACCTACATCGCAATCACCAGAGAGTTAAAGTAGGGATCCTGATGATCTCAGAGAATAACAGTTACAGATAGAGCATCAGTGACAGATCTACCCAAGTCCAAGTTGAAAAACTGATGAATTTATTGGGGTCACCTACAGGACTGAGTGGTTAGTTATAGGAGCATGGACAGCTCCAAAACAGCTGAGCACTGGAGAAGCCTACCCCCGCATGGTAACAGCTCATGAAAGTTGTAACATTGGTCCTCACTGTACAACAGTCACACAACTCAATGTCCCCCCTCTCCCCAGAAGTTCTTACTATTTCTATAACTTTAGTAGTCAAATGACCTTGATCTTCTTATAAGCTTCAGGGACTTCCTGAGACTTGTGAGTTGTTTACCACTGAATCTAAAGGAGCCTCCTCCTGTAATAGAATGTTTCATGTTAGAACTTCCAGAGTCTTAATGAGCAGCTCTCCAGGATGGAAATGTTTGAATTTGGAAGGCTGTTCCTGTCCAATATCTAGTGTCCTCTGTGTCCTGTAAACACTGTTTTCTGTTTTGAAATTACAGAGTCTGTCATCCCAAGTAGTGGAACATTTCACGTAAAACTGCCTAAGAAGCACAGCGTGGAGCTTGGAATAACCATCAGTTGTAAGTAGAATGGGCTTCTCTTAGAATATTAGGACTTAAAGATGCTGTAGAATTCCGTTGCCAAAGGGTTTACAGGTGTGGCGAGTATTTTCAGTTTTCTTCCCCAGTTTCAGTGTCACCCTATGAAACTCTGGAGCCAGTGGCACAGCCAGCACCTGATGGCCTTGGGAGGGAGATCAGCAACTTCAAGTTCTCTCTGCAGTTGCATTTGTTTCTCTATAAGATGGACATGAAGGCTCAGAAGAGAGCTCATTTGGTGAAGTGTGTGCCATGTAAGCATAAAGATCTGAAAGAGCCCAAGCTTCCATGTAAACAGCTGGAGACAGCAGCACACATCTGTAGTCCCAGAACTGAAGAGCTGGAGACAGCAGGCTTACTTAGACTTGCTGGCCAGAATGTCTCACCAAATCAGTGAGCTCCAACATCAGTAAGAGATCCTGTCTCAAAAAATAAAGTGGAAAATGATTGAGAAGGATGTCAGATCCCATCCTCTGGATTTCACATGCATGTGTACAAACTTGTGCACACACACACACACACGCAGACAGACACACAGAAAGAGAGAGAGAGAGAGAGAGAGAGAGAGAGAGAGAGAGAGAGAGAGAGAGAGAGGAGAGACAAAAAACAGAATATAAATAAAAGCAAGACTTCCATGAAGTATAGGGCTAAGTCTTTATAGCATCTGTATACTTTGTATGCTGTCCAGCAAGTCATAGTACTCAGTATTTCTCACATGCCAATATATAAATGATTAGATGAATAATTAGATGAGCAGAAATATACATATGGGTTCTCTACACGTTTATGTTCTGTGCTGTTCTCTAATGAATACAAGAAAGGGTAATCTAACTCAAAAAGTACTTTTATATATTCCCAAGACTTTCTATGAGTCTGCCCTGTCTCTGTAATCCATTCCATGAGACTCAATCAATGCCTTTCCATGAATTCCTGAATCACTCATGGTACCTGGTCTGGATAACCAAACCAAAATGAAAAAGCATAATATACAAATGTGCTTAATTCTCTTCCTCTAGGGATCTAGTTTTATAACTGCTTTGATAAATCCACTTTGAAAATTCCAGTCCCAGTGGACCTTTATAGAACAGGATAGAAATCGAGATTGTTTTGTACTCTTACTATCCACAGACTGAGTTTATCAATAAATGCCCCCAAGCATATGAAACCAATGGTTAGTGCATAAGGACCAAGGAGACACAGAGGCAGAGACTATGACCACAAGGTTGTCCCCTTCAAGAAAGAATAATGAGATGAAATAAAAATGCCTCAACACACTGCTGGATGGAGTTTATGTCAGTGCTTATGGCAAAAACAAATAAAAAGAGTCCTCAATTGGGTAGTATGAAATAAGGCTGTCCAGTTCAACTTTAATGGTATAAATTTAACACTAAAACTGCACTTTTATTTATAATGGTGAACCACACACATCCGCTGGGCTACTAAAATAAGTACCACTGCGTTGCACAGCCTGTCCAGGAATAAGATGCCAGGTGTCTAACACTGTCCACTCACCCACCCACCCCGAGGAACCTTCTGCGAGGGAAGTTACAAGACACAATGAAGTAACACTTAGAGCATGTGAAACACCGTCCTGCAGTGTAACTTAAAATGATTCGACATGTGAATAAAACAAATATGTTATAGTAAGTGAATGACATCTCAAGTTGTGTGCGTGTGAGTGTGCATGTGCATGTGCGTGTGTGTGTGTGTATATGTGTGTGTGATGAGTGTGGAAAGCAGAAGCCAACTGGGGTGTCATTCCTTGGGAGCTATCCACCTTTGTCTTTAAAACAGGGTCTCGGGGGCTGGAGAGATGGCTCAGAGGTTAAGAGCACTGACTGCTCTTCCAGAGGTCCTGAGTTCAATTCCTAGCAACCACATGGTGGCTCACAACCATCTGAAATGAGATCTGGTGCCCTCTTCTGGCCTACAGTCATACATGTTGTACACATAATAAATAAATAAATCTTTAAAAAAAAAAAAAAAAAAAACAGGGTCTCACAGTGGCCTGGAACTTGCTCATCAGGCTACGCATGCTGGCCAGTGAACCCCAACGTTGCCTGTCTCCACTTGCACAAGGCGGGCATTACAAGTGCCTGATACCATACCTGGATTTTTTATGTGGGTTCTGGTATCAAATCCATGTCCTCATACTTTTGTGGCAAGCACTTTGCTGAACATTTCCTTAGCCCTCAATTTTTACGGATACTGAAAAAATCAAATTTTTTAATAAATTTTAAGAATATCTATTTATATCAAATAACCAAAGGAAAAAAAAACCATTTTCTTAAGTAAAATTTGTGATTAAAGCAGTGTTGGTCATGGCGATGGAAACTCCTGAGGGGGCGTCCACTCATGGGCAGGGTACATCAAAACTTATTAATGTGTAGACACCCGCAAACTGCTTCAAGAATGTCTTGAATCTCATCCCATCATGTGCAACTGTTTTTTGTGAAGCTGTGAGTGTTGCGCTGTTCCAGATGGAGGAGGGATGCACAGGTTTCTCACACACACACACACTTGTCAGCTCCTCGGAGCTCTGATTGCACTTACACGAGTAGTCATCACTATACTGAGTGTGTTTCTTCCTAGAAAATACGAGTAATTGACAAGCCAAGGAAACATAATTTGCTATAAAAGAAAAACAAAGACAAAAAGGACAGCCAGGATTTGTATTCATTGCAATGAGAGAGGAAACTCCCCAAGGCCTCTCTACATTCCCAGCACACACGAGGTCTTCATTCAATGCCTGTATCTGTTGCATGGATGGATATGGCGTCTTTATCAGCAATGTTCTACTAAGCACTATGCCCTCCAGGAAAGGAGCCTTTGAATAAGACAGTGAATACAAAGTGCTGAGCAGACCATTGCATGGATTAAAGATGTGGAGAATGGTCAAGAGCAAGGATTGAAAGGCCAAACTGCCACTCTCTGTAGAAGGATGCACATATTAAATGCATATATATATACATATATACACATATACATATACATATATATACACACACAAATACATATATACATATATAACCAGAACACATTGTGAACCTCAGCACATGTTAGCAAGATGGTGATCATTCACTACTTTACACAAAGCCTTGTGAAATATTTTAAGCAAATCTCTAGATAACAAACATCTAATGCTCACACCAAAGTACATAGTATGAAATTCTCAAATGATAAGTGTTAAAAAATATATTTTTTAAAAATCCAGTATTCACTACAATGGTGTTGCATAGGCAGGAAATCCAGGCACCTTCTCCTCAAACACACACGGGTTCTGAGTGAAGCTGAGGGCTTGCCATGGCTTATTGATTTTTTTTCCACCATCTTTGTACAAAATCCCCTTTCTGCCTTTTTCACCTCATGAAATCTCTGTGTTCAGAAGTGGACCTCCATCTTGAGAGGCATACATGTCCTTGGTGTGTCCAGTTAGCTTCCATCACAGTGGTTCTCAAGCTGGGGGTCATGACCCCCTTATGACTATCAGAAATATCAGATATTTATATTACATCCATAACCAGAGCAAAATTACAGGTATGAAATAGCAATGAAAATAATGTTATGGTTGGGGGTCACCACACCACGAGGAACTGTGTTAAAGGGTCGCAGCATCAGGAAGGTTGAGCACCACTGCTCCATTGTAGGATTCATGCATGCCTTCACTTGTGCAGCTACACTGCAGACCTCATTGAGTGAGAAATGGCCTCCTCTGATTGGATGTGGTGAACAGTTTTAGGCCCATTCTCTTAGGTTCTTGATGAAACATTGACGGTACGTTAGACCAGGCATTACTTTCATTAATGTTGCGATACTATGGAATGATTTATTATAATAAATGAAGTGGAGTCAACTAACAAAAAGGACAGTGTTTTGGAACACAGCCACACCCTGGTGCCCAGCCAGTCCAGAATCACAGCTCCTACCTTCCAACAAGGCCACCACCTACATGTCAAGTCGGAGAACTTTGGCTGTCTCTGTCCTGTGAGCCCTTGTCATTGAAGCCTTTTTGACATTGGTATTTTCTTTTGAGCTTTTGCAATAGGGATTTGTCCCCCACTGGGCTAGACATGGCACTGTGTGATTGTGGGTGTTTTCTTACTTATTCCTCATAGCAGCCCTGGGATGGCCCCATTCTACAGAGAAGAATGATATAGTTCAACTGCATAGCTGTCCAAAAGACCCAAAGTTAATAAAAGGCAAAACAAGGATTCCCAACATATTCTGTCAGCCTGAATGCTAGCTTTCTTGTCCCCGTACCGTTCAGCCCTGTCACCGTCTGATTGATGAGCCTTCCCAGAGCCTAGATCGGAAAAGCAAAAGGCAGCATTCTATGCATGTGGTTAATTTCTTGGTCTTCTTTCTGACATGTGACTGGATTCACTGCAGAAACAAAGGCTTAGTTTTCTTTTTTATTTTCATAAAAATCACAAAGGGGGGCTGTATGGCAGGTACAACAAATTTTCATCTTTTCTATAAAAATAACTGTCTCCCAGCGAGGGTGATCAATGATTGTAACACTTCTGAGATTAAACAATGGTGGGCGAGCACATGCTATCTTGACATGAGAAAAATGGGAGATTTTTTCAGTGGCAAAATCATCTATGAAGATCAAGAAAAGGAAAATGAATGATAGCAACAGACTCAGACAGGGAACCTCAGTGCATTTTATATTCCCAAAAGGACCAAGAATTGGTGGCATTCAGAACTTGGGGTGTGTAAGAATAATGGTATAGCTCAGCCAGTAGGATTAGTTGAAAGCTAAGAATCAATACATTAGTCTCTGGGATAGTTTCTCCCCCTCGGTGTAGCCAAGTGTCTCTCCCAGAAGCTTTGGGATTTATATCTTCAAAAGCATGAACTAGAGAACTCTGTAGAATAAAGGAATGCAACTAAATTCTGCAGAAGAGGAAAGAAATGGGATGCTCTGTGACTTGATTCTGGACACTGTTGACACAGCCATGCTAAAGTCGGTAGTAAATCCTGACCATGCAAAGATTAGTTGTAAAAAACCATGTTGGAAGAACGAAGAGGCAAGAAAGAGCCATGAACGTGGTGATGATCTGAGAAGGAAGGGAACAAACCCGTGTGGTTCATAACACAAGAGAATGACTAAGAAGATTATAGCAATAGTGGAGAGGGTGCCTGAACTGGCCTTCCCCTGGATTCAGATTGGTGACTACCCTGTCATCATAGAGCCTTCATCCAGTAACAGATACAGAGATCCACAGCCAACCACCAGACCGAGCTCCGGGAGTCCAGCTGAAGAGAGGGAAGAGGGATTCTATGAGCAAGGGTGGTCAAGATCATAATGGGGAAGTGTACAGAGATTTCCAAGCTCACAGGAACTCACAAACTCTAGACCGACAGACAGCTTTGGAACCTGCATAGGACCAAACTAGACCCTCTGCATACAGAAGACAGTTGTGTAGCTTGGTCTGTTTGTGGGGCCCCTGGCAGTGGAAACCAGGATATATCCCTGGTGCATCAGCCAGCTTTTTGGAGCCCATTCCCTGTGGTGGGACATCTTGCTCATCTTCTTCCCCTTGATGCAGGGGGAAGGGGCTTGGTCCTGCCTCAACTGATTGTACCAGGCCTTGTTGACTCCCCATGGGAGGCCTTACCCTTTTGGAGGAGTGGATGAGAGAGAAAAGCAGGGGGTAGTGCAGGAGGAGGGATGGAAGGAGAAACTGGTTGGTATGTAAAATGAAAAAATTAATAAATAAATTTTTTTAAAGATTGAAAAATAAACTAGTAACGTTATATGTCATGTCACAAGTGGAATCAACCAAAGAAATTGAAAGTGTATGTTCCTCAAACTAATGTGGAGATATGTCCCCAATAAATGGATTATAAACTATTACATGTAACATAGCAATACAGTACACTGTAATTGGGTTGTTTATCTGTGAACTCATGGCCAATGGGAAGCAATGGCTTGCTGCCCTTGAACAGTATCAAAAGAGACTGCTATGCCTCATGTTGCTAGGCTCTCGCATCAAAATTCAAGGATGGCGTCTACTGAAAGAAATTGCTCTCACCCTATCAAATCTCAAAATCATAAATGAATCACCTTAAAGGCAGGAATCATCTGCATTTGCATCTGGGGAAACAGGAAGTCGAAGAGTTGCTTGTGCACGATTTCTAATTAAATCGTGTGGACTTGTATTTTTGACACAAATAGAAAGTAGGAGCTGTCAAGATGGTTCAGTTGGTAAATGCTTTAACAGTTTAGTTTATTTCAAGCATGAGGACCCGAGCTGCATGCTCAGAATCTGTGTAGAGATGCTAGGTGTGGTAGCATGCACTTATATCCCAGCATTGGAGAGATGGAGATGGAAAGGTCCCTGGAGTTTGCTGGCTAGCCAGTCTATATTACGAGAAATCCATGAGTCTGCTTAAAGGGTGGAGGGATTTACTAGGAAGGAAAACTCACTACAGCACCGGAGATTTATCGTAGGGTCCTGGAAGACTGAGGTACAGTCCCACGCTGTTCTTCTGCCTGGTCCATCTCAGCATCCAAGCCCATGAGGGAGAGAAGATAGTGGCATACATGCATCTCAGGTCTTAAGGGTAGCCCTAAGCCATGTCCCAGGGGCAGATGTGTCAAGGTTATAGGTAGGTAGGACGGTTACCTGCTCATCTCTAGGGGTGGTGCTTCAGGGTCATAGACAGCACCACTATCTACTACAAGTCTGTTTTAATTGGTTAGCACTATGTCAGAATGAAACACACACACATACACACACATATACATACACTAAAAAAATTGTATGCCTACATTCTGAAAAGCATTATAAGAAGTTTCTCTTTGAGGTTTAAGAACATGCACCTATGGGCAACATGAAAAATTCCAACTTTGTAATACAACATAGATAGATAATTGTGATGAGTTCTGAGCAAGCTGTGGATGATTCATGTGTCACTGCTTGGGTGCATTAACAATGACATTAGAGACACAAGTGGAGCTGGAGTTAAAGTCATTTCATTAAGTGTAAGTTGGAAAAAGGCTCTACTAAGTTTAACCTCCATCGTGGATGCCCACAAGTTCACAGTGTTGGTCCCTTGTCCCCTGTGCAGTTCTGTTTAATTGGCCAATGACAGTGAGACTTCAAGGAACCCCTATTGTTTGTCTTTGGCTTTCACATTATAATCTTTGCTTGTTCTTCCTTTGTGAGTCACTCTCTTGACCCATTCGTGGTAGACCACCCCCTCCGCCCGTCCCCCAGAACACGGGTATGGCTTCTCCAGTGGAAGTAACATCTCATAATAGAGAAAACGATTTCATTTATCGTGACCTCATGAGATCTAACAAGGCCCGCCTCTCTTTTTTAAACCAATTTCTCTGAGATTTCACAACCAGAGCCCTGTGCAGAGATGCCCAGCTCATGCTTGGTGTTCTGGAAATGTGTGCTAAGTAAGCGCCTGGTTTTGTGGCCAATTCCAACCAAATCCAAAGCATTGGGGGAGGGGGGGTGTTACTTCTTGAAGGATCACAAGTCTGAGCAAGAGCAGATGGATAAAAACAGAGACAAATGAAAGACTGAGGGATCCACTTATATTATTGGAGTAGGGAAATGAGTTCAATGGGGCTGGATAGTAATAATAGTAAACAGTAAACAATGCAGACAGAGAGCATGTTGTGTGCATTGGTCTAATCACTCTGCCTTTCATGACTCACATCATCCTCTCAACAGAAACTCTCAGGTAAAGACAGTGAGTATTCACCATATGCTGCACAGATGAGAACCTGAGTCATCTATGGACTTTGCACTCAAGTAATCAGACCAGAATACCAGAGCTAGGACTTCAGCCCCAACCATTATGACCACCAAATGCTGTTTCTTAATCACTACACTACATTGGCCGGCTTTTCCATTACCAAAGCTACATATCTATATAAAAATCTATTCACATTTAATAATAGTGACCTGCTTGGTAGGTTTAGAGCACTATGCACCAAGCAACATATGCTTAATTTGTTATTTTCTAGGCAGAGAAGGATTTAGCATTGTGGTAGGGTGTTAACAACAGCTACTAATCGTTCAAGGATTCATTGCCACATCTGTGCCTGGTAGTGAAAGAGACAGGGCACATATAGGTCTGAACACACTTCTGTGTTCAATATCTTCACCCCAGTAGACATCCACCAAGAATGTTTGATGTTTCAAATATGGATGTAGTTAAAAGAGAAACGGGAGAATCTAGAAAGATGAGGATGGTCATCATGTGCATGTAGGTATGTAGAGCATATGAAGTTTCTGGCTTCTAGGAAAAATTGTGCAGGATTGTCCTCTACATCATGATACTATTTTCCTCTCTTTCAAAGAAGGGTGAGTTTGACATATCTTCTTGTTCTTTCTATTGCTGGTTTTCCATTTCAGTGGAATGTGGGCCTTTTTAATTAAAAAGAAACACTTGCATGTTATATGATGGTTATTATAGGTTGGCAAGATACAATGCAAATTCATTGGCAGATAATAATAGAATAATGCTTGCATGTAATAAAGGTTTATGTATTTGTGTGTTTGTTGACATGCCCAATGCCCAGAACTATTTCTATTTTAGAATATGACATGAGTAAAATTGGTAGGTGTTTGTGTCTATGGGTAAGCCATACCAAATCATTGAGTGAAGGTTTAAATAATGAGTCAGTTGTAGTGAATATACTGTTCTGCACACTTTGCTGGCAGCTAATGTTAGTGATTAGTGAAATCTCATTAACATTTACTCAGGACTAATTGCAATAGAGGATAAGGTATTGGGGATGTTGGTTTTCCTTTAAATATGATGTTGAGCTGTTAAACCATCTGTTCTTATGCACAAACATTTTTCTGGGATTCAGAAGGGATTATGGGATATGATATGGTTCTGTGATTATTATGGGATGATCAGCCTGTTTGTGATAAAATCTTACTTCGGGGGCCTCTTAATGTTCTCTAAGAGGAAACCATCACAGGTTTCAGGTTGGCAAAGCATCTTCTCTCAGAGGCCACTTGTTTTTTTTTTTTTCCACAAATGTTGATATCCTAAATGAAATCTAAACTTTAAAAAGATGGTTTCTTTGTGCTTCTCTGGGCCATAACTCATATCCAGAGTTAATTCCAAGGAAGTCCCTTTCCAAATTTTTTTTTAATTCTTATCAAATGGAAGTCCTACCCCAACTAAGTGTAAAGGCTCCAAATATTTGACCACTCAGATTGATAATAATTTTATGTGCAGTTTAATAAGGGCTATATGTATGCTTAGAATATACATACACATGTATGTATTTAGTTGACTAATAAAATATTTGCTATTGTAACAAAATAAGTAGTCACATCCCAAAGCACTCTAGAGCTTTCTAGGTAAAACTGTTTGGGCAGAACACAGAGATTTGTATAGTCCACGCACCAAAAATTTTCTTCTAGAAAATGTAACTATTAAAGCAGTGATTACTGCTCTATGTCCCTCCCAGTGCCCTTGAGTAACTCGGTGAGCACCCGTCAACAAAGTGGTACCTC
The DNA here is from genome assembly GCF_007827085.1 of Peromyscus californicus insignis. Classification (NCBI taxonomy): domain Eukaryota; kingdom Metazoa; phylum Chordata; class Mammalia; order Rodentia; family Cricetidae; genus Peromyscus; species Peromyscus californicus. The sequence continues at coordinate 36,877,145 of NW_026294535.1, forward strand.
CTTTCTAGAGAGGCGTGGAGGAAGGGGTAGGAGACAGGCTCGCACTCAGTATCACCAAAGTGAGCTATTCTAAATTGATTTCATTATTCTCCTGTTGAGGAGCCGACCTTTCAGGTCACTGACCTAAACCTGATGATCAGCTCTTCAGCCGCTTTCTCCAATTACAAATTGAAATGACCATCTTGCTGGTCAGCAGATAAATACTTTTACATGAATGTTTTTGTAGATTTAATATGCATACTTTCCAATCATTTGTTGGTTGCCTTTGATTTACATATAAACTCTGTTGACAGTTACTTGGATGAGTCCTGGTTATAAAGATGTGATATCTCGATCTATCTTTATTATTACAGCACCATCCAGTAGAAAACCTGGCGACCCTCTTGTCATTTCAGATATCAAGAAGGGCAGTGTGGCACACAGGTAAGGAGTGTGTGCTTTCTCATTTGCCTGTTTCCTCCTGCGAGTGTATTTCTGTACTCTAGAGCTGAAAGTGATTTTTAGAGTCTTTTATGAGTTTAGCATGAGCATTTTCTTCAGGTTCATCTTCCATGTTTCATTTTCTAGTGAAGCCCCCAAAGTTATTTCAGTTCTGAGAAGTACCTCACCTAGAAATTATAGCTTAAGGGACAGCTTTGCTAGGTGCTATCATGTCCCCTTGGGGCAAGTAAGACTTTTGAACTTCCATTAATGTTTATGTTTCTGTTCTAATTCCCCTTCTGTTGATGTCATTTAAAAAAAAAAAAAGCTGACTAAGAGCGACTTTGGAGAGGAAAGGATTTGATTGGTTATAGTTCGAGATCATAGTCCCTTATGGAGAGAAGTCAGGGTCTCAAGTGGGAACTTGAAAGTGTACCTACTACCTTACATGCAGCAGTACTTCTGACCAGAGAATTCACAGTTAAGGAGGCACAGCAGAAACTGTGGAGGAGTGCTGCTTGCTGGCTTACTCATGAACTCATGATTAGCTCGGTTTTATGCAGTCCAAAACCACCTGCCTAGGGGATGGTGTTCCTCATAGTTGGCTGGATCCTCCTAAACCACTTAACCACCAAGAGAATCCATCACAAACATATCCACAGGCCAGGGTGATCTGGGCAGTCTCTTGACTGTCATTTCTTTCTCAGATGACTCTGGGCTGTATCTAAGTGTCATTTAAAGCTAAACTAGAATGGTCTCCTCCCTGGTCTGTATACATCTAAATAAGATAGTCTTATGTTTTCTATTTCACAGGTAAAAGTACATTTTAAGTAATCGAGCATGCCAATGTAATATTAACTTTCCTCTTATTTTTTTTAAATGAAGACCTTTAAAAACCCAACCTGTCATCATAATTGTGTTGTTAAAGAAATAATGTAACCAACAAAAAGTGTGGGGGACTGTTCAGATATATGGTATAGGCACAGCCATGTTGAAAAGTAAATTATTAGTATCGTGTATCAAACAAGAACCATGGAGAACACTGTAAGAGTTGAGATATATAGTATAGGCACAGCTGTGTTGAAAAGTAAATTATTAGTATCCTGTATATCAAAGAAGGACAAAAAAATTGTTTCTCATGTAACAGGTGGAAAGTGGGCGGGGGATCCAGAGCTGGGAAGCCATGACACCTACTTGCCATTCCTATTTCCTATCCATAAGTGGGAAGGGACTGGGGGTTGCTGCAGAAGAAAAGAGAGAATGAATATTGGGAAATAATTAGTAGACTCAAACACAGACATAAAATGTAAAGGAGAGCTCCTTAAAAAACACATATATATATGACATTCTCATTCCTTTTGTCATTGATTTATGAACTTTTAAAACTTCCAACAGACCTGCAAGTGGTCCAGAACCAGTATTGGACTCTCTGAGGCCATTTTCCAAATAGTTCCGTCAGATTCATCTATATGTTTGTCCTTTTCTCCAGCTTCAGTGAGTTTCCAGGTACATGAAGGAACAACCAAGGTCCTAGACCCAGTTCTCACTGACTCTGACCCACCTGGACTTCCCTCACTCCCTTATCTCTCTCCTAGGAGCTGATGGCCATGTATCAAGAGTGTGCATCAAGGTTGAGAGGAACACAAGGATATTTGGGGTTTCTTGTACCTGATACCCCCCTAAGGAGCTCTAGACTTCCTGAGTAAATGCCTAGGTTAAATTGAAAAAAGCATAAGGAAGATGTTTTAATAATATGCAATTTAACACCATAGCAGCCACCCCCAAATAAGACTGGGAAAAATGGATGCTTGTCAATAAAGTACAATTTCAAAACAGTTGAAAAACTTTCATTCTAAGGGTCACCAGAACATGGGATTGTGCTCAACGCCTCTTGAAGTGGCCTGCGTTGAGTACTCATCATAACTCATGCAGTACTGTGCCTTTGTTAACAGAACTGGAACGCTGGAACTTGGAGATAAGTTGCTTGCGATAGATAACATCCGGCTGGACAACTGTTCCATGGAAGACGCAGTCCAGATCCTCCAGCAGTGTGAAGACCTGGTGAAGCTCAAAATCCGCAAGGATGAAGATAACTCAGGTACTGACAGCATCCTTACCTAGGACTGACTTTTCCAACTGCCCGTCTGTGAAAAAGATAGTAAATTTTGGTGCTTTTCATGCAGCAGCTGGCTAGTTGATGTTATAACAGTGCTTCATATGGTTGTAAGAGTCTTTGGGTTGTACATTGAGTGTTGAGTGGATTTTAAATGATGCTTTCAATTTGTATAACAAAGTATTTTTTTATAAAAATTACAGCTATAGTAAGATAGTTTTAAGTATGAAAACTACATTACCATCAAATACTGCTCTAAGGTAATGGAACTGGTCATTTCTGAGCATTTGTTGATATTTGTAGCATATAACCATGGGGAATGTTGCATTTTTAACTTTGTAAATATTTAACTGGTTTACAAACTCTTACGTTTTTTTTTGTAATTTCAGTGATTTTGGTATCAAAGAGAGTGGTGTCATGTTTCATGCAGAGAAAGTTTTATTCAGATTTCCATCTTCCTTTGAATTATTTCCTTAGAAAACCTCTCTAAAACCAGGATTGCAGAATGAGAAGGAAAAGGAAACACTGGGATCCCTCGCACATTCTGACCCATGGTTTTTTGTTTCTTTAGTTGTTTTTTTTTTTTTTTTTTTTTTGAGTCATATCTATTCTAGGGGCGTCAGTAATGTGTGAACAGTAATGTGTGAGCAATGCTTCTCAGACCCTGTTATACCTCACAGTCTCCTGGAGAGCTTTGGAAACACTTCCCAGAAATTATCTCCAGGTGAAGTCCAGGATTCTTTTTTAACAAATTTCAAGGCAGTGCTAGCAGTAATACAAGGAACACGCCTTTAATAGCTCTACAGTAAAAGCCTTTTATCTGCTTATGATAATAACCTGGAACTAATTGAAAAGTCCATTTATTAAAATAACTCACTAATATGGAAATCCTAGAAATTGATTCAAATCTGTATCATAAAGACTTAATCTGAAAGGATGCCAATCTTAGCAATAAACTTAAGGCTCGTCCTATAAATGTGGTTCTGTGGATTATAGTTTCAAGTCTTTGTTTCTCTAAACTATACCTATAATATGCAGTTTGCTACTTCTGCATTAGTTTTCCATTTCTGAGACAAAATACTTAATAAAAACAATTTAAGGGAGGATATATTTGAACTCATGGTTCCAGAGGTCTCAATCCATGGTCAGCTGACTCCAGTGTGTATCATGGAGCATCATGGCAAAGGAGTGTGGGGAAATTAAGTTACCCACCTTATGGCAGCCAAGAAACAGGATAGAAAACAAGTAGGGGCTGGGGACAAGTTATACCCTCCACAGTGATGCCCAGTGTTCTGTTTCCTACACTCAGCTCCACTTCCTACTGGTTCATGCATTATAAACTGTCAAAAGATTAACCCATTGTTATGATTAGTACTGTCATGACTCAATTATCTCTCAATAATCCCTAGCTGAGGTCCAAGCCTTCAACACACAAACCTGGAGATAGCAGGGCAAAGGTGCATTTCATATTCCAATCAAACATTCCACTTCTGACTTCCAGAGGATTCATACCCAACTCAGGACGTAAAACGTATTCAGTCTATCTCCAGGAATTCCCAGAGCCTCTAGCTAGCATTGCATAAAAGTCCAAGTTCATTCTCTTCTGAGATCCAAGGCAGCAAAATCAGCATCAAGGTCTGTGGCCAACTTGAGCAGTGACTAGACCCACCTGGACCACAGCTAGAGCAGTTTCTGAGTTTTTGTTAGCTGAGCTCAGAGAAACACTTTCCTTGGCAGCCTGTGCATGAAAGGTTCCCTGGAGTGATCTTCTCCAATCAAAGTCTTCCAAAGGCTTGCTATCTTTATACCCTTGAGCCACTGATGGATGGGAACTGGCTAATTGCTGAGATGCTACCAAAGCATCTTTCTTGTTGTCCTAATGCAAAGTACTTGGCTAGTTTTTATGGCACTAATCTACCCAGCAAACTCACTTTATTTTCAGCCTTAAAGAGCTCCTCTTTTTTTTAAACCTAAACTCCAAGTTGGGCAAACCCTTCTGCTCTGCCTTTTCCTCCTGATTCTCACTATAAATCCAGAAGGAAACAATGAGCAGTATCCATGTCAGTCTAAACACTGTGCTATCTCAAAACTTCCATCGAATTAGTCCATGACCTTTAAATTTGGCATCTCACAAAGTATCAGGACACGGGGGAAAGTACAGACATATTCTTTCTCCGAATGTGATAATCATTCTCTCATCCAAGAGTGTCCTCATGGCCATCTGAACCTCATGAGCAATCGTTAATGATCCTGTCAGCAGTCTGGTCTTTAGAGTTCTCCGTAGAACCACCCAGTGTGCTCTCCTTGAAGAATTTTAAGCACTTTTGGAGTCTTTTCTCCAATTTTTTTTCCAAGTTCCTCCTACAAATCATTTCCAAAGACTTAGACATTGCACAGTGAGGGAGGGAGTCACAGCCACTACTTTACTTCTAAGCGTCAACTTCTCATGTTAGTTCATCCTTGCGCCGCTGTGACGGAATATCCGCTAAGACCGACATGAAGGAGGAAGGATTGATCTGTCACTCACGCTTTCAGTCAGTGGTCAGCTGGTTCTGCTACGGTGAGGTAATCACAGCCAAGAGCCATGATGGAACCGCACCACTCACCTGACAGCAGTGAGGAGACAGACAGACAGACAGACAAAAATAGAAAGACAAAGCTATTCCCCTCAAAGGCATTCTCCTAGTGAAATGGTTTTCCCAACCAGACTCTACCTCCTAAATGCTGATTTGGTAACATCATTAACACGGACAATTCATGTTCTGTGTCCGTTAAATATATTTATGTTAAATATATTATGTTAAACAAAATCAAACACAACTGGAAAGTGTTATAGTTTGGATATTAAGCATCTCCCCGGAGAGTCTTAGATACTGAAGGCTCTGCCCACCAAGCTGGTATACTATTGGGAGATGATTGGATTCTGAGGGCAGCAACATCATCAATGGATTAATGCTCTGACGAATTCATTCCAGTAAACAATGAGATTGTTGTAAATTCTTTAGATTTTTACACTAGTAAAAATAAATCCCCATTGTAATGTAATGTCTGTCACCCTTTAAATGACAATAGCATTTTTAGAGGTAGAAGAAAGGATTTTGAAAGTTTTTACAATAAAAAAATGATTATAAGTTATTTAATCAAGTTAAAGGTATCTACTTCTTCAAACATGAATAATTTCTTTATTATAAAAACTTTCAAAGGTGTATTTTAATTTTCAGGTGTGTGTGGTATGGGGTGTGTGCGTGTGTGTGTGTGTGTGTGTGTGTGTGTGTGTGTGTGTGTGTGTACATGTGCAAGTGCCCAAATGGGAGAAGAAGGTGTCAGATCCCATGATGCTAAAATTACAAGGAGTTGTGAGCCGCTTGACATGGGTGCTTGAAACTAAACCCAGGTCCTCTGGGAGAGCAATGTGAGTTCTTAACAACAGAGCTCGCTCTCTCCTCTCTCTCTCTCTCTCTCTCTCTCTCTCTCTCTCTCTCTCTCTCTCTCTCTCTCTCTCTGTCTGTCTCTCTCTCTCTCCCCACTTTACCTAACTTTTGATTTCCAACAATGATTTAGAATTTTTCCTCCCTGTAATTAAATTCATCAGATTTTTTTTATCAAAAACAACTAATTCTGTTTTCATATAAAAACTCCAGAGACACTTTATAAGTAATCTTAAATTACACAGTTACAGTAATACATGTAACTGACATAAACATGCTTGAGAATTGTTTTAATATCAGAATTACTTCTCTCACCACTGTGACAAAGCTCCTTGAATAGGAAACTGAATGGGAGGAATCATTCATTTTGATTCATGGTGTGGGAAGTTTTTGTCCATCCTGTCAGGGGGACGTGGTGAGGAAAAGGAGCTTACATCATGAAGGTGGGAGTATGTGGCCCAAGCTACTAACCTCGTGGACGGGGGGTGGGGAGCAAGAATGATGGAAGGGCCGTGGAGGATACAGCTTCCCACAACACGCCCCACTGAACCACTTCCTCCAGCCAGGTCCTGTCTCCTCAACTTCCCAGAACCTCCCAAAATAGCAGCACCAAGCCACATGAGCCAGTGGAGGATGTTTTATATTCAGACCACAACAGAAATAAGCTGTTTTTTTTCTATTTTTGTTTTGTTTTGTTTTATGACTGGAGCCGGAATAGGAAATGCAGTAAATAGGGGAATTAAAAAGAGAGAGAAAGATCTGTTATTTGAGATCATTCCACGGCATTGATTTGTGTGTTCTACAAGAGAAGATAGAGTGACAAAGTAATCCAGTAAATTGGTTAAGTAAAGACAGATTTTTAAATGCAGTATGTGTGTGTGTCATGTATTAATTCATTGACATTTATATGAATATATAATTTCATCCCAACTGCTTTGGACAGTTTTGCCTGATACTCGGAAGTAGAGAGGAGGCCAGGAGTTCCAGTCCCAAGATCCCTTTCAAGGACAGTGCCTCTAATGACCTAACTTCCTCCCTTTGGGCCCCACCTCCTAAGGGTCCCACCATGTCCTAGTGGTGACACAGACTAGTAATCAGTTATGACTAGTAGCCTTTAACATGGGTGCCTTCAGGGACACAAGATTGGATTCATAACATTAACCAATAAAAAAAATTGTCCACGTTCTAGAATCTTCTCATAACTAAATCATAATAGGTCTAGAGGTCACAAGCATGTCAAGCCATTTATTTAAGGTTTCTATTCACAGTGAAAGAAAAAAAACAGTAGTTACATCCATTGGTATGTATGATGTTTATAGCCAAATATATTTCATAATCATCATTTTAAAATGTGTACAAGCTTGTGCTTATTTTTTCTCAAACACTGATTTTGTGTGCCAAGTTTGCATCCCCCTCTTTTTAAGTGTGCTTCCCCTGCACTGGCTTGGGGGAATTTATTTCACGAAAAGGCTAAAGCCTCCAGCATCGACTGGGTTCCGTCCTAACGAAGAGGCAAAGCCCTGTGGAAAATCCGACTTAGCCTGGTTTGCCCAACTCAGCAGATCTCAGCTACCTTCCTTGCAGAGGGAGAAAGCCAACCCAGGGATGACTATGCGTGGTATGCACAGCTGGCAACGTGTCCAGTTTCACAGCCAGCTGTGCAGGCATGTTGGCAGGGCTTACAGCGGCTCAGAACTTGGAGAGCTCCATCGTGTTCTCAGCTGATTTCCTTTGGCTTACCCCCAACCCCTTTCCATCTTTCACCAATAATCCCTATGTCTAATTTTATGGTAATCATCCTGCTTATTAAGTACATTTTTAATTCATTTAAATCCTAAATCATTTCCCTGGAAAACATCACATACATACCCAAAATATGACTATAAATGTTACTGTGAGGGGTCCACTTATTCAAACCATATTTTCTCAAATTGGCATATCAAAACATATACTCATTCAGATATGATTGAACCACAGGTAACTATAAATTATCATCTGATCATCACCTTGGAAGAATTGACATTGTCCTACCCTTCTCTTCCCTCCTATGATTAAAAGTGTGACTTAAGGACTGGGGAGATGGCTCAGGATCTCTAGAAACCCACATAAGTGTCAAGTGGGTGTAAGTGGCCCACTGGTAATTCCAGCCTCAGAAGGTGGAGACAGGGCAGCCCTAGGCCAAGCTGGTGTTCAAGACTAACCATATCAGGGGCCCTGGGTTTGACTGAGAGACTCTGCCTCATTGAATAACATGGAAGACCAATTGAAGGTATTTCCTGGCGTCCGCCTTGGGCCTCCACATCCATGTGACAGGCATCCACATGTATGCCCACACACATATAGAGAACATGCATATATTCACATATGCATACTATACACACAAACTCGTGAGAAATAGGAAAAGAAATAAGTGAATCGAGTAAGTGAATTCTTTTGTATGAAGAGCAAAGCCAGATAGGGAAACCTTTCTCATTTCAAGTGTAATACTTGGTTAAAATTAGTTCTTAAGAGCCTGTGTGATCATAAAGAGCACATATCTTATTTAAATGCCCCTTTTTATTAAAAATAGATTGTTTTCTCATACAATATATCTTGATTACAGTTTCCCCTCCCTCTACTCCTCCAGGTACCTCCCCTTGCATCCAAATCTACTCCCTTTCTGTCTCTCATTAGAAAAGAAACAGTCTTCTAACAACAAAACAACAAATATATAATAAGACAAAACAAAAACCATCACACTGAAGTTGGACAGGGCAATCCAATGGAAGGAAAAGAGCCCCAAAGAATGCACAAGAACCAGACACACTCATTCACACACTCGGGGGTCCCATAAAAAAGTAATACTAAGCTGAAAGCTGTAATATATATTCAGAGGACTGATCCAGACCTGTGGAGGCCATGTGCTTGTTGCTCCAGCCTCTGTGAGTATGTGAACTTTGCTCAGTTCATTCAGAGACCTGTTCTGGTGTCCTCCATCCCCTCTGACTCTTAATACTCTTTTTGCCTCCTCTTCCATGGGATTACCTGAGCTCTGAGGGAAGAGATTTGATGGAGACATTCCATTTAGAGCCATGACACACACATTTAAAAACATATTTGAGTTTAAATTCCAAGTTTACTACCTTTCAACTGTGTAAGTTTGGACAAGTTATTAAAAACTGTGTCAAATTTGACTAAATTTGCATGTGCGTGTAGGGTTTTGCACCTACCTTACAAAGACTGTGTTACTTGGTGGTTTATTAGCTGGCAGAGTCAATGTGCAATGAACCAGGGTCTGTTTTTATTATTATAATTACCTCCTAAAATCCCTTTCCCTCCATTCTGTTCCTCAATCAAGACATAACTTAGCAGAAAAAGAGCATTGATCATTAGTCTAGCCACTAATTTTTGAAGTTTGATGTTGTGTTTAATCTGAAGTCTTACAGAAGAATTGAACTGTCACTGAATAGTGACCATTCATCTCAATGTTTTTGAATAATATTCAGGATGACTTTCTACATAGCCCTGAAATCTTACTCAGACCAATCCTGGGCTTCCCATTCTCTGGATGTTTTCCATTTCTTCCTTAAATTACCCGCTCCTGTGTTGTTGTTGTTGTTGTTGTTGCTCTTTTAGGGGCCCACCCCCAGCTCCCAAATAAATCACACATGGAGGCTTATTCTTAATTATAAATGCCTGGCCCTAGCTTGGCTTGTTTCTAGCCAGCTTTCCTTAACGTTAGTTAGCTTGTCTATCTTTTGCCTCTGGGCTTTTCCTTTTCTATTCCTGTATGCTTTTCTTTCTTCTTACTCTGTGGCTTGCTGTGTAGCTGGGTGGCTGGCCCCCTGGGTCGTCTCCTCCTCTGGCTACTTTCTTGTTTCTAGATTTCTCCTTCTGTATATTCTCTCTGCCTGCCAGCCCTGTAGAGTCATTCTCAAATGTTGTCGTCTTTGGTTTTCAATCATGCTATCAGCATTTTAGGGTCTGAGAGGTACCAGGGATCTGTTTGGGGGACTGCCAGTTCTTAAATAATGAGGTTGCAATCTCTATACTTGGGTCAGTCAACAACAAATAGGAGAAACAATTAAAAAAATTAGTAATTAAAAAATACGATAAGGGAGCTAAGGAGAGAGTTTAGTGGGTGAAATGCTTGATGTGCAAGTATTAGGACCTGAGTTCAATTCTCAGTACCTGTGTAAAAAGTTGGGTACAGCAGTGTGTACCAGTAATACCAACTGGGGAGGCAGAGACAGGAGGATTTCTAGGTCTTGCTGCCTGGCAAATGCTAGCCAGATTGTCCAGCCCTAGGTTCCTTGAGAAATCCTATCTCAAAAGAAAAGGTGGAGGGTGATTGAGGAAGACACAGGACGTGCATCTTTGGCTTCCACATACATGAACGTACATGAACACAGACACACATATACACCTACAAGTGTGATAAGTGGCTATGTGGATGTACATGTATGTGGCAGCACTATTTGTAAAGGTTCTTGGAACTTTCAGAAGTAGGGCACTTCCTCCTAGTCAGAGGAAGTAGGTCACTAGGTGAATGCCTTTGAAGATTATACTAGGAAGCGAACACCCTCCTCCACCATGTACCGCTATTACGATGCTATTCTCTGCCTGAGTACATGGGGCTGGACCCTCGGAAACGATGAGCCAAAATAAATACTTCCTTTACATTGTTCTCACAGGCATTTTCTCATAGTGACCAATACACCGTGAGATGGCAAGAGAATGCAGAAGCATTGAGTTTTTCACCCAGAAGACCCAATTGCCTTGAACTGGAAAGAGTTTATGAGGAAGGGATAGGAAGTCAGAGAGAATGTGGCACAGCCCAGCAGGCTAATATACGGAAGCATAAAATATGTGAAGGATGTGGTAGGAGATGAGATAGAAAGGTGTGCCAGGACATCACCGTGGGCCTTGTAAACTGTGGGAAGTTTAAAGTTGACCCCAAAGCCCATGGGAAGAGCTGCTACAGGACCTTACATGGGGAATGAGTCCAAAGTCATTGGTTTGACACCACTGGTTTTATTCATGTCAGATGAAAAGACTGGGAACACCAAGCAGTCTGGCTTCACAGCTGGGAAATTACTTTACAAATAGCTTCCCCGAACATCAGTTCCCTCATCTACAAAGATCCGTATCTTTTAATATCTACAGTCTATGGGCTGTCTTAAGGATCAAAGGAAGTCATTACTATATCTTAGCAAAATGTTTATACCTAGTAGAACCCAGTGAGTGCTATTAACAGCCACAATTAGAGGAAATTAAGTTTAGCTGTATTTTGTGATGACTTAAAGGCTTGAGGAACGCTTGGAGTTTTGAGTATTTTTCTCTCTCTAGATTCGATGACATTTCGGCATCTGAGGCTCTTGTGTGTAACTGAGCAGGGCAAAGGAGAAGGCTCTTGTCCAAGGCTCCAGCACAGTGGCTGCTGTTCCATTCCCCAGGTCCGCAAAGATGTACAGAACTCTCTTGAAATGAAGTCTGTCATTTTGCCTTGACCATGTCTTGTACAGAGCCATGCCATCACATGACATTGTAGATGCGGCTAGGTCCTAAGGAGAGGCGGGCAGAGACTTTGCAGGGGCTTTGTGCAAATTGATACAAGTGTATCCGTGACCCTGTGTTTTTCCAGGCTTGGCATAAAACTGTTGCCTTTCTGTCCCTTAAATGGGCAGCTGCTGTGTTGGCTCTTGATTTCAATCATCTTCCTTCGGCTGTAGAGCTTGTTTGTAGAATCGTCAATTCTTGGCCTTCTTCATAGGTTCTCATAGGTATGGAAAAAAAAATACGTCCAGGCTTGCCCTCTCCATAAGAAATTGTCTTTGTTTACTGTCTAAAACAGTATTATACAAATTTAGTGTTTACTTCTAGTTGTGTGTATTCTATCTGGGCTTCCTTTTTGGGTTCTGTTTTCAGTTTATCAGTGTGAGGTCAAGCTAAGTTATTTGAAGTAGCTATTCCCCTAAAACCTAGATTGGAGAGGAGATGCCTTTCCATGAGTCTCGGCTGTGCGTTGAGCCCTGGGAGAATCTAGCTGTCTCATGTTTGATCTCTCGTAGTAACAGCACCCAAACTTGAGGGCACCTGATAATCACCAGGGCTCTTCACACGGCCAACTCGAACCCCTCCTCTGGAGTCTGTGGTTGCTCCAGGTCTGGGAAGGCACAGAGAATTTACATTTCTAACCAGGTCCCAGATGATGTTGAAGTTGCTGGTCCCCGAATGACATGTTGAGACTCAGAAAGGATCACTTTCATAAAGACGTTTAATTCCATTCATAAACCTTCCATAGCTCCTGCGAACCCCTCAGTGCTCTGCCTTGGTAAAATGGCTTAGCACCGTGAGGGGCGCTCTGAGCGGTTCGTTCCCCCGGGCTAGTCCAACTGCAAGAAACTCAACCATACTCCAAAACTAATTCCATCATTTTTTTTTTTTTTTAGTGGAAGTGAACTTTGATTGACCTGCACATGTACCCCTTCCAAAGTCTCGCTCCTGAATCCAAACCTCCTATTTGGCCGTGGCAGCAGCTTGCCATTATGGATTCAAGCCAGATAGCGTTCATTTTGTTAAACAGGCAGCACTCAAGAAGGCTGAAAATAACATCACAGATAAGTAATGCAGCAATTCTGCATCTGTTCTGTGGTCCCATTAATTTCCTTAACTAGAGCTAAGCTGAACATACGAGCAGGCTGGCCCCTTTCCTGCCTTTCACTATTAGCTGTAAACCCGCTGTTGTAATACAAACGCTGCTTATAATATCATTAACATCTGTTTAGGCTCATGCTGAAACTTGCTGGTGACGCTCCACCCTGCCTTCACAGACAGTTTCTCCCGTGGTTGAAGATTCTAGCTGCTCCCACCTAAGCTTCGAAAGTTAGGGCAGCCTCAAGGACAGAGCGGCTTGGCAAGCTTCCACCTCCAAAATGGTCTGGACATAGCTTTCCACATAGCGGTTCGTGCCCTCCTCCTGGGCGATGCGGGCTTTCAGATGCCAGCTGGGCTAAAACTCAAAAAGGCAGATGGATTCCGGAGTTCAGCTTGAAGTTGAACTGACTGACACTCTAGGAACCTTGTAGGGAGGAAGTTCAGGGTTGGCTGATCCCCCTAGTGGCCACCAAGGTCTTAGCTTCACGCTGTAGATGGAGGTGCGCTGGCTTTGTGTCACCTGTCTTGAAGACGGAACATAGACTTGGCCTAATGTGGCTGGCTGACACATGAACTCAGTCAGAGCGCTCCTCCTGGGAATCCAGCGGCATGCTAAGAATCATCCGTCCTGTTGCTCTTTTTCAGCATTTCCTGAATTCTCCCTGACCCCAGACAGGGTTCTAGGGTGTGAAGATATGAAGATAAAGCTGTGTGTTTAGGTGATTTTATTCTAATGAGAGAAATCATTAAAAACAGAGGATAGGGGCTGGAGAGAGGGTTCCCTGGTTAAAGCACCTGCTCCTCTTCCAGAGGACCAATGTTTAGTTCCCAGCACCTACATGACGGCTCACAGCCATCTGCAACTCCAGTTCCAGGGGATCCTAGAACCCTCTTCTAGCCTCCTTGGGTACCAGGCATGCAGGTGGTGCATAGACATATATATGTGAAGGCAAAACACCCATGTACATTAAATATATATATGTGTGTGTGTGTGTGTGTGTGTGTGTGTGTGTGTGTGTGTATACACACAATTGAAAGTATACACCAGAAGATGGATCTTGTCAAAAATTGGTCCTTGGGATGAAAGACCCTGAGGCACTGTGTGGCAGTAGCATGTGGACTTCAAAGGTCAGCTCTACTTGGCTGAATCTTATTCCTTAGCCTTTAATCGCTTTCATTCAAGAAAATGTAAACTATTTTTTTTCTTCTTAGTTAAAGGGGGAGCTAAAGGTGAGAAACACTAACATGATAGACAGAAGCTATGAGATGTCCCAGGCAAGCACACCCAAACCCAACTTCCTCGGAAAATAAGTCCCACACAGAGACTAGAAACTTCCTCGGAAAATAAGGCAAACACAGGTCAAGTCTTGAGGTAGGAGGAGAAATTCCCCAGGAGCACAAGATGGAAGAGATGGGTACATAGGGGTTAAAGTCTGAAGACTTTAATCATCCTCAAAGGGCCAGGCAAGGACTTGTGAGTCTTCCAGGAGACTCTGGGGTTTGGGTTGAAATAGAAGAGGGCAGAGAGGCCCTCTGGAACTCCGCTCTTGCAAAGGCTTGGTTGAAATCTATTAAGGAGTTGGTGAACTCATGAGAAGGCTTCACCTAAGATTGCACTCTATTCAGATTGGTGTTTTGAAGAGGCTCCAGGAAGAAAGACCAAGCCTCATGAGTTGGCGGCACTAGTGAAATTGGATGCAAAAGGAGGGTGAAGGACGGGTCCCAAACAGGAAAACCATTTAGAAGGAAACTTTACTTGTAAAAAACTAGGTAGAGCCAGCTGGGGCCTCCTCAAGAGCAAGTCACAGAGGGAGGCCTGGGCACCTTGCCTCATAGCCAGATGGGCCATGTGGTTTACATGGGACCATGTAAGGGCAGCCGCTGCCACCAATGGGAAGTAAGAGCGGGTTAATCCAACACCTATTTACTTGAGCGGGCTAATCAAACACCTAGTTACTTGAGGCATCTGTGTAGACATTTCTAGGAGTGTTGTGGGTTTTTTGTTTGTTTGTTTGTTTTTACCTTGTTAGTAAAATTGTGCACAGAGACAGTTTGTAAATTATGAAATTTCAAGTCCGTACAGAAAACAGAAACAGTGCCGTGGACCATCTTGGCGTCTCCCAGCAACAGCCATGGTTTGCTAATTCTCTGCCTAGTTTCTCCTCCCTCTGAATTATCTGGAAGTAGTCCCAGGCGTCCCGTCCTATGAACATTAACAATATCCCTAAAGGAAGGTCCCTGGAAATGTAACCCAGTTAAAAGTATTAACGGCGATCTTAATATCGACATGTATCTCAGCAGTGTTCCTGATATCCAGCAGTGTGGTATATATATATATATATGAGAGAGAGAGAGAGAGAGAGAGAGAGAGAGAGAGAGAGAGAGAGAGAGAACAAGAAAATGAACGAAGAAAAAGAGAGACAGAGAGAGATAATTGAGATGTATTTTTTTTTCCAAGACAGGGTTTCTCTGTGTAGTTTTAGTGCCTCTCTGTAGACCAGACTGGCCTTGAACTCATAGAGATCCACCTGGCTCTGCCTCCTGAGTTCTGGGATTAAAGGTGTGCGCCACCACTACCCAGCTTTGAAATCTACTTTTTAAACAATTGGTTTGTTTACCTTAGAGTCCCCATAGATCTACTTTTTGCCTTGCCACTGCCATTTGAAGAATGTGCTTTAAGTATAATGTTGCCATTTTCTTGTTTTGTATCTATGTCACACACTGAGTGCCCAGCATTTGTCTTCTTTACCGACTACCCAGGTGCTAATATAAAATGTCCCCATGTAAGCTAGCCTGAAACGCGACTATCCTAAATCCATCTACTCCATCGTCCTCTGTGTTGTTTGTCCTTTTGTGATGTAAGGACAAACTAACTGGACAAGGTCTCCCCACTCCTTTCAGCAAGTGGGTCTGCCTCCGAGTTCACCTACCTCTCAGCCAGTGTTTTAATCTAGGCTGAAGCTTCACCTAAAACTTTTCCAAAAATCCCTGGGTCACCTGTGGCTTTTAACTGCATTTTCCCAATTCTCATAGAAAGCTAATGCCTCAATCTAGATGGTGCCTGGTGCTTGTTCTCACATGCAGATTACATGGAGCACACAGAAAGGTCAAGGTTTGCCCCACAGCACACCCTCCTAACAGAGCAGCCAGCGGAAAACCAGCAGAAATAAATGATATTAGCTATTATTTAATTATGTCAGGGTCTCTAATCAAATGAATCATTCCAGATTCTATCCAGAATATAATTATTGACGCAGCTTGCAACAGAAATATAGTCTACTCACTAGATCCCTAATTCGTTTAGATCAAAGACAGCTCTGGCAGGTAACAAGATACTATACTATCAGAAAATGTGGGCTTCTGAGCTTGAATTCACTAAACCATCTCCTGATGCTTCTCTCTGGAGCCCTGAGTAGTTCATGTTGACCGGCCTTTTCACCACAACGTAAGCTGCAGCCTAGAAGAAACTTGGGGGCCATCTCCCAGAGCTCTTCAACATGATGTGGAGGAGCCTAAGCTGCTGATCCCACTTGAGCCAGATACTGAGTACTTTTATAACCTAAGGCGTTGATTCTAGCGTTGCATCTTATGGTGGGTGGTCTTTGATTCCCAGCATGAGGAACTGGTGAGGAGCAGAGCCCGTGGGAAGTGGCGGTGGCTGCATTCCAGAACTCCCAGGCTATGGCCAAGAATAAAGTAAATGCTGATAAGAGAGGGCACATCCCTGCCCACATTACTCCCCTGACCTTGCCTTTTATGTTCCCCCTAATTCTTCACTGCACACACAGATAATTGAATTGTTAACTCAAGCTTTTCTTTGCCTCCTTATTTGAGCATTTCATATCGTAAATGAACAGCTGCTTACTGCAAAAAAAAATGTGGCTCCGTGAATACCTTACTCTGTATACTCTGACTGTAAAAACTGACTATTTTGTTCAAGTAGTTACTGGACCATTTCATTGTATCCTGAGGTACAGAAATGAAACAGCTCCTTAACCATTCACAGCTCTCAGGCCAACAGATAAAACAAATGGCAGGAATTCTAAACATAAGCAAATAAAAATCCTTTGATCCTGAGACTTTATCATGCAACCCGAACAAAGTCATGGCACCCACCGTGTTGAAAGTGTCTTAGGAAATCTTTCTGACAAATGTTTGAAGAAGAACAGAAATGTCTCCTTTCTTACCACTATTAAATGGCCTACAGAACACATGACTATATGGCAGCTTGGTAGAGGTTCCTGAAATGTATGAATAGTTAGCATCAGCTCTTACTCTGTAGCAGAGACAGCATTATTCAAACCTATGCTCCAATGCCCCTGGGTTGATCAATGGGACTAAGACACTGTCAATGGAATTATATGAAAAAATTTTCTAAAATCCTGGTATTGTCTTTAAGATAACCTCTTTGGGTCCAGTGTAAACAAGTATTATCATTTGGTCCAACCTTGAGCAAACTGATTTCCTTAGGTTGAGAAATGGTGTGTTTGTAAATCCTGGAAATGGACAGTTTTCTGAGTTACTGAGCGGCATTCTCATTCTGTATTGTCTACTCAGCTGTGTGTTTATTCCATGGGCATTGATCACCTACTTAGAGAAAGGCTGGTCAAGCACTGTGCCTGGCAGAGACATAACATGGAGGTTCTGTGGCCATCGTTAGGTGGGCCACCCACTGGTTAAATACAAGCGTTCCCCATCCCTGGCGCTCATGACAACTTCATCCCTGAATTAGAATGTGAAATCCTATTACGGAAATGCTACTTCTTGAAATAATTATTTTCTGAGCCATAGTGTTTCAGCAGCGAAGTCTCAGATTTCCTGCTCTACAGAGGAATATATGCATTATTTTTCTTTTTGCAACGAAACCAATTACGATTCCTTGGCATTTACTGCAGATGAGCAAGAAAGTTCCGGAGCGATTATTTATACAGTGGAGCTGAAGCGCTATGGGGGGCCCCTTGGCATCACAATTTCAGGAACTGAAGAGCCCTTTGATCCTATAATCATCTCAAGCCTCACTAAAGGGGGATTAGCTGAAAGGTAAAATTTGAAGGAACTGTTATAATTACCTGTGGCTGAGAGGGGCTTGCTCCCTCACAGCTGTGTGAAAACATGCTCCCTTCTCGTGGCTGTTTATCTGTTGACTTTTAAATCTGCACAGAGGATTGATTTTCAAGCTTGGTAACTCTCAGGCAGAGCTGTGACTTGACATTGAAGGGCATCTTAACAGGCGGTGAAGGATGCCATAGGCTTAGCATGGGTATTACTCTCTTAAAAAAGAAAATGTGTTGGGAGACCACAGTCGGCTGCAGGTAGATTGATACTATGTCCATTTTGAGAAGAGGAGACTAAAGTTGAGGGAGGTTAAAAGGCTTGTCCAAATCAATTCTGCAAACATTTGCTGAGCTTTCTGTTGCCTGGCAGGTATTGGACTAAGCGTCTCTGTATTGCAGGGACGATAATGAAGACTTGGTCCTCAAAGCCTACAGCTGACAGAGTGTAGTCACCCTCTCAACAGTGGCTTGTTGAGCACTCTCCATTTGTTCTTTGACAGGGATACACAGGCCCCACCTGCTCTCTGCCCTCCCTCCGCTGAACTGCACTTTTTTTTCCCCCTGAGGCATGTTGCTGGGCACACAACAGACTCTATAACTTTATTTTTCCAGTGACTTAGCTCGAGAATGCTCAGGCACATCATTCAGGCTGACATTTGATGACGGTCATTTGCAAGATAGGAATGTAGCGCTGCAGAGTTTCAGAACTACAAGGTCCCTTATTTAGAAGGCAGAGCTCACTTGACAGTTCTGTCTGTCGGATGAGGGGGCTGAGGTAGCGAGCCCGGGCTACTCGACTGGGATTTAATATTCTGATTTTAGCAGAGACACCTGGGAGAGGGTGTATGCTCTTCAGGCATCCCCCCGCCACCCCCTCCTAGTTAGTTACTGTTAGACAACGAAGGATTCAGCAAAAATGTTTCTTTGCACCTAGATATCACAACCTACATCTTTCTTGAACTAATACTCTCTATGAGAGAAGGTTTTTTTTTTTTTCAGAGAAAAATTCCATAACTCAAACTACAATGGTAGACAGGTTAAGCAGCCCCTCCTGACCAGTGCACTGTACCACCTCTGTCCTCTAGACTACGGCCCTACAACAAGCTGTGGTCAAAGCACCCAGTCCCCAGCGACCTTGTAAACAGGGTTAATTCCTTTGTTATCTGAACTTATAAAGAGACCCAGTGCAGCCAAGGTGTGACATTTGTACTTAGGCTTGACTCTATCTCAGGGTAAAGATGATTGACACTGTCAATCATCTATGGTCTTCTCCTGTCCCTTTCTGTGCTTCCGAACAATGACACATAAACATCAGAATTGTACATTCCAGTGTACTCTTTGAGACGGGATGAGGGTATAAAGAGAAGGGTTGAAAGATACAGCTATTCGGTGTATTAATCAGCAAATTGATATCTTTCCTGGGGCTGGGAGATGGATGCCTTGGCAAAGCACATGCTGCACAGGCATGCAGAGTTTGCATCCCAGGTACCATGTGAAAGTCAGGGGCAGAAGTGTGCATCTATCCCCACAGCACCAGAGCACTAAGAGAGATGGACCATTAGAGCTCAGGGTCAACCAGCTTAGGCAGATTGATGAGCTCCAGATTCAGTAAAAGGCTGGGACTTAAATAATAATAAATCGATAAATCAATAGAGATAGATGGATGGATGGATGGATGGATGGATGGATAGATAGATGGATAGATGGAGAAATGGATAGATAGATAGGTAGAAACAACAGATGATAGATGATGGGTAGGTGAATAGATAGGTAGATAGATAGATAGATAGATAGATAGATAGATAGATAGATAGATAAATGAGGTAGAAGGTGGTTGAGACCCAGTGTTGGCTTCTGACATTGACATGCCCCCACACACATGTATGTGCATACACAAACATATACATAGACCACACACCCAAAAATTGATTAATCAGTTGAGTGGTTGAGTGTTTTCTTTATCCACATTTCAAACCAAGCTCTTATACATGTTTTCCATCGCATCCTCGGGACTTCCCTTTGAGATGATCACTCCCATTCTAGTGGTGAGAAATTAATACCCAGAGAGGTTAAAATAAGGTGACCATGTCATCACACAGCTGACCTGGTGGGTGACAGAGACAGACTTAAACTTAGCCCTAAATAATCCTCCGTTCATCCTTCTCAACCCTGAGAATGAGGCAAAGGCTGCTGCAGCTCTTGTCTGGTCTGATTGTCTGCCCCAATCTCTTGAACTTGTCTTAAAGTGAGCACCGCTTTGCATTAAACATTTTAAATCGTGGGAATCAAGAATGTTGCCTGCTACACACTGCTACAACTGTTGCCCCTCCGAGTTCATTTCCTGGGGACCTGTAAGGAGTTTACCAAATGATGCAGCTTTCTTGGAGTTTAAAAAATACCCAAGTCCATTCTCAAAACTAATTAAGACACTCTTTCTAATTTTATTGGAAATTACTAAAAAGTAATTCACAACAGATGCATTTACGGAATTTCCCAAGAGCAATCTAGAAGTGAATTTTAGAGACCTCATCAAGTCTTTATTATAATTAATGTGCAGGCATATTGGGAAATTGACCCCAAGAAGCATGCAGGAATTGTGTCTCCCTTCCCTAGCCCTGACTGGTGTATCTACCTTCCTGACCTCTGTCTGGTGTTCCAGGACTGGAGCGATCCACATCGGAGATCGAATCCTAGCCATCAATAGCAGCAGCTTGAAGGGAAAGCCTCTGAGTGAAGCCATCCACTTGCTACAGATGGCAGGAGAGACTGTCACCCTGAAAATTAAGAAACAGACAGATGGTGAGTGGGACGAGAGTCCCAATTAAGAATTTCCAGTGTGTTTCCTTCCCTAAAAGAATGTGCTTAGTATCTGTGTGTGTTTCTAGGGAAATGACTCTCCAGCTAGAATATTCGAGGATCTTTTTATTTGAATTTACACTGATGCATATACCCTCTTTCCCTGTCTGTAAAGCCCAATCAGCATCAAGTCCCAAGAAGTTCCCCATCCCCAGCCACTCGAGTGACCTGGGAGATGGTGAAGAGGACTCCTCCCCAATACAGAAGCCTGGCAAGCTCTCTGATGTGTACCCCTCCACGGTGCCCAGCGTGGACAGTGCTGTGGACTCCTGGGATGGGTCTGGAATTGATGCCAGCTATGGGAGTCAAGGTATGGAAGATTTGCCTTTGTTCCATGTGCAGAATGTCTTTTGGTAACCTATATCTCATGTCCACCTTGAACAACCTGAGCACTTTCTCCTCCTGGCCTGGAATTCTCTCCTTCTTGTAAGTCATGGGCATTTATCACACATTGATAGGCTCCTGATGGCCAAGTAAGTGTTCCATATAGAAAGCTTAGGTGGATATGAAGCAGACCGTTCGGCAGGGTTAATGGAGACAGGTTCCATTGTGTTGTGGTTTTAGCAAGCATTCCACAAAGATGGGAAGGGGGATCTGAGCCTGTAAACAAGAGAGTTGCCAATGACTGGTGGCCCCATTGATTCTTGGGCATGCCTGGCTTGAATGAAAACCACAGTTTTCCTCGGTACTCGTTGTTAGGGTAATGTAGTTGTGATATGTGAAGGTGTGTCATAGACGTGTCTCTACAGATATCCTGCTGACATCCATAACACAAACAGTGTGGAGAACAGGTTTGAGTGTATATCCAGCTACCTTTCATCTCGGTTCCTTTTTCTTTTTGATCAGCCACCTTGGTTGTGTCCCTCCCTGCCAAGTCCTAGATAGGTGGGGAAAAATTGAAACAACATGTTATATCAATTTCCCGAGCTATTACATAGTCATGATATTGGAATTTGGTGGAGAAGATATGTCGGACGTCTCAGGTAAAGTTCAAGATCAATTATGGTGTGTGTGTGTGTGTGTGTGTGTGTGTGTGTGTGTGTGTGTGTGTGTGTGTGTGTGTAATGGTGTGTTGAGTATGAGCACAAAAATGCAGGAGACCAGAGATATCCCATCTCTCTAGAGCTAGAGTAACAAGGAGTCGTGAGCCACCTGATGTGAGCACTGGGAACCAAACTCTGGTCCTCTGCTGAGCCATCTCTCCAGCCCCCACAACAAAAAAATTCAACCCTTCATTTATCCGGCAATTCTTCTGAGTCATAATATCTTGTGGTAAGTTAGCCATGCCACCCAATGTCACATTTTCATTGCCTGAAAATGATTGGGACATAATGAGATGCCAGATAAAGGACCCTAGTCAAGTTTTATCACAGTAAGTGGAGTTTCTTTATTAGTGGATGTGTTGATTTATTCTTTACTAATGCAGAAACATTTTTACACACATTTTCTTGTAAGAAAACTATTGATATCAGTAAGTTCTGCCCTATGAGGTGATACATGCAAACTGAACTATTCCAGCCTTTTGCACCCTAAGGCCAGGACCATGATTGGCATATGAAATATATCTTTTCCTTAGTAAAAGATGAAAAACTACTTTATGAAGCATTTCAAAAAAATTGGATAATAGTCATAATAATATAAATTTAACACTGACACATTAAAATCTTTATAAGGCTGAAGAAACTAAGAGATTATGGTGATGAGGCAGAGTTAAGATAATTTAAAAAATGGAACAATGCCTTACATTGGTCGAATGCTTGAGTTGACGAAACATGTTCACGTGAAGAGTCTCATGAAGGAAATGGCAAGTCGAAGGTCACTGTTGATCATGGGTTCCCATGTGAGGGGAAGATGCAGAAGCCAGTTAGTCTGACATCTGGTGTGGTCCTTGGGACTGTGTCCAACGCTGCTAAGTGTGAGCGTGTTGTATGTCCTTGAGCCCTGAGCTGACAGGCTCTCTCTGCCTTCCCTCTCTCTCCAGCAGTTCTGACAGCTCCGAAGTCCTCACTGTGTAGAGCTGAAATCTGCTCAGCCCTTGGTTTCTGTCAATTATTCTTAGCTACACCCTCAAGGTGATTCAGAACCGGCTCCAGCCCCTTCCACATGGCAGCCCTTTCAGCAGCTGGATGATGTTATCACTTCTCTTTTAAGTTTTCCTTCTTCAAGCAAAATAGCCCAGTTCCTTTAACTGCTCCCCCACCTAACTTATTTTTGAGCCTCTTTATTGGCCCGTGGCTCTCTCTTCTCAATACGCCCAAGTTTAACTCTGTGCTTACTCAAGTATAGCACTCAGAAGCCAGTCCTCAGCTCAGCAAGCCTGCCCTGTCCTCATGAAGACAGCCGATCCTGCCAGGGTCACCCACTGCAGCGTGTGGGTTTGGACTGCACATTGTAATCATCCTTCATTTTGAGCTTGCTGTTCATCAAGATCTCTGAGTCTGGGTTTCTTAAGGCATTGCGTGAAAACCAGGTGGAGTTAGCTTTTGACTGCTTTTTTGTTTTGTTTGGTTTTTTTGTTTGTTTGTTTTTAATTTTTCAAGACAGGGTTTCTCTGTGTAATAGCCCTGGCTGTCTGAGAACTTGCTTTTGTAGACCAGGCTGGCTGTGAACTCACAGAGATCCACCTGTCCCTGCCTCCCAAGTGCTGGGATTAAAAGCATGTGCCACCACCCTCAACACCCCCCACCCCACTCCTACCCACCCCCACCCCACCCCTACCTACCCCCAACCCTGGCTAGCTTGTTACTATTTATATTGACTTTTCATAAGCAAAGTATAAAATATACTTATTTTCCTCTTATTAACTATCATGTCTTGACATGTAGCTAGTCTTTCCAACTTGTCCCTCTAGCCCAGCAGTTCTCAACCTGTGGGTCATGACCCCTTTGATAGGTTCTCATATCAGATATCCTGCATGTCATTTATGTTATAAATGTTACAGTTATAAAGTAGCAATAAAATAATTTTATGGTTGGGAGGTCACCATAACATCAGGAACTGTGCTAAAGGGTTGCAGTATTAGGAAAGTTGAGAGCCACTGATTTGTAGGGTTAGGAAGGTTGAAAACCAATGCCCTAGCCTCTCTGACCCAGACAGACCTCGTACACTCTCTCTCCTGTAAGCCTATAGTTGCCCCAGATTTGCTGAAGCCCCACAATGCAAAACAAAGGATGACTTGGGTAACCATGTTCTTTATTGTCTGCCGCTACTTCACCAAAATGCCCCACTTACTCATTCAACAGATGTTTAAGGTCTAGCTAGCATCATTCAACAGGATGAGGTCTCTGTTCTCATAGAAGGGCCCAACAGTTCACAAGTCAGCAAACAACTACCAACAATGATGAATATTTCTTAATGGAAAAAGGAAATAGGCTGGAATGACCGAGAATGATGGGGGAGAAGCAGGGTTGTATAATAAAGGTCTACAGTGGGCAACCTTGATTTTAGTGAGGGTACAAGTTTCACCTAGTCGTCTCTGGGGTGACTTCTCCCTCTCCCATTCTCCGATGCCCCAAGCCAGTCTCCTTTATCCAGATCTGGATCTTTGGGCCCTTGGGTCTTAATTACCGCTGCTTCTAACTGAGGAAACCCTGATGGTTTCTGGGATATCGCAAAAGTCAATATAAAAGGAGGAAATCATCATCTCTTGAATTCTCATCCTCAGGGAAATTGATGCTCTCATGGTCTCTACAATCCTCAACTCTCAACTCAGCTATGTTTCTGTCTGATTGTTTGAATTCACTTTTACCATTTGTATTTTTCCTAGAAAAACAATCTTTTTAATCCAAGTTTAAATACATTTGCATATAATCAAGTAATCTCTTGATTAATTCTTTTATTTTCTCAGTTTCTAAACACATCCCTAATATACATTCCTTGATATATTTGTGTTACTGACGTTTCCGTGATTAGATTATTAGTGGTTTGCTTTTATTTTTTCCCCCAGAAATTATCAGTTGTGTCTACTTATTATTCCCACTCTGGGTCTCTGACATCACATTTTGCCTTCGGTTTAACTCTTTCCTTCAATCCCTTGGATTTTGTTCCTTTCCTGGTTTGAATTAGATGCATCATCAATGTATTTCCATGATTCCTTGTAGTGTTCGTAAGGGTGGCAAAAGTCGGTACCAGAGGCCCCTGTGCCCAGTCAGAGCCCAGCTTTCTGAAGAGGTAGTTAAGGAATGCAAACCGCTACACTGAGAGCACACCTCACCCATCCTCCTGTGGTGGCATTCCGGATTTCCTTCTACACTGAGAGCACACCTCACCCATCCTCCTGTGGTGGCATTCCCGACTCCCTTCTACACTGAGAGCACACCTCACCCATCCTCCTGTGGTGGCATTCCAGATTTCCTTCTACACTGAGAGCACACCTCACCCATCCTCCTGTGGTGGCATTCCAGATTTCCTTCTACACTGAGAGCACACCTCACCCATCCTCCTGTGGTGGCATTCCGGATTTCCTTCTACACTGAGAGCACACCTCACCCATCCTCCTGTGGTGGCATTCCGGATTTCCTTCTACACTGAGAGCACACCTCACCCATCCTCCTGTGGTGGCATTCCCGACTTTCTTCCACTTAGCCTCAGGTCTCTACATGCTCATGTATCATTTCTATCAGCTCACCCAGTTTCCAGTGAGTTCTGGTGTTTCTACTGTGGTCTCTAGTTTTATAGAAGGTGGCTTTGATGTATATTTTTATAAAAAAAAAAAATTGATAATCTATTTGGTCACCTTTAGCATTTGCTCTGTGACAGGATTTTCCTGTTATACTTTGTTTCCCTTCCTCCCTCTCTCCTCCTTTCCTCCTCCCCCCTTCTCTCTCCCTCCCTCTCTTCCTACTTCCTTCCTTCCCGATTTTTTTTTGTTTTTTTTGTTGTTGTTGTTGTTTTTCAAGACAGGGTTTTTCTGTGTAACAGTCCTGGCTGTCCTGGAACTCACTGTGATCCACCTGCCTCTGCCTCCCAAATGCTAGGGTTAAAGGCGTGCGCCACTACAGCCTGCCCCCCTCTTATTTTAATATAAACTTAGCATACAGCTTGTGCCCATCCATTAAAAACTAGCACTCACCACCCCATTGAGGAAATCTACCCTGAACTGGAAATTTGCTCCAGACTCTGAGCAAGCTGCAAGCTCCCATTGCGCTCTAGGCTAGCCGCTTCACTGCGGTGACAGGATAAGGCTTTTATCCAGCTGGCAGGGAGCAGAAGCTGCCGCGCTCGCTCACCGGAAGAACTGCGCCCCCCTGTATATGCCCTCTCTCTGTCCACCCCTCGTTCCCCTGGTGATAGACAGGGTCCAGGGTGTTTGCTGCCACCAGCTGGTTCAGTGCGTCCTCACGTTCTAAGCAAACTGTTGCTGCTCTGTCTCTGCCATGGCCTCTGTTTTGGCTGAATGGGGCTCTGCGAGTCTCTGCGAGTCTCTTCTCTCAGCCCCATCCCACCACCACCTCCACCTCCACCACCACCACCACCACCTCCACCACCACCACCACCACCAGCAGCAGCAGCAACAGCAGCAGCAGCAGCAGCTTCTCACATGACCCTCACTCAATTTGCCAATTTCCCTCATGTTCTTTGGAGTCATGGACCAATTACAGGTGCAGTGAAGACAGGGTGGGATTCTGCTATGCGTCGTCACTTCCAGGGGTGACGTCTGAAAGCGGGAAGAACTTTTTCCTCCCTCTGCCAATTTTCAAGCAGTGTTCCTCCAGACCCGTGAAACGTTCGTTGGCAGGAACAATTACAAATAGCCGCTGGAGCATATGATTTGATTTTCTTGTTCTTAACAAAACTGGGTCTTTGTAAAAGAGATCTGGCCAAGATTGTCTGGCTTGCCTTCTTATGCCAAAATTGGTTTCCAAAACTACAAGGAACAACAAGACTTACAGCCCCCAAATTCTAGGCTCAAGGAGTAAGTTCCCCAAAAGCATTTTCAAACTTTTTATGTAGGAGCCAATACTGTTTGGCTTCCTTTCCTGCAGGAAGACTGGTTGGGAATTAAAGGCTATGGATGGAAAATACACACAGAAAAGCAAGTGTGACTGGGTTGGGGGTGTCGGGACTTAACGAATATCTCAGATTTATTATCCCTAAACATGAAAATCACCGTGCCAAGGCTATTTGGAAGAACCTACATTTGTGAAGCTTTATCTTCCATTCTGCAAATAAATAAAATGAAACATTGTGCTCAGCAGAAAGAACCAAGACTGAATTTTAAACCCTCATTACGACGCAAAATATAAACCTCGATATTAAAACCAAGATGCAGAAGAAATAAAGAAGAGAGAGGGATAAAGATTTACATTTCTGAATCAAGGCAGTGATTACTTACAACATATATTTTTACAGTTTCTTTGATCAAAGTTTCACTTAAAATGCAGTTTACGGAAGCCGGGCAATGCCTCGGTTGGTAAAGTGTCTTCCACACAAGCATACAGAGCTGAGTCGGGCTCTCCGTCTACACTACAACAAACAAAACAGTCAAGGGTGTCCCAGCCCTGGAGAGAAAGAGAAGGGAGGATTCCTAGGGCTTCCAATCCAACCAGATGCCGGTCAATGAGCTCCAGATTTGGTGAGAGATCCTGCCTCAAAAAATAGGTGGAGAGCATTTGAGGAAGATACCAAACATAAATTTCTGGCATACACAGACATGCACATGCATGTGCATTCACACACACACACACACACACACACACACACACACACACACACACACTACACAAACACATACACTCATACAAATTTAGTTTCAAATATCATAAACACATTTTAATTTCATGTACTTGCACCGCCATTCAATAAAAACCAACTTACATTTTTGCAGTTTATTTTTCGTTTGCAAAAGTTTCAGTTTGATCCCAGCATAAAGGATTATTCCTCAGCATTTGTTATCTTCCTACCTCTGAAAAACAGCTTGCTATTATACCCGCCTAATTTTCTCCCCTTTAAGTCATAGTATTGACATCCGCCTGTGTAGTTGGAGTTTTCCTGCCTGGCCCACAGTCAGGACAAATCTCTGTCACCCGCCAGTCCCACAGCCACTCAGACCCGACCAAGTAAACACAGAGACTTATACTGGTTACAAACTGTATGGCCGTGGCAGGCTTCTTGCTAACTGTTCTTACAGCTTAAATTAATCCATTTCCATTAATCTATACCTTGCCACATGGCTCGTGGCTTACCGGTATCTTCACATTCTGTTTCTCATCGTGGCGGCTGGCAGCGTCTCTCTGACTCAGCCTTCCACTTCCCAGCTTTATTCTCCTCCTTGTCCCGCCTACACTTCCTGCCTAGCCAATGGCCAATCAGTGTTTTATTTATTAACTAATTAGCAACACATTTGCCATACAGAACATTCCACAGCACTTCCCCCTTTTTTTTTTCAAAAGGAAGGTTTTAACCTTAACAAAGTAAAATTACATACAATTTGGGAATTTGGGCGTAGCTTCTCTTACTACTTCCTGCTGGAGGGGGGTGCTGTATCTTATGGGGATACAAAGAAAATTTTAGGATTATGGAATAGTCCATGAGGCTGTATCGTCTGAGCCAGATGCCTTCAAACCGTTCTGGATGTTGGATCATCTGGGCCATGGTGTCATCGGAGACCTTTCAGGGGGTCTTGGCTGGTCAAACCTGATGTATCTTAATCTGGAACAAATCCATAGCCTCTGGCTTTCTGTGGAAACAAAAGCAGAGTCTCCTTTCCAAAGTAACATATCCTTATATCCAAATTTTGAAGTCAAGGTACCTTTAAAATATACATTTTGGCATAACTCAACACGCCTGCATCAGTTAGAGATTGCATTCGCCTAGTTGTAAAGGAAAACCAACACAATTGCATTTAACCACAGTGCAGATTTACTGTCTCACACCGTCATCCAGAGCCTGGTGAAGGTGGGCAGTGCCTTGGTGGCATCAGGGCCCACGCGT
Source organism: Peromyscus californicus insignis (assembly GCF_007827085.1). NCBI lineage: Eukaryota > Metazoa > Chordata > Mammalia > Rodentia > Cricetidae > Peromyscus > Peromyscus californicus. The sequence goes on from NW_026294535.1 coordinate 36,905,584, forward strand.
CTTACTGCTTCTACCCCTTAGCGTCTCTGGTGTCTCCCCGTCACTGCTGCTTTTGTTACACAGCCTCCATCAAGTCTGGAGCATCACGCCTACGCTCTCACTTAACTCTTTCTTTGAGTTATCTAGTTTCATAGTCCTGTCAATGTTGCTTAGGAAAAAAAAAAACAAATAAAGTCAAAGTCATAGACTCTCTTAAAAAATAAAAATAAAAAGCTCAAAGACTCTCTTGCTGCTTCTCTGATGTTACAAGCTAAAGCCAAAGGCCTTGAGTTTCCAGCATAGAACACTCTGTAACTGGGCCTCTCTAGGGTGCACTTTATTCCATTCTATCCCAGATTCTTCATTACTCTCTAAGCAAGTTTCGGCCCCTAGTATAATAAATACCCTGAAAACAAATAGTGTTTGCATATGTTAATCCACCCTGTTCTTTATCAATCCAAAATATGTTGAGAAGTAAAAGTTGGAGTTAGCTATAAAGTATGTGTAGGGGGGTAGTGTATGGGTGTGTGTGTGCGCACAGGCATGCTCCAGCTATAAAGTGTGTGTAGGGGGACAGTGTATGGGTGTGTGTGTGCACACAGGCATGCTCCTGTGGTGGTATTGTGTTCCCCAAAATATTGTGCACCCTAATAAACTTATCTGGGGTCAGAGACAGAACAGCCACTAGATACAAAGGCTAGAAAATGGTAGCACTCACACCTTTAATCCCAGCATTCCAGAGGTAGAAATCCCTCTGGATCTCTGTGAGTTCAAGGCCACATTGGAAACAGCTAGGCATGGTGACACACGCCTTTAATCCCAAGAAGTGAGCCTTTAATCCCAGGGTGTGATGGCAGATAGCAGAAAGGTATATAAGGCGTGAAGACCAGGAACTAGAAGCATTTGGCTGGTTAAGCTTTTAGGCTTTGAGCAGCAGTTTAGCTGAGATTCATTTTGGATGAGGACTCAGAGGCTTCCAGTCTGAGGAAACAGGATCAGCTGAGAAACTAGCAAGGTGAGGAAGCTGTGGCTTGTTCTGCTTCTCCAATCCTCCAGCATTCACCCCAATAAGTGGCCTCAGGTTTGATTTTATTAATAAGAACTTTTAAGATTCCTGCTACATGCTCCCATACAGATAAGTGCACATGCTGAAGAAGGACCATCCTGTAGCCAGAATCAGGGTACTTTTCCTAACAGTGACATGATTTCAGTTTTAAAGATGTAGGCATATCAACACTGATACAGAACCCTGCAATGTTTTGGGAATCTATGCTCCCAAATATTTAGCACTTTTATCCTTGGGGGTCATTTCTCGATCCAAACTGTTACCAGCCCTCCAGCTGTTTGGCTGACATTTCCAACATCTGGAACAAGAGTTGTAAGGATTCTTCCGAGAAGTCTCCTAGCCATAGGATGTCTCACAGATTATTCCTAACTTACCACATAGCCCTGCAGCAGTGTGAGAGGATGGGCAGAGACAGCAATAGATCCAACCTGGCTGATCAGGTGACTTCCTGCCTCCTGCAGGGAGGAACACATGTAGGTAGTAGGAGAGCCCAGAGTATCTTCTTGGGAGTGGAGAGAATGCACTGATGGATTTGGGAGTAGAGAGCAGGCTTTATTTATTATGACTGCGTCTTGGCCATTACTCTTTCCAGCGTGGTCAACCCTATCTTCCCAGCCCTGAGACCTAGGAAATGCTGGCATGCTAACTAACCTCAAGCTTTCATTGGCCATCCTTTGACCCCTTTCAGGACCCAGGTTCTAGCCCCCAAATAGTGAAAATTTTTGTTAGTGTTGGTTATGTTGAATTCCTTAAATACTGTAAGACACGCGTCTGCTATTAAGCCATACGTGTATGTTTACACAACCTGAGGATATGGATTAAGAAATGTGTGGTAATTATGATACAGGCTATGGAGTCAGCCCTATGCACATGCCCTTGATTTCTCAGTTGAACCCCCAAAAGGTATACTGAAAAACGACATACTCCACCACATATTTGAAGTCGCCTTCTAAATGCTTTCCTCAAAATACCTACAAAGGATGTAATGCCTACCTTGCTATAAATATCCTTTAAATCTATGACTGTCAAAATCCTGGTGTTAGAGACTTAGCTGAAATTCAAGGGTGATGCATATTACATAACCTAACTGTTCCCTAATCCCCCCAATGTCTTGCCTATCAGGCTAATCAGATTTAATGCTCCCCTCCCCCATCAAAAACACAGTCTTTGTTTTGCAAGTCAGATAAACACAGTAATGCTCAAGCTTCCTCACCTTGACATCTTCCTTACTTCTGACTTTCAGAAAGAGACAGATGCCGGGGCAATGTGGAGGGAGGGATACATGCCTTACCCTCCGTTTGCCTGGTTGAACTATGACCCAGCCTCTGGGTGCCCTTCTCTCAGGAGCAAGGCTTTTCCAACCTCTCCCTGAATTTGGTAGCTTTTACTTACTTATACTCCTTGTACTCCAGGCCGAGCACCCTCAAGGGTTTAACATGAATGAGAAAGGAGCCTTGTCTTTGAAACATGGTGGAACAGTTGTGAAAGGAGAGGTGAGGCGTGAGACCTTGTCGGTCCAGAGTCCAGATCTGTGTCAGCCAAGGCAGTATGGGGAAGATGGAGGTGCGAATGTGGACCTGAAAACTGGTCCTCCTGAAACTGTGGCTTGAAACCCCCAGAAGGCTTAGGTGCTAGAAACCACCATTCAAAGCCTTTAACGTTGTCTTTTAATTGCAAATAATTATAGTAACACAGCTGGTTGTGAAGAAAGCCCTCAGAGCAGTGAGTCAGGCTGAGTACCACTGGGTGCTCGCTCTTGTTCCCGATCTTACTTTGCCATCTGACCTTCTTCTGGCCAACGATGTCGTATCTCAGTAGATGAGATAATAATCCTCACACCCTGCTTCTGTGTCAGGCTCCACTTTTCAGACTTCAGGATACAGTTTCAACACCTATGATTGGAGGAGTCCAAAACAAAGAGGCAGCCTGTCCCCAGTCCCCAAGCCTCGAAGCCAGACTTATCCAGACGCGGGGCTGAGTAATGAAGACTGGGATCGGTCCACAGCCAGCGGGTAAGGTGGTTGCCCCTCCCCCGATGCTGGTGACTTCCGGGTCTCAGAGGGAGGCATTGCACCCCTCCACACCCAGTGGCAGCTTCTGTTAGCATTGACCTTGTGAAGTCACCATGTTAACCACCCATATCAGCCACATCGAAGGTTCCCAAATCGTGGGCCTGCCCAGTGAGGGCCAGATAACACCAAGCAACATACAGTTTCCCAGAGTAGCACTGGGGGAAGTCAGCTTCTAGGAACCATGTCCTTTCTGTGGCAATCAACTCCTTTCCCTTTTCCTATAGGCAATTTCACACTAAGTCACATGTAGGCTACATCCAGAGTTCCTTTGCTTTCGGGCAGAGTCTCCCCTATGGAGCCCCAGGCTTACCTGAAACTCCTCTGTTGGGATTACAGGTGGCTGCCACCAGTCCCAGACAAGAGAACCATAGAGGGGCGTGTGTGTGTGTGTGTGTGTGTGTGTGTGTGTGTGTGTGTCCGTGCAACCACAGGAACCCATCTACTCAGAGCTCACTAATGAGGCTAGATTGGCTGGCCCGCAGGCCCCAGGGATCCATCTGTCTCGACATTCTCACTGCTGGGATGGCTAGTGTGTATGCCCATACCCTGCTTTTCCACATAGGTTCTGGATATCAGACTTAGGTGCTCATGCTTACAGGGCGAGTATTTTTACTGAACGAGCCATTCCCTCAGCCCACGTTCCATACTTCCTTAGTGAAAGAAAGATAACTTAGGGTTGGTTCCTTATCAAAACATTTTTAAGAAAATTAAAAAGTAAAAGTATTAATTTGTTTATAGCGATGTTATAAATTCTTAGAGGAGATGTGTCCTCCCCCATAGATGGAGCAGAGAAAATATATTCCCATGGTACCGTCTGCCACAGTACAGCCACATCAATGCAGCCAGCCAGCAATAGCCATAAATATTCTCAAAGCCAGCTAGTAGTGACAAAGGCCATTTAATTCTGCAGGCCACTTAGCATTCCTAACATATCAGAGATGCCTTTACTTGGAGGCCACAGTCCAAAGAACCTTTGGTGAAAGTGGATCTCTTTTCTCCTCTTTTTTTTTTGTGTGTGTGTGTGTGTGTGTAAAATGAGGAGAAATATTCAGTATACAGAAGTGTATGTACATGTGTGTACAAGTTTGTGCGCATGTGTGCATTATGTGTGTGCACACGCCCGTGCATGCATGCACGCATCTTCCTTAACCCAGAATGTGTTTCTTGCGGGCAGCTTCGCAGGGGCCTCTGACAGTGCAGAGGCTGAACAAGAGGAAAACTTCTGGTCTCAAGCACTGGAGGACCTGGAGACCTGCGGCCAGTCGGGGATCCTGAGAGAGCTTGAGGTAGCCTCAGTCACGATGCTTAACTTGTTTCTACATTCATTTTTATTTTTATTTATGTATTTGTTTATTTTTTTGGTCCTTTTTACGTTTGCATTGATCACAGCCGTTCATTTAAAAGCTTTAACCCCTTTCCACAGGAGAAAGCTGACAGGCGTGTGTCATTGAGAAACATGACTCTCTTGGTAGCTACCCTTTCTGTTTATACTTTTGCTTGTGAAGCTGCCTTTCCCCCCGTCCCCGCCCTTGCCTTCCAGACAGCAGTTTGATTTTACACAATGCAGTTCTGACTGACTTGTGGCTTCCGCCATCGCTCCCTTGCTAATCCTGACTGTACCTGTTTCCCACCAAATCGCTAAGGAGCCAGCCCAGTCTCCCGACCGTGGTGCATTTCATTTCTCTTAGCTGCTTTAGAAAGGTTTCTTTGGCATGTTTTCATTTGTACCTGGTGTAGAAATTAATTTGATCGTTAAGAGGGACATAAGAGGAAACACAGTTGTGTTTTGGTTTTGCCCTTAAGTTGATAATCACGTGGCTGTTTTTAAAAAAGGCCGGTCTGTTTGATGAGCAGGCAAAATACCCCACCTCCCTGCTTTGCTGTTCATTGGAAATCTTAATTCTGTATTAACGTCACCCGAATCGGAGGAGGAATAAGCTGGATTGTGTAACAGCTGGACTCTGGGCGATGGCTTAAACAAAGCCGTGAATCTGCTGACAGTATTCGGACTTAGTCTGGGAAGGCCTGGAATGTTTCCTTTTATGTTCTTTTAAAGTTTCTAAGCTGTAAAAAGTAAAGTGGTGAAAAGTCTCATTTTTGTTTTGATGTCATACGAGAATCCCCAAGTCACTCTAAGGAATGCGAATGGCACTACCGGGTGGAACTCTCGCGCCTCTAAACTGGTTACTCATCTTTACGTTATTTTGCTTCTCAATTGCATGTGTGGAGACTTTATGTGATTCTAATGTTTGTGAACCTGCAAAGAGAATTCTAAAGGAAAACAGCAGTTTGAATTTATAGACACCATAGTATTACGTGGCATGAATCTTGGCTTCAGAGCACAGTTAAAGGACCTGGGTATGGATAGACTTATAAAATTGAAATTAAGATATGAGCTATTGATTTCTCTTTTATACAGTTTCCAAAAAGAGCACAATTCTTAAGTGCCAGCTGGTTTATTTAAACTTTTACCACCCCCTGTACATAGAATCACGAGTGGTGCAGGCTGAATCAGGAACATGGATTCATAATTCTTGAGCAAATGCACTTACCTAACTGACTTTGGTTCCCATGTCTTTCCCGTCTTGATACATTTCTCTTGTGGCACTCACACTTCCTAGAGATTCTTTTACATTGTGTACATTGACAGTCCTATAAAAAGTAACTGGATGAGCCTGGGCCATTACCTAGAAGTTGAGTTAGCTCATGAAAACCACCACCATGGAAGTATGTTCCAGAAGCCCACAGGTACCTCCGTAGCAGCTTTATGTGGTGTGGTCCAGGATATTACAAAAGAAGGAAGGAAGGAAAGGGACTGAGCTCTAAGCCAGAGAGAAGTTAAATCTTCAGTGAAGAGGAATGCTCACCAGTCATATTTACACTGTTATCACAAAACCTTGAAACATTGTTTAAGTGAATCATGTTCTCTTGATTGGGAAAGCTGTTACATTTTTATCAAAGCTGGAGTCCTGTGGATGAAATTTACCTTCAACATCAGAAGTTAAAGCAAACTGTGGAGTTTATAAACACAGATTAGCTGAAATGATTAATTAATTAATTAATTAATTGTGATTAAAATGAGAATTTACTACTCATTTTCATTATTGCTAGCAATAATTTAGGTTCAGCTTTATCACTGAAAAAAAGTACAGCCTTCCCTGAGGCTAAAAACTCAAACTAAGACTTCAAGTAATTTTTAACCAGTTTTTGGTGTATAAAACATAGGAATTGCCAGGTGGTGGTGCACGCCTTTAATCCGGGCACTTGGGAGGAGGCAGAGGCAGGCGAATCTCTATGAGTTCAGGAAAAGCCTGGTCTACAGAGTGAGTTCCAGGACAGCCAGGGCTACAAAAGAAACCCTGTCTTGAAAAATCAAAATAAAATGCTTTAAAAACCAGAAATTATAGTGATCTAATATTTACCAGAATGATAGAGAACCTGATGCTCAGTGAACACAAGAATAATCAAGTACTGAGTCTGCTGTTTCCTAGCTAATGCTCCTTTAACCTTTTTAACAGACAAAAGTTTAACCAGATGCCTGAACCTAAATGGTATTTCTACTTCAACTTTTATAATCCTTTTTAGATGTTGTTCATTCCCTTGACGTTTCGTGTAAGTGAGCCATCCAGTCAGGGTTTGAAAACTTGAAGGAGGAGCTGTTCTTACCTCTTCTCTTGGCCACTGGACCCTAGTAAAACCCACTGACACTGTCTCCTCTGGCAGCAGCTCAGACTTGTCAAAGCCAGACTGTCAGCCCTCAGCCTCAGTGACGGAGTGTTTCATTTCCCACATGCTTCCTGTGGATCTCACAAAAAAGAGAGAGAGAGAGAGAGAAAGAAAGAAAAATAGATATAAATAAAGCAGATAAATAGTCTAAGTAGGTAAGAACAATGGATGGACCGTCACCACTGCAGGGAAAAAAAAAATGATCACAGGGTACTGTCAGTTACCACAGATTAAACACATAAGCCCCATGTCAGTGCCATCAAATGAGAGATGTCTCATGACACCAACACAGCTGGCCACAGATTGTTAATAAGCCTCAAAAAAAAAAGGTATTTATTGGAAATACATAATGCTATAGATGCCTCCATTTGCTTAAATGTTAGAAATATTGGAGACTTTTTACCTACAAAAGGGAAGTTTATTTGGCTGAAGAAGCCTGAGAGCCTGTTGGTCAAGGAACAAGACTGCAACTGGACTGCTGGGATCCCCCATACCAGACTCGTGACAAGTTACAGAACCTACCCAGGTGTCCCTTGTCTTCCTCCCGTTGTGAAGGAATAAGACACGTAATCTCTAAAATCTACGTATGCCGTTGCTGAATCCTAAGTAACACTATGTGCAGTGCTCGGTCATCGGCGAGGATTTGTCTGCAGCTAGAATTTCCATTCTCAAAGGCATCAGTGACGTACGTGGTCCAGTCAGAACCGGTGTGTCGGTTTTGTCTCTCTCTCTCATGCAGTTGTTAGATCTATGTACATCTGTGCCAATGCTTGGCTGTTGTGCTTTCTTAGTGGCACACGTATACACTGAGCATCAATGGGGAGATGTAAACTCTGACATCAGACAACTAAAGATGCTGTTCACTTGGCAGTGTTCCCTTTAGTGGATAGCTACCACGAGTGCCCTTGGTTCAGTTACTGCTTGTATGACCTTGGGCAAGAAAAATGCCTTGCGGAGTTGGGGATTTAGCTCAGTGGTAGAGCGCTTGCCTAGCAAGCGCAAGGCCCTGGGTTCGGTCCCCAGATCCGGAAAAATGAAAATAAAAATAAAGAAAAATGCCTTGCACTTTGGTCTCCTATAAACTGGGATGAGTGAAGGGCCTACCTTCCAGACTTACGAGGCTTAAATTAATGAATACGTTCAAAAGAGTTCAACAAATCAAGCTTTGTTGCTTATAGCTTTTTCATTAATGTCATCAAACCACATTTTATTTATTCACCTGGGTATGGACATAATTTCTGTTTCTATAGTTTCAGGCACCTTTACCAGTGCACACTTTTGTACATAAGCATCACATAAAGAATAGAAAGATGACCACAGTCCTGTTTCTAGAATCCTGGCACCCTCTAATATGAGAAATGTCCATTCCCATCATGATACTGCTTTCAAATTCTTTTTTTGTTCTAGTTCTGAGATTCAGGGATATAATCTTGCCATTGCTTATGTGTTATTCAGGGAATATATTTGAAGCTGAGCAAACTTCCCTTTCATTGGTAAAAATCCAATCCAAGCCTCACAGTTGAGCGATGATTAAATTGAGCAAATGGTTGAATCCAATATAAAAGGGTAATTTTTTTTAAACCTCCCTGAGAATATCACACAAAGACCACTTCTAAGAAATACTCTGGGCCATGAGATACAGAAGCCAAATGCCAATGAATATTAAAAGATGCATCTACAAGCTTCTGGGTCAGGTCACGGGACCAGAAAGAAGATGGTCTTGACAGTGCCAGGCTGGAAGTGTTAGGAGACCCCTTTGCCTCTGTATCAGTCATCCCATTCCAGCCTAAAGAGTGCTTCTGTTGAGGCCAGAGGCAGCATTACAGTCAGCGGCAGCCTGGCCTCCCCCATCAAGCTTTCTGACCACTTCTCTAAGACACACTGAAGGTGCCTCCATGAATCCTAGCTCTTAGAGCCAACTTGGTGGGAAGTTGGTGCTTAAAGTGCAGTTTGCAGTAAACTAATGTTGGAGCTTTTCAATTTGCTTCAGCATTGCTAGGGGTGGTATTTGATTAAATAAACTCAAGGGCTTAAGTACTTCTATTCGATTTGAGATGTGCATTATAAATGTAATTGCAAAGCTTGTTCCAGACTTTCATAGTTCGGCTAGTGCGTCCATTCTCCAGCCTTTGGTTATGCCCTGAAGACACCATGTTTTGACTGGGCAGAAGGAGAATTGTGCTTAATGTTGAGCAAGCAAGCCCTTCCCTGAGCCGTGGTTTAATTGTCTCTGAAAATTGTCAATGCCACAGGCAACAATCATGTCGGGGAGCACCATGAGTTTGAATCATGAGGCTCCAACGGCTCGCAGTCAGCTGGGGCGGCAGGCCAGCTTCCAGGAACGGAGCAGTTCACGGCCACACTACAGCCAAACAACTCGCAGCAACACCCTGCCCTCAGACGTGGGCAGGAAGTCGGTAACCCTGAGGAAAATGAAGCAAGAAATGAAGGAGATCATGTCCCCAACTCCCGTGGAGCTTCACAAGGTCAGTAGACCTCCTCCTCCTTCCCTGATGTCAAATGTACCATTCTGCATGGTGCTGTTGCTTTGGTACGAGCTTGGCCATGACTTCTCCTGTGGGCTCAGCCCAAGAGAGAAGGTCGGAGTTGAAGGACAAAGCCCCAGAGACTTACCTCCTAAAACATGTCCCCTGGGAGGATTAGCCTGGGAAGCATGAAAGATTGATGTTTCAGGTGATGCGTTTATCAAACGTTGGTCAAAATCTCACAAACATGTGAGATTCCTATGTTGGGCTCTGATGAATTAGTCTGTGCTCCTTGGAAAGTGGATGGATTTTTACACATCTTTTGTCCATCGCCTCACTGATAAGAGACCTAAAGTTCACTGTAAGCAGGCTTACCCCTCAGTTGCATGCCTACAGTAGACACGAAACTCTCCACACAACATTTGATGTCCTGGGCCGGGGCATGTTGGACTATAATGTTTTCCACTTCCCGGAGAAAACTCCCTGTCACACTTAGCCACACCCAAGAGCTGCCTTCAGAGTTTAAGTGGCGCAGGTGTGACTGCACTGGTGGGTCCCAGGCCAACAAGAGCAGTGAGTGGCAGGGAAGTGTCTCTGGCTTCCATTGCTAGCAATGGTACTTCATTCTTTCTTAATATGTGAGGACGTATAAAAAGTAACAGCCTCAACCCCACTTTTCATGAGAGCCAAGATGCTCCCTATCATTAATAATCTCCTAACATAATTCATTTTACTCAGTAGAACACATAAGTGTCAGGTTGAAAGGAATTAACAGGCCACCACTCCCTTTGCCTATAAAGACTTCAATTTCCCTAACTGCCCTATAAAACATAGCTATTTGTTCTGTAGCTGATAGAGTATGATGGGGGTGGATAATGTAATGAGTTAATGTAATGAGTTAAGCTCTGGTTCTGGATCTTTCTTTTTAGCACACTTTGTCCATTCATTTGACATATGGCCTTTGTCCATTCATTTGACATATGACATATATATATATATATAGGACTGTGTAGCCTATATAAACACATCCCCTCAAAGGATGTACTGTCATCCTTGGGGAGTGCAAACACCTAGGAAACAGTGGGAAGTTAGAAGGGGTCAGCACAATGTCAGTAGCAAGCCTCGGAGTTCGGGAGGTGGCACTTCCCCTACTGTGAAGGAAACAGAAAAGACTTCCTAGACATAGGTATTGACTGTGGAGAGGAGGTGGAGGGTGGGGAGACATTCCAAGCACAGTAAGTAAGCATGTGCAAAAGAATAGCAAACAGCATAGTGTGTTTCAGGTGTGAAAATAGTCTCATATGACCAGGGTTCTTTGCATTAGGAGAATTTCAAAAAAGCAAAGATACCTCTGGCATTTTCCAGTTAGGGTCCAGATTTGAGCCCCCTTGCACAGTTTAGCTTGTTTGTCTGGTTGTCCTAAATATATCTGCTTGGTAGCTCACATACCCTAACTCGCATATCGACGTAGACCATCATGCCATAGGAAATCCCATGGCCACTAAATTGCAAAGGCTACATGTTCATTGTCAATTCTGCTCTGCCAAGAGGAAACCCAACCCTCCTAGTTCCCTTGGGGGGGTGTGAACCCCCTCTTTCCCTCTTCTCTCAGCTTCCACCCAGGTTGAGAAAATCATGCCTGTTTACCTCCTCTTCTTTAGCCTCAAAGAAATGATACCAACACGCACTGAGTACCTATTGAATTCTGTCTGTCTACTGTGTATTTTTAGCTCTCCCAATAGACATTGAGTTGGCATGTATTATTCTCATTTATACGATAAGGAAAGTTGCAGCATGAAATTCTCTCTCTCTCTCTCTCTCTCTCTCTCTCTCTCTCTCTCTCTCTCTCTCTCTTTCTTTCTGGAGTGACGCTATCTCCTCAAAGACAGCTACTTTATGGCCCAGGAACATAAACGTCTTGTCTCCCTATCATCCCTCCACTGAAAGCATTCAGCAAAAATCCTGACAGTAAACTGGATGTGGAAATTGTTATAACTGAGAGTTTTTAGTGGGGGGCTCTGCTCGAAATACAAATCTTATTAAGAAGGAAAACTGTATCGCTCGCTTCTTCATCTAACAGCTGGCGGTGGATCAGTTGGCAAATTTGTGCACCGGTGTGTGAATTGAGGGTGTGTGTGTGTGTGTGTGTGTGTGTGTGTGTGTGTGTGTGTGTGTGTGTAGGGGGGCGGTGATCGTGAAATCATGGGCACAAATGTGACCTGATAAATGTCACACTGCTTGTCCCCTTAGTTTGTCATTTCTCCTAAAAAGTGGTTATGTGCACTTCTCCTGGAGCTTGACTTTCTTCCAAACGTATCCCCAACAAAATGAGGTTCTCAGAGACTACATGTGCTCTGTGATTAGAGACCCCTAAAGCGTCTACTTAAGATGGGGCTTGTGGGCTGATGCTGTGGAGTTCTTGGGGCAGCTTCTGAGACCATCTCGAGGACCTTCAGGTGAATTTGGTTACCCTGATAGACCATCTAGTGCGTTTGCTGCTTAGCACACCTCCAGTGGTTGAGAAGGAAATGGTCACTAATTAACAAAGAGACTGACCTCAGAGTAAAGACTCTTCTTGATTGTGTCTGTGTCTTACATGTGTGCCTCTCTGAGTACCTGAAGTCATGGGAAAGCACACTAACATGTGGATTGTTTAAGTCAATTTGCATGGCTGTGATAGTTTCTAATGGAAACTGATTATGGAAGGAAAGATTCAGTTTGGTCCGTGGTTTCAGAGGATGCAGTCCATCCCAGGAGGTGTGGCGTGTCTTGAGACGCTGTCTTTACATCATGGACCAGAAATGGGAGAACAATGCAGGAAGCAGTCCGTGATAAAATGTTCCTACAGACCCACCGCCAGCAACCTACTTCCTCCACTGAGCCACCACTTCCTAAAGTTTCCACAGCCTCCCAAAACATTGCTAGCATCTGGGGTCAATCATTCAGATAGTGATGTCATGGGGAACATTATACATTCAAACCATAACGTTGAGAGAGTTATCTTCCCTCTGATCCTGCCTGCTTGTCAGAAGCCTTTGTCAGAACTTAGGGGCAGCGTGGAGAAGGAGCCACAGAACTAGGAAACTCCCCTGCCTCCTTAGGCTGAAGATAATGAAGCTAGGTAGAGCTGAACAAACACTGGTTTTCAGTCCCTGGAAGGTTATCGTAGAGGAATTTCCCAGAGGCTACAGAATCAGAGTCACCAGGGTAGGTGACACCAATGGGCCTAAGCAGGCTTAGTGTCACTTTACTGTTTCAGTCTTTCTGGTGGTTGTCACTTGCCTGAAGTTTGGACCCATTTGTGTCCAAGTTGGATCAAGACAGGATGAGTGAATAGACACATCCATACCACTGTAAGAAAGGCAAGGGAAGTGAAAAGCTCAAGCCCATCATCTAGGAGTGGGTCACTAACATTGCCTTCATACAGAAGTGTTAGCTTGTCGGCTAGTTTCTTGACTGTGGTGGTTTACTGTTGTGGAATATTAGTGAAAGACGTGTTACATTCTTGTGTGTGGTTGAACATTTGTTTAATGATGCAAAGGTGTGTTGCATTCTTTCATGTTACATTTGTTGAACTCTGTGAAGCTGTGTTACTATGCCTGCCTAGAACACCTGATGGGTCTAATAAAGAGCTGAACGGCCAGCAGCTGGGCAGAGAGAAAGGCTAGGTGGGCCTGGCAGGCAGAGAGAATAAGTAGGAGGAGAAATCTTGGAAGAGGGGATTAAGGGGTAACCAAAGAAGAATGGAGGGAGCCAGCCACCCAGCTACACAGCCAGCCACAGAGTAAGAAGTAAAGAAAGGTATATAGAATAGAGAAAAATAAAAGTCCAGAGGCAAAAGGTAGACAGGATAATTTAAGAAAAGCTGGCTAGCAACAAGCCAATCTAAGGCCAGGCATTTATAAGAAAGAATAAGTTTTCATGTGATTTATTTGGGAGCTGGGTGGTGGGCCCCCCAAAGAGCCAAAAGAGTAAAGAGTAAAACAACCAACTACAGTTTACAACTGGATGGAGCAGGGAGACACCTAGGATCTTCATAAACACACCTTTGGGTGTCCTAAGGCATTTCCATAAACAATCAGATAATGAGGGCTCTGAATTAATTGATGGCATAATCCATTCAAGATTCCAAATTTGAGTAAGTTATGGGGAGGTGGTAGAACCATGGAAGGGGAAATCTAGTTAGAGAAATCAGATGAGTCTTTGAAGGACACGTCTGGCCGTAACATTTCTTTTTCTTTCAAGACATGTTCTCATATAGCCCAGGATGGCCTCAAACTCATTATGTAACCTTAAATATCTGGTCCTCCTGCTTCTACCCTACAAATGCCGGGATTACAGGTGTGTGTCGCCATTCCTGGTTTTATGTGATGCTAGGGACGGACGGGACTGAGGGCTTCATGCATGCTCCATCTCCAGCCTTTTGTCCCACCATGGATGTCCCATATCTGGGCTCTGACAACCATGGTGTGTCCTGCCTCACTGCAGATTCAGAATCAGTGCAGCCCCAAAGACCACATCCGTAGGCTCTGTCACAGGAAAATGGAGTGTCTCAGCTTGCTCTCACTCCATCGTTTCCTCCTCATTTTCTACCCATGCCTTCCTTCCCTACATTCCTTTTCTCCCCCTGTCCTTCAGCCATTGAACTAATTCCATGAGTTGCTAATAGATCACAGGCAGCAGTTTGAGAAGTAAAGGACGGTTGATTTAGAGAGAAGATGACCGTCCCTATGGGGTGCTTGTTAAAATACGGAGTCTGTGTTTTCAGGGACTCTTACATTTTAGCAACACTGTCAGTGGATTCTCTTGAGGACTAAAGATTAGGAATCACCCAGGAAAGTTTTGCTAGCTCTAGATAGGTGGTTAGTCTGTTTTAATGAAATCCCAGACAACAGGGTGGCAGACGAAGAGGAAAGCGTGGCTCCGCTTCAGGCCCCGGAGGTTCTGCGTTTTATCTTTCAAATGAATTCTGCTTGGTGCTGCAGCTTATCACACACTCTTTCTCTTTGCAGATAAGGAATGTGTGATCTTAGCTACAGCTCGTTGATAACCCTCCTCCTCTCCCTTTGGAATCTTAGGCATCCTTTGGTGGCCACTTGATCTGTTTCCGAGATGAATCACAGCTACACCTCCTTGCCCACCTCGAGGCAAAAACTGCTCTTTTGCAGGATGGCAGGGTTCCCCACATTCAGCCCCATTGAACTTTAAAAATAATTCATATTGACACTCACTTGTCCCTGCCCCTGCCACCACCGTGCATGATCTGCAATAGAAGTATACCACTGAGGTGTATGCCACTACTTGTATTTGCCTTTTTATAGAAGGATTCTAAAATAATTTACCAGAGTCTTTTATTTAAGGCTGCAAATGGCGCAGTACTAGAACATTTGAGTCAGTCCTAGGAAGCTGTGTACCCTCAGATTTCCCCTCAGCCAGATTCATCGTGCATTTGCAGTCTGAGCCTGCTTAGAGGGGCTGGTGGGGTGATGCTGTCTTACTCCTTGGACAGAGTGCTGTGGTTAGCACTGGTTTCTTTTGTAGCCTTCTCCCCAAGTTAGGAACAGGCTCTGGGCTCAGCACTTGGAGGAAAAATAAAAGGGAAATACATATCTCATTCTTGCACATGAAGTATATATGTATCTCATTCTTGCACACGAAATACGTAACTCTATCTTGCACATATCTCTTTCTTTGCTAAATAGTTGAAGTCCTCACAGAAGTCTTCATGCCAGGCACAGACCTCCAAACTGCTGGTGCAGGACCACCTGCTATAGACGTCCATGGAAGCTAAAAGTAACTCAGTGGGTGGATGGACTTGTTATCTGTAACTGCTTCGCTGGGCTCCTCTTTCTGCAGAAGTAGAGAGTGTGTGGATCTGGGTTTCCTCACTTCCGCAAACAGGGAGCTGGGCCACCTGTTAGCAGGGCCACTTGTTACAGGGGACAGAGACTTTACAAAGCACATTCTCCCTGGTGTAGTCTGCTGCCCAAACTTGAGCAAGTGCCATAAGACCTGGAACCACCAAGGACAGACAACAGAGCCAGGAGACTGTTTACTCAGAGAATGGAGGCCAGTGGCTTCTTGTCTGTCGCTGTATCTGCCTAGGACGCAGATACTCCCCTGTTGTGACAAGGGTAGACAATAGTGGAGACACTCTTGAAGAAACCTGACTAGGACAACCAGGACCGAAGTTTGGGTTGCATGTTTCCATTAAATAGTGTCCATGGCAATCTTCAAAATGTGTGCATTCCATTGTTTTCCCATGGTTGTGGGGCTGTTCTTTTAAACCTTAAAACAAAGTGCTTGTGTATTTACTTCAGTAACAATGACAGCAGATGACAAAGCTTGTTTCCAAGGCGATCAAGAGATGTCTGTATCAGTCCATGGAGCAAGAGTTCTCAGGCAGCATATCTCTGCTCGGGGACTGTCCTTGGCACACTGTCCTTTCCAAAGCGTGATGCGGAAGTCATCCGCACTCTGCCAGGCAGGGCTCCCTTGGTATCTTATCATGTTTTGTGAGTTGTCCACCTCCACTGTCCAAGGAAGGTGAGCAAAATGGAGCTGATGTCCCCGCATCTCAGATGACCTTCAGCAGTCCTTGGAGACAGGCTTGCTAGACAGTGTGCCTTGTTGCTATTTTCGATGTTCCTTATGGCTTCTGTCATGAATCCATCTCCCTGATGTCCCTGTGTGTCTCTGTTACCATTGATTTATAGGTTGTAGGATTTTCTATCATCTATGGCATGCTCGTTTAAAACAGTGGGTTCCCTGAAGGTCATTCTGCTACACTGGTGTCCACGTTCTGGAGGAAGAGCCCTCTGGGCCTACCCCTCCATAGTTATTGCTTTGCTGTATCACTTGTCCAGCAGCGTTACGGTCCTTGAAGGCGTAACAGTGTAGCCAAGGGCTTGAGTTTTTCTCTAAGGTGGGATTTAGTAAACCTTCCTTGTCTGAAGCCCTTTGTGCTGTCAGTCTGCAGGAATCCATCTACAACGAGGAAATTAAATCAAGACAATTGGTAGTCTGCGCCGCAGGAGCCTGGCGGTCAGTTCCAACTTGTCACACCCTGCCCTCCCACCCCCCCAATGACAGTAACCTTGGGCTCTGACTCCCACAGGCTCAGGGTCAGTGGATGGTATGCCTCTGACAAGAGCTGACAATTGGTTCCTGAATCAAGGAGGCCCACGTGGGTCTATAGGGAATTAGACATCTGTAACGTGGAGGGGAATTAGAAAGGCCTACGAGCTGGAGAAGCCAGGCTAGAGTGACCCGAGGTCTAGGGAGCAGAGGGTGAAGGCAGAGTGCTGGTGCCACGAGCGAGCATCAGACAGTTCTGAGAAAAGACACCGGGAGCTGGTGCCCGTGCACATAGCCCGCCAACTCAGAGGCAGCCGAGGCGAGTAGTCAGCCCAGGCGAGTAGTCAGCCCAGAGGCGTAGCAAGCCATTACTAGGAGACCGGCAGCTCCTGTGGCTGGGTTGAACGCTCTGGTTTTTGTTTTGATTTGGTTGTGTGTGTGTGTGTGTGTGTGTGTGTGTGTGTGTGTGTGTGTGTGTGTGTGTGTGAACTGAATGCCTTATGAAGGTGCTCTGTGGTGACCCAGAAAAGCAATTGTTAATACACCACAGTCCTTCTGAAGGGTCACCCTCCCTCGGTTGGGACTAAATTCTCCAGAACCAAGTCAGCCCCATTGCCAACACATAGAGCCGGAATCCTGGATCCTGATCTCACAGCCCAGCCCTCGATGCCACAGGATGCCAAAGAACAGCAGGAGGCAATATCAGAAGCAGGAGCAATATCAGAAGCAGCTGGCCTTTTCTCTCCTCTGCCAAGGGTGCTCCCCTGATGGAAGCAGCAGGTGCCTTTCTGACCCAATTTATTTGGAAACCAGGCACTTTCTAGTGACCTAAACAAGATCCGCTTCCTCTTGGACTGGAGAGTAGTTTACGATGATGTAGTCTTATTTTATTTTATTTTTCTCCAAGATCTGCGGGTAAGGTAGGCCCATCCTCAGACCTGGCATTGCTTGAAACATGTCTTGTTTAAAGGAAGCATGGCTGCCCCAGTACTGGCTGCCGGGAGTAATCCCAAGTGCCTCCTGGCTTCCAAGGAAATCAGCATCATCTTCGAGAACTAGGTGTTGCTTTGATTGTCACAAAAGACTGAGCTAGAAGAAGGCTGTCGGGGCCGAGGAACTGATTCCAGGGTGGCTGTCGCTTACTGTGACTTGCTCAAGGGGCTACATTCAGTTGCCCTTGAACGGGATGAATTGGCTGCGGGTAAAGCGTCAGGCATGGGCTTTCCGATCTCTACCTGAGGACATGGTTCAGACAAGCAGGTTGACTTGCTTAAAAATGTAAAACGAGGCCCAACTTGAATCTCGGTAGCCCCCCTGCCCCTGGGATGGCTCCTGCTCAGGCATTAGACTCTGAAACAACCGCATCAAGAGTGAAGTCACAAAACTGGACCCAAGTCCATTGAACTATCCCCTTAACTCACAGTTTTGTTTTAAGCGGTGGATTGGCTCTTTTAGAACAGAAAAACCTTTCGACTATGTTAATGCCTCAGTTTCCCCAGAGGCCTCCCCTGAATAGAGATTCTACAAGATAAACTGTGCTGTCATGGGCTAGAATAGAAGGCAAAACCAGCCGGCTTCTAGACGGCCGTCTTCAGAGATCAGAATTATGTGTGATGCTCCTGGGGAAGCCACAAGAGGGCACACGCGAGAACTACAGGGAACGTGATGCGTGATTGTCTGTTTGTTGGGCAGTTGAAAATGAATAAAGGTTGCCTAGCCAGCGAGAAGATTCTATATCCAAACAGAAATCCTGATTGGGTAGAAGACACCCAGCAAATGAGGTCAGATATTCCAGTATTGGATCCTAGCATGTTTGCATTAGATCAAAGGAGTCACTCCATCAACGTCTCCAAGCTCAGTGACCTCATTAGAAGAAAGGATGATTTTCTTGCACAGAGTTATCAGAAGTTCAAAAGGAATCATAGTAAGAAAGTGCCTGGATAAGGCTTCGACTGTGGATACAGGAGATATGGATAAAACCTCAGAATCCTTAGAAATGTGGGGGGGCCCAGAAACAAATCAAGTCACCACTAGCGGTCTCCAGGCAAGCAGAGCTGCATGGCATGAGTTATTGTGGCTATTCTGAGAGCAGCCAGCCTGTGTTTCCCACCAGTATATTATTAATTTCTGGGGTCTTTTATGTGATTCTAAAATAATTAACTTCATTTGTGTTAATTTACTATTCCTAAGCAATCTCCAAGGGAAGGATAGAGCTGGCCATTAAAATTCAGTATCTTCTAGCTCGGAACATCTTTTCACAGAAACCTTGGTTTCTATTTTAGAACAGTTAGTAGCCCCTCATCCTGAACAATTTGCCATTGAGATGCATCATGTGTGAGGCTCAGGAAAGTAAAGGGCCTTGGCTAGTAACCGGGTCTCAGAACCTCACAAGCCCACCCTATTGACATTCACCCTCAGTGTTCCAGTTAACGTGTTGACGTTGGCAGTTCGGGTATCACTCTCTGTTGAGCACTGTCTTAGTCAGTGTTCAGTGGCTGTGAAGAGACAACATGGCCGCGCCAACTCTTATACAGCATTTGATTTGCCTGGCTTACAGTTCAGAGGTTTTAGTCCATGGTCATCATAGTGGGCAGCATGGCAGTACACAGGCAGGCATGGTGCTGGTGAAGGAGCTGAGAGTCCTACATCTGGATCCACAGGCAGCAGGAAGAGAGAGACTCTCGCCTTGGAATGAGCTTTTTGTATTTTGGTTTTTGTTTTTTTGTTTTTGTTGTTGTTGTTTATTGTTGTTATTTTGTTTGCTTTTGGAGACAGGGTGTCTCTGTGTAGCCTTGGGTGTCTGTAGACCAGGCTGGCCTGAACTCAGAGATCCCCCTACCTCTGCCTCCTAAGTGCTCTCGGATGGGCTTTTTGAAACCTCAAAGCCCATGCCCAATGATGCAGTTCCTCCAACAGGCCACACCTCCTAATCCTTTCAAATAGTGTCACTCCCTGGTGAACAAGTATTCTAATCTACGAGCCTATGGGGGCCGTTCTCATTCAGACCACCACAAGTCCCTCCCAGGTTCTGGCCTATAAATACCTAAGAGTCAAAAGCCAGTTGAGCAATGAAGACTGTTGCAACTCCAGGTCCATTCTCCAAATGCAAGGGTTCTGGGTGATGGTGTTGGAAAGCATGCCTCAGCTGTAAGACTAAAGTGGGCTTTCTAATTTCCATCATGAGCTTCGGCTTGTCTCATTCAGGGTACCTCAGGGCAGATGGATGCTGATTTTCTTTCTTCTTCCTCGGCCAATCATAGGGAAGCCACTGGGATGCACACAATGTAGCAAGTTTCAAGTACCATGGCGCTAAACAGAACACACTGATGCTTAGGAGTGGGAGGAATAGTCCCTCCACAGGAATGCTGCTTAGCACATGGCTAGAATAAAGAAGAAAATGACTAAGAAATAAAATGCCCACAGAGCCAAGGAACAGCGCATGGGCAGGGACCTCGAGAATAGAGATTTCACCTACCAGTAAACGGGTCAGTCCATCAACATTCTATTGGCTCTTTGCCTTCTCCCCTTTCCTACCTCCTGCTTTTTCTCCCTTTGAGAATAAAATGTAGAAGCCCCCCTTCTAACCAAGGATTGGGTGTGGTAGCTGATTCCAGAAGAGGGACAGGAAGTATTCAAGATGTGCCTGTGATAACTTGTGCTAGAAAACACAGATCCTGTCAGAACAAACGGGTCCTGGGAAAGGGATCATGGGTCGGCATGAAGGACGGTCAACATGAAGGACACTCCCATCTTTTCCAAATGCAAATGCATTTGAGCATCCAAATGAATACTGATACAGTTGAACACAATAAATATGGAAAGCTGCACAGGTTCAACCGATCCTTTACAACAAAAGGACCCGCCCTCAAATAAAGTCTCATTGAGACATTACTGGAAGTACTTAGCACATTACTTTTAGGTTCTAAAATCGAATTCACATTTATTCTGCTTTTCATGTACTAACTGTATATCCAAGTAATCAGACAACACTAATTGAAGGGAGAATTCTGTTTTTACAGAGTAATTCTAGCTACTATATATATGTGATGGTTTGAAAGAAAATGGCCCCCAAAGGGAGTATCACTACTAGGAGGTGTGGTCTTGTTGGAGGAAGTGTGTCACTGTGGAGGCGGGCTTTGAGGTCTCTTATATGCTCAAGCCATGCCCAGTGAGCCAGACCACTTCCTGTTGCCTGCAAGAGGTAGCTCCTTCTCCAGCACCATGCCTGCCTGCTGCCATTGCCCACCACGATGACAATGGACTGAAGCTCTGAACTGTAGGCCAGCCCCAATAAAATGTTTCCTCTATAAGAGTTGCTGTGGTCATGGTGTCTCTTCACAGCAATAGAAACCCTAAGACGGTGTAGAAAACTGGCAGTACTAGAAAAAGGTTATTCCTTGCTACCCCAATGAAATTGTTGATTCAGACCCAGGTATCTGTTGGTGAACTCTGAGACTGGACATGGATCGATAGGGCGGTGTGATATCACAGGAAGTCACTGTACCCCTATGATCTGTTTGTGCTCCCCACATACCCTGGCTGCATCAATCACCAGAGCTAATTTCTGTTTAATGTGACGTGTGGCGCCGCAGAACATTCTACAGGTAGAGGACACGGGCTGCAGTGATACAGTTAGCTGCTTCCCCCACGCCATGTTCTCACGTTTTGTGGTTTCAGTTGTCTGTGGCCAACTGTGGTCTGAAGCGATCAAGTGGAAAACTCCAGAATAAATAAAACATTCTTCAGCTTGTGAAGCTTACACCATACTCGGTAGCATGATGAAATCTCACACCTTCCCACTGGAGATGTGACTCCTCTCTTCCCCAGCATAGTCATACCCCAAACGCATCTTGCCCGTTAGTGACTAAGTCGTTGTCTCTGGTGGCTAATCTTGGTCATTAACTTGATACACCCAGGAAAAGGGAACCTTAGTTGAGGAATTACCTCCATCAGATTGGCCCGGGGACACGTCTACAGTACATTTTCTCATGATAATTGATGTGGATGGCACCCACTGTGGATGGTGCCGTGCCTGGAAGGTGGGCCTGAGCTGTATAAGAAAGGTAGCTGAACAGGAGCCTAGGAGTAAAACAGTAGCAGTGTTCCTCCATGGTCTCTGCCTTGGTGCCAGGCGCCCAGGCTCCTGCTTTGGGTTCCTGTCTTGGCTTCCCTCCATGATGGTCTATAACTTGTAATCCAAATAGACTCCTCCAAGTTACATTTAGTCACAGCAACAGAAAAGAAACCCCGAATACCATCTTATCGGGTTAACTGTGAAGGTATCCATGAAGGTTCTTGTAGATAGTATTCGGTGCTCTCTCTATGGTTTCAGACATCCACAGTCTTGGAATGGAGTCCCTCTTGGATTAGGGGACTACTGTAAGTCAGTAGCACTAGGGAAAGTGGATGGGAATGTGCCCTGGACAAGAGGAAATATGGAGCCTAGCACAAAGGCAATGAGTGGCCCTTGTTGGGATCCTGATGATTTAATGAACTTGTGTGGGGCTGTGGGGAAGATGGCCCAGTGGGTAAAGTACTTTCCATGCAATTGTGAGGACCTGAGTTCAAATCCACAGACCTGCATAAAGCCAGGAGTGGTGATCCCACTGCTCCTACAGGGAGGGGGGTAGTAGAAGGAGAATCCTTGGAAACTATGGGTCAGACATCCTGGTAAACACAGGAGAGAACAACAGAGAAACTACATCTCAAAAACAAAGTAGAAGATGAGAATCAACAACCACTGTGGTCCTCTGACCTGTACCCAGGCACAGTGGCACATTCACATCCAAATTCACACGTAGAAACATGTACAGGTACATGTGCACACACACGCGCGCGCGCACGCACAGACACACACACACCACACACACATACACCACACACACACACACACGCGCGCGCGCGCGCGCACGCGCGCACACACACACACACACTTTTTGAGACAATTTGGGAAATGATGGGCTAGGTACTGGAAAATAATTAAGCCAATAATTAAGGCCAATTTGTGTCAGTGAATTAATAACATCCAGGATCTATATAAAATCTATCACGTTTCTGTTCTATATAGCTACACCCTGTGTGTGCTTCGTCTAATTTTCTATTAACAAGCATAGTTTTTATGATATACTTAGTAATTAACACATGCTATTTACATGCTTGGGGGGGATACTGTTACAATAGTTTGATACATGTATTCAGTGTGTGATGATCAAATCAAGATAATTAGCATCACTTTCTCCTCAAACATTATTTCTATGTGATAAGAACCTTCAGACTTTTCCAATTATTTTGAAGTACATGATACATTGTTGTAGACTCTTTCCCTACTCCACAGAACACCGGAAGTCATTGGTCCTGTCTCGTTATGGCTGGACACCTACTACCTGACCCTTCCTAGGCCCCTTCCCTGTTCTCATGGCCACTCTCCTCCTTCACTCAGATCAGCATTTCAGCTCCCACCAGTGAGTGCTCCCATGAGATATTGGTCTGGTTTATGCCTGATTTACATATTCAAGGTGATGTTTTCCAGTTCCATCAATATAACCAAAAGGGATAGGCTGTATTTCCGACAGCTGAATAATCTTACAGTGTGTATACTCCACACTCTCTTTCTTCATTCATGGGTTGGCAACTGCTTGGTTGGTTCACATCTCAGCTGTTGTGTCCAGTACTAGAATAAACATGGGACTATGCATATTTGTGATATGATAAATTCATTTACTTTGGAAAATCCAGCATTGGGATTGTAGAGCCATATGGAATTCTACTTTTAGTTTTTGAGAAACTTCCCTAACGATCTATACAGCGGCTGAATGATTTACATTACCCCCAACAGTGTGTATGATAGGCCCCTCTTCCCCCAAACCTTGACAGCATCTCTTTTCTATGTTTTTTTTTTTTTTAGAATGACCCTCTTCTAACTGAGGGTACTTCTCATCCTGGTTTTAATTTGCATCTCTGGTAATGGGTCATGTTGTGCATTCTCCCTGACGCTCATTAGCCGGTTCTTTATTTGAGAGCTGTCAATTCAGAAGAAAATGAGCGGCTCCTTGGAGACACATACTACAGTCTGACATTCCTCCGAAAATACTCTCCCAAGGAAATAAAGATGAACGTGACTGAAGTCAATGTACTTGGTGACAGTTGCTGCCACTGAGTGATGGGCGGAGGGAGTCCTAGCACTCTGGCATCTTTATTTCAAAAGATACTCGAAGTTTATTTTTTCTTATAAGAACATTTCTCCCTTCTCTTTCCTCCCTCCAAACCCTCCCATACACCCCTCCCCACTCTCCTTCAAATCCATGGCCTCTTCTCTCATTAATTATTACTTCATGCATATATGCATATATGTATAGGTACATGTTCTTAAATGTAACCTACTCAGTCCATATGATGTTACCTGCATGTATGTTTTCAGCACTGACCGTTTGGCAGAGATTTCCACTTGTCGCACTCTTCCCTGGGGAAGGCCACCTCTCCCTCTCCTGCTTTTCTCAGTTGCTTGTGGTTCTTTGTGTAGAATTGAGTCCTCATGGGCTTTTCCAAGTCTACTTTGTCATGTACGTAAAGTCTCACCAACGTGACTGCCTAAATGGGAGCTGATACTTTTTTATTAAAAAAAAAAAAAAATCTCTTCCCAGGGCTTGAGAGGTGGCTGAGTGGTTAGGAACACTGCAGCTCCTGCATAGGACCCAAATTTGATTCCCAGCACCCACATAACCATCTGTAACTCCAGTTCCTGGGAATCTGACACGCTTTTTATGCTTCTACAGGCACCAGGCACCCACATGGGACACATACATACATACATGCAAAATATTCCTATATGGGACACATGTATGCATGCGTGCAAAATACTCCTATACATAAAATAAAATGAAACTTTAAAGGTTTAACTTCCTCCAATAAATAAATGCAGATATCACCCATCTTATGGTCTGAGACAAAAACTTAATTACAGAAGGTCTTAAATATTTTTGTGTTGTTTTTGTTTGTTTGGATTTGAGGGGGAGGTTGTTAGGGTTGGCAGTGTTGGGATGGACCCTAGGGCCTTGGACATCCTAAGTAACTGGTCTACCATTGAGCTATACCACCCAATGAATAAAGCATTTTTTCTTGATGTACAAAAAATTTATTATCATTCCCTTATTATTTTCTATTTTTTCTTTTTCTTTTATTAAGATTTAGCATACGCGCGCACGCGTGCATACACACACACACACACACACACACACACACACACCTTATTCAGTTCTAAGCCTTTCTTTAGGATATGCCTGGGGGAAAGAGACTAGGAAGGATGGGATATTTATATACTTACCATAATTCCAGGACCCAAGATGCCATCAATTACAAAACACTGTCCAATTTAAGACATTTAAAAATGTAAATGAGTACAAATGCCTTCACTGTAGCATCAAACTACGCATTCTGGCTGCTGGTGGTGTATGCTGGTTAAGCGCTGGGTGTCTGGATTCTGACAGACCTGACCCCACCATTCATTACTTTCGTGGTCTTGGCAGATTACTTACCCTCTATAAAATCGAATTCCATCACCTGTAAAATGACCATAACCACAGAGCTGGCTGGTAAATAGTATTGACCCAGAAAGCTTGATTTTTTTTTTTAAGCTTTCTATCGAGTGAAATAAAATCCCCAAACTGACCACTTCTGTATTTCCTTTCAGTAGTCCATAACTCTCCTCAGTCGAATAATTGGATATAAAAATCTAAACCTGTTATACAAGGTCTAGCTGTCATGTTTGCCTTGTATAGCTCTGAGGGGTTTGTTTGTTGCTACTGTTTGACAGAAATGTGTGTGTGTGTGTGTGTGTGTGTGTGTTGTGTGTGTGTGTGTGTGTGTGTGTGTGTGTGTGTGTGTGTGTGTGACGATTAGTTTGTGAAGTAAGCCCAAATCCTTGTTGAAATGTGGTCAGATTTTGGAGGGCACCCAATAAACCTTAATAAAAACAGCCGCGGCCCCCTCCTAGCCCGCATGGACATAAAGTGCTGACTGAAGAGACTTTGTGTGCATTTGGATCCCGCTTCTGTCGTTCACTCCTTTGGTCGGTGTACACATGGTTTGCTCTTTCCACCTCAGACTGCCTCTTGCAGGTGACCAGAAGGAGAAGTGAGGCTGGGGAGAAGCTGTGGGGAGCTGCCCTCGGGTGTGGTGCCTGGGTGTCATTTACAGCATGGAGGGTAGACACCCTGAGCTGCTAAAAAAAAAAAAAAAAAAAAAAAAAACCCTGGGCAAGTAAAGAGAAATGTCAGGCTGTGTCCCCAAGGAACACTTATTATAGGAACGCTTGGAGGTGTTTTAGGAAACGCTTGTTGATGAGGCTCTGTGGGGTATCTCAGGAAATAAAATAGTGCAAGTTGTAGAACTGGTTCAAAGGGAGTGGGTGTGGAATACAGCAGTGAGCAGAGCGCCAGGCTGGTGGGAAGCAGAAAAGGTTTATTACTCAACGTCACTCATCCCCGGCTTCTCCCCAACCTGGGGGCTACTCCAGGGAGACATTAGCCATCAACCTGCCCTCTAGGTCCTGTACCTAATGACTGCAATTGGAAAGGAGGAGGTGGTGCTGAGTCTGGGGAGTTGGACCCGTGGGTGGGGGGGGGTTAGAGCAGTGTTTGCCATGGAAGCATGAGGACCTGAGTTCGGCTCCCCAGCCCCCAAGTAAAAGCCTGGTGTGGCAGTGCATGTTGGTAACCCCAGTACCAGTTGGGGGACAGGAAGGGATAGGGGCTGACTTGGAGACAGGAGAATTGATAGGACTTCACGGCTAGTCAGCCTTGCTGAAAAACAGCAAGCCCCTGGTTCAGTGAGAGAGCCTGTCTCAGGAGAATACAGCAGAGAATGACGGATCAGAGTATCGAGGCACCTGACCTTGTCGTCTGGCCTGCACACGTGCGTGCAAACCACACATGGACAGAGAGACACGCAATGCACATGCACACACACCTACACACACAAATATACATGCACACACTTTTTTTCAAGGGATGAGGTACAATAACAATAAAAAAGACAGGCGCGACCCATTTTTCTTCCTCTGACAGCTCTCACGTGTTCACACTTTCCAGGTGACCTTATATAAGGACTCCGGCATGGAGGACTTCGGGTTCAGTGTGGCAGACGGCCTGCTGGAGAAAGGGGTGTATGTCAAAAATATCCGCCCAGCCGGGCCAGGTGATCTCGGCGGCTTGAAGCCCTATGACAGGCTCTTACAGGTAAGGCCTCAGAGGGCGTCCTGAACCCTAGCTTCTGACCTACAGGCAGCAGCGTCCCCCACATTCTCCTTCATACCTGGACCCTTTGTTTCCCCTTCCGTTCTTGTCATTGAACTATGGCACTCGCCGTGAATGTTTGGGTAAAGAATTCTATTTCAGCCGGGCGGTGGTGGCGCACGCCTTTCATCGCAGCACTTGGGAGGCAGAGGCAGGCGGATCTCTGTGAGTTCGAGGCCAGCCTGGTCTACAGAGTGAGAGCCAGGAGAGGCACCAAAACTGCACAGAGAAACCCTGTCTTGGGGGAAAAAAAAGAAAAGAAAAAGAAAAAGAATTCTACTTCAGCTTCCTGAAGTTTCTGACACTGAGCTGTCCTTTCCCATCTAAATGTTCATTCCTCAAACCTCAGCCTAGATATGGTCTAGAGCTCATTGACCAGTCGGCCAAGCCAAACCACTGAGCCCCGGGGTCAATAAGAGACCCTGTCTCAATAAAAAGGTGGAGAGCGATGGAGGAAGACACCTGATATCTTGTCACTGACCTCCACACCCATGCTCACATGCATGCACATGTACCTGCCTGCAAAAAAAAAAAAAAAAAACACACATTCACGTGAACATGTGCCCACAACAGACACGCGCACACACACATAAACAGTATTACTATGGATGAATGGGGACACGATGGGGTAGCAGGTGTTCACAAGGGGACCAGGGCGGTGTGGGTAAGCTACCCATTTTGAACCTATCCAGTCTTTCATAACTTTAGCACATCCCTATGGGACATAAGTTCTTAAGTTTGATCTGTTGCTTAGAAATGATGGTCCAGCCAGGGCCAAAGGTATCTGGAAGGACAGGGTTAGATCAAGCTACCTGTGGTGAGCATCTAGCCAGACGGGGAAGAGAACCGTGGAGGAATTCTGGCAGCATCAGGAAAGAGGAAAATATTAGAGGCTCAAAGCAGAGTGAAGCAGGGTGTGTCATGAGAAACAATGGCCCCACTCGAATTGGGCTTCGGGTACTAGAGTAGCCAGCAAGCCTGGCTTCGTGGGCAGCGACAGGGATTTGGGTCTTTGACATGGGGAATGATTCAAAGACAAATGTTGTTCCAGTCTAGATGGTCTTTTAATAAAAAGCCCAGAGCCAGATATCAGGGTGAAAGCTGAAAGATCAGAGAAGCAGAGCAGCCAGCCACCAGTTCTTACTTCTACAAAATCCCCAGCCTAAAAAGAGTGAGTTCCTGTTTCCTCACGCCTTATATATCTTTCTCTGCCCAGATATCACTTCCTGGGATTAAAGGCGTGTGCCACCACTGCCTGGCTCTGTTTCCAGTGTGGCCTTGAACTCAGAGAGATCCAGGCGGATCTCTGCCTCCCAAGTGATAGGATTAAGGGTGTGTGTCACCACTGCCTGACCTCTGTCTCTCATCTAGTGGCTGGCTCTGTCCTCTGATCCTTGGGCAAGTTTATTAGGGTACACAATGTATCACCACAGGCAAATCCTCCGAGTTGTCTCAATAACTGGGGACCCTTATGTGGGACACACATTTACAGAAGCGGTCTTGGTGGCTCTTGTCCAACCCACATCCAGTTTATGCTGCTGCGTATGGTCCCAGCTCTCAGAGTCCACACCTCCATTCCCCCACCACCTTGGGAGGAAGCCAGGCCTGGGGGCAGTCCCTGGGTCTTCAGGGAGTACAAATACAATGCACTTCTGTAATAGCTCAGTGTTGCTCCATGGTGGATCCTGGACAGTAAGCAAGCAAGGCAGTCCTCTCCTCTGTCCCCAAGTCACACAGACAAGAATGGAGAGTGAAAAAGAGAGAGGAGGTAGCAGCTAGCAGTTTGTACTGGGAGCCTTGACGTTTGAGGCCAAATGTCTGAGTGGTCCACCAAAGGAGCAGTGCGAGCAGGAAGCAGCCAGAGAAGAGGCAAAGATGCCCCTCCGTGTTTATCTCTAGCCAGCAGCTTGAGACATGGGCGTGGTGGTCTCGGGCCCAGGCAGGTGTCCAGAGGAGTAAACTGATAACGGCCACGGAGGCTGAGGACTCTGCAGTTCCCAGAGTTTAAAACGGGGTTCATCTAAGTGCCCAGCACTTGTCCTCAAAAAAGTGGGAAGCCAGGACTGGGCATTGAATGCAGGTGATCTTAACAAGTACTGTTGTTGGGTGGGGAATATAGTTCCATCATAGTGTTTATCTAGCACGTGTGACACCCGGAGTTCAATTCCCAGATCCACCCCCCCACCCCCAAAAAAAGGTATTGAAAGAGAATTGCAAAGGAGTGTATAGAGCATGTGTAAGTTGAGGTGGGGGTGGATTTGTTCTTTTTCTTTTTTTTTTTAATATTTATTTATTATGTATATAGTATTCTGCCTGCATGTGTCCTCGCAGACCAGAAGAAGGCACTAGATCTCGTTACATACAGGTGGTTGTAAGACACCATGTGGTTGCTGGGAATTGAACTCAGGACCTCTGGAAGAGCAGTCAGTGCTCTTAACCGCTGAGCCATCTCTCCAGCCCGGGGTTCGTTCTTAATCAAGGGAGCTAAACATCATGGTAGCCAGACTGCCTGGAACTACATCCTTGGGGAACCCTTTCCCACTGCTAGTCTAAAGCAAACACAACTCGCTGCTCTAAGCTTTGTTTTCTTCGGCTGTAAACTGGGGTAACCTTCAGCCACAGGAGACTTTGGGAGGGGTGATCTTGGTGTGGGGACAGGGGGATGGTGTCTTACTCTTCAGCTCCCAGGAGGCAGATGCAGAGGATGAATAGTGACCCGAACACCGCGTGTCACCGTGTAGCCAAACCGCACGGTCCGCCTTTGGGATTAAGCAGCTCGCCCCTGGGTTTGGGAGTGGTGGCTGCGACAGTCATTGAAAGTGGCTCTTCTTGGCCTGGCAGGTTAACCACGTCCGGACCAGGGATTTTGACTGCTGTCTGGTAGTGCCGCTCATAGCCGAATCGGGCAACAAGCTGGACCTGGTCATTAGCAGAAACCCACTGGCCTCCCAGAAGTCAATAGAGCAGCAGGCTCTGCCAGGAGACTGGAGCGAACAGAACAGCGCTTTCTTCCAACAGCCCAGCCACGGTGGTAATCTAGAGACGCGAGAGCCCACTAACACATTATAGCAGCACTTTTTATAAAGCGGGACAAAAGACAATATCTACATGGTGCTAAAAAAAAAATCCCTTTAAGATTTCTGTGACGGCCAAAGCACAGAGAATCACGTGGCATTAACCGCAAGCACAGAGGTCTTTTAAATCTCCTCCCTCACGGCTCATGTTCACACCCCTTCCCAACCTGAAGAGGTTTCTTTGACAATGACCGCTACCGTAAGTGGCAGGTCATTCTCTGCCAGGCCCAATGGTAGCAAGCAGCCCACCCCTTCCCACAACTAAGACCAGAGGAAACTTTTTACCATTCATCTCACTTTTTACAAAGAGAAACATCCGTTGGACAGTATCCTCTCTGATAATTTCCTTAATGAAATAAGTTTCTCACTATGAAGTCATTAACGTAAGAACAGAAGCAACCTGGATTTCCATAAAGCTGGCCCGGCTCGGGGAAGCTAGGATGGGTGAACTGCCAGGCCTGCCGGAGGGGGAGGGGCACAGGTATAGCATTAGGTGTTCTTAAACCGTTTCAGCAACAATGCACGTAGGGGATCATAATAGGTGGTGGTAAATGTTTTGCCCAAATATAGGAATGATTTTAACTAAGATGTATGCTATTCCCTATGCAACAGATGATCAAACAGGATATGTCTTGTGACCTGTTTTTTTTTTTTCTTTCCCCCTTAAGGACACATTTTTTTTTTTAAATAGCTGAACATCTCTGATAATGAATTAGAAGTGTGTAGTAACACTGAGAATTAGTGATATGATCCTATTTTTTAAAATCCAAGACTAAAGAATTTAAGAATGAAGAGTTTAATGACATGAGATTCACTTTATGGGTAGGCAAATAGAAACTCATCTTGCTCAGCTGTCTGCGGACGGGTCCACTGAGGGGTACACGGCACATGGACGGAACGACACGCGGCTCCCTTTGGTTCTGAGCCATGCCACTTGCTGAACTTGTAAATACATTTTTCACAAAACTCATTGCCAGTCACCACCACCCACCCCCCCAAAGCAATAAGACACCTGTGACAGTTGCTTTAAAGTTTGTGGGCAACTGTTTTCATTTGTTCAGATATTTTGAATAGCTATACTAATAACTGTTATTTGGTAAATACTAAAAAACAAAAATATAGAGCTGTATATTGATGGTAGAATGTCAAAACTATTATTTTCCAAACCTGTTCATTTTGGTCACTAGTACACCCGCACAGGCAAAGCATCCAAACACTGTGTCCTTTGTTTAAGGGAAATAAATGATTCATCTTTTTCTGTGCAAAGAAATATATGATTTCAAACACATTTCAGAACTGCCAGGGCAAGAAAGCGTAGAACAGAATCCTATTAAGGAAAAAAAAAAAATAAAATGATCATGAGTCACTTAAATATGTATTTTTGTTTGTAACAAACAAGTATTAAACTGTAAAGTATTTTTGTACAAATTTAATACTTTAATAGCATGGTATTTATCGTCTATGTATGGTTTTGGGGAATTCAAAATTGTTGCAAATATTTGTATGGAAAAAAAATCCTCTACAAAATGGAATAAACAAGTGATTTTAAAAAGCCAAAATAAAAAAAAAAAAAAAAAAAAAAAGAAAGAAAATGAGCTGCATGTCTGGTGCATTGACTGTGATTCGGAATCGCAGCCTGAGGGCTCTATGATGTTCATTTCTGCAGTTTCCCAAGGGAGGGACATGTCTCCATCAACTTGAAAGTCACTATGGATGAATGAGTGTGAAGTCAGATCTGGGTTTGGATGCCAAGCTAGTACTCATAAAGTGGTGTGCAAGCTACCTCCCGGCAGCTGGCTTCCCCACCTGTGAGACCGAAGGTCACGACCTACAGAATACGCTTTTAAATACACAAGAAAGGGCCAAGAACACCTGCACACAGCAACACCTTCAAAACCAATGCCTCCTTCACTTTAGAGGACATGACAGTTCCTAACTCGGGGGCGCAACATCTGCCCTTAGGAAACACCGCATGCATTCTCTGAGGCAGACTTACATTAATAACTAAAATGTAACCTTTAGCTATGATAGCTATCTCTTAAAAAAACTACATCAGTACTCTCAACAAGCCTCTGCAAATTTACATTCCTATTTATATAGTTACAGCCAGTGAGCACAGGGTTACATTATAAACACGTGGCAGTCAGATGACCCCCACTGAAGCTCCATTTTTTTTTTTTTTTAGAACCCAAACAACTGTTCATATTTTGATTGTACTGTTGACAGGGCAGCTTAAGGTCTGTACGGCAGCTGAGATGAATATCAAGGAAAGGAAGTGTGGTCAGAGCCAGTCCTGTCAATTAAAACACATGAGAAATGACCTCACAGGAAAGACCCAGAGTAGGTAGAACCCAAATTCAAATGCATCAATAGAAAATGGCTACTAGAAACAAAAAGAAAATGGGTACCCAGAAATCTCGGGGAGTAGTTTTCAAACAGAGTGACCGGTTTCGGTGTCGTTATATGATTACGGGCAACCAGGGAGGACAGCGTGGGAAGCGTGTGCAGCCCTGGCCACCGCTGGCATCTAGCCAGGTGCTCAGCCATGTTAAGAGAACCCTTCAGTCTTAACACACTGCGAGGAAACGGCATTCGCTTCACATCCCCATCTTGGGTTTCTGGACATGCTCTCTTCCAACGACAGCTTGCAGAATCTTGCATTAGGTTAATTATTTGTATTGTGACCCAAATAAGTACAACCATCGTACAAAAAGCCAGTTCCTGGCCAGGTGTGGCCCAGCACAAGACATGCAGACCTCTGTGATCTACACAGTGACTTCTAAGTCAGCCGGGGGCTATGTTGAGACCCAGTTACATATAATTTGTGTCAGTGTGTCCTAAGCAAAACAAGCTAATGTAAGTATCGTCTTGACGACATGAAAGCTGAATCCTATACGCCAGAAGACAGAGTTGAAGAAGCTTTATATCTACTAGTTACCATTCCCTCTTCTGTGCCCACCAACCTCCATACTACAGGAAATGTTCATCGAGGGGAACCATCCTTTCCACATAACTTGATAGTAAGGCACAGGCTCCGCCACTCCTACCCCCATGCCAATTATTTAGTCCTAAATTGTTCCTACGTGATGAGCTAAACAGTCACCCACCAGGCAATCTGATAGACTATCAAACTCTCTTTCCCAAGAGCTCTGAACTCTGACTAACCCTCATGTCAGCCAGGATACAGGCCTCCTCAATGGCTCTTCCTAGGATAAACAAGAATAAGACTGGAAAGTTAATAAACTCTCCATAATAAAAGTCGCAGAGAGCGGTCCATGAAACGTTCGAAATATCGATGAGAGAGCTGGAGAGCATGTTTGGCAAAGGTTGCAAAGGTTCCCAGCTTCCAGCTCAGGCAGCTGACAACTATCACGGGGGATTCAATGTCTCTGGGCCTCCTCAGGCATCTGCACTCACATGCATATTCCCACACATGGACACACACACGCACACGCACACATGCACACATGCACACACGCAATTAAATATAATAAAAATAAATCTTTAAAATCTCAACAAATTTCCTAAACTATTAGGACTGACCATAGGGAGAAGGGGTTCTTGGGTCATTGAAGTCAGGAGTGAAAGGCGATCCCCTGATCCACGCCTTACAGGAACAGCAGGCTGTAGGTAGAGGGCTATCTTGATCGCCACCGCCAGTTAAGCAGTAGATGACTCAGACCAACTCCTCAAGATGCGAACTCTCAAAACTGAGCCTCTGAAACACACACAGACCTGGCTATGACACAGAACGTCTAGACTAGAGAGTCTAGGCCTACAGTTACAAGGAGATGGAATCGGGAGTTTTGAAACCATCTACAAAGGAAAGCCCAAATCCAGATGGCTTCACTTACGAATTCCCCCCAACCATTTCAGGAAGAGTACACACCAATTCTGCACAAACTAGAAGAGCGTGGAATGCTTCTCACCTTGGTCTGCATGGCCAGTATACCCCGATGTCAAAACCAGGAAAAGGAAACTACAGACTCACACCTCCTCTGATTACAGATACAAAATCCTCTGATTATATCCTGATTATAAATATAAAAAGTATGACATAGATACTGCATTCTGAATCAGTGCAAACTGAACTAACAGTAGGTTTTCTCTTTTCTTGCATCCTGGAGATAATCTCTTTGTTTTAACATCCAAAAAAAAGCAAAATCATCACATTATACCATAGCCATATAACGAAGGCTAAAACTATATTGTCACCACAATAGAAATAGAAAAAACAATTGACAAAACACCCTTCGTGGTAAAAAAAAAAAAAAACCAACAAAAAAAAACCCAATGAACTAGCAATGAAGAGAAATCCTGGCCTTAAAGAGCACACACACACACACACACACACACACACACACACACACACACACACACCCCACTGCTAAGAACAGTGGTAAGACTTAATTCTTCCTCCAATGCTATTTGGACACTGAACACTCTCTCCCTCGCCCAAGGCTGTGTGTTTAAGGCTTGGTCTCCAGGGTGGTCCTGCTGGGAAGTGCTGTGGACTTTTAGGACGTCAGGCCTTGGGAGATGTCTTTCAGTGACTGACGATGCTCTTGAAGAGGATGTAGGGCTCAGTCCTGCCTAGCTGCTCACCTTGGTTCCTGGTTCACAAGGTGAGGA
This sequence comes from Peromyscus californicus insignis, assembly GCF_007827085.1. Classification (NCBI taxonomy): domain Eukaryota; kingdom Metazoa; phylum Chordata; class Mammalia; order Rodentia; family Cricetidae; genus Peromyscus; species Peromyscus californicus. The sequence goes on from NW_026294535.1 coordinate 36,939,985, forward strand.
GTTTGTATTTCTACACACTCCTACCACGATGAACTCCAGGCGCCATCACTGGAGTTAGCGACTTCAGAACTGGGAATCCAAACGAACTTTGTCGTCATAAAGTAATTACTTGTGACTCATTACAGTGACGGCCAACGAATATGCCTCCATGTCAGGAACAGGGCAAGGATGCACATTCTTGCCGCTTCTCTACGACAGTCTGCTCAGAGCGTCTAGCCAGGATGTTAAGACAAGAGAAAAACATGAAATGCATCCAGATTGGAAAGAAAGAATTAAAACCACATCCACTTGTAGATGAGATGGTCTTATACAGAAAACCCAGAGGAATCCACCAAAAACCTACCAATACCAACTAGTTCAGCAAGACCAGTAGGCAAAAACCATTTGCTTCTGCAGAGAAACAAGGAACCAACTAAAAATTAAGACAAGGGCTGAGGAGAAAACAGTGAAATGTTTGTCATGCAAGCATGACACCCTCTGAGGTTTTGTTTTAAAGCCCAGCGAGAAACATGTGCTTGTGATCCCACTGCTGGGGAGGTGGGAACAAGCCAATCTTAGGGCTCACTGGACAGTGATGTCTCAGGTAACAAAGAAATCCTTTCTCAAAAACAAACAAAAATAAGGTGGATGGCACCTGAGGACCACCTGAGGACCACCTGAGGGACACCTGAGACACACCTGAGGTACACCTGAGGACCACCTGAGGCACACCTGAGGTACACCTGAGGACCACCTGGGGGACACCTGAGACACACCTGAGGTACACCTGAGGCAAACCTGAGGGACACCTGAGGTACACCTGAGGCCCACCTGAGACACACCTGAGGACCACCTGAGGCACACCCGAGACACACCTGAGGTACACCTGAGGCCCACCTGAGATACACCTGAGGAACACCTGAGGGACACCTGAGGAACACCTGAGGGACACCTGAGGACCACCTGAGGTGCACCTGAGGCACACCTGAGGTACACGTGAGGCATACCCGAGGTACACTCGAGGCACACCCGAGGCACACCTGAGGAGCACCTGAGGCACACCTAGGCACACCTGAGGAGCACCTGAGGCACACCTGAGGCACACCTGGGCACACCTGAGGCACACCTGGGCACACCTGAGGCACACCTGAGGTACACCTGAGGCACACCCGAGGTACACCTGAGGTTGATCTCTGGCCTCCCCACGTGCACATGTGCACCGGCACCTGTACACAAACACACGGAAACAATTTCAATTTAATAATTTAAGAGCAAACCTAACATAACTACATAAATTTAGAAATGTAAGATGTAATGCTCTAAACCTACAAAGAGAACTGGACAGAAATGGAAAAACATCCTTGAAGATCCTAAGAGTCAATGTTAAAATGAGGTCGATCCACAGCCCTAAAAATGTTTTCTAAAGCCCAATCCCCAGATTTCCAGCTGGCTTCTTCACAAAAACTGAACATTAAAATTCATATGGAAATGCAGGGGATCCAGGTCATGATGGCACACACCTTTAATCCCAGCACTCTAGAAGCAGAGGCAGGAGGATCTCTCTGACTTAAGAGGCCAGTCTGGTCTACATCGCAAGTTCCAGGCCAACCAGGGCTACATAGTGAGGCCATGTCTTAAAAAGAAAGCAACAAACCCCCAAAGGGACCCAGAACAACTAACACAATCTTGAAGAAGAACAGCCAAGTTAGAGGGCTTGTGCTGGATTTCAGATCTCACAGTACTCCAGTCTGCAGTAATGAAGTCACCATGATCAGTCCTGGCACACAAGCCAACACAGATTTGTGGGATACGACCGAGAAATCATAAACACACTCTCACACAGGCAAATTTCGCCACGGCTATGGAGACAACTCAATGGGGAAAAAGACCTCTTCAAGAAATGGAGCGCAAAAAAAGAATGAACCAGGACCGCTTTCTCACACCGCATGCAGAGGCCAACTGAAAGCGAACCTCACATCTAAACATGAGTCCCAAAACTATTAGATGCTTAGAAGAAAAACCTAGAAATACATCTTCATGGCTTTGGACAGGCCATGGTTTACTGGCTGTAACACCAAAGAGCCACAAGCCATAATATCCTACAGTGGACATCACTGGAATTAAAAATATGTCCTTCAACATAAAACTTCCCAGAATCAGAGAAAAAAATGCAGGTCTTTTTTTTTTTTTTTAATAAAGGACTTATATGTAGACTATAAAAGAATTCTCAGATTTTGATACTAACCTAATGTAAAAGTCAAAAGACAGGAATAGATCTTTCTCCAAAGACATATAAAAGACCAGTGAATACATGAAAGCTGTTCCTCGTCTTTAGCTGTAAGAAAAACACCAATCAAAATCAGAATGAAATACCATGTCCTTCTCCTATGATGACCATACAGAAAACAAAAATGTTAGGGGGCTGGGGAGATGGCTCAGAGTAAGATCACTTGCTGCACAAGCCTGAAGACGAGTTCAAATCCCAGAACCCATGTAAAAAGCCAGATGTGGTCATGCATACCTGTAACCCTGATGCTGAGGAGACGGAAGGATCCGCAAAGTTCCAGCCGCTAACCTAGTTCCTGGTCAGCTGACAGACCCTGCCTAAAGGGATTAAGGCAGTGACGGAGCAGAACACTCAACATCCTCCTTCATGTTCAGAGAGATGCATGCACCCTCCCCCAAACACAAACAGGTACACATATACCATACACATACATCATACACTCATGTACGTGTGACTGTGCGTGCGCGCGCGCACACACACACACACACACACACTCTCACACAAATATTGGGGAAACCAGAATTCTCATAACTACTGGTAACAATGTCAAATGCTAACTAAATGCTTAAGAATCTAAAGACGGACTTATTATATAACCCAGCAATTCCACCGAGTGACGTAACCCAAAGAAATGAAAATATGTATCTACACACAAAAATGTTTACCACAAGTGTTCGGAGCGGGATTAGTTGTAACAGCCAGAGTAGAAACCACCGTCAACCCACTAATGAACGGATAAATTCAACATGCAATATAGCCATACAAAGGAGTATTAGTAATGAGTGAGCTGAATTACCAATGTATTACTGATACAATGTAGGTGAAATCTGAATAGCATTGTTCAGGAAGTAAGTTCAATAGGACCTCATACTGTATAACTTCACTTATAGGAACTATACATTATAGGCAAATCTACAAAGACAAATCAATCAGCTCGAGTACGTGAGTAGACTACGCCTAGTGGGGTGTGGGCGTGGGGGGTTATGAAAATGCCCTGACATTGACTGTAGTGAGTTTCACAATTCTTTCACTATACTAAAAGCCACTGAATCGTATTCGTTAAGTGGGTAAATTGTAGAGAATTCTTCCACACGAGTACTTAACTTTTTTATTTTACCATTGGTCTTAGCTCCTTGTGTTATTATAAACAAAAACCACAGACTGGCCAACTTAGCAAACAGAATAGTGACTTTATTGCTCATAAAGGCGTCTCTTGGAGACACTGAAGACTAGACCCTCAGCATAGCAATCAAAGAACATGACCATCAGAAGAGTTACATGACTAATACTGTTTGCCTCCCAGTACCTTTAAGACTTATGTTTAGGGCCAGACATGTAATTCAGTAGTTAAGTACTTGCTTCGAAGGCATGAGTCCTGAGCTCAAGCCCCAGCCCAGCCCCCCCCCACCACCACCACCACCACCACCACCAAAAGAGGAAAAGAAAGAAAAATGTCTCTGTACTATACTGGCAATCTAACAGGAAAACTGCAGTGTGTGTAAAAATAAAGTGAGGTGCATACATGAGCTAAAACACTTTGTTGACCGAAGTTTCTATGGCCTGAACTGTTGAAGAGTGGCAATATATGAATAACATACTCTCTGAGAACTGCAATACAGCAAAAAGCAAGACAAGGTGAGCCCAGAGCCAGGTGTACACGTCTGGTGAGGACTTGTCAACCCGTGGCAAAATAAAATAAAATAAGAACAAAAAAACCAAGAGAGGTCAACACAGCAAAATGTGACTTTCCTTAGGCATCCACTACCGCAAGATGTGTTTGGGGAGACACATCCAATCCACCGAACCACTTGGCAATAAATATTTAAAAAAACCAATCTGCTTTACGAGAAAGGTTTCCTACGATGGGATATATTTTAAAACTTACTCCCAACTAGAAAAGGCATAACCAAGGAAAGTCCCAAGTATGCCAAGTCCCAGGCGCAGGGATGGAGTGAGTGATGGTCTTGTAAATGACCCATCTGAGGTAAACACAGCACCCTTGAATGTGTGGACATCAACAGGTACAATCAGTCCTCCTTTGCTACAGCTTCGGTGTGCCGGCCAAGGAGATCCACCGTCATCCCACGGCATTCTCACAAAACGTACAACATCCCTAAAACGGGAGAGTCTTTCCCCATGATCTCCGTCCAGTGTCAACTGTTCTCAGGACGACAGAGGATGTACAGCATCATGGTTTGCTTTGATCAGGTGAATTTAAAATATCTGCTTTTAAATTCAGCTTTAAAAATACAAATAAAAAAATTTATTTTGGGGGCAAATGCCCAAAATTCAAATCCCAATTTACAGTCATCATCTCATAGCTTATAACATTGAAGCTAAAATATTCACTTTGCCTTGAAAGGAAAAAGAATTATTTTGAACGATATGAAGTAAAATTCTTTCTATTTAGCGGTTTTCATTGGTGATGTTGCCCGAACACCGTCGGTCTCGGTCGGTCTCGGGATGTTGCCCAGGCTGGCCTGGAAATCAAGAGTCTCCTTTGTCAGCTTCCTGTCTGCTGGGATTACCGGTGTGATCCACCACACCCAACTTAATCCTTTGTTGATTGTCAGTGGGTTCGAAAAGTTGTCTAGGAGCTAGTTTATTCAACCTCAAATTCTGAAATATAGAAGATACTTGTGGAGATGGTTGTTCAACCTGTTTGAAAAGAAAAATAAAGTTAATTTTATAAAAATATACCTTGCCTACCATGGGCAATTCCATTCCCCTATGACTGCTGCTGGAGAAGAAATAATGCATGCCTCACAATCCTTGAAGGCTTGAGCAACCCACCAATGGGCTATCTGCTTCTTGGAGGATCATATCTGCTCCTGCCCCCGTAGCATCCCCTGTACCTAAGGGCCTGACATGGAGAAGTAAATGTGTGTTGCCTAAATAAAGGCATCTAACTTCTAAAAGCAAGGGGTAGGGCTTACTATATCATTTGGGAGCAAGGCAGAGAGTTACAATGAAGGATCCCTGTGCAAACATTAAGAACTGCAAGATGAAAAGGAGTCCTCAAGCACACGGTCCTGTACAACTGCCAATGAAGACAGCTCTTGTGTGGTACACGAAGCATAGCAGTGCCAGGATCACACTCTTCCTGCTTCTCGTGATGCCCAAGCAGCAGCCACGAGGCCAGTGTGGCCCTCAGTTTTTACCATCGTAGGAAAAGGGAAAAGAAATAGAACTCATCTCCACGATGCTGTTATCTGTACATTTTAGAGATTGGGCGTGATTCATCAACCACTTCTACTAACTTGCCTGAACTTCTGGAACCTGGATTTATTCTAGGCATCTCTACAAAGGCATGATTTAGTGAAATATTTAAGCCGGTGATGTGGATTACACTCTGCGAGGTTGGATGATGGACCTCATCATCCAGTCATCTGAAAGCCTTAACAGGAAAGGCTTGTTCCCCAGGAAGGTCAGTACCTGCCCACTTTCAAGACTCACGCTACAGCATCGTCTACATTTGAGTCTACAAATCTCCCCTGCAGGTCTCCGCAATCACTTGAGCAGGCTCCTTCCAACGAAGTCTACTTGGACAGACACTCCGATCGACAGACAGACCATGCATGTGACTGTTTCCCTGGGAACTTGGACTAATACAGGGGCTGACCTTCCCTCGGCCATTGTGACTGTCTTAGCTAGCTTGCTTTTTATATTACAATGTACATTTTACAGAAACCTATTTTCTGGAAATAATTGTTTTATCTGATAAATTTAGCAGGGTTCGCTCAGATATCACAAAGTACAACTGTATTTTCCATTTCCTATTTTCGAAGCAGGCAAGAAGATACCAGGTCAACATTGTCCCTTCAGGAATTTTTTTTAAAAGCCCCGTAGCTGTTGATGTACTAGGAAACATGAAAGCAAGGAAGGGCTCAGTCATTTAGTAGTGTCACTCAGACCATAATGACATTTGGGCCAATCAGGAACCGTATATAACATAATAGTAGTTCCCTAAGATCAAAACGGAGCTAAAGTTTTCCTACTGACTAGTGCAATGCAGTAGCCACAGATTTGTGGAGTTGGTGATGTAAACCTGCTGATATGGAAAGTATATAACACTAGACAATGACTAAGCTTCTAGGTGATGCCTTTATTATTTTATTTAGAGCAATGGTTCTCAACCTGTGGGTCATGACCCCTTTATGGGTTGACTGACTTTGATAGAGGTTGCCTAAGACCATCGGAAAGTACAGATATTTACATTACGATTCATAACAATAGCAAAAACACAGTTAATGAAGTAGCAATGAAAATAATTTGGGGGGGGGCATGACAAAAGCGTTAGGAAGACTGAGAACCACTGATGTAGAGAACGATCCACTTACATTTTTTTTCACCCCGTCAAAGGGCATATGAGGCGTCCTCACACAACTCAGACTGACTGTTGTGCACTAAGAGGCCACCCTAACCACAGCCATCTACGCTGGTGTGAGCACACGCCGAGGACATTGGCACAACAACGGAACATGCCTAAGGAGGCATTTCTCAAAACTTATCCCTGTAGTTCAGCCATGTACGTCTTCACGGGTAGAATTTAAATGCTGGCATGGCTTGTAGGTAGAAATGTGAATTTGAATGAAAGGTATATGGACGGCCCTTGTCATTGGATTTTTCTTTCAGAAATGATATATTCATCTAGAATTATGGGAATATAGAAGTCTCTCATTTACCAGTCCTAACATTCTGAATTCTGTTTCCTTGGTTACAGGGATTCCCGTAGAGGCCATATACTTTTGGCAAAGCCTGTGAGAAAGACCATCATCCCCTTCCACGAGCAAACTTTGGGCTGATGTCATCAGGCAAGGACGTGAGCCAGCACACCACAGTCCCCAAGTTCACGCTTACGTTCACAGATCTGCAATACTGGTCTTGGTCAAAGTAGAAAGGCTCCAGCAGACTCAGGCCTGGGGCTGAGTAACACTGCCATTTTCTCTTTGTACCACCACACGAAATCATAACCCTCACCCAATGTCGGTGAGAAGAAATATAACTCAAGAAATTTTTTTTTGAAGGCTCTTTCTTTAGAATTGTCCCTTTATCGCACTGGTCAAAAAGCCTCGCTTCAGGGCTTTTGCAAGGCTACTTTCACGAGGGGGGGGGTCACACTAAGATGGAAATGTCATATCAAATGTCATATCTGCACCGGGGTATAGAATGAGGCTTAGAATCACCATGGATACTTCTATTGCCATGGAAGAAAAAGGACAGTCTGTTTCCCCACAAAACATGTCGCTAATACTAATTCTGATTAGTGATACCTGGCTCCACCCTACGCCCAGGCCAAACACATATGTGCCATTCTTGGCTCAACCCCAGCCGTACCTCACTCATCTTCGGGACCCATCAGCTCAGCCCCTTAGCATCTCTCCTCCTTCCCTGTTGTAAGCACCTGACTTTTAGACCAATCACCGTCCATACCCAGGGTTTCTTTATGCTAGGAACTTACGATTTCTCCCCTAATCACCATCCATTACATCAAGGTCAAGGTCACCTCCTTAAATTTCAACTCACAAGCACTTACAATGTTCCTAGGGATCTCCACTCCAATCAGAATGGACAGTCTCTTCAGAAGACTCTCTGTCCATCCGTCCTGACTGCCCTGTGTCTGCAGCCCTACCTCTCAACTGCATACCGAGCTCTCCCAGTCATCTGCCGTCACCTCACAGTTAAACTCTTTGACAGGCAGACTCTTAGAGACCGTTATATGCCCCGTACCTTCTTCAGGCAGTGGTCATGAGTATCACCCTTTAGAACCTGGGCAGGTTCATTAGCACTTTCGTCTCAACTGAACCCCACCTAGCAAATCTGTAGCAGGTACATTAATCAACCGACCGGTAAGCGTCTCTTGGAACCATCTCTAAGCGGAGCAACTATTACCGCCTGCCAGGGGAAGACGCGTGATTTCCTCAAACAAGGTCATCTTGTGTCTCTTTCCTCTCAGTAAATGGCTCTGCTCTTGCCCAAACTGTTTCAGCCAGAAGGCAGGGAATCATTCAGGATTATCCCCTTTTGCCTTCTCCCATCTAGTCACCCTGTTGACAGCTACATCTCCAAAATATAAAAGTCAAAAGGAAGAGATGAATAAAAAAATTAATTGATTCCCTTAGTGAATTGGTCAATAAAAACAGTTGACTGACTGAAGCCAAAAGGTGACAGCGAGAAATCCCATGGTGCTGGGAGAGCTAGTCTAGACCGAGAAGCCTCAAGAGCCCACTTACGGCACAGTGAGTGAGCCTTTACCCAAAGGAACTGAGTGAGCATCCCAGAGAGTGGAGTATATGGGAAGGATGGTGAGCAGGCAATGGGAATAACCAACCAGTTCATCCCCCAGTGATGGATGAGGAAAGAGCTAACACCAAGCGGACACAGAAGAGCAGCTTGGGAAAGAGGTGAGACACCAGCGGTCTTGAGGTCCTGACGGCACAGGGATACCCTGACAGAAATAGACAGTCCCGTCCGGGCCCACTGCAGAGGGCAAGGTTTAAAGGAAACATGAGCACAGGGGAACATCGCTCCTACCATTCGGAATTTACTGGGGCTTTCGTCATCCCATGGGAAGCCATCGCCCGTTCTTTTGGACCCTCTAAGCGGTGCTGACTCCTCGTCCGTATCCATGTCATTGGAAGAAGTTGACAACCATCCTTCATCAAAGGTGAACCTCCCCTGGGTGGCTGGAGACGCCTCACCCCCGGAGCTGTCCGCGGCGGCTCTGCTGTCTGGGGTTCTATAGAGGGGTGATGCTGGAGGCTGTGTGCTGGGCGTTCCTCCAAGTCGAGGGCTTGAAGGCTGGGATGGAAAGCCAGCGGGAGATGCACGGGCACTGGAGAGCTGCTTCTGCAGGAAGTGCTTCAGGCGAGTCCTCCTGGGGAAACTGCGCTTCCTGATGGCGCTCCTGAGCTCGGACTCCTGCGCGATGACGTACACGCGGGAGTGACCCCTGGTCACTGCAGTGTAGACGTGCTGCCAGTGCTGGCGGCCGGCCTTCCCCACCACGTAGGCGACTGTGTCCTCCTCGGACCCCTGGGAGGTGAAAACAGTGAGGAGACTCAGCACCAGCAAGTCAGCAGGGCGGGCTCGGGCCGGAGGCTGGGAAGATGGCTCCCTGGGGGAAAGTGCTTGAATAACCAGACCCCTCATGAAAGCCTAGAGTACAGCTCAAGTCTCACTAGCTAAGCCTGGCAGAGACAAGAGGAGAAACAAGGAGACCTCATCTCAAACCAATGGAGAACAAGGGCTCAAGGCTGCTCTGACCTCCACACAGGCACATCTGCACTCAGGCACGCAAGTATGCACATGCACACCAGCAGACACACACACAAGACTAAGAGAGGAGAGAAGTCCGCGTGCGCGGTACTCTCATGTTCTTCCACCTGGCCAGCGGGTCTGCATCCATCCACTCATCCTCCAGAATCCATGCATGCTATTCATTATCTCAGAACTCACGTTTGCTAGATGCGTTACCAACGTCAGGTTCCACGGGGTCACAGCAGGCCTCTGGTGACCAAAAACAAACTCTAACGACTACACAGAGCGCTACAAGCTCCCTAACCACAGACTTTGAAACGACTGTACAAACCAACGTGGGTTAGGTATGTGTTACACTAAAGTTACTAATAATGGCAAAGAAAAAAAGACACATAAAATAGCCAATAACAGGAGACTATGTAAATATGTATAGACACCACATATGCCTGCATCAAAGATACATTAAACACATACACACAGAGACAGAGAGACAGGGACAGAGAGAGATTGGCTGGAAAAAATGGCTCTCCCAGTGGAGGGCTGGTCACAAGCTTAAGAATCTGGTCTGCATCCCTAGAACCCACATGGAAAAATAATAAATAAATAGATAAACACATAATAAGCAAATCAATCAATCAATCAATCCAAGTAATTTACACCTGGAACCCCACTGTGCGTGAGGCGGAGACAAGAGATTCTCCAGGGCTTGCTGTCCAGATTGACAAGCTCCAGGTTTAATTAGAGTCTCAAAGAACAGGTGAGGAGCTAGTGAGGGCACCTGACATTAACCTCGGGCTTCCACACACATGTGCTCCCACATGCATGAGTGCATCTGACACACACACACACGAGCACACAGACACATACTCACACATAGGTACGTGCATGCACAAATACATAAAGCATTTCTAAATGGATGATACTATATATAATTATATATGATCTGGATTATATTAAAACAAGAACCCTGATTGCCCCACATAAAGACAACCTAAGTATGTAACGGACTACACAGCATAAAGGCTTGGGAGACGGCTCCCAGGTAGAGCGCCTTCCTCACACACGGAGACGTGGGTTCCATTTCCAGAAACCGTGCTGAGGAAGGAAGACTCGGGGGTGTGTCCTTGTAATTCCAGTCCTGGTGAGATGGGAGGCGAAGACAGGCAGATCTCTGAAGCCTGGTGAAGCCATCCTAACTTTATGGTAAAATCAGACCAATGAGAGACCCTGTTTCAACAAAAGCTGAAAAGAGCCCCTGAGGAACCACGCCTGAGGTTGTCCTCTGACCTCCACGTGCACACATGCACACGTGTACTTATACAAACACACACATACATACACATACACACACATATTTCTGGAAAGTACTGAAGTTGTATTTAGCGTGTCTCTAAAAGGCTGCCCCACGGATTTTCTTTTACTCCGGTCACTGTTACATCAATTATTTCATCAACATAAGGAAAAGAGAATGATGACCCTGGGTTTCTAAGTTTAGCAAACCAAGGACATGGGAAGGAAAGCTCCCAACGTCTCTGTGTAAGCACCAGAAAGCAATTTCATGTTTGGGGCTACGTTCAGTCCGGACATTTTGATAGCAGCACACACTAATTCATCAGTAATGTTCATCAGTAATGTTCAACATCAGCAATGATATAGTAATGGGAATGTTCTAATCTTGGCAAATATGCTATTTGCCAAGCTGTCATAAAGAATATTGACATTCTAGAAAGCCGGTGAAGGACACATGGGGACACCCTGAGCTATTCCCATCTCTTCTCTAAACCTGTTATGCTCAAATAAGATTAAAAATTGTCTAAGGGAGTTGTTTACAAAATTGGAGGGTAAGTATACATTTGTAAAAATCCTTTCAAATTTATAACAATAGAATAGCAAGGTATACCAACAAAGTTGATAAGGCCAAAAATAAAAAAGATGTAAGATGACACTCTTTGCTTAAACCTTGAAAGCACAGGAAAATATATAAACACACACACACATATTCACACACACACAGAAACAGAAAGGCAGAAAGATAGACAGATTATGTGTATGTGTGTGTGTGTGTGTGTGTGTGTGAACCAGAATAACACACATATCAAATACAAGACAGAAGTCACTCTGAGCAAGGTGGGGTGTACATCTGGAAATACGTACAAAATTTAAGTTGGGTAGGCGTGTTCAAGAACCAGCAATCAATATTTTATTGAAATAGTTAAAAAATAAAAAATAATGCACAAAAGATATGTAATAAATAAAATGTCAAAGTTTAAAGACTTTAGTGCAGTCCATGTCAAGCCACGCTGGAGAGAGAGGGTGGGAGGGAGCAGAGGGTTCGAGTGCCATGGTAATGTCAGAGTTCCTCAAAATGGAGGGAGCACCAAAGAGAACAGAATGCTTATGTCTGCCGGGCATCTCCTGTGCTTTCGTGCACAGAAGGAAAGGTAACAGGAAGGAAGCTCAGTGACCTGTCACGAACATGCCCTACATTGGAAGAAAGCAGCTCCCAGGAATCAAAGCAAAATGTCAAGGGAGAGGCTAGGACGGCACTGGAAAAAAGTAAGATTAATAACAGCCAAAGAGATTAAAAAAACAAAACAAAACAACGTGAAGCGCGTCACGCTGTGGCGGGTGCTGGAGTCAACCCTGACCGTTAACCTGATGAGATCAGGAGTCACCCAGAGGACGGATCTCTGGACGCTTCTGTGACGGGGTTTCTAGACTGCCTTCATTGAAGTGGGAAGACCCTCTCTAAATATGGCGGCATTCATTCGTTGCACTGGGGTCCCAGATTGAATAAAAAGAAGACAAGAGAGCTGAGTATCCAGCATTCATTTCTCGCTGCTTCCTGACTATGGATGCAACGTGACCAACTGCCTCATGCTCCTGCCTCCGTACCTGCCCACCCCGCCATGAGGGCCCATACCCGCAAACCGTAAGCCCCAAAATAACTCTCCCTGCAACCACTGTTGGCCAAGCATTCTGCCACACCGATGATAAACTCACGAATCAACCAGGTACCCAAATAACTTTGTAAACACCCGCTCCTACCTGAAAAGTATGAATGGTCCTTGCCCAGGCGTGTTTTATCTGACAGTGCGTCATCAGTTTGCTGAAGTCCACGGTCACTTCCAAGCCAGCCTCGTTGTTGATGGTCAGAAGTCGTTTTCTTTTGAAAGTGATATCAGTTACATCCTGGGACCAAGACAAAGCATGCATGTGAGAACAACGGTCTGTCTTGGGGTGCAGCGTAAGACCCAAGCATTATATAGCAAATTAAGAATTTTGCTTGGGGGCTGAAATTGTAGCTGCAGAGCATGTGGACAGTACGTGTGAGGCTCTGGGTTCGATACCCAGAATGAGGCAACGATAACAACAACAAAGAGCTTGAAAAGGCTTAAAATCCATACTTCATCGAATGCCTTCACATTTCAGTATTTCAACGAACAGAAATAGAAAGTTCCGGTCCTCAGAACTTCGTACACTTTCCCTCACAGCCCTTTCAGAATACTTTCAGGCTGGGAGGAGGCCTAGACAAGAACAGGCACAATTTCTGAAGTTTCTACGCTGAAGCTACAACTAAGGATGGCTGTGTCTTGCCTTGTCCTTTGTTATCCAAACTTCCAAGTCACTACCAGGAAGTTTCCTTTCTGTATCTTTCATAAAGAAGGAAAGTAATGCTTTCCAGCTCAACTATTCCCAATTATTCCATTGCATTCTGATATTAATCCAGACAAGACATTGCTGAAAAAACAAAAAAAAAACAACAAAAAAAAAACAAACTACAAACCAATATTCATCGCAAAGGAGGATATATAAAAATTTCTAATGAAGAAACACTGAACAAGAATATCATCTCTAGCCGGGCGGTGGTGGCGCACGCCTTTAATCCCAGCACTCGGGAGGCAGAGCCAGGCGGATCTCTGTGAGTTCGAGGCCAGCCTGGGCTACCAAGTGAGTTCCAGGACAGGCACAAAGCTACACAGAGAAACCCTGTCTTGAAAAACCAAAAAAAAAAAAAAAGAATATCATCTCTAATGTGATGAAATCTAGGGCTTTAAAAAAAAAATCTCTAACTGGCAAACATTATTTCCTATTATGAAACTTACCCCTGTTATGAAAAATATTTCCCCATTGCACAGTCGAATGTTACTTTCAAAATCCTGCTTGATTTTGAAATCAGAAGGGGCAGCATCAGAGGGGGCAGCATCAGAGGGAACAATGTCAAAGCCTTTCCCGTTGGCTTCCCGGTCATTGTCAGGGAGTAAATCTGAGAGGTATGCATTCCGGGTACAACAGATTTTATCATCAACAGCAAAGATGAGTTTCTTGTCGTGGTCTCTGTATCGGGAAGTGATCACACGTCATCAAAACCTGGAAACTGCCCGCTTTGTTTTATTTAGCTATGAGCGTCACTCGGAGCTGACGGGAAATAATGCGCATATGTCTCTCTGCATCACTATCATTCTCCAAAGGTCAAGACGTCACGCTGTCCTAACTGTCACCTGTTTACATGACGCTCACCCTCTTGCCACCTCGGACCCTTGTGACATGGCCCAGTTCAACTCTCTCGAGTTACAAATGTTGGTGTGACTGCTCTGGCCCATCCATTTTCTAAACCAAAAGCCTTCCTTATTCTTTTCATGCAAATTCACCCTCTCTCCACATCCTGCAATTTCAGGTCTTCGAGAGCGTTCTCATACTTTCATTTTTAATAATCACGACACTGTCCTGTAAAAACACTAGCAATGAACAGTGGCTTGGGCCAGTCACTCTAAAAGCACTATAGGTTTCTTTTCCATTCTGCTCTGATTCAACCCTGTAGGGTCTTCTGCGTAAGCCATTTCGTTTACACAAACGGAGAGACCAAATTACCTGACAAGAGCATCGTTACTAGGACCACCATGAATGGGTCCAACCAAGTGCGTTTTGAATCTTCTGTTGGGCTACCCAACACAGTTTTTTTTTTGTAACAGGAGTTCCTATATTTTACACACCCCCAGGGATGAGCCTGTGCTGGCAAACACAAGAACTGTGAATTAACTTTTCTTATGTGCAAGCACCATGGCTCAGCTACACTCCTTTTCCTCTGGTCATTCACAAAAGTGTTCTCTGCACACCGCCTGTTGCTCAGGCTCCTGGAACTACCACATCGCATTAGAAATTCTCCTTATTCTCCAGGTGATCTTGAAGACGTTGGAGGCTGCCGACCTGGACACCACAGAGAAATGATCATTCTTTATTTCTCATCTTATTCTACTCACTATCCAAGTCAACTCCTCATGACACAGAATCCATCTAATGGGAGGAAAGTAAGCGTATGACTTCTGAGTATGGGGCCCTACGTGACAAATATTCATATCCATATAAATGCAAGAACAGCAAACCAAGGCAGGACTGTCCCCGAAGCGTCAGTCAGGAGGGTACTCACTTGATGAGATGGCCTACGTAGTGCTTGGAGCAGCAGTCATTGATGAGGTCACAGTCTTGCCTGAAACACATGAAAGTCAGAATCACTTCAGTAACACGGGTTACACACTCACTGCCATCTGTTTATCAACAATTATATACTGGGCCACTGGCTTTTTTAAATTATTGTTATTATAAAACTGGGAACTGAACTGAGGGTTCTGTGCTTGCTAGCACTCACACCCCTGCTGCTACAGTAGATCCCATAAGATGTTTCGAGGACTGTCTCTAGGAAAAGGTATTTTGGGTTTTTTTGTTTGTTTGTTTTAATTTGCTTCTTTTTTGTTTTATTGAGACAAGGTTTCTCTGTATAGTCCTGGCCATCCTGAAACTCGCTCTGTAGACCAGGCTGGCCTTGAACTCAGAGAGCCACCTACCTCAGCCTCCCCAGGGCTGAGATTAAAGGCGTGCGCCACCGCACCCAGCTGGAGAAAGGTGTTTTATAATTTTTGCCTTCACATAAAGTTTTGTTCCGCTCACACTTCCTGTGAGATTATAAATACGCACGAAAGAAAACCACCCTGTTTAGAATGCCTTCTGACATGTCTAATGAAAAGATACTTCACAATGAGAATTAATAATGAGAAATTACAAGTTTCTCCCCTAAACACAATGTACATTAAAAAGTTGTGAAGTTTAGAAGTTGTATAAAGTATATTAACACAGTATAAATGTTTTACCTTCTAAATGCAATAAATTGTGATGTTTTTGCACTTTTAAAATCCTTTCCTTGAAGCAACGTTTTAACTGCAGAATATAAATCTGGCAAAGAGAAAAAGGTTAACACGGAAAAATTGCCAAATTGTAATGCTACTTCTATGGGAAAATTAGCTGGCGGCTCCTACTAATCAGTCCACATAAAACATCTCACCACGTAACATACAAGGTCACCATGGGAACATCTACGTCATCCTTGAGATGGGCCATGGCAGTGGAAAGAATTTGAGAAAGGCCTAAGCCCCTGAGGTACTAGTGGTAGTCAGTTGGCATTTGAAATCTATAAGCTTAAATGGTACATCCTATCATCATAACGTATTACCATACTCAGAGCTGAGTCTTAGCGGGTAGACACCAGCTTATATACTCACATAGTCCTTCATTGGCTCAAAAGTGGCCACTGGCTTAACACGACATTTGCCCCACGTTTACCTCCACCTTCTCTTTCCTCCCCTGCCCGGCCCTCCCGCAATTCAGCCACTAAAACCTCAGCCCCGGCAGCAGGAGGAACCCTAGTGGTACTCATGCCTCGCCAGCTGTTAAGCTGTGCCGTCACTGACTACATTCATCCATGAGTGTGAAAATAAGGCTTGTGGAAGTCATTTCCCAAATGCGGCAGGTGGCTGGCCATCTCCTCCATCGCTCAGAGGACGGACTGTGACGTCATCCGCTTATAACTCTTTCACACCATCCCACTGACAAGCAGGTCTCCTCCAGTCCCTCGGCAATTGTACAAAAAGCATCAACATGTCTCACACGGCAGTAAAAACTGGAGTAGCGGGCGCAGGATGAAGTCTGTGGAAGAGTGCCTGCCTAGCATGCTCAGGCATTGGCATCAGGGCTTCTTACCACAGGAACTGGGCCTGGTGGCTGGTCCACACCTGATCCCCAGCAAAAGACCGGAAGTTCAAGGATATATATTGAGTTTGGGACTAGCCTGGCCTGTATGAGACCCTATCTATAAAACAACAACAACTGAAAAATGAAACCAAACCCGGGGCAGCGAGCTGGGCACAGTGGCACATGCCTGTTATGCTAGTGCTGGGAGGGAGGCAGGGGGGATAAGGAGTTCAAAGTCAGCCTCAGCTCTACAGCAAATTCAACGGCTGCCTGGGCTACAATGAGACCCAGCCTCAGGAAAAAAAAAAAAAAAAGACGGGAAGGCAGGCGGAAAGGAACATTGCAAGAACATTTTGTGTATCATCTAGTAGCGAATGAAGCATGGGGCACTACGGTGCTCTGCTCTAGAAAGAAAAAGTCAGTTGCTCACAGAGTCCTTCATTTCTTCAATGAAGAAATGATACTCTCCAGAAAACAGCCGACCTCACATCGCCCCCAGTCATCCCCGGCTTGCTAGAGTAGAAACTTCCAAAGGTCTCCCATTCTGCACCTCATTTTCCTCTCTGTCTATCGGATCCATATGCAATGTGCATTTTACTGATTTTAAAATACAGATTTTAGCCTCTCTGAAATTCTAGCCCAGTTATGGATCCCGTCTTGGGTCTCTGCACTTTGTAACAATGGGTACAATTTACTCAATAACTTATTAATGAGAAAGTGCTATTTGCCTCTCCAAGGAATATTTACCCAATTTTCTGAAGGAAGAGACTAATTTTCCAGACCAAGTTTTTAATTAAAACAGCCAATCGGCTAAGCTCTGCTAGCACTCTGAAATGGACAACTTCTTTTTCTTTTAAAACAACATTCTTCCGAGCCGGGCATGACAGCACAGGCCTGTAATCCCAGGACTGTGTGGGTGGAGACATGAGGATTTGGAGTTCAAAATCACACTGGACTACAGAAGACCCTGGGGCACTCAAACAAAAGTACATTCCCTTTAATGTACAGAACAGGTACCAAGATTTTAAAAAATGCTTGAGGCCGGGCGGTGATGGCACACACCTTTAATCCCAGCACTCAGGAGGCAGGGATAGATAGATTAGATAGATAGATAGATAGATAGATAGATAGATAGATAGATAGATAGATAGATGATAGATAATAGATAGATAGAGATAGATAGATAGATAGATAGATAGATAGATAGATAGATAGATAGATAGATAGATAGATGGATGCTTGAGATATACTCTACAGAGTCACAAAGAAAGCAAGCTATGAAGAGTCCACACCTGCTTTTCTCATTTGCAATAAGACCTACATTAACTAAGCTGTTGGAGAATACACATTAGCTATCAGATTTAATTAAAACCAGCTCACAAAATATGCACGTCATGATTCAATTTATATAAAACTAACATGAATAATGAGACTGGATATGCACAGAAAGGGGGACACACTTGGACGTTTTTGAAGCTGCCTGTCGACTCGATTTTCCATGCCCAAGGGGGTGGCGGAGTGCAAAGGGTGTGTCTGTGAGAACTGTGCCAGCTACAATTAGTTTCTCAGAAGAATCACTGAAATCCTTACTCATCCAGCCCTGAGTAAACCCTTACGCTAGTCTTAAAGTTTGCTCAGTCTGTTTTTAACCTAAATCAAGACCCAAAGAACCTCAGCACTGTTCTGTTTTCATCTCTGCTGCTGTGATAAGACACCAGAAGCAACTCAGGGGACGAAGGAATGAATGTACCTGGCTTATAGGGCATGTTCCATCACTGAAGGAATTCAGAGCAGGAAGCCAAGCAGGATCTTGAAGCGGACACCATGGAGGAATCCTGCTTGCTGGCTCACTTGGCTCTTGCTTAGCTAGTTTTCTTATATAGCCAAGGGCTACCAACATAGGGATTGTGCCACCCACAGTGGACACAGTGGGCTGGGCCCTCCCACATCAAGACAAACCCCCACAGACAGGCCCACAGGCCAACTGATCTGGGCAATCTCTCAGTCAAAATTCCCTTCTCAGAGATTCTGAGCTGTGTCAAGTAAACAAAACCAACCAAGACAACTATACTCAAATAAAATTGTTTGCCATAACCAACTTAATGGTATTTATTAGGACTTATGTAGTGATTCTTAGTACAGGCACCCCTGTAGCTCCACAGGCACCAAAATCCAGACTGTCATTTCATACATATTGAAGTGACTTGGGTCATGAGCTTGAGAGAGAAGACTCCGGATCCCATGCTCCTTCTCCACCTTGACAAGCTGACACTTTAATACCCAAAATTACATGCGGTGTTTATCGCTTTAATGGTAACCCTAGTTTCACAAATGTACTCAAAGAAAATAAAAGGAAATTTTCATTAAATAAAATTTACTTTCTCCTGAAGAGACTTGGATTGCCAAGACTCTGTACACCAAATCATCTCCAGCCACTTAGTACTCTTCAAGTATTTAATGAGAGTCTTACGCTGTGTCAAGAACTTCCTCACAAACTTCCAGAGCAGCAGTTTTCAACCTGTGGGTCACAACCCCCTTGGGGTCCCACTGACCCTTTCACAAGGCTCACTTAAGACCATCGGAGAACACAGATGTTTACATGACAATTCATAAAAGTGGCAAAATTACAGTTATGAAGCAGCGATGAAAATAATTTTATGGTTGGGGGTCACCACAATATGAGGAACTGCATCAAAAGGTCGCAGCATTAGGAAGGTTGAAAACCCCTGCCCTAAAGTCACCTGCTTTTGACAATTCCTTTTTTTTTTTTCCTTCGAGACAGGGTTTCTCTGTGTAGCTTTGTGCGTTTCCTGGAACTCACTCTGCAGCCCAGACTGGCCTCGAACTCACAGAGATCCACCTGCCTCTGCCTCCCGAGTGCTGGGATTAAAGGCGTGCGCCGCCACCGCCCGGCGCTTTCGACAATTCTTAAGTCACTTTATTTCCAGTACTCCATTTTTCGCAATACCTACTTTTAGTGTCCAATAATACATAGCTAGTCATTTACTAACAACATCACAAAACTGAAATACTTACATGCAAGCCCACGTCAACACTTACTAGCTCGGTGTTCCTCTTTAGGTGACTGAGTACTACCATTCTCTTCAGGAAGTCTGACAAAAATAAATGTCTTATCTTGAATGGAGATGGGTAGCGTGGGATTAGCAGAGATATTTAGTTCTGCATCAAATTCTGGAAACTGGCGCCTGGAGATTCTTAAATAAAGATATACATGTTATATATATACACTTCATGTAATATAATAATATAATATATATTGTATATATATGAGCATCACCATCCACAAATGTGTCTTTGTGTATGAAGCAGCCTAATGCCTTTACAATAATTCATACCTGTTAGTGGATGAGAGGAAGTGAGAGGGCCTCGCAGGTATATACAGCAGCCAATTCATTTTACAACAAACTACACATACTGTTGAGATTTCAGTATTAAATTTAGCAATCACTGCCCCCACTACAAGCCAACTAAAAGAATCAGAAAGAAAATGACCATACAACGGACCATGCACCATGCTGAGAACCAGAACCAACTACACAGCGTAAGAAGCAGGTCTCAGCCTCACTTCCCAGGTGAGTAACTGGAGATGGAGTCAAGTTTACTGGGTTCCCAGGGCCACAGATGCAGAACTCAGGGGCCTGAGAGGCAAGTCTGTGCGCAGTGGCTCCCATATCTCCTTCTCTGTAAGTGACTCTGCACTAAATGAAGTCCTTTCCATGTTAAACCGCATGCTTGTCCTCTGTTTGGTGTTCTGTGTACTGTGTGTGTGTGTGCTCCCATGTTCCCAGCTGAGCCAGGCACCCATTGCTGCCTCCTTGTTCTGTCTCTTGATCTTTCTATCATGGATTTTCCAGCCAATCATATGAGAAAACATGGCAACGTTCGGGTGCCTCCTGATGACAGGGCCTCTCATGGGTTCCCTGACTGAGTCTAAGAACAGGCTTAACAGAGGTGTCGAGGTGAGAGTACCCTTCTGGACCACCTTCAGCCATGCCCCAGTAAGTGCAGAGAGGAAATGATGGAGAAGGAATGGGCTGCTCTTGCTGGCCACGTCTCACATTGAGTTGGGAAGTTTCCAGCAGGAAACGTGGATTTCCTGTTTGGCTTGTGCCGCGGGACATGTAACACGCGTCCCCTGGTATGTCGTAGAGATCTTTCAGTCAGTTAATACTGGAGGACAGTGATGAATTACAGATGATGGTGGAGCA
Source organism: Peromyscus californicus insignis (assembly GCF_007827085.1). NCBI lineage: Eukaryota > Metazoa > Chordata > Mammalia > Rodentia > Cricetidae > Peromyscus > Peromyscus californicus. Next base: position 36,960,763 of record NW_026294535.1, read on the forward strand.
ACAGCTTAAATAAAAGGTCGCCGAATGCGTTGCTAGGGAGAGCACCCGAGTTTTAGAGAAAGTCGAATTCTAATTGAATTTAGTTTCCTCCAGGTTTGACAGACTTTAAAAGGACCTATCAAAACTGAGATAGCCTTTGGGTAGAAGCAGAAAAGTTATAGGAAATGAATACTAAAATCCAACTCAAGTATTCTTAATGTTTCGACAGAAATCCACATCAACTAGCCCATCCCTACCAATTCCTCCTGTTCCCACCATTCTTTCGGGGTAGACAGGGCATACAAAAGTATGCTTTGATATGTTCAAGGTTCTGGAGACATACAACCAAGCAAATGTACAAATAGCAAAAATGGAACTCATAAAAGAGTAAAAATTAAAGATAAAATTTGATCCAGTGGACGAAACCATCTCTCAGTATTCCATGGTCCCATTACACCTGCAGATTTTAATATCTTCTTAAAAGTCACAAAACAGTAATAATCCTGACTCTCCAACACACTGAATATGGAAAAACCAAACATCTGAGCCCTGAGAGGAACCCCAAAGGCTTCCATAAAAACACTGGGGGCCGGGCGGTGGTGGTGCACGCCTTTAATCCCAGCACTCGGGAGGCAGAGCCAGGCGGATCTCTGTGAGTTCGAGGCCAGCCTGGGCTACCGAGTGAGTTCCAGGAAAAGGCGCAAAGCTACACAGAGAAACCCTGTCTCGAAAAACCAAAAAAAAAAAAAACACTGGGGAAGAGAACTCTCTTCCGCTGAGGAGCAGATGCCTTGGGACCACCAGGACTCATCCCAAGAGTCAAATCCTACATTTACTTTTTTTGCTTAGGGCTTTTCCTCCCACAGAAATTATCAGAAATTTCTTTTCCAATTCTCCTTTGAATGTGAGACTCATTTCCAAGTCTGTTGCCTTGGGCATAGTCCAGACTCTAAGCTTAACATAACTTTAATTTCCACACAGCTATCCCTGTGTATTACCTTTCAAAATCTTCCTACGATTAGTGGATGTCCAAGCCCCTATTTAAAATGGCACGGTAGTTTCATATAGCCTACATGCAACTTCGGATTTATTTCAGATCGTCTCTAGATGATTTATACCTAATGCCACGTGAAGGCCATGTAAATGATCATTCCAGGGCAGCACTTAGAAGATAACACAGCAAAGAATCTGTACACATTCAGTACACATGCAATTTTTTCAAGTATTTTAACCTCTGGTTAGCTGTCCACATAGATATGGAACCCACAGTTTCAAAGAACCAGACGTACGTACTTTTAAAGTCAAGAAATACCTCCAAGCCTAAATGTGAACAATAGTCTATGCTGTACCAGTCGTGAAAGATACTAACTTTGGTTCTCTAGCTGTGGCAAGAGGCACACGCTAAGGGGACAGAATGGGTTTACTAAAAGGACAGAATAAATGCATTGTACTAGGTCACTCTGATTCATACAAACAAACAAACCCTTTATTCCCAATAAAACAGAGACAAAATGCAGGGACTTCATTATACCTTGTGGCGTTGTCCACAATCAGCTGGGACTCTGATCTGTGGTTTGTCTTCAGTTCAATGGCACACCCTCTTGCCTTAAGAGTCTCAAAAACATCCTGCAGCATGTTGCCAGGTTCGATACTGGGTAACTGTCTAATATCACCTAAAGGGATGAGGGCATGAGGATTTTATTTACCTAGGATTCTAAAATTTGGGGATTATTTTTGTTCTGCCGATTTAGAGAGAGAATAATTGTAGACTTCTTGTGACTAAGAAAAAAAGCCTCTCAGCCAGGTGGCGGTGGCGCACGCCTTTAATCCCAGCACTTGGGAGGCAGAGCCAGGTGGATCTCTGTGAGTTTGAGGGCCAGCCTGGTCTACAGAGCAAGATCCAGGACAGGCACCAAAACTACACAGAGAAACCCTGTCTCGAAAAACCAGGAAAAAAAAAGAAAGAAAGAAAGAAAAAGAAGAAAAGCCTTTGACGTCATTATATAAATTTTTTAAGAATATTAAATATCCTGGGAGGAATTAAGAGAAGGAATAGAGGGTGGATGTGATCAAAATACAATATATAAAATTCTCAATTAAAATGAATTCTCAATACAAACATTACATGCACATAAATACTAAATGTTTTTTAAGTCAAATTAAGTTCATATGATATAAAAATGTGTGTGAAAACACAAAAAGGTGACAAATTTTTAACTGATCTCCTTCATAACTGTGACCCTGGAAAACCGTTAGGAACATACACATCAGACTATGTTTAAAAATCGGAACTCAGACATGTTGCATGCGCTCACTGACCCACTCTGCCTCATTGTGATACGGGACCTGGGGAAGCCACGGTTCAACCGCATAAAACAAGCCTAGGACACATAAAATGGATGAGCTGAATCGAGGTGAAAACAGACCAGTTCTAGCCGCCAAATGACAGTGCCTTAGACAACCGATAATCTTAGTACGACACAAAAATCAAACTCCAGAGGAAAAAAAAAACTATATACAGGGTGAGAACCGAGAGAATGTTGACTTTAACAGAGTCATCTGCTAATCAAATACCCCCAAACACCTAAAATAAATGCCATTTATATACGATCCCATTACAATTAAAACCCAGAACCGACTGATCACTAAAACCCTACAGAATCTGACTAAACCTCATCAGATTAGGAGGCTGGCAAGGCCTAATTTGAATTATTAGCTTAGAATCATAAAATTACTGTAAAGTGGTCTATAATTCAGACTTTTTATTATTTCCAAATGATCTATATCCTGTTTTATTCTGACTCTGACATTTTTACTATTTTAATAGCCATTACTCAGTAACTTACGGCACCCTTTCCCATTCATCCGAGCCGGCTGATACACTGACCAGAAGACCCACCCAGGCTGGTGAGGATAACAGGCAGGCTGTGAGAATCGCTTCCCACCTCCAACAAGCCAAAGCCTGGAGTAGCATCCACAACACAGCACCCACAGAGCTTTGAAACTGCAGAACGTGCAGATTCTCTCAGTATTCTAACTTACCAAGGATTATAAGCTTCGAAAGCTTGGCGTGCTCACACAGCAACTTTAAAACTGAATTGAAGATTCCGACAGACACCAAACTCCCTTCGTCCACGACCAGAACTCGAACTGTAGAGAATTTCCATGGCTTGTCTACTGTATGTTTCTTCCAAAAATAAAAGCTATAACTGACCTATAAGTAAAGTATACATATAAAAACAAAATCAGGTTAGGAATTAACAAGCACATGGTTTTAAAAGTAAAGCTTTTGTGACAGGTGAGGGGAGTATAAAAACATAAGGAACAGGCAAAAAACAGAAAGAACATACCATAAAGAGGGATGAATAAACAAAAAAAGATGAATTTAAAAAAAATCTGTAAAAGGCTCAAATAGTTAAAAAAAAAAAAAATTGGTTTCCCAGTGAGCCTTGGGTTTAACTTAATAAATAAGTTACAATCACAGTTCCCTTTGCAAAAAACAAAAAAACAAAACACTTCTCCCATTGTTTTCGATGGAGAAACTTCTCTATTTCTTTTCACTCAATAAACCTCTTGGCTTTCTAAAATACTCCAGTGCTTTTTCTGCTTACTAAGTTTCAAGTATTCCAAACCTCTGACCACCACACTGGAAAACCACAACAAAATCACTACTAAGAACAAGTCAGCTACCAACGGTATTTATAGTGATTATTTTTAAAATATAGATGATTTAGTGAGGTAATGGCAAAATACCACCGTTAAAGCTCAAACTCCCATCCTTTAGGTTCCTTTCTATTAGTCTACTATGCACAGACTTCATTCCAATCAAAGTCACTCCCAGCCCTCTACAACACTATGACTGTTCTCCCCAATGCATCTGGAAAGCTTTTCCCCTAAAGAAAATGCTCTTTTCCTCCCCTGAGCCTCCAAAGCGCTTTACAATCCTTTATAACATGCATAACATGCATTTTCGGGACTCTGCCCTCCCAACTCTTTACACTATTATCGAGTAAAGTACTCATTCTTGCAACCATATCAAATCATTTCCAATCGTTGATAGGTGACTACTGGCCAGAAGGAAGAGATAACGAAATAGCAGAGAACAAAGTGCTGAGCTCCACGGGGCTTTCACTCTACAAGAGAGGATTTTTTCCCCATCTCCAGCACTCCAGGGAACGGGGACATGCTTGAAACTCGTCCTCTTAAGAAATAAATATGGGCCGGGCAGTGGTGGCGCATGCCTTTAATCCCAGCACTCGGGAGGCAGAGCCAGGCGGATCTCTGTGAGTTCGAGGCCAGCCTGGGCTACAGAGAGTTCCAGGAAAGGCGCAAAGCTACACAGAGAAACCCTGTCTCGAAAAACGCCCCCCCTCCCCCAAAAAAAGAAAACAAAGAAATATGTATGGTACAGGGAATTAAACTACATCATTAGGCATATACTTCAATGCCACCGACATTTCTTCATGACAAGACTATCCCAATGAAGGACGCAGTCTCCCAGTTTACTTTCGGAGCCTGTGTCCATCCATTCTCACCACAAATTGGGGAAGTTACAGACAGGCTGTCCTGGGCAGAACTGATTTAAATGATCAGCTGCTACAGAATAAGGACCCAGGAGACATTTAACAAGAACAGTAAGCTCTGTTAGCCACGGGAGAAAAGCTCGGAGGCGAGCATCGAACCCTGTCGATGAGTACTGGGATACTTCAAAAGCTGATCTGATGACAGAGATGGCCATCAAGTGACAGACGGGGAGGTGGCCTATGCAGCATCCATATCTTGTAAAAAAAAAAAAAGTGAACATCCCCAGCGGGACTGGATGAAATACGGTGAGATTGAGTCAACACTGTTCACAACAGTGTGTAGTTTAACTTAACTGATGTCTAGGTGTTAACAGAGAGGGCAGAACAGCCAGAAAGGGTGACTTATGTGCCTTCCAGAGCTTGAGGCCACCAGGCACCTCCTTCCCAGCTGGATTTCACCCCGATCACGGCTGAGCTCATTCAAACAAGGCTGCAGAGAGAAGCGGAGTGAGCCAGCAACACCCACAGAAGGGCTGAGTCAGTCCACACACACCCTTGGGGCACAGCTTAGAGAAAATATCGTGAAGGAGGAACTGGCCTGGCCGGATGTATCCAACATGGTGTTTAAACATCTGGGTCCTGTGCTCATCAAACCTGAGCTGGGGGGGCTCAGGGGACAGTGGGAAAGAGGTTGGACTCTATCCCAGCTGCAATTAAGTGATATGAATCTCAGCTTTGGGACCTTGAGCAACAGTCCCAAGGAGTGGAGGGAAACCTTTTGCTCAGTTATAGCAGAAGTCCAGAGGACCCAGGCAGCAAAGGCTCCTGGGAAGGCCTCACATGGTGCAGGGAAGGGATGTGAGGGAGTAGCATGAGGCAAGCAGATACTGTACTAACCAGTAAAAATGTAAAACCCCTATTGGGAGAGGGGCTTACAAACTAAGGAGTCTGGGAATGTAAGTCAGCAGCCAAGCGCCTGCCTGGCACGCACAAGACCTTGAGTTTCATCTCCGGCGTGAAAATAAAAGGAAGGAAAAACTTACAAGCTGGTTACTTCCGAGTAAGAGGCAAAGATGTCTTTAGGGAAGCGTTTTATCTATCTACACGCAGAAACGTCAAAGGTTTTACCTGATACAGCGTGTAAGCGGGAAGATCAGTTTTCTGCCTCAGTAAACTAGCCGCTTTCCCGGTAGGCGCTGTGAGCAAAACTTCGATAGCCTTGTCCACCGCTGCCGGGCTCTGCTTAGGAAAGGCAAGCCATTCTTCTGAGGCATCCCCGTCCAGCTCAAAATCTTTGCAAGCCTGCTCTACTTCCTTTTCTTCCAGCTGCTCCACGTGCTTAAAAAGATGGCTAACGATGGTAGTCTTCCCGCAGCCACCCTTCCCGCTGAGGACCGTCACAGCCTTGGCGCAAATCGTTTCCAGCGCGACCACCTGATCTGGATCCAGTGGGACACCACTGATCTCTGCACTCATTTCGTGCTCCCCGTCACTCCTAACGTGGTCCCCGCCGTCCTGTGGGTCTGAAACGCTCTCGCCCTGTGCTAACCCCATCTCATCCGGCTCACTTCCTTCCGTTGCCTCGGCCCTTCCTGAATCCTCGGGCTTCCCGTTGCGAATGGACGCCAGAACTTTCTTCACGTCCACTTGTAAATGCCAGGGGGATCTGTTGATCAGGTCACATACGGAGGAGGCGATGCCTTGCTCGGCCTGGTACAGCTCAGAGAGGAATACGCTGTCCTTCTCGTAGGTCACCACGTCAAGGTCCTTCATAAACTCCAGAGACTGGCATGCTTCCTGGAAAGACATGTACTGTGCCACCGCCGAAGTTAGGGCTTCTACTTCAACACACGTGTGCCCGTCTTCTCGACACGTCTGCCTCAGCTGAGCGTAGAGGACCAACGCGTTCCTCTGCAGGGGAGTCATCAGCTGGAGGAGAGAGGGACACTGACAGAACGCCGTCCAGCTGGCCTCGCAGCTCAGAAGCTTCATCTGCCGGTAGGTTACCTGTAGGAAAACAGAGATCAGGAGGCCACACACAAAGTATGCACAGTGATGGACATGGTAACTCTAGCTGAAACTGTGTTACCTTAAGCATTTTCAGGCTCTGGAAAATAGGTATTTGCACAAAATTTGGAGGAAAGGTCATATGGTATATCGTTAATGTTTTTAACTGCCTTATATTTATATATATTATATTTATTATATTATATATAATATAAAATATATTTTTATATATTATATAATATTATATTTATATAGGTGTAAATTTCAAATCACCATTTCAAACACTGTCAAACAATGCTACATGGCTTCACACACACACACACACACACACACACACACACACACACACACACACACACACACACAGGAATTCCCTGATTTATTTTTTCTTCCCCAGGTCTCTTAAAGACAACATCACTAACAGTTTCTTCTTCCAGAATTGACTTTGGAAGGTAGGTATCACTGACCCTTTTCCTTGACTTTTTAAAAACCCCTTAAGACAACAATTATTAAGTCTCTACTACGGAAAGGCTTTAGAAGAGCATGCGCCATCATCTCGATGCGGGGTTCTTGTCTGTGGAAAGAGACATTTAATCAACCAGTCCAATTAAGTCAGTGTGAATCATGTAATGTGTAAGTAAGATTCACAGCAGAGAGCTTTCCTGTATGGACGACACTTTTGTAGGGGTCTTTGCAGGCACTGGGAAGTGAGCAGCTCACTTTCTTGGCCTGCTGGGATATCCATGTGTCTATCAGTAATTCTTCCCAAACACTACAAAGGAGGCCCTTCACTACATTATCTTTCGGCTCCATCATTCTCCTGGAGACGCCCTTCCTGAGGCCTCCACGGCCTAGAGTCCCCTGAAAAGTCCAACACTGAAGTCCCCATCGGCTCAGAATGGGATGACCTTTGCAAACAGTACCCTTCAAAGAGGTCACAAATGTCAAACAAGACCACACTAATGATACCATTAGAATGGGCTTTAAACTCCTAAGATGGATGTCCTTTGATGAAGGACAGATTAGCACAAAGAAGTAAGTAAGCTATGCTTAAATTCCCCAGGAGAGACTGGATACAAATAAAACTTATGGAGGTGAGGAGAGACCTGAGCCCTGACGCATGATGGATCATATCACGAGTAAATCCTGCCTCACCTTCCTCTGCTGCCCCTAAGTCAGGGCCTTTCTGGAGAGGAAAGATGTTCCATCAAGGAATATCTCTACTTCCACGCTGGGTTACTTCTCATACTGGAGATGGTTAAACTTAATCAGTTGTGTTTTCATTTGGAAAGCCACATTACAGCTACCAAGATTTAAGGACCACATTCACTCTAGCACCATTCAGGCCTACAAGTGCATTTTCAACTCTTCATCTCTGACAATAGGGACAAGTACGGACTTACATGGTGTTATTGTACCAATTAACAAGCAGACAGCAGCTTGATGCACCCTGGGAATATTTAAGTCTTCAATAGTCACACAGGGATATGAGAGACTGTACTGCAGAGCAAATGACTCAATAAATCCCAAAGAACTTTTGTCTCCCACGAGACTGACACAATGACAAGTGAGTGACAGAAAAGCATGTCACATCATAATGGATTACATGGTAAAATTAATAGTGATAATCTGAACGGCATACATCTTGCTGTGTTGGTTTCTGTTTATTAATCAGTCGACTTCATTATTTATTGACTTTATAGTCGTGTCAGAATTATAGACCTAAGACGTTTATGTTGACCTATGACACTCAGGGAAAAAAAATTCAACCCTAAATCCACATATATTCTCAGCAGAAAGAAATTCAAACGTGGCCACATTTGAAGAACTCTGCCTTATCCAAGATTACTGAATGCTGAACAATAAATGTCTGACTTACCCTGCGGAACCCGAGCTTCCACGGATGTGCCCCCAAGGCTTCTTCTATCCTTTGCAACACCTCTTCAGAACTTGAGCTGATGAGCCTTCGAAAGTGCCGAGGAAAAAGAGTTGGAAGGAATTCCATGACTTTTGGGAACTTCAAAGCTGTCATCACACACACAAACGGGACTGCGGGAGGTCAAGAAAGAACACAGCAAGACATACCGTGAGCCTAGACTGGGAGACTTTTCTCTTAACACAACCAGCTGAAGACGCCTAAGTCAGAAAGATTACTCCATTTACCTGAAGCACTAAGAAAGTTAATAGAATTTTTAACTTGGTAGAAATGAAAGTTAATAGAATTATTTCTACCAAGATGGTTTCTTCGTTACGAGCACCAAACTTTCTGTCCTTTATTATATACTTGATGCTTCTTAGTCTTTTGTTTTGCTTGCAATATAATCATTAAAAAAAAAAAAAACCCTCTAATGCATCCTATAAGGGTAAATTTAAAACTAAGCACAAAAATAAATCATTTACGCATTAACCTTTACAATTATTTTCCCAATTGTAACCCTGATTCTTTTGCCCTTGAAGTCATTTTGGTGTGATACAAAATTCATTTGATTTCACTAAGAAAGAAAATGTCTTCTGCATATAGACGTCCAGATAGAAAACCATATTTTAATGCTACTTTAACTCATTCAGAATTGAAATATTTCTAAAGCAGATTATTCCACGGCTTTCCTTCCTCTTCAGTCTTCTTTTTTTGGTTTTGTTTTTTGAGACAGGGTTTCTCTGTGTAGCTTTGGTGCTTAATGACTCTGTGAACTCAAAAGTCAAAAGAGACAGAATCACAGTTTCAAGGTGAACCCTCCAGGATCAAGCAGATCACTGACTAGAATCCTTGCATGCTGCAGGGGAGAAACACCAAATTCAATGTAACATTTTCATCAGACTGACTTCAAAGAGGACCCAGGCATACTCAAACTGTTGACACTGCAACACACTGTCACCTAAGAAGTTCACCACTGAAAACCAAACTGAGCCACAAATAAATAAATAAATCTCACGTCTTTAGTACGGTGACTTCACCTTGGGCCACATTCATAACTATCCCTGGTCACATGTGGCCTGCAAGCTGTGGGCAGAATTTTTGTGTCCTTGATCTGAAATGCTCGGAAGAAATATTCGGAAACTTTTTTTTCTTTCATAATCTAGAATATTGGCCTATAAGAAGGCTTGGGGATGGGATCCAAGCCTAAATATACAACCTGTTTACTTTTCATATGCACCTTAAAACACACAGGCTGAAAATAACACTGTAAAAATATTTTAATAATTTTGTGGATGAGACAGAGTTCATGCATATGAATGAGGAAACGTCACCTATAGTATCATGCCCATGCTCAGAAAGTTTTACATTTTGGAGCACTTCAGATTTTCTGATCAGAGAGGCTCAGTTTGTCCTATGCAAGATACGGCAGGAATTAACAGCTGTAACACTTCAGTCATTCAGCGTCTCAACGACCCAAAAACTCACCGATAAAAAGCATACTTACATGCTTCCTCCACAGGCAGTCTCCTCACATCCTGCTCATTCTCAGTAGATGTTTTTTTATTTTTCTCTCCAGGCTCTCCTTCAAAACGTCTTAATGTTTCCGGCAGATTTTCAAAGTTTAGCTTTTCAAAGCTTGACACTCTCTCTACCCATTTTAAAAACTCATCTCTGCGCTCGTACCCACACTCTTTAAGGAAAAGCGAACAGATACTTTTTTGACTGGGTGGCGACATGTCGGACTGTAAAAAGTAGGATGGAAACCCTTGAGCTTGGTAGATCTTGGACCGCACAGGCTTTACAACCGAAACCTTCACGCACCACCAAGGACCCAGGAGGGGGAACCGCCCTCTCACGGTGCACCGCTCGTTAGTGAGTTCGTCGGGAATAGAAACTAGAGAAGGGGGGGGAAGATGGAGATAAAGAGAACCGGAAATTTGCAAACGTCTCCGCCAATATGTACCTCTCTCTGATCCCCTCACCCATCCACGCAGACATCTACCCGCTACCTCCAACACTTCGATCTGCCTGCCTGTTTCTCCGACACCCTGTCTACAACAAGGACGCGGCTCCACCTGCACATTCTGGAGGCAGGCACGGTGCACGCGGGGATTTGCTCTTTGAAATCCAGTCTGCCTGCTACCATCGCCTCGGCCAACACTGGCCTCTATGTGGGGCTTTCAAGTTGCCAGGATGCCTCCCTGGGCATGAAGGTGTTCAGCTCTCTCGGCTGCGCTCGCCTCTCCTGGCCGGGTCCCTACGTTTACGCAGAGCTCAGCTCACTTCTCCAGCATGAATCACATGTATGTCTCTCCTCCATGTGTGGTGCTCCATCTCAGCACTAAATGTGCCTGCTTCTGTGATCAGAGAACAGCTGCCTAAGTCATGAGGGGTATTTCCACCGGGATGGTGACATCATCACCTTCTCTCCCTGGGGTGTCCCAGGGCCAAATGCTCCGGCCAGGAGAGCCGGCTGCACTTCCGCCAACACGTCATTCTGTGCTTTGAGTTCAAATTCAGTCAGTCATACTTAAAAATGCAGTAGCTCCTCACTGGCACTGGCTGTGTTTCATTGACAATGTCTGTGGCCGCACGTGGTCAGCAGCTGTTATTGTACTAGACCATGCAAGCATAACGTGTGTGTGAGTATGTGTGTGTATGCATGTGTATGTGTGAATGTGCGTGCATGTGTGCATGTATGTGTATGAGTGAATATATGGGCATGTGTGCATGTATGTGGGTGTGTGTGTATTGTGTATGTATATTTGTATTTGTAAATGTGTGTATATGTGTGTATGTGCATGAAAGTGTGTGTAGGGGTGTGTGTGTGTGTGTATATGTGTGTGCGCGCGCACGCGCGCGCGTTTTCTCAAAGTTACTAAAGAACAACACCATCTTTGATTCAGGCAGGGCAGCGTAATCAAAGTTTCTGGGTGGGAATCCAGGCACCACATCTACTTCCCCGACTGTCAAACTACCTCCAACAACTGTAAACATTGTAAAGAGGAAGCTTGACTCACGGTATGCCAGTCACTGCTGCCACCACTCTCACTGCTTCATGGTAAGTACCGTGAGGCCGCTGCGCCAGGACACAGGTCCGCCTGTCCACCTGTTCCTCCACCTGTCGTCACCCCCCCCAACCTGTCCTCCAGTCTGTCCCATGTCTGTCCCTGCCCCCCCCCAGCCTGTCCCGCCGTCTGTCCCCCGTCTGTCTCTGTCCCTGTCCCCCTCCCTACCTGTCCCCGTCTGTCCCCTCCTGTGCCCCCCGTCTGTCCCCGCCTGTCCCCTGCCTGTCCCCGCCTGTCCCCTCCCCGTCTGTCCCCGCTTGTCCTGTCTGTCCCCAGCCGGTCCCCCCCCCCCCCCCCCCGCCTGTCCCCTATCTGTCCCCCGCCTGTTCCCTCCCCCCTCCCCGTCTGTCTCCCGTCTGCCCTCCGTCTATCCCCTCGTCTGCACCCCCGTTTGTCCCGCGTCTGTCCCCCCCCCACCCCCCGCCGCCGATCAGAACCGAAAGTCCGTCCGTGCACCCGGCAAACCCGCCCGGCGGCGCTCGCTCACCTCGGGAGCGCCCCGGCAGGCTGCCCGCCTGGATGCCGCCGCTGCAGAGCTCCTCGGCGTCCACGAACTCCGAGTCCCGGTCCCCGTCCTCCTCCTGCACGCACTCCTCCTCGGTGTCGTCCTTGTCGGGGTGCAGGGGGCCTCGCAGCTCGCGCAGGTGCACGCACGGCCCGGCCATGCTCTCAGAATGCAAACTCAGCCCCAACCCAACTCCGGAAAACCCCGCGCGATGCCCCTGGCTGCAGCCAGCCAATCAGCTCCACCCGGGCGAGCGCATCAGCTTCCGGGGACGCCTGGGCGGCGTGGGGTGTGGGGCGTGGCCTTGGGATGCTCCGCCCCCTGGAGAGGAGGGACCCGCCCCCTGGGTGGGTGTGCGCTCCTGGAGGTGCAACTGGGCATCCGCCGCTGACTTTTGCCGAAAGGCGCTCTCCAGAAGTGCAGGGCGTTTCTGGCGGAGAGGAAACCGCGATGAACCCCGGGAAAGCAGGGCGTCGGCCACTCCCCCTCCTAAAAAATAGCATAGCAGAGGCCTTTAAAGACCTTGGGGGCAGACAGCCCGGTGGCGACGGCTTGGTGCTTCCTCTCCTTACCCATAAAAGGGCCGCGGAGGAGTTGTTTACATCACCTAGGGCACTTAGGCAGGTAGGCATCTAGGTCCCTTTCCACGGTTTCTGCTTTGGGAGTTAAGACGGTGATGCGGATTCTTATTTTAAGGCATGGTCTGGGTTATCCATTTTTATACTCTGAGGGACTTGGAAACCGTTGGCTTTGGTGGCTTTTAGAGAAGCCCTTTCCACCTTTCCGGTTTAGATGCTGTTTTCCCCGACTTTTTAAAGTTTAGCTAGTTCCTGTTTTCAGTAAAGCAATGGGTGGAGACTGGCAGCCCGGAGAATATACAGACTTGAGACAGGAAGTAAAGAAAGAGAAGAGTGATTTAAAAACTTAAACTGCGCACTCAGGAGGCAGAGCCAGAAGTATCTCTGTGAGTTCGAGGCCAGCCTGGTCTACAGAGCGAGATTCAGGACAGGCACCAAAACTACACAGAGAAACCCGTCTCGAAGCGGTCATGGTTTTCCTACGATGCGGGGATAGTATTTAAAGGTCATGGTGTCCTTTAAGGAGTGCTATAAAATGTTTTACTGTAAAGGCGTTGTTTGTTACGTAATTACCCTTTTGTCAATCCTAAACACTGCAGTGTTTACTAAGTCCAAAAACCTATACTGTTTTCTAATAAAGGTGCTGGTCATACCCAAATGCCACGTGCATAGGGTCAACCATCTGCAGGTTAAGCACACTTTTTTTTTTGGTTTTTCGAGACAGGGTTTCTCTGCGTAGTTTTGGTGCTTGTCCTGGATCTCGCTCTGTAGACCAGGCTGGCCTCAAAACTCACAGAGAGCCGCCTGCTTGAAATTGCATCTGTAGCCTGGCGGTGGTGGCGCACACCTTTAATCCCAGCACTTGGGAGGCAGAGCCAGGTGGATGGATCTCTGTGAGTTTGAGGTCAGCCCAATCTACAGAAAGAGATACAGGACAGGCTCCTAAACTACACAGAGAAACCCTGCCTCGAAAAACAAAACAACAACAACAAAAATCCATCTGTGGTGAATACGTACAGGCATCTTCCTTTCTTTTAGATTTCATTTATAATTATTTTTAATGTGTGTGACTGCTTTTTTGCTTACATGTATGTCTGTGCACCATTTGCATGCCAAATGCAAAAGTTCCCTGGAATTGAAGTTACAGACAGTAGTTAGCTGCCATGTGGGTGCTGGGAATCAAACCTGCATCTTCTGGAAGAGCAGCCAATGTTTTAAATGCTGAGCCATCTCTCCATTCCTCAGACATTTTCCTTGCCATTGTCTAAGCAATGCAGAAAACTATTTATACAGCATTTACCTTGTATTAAGTATAAATCCTATAAAGATATTTTAATTGGGGGATACAGTAAACTGTAGGCAGAGAGTTCTGCTTATAGAGAGACTTGTGCGTGCCCTAGTATCTGAGGGGGCCAAGAGCCAATCCTCCATAGATGCAGAGGGACTCTGTGAATAGGGAACCAAGAGCCATTGAAGAAAAGCTAAACTTGATCTCCCTCTTGGGTATAAATTGGTAAATGTTCCCAGCAGGAAAACTTCGTCCTGGGGGAACAGAAGCCCAGTGTTTCTAGGGTTCCGCTGCAGCTTGAATTCCTTCCTGTTAGGTCTCAAACCGGAACAAAAGGCTAACTAAGGTGCCTATTTAGCGTATCAAAGCGGCCAGGTTCTCCCAGCATCCCTCAGTCCCTACCTGTTACAGGGTATAGCTGGTGTACCCTGACTGCTACCCTGAACTTCTCCAGCCCAGAGCTGGGCTGCCCTTCCCAAGATAATCTGGCCTTTTCGCCTACCACTCACTCTCTTTGCCATTCAGCCTGGCCGCCTTATTCGGCAGCTCCTCTTTTCGCTCTCCCTCCCTCTCTCTCCTCTCATGCTCTGGTTTAGTCTGCTGTCCCTGTTCAGCCTGGACTCTGCTTTCTTCCCTTCATCTACACTAAAAATCTTCTCTATACTTTCGAAGTAGTCTCGCTCTCTTCCTTTTATTTCATTTTTTTTTCATTCCCGTCCGTCACACGTGGTTACTGTTTCCACCCTTTGTAGAATCGGGCTTCAGCAGAGGAAGTCCACAGGACACCTTTTAGCCTGTGTTTTACCTGAATCCTCAGCACTGATGACTGTCCTGTCTTGTTTGGGTGCCTGAGCTCGGCCACTCACCTTCTCAAGTTTCCCTCCTGCCTCCCTGGCCATTTATATTCTCATCCTTAGCCTTCTCTGCTGGCCTCCATTATTGGTATACCCCCCCCCACACACACACACACATTTTCACTCTGAAATTCACCCCTCAGATATCCATCACCTACACGCTTATGACCACTATTCTGTTAACACCTCAGCAAGAGATGGGGCTTGGGGAGCATCTCCCCATCTGTGCCTACATTTGGCCGGATTCATCTTGGGCAGGCAAACACAAATGTTGTGAGTTCATGAGTTCCGCAACCGTGTCAATATTTTGGAGCGGTTTCTTCCGAGACTGTAATAGTCCACCTCGCACGGATGAGCCTTAAGACATAAGGTAAATGTGGGGTGATATTCTGAACAAATAAAATTTGCCTGAAAATCAGAGGACAGAACAAGCCACTAGATTAAACATAGAGGCCAGCCAGTGGTGGCATACACCTTTAATCCTAGAAGTCCAGAGGCAGAGACAGAGATCTGTCTGGATCTCCGTGAGTTCAAGGCCACGCAGGGCTGCACAAGATTAATCCAGTCTAAAAGAGAAACAGCCAGGCAGTGGTGGCACACACCTTTGCTCCCAGCACTAGGAAGATTGAGACAGGAAGTGATATGGCTGGGCAGAGTAGGCAGAAGGAGACAGGAACTCATGCTTTTTCAGGCTGAGGAGTTGGTGAGGGAAGAGGTGAGGTGGCTGTGGCTTGCCCTGCTCCTCTGATCTCTCAGTTTTCACCCCGATACCTGGCTCCGGGTTTTTATTAAGACCAAATAGGATTCATGCAACAACAGGTAAACAGTTCGAAACAGCTTCAGGAAGTCCCTGAAACTGAAATATTCATTAGGCCCTTTCTTCACAAGAGTAAATACTCTGAGCAGCCTAGAGTCACTCTGGTAAACCAGTCTGCAAAGACGGCTCCGAGACCAGACCAGACAGCTGCCTGAAAGAGCTAAGCTGCCTGGAAGAGGTTTAGACCAACTGAGTCCCTTGGAAGGGGCACTCTCCAGCCTGGTGAGCTGCCTATGAGCTGTGCAGTGTGCTCCAGGTTCCCAGATTTTGTGAGCTCTCACTCATGTTAGTGATGCAGTTGGCTTTGAGTCATTTCTGCTCCTAATTAACCCCTCACCCATACTCCTGTAAATAACCTCTCCCCCATCCCCATCCCCCCCCCCCCCCCCCCCCGCAAAAAAAAAAAAAAACTCATTGGTTCACTAAGTTGGACTTTGTTGGTTCACCAAGTTGGACTTTGGTGGTATCTGGACCTTAGACTGCCATGGTGCTGTGGGCTCCCTATCTGGGGTGAGGAAAATTGTGTGTTGTGTCTCCTCAAGCAAAGTCTTGTCACACAACAGTCAAGTTCAGAAGTTTGCATTTTGTAGGACTCCTCCTCACCTGGCTCTTCCATTCTTTCTACCGGCTCTTCCGAGATGTTCCCTACTGGAGGAGAAAATGCCCTAATGGAGGAAAAATACTTGGCATACTGTGCTTCTAGATAAGAAGCTTGGCATACCATGTTCCAGAAGTCAGAGCACTGAATTCTGAAGTAGCCTGAGTAGCCAGTCACTGGCCTGTGGAAAAAATTGACACTCTCCACGTCTTCTTTAATGTCTCCACATCCCTTTTTTCCACATAGAGACCCTGGTGGTATGAGTGCTCACTATCCAATCCGAGGTAATGCGCTAACCAATCATAATTGATTGGCTTCCACTATAGAAGTGGTTGCTCACGAGCAATACAGCAGATGCTGTTCCCTGAAACCGTCTCTGGAGTGGGTCATCTCCACGAGCTTTACTGACCTTTCCTGGGGCATTGCTGTCTTGGCCAGGGATGCCCCGGTAACCACCACATCCTAAGCTTCATAGTAGCAGAAAGGAAGGTTGAGAAAGAGAAGGTTCTGAAGGTAGAAAACATAATTTTGCAATTCCTGACGTAACAACTGATTCAAGCAAAGCTTACCAAGGGATACTTGAAAAGTCTTTTAAAGAATCAATGATCTCGGGCTGGAGAGATGGCTCAGAGATTAAAAGCACTGGCTGTTCTTCCAGAGGTCCTGAGTTCAATTCCCAGCAATCACATGGTGGCTCACAGCCATCTGTAATGGGAACACGTGCCCTCTTATAACATGCAGCCATAAAAAGTGGCAACAGGCCTGGAGAGATGGCTCAACCACTAAGGGCACTGGCTGCTCCTGCAGAGGACCCAGGTTCGGTTCCTGGCACCCACATGGTGGCTTTATAACTGTAACTCCAGTTTCAGAGGATCTGATGTCTCTTATGACCCCTGGAAGTACCAGGTAACATGTGGTGCACATGCTCACATGCAGGCAAAAATTCTCATATACATAAATTTTTTTTAAAAAAATCTCAATTTTGAGGGCTGGAGAGATGGCTCAGAGGTTAAGAGCACTGGCTGCTCTTCCAGAGGTCCTGAGTTCAATTCCCAGCATCCATATGGTGGCTCACAACCATCTGTAATGAGATCTGGTGCCCTCTTCTGGCCTGCAGGCATACATGCAGGCAGAACACTGTATACATAATAAATAAATCTTAAAAAAAAAAAAAAAAAGAGTGACTCCCAGATCACCCGTGGGCAGTCCACGGAGATGAGACTCAAGAGAAGTGAGCTGGATCCAGAATTTGCTGGTCGGAGGCTATGAGATCAGTAAGTAGCTACTAAACATTTGTTCTTTTTTAAAGCTTAACCATTCTCTTTGGAAAACGTGGTGACTAATCTATAAACCATGCCCTGATGTCATCGTCCCCTTAAAATCTATCCCAGGAAATGCTTATTAAATCAACCAATTCATCTGAATCAAGAAACAAAATCTCATATTGTTTAAAACACACCAATTTGCCGGGCGGTGGTGGCGCACGCCTTTAATCCCAGCACTCGGGAGGCAGAGCCAGGCGGATCTCTGTGAGTTCGAGGCCAGCCTGGTCTCCAAAGCGAGTTCCAGGAAAGGCGTAAAGCTACACAGAGAAACCCTGTCTCGAAAAACCAAAAAAAAAAAAAAAAAAAAAAAAAAAAAGCCACACCAATTCTTACTTAGATTTTTTTTGTGTGTTAGATAATGTCTTTCGTGGTGACATGTTAAATACGTTTGCTGCGGTATATCTGAACGGCATCAACTTAGATAACACGATCAAGGTGTCGCTAGAACCTTAAACATTTTATTGTGTTGAGTGAGGAAGGAATAAAGTTGGGTGACCCGTTTAATGAGTGCGATGAGGTAAGGATGCAATTAAGATGTAGCCATAATAATGGCGGCTTCATGGCTATGCTGAAAGCAATTCGAATTAATTTATCTTGACAAATGTTTAAAATAGTGCTCCATCTGTTTTGATGGTGAAACTGGGGTCCAAAGGGGAATGGCAGCATTAAGGCAGGAAATAAGTCAATCACAGGATCACCATAAGGATGGACAGTTATGCAGAGTAGAAGTCAAAACAGAAACATGTTAGATCGCAGTCAACAAATATGTACTCCTGTCTTGCAGTTTTACTGACCACTGCTATCGGGCTCCCTCGCTATTTCTGGGTACCTGGGGAACTGTACTTCATCTTATGTCCACTTGACTTACTTTGGCCCGTGGGAGAAGTCCTTTCAGAATAGAAGCATCAAACTGTGGAGGCTGCACTCTCCACCCCGATGGTCCTTTGCCTGGTGATTGCGGCACGATGAGGAGAGATGCTGTGGCGTCGTATGATAGGCAGTGCGAGGGTAACCTTGAAACATTAATCTACCCAGATAGTGGAGCCGTTTCTCATTCCATCTGAACCTAGCCTGTCTTTCCTGATGTAATGGTGGGTCTTACAGTAAAGATTTATTTTTGGTGAATACAGAGAGAGATGTAATAAGTGAGAGAGATGGAGAGAGAGAGAGAGAGAGAGAGAGAGAGAGAGAGAGATCTTGCCAAAAATTTCCTGTGACTTAATTAAGATGTATATACCGGCAAATAATAGAACAAAGGAGGTATGGAAAACGCTTGTGCCCTGGCCTGAGGAGCTGTGGGGATGCCAAACTACCGAGACATTACCAAAGGAGCACAAGTAGATGTGACACACACACACACTCATATATATACACATATACATACACACATATACACACACACCCCACATATATATACACAAACCATACACACACACATATACTACACACATATATACACACACACACATATACACATACACACAAACACACAAAACTTCACCACACACACACACACACACACACACACACACACACACACACACACACCCAAAGAGCTGATGTCTATGTCTCTAATGTGTTCCTTAGGATCAAGACTTGCCTATAACTGGAGATACACTAGAAGGGGGAAAAACAACACAAAATCAAAAGCAACTCATTAATTGATACTAATGTTAAGCTGTGGTGATATTTTGCTTGTGATCTAACAAATAAAGCTGGCCTGAAGATCAGAGTGCAGAGCTCAGCCACCAGTTAGCCACGGAGGCCAGGCGGTGGTGGCGCACACCTTTAATCCCAGCACTCAGGAGGCAGAAGCAGATCTCTGTGAGTTCAAGGCCAGCCTGGGCTACATAAGATTGATCCAGTCTGAAAGAGAAACAGAGCCAGGCAGTGGAGGCATACACCTTTAATCCCAGCACTAGGGAGGTGGAGACAGGAAGTGATATGGCTGGGCGGAGAGAGGAATATAAGGTGGGAGGAGACAGGCGCTTTGGTCTCTTTTGGTTGAAGAGCTGGTGAGGTGAGAGGTGGCTGTGGCTTGTTCCTTTGTCTCGCTGATCTTTCAGCATTGGCCCCGATATCTGGCTCCGGGTTTTTATTAAGACCAATTAGGGTTCATGACACATTAAGCCTTTGTCTCTAAATGTTACAACCAAAGCAATGGCCTCATTCACCTCAGTTACAATCCCATTCAGCTTACTTTAATCACGTGTTTCTTCATGCTAAAGTATTTGATGGGCTTGGTCCATATCATCACATTTCTGTTTCATTGAAAGTTTATAACATATAAGACAGTGTGGTGATTGCAAATCACTTCCTCCTTAAACACCCTGTCTAGAATCTCCTTTATTACTGAATATGCTATTATTGAAATAGCAGTAAAACGTAAATGATTGGCCCAGCTTCCATATAGAGATAGTGCTGGGCATCAATCTTTAGATGGCCATGTTGGGTTTTGTAGGAGTTGGGTGAAGATTATTTCTCTCATCTCATATAACTCATAAAAAGCAGCAGACTATGGAAAGAATTAGCAAAGATGGAGCCTATGGTCTCCATGTGAGCCCGTGCTGGCAGGTGCAATCCCCCATACCCATGCCTGCACGTGCATGCATGCATCACAGACACACTCAATTAAAAAGTGTCCATTGTATTTATGAGGAATCTGCTAATGAGTAAGTAAGTAATGAGTGTAGAGTTGGGATCGGCAGAGCCAGGAATCAAATCCAGGAGGCTGGCTGCTGAGCACCGGCTCTCTGCTCCATATTTACCTGCTCGTACATGCCCCCCAGGCACACTTGGGGTTGCAAGGAGGTCCGTACTGCAGTACAATATAAATGATTCCTAATACATCGTTTCGTTTGAGATTCATCAAACATACGTGTTTCCCTGGGACCTTTGGGTAGATTTAAATCAATTATGAAGACATCACAATATCCTGCTATCAATAAGTGATAGTTCCCATTGTGATGCAGCTGCTTACTTTCTTACAATTATTGGATCAAGTTGTAAGTAGTCTCCACTCGGGGTTTGCAGATCAGTGCATGTAGAAGAAATGATTGGTTTTTTTTCTCCCCTTTTCCATTTTGGCTCTGTTTAAGACATATTGTTGTTGACTGACCCCTTTCCTGTGATACTTGACCAGGACTTCCTATTTCAAGCAAGAATAATTCCTTTTGCGTCTCCACTGCTCTTCAGAGACACTGCCATCTTCTCGGTAAGTGGTAACCTTGTCAGCTGGGGTGCTGTGTTAGGGATGCTTTTGCAGCCAAGGAGTGTCCAGGAGTTAGTACATCTAACTCAACCTTAAGTCACAGCTACTCTTCTTCCCCTGAAATTTCCCTTTCAACTGACTTTTTGCTATTATATTAGTCACAATTTTCTAGAGCAGTGGTTCTTAACCTGTGGGTTGTGACCCCTTGGTGTTAGGGTCAGTGAATCACCCCACAAAAGACCACCACTCATGTAAGCAAGAGCAAGAGCGTTTATTTCTGGAGAGAAATTTCCTGCATGCAGGGATCAGTCACACAACAAAATGGTGACTACTCCCCGAGAGAAGCTCTGAAGCTCTTTTTAAGCCCAGCTGGGGGAATTCCAGGGACAGTTATGTCATCTCCAGCAAACATGATTGGCTAAGCAAGCAACAGTACATCAGTTTAAACTTGATTGGTTGTGGCGTCTTTGGATGTGTTGGCATGCCCAGGGATGTATCAGAGGGGGGCGGGGGGGGGGGGGGGGGGGGAGGGGGGGTTGCAGGATCTGCCCTTTTCTGATTGGCTGGTTCTAGGGCAGACTGCAGGGCTTGGGAGCGAGCTGGGAGGAGGCAGCAGTCCCAACCACGCCGGCAAATGGCAAAGTGGCAAACCAGAAGTGTAGAGCTGGAGTCCCATGCCAAAGGTTGGGCCCCCAGCTCCACGTCCACACTTACCTAGGGTACCCCACCTCACCGCGGCTTGGGGCTGGCTCTGCACTGCTTTCTCGCTGCCATTCGGGCCGCTACCAGGTGCTGTCTCAAATTGGCAAACCTCTGTCTCCAAAACTATTGACATTACAATTCATGACAGTAGCAAAATTACAGTTATGAAGTCGGAATGAAAATAATTTTACAGTTGGGGGTCACCACGACAGGAGGAACTGCATTCAATGATAGTAGCATTGGGAAAGTTGAGAACTACTGCTCTAGAGGAACAGAAATGATGGATATATATGGGATTTATTAGAATGTTATACAGGCTGTGGTCCAGCCAGTCCAACAATGGCTTTCTAGTCCAAGAATCCAGTAGTTATTCAGTCCATGAGGCTGGATGTCTCAGCTAGTCTTCAGGATGTGCTGGAATCCCAAAGAAGTGGGCTCCAATGCCAGTGAAGGAATGGACTTGCCAGTGAGTGTGAGGGCAAGCAGGCGAAGAATAAAAGCTTCGTTCTTTCATGTCCTTTATCTAGGCTGCCCCCAGAAGGTGTGACCCAGATTTGAGGTGGATCTTCCCATCTCAAAAGATCTGGATTTAAAGTGGATCTTCCCACTTCAAATAATAATTAAGAAAAAAAAAAATCCCTCACAGGTGTACCCAGCCACTTGGGTTTTAGTTAGTTGAAGATCTTGTCAAGTTGACAACCAAAAACAGCCATCACAGTTATGACGTCACTGTCCTAGTCTTTCACAGGTATGTAAGGCCCCCACGTATACTCAGTTGTTATGGGACCTCTGTATTTAACGATGTAAGCTTTCCGAGGCCATATGTAAATGCCACCCAGTAAAACCCAGCTTGTAGGACTCTAAATTTAAAACATGCTGTGTTTGCCAGTGGGAGACCAGTTTGAAAGTTTCCTCCTTTCAGATCCGGAACCTGCTGCGCAGACAGAGAGGAATCCAGATGGGTGTGACTCCTGGAACTTCTCCAAGCATCCAGTCAGCCCACGCGTGAAACAGAGGGTCAGAGAAGACATCAAAGGGTAGAAACCGAGGCTGGGGCCCACGCAAGTCCTTATTCGAGTCACTCCATCCAGATGGCACTGCCAGTTTCAGATGGCCCCTTATCTCAGAGGGGGACTTGGGAGACTTGAGGAAAGTCCTTCCAAGAGTCATGTGATAAGAACTAGGCATAGAGCTTCCTGGGTTTCTCTGTGCGAGGAAGGGGTAACGCATCACCAAAAAAAAATTAAAAGCACTGGATTGGGACATGGCAGGGCAAAGGGAAAGAAGACAGTATGGAAGGTCACAAAGCATCAGCCTGAGAGCTGGAACCTTGGGGGCATGTCACCTGTTTTCCCAACATTCTACACAGTGACGATGATGGCACCACATGGGGCCATTGGAATGGTTCGGTGAGGCTCGTGTCATGGTAGCTGGCGTGTAGTGAATGCTCCAAGTCATGATGACGACAGATATCGTTGTATCACTAGACATGCTCATGATCCCTCTGACAGTGGAGTGACATGATGAAGAATTCGGGAACCATCTGCAATATTCCCCCGCAAGAGATTAGCAGAGCCTGTGCAGAAATCGTCAACTGGAAGCATGTGAGTAGATCTTGGGCATGATGCATGCTCCCTGGTGGGGATGGGGCTGGAAGCAAGGCCTGCTTGTCTCCCATTCAACACTGTTCATTCTTTTTAAGTCTACTTACATGTCATGCTTAAAAATCAGAAGATTTTTACACTTAAAATGTAGGCTTCTCTTTCATCTAGAACACCTGGCAATATGGGGCTAGTACTCCCTCATGGCAAGAGGCTGCTTATTCTAAGAACCCTGTGCCTCCATTAAAGGCAGTCTGCCGGCTCTAGTGGGCCCCAACCTTACCATTCTGTCCTCTCTCGCTTGTTTACCTCCTGTAGGCATTCGGCTCTGAGCCCTGGCCTTCACCAAGATAGAGTATGTAGAGAGGAGGTGAAGGCTTCAGGGAAGGTTAGGGAGAAAGACCCCAGGCGGATTGTTGACCGCTCAAATGAGGAAGGACTATGATACGGGGCATACAGGAAGAGAAAACAGTTTGTGAGAAACATACCAACTTAGTTGTGGACAGCTGGGTGGGTCTGTGGAACATCTGGAAAGAGACACACAGGTAACAGGTGAGGCTGCGGGTCCGACGGAAAGCCGATGAAGAATTAAAGATAACGATTCCGGAGGCAGGTGGCAATGTGGTTGCAGGCTAGACCGCAGAGGCCGAAGATGAGAGCGAGGGCTAAGGAACACTCCTCCTTAAGGACAGCGGAAGAAAAGAGCCAGGGGACAGAGGAGGAGGAGAGGAAGACAACTCGCCGAGGAAACACACAGCAAGAGGCAAACCGGTTCCACGCGAGAAAGTGATGACTAGCACAGCCACATCCAGGCTCGTGTTTAGCCCATCAGGAAATAATCTTAATCATGTCTAGTGCTGTGTTCTCGTCCCAGTCCGACCACGAGCTCATCGAGGATCCGGATGCAATTCCAGTCTTCAGGTGCCAAACTCACAATTGAAGGAGCCAGATCAGAGATCCACAAAGCCCTAAACCGTAACATTGTTCTTGTCATATCCTGCTTTATTATAGCTACACAAAGGTGTGTGTGTGTGTGTGTGTGTGTGTGTGTGTGTGTGTGTGTGTGTGTGCGTGTGCGTGTGTTGCCTCTGTAGCATCTTCATACTGAATGGTGACAAAGCCAGGCATTGCCAGGTATCTCTCCCTTTCCATAGGAATCATACAACTTACTCTAGGAAAGAAAGGATTTCTCAAAAGGCCCTGGTGATGATGACTTTCCCTACTTCCTTTTTCTTTCTTCCTTTTTTCCGGATAGGGTCTCATTGTGTAGCCCTAGCTAGCCTGAAACTCCCTATGTAGGTCAGGCTATCTTCAAACTCACAGAGATTCACTTGCCTCTGCCTCTTGGGCACTAGAATTGAAGGTAAATATGGCTACCCCTTGCTAAACTTTCCTGTCTCAAATGTGGTCATGACATTGTTCAATCTGAGGTTGTTTCCAAAGAGAAAGTCTTAGGGTTATGTATGAGAACAATGGTTCCTGAAGGAACTGGCAACTTGAGTTCTTGTGTGCCTTAGTTAGGATTTACTATTGCTGTGAAGAGACACCATGATCATGGTGATTCTTAATTAATTGGGATTGCTCACTTACAGTTCAGAGGTTCAGACCATCATGGTGGGAAGCATGACATCATGCAGGCAGACATGGTGCTGGAGAAATAGCCCAGTGCCCACATCTTTCAGGCAACAGGAAGTCACTCACTGTCATACTAAATGAAGCTTGAGAAAAAAATCTCAAAGCCCACCCCCACAGTGATACACTTCTTCCAACAAGGCCACACCTCCTTAATAGTGCCACTCCCTTTGGGGGCCATTTTCTTTCAGATCACCACAGTGTGTTTCTTAGACCAGAGATCCCTACTCTGCTTTTTTTTTTTTCATCTTTCTTTCTTTTTGTTTCAAAGGCAGGGTCTCATTATACAGCTTTGACTGGCCTGGAACTCTCTGTATAGACCAGGCTGGCCCTGACCTCAGAGAGATCCACTATCATCTGCCTCTCAGGTGCTGGGATTAAAGGCGTGCACCCTCGCACCCAGCCCTTGATCTGGTTTCCAATGCCTCATTTTATTAACAGCAGTATCTGTTTCTTGTGGTAAAACCTTTCTTCTATACCGTAAATATTCAGGAATTGTGCACCGAAATGAATATATGTGTCAAGCCATTTCCTGTTTGCGCTTATTAACTGGAAAAAGAATGCATGTGTCCACATAATGAGATGAGGAGGGTGTATTTTAAAAAGTGGAATTGCAGAATATCTCTGAGAAAGCGAGGGAAATAGTGTAGAAAAAAATTATGCGGAAAATGAAAGATTCTTTTTTTTTTGAGACAAGGTTTCTCTGTGTAGCTTTGTGCCTGTCCTGGATTCACTCTGTAGAACAGGCTGGTCTCGAACTCACAGAGATCCTCCTGGCTGTGCCTCCTGAGTGCTGGGATTAAAGGCGTGGGCCACCACCGCCTGGCGAAGGATTCTGGAATAAAGGACATGAACTGTTACGCAAGTTGTAGGACCGCCAAGATCAAGGAAGAAGAGCCGATGGCATTGTGGTTGCCAGCGTGTGGATGAACAGTGTCCCAGTAATCATCACAAACACTCTTCATCAGCAGGTTACTGTTTGTTGTGTCACGTGAATGGGGACTGTGCCTCACATCAGAAGTCCCAAGGAAGATGTCACCCTGATAACTCAGGCTTCCACTGTGGTCTTTCCTTGGAAGCATTCTTTGGAATCAGTTGACTTTGAGTTAAGCCAATCTTTTGTGTAGTAGGCATTCAGATTTGCTTTCTGGAAGCTTATTTAAAAAAACAAAAAACAAAAGCAAAACAAACAAACAACAACAAAAACCAGTTCACTCACTTCAAAGTCCGTCTTGTGCTTTCCTGATGGGTCTCTGTCACTGACTGTACATCGGGTTCCCGTGCAAAGACACTAGTTCGAATTCAGATGTGGGTGCTTTGAATTTAACACAACAGTGAATTTTTTTGTTTTTTTCTTTTTAAAAAAAAATTATTTTTATTTTAGGGGCATTGGTGTTTTGTCTGAATATATGTCTCTGTGAGGGTGCTGAATCCTCTGGAATGGGAGTTACAGACAGGTGTGAGCTGCCACTTGGGTGCTGGGAATTGAACCCAGGTCCTCTGGAAGAGGACTCACTGCTCTTAACTGCTGAGCCATCTCCCCACCTCCTTTTTTTTTTTTTCTTCCGAGTTAGGGTTTCTCTGTGTAGCTTTACGCCTTTCCTGGATCTCACTCGGTAGCCCAGGCTGGCCTTGAACTCACAAAGATCCACCTGCCTCTGCCTCCCAAGTGCTGGGGTTAAAGGCGTGCGCCACCACCGCCCAGCACAACAATGTTTTTTTTTTTTTTTTTTTCCCCCAGTAAACTCTGCCCTAGGTTTACCTGACTTTTCATTTGCTGACTCTGAAAGCCCAGCACTTTTTATTCCACAGGGTTTTGGGCTTTGACTTGGCCTGGCTTCTTAAACTAGACCCAGCAGAGTGCTTTTGTGCTTTGCTGCCCTCTCCTGGTCATAGTTGGTCACTGGCGCTCCAGGGAAAAGGCCTGATTTCTTGGCCCTGTAATAATTCTGAAAGATATTGGTGAAGCATGCTCGTTTTGCAAACACCTGTGGAGCGTCATTTTAACAGTGCTGAAGACATGAGCCTAAAGTATATTGGACTGGACATCATCGGGGGAAATTGTTCCTCTAAAATCTGTCACCAGCGAGCTATGCAACTGTGTGGCCACTAGGTTCAGAGGGCTTCCTGTTTTCTCATCAGACTGGGGCATTGATAGCAGGAAGAAAAATGCTATTTAAAATCTTAATGAGCCATCCCTTTGGGGAGCCCCTTGACTATGCAAAGGCCAGACCCAGAAAATGAGAGGTTATAAAAACTCATAGAAGGAAAACAGAAGTAAAGCTTGATGACTTTGGACAAGGCATTTGTTTCTTGGATACGAGACACACACACACAAAACACACACACACACACACACACACACACAAAACACACACACGTAACAAAGGAAGACAAAAATGGAACTTCATTAACATTCCCTTTTGGGTGTCAATAGGTATCATCAAGAAAACAGAAAAAAAAAACAGATGAGAAATGAACTTTTACATGTCATCAATAAGGAACTAGTATTCCAAATAATCTGAAAGATTTGTAACTCAAAAATAGATCATAACCTAATTTAAGAACAGACAGATGATTCAAATAGACTTTCTCTAAAGACATACAGACAGCCAGTAAGCACTTCAAATGTTCACATCATTTGTCAGGAAAGTATCAATCAAAACTACAATCAAATGCCATTTCATTCCTAATAAAGTCTCCAGTTTAAAAAGATACAACGTAACTACCAAAAAAAGCTGGAGCCCTCAAACATGGGTGGTGGGCTTGCAAATGATACAGTCAATCAGTGTGGGAACAGCTTCACAGTTCCTCAAAATGCCAGACACAGAGGGACGATAACTCAGCAATTGTATCCCTAAGTATATGCCCAAGAGAATGGAAACACATCCACACAAAAACCTGTACATACATTGTTCATCATAATATTGCCTATAATACTCAAAAGGCTAAAACAACCCAAGCGTTCATCAATTGATGACTAGATAGTGCTGTATATCTGTGAAAGGAAATATTACTTGGCAATAAGAAGAAATACAGTGCCCATTCATGCTACAACATAGATGGACCAAGAGATATGGGAAGTGAAAGAAGGCACCACAGAGGATCACATGATTCCACTGAGTGAAATGCTCAGAATGAACAAACTTATACAGGAATAAAGTAGGGAATTTGCTCCCTAGGCCTGGGTGCGGTTTAGAGGCAATGGACAGTGATTGTTAGTATACACAAGGCTTCTTCTGTTAGAAGTGGCTCGAACAGGAATGGCCCACATAGGCTCATATATTTTTGAATGCTTTGTCATTAGGGAGTGGCACTACTAGGAGGTGTGGCTTTTTGGAGTAGGTGTGGCCTTGCTGGAGGAAGTGTGTCACTGGGGATGGGCTTTGAGGTTTCAAATGTTCAAGCCAGGCCCAATGGCACTCTATCTTCCTGCTGCCGGCCAATCCGGATGTAGAACTCTCAGCTACCTCTCCAGCACCATGCCTGCCTGTGTGCCCCCATGCTTCCCACCATGATGATAGTGGACTAAACCTCTGAACTGTGAGCCAACCCCCAATTAAATGTTTTCCTTTGTAAGAGTTGCTGTGGTCATGGTGTCTCTTCACAGCAATAGGACACTGACTAAGAGAAGAATTATTCTACAGTGACCCATGGTGATGGTTGCACAAATCTATATTCGAAAACCCTCAACTATGAACTGTCAGCAGATGAATTGTCTGGTGTCTAAATTGTATCTCAATAAAGCTGCTAAAATTAGCAATCAGTTACAGTAGCTCTACAGCCATAGACCTTTCCTTTGGGGTCAGGATGGAGAAGGACTTGGGGAACATTCAGGTTGTTAACTATGTGGCACTCGTAGGTATAATAGATAGTTACATGGATGGGGTTTCATTGGAATGATTTATGGAGCCCTCTATAGGTTTTGTTTCACAACAGAAACACTTTGAAGGTGTCACTGGGGCTGGAGAAACAGTTCATGGGTAAAGCATGTGCTGTGTCAGCATGAGGACCTGAGTTTGGATCCTCAGCACCCTAGTCAAGGGCAGATATGGCAACACAACCCTGTAACCTCAGCGCTGGAGTGGAGGTGGGCTGATCCTGAAGGCTGGCTGCCCAGCTGGAGTGCTGAGCTCCAGGTTCAGTGAGTGACCCTATCTCAGAAAAGGAGAGGTTCCAGGGGAAGGAGGGAGCATCCTGACCTCAGTCATTGGGGCTACACACACACACACACACACACACACACACACACACACACACACACACAGGGAGAGAGAGGGAGAGAGAGAGAGAGAGAGAGAGAGAGAGAGAGAGAATCTATAAAAGAACCTTGAACTCATGCTGAGGATATGATTCAATTGCTAGAGCGCTTGCCTAACACACACACATCCTTGCTTCGATCCTGGTGGTGCACACCTACAATCCTAGCACTCGGGAGGTGTAGGTAGGAAGATCAGAGGCTCACAACCAATTTCAGAAGCATAGTAGGTTTGGACTAACCTAGCCTGTGTGAGACCCTGCCTCAAAAAGAGATCTAGAAGGAAGAGGAGGGCGGGCGGAAAGGAGCGTTGTCTTCTAGAGTAGGGAGCGCTGCTCCGAAAGAATGGTCAGGAATCTTGAGGATTGAGATTTTCTCTAAGTGGAGTTCTAAGTCAGAGACCTCTGCCCACCTTTCTCAGTGTGCTCGCTGTGAAAGGCAGACTCACATTTATTATCTCCTTTTGCATAACAGCTCAGCAGTGTTGAAACGTAAACATTTTTTAATCATTCTTTGGGGCGTTCCTACACGCATTTACGTCACTCAGCAATATTCACTAAATGCCTATCTCATGCCAGGTGCTCCCCTGGCCAAAGACACCCTGAAGTCTCTAGGGGGTTTCCCTTGGGTCTGAAGACCCGGCGTCAGCCCAGTAGTTACCAGGAGAGCTAACTGAATGAGGAGAGATGGAAGTGTTCAGATCTGCCCCGCAGAACAGAGGGAGGAAAGATTGTAGGAACCAAAGGAGTCGAGGACACCATGAGAACATTGCCCCGCAGAACCAACGAAGCAGGACTCATAGGGCTCACAGACGCTGAACTGACAATCATGGACCCTGTATGGGTCTGAGCTAGGTCCTCTGCTTATGCCTAATGGTTGTGCAGCTTGGTGTCCTTGTGGGACTCCCAACAATGGGAATGGGGGTGTCTCTGACTCTTTTGCCTGTTGTACTCAGGACCCTTTTCCTCCTACTGGGTTACCACGTCCAGCCTTGATATGAGGGATTATGCCCAACTTACTGTATTTGGGCCCAGTTTTATTATACCTTGTTATGTTCAGTGGATATCCCTAGGAGGCCTGCTTTTTTTTTTTTTTTTTTGGTTTTTTCGAGACAGGGTTTCTCTGTGTAGCTTTGCGCCTTTCCTGGAACTCACTTGGCAGTCCAGGCTGGCCTCAAACTCACAGAGATCCGCCTGGCTCTGCCTCCCGAGTGCTGGGATTAAAGGCGTGCGCCACCACCGCCCGGCTGCTTTTTTTTTTTTTTTAAGGGAAATAGAGGAGGAGTGTGTTGATCGGAGGGAGAAGGGAGGGGGGGCTAAGGGATTTGGAAGAGTGGACGGAGGGGAAACTGAGGACAGGATGTAATGTATGAGAGAAGAATAAAAGTTAAAAGAAAAGTGTCCAGATCTGAAGAAGTACTTGCAATAAGTTCACCCTAATCCAGGAGGCATGGGAAGGTGCTCCTCAAGGAAAAGATAGCCCCAAAACACACACTTCCCTTTCTATTTATGTCCAAAGGAAGAGGAAGTTGGCTCCATCATGCCCAGCAGCTGGGTAGTCCAGGCAGAGGGCACACAAACGGTGAGAAAAATCCATGTCTTCGTGGAATGTATGCAGTCCTCAAGTGTTCCAACAAGTCTTCCCCCAACTGATGACTCTGAGGCGGGCACTAAAATCTGAGAGGTTTTCTGAAAGTGATGAGAACATCCCTAAATAAAAATCCCTGTACAAATCGCTGTCACACACAGACAACCTTTATTTAATGATATCATTTCCATGACGCACTCTGGAGAAATTGGATAGACATCAGATAGTCCATTCCTAGGGAAGCTTCTAAGAAGGGGTGATTCCTGTCCTCATCATCCCCAAACCCTGGGAAACACTCTTCCTCATTCACTCTGTCAAGCATCCCTTAAGTAGTTGTTCCTCTTGTTCTAACTTTACATATTTAATCGCTGGCTGGGGTTTCTGTTCCTAAAAAGCAGGCTATGAGAAGCTCAGGGTTGTGCCTTTCCAAGAATGATGTCACAAAGAACTGTAGTTTCCCTTAAAAAGCAGAATCTTGGTGCCACGGCTCCTTTGGAAACCAGGCAAGAATATTGCATCTGCAGCAATAACCAAAATATTTAAGGATTACGCCTGTGCTAAGTATATTTGTATTGCGGTAAAGTGGCTATTAGTTGCTATTAACATCAATTCCTCACTGTTCCGCTCCCCTTACTAGGATTTCCGTGGTATTAAACGGAGCTATATGAGTGGTCCCAGCATGCCTTTTGCCGTGGGGTTAAGTAAGAGGCCGTGCTGAAGATAACGGTTTGAAATAACAGGTCTCTGAGATCATCTACAAACATGTCTGAGATAAACTAATTAAACATTAATTTATCTAAGGAAAGTCACCCAAAAATACGGAGGAACATTTCCAATGCGGGCAGTGATCTGAATTCTTAATGCTCAAAACTAAAATGCCACATTGGGTTTCATCTTGTCTTCTCCACAAGCCTGAGGATTGACGTTATCCATAAAATCAGACAGCGCTGACAATCAGACAAGCGCTTCCAGGCTTGTACGACATGGCAGAACTTCAGTTTCCATTAAATAAACAACAAGTGACTTTAAAATTTAAACACGTGGCTGAATGTTTCATGCCGTGGATCCGCCAAGAGCCGGCGCCCTCTTCCGAAGCCGTAGACAAGGCGCCCCCTAGTGGAATTCTGACGAAGCGTTCCTCCAAGTCAACCCGTCTGCAGCTTGCCCTGCGCTTGCTCTGGGCTCTGGGGACAAAGATACCATTGAACAGAGAGGCTCCTGATGTTTGCAAAGCATTGGTAGAAAGTTCGCCAGAGATGATGCGGCGGAGATGGGCAGAAAGGAAGGAAATGATTTGACGAGGGGCTAAGGAAGAGGGAGTGGCTGGACAGCAGAGCCTAAAGGCAAGTGTCTTCTGACATGGCCCGCAGTTTCATTCGGTGAGGGACCCACAGCCGTGGAGAAGGCTCCGGAAGCAGGCAGGAACGGGTTGGCCCCTGTCTGTGGGCCCTTTGGTTTGGCTTTAGCCCATAGAACAACGCCCTTCAAAATGTGAACTTTGGATATTAGTGAGTTCACACACAGGCACTGCACAACACCTCATCCAGGTTGCCTGTGAGCGTGACTCCTTACATACCGGGATCTTACAATACAGGTTTTTTGAACTCTGCAGATTGTTAGCATAAGTGAATAGGCACATATAAGTAGCAATGATAATGAAATAATAAGAGGGCATACGTTTGAGAAGTCATGGGGCACAGGAGAATTGGAAGGAGGGAAGGTCCGGGGGAAATGATGTAAATACAATACTTTGATGAAAGTCTCAAAAAAATGAATAAAATAATTCTTTTTTTAAAAAAAGATTTATTTACTTATTATTTATACAGTATTCTGCCTGCATGTGTCCCTGCAGGCCAGAAGAGGGCACCAGATCTCATTACAGATGGTTGTGAGCCACCATATAGTTGCTGGGAATTGAACTCAGGACCTCCGGAAGAGCAGTCCGTGCTCTTAACCGCTGAGCCATCTCTCCAGCCCCGAATAAAATAATTCTCAAAAAACAAACAAACAAACAAAAAAAAAAAACAGACTTCTTTAGCTATTAGGAAGGCTATGATGTCAGAACCCTGGACAGGGAAGCTAGCTAAAGCAAAACCAGCCCGTATGTATTTTTAGTACAAGTAAATCCACAGAGGCTGAATTGCCGACATCCATTTAATGGGAGCTAACTGAGTGGCTGAAGCCACATTCTCCCTGACTCCATGGGGCAGAAGTGCAGTACTGGAGGAGCCATCCGAAAACAGGGAGGTTAGAGCCACAGGAGAGAAGGAAATCCACAAAGGAAGACAGGGAGGAGAGCTCAGGGAGAGCCCGAGGCAGTCCGAGGCAACTGCCTGGAGAGTGTGATTCTCTGCGGGATGGCAGAGGGAGAAGTGAGGAAGCAGAGGGCGGGGCTGGGAGCACAGCCTGTTCAGGAAGGAGACTGAGTGGATCCCCCAGAATCCGTTTAAGAAAAAGCTGGGGTTGGGGAGATGGCTCAGTGGGACTAGTGTTAGTTTCGAAAGCGTGGGGACCCAAGTTCAGATCTCCAGCATCCATATAGCGGCTAGGTGTGGTGGCGTGGAGCTGTACCCTAGCTGGGTGGGAGATCAATGGTACAGGAGCAGAGGGATTGGTAGCCTCTCCCCAGACCTCGAACGGTCAGTATATGGGAGAGTGTAACTTTACTCTGAACAGACTTTAAAGAGAAGCTAAGCAAATGTCCTTGGGTGAGGGCCCCATTTTGCTATTATGGTGGCTGGGGTGCAGGCTCATAATAAAGACTGTCTTTGCATGAACATTCTACTGGTAGAATGGAAATGTCCAAGTCACCAATGAATGATAAAGCCGGAAGAAGAGAAGGGATGCACAGAACAGAAGAGCAAATATGTAAGCAGAGTGTGTTTGTGGTGGGCTCACTGTGGCCCTTCCATCCAAGCTGATTCTCCTCCATTCTCTCCGGGCCTCTCTTCTAATCAATGCACCATGTATGGCTGGCAGAGTGTGTTTGTGGTGGGCTCGCTGTGGTTGTGGCCGGTTGAATGTGCAAGGTATATCCAGTACCACTAAAGCACAACCTGATCCCCCACACTGAACCAGGCATAATGGTTATCATGTCACGGAAAGTGCTGTAGCAAATTAAGCCTAATTTCTTGAATACTTGCTTGGGGGTCATTATCTTCCACATCTTATAATAATCTCTCCCAGAGAACAACAACAACAAAAAAGCCTTGTCTGCAGTTCCATGGCTAGAAATACCAGCAATTAATAAGTGTAAGGAGCTACAGCCATGGACCATCACAATGGAAATTAATAATGTGCTAAGTAGAGAGACAAAACCGGCTTTCTTACATGGAAAGCTACAAAGCGGAAAAATGCTCAGATGCTTTCAAATAAGGTTCTGACTGCCTCATCAGATCCCTTCCAATAATACCATCAGAATTAATTTTACACTATTCTAGTAACGACAATCATTTAAAGTGGAAGTGATACATGTGAATGATATAGACTGTCAAAAGTACAGATAAGCAAAAAAGAGAACATCACTAAACCCGCTTTCTTTTAGACACTTATATTTTCATCTAGTCTTTTTTCTGCTGTTATGTATCCATGAATTTTCTTTTTTGCAAAAGTGGATGCCAATTTTACGCAAAGTAGTCTCCATTTTAACATTTAACAATGAGGGGTAAGCAATCTCATACAGTATATTAATGGCTATATTTAACTCTAACATATTTAACAAATTTCTTGTTGCTAAAAGATGTAAGTTCTTGTAAACTATTTACTATTGTAAACAATGCAGCCATGATTATCTTTCAAGCCATTATTATACTTTCCTAATTATTTCCATGGAATCCATTCACAGGAATGTCAACAGTACGTTTGGATGTGTGCATGCTTTTAATCCTCTGGGGGAAAACACTCATCGGTAGATAAAATGGGCTGAAAACCAGTCTGCTGGAATAATTATTGGGTATTTCCAACTCAGCAAGCATAAAGTTAGGAGATGCTGACTGGGGAAATGGTGCCATGGGTGAAAAGCATGGCAGGGGCATGAGGACATGAGCTCTCCCCCACCACACAAACGCTGGGCACGAAAGCACGCATCTGTAACTCCAGTGCTGGGGATGGGGACAGGTGGATCTGAAGAGCTCACTACCCAACAAGCCTTGCCAAAATGGCAAGCTCTGGGCTCATGAGAGACCCTATTTCAAAAGCAAGGAAGGCCTCTTGAGGACAACCTCTGGCCTCTTACACACTTTGGCACAGGAAAGTGTACTTTGTGCACATACACGTGCACACACTTACACAAAAAGGAAGAAGAAGAGGAGGAGGAGCAGGAGGGAGAGATTGACTAGCCACTCAGCCCCCTTCCATCTCTTGTCATTAAAGAAGTTTGAACAATAAAGTGGAAACATACTGGACTTTGGAAGTTGTGAAATCTATGTGTAATAATTGTGAACAAGAGATAGCCATAGGACATCCATGAACAGATAAATGAGAACAATAGGGTTTAAATATAAATATAATGCAGTCACAAAGTATTTAGTGACCTTTCCTTGGATTAGTTTTGGCTAACAGGACATTGGTTGACCACAACTGTATAGGAAAGGAATCGCAACAGCCAGGCTGAAGGTGATCCTACATCCCATCTTTTCAAAGGCAGTCTTGACCAGGCAACCTCAAACATCACCTTCTCCTTGGGCAAGTTGTTTCTCCCATACACAAAAAGTCTCAAGCATCCTTCGCTGAGAAATCCCAACCCTCAAGTCAAGACCTCCTTGGTTTCTGCATTGCCCAGCTCTGCAAAGCCCAGTTGGAACTGACCTTGCCTTTCCTTAAATCATTAGGTCAGCATGGGATGTTTTGTGAAGGCCCCACGTTCACAACTCCAGGGGATACAAAGGCATACAAAGCATTGCCTTGACACAACTCATGATTCAGTGCCAGACTGAGCAATTCTGGCCTGCGTGGTACACGGTAGCCACGGCAATAGGCTAGAAGCGATGCAGGGGCTTCTCCGCATCGAAACTGGTGAGGTTCCCCCTGTGGCCTAGCGCCTAAACTGCCCAGAGTACAAGTCAGTTCTGAGCTCATTACTTGACATTATTGTAAGGAGAGTCCTCCAACTGGCTACTGGTGAGAGATTGGTTACTTTGGATCATCTAAAGTAGGGTGGGAACAATGATTTGTCCTCACCAAAATCAATGTCCAAGACCCGGGATGGTGGGTTTATAGTATCACATAAAACAAAGATCTGACAGAGAACTCATTTTACAATAAAGCGAGGCAACTGGGGGAATTACCCAGAGAACTCCATGCATCTACCCGTGCTGGTTTTCCATAAACTCAATTAGCCAACTCTGTGCATCTTTGAAATGACCTGCAGAGAGCTCAGTTATGCTATAGATAAGAGTCAACACAGGCATTAAAAAGAGAACAGGCTTTAGATCAAAGACCACTGCACTGAGCTCTTTCTCTCATGGTCAAAATACACAGATGTGACAATCGAAGGGTGACTTGGGAACGGTGTTCCCCTTCCTTTTAAGTACACCTGCTTGATAGGATTTTTTTTTTTTTCATTTCCTCCTCAACTCTTCAACTGTGACATCTGCTAATTTAAAGGTCTTGGATCTCCAGTGAGAGATGAGTGCACACAAATCAATACTTTCACAAACCTGTGGCTGAGAGACTGCTGTTGTGGACTGAGCTGAAATGAAAAGAGGTCACTGCATGGGTCTGTGTATTGAAACCAGTTATCAGGCCCAGATGTCAGATTCTTGAACACAATGAAGCCGAGGAAGCTGGAGTTTGGAATCCATAGGGGATTTGGAGTCCTAACTAGAGCTCCACATACAGTCATGCGCATTGCGGTGGTTTGAATCAGAATGGCCCCCCCATAGGCTCATAGATTTGCATACTTGGTCTCCAGTTGGTTGAAACTCTTTGGGAAGGATTAGGAGGTGTGGCTTCTTGGAGAAAGTATGTCATGGGGTGGGGGTAAAGGGGTGGGCTTAGAGGTTTCAAAAACCATGAACCACTCCCAGTATGCCCTCTGCCTCCTAGTTGCTATTTGAGATGTGAGCTCTCAGCTCTTCCTGCTACCATGCCTTCAGTCTACCATCATGGACTCTATGCCTCCAAAACTATAAGCCCAACTAAATTCTTATAAATTGCCTTCCTCTTGGTGTTTGATCACAGCAACAGCAAAGTAACTAAGACATAAACTGTACTGGCCGGTTTTGTGTGTCAACTTAACACAAGCTGGAGTCATCAGAGAGGAAGGAGCCTCAGCTGAGGGAATGCTTCCATGAGATCCAGCTGGAAGGCATTTTCTCAACTAGTGATCAATGGGGAGGGCCCAGCCTGTGGTGGGTGATGCCATCCCTGGACAGGCAGTCCTGGGTTCTATAAGAAAGCAGGTTGAGCAAGCCATGGAAGCAAGCCACTTAGCAGCTCTCCCCTCCATGGCCTCTGCATCAGCTCCTGCCTCCAGGTTCCTGCTCTGCTTGAGTTCCTG
The DNA here is from genome assembly GCF_007827085.1 of Peromyscus californicus insignis. NCBI lineage: Eukaryota > Metazoa > Chordata > Mammalia > Rodentia > Cricetidae > Peromyscus > Peromyscus californicus. Next base: position 36,997,713 of record NW_026294535.1, read on the forward strand.
TCCTGACTTCCTTCAGTGACAAACAGAAATGTGGAAGTGTAGGCCAAGTTAACCCTTTCCTCCCCAGCTTGCTTTGGGTCACGGTGTTTTGTCACAGCAATGGAAACCCTAACTAAGACAGAAATTAATTTAAGAAACTTGTGGCACCTCACAAAGGGCTCAGACCTTCTAGAAGGAGAGCTCAGCAGGGGTAGAAAATGAAAGAACTGGGAAGGTTCATTTTTGTGTGGGCTGGACAGTGATGGCTGGCCAGCACCTCCAGCCGTGCCCGTGAGGAAGTTTCTAGAAGATGCTAGAACTGAATGAGGACACTGAGACACCTCTCAACGCCCCCCCTCCCCCCACCCCCATGCCAATACAGATGACCATCAAGTTGAATGCTGGATAGAACAGACGTAGAGGAAGAAGAGGAGCAAGTCGCTGTCTCTCCTCAGGGGACAACCAGCCATCTCTCCTGCCTTCAGGCAGAGCATTTCTACTTCCTGAACCTGCAGATCCCTTCTCAGACCCCAGACTGAATTACTCCACTGGCTTTCCTGCTTCTCACTTGACAGATGGCAAATGATGGGGCTTCTTGCCTTTCCTAATCACGGAAGCCTATTCCTGAAAGTGTCCTCTTATTTATCTACAGATAGTCCAGCAGTTCTGCTCCTCCGGGGAACGCCGACTAAGACAATACTGATTTGCCAGCTGAGGACAGAAAGGAGCATGGACGAGGACAGAAAGGAGCATGGACGAGGACAGAAAGGAGCATGAACGAGGACAGAAAGGAGCATGGACGAGGACGAGGACAGAAAGGAGCATGGACGGACCATGAAAGGAACAACTTGGAAACATCAGTTTCAGCCTGTGACAACATGCTGATGTTCTCCAGCAGTCAGGCATACATATTTCCTTTTGATTTTCCTTGTACTCATTTGCATCAGTTAATCTGGAACTTCTTTTCCCTCTTCCCCTTACATATATAAGAAATGTAGCGGGCGATGATCTTTATTCTTGGGAAATTTAAGGAGGATGTAACTAAAAATGAAAGAAAAATGAATGCCATCTAGAGATGGAAATTATGACATGATAACTTATGCCACTTCATTTTTTATTTGTTGTATGTATATGTGTGGTATGTGTGCGTGTATGTGTGTCCCCACACATGGGTGTATGTACATGATTGCACATACGTATGGAGATACATGGAGTGTCTCCCTTGATGCTCTAAGTGTCTCCCTTGATGAGCTAATGCAGTTCCGTCGCGGAGCCCAGATGTCCCTGATTTGATTTGCTAATGCAGCTCGCCAGCTTGCCCAGGATTCTCCTGTCTTTGACTCCCAGTAGGATGGCGGGGAAGCCAGCATGCCAGCCTGGCTTTCGAGCTTTTTTTTTTTTTTTTTTTTTTTTTTTTTTTTTTGGTTTTTCGAGACAGGGTTTCTCTGTGTAGCTTTGCGCCTTTCCTGGATCTCGCTCTGTAGACCAGGCTGGCCTCAAACTCACGAAGATCTGCCTGGCTCTGCCTCCCGAGCATTTTTGTGGATTCTGGGATCAGAACAACAGTCTTCAGGCTAGCAAAGGTTCTACCTCCTGAGCCGTCTATCTGGCCCCATGTCACTTTTTATAAGAGAATGGTGGCCTCTTCCTCATTCAAGGTGTGTTGTATAGTGGGTGGCCATTCCAGCTTTGATCTGGAAGTTCCAACCCCCACTGAGGCTTCGGTAACAGTCACACCTACAAGGCGGGGCTGAGAGAGGACCCTGAAGACCTGAGATCCGGATGCGCCGGCTCTGGACGCTGGAGGTAGACTGAGCAGAGTTCTCCAGAGAACACCGCAGGACTGCGTCACACCTTTCCCAGACCCTGTAACCTATCCCTTCACTTGTAAGTTACCCCACAAAATAAACCTCCCTTTTAACTACGGGGAGTGGCCTTAATAATTTCACCAATAGTGTTGGCTTCATACTGTTACCGTTCCTGGCATTTTGAGTAGATGGCAGACGAGCAAGAATGAACGCTTGGTAGTTGAAGGGCGGGGTTTGTCTGTTGACCCGCGTTCTTGGTTGTCAACTTCGCTACAGCTGGAATTTACCAAAACCCAAGCTTTTGGGTGTACCTGTGAGGGATTTTCTTGACTGGGTCATTCCGGGTGGGAAAACCCACCCACACTACATCTGGATAGCTTAAGGTGGGAAGCCCCACTCCCCTTAAATCTAGTCCCATACAAAGGACGTGGAAGAAGGAAGCACTTGACCCTTGCTCACTTGCCCTCACTCTTACTGGCCAGTTCATCCATCACTTGCCGCATTAGCGTCTACTTCCGGATTCCAGCCTATATGCATATACGTGAATCCGTGACTTGATTCCTATGATCTAGAGCCAGTGGGGAGTGTGGCGACTAAAGAAACAAACTCCATTTTCTGCTAGGCGTCCATCTTGGTACCCACTAGCCATTTGTCTCTGACTCCGGGCCTGGAAGACAAGTTCCCAGTAACCTGACTCAGTGACCTCCACCCAGACATGTACAGCTGTGACCATCTACTTGTTACAATATGGGTAACTGCTCTTTTGGCTCCCACAAGTTGCTTATGCGGACACCCAAGTATTATTTTGGGTCACCTTGACCACTTTTGGCAGGACAGACCAGTTTTTGCTTGCTTGCATAGATGTTGAAGGTCTTCTTGTGGTTTTTGCCCTTAAAAAACCCTTCCCCGTACCCCTCCTTCACAACATGCCTGAGAAACGGCTTTAAGGCTGTCATCCTGCTAGCAGCTAATCAATAAATCCTTTAATTATAATTGAATCAGTCTATGGCCTTGTCCCGGGGTCAGGGCATGACACCACAACTCCAATCCTTCCTGTGTTTCTAGTTCTTTTCTAGCTTAGGAAAGAATTCTATTTCCTCCATGAACCTCTCAGCCAACTTCTCTTTAAGAAAGCGGAGGGGAAGGAGATGCTTTCTCTTTTTCTGCTTCCAAATGAGCCCTAACAGTGACAGTAGCAGCATAAAAAAAAAATGGGTCAACTCTTGCTTCCTCCTCAGAAGAAATATTTGGAAGCAGCAGCAGCAGCAGCAGCAGCAGAAGCAGCAGGTTCTCAGCAACACAGCAGTCCCCAGCTCTGAGTTCTACATTTTTCCTTTCACACCTAAAAGCGAAAATGGCTCCTGGAGTCCTTAATCCCCAGGCAAATTCAGATTTCCTGTTTGAAATACCGAGTAGGTATTCTATTTCCTTAAAAGGCCAACCACTAATACAGACAAATGCAAACCTTCACTCAGGCAAAGGAAAATTCAGAATAGGAGGGAGAAGAAAGGCATGGTGGGTCCTCAATGAGACCTTTTAACCATGAAACAATGGATGATGATATTCAGTTCATTCAAATGATTGTGGATACCCGAATGATCACGCCAGGATGTGAGGCAAGGAGAAAGATGGGGGTAGCGCCAGCGAGGTCTTCTAAAATCCAGTGATTACTTTTTATTAGGGAAATGCATTTTAATAGCCAATATAGACTATGAGTAAACACATAAATTATTTTCCTGTCTTCAGAGTACTAGACAAACACATAATGGAGATGTCAGCGATTCCTCTGCCTCCTGTCTAACAGCCTTGGCACTGTCGGCTAAGGAAATTAATATAAACAGGCACATTGGCTTCATACTCATTCCCCGTTGCGCTCTTACATTTTTCTGAAGGGTATGTAAAATAGAAACCGTAAAAGGTCAGAGATTAATATTTACTCTAGGCTGAAGTTAGTGCCGCCGCTCTTTTTTAAAGTCTTGAATCAAACTCATAAAAGAGAAATATGACATGATTCAGTGTCTGATAGCCTGGCAGCCCCACGATAATTAGCTGTCCACTTTCAGAATGACATGAAATTATCATCAGTAGCGGGATAACCAGAGACTATTGATTCCCTGCTTCAGCATGCTATTTGGAACTGGTTCCACTCACATGGCATTTATGAATTGCGTTCCCCTAATTCCTCTCTAGAGGACATCTTTACCTTGATGGCGCAGTTGGTATCATGGGTATTTCCCTTCCAAATTATGATGTTACAAAGTTACAGTGTTACAAAGCAGCACTGGTACCATTAATTTGCTGTAAAAACAGCCTAATTTTAAAATAAATGAAAAAATTTAATAAAAAAAGCATAATTTAAGCCAGGGCAGTGGTGGCGCATGCCTTTAATCCCAGCACTCGGGAGGCAGAGGCAGGCGGATCTCTGTGAGTTCAAGGCCAGCCTGGGCTACAGAGTGAGTTCCAGGAAAAGCACAAAGCTACACAGAGAAACCCTGTCTTGAAAAAACAAAACAAAAACAAAAACAAAACAAAACAAAGGCGTAATTTGCAGCTGTGTTATACACTTTAAAACTAGAAGCCATTTATCTGTTAGCTAGAAAGTGTTTTGATCACATTCACACACTGTGTAACTTATGTCCACAAAATGGTCCCTCCAGACAGGACTCCTTAGCACTGGTTATTTTCCTCTGGAGCTGAGCTTGCCTTTTCCCTTCATAATTAATGTTCCACCGTGGCTCCATCATCGGCACTGTTCACACCCTATCACCGCCTGCAGCACAGAAGCACGGTCCGACCTCACAGCTTTTCCACACTGTTGTAAGCTTTATTTCCAATTGCTAACTTCAGCCCCAGAGTCTACCAAATCCAGCAAGTTAAAAATTTTATGTCAGCTGAGACTGGATAGTGGAGAAGAAGTCTGAGGAATGAATACTCCATGCTGGAAAATGTTACCTCCCCAAAGATCTTCCCACGTGGCTGTGAGTAACCCTTTGGAGTGTGGGTCTGCAAGCATAACTCTTGATGCTGTCTCTAAACGATTCTGTTAAAGTCAACTACCGCGTAGGCACAAAAATCCCCAGTGTGCCCTGTTATCTGCTGCCCACTCTCCCAACTTTCAAGTTGCTGGGTTTTGCCTCTTGGATGGCTTTCACACATCCTTTCTGAACTCATTCAGGAGACAACTGATGAATCTTTCAGTAGCTCTATTGCTAGGGGAGAAGTCAAAAGCAGCTTGACATGGTCAATCCTTTTTTTTTTTTATTTTGGTTTTTCGAGACAGGGTTTCTCTGTGTAGCTTTTTCTCTTTTTGCCCTCAAGTAATACAAATATATAAATACAAATCAGGCCGGGGTAGTGGTGGCGCATGCTTTTAATCCCGGCACTTGGGAAACAGAGGCAGGCGGATCTCTGCGAGTTCGAGGCCAGCCTGGTTGGTCTACAGAGCAAGATCCAGGAAAGGCGCAAAGCTACACAGAGAAACCCTGTCCTGGAAAAAAAAAAAAAAAAAAAAAAAAAAAAAAAAAAAAAAAAAAAAAAAAAAAAAAAAAAAGAATAGTTTTATTCATTTTTGAAAATTTCACACAATGTGTTTTGATCGTATTGACCCCTTCCCCCAACTCCTCTCAGATCCACCCAACTTCCTCCCCCTCCAGCACCTCTTTCTCAATCCATGGAGTCCAATCGGTGCTGCCCAAATCCTCGTGGGTGTGAGGACTGCTTGGTTGACCTATAAGAGGCCACATATCCTTAAAGAAAACGGACTCTTCCTCTCCTGGAAACTATCTATTAGCAATATTTCTTCAGTTAGGGATGGGACTTCATGCCACCACCACCCCCTCCACGCTAGGATTGTTGTCTGGCTTGAGCTTGCACGCACACGTCTTGTGCACGCAGTCACAACTGCTGTGAGTTTATGTGGGCAACTGCCTTGTCGTGTGCAGAAACCACGGTTTCCTCGTACACCGTCATTCACTGCCTCTCCATCACCTCTTCTACAATGATCCCGGAGCCTCAGGGTGGAGAGGGGGGTAAGGTTCTGATACAAATGTCCCATTTAGGACTGAGCACGCCGCAACCTCCTGTTCTCTGCAGGTTGACCAGTTGTAGATCCCTGTGTTACCTGCTGCCTACTGCAAGATGAAGCTTCTTTCTCTGGGTAGGATTGAGAGATGCACTAATCTGTGGGCATAGTCATAAGTCCTTTGGAGTCATTTTAGTAACCGTGTCAATTTTGTTTTTGTTTTTGGAGACAGGGTTTCTCTGTGTAGCTTTGCACTTTTCCTGGATCTCGTTCTGTAGACCAGGCTGACCTCGAACTCACAAAGATCCGCCTGCCTCTACCTACCAAGTGCTGGGATTAAAGGCGTGCGCCACCACCACCCGACCAGAGTCAATTTTTAATGTTCTATTGTGGACTGTGTCAGGTTCACACAGTTGCATGCTTATTGTGTCTGTTCAGCTAATCTGCCTTCACATTATTTCTCTGAGGGAAGCTCATTCAGTCTCAGACAGGTTTGTAATAGACAAGCCACATGCTGAAGACTTCTGACGCTTTTAGTGGGCAAGTGGGTAGTAACAGGGATTGAACACAGGGACTTATACATGCTGGGCAAATGCTCTACCACTGAGCTATATCCCCAGCTTTCTTTTTGCTCTGTAGCCTGGGCTATCCTTGAACTTTGTGGTCCTTCTGCTCAGTCTCCTGGACGGTTCTGATTGCAGGCTTGTGACAGCAGGTCCAGTGGTGCTTTTACATGTGTGTGTGTGTGTGTGTGTGTGTGTGTGTGTGTGTGTGTGTGTGTGTGTATTATATATATATGTAACTATATATATATATATATATAAGCCTGAACTGACGATGTAGCTCAGTGGTCAGAGGGCTTGCCTAGCATGTGCAGGCAGGCTTGGGGTTCAATCCGCAGTACCTCAGGGGGTGGAATGTTAAACTATGACAAGACATAAAGGTTAAAGTTCCTAGTCTTAATGCACATGCAGCTTGGCAGCCGTTGGGAAGATAGCTGTGGGTCCTCTGGGCAGCCAGGTGTGTTCACACCAGCCTGGGAGCAAGGACTCCTCCAGCTTCTTTCCCGAGGCTTGTCAATTAGACTGAAGTTCCTTGTGTGTTTTAACCACACCTCCCGCCTTTCCAGAGGATGGGAGCTCCGTGTGTTTTACCTTCTCTGTTCGCCTGCCCTGCTTCTGATTTCTGATGACTTCCTTCTCGAACCTCGACTCCAAAGTGACTCTGATGAACCCAACTGTAGTGACTGTCCCAAGGCAAAAAGAAAGCATGGCCTAATCCTCTGAAGGACAGACTCTGTAAATCCTCTGGAAACAGTTTCTTCAGTGTTTCTGTCCATTGCCATGAAACAGTCATTATGCACACTTTGCTAATTTACTAGGCAATATTTACTACGGTTGGATTTTTGATGATGTGGATCTGTAGATACAGCTTAATTAAACGTAATTTAGAAGGAAACAGCAGCTTTGTGGAGGCTATCATGCTCAATCCTGAACAGGTAGTGTGATGGAGTAACAGCTTCCGAAGAAGTCTATGCCCAAAGGCCAGAAACCTGAGACTACCTGACATCCCATGAGAATAGGGGGTTCAAGGGGGTGATAATTTAAGAATCCTGTGAAAAAGAAATTTTCATCAGCATTTAAATGGGCCCAATGCAATCACTAGGCTCTTTATAAGAAGAAGCAGGGGGTCCTGGGTAAGAGAAAGGTAAAGAGAAAGACCTTGGGAAAGAGGTAGGGAGGAGATAGAGAGGGAAGAGAAGGAGAGGGGAGAGTCCGCGGCCTGAAGATGTATCCTGGTGACTGATGGTGGAGGAAGGGACCACAAACTGAGCAGCACAGGAGTACAGGTGGCTTCCAATTGGAAGAGAAGGCGAAGATTCTTCCCTGGAGCCTCCCTGAGGAACACATAAGCCTTCTGATCTCGAGAGTCATGAAATAATATGCTAAGCCGCTAGCTTGGGGCTCCTTTGTAACAGCAACAACTGGGAATAAATGTGAGGTGTAGTGGGTAGCTGTTCCAGCTTTGACCTGGAAGTACTACCCCCACTGAGGTTTCCGGTAACTCTCACACCTAACTATGGCCTACCCCTGAGGCGGGGCCGAGAGGGGAGCCCTTAAGACTGGAGATCTGGATGTGCCGGCTCTCTTGGTTCCTGGTTGATCCTGGATGCTGGATGGTACATGGAGCAGAGTTCTCCAGAGAACCCAGCTGGACTGCACCTCACCTCTCCCAGATCCTGTAACCAACCCCTCAACTAGCTGGAAGTTACCCCCCAAAATAAACCTCCTTTTTAACTACATGGAGTTGCCTTAATAAATTCCACCAGTAGTGAGGATCTCACAATCCAGTAAGATAGGGTGACACAAGCCACTCTAGCGTCATTCAGAGAGAGGAGCAACTGCTGAGGAGATATTTATGTAGCAAGTCCTTCTGGCTGGGAGGTTAGAGAGACTTCCTGCGAGGGGGGCAGGAGGAGGGGAAGGTGGGCTGGGTGGGGGAATGCTTTGTAGAGCCCACACCTGAGCCAGGCGTCCAAAGGAGGCTTCCGGGAGCAACAGGAAGAAAGGTTACCCTGGAAGGCACAGAACATGGCCAAAGAAGAGGTGATCCAGACTCTTGTGATCAGTTCTTTTCCCAGGACCCAAAATGACTTGATTAAAATTTTGCACATTCTGCTGAGGATGTAGTAGGTCTCAGGGTTAGTAAAACAACAACAAAACACTGTAACTTTTTAATGCAATTTTTATAACAATTGGATTAATGTGGGAAACTCTTCTAAGAGTTTAAATACAGAGATGCAGGCTTATGACCAGAATCCGTTCCCTACACAGAACATGCCCAAGCAAGAGTGACCTTGATTCCCTTCCAGATAGGTGGGTTAACCATCGATGAACAAAAGAGTGGAAACTGCCAATCAGGGTAAAAAGACAATTCTTTGAAAAGGCATCCATTAATATTTACAAATTGGACATTGCCTACAACATGTCCAGCATTTCCTATGCCCAAGGGAAGCCAATGGAATCCAATGGACTGACCCTAGTAGAAAGATGGGCACTGAGTGTATACGTTTTGTTGTTGTTGTTTTTTGCAGTGATCAGAGGACCAAGGGATGCCACAAAGTCACACCATGCAACAGACCTCATGGAAGAGATTTATTGGAGGCAGGGGCAGGGGAGTGGGGATAATACAATAGGCCTCCTCTGAGTGAGGATGGAAAAGAAGGAGGTAGGTCAAGAAGGTTAGGGCTTTATGAAGGATATGGCTCATGTGCACAGAGAGAACATGGGACCCTAGGCGACAGTGGAAATGTGTTGCATTTGGGGCTGGTAATGACATGGCTGGGGGCTTTGAGTTGCTGAAGGTAGTGTGGGGGGTGCACCTGGTTCTGGAATGTGGGTGGTTCCTGGTTTACCAACACGGAGGACTCACTGGGATCCTGCCACTCTTTGCTAGGATTTGATTGTCGGAACCCAGGATCCTGAATAACTCCAAATGGCTCTAATTTGGCTTGGGTTTGACTGAGAAGCAGTCACCCTGTTATGGAATCATCTTTGTGTACGCTGTGAAGATGTGTCTTTGCCAAGGCTCCTTCTGATTGGTTTAATAAAAGAGCTGACTGGCCGGTAGCTAGGCAGTTGGTGTAAGCAGGACAAAGGATGCTGGGAAGAAAAAGGGTCGAGTCAGGAGTCTTGAGCAGATACAGAGAGAAGCAAGATGAATGTGCTGTGTTGAAAGAAGGTATAGTCATGTGACAGAGGGTACATAAGAAATATAGGTAAATTAAGAGTTAGCTAGTAACAAACCTGAGCTATCAACCAAGCATTTATAATTAATATTAAGTCTCTATGTAGTTATTTGGGAGCGGCTGGTGTGACAGAAAAGTCCACCTACATCACCCTGATAACACATTTCTTTAAGTCATTCTTTTTGGGGGAGTGGAAAGGAAGGGACAGAACTGCCTGGCTGCTTATCTGCACAACTCAAATTCACCATCAGTGATTCCCTTGGCCTTACTTGGGGAGCTCAGATCATTTCATGGTGACATTCTTCACTCAGGTGCCTTCAGTGACATTTGCTTTCTTTCTTTTTTATCTTCTGGTGAATTCACTGCTTTTTGGACTGTTCATACTCACTGTGGAAGAGTTCAGAGGGGCACCTCTTCTCCATTGGCTTGCTCCCACAAGACTGGCTTGGCACCTCCCAAGAGGAGCCCAAAGTGATCTCAGTAGGCTTTAAGTCCTGGGATGCTGCTGCAAGTTCTGGGGGCCAATATTCTTCACAAGAAGAACTGGGCACATTGCAAGCAGCTTCACTTCTCTTGCCCCCTGGGTGTCTGTCCAAGCCCAGAAAGGTGACCTCGGACTGGCTGCACTCAAAAGGGGTTTTCTGAGTCACTCTATCCGTCCTCAAAGCTTTCTCTTGAGGCACTGGGTGATTGTTCTGGTTTTCATCATCTTCTACGGGAATACTCGGAACGTTATCCATGAACAGAGGAGAGGGACATCTGAAGGACTTCAGGGATGTGGGAGGATCTTCTGCAAAATACAAGCTAGGCTGCGTGCTCTCTAGAGCATTCAGGACCTGATTAGCAAGGAAAGAAACATGGAGGGAAAATTGAGTGACATTCCCTTTTACATTTGCCTCTCTACCTAGTAATGAATAGTCTCTCATTTTCATAACTAGGAAATTAAATAAGTAAAAAAATAAATAAAGTAAGTGCAAACCCAGAATTTTGAATTAGAAAAGATATTAGATATTGGAGAAGGCCTCTTATTGCAAGGGCCACATCAAGCAACTTGAAGGAAGGTATAAAAGAAGCTATAGACTATTAAGAAACCTGACCTCAGGCATGAACCGGCCACCATCTCACTCTGAGCTGTCAGATGAGTCTTCGTGCATTTTCAACCACAGAAAGTAGAGGATTCTCATGGAGTATATCAAGGGCACCATGACCTCTAGTTCTCAAATGCCAGGATCAAAAAGGGGAGCTTTCTAAAAATACAGATCTCTTATCCCCAACCAAGAGCATGTCATCAATGGGGACCCAAGGTATTTAACAGCTTCACACAAGATATGCAGCCAGATTTGAAAACCAATGACTTAATATATCCATTCTCATTCTCCCCTTCCCTCTCTAAAAATACAGATAGTTTGAGCATTTATGAAGTGTTTTTTATGTATTTCATCTCCATAAATGGCATTATCCTGGTTTTATAGGTAAAGCTGAGGATCAAGAGAAAATCCATACAACTATCTGGAAAGACGAAGCTTTGGTGCTGTTCCCTCAACCTCCTGGATCTTAACTTTGTCCTACAACACTACTGATGGATCCTTGCTGGGGCAGCATTCTACACTGAGAGTCACATCAGGCCTCCTCTATGTTTCCCTGGACCCCAGGCCAGGGTTCTTACACTATGATTAGACCAAGTCCTTGTTCAGATCTCCCACAGCTCTCCAGTAGACTCGGCACAAAACCCACCTCCAAGGATAGGGAAGCTTCTGTAGTGTTAACCACACCAGCTCTCCTCCACCTCACCTCATCTCCATGATGCGGGACTGCCCAAAGTCTTACAGCTAAGGGTGATGACCTCTGAGTCAGGAGCGCAGATGGCCTCTTTTTAGAATGTCCTTCCATCCATACTGCTGCCTACACCTAACCCGTTCTCCAGATCACAGCTAAGCGGTGACCTTCAGCAAGGACCTCCTGGTTGGCATAGGCTGGCAACCTCACTCTAATCTGACTCTGCCCTTCCCAGTCAACCCAGGATTCTAACTCTCACCGCACCTGTCTACAGGGTTGAAGTACCCTGTCTATTGACCGGACTTCTGTGCACAGCAAGCTTGAGGACAGTCACCAAGTGTTGACTGGCTGTGCATCCCCCAAAATACACATCTGAAATGGCCATTGAGTTAGTATTGGCTTACAAATGAATGGATTATAGCTATGACAAATGAATGCATTTTAAAACAATGGAAACAAATGTGTGCTTTTTAATGGGTCAGATAGCGTAAGGAGTGTTGAATAAAATATCCCCTTCAAACTACATTTCATTAGATTTAATTTTTTTTTTTTTTTTTTTTGGTTTTTTGAGACAGGGTTTCTCTGTGTAGCCTTGCGCCTTTCCTGGAGTTCGCTCTGTAGACCAGGCTGGCCTCAAACTCACAGAGATCCGCCTGGCTCTGCCTCCCGAGTGCTGGGATTAAAGGCGTGCGCCACCACCACCCGGCTAGATTTAATTTTTTTAAATTTATTATTAGTGATGGTGGTGGGAGTGTGCTGAGGAGAGCATGTGAAGGTAGGAGACAACTTGTTCTTTCTGTGAGTTCCAGAGATCAAACTCAGGTCACTAGGCTTGCAGGGCAGACATGTTTTTTATCTACTAAGCTACTTTGCTGGCCACATATTATATATATATATATATATATATATATATATATATATATATATATATATATATATATATATATATATATATATTGGTTTTTCGAGACAGAGTTTCTCTGTGTAACATTTCTGGCTGTCCTGGAATCTGCTTTGTAGATGATGCTGGCCTCGAACTCACTGAGATCCACCTGCCTCTGCCTCCTGAGTGCTGAGATTAAAGGCATCAATTTTTTTTTTATAATAATCTGGTTCTACCTAGTAATGCCTTCCACAAGGGTAGCAGTAGTGTAAGATGTTCATTTTAAGCTAGAAAGTTTATCTATTAGGCTAGAATTCTCTGTAGGGGGCTGAATTTGTCTAATTAAGAATTCACTTAGATGCGCAGTTGATGCTACTTGGATTTTCCATGGCTCATTTTTGAATAAAACCTGGTATATCTTACTTCATCCATTGTTGGTCTTAGCTTGGCCCGAGTTGCTGCACACTGGCCAGCCAGAGAGAAGAGCTTGGCAGAGAAGTTCCGAGGACAGGGGTGTATCTTCCTGTCTAGAAACGAGAGGCACGCCTCGAGACCTCTCTTCTCCATCAGTTCCACGAGGAGACCCCGCTAGGAAGAGAAGATAAACGTATTTCTTGGAACACCATCAGACAACTAATTGGCAAGCGAGGGCCGGCATGAGGGCAGTTCTCACCAGCTGAACGTGTTTAGGGTCATCCAGCACCACTTTACAGCCTGTCAAAACCTCCATGATCACCTGTAAGGAACGTACACAGTCAGCTACAGAGGTTGAAAACACACACAAGATTAGTTTAAACTGCTTAACGTGGCAATGGATTTAATTCTAACTAATGCTCTTGTATTTTATTACTTCATAGATTATGGAAAATTAATGCATCGGATAATGAGTAACAGAAAATCAATAGGTATAAAAGTTAAAACTCTTAAGATGTTTCCTCTGAGCCAGTGGCTCTCGACCTTCCTAACGCTGTGACCCTTTAACACAGTTCCTCATGCTGTGCTGACCCCAACCATAATATTATTTTGTTGCTACTTCATAACTGTAATTTTGCTACTGGTATGAATCATAATGTAAATATCTGATATGTAGGATATCTGATATGCGACCCCTGTGAAAGGGTCCTTTGACTCCAGAGGGGTCACGACCCACAGGTTGGGAACCCCCAAGGATTGGGCGCCATCTTGGCAGTGAATTATCTTCCTTAGCTAACCAATAGATGGCACTCACAATTCCAAAGCTGTAGACATCGGTTTTGACGGAAAGTCTTCCCTGCCTGATGTATTCTTCTGGCATGTACCACAGATGTTTCCTGCCACTGCCCGTCATATTCATGGTAGAATTCTGATGGTCTAGGTGGGGTCGGAAGTGTGCCATGGCGAAATCAGTTAGTCTGGGTTGGAACTGATCATCCAGAAGTATGTTTGCACTAAAAGTGTGATCAAAGACAAACAGGACAAGATATCACAAAGGCATTTGGTGAAATACAAAGTGGCTGATTAATCCAGAATACCGATAAGATGAAGCCAAACGTAAACATCCGTGAACAAGTGAGTGGGCATTCTAAAGTTTTTCTTAAAGTAAACACATGGGCTGGAGACATGGCTCAGGGTTAAAAGCACTGATAGTTCTTCCAGAGGACCTGGGTTCAATTCCCAGCACCCACATGGCAGCTCATAACTGCCTGTAACTCTAGTTCTAGGGGACCCAACACCCTCACACAGACACACATGCAGGCAAAACACCAGTGCACATAAAATAAAATAAAAAATATTAACGTTTAAACATAAATTTGTATGAAGCCTTAAATAAAAATCTGACGCATGCATAGTGGCTATTTCAGAATTTGAGACATGCATGGATGCTGTGTCAACAGGGTGAAGTAAAGTTAAGTACAGCAGCTTGCTTCTGCTCTTCTTAATGAGACCATGGGCTTGGTTTTAAGCAGCTAAGTAGGAATGTCAAGGGATAGAGATTGTGGTATTGCGCACTGTTATTAAATGTGGTAGCAGCCACTGCGTAAGATGAAATTCTTAAGCCTGAACAAACACTGAATCGTACAAATGTCCCAAAGGTCTCTGCTGTCCCAGAACAAGGACACAAACAGGCGGGGCCAGTTCTGAATTGAGATCCTCCAGCAAAAGAGACAGTTCAGAGGCTATGTGGAGATTCATTCCTATGTCAAGTATTTGAGCGCATTAGTTCCATCTTCGTAACTAAGATCTCAATCCAGACTTTGTCTAGAACTAAGTTGGCATCCCAGGTTCCTTTAAGGATAAAAACATGTTTTAAACTTTGACTTTTCCCTCCACAGAGTGGAGAACAAACTGTAAAGAGCAAAGAGCCAGCCTTACGCCCTGTCTGTTTGGTGTGATCTTTTCATCTATGGGGGAGCAAGTCAGGGGCTGTGTCCCCAAGATTTGTGTCAATGAGCACAGTCCTTAACTTTCTCCCCACCTGTCTTTCCTCAAGAATCCAGCGGCTGCCAGAGCCTTCCTGTGTTTCACATGGCCCAGCTCTACGCCATTCCTCACCCATTCTTTCATTTTCTCACCCAGAACAGTGTTGAGCATCCTCTGAAGATGCATAACAGACGAGTCAGGTCCTTCCTTCTCTCAGGCACTAGGCAGGAAAACACGATGAAATCCCCCGTAGAGGCACACTTCACTTGCTCAAATCTGAGGTTTCTGGACCTGCCCTGATGCTTTTACAATTTGGGGGAACAGGAAAGCAGGAGTTTGCCAGCTGGGCAGGAGAGGAAAGGGGGCAAAACCAGTCTCCAACTCTCCCAGTAGCACTCATGTAAGGCAGAAAGGGCAGAGAGTGGAAGACCATGGGCAAAGGCTGCAAAATTGGAATGTGAAAGAAACCAAGCAAGAAGAGGAGGGGTAGAACTCTCCTACCCAATGCCAAGTAAGTCCCTGGCACAGTCCCAGACACAGAGACACTCTCGTGTGTCTGAAGGTGTCCTATGGCTCATTATAATGCTAAAATGCACACTCCTAAGTAGAGATTTAAGAAGCTGCGGGGACATGTGATGCATGAAGCTGTATGTAGAATTCCATGTAGCATACCATGCCCAAGAAAGCCCACTGTATGCAAATAAGCTAAAGAGCCCAATCCCCGTGACATGAAAGCCCCAACTCTGCATGGCAAGTTGTTGGAGCTACTGACCTTTTTTCCTGCCCCAGCTTGCCTCTTCTCTTGGAAGTATGTCTTTTTCTTATACACTTCTACACTGCTATCCACGGGTCCCTGTCCAGTTCCGTGTTCCAAGACATAAGAACCCTTCCGGAAGTGCCCAGCAAACTCTAATGTCCACTGTCATCATGAGTCCCTGCCCTTCCAGTTTCTACTACTCTGCTTGCACAGAGGGAGTCTGGAAAACCCTGAACGCCCCATCTTCAATATCTTCCTCCAACCCAGTTCTCCAGAAGGCATGATATCCTGATTGATAGGTTAGGGCCTTGAGGATGCCCAAGCTTAAGCTGAATCTAAACAGCACATAGGAACGAATCCCTAGAGTTTTTGTTTGTTTGTTTTATACATAGAAAAAGCAGAAGGGGACAAGGGTGGGGTGACGACAGCAAGAATAATAAAGAAACCCATAATCTCAGCCATTTACTCAATCTGCTGTAAAACAAGTAGAAGCTGACAGCGACTGGGGAGTCACGTGACCGCGAGAGGCAGGCAGAGGGGAGCTGGGCCACCACAAACCCTGTTACCCAACAAACCCACTGAGGACATGGGGTCAGCGAGAGGTCACCAGTCAGACAGGATGATCTGAGGACCCTGCACTCACACGTTGAATAATGGCATCTAGTGGAAAGGCAAGTTCTCAACCAGCCGACCTCGGCGCGGAGCATAAATTTTGAAAGGAGTGATTTATTTGGTTCTAAATAAAGGTTAACGGGAGCTGAGAGAGAGGAAGCCTCGGTTTCAGGAGAGTGGGAATTGCAAAAAGCCCTTCGACAATCAATTTCTCCTCTAATTCTTTCCCCTGCTTCAGCCTTAAGTGGAATCTTCAAACACAAAGTGCCTTCAGCCACCACACGGGTCAACAGAGTAAGTTTATTCTGCCGGGTGAGAATGGACGGACAAAATGAAAACTACACGAGAAATCGTAGCAATACAACGCAAAAGGGCAGCTTGCTGGTAATGATGGCCTCGAAAGAGGCAGACAGGGAAGCAGGTTTGGTCCACATGCCTTATCTCTTTCTGCCACCTTTTTCTTTCTCTTTACCCTAAGGGTATTTGCTATAACAAAGAGGCCAGGGTGACTTCAAATCATTTTTTTTTTAAGATTTATTTATTTATTATGTATACAGTGTTCTGCCTACATGCATGTTTGCAGGCCAGAAGAGGGCACCAGATCTCATTGTGGATGGTTGTGAGCCACCATGTGGTTGCTGGGAATTGAACTCAGGACCTCTGGAAAAACAGCCAGTGCTCTTAACCACTGAGCCATCTCTCCAGCCCTCAAATCATTCTTAAAATAGAAGGATCTCTGACTGAGGGCATGGGGCAATTCTATGCAGTGAATTGGTATCAACTCAGGGCTACTGACTTCATATCTGTACTAAGAAAAGTTTCCATGATGCTTTTTTTTTGAGGGACCAGATCCTCCAAACAATACTTCATAGTGAGAACCAGCTTTCCTGGCTCATCAGTAAGTTTCCTAGTTTAGCTGAAACTGTTAGGCCTTAAACACGAAGATGATGCCTAGAGATTAAAACGCAGGGACTGAATTTAAGCACGAGGGTTGTGTGTGTTGGTTTTATGAGGCGGCGTAATGTTACTCATTAAGCAGAGCTGTTACCTTTCGAGGAAAGCCATGAGGCACGACAAAACCCACTCTCAGAGTTTTATTAGGAGAAGGGAGGGACAGAAGAGAATGTGACCAGGCCTGTGGAAGACATGTGCAGGGAGAGAGGGCGGGGGAAGAAGGAGGGAAGGAGTCTGTGACCCGCTTTTTATGCATTCCCCTGCACATGCTCACATGGGCTTACGGAGCTACACCACGTATGTGCATAGATTGCATAATCATGCTGCACGCAAATTACATAGGACGTAAAGCCCTGGAATGACTAAGCAACTGAACAATGCATGCGCAGGCGTGTAGCTGGGGGAGTGGGCCAGGAATTCCAACAGTGGATGAGCACAGATCTTTAAAGACGTTCCATATATTTAAAAGGGCTTATTTTAGCCTCAGTCGAATGCCTGGCCACCCTTAGGAAAGGTGGGGATTCCACCCAGACATGAAGATCCAAGAGCTTCTCGAAGGCATCCTAAGGCCAAAAAAGTGATAGTCAACTAGGAACCGCCCACATTCCGGAAACAGGTTCTTCCCTGCCTTCAATGACTCAGTGCCTACAGCCCCTCAATGTCTTCACCATTGTGCATGCTCCGTACCCCTATAAACTCCTTCACCATGGCCTAGTCGCTCTCTTTTTTTCTATCCCCACTCAAAGGCAACCATTTTCCACACACCCCCACCTCCCCAATAAATCTCTGTGTGAGGTCTGTTTTGTAGTGTGATTTTTGTGGCATTCCTTGACCCCACTTGCAAAGATAACTCTTTCACCACAAAACCCTTTCACAAATGACATGTACTGTCCATGTCATGGTAGTTACGACCCCAAGACCCCCTCCCCAGATGGCCTGCCTGCCCTCAGATGTGGCAAAATCCAGTTTTCCCAGACTCACCGGTTTCTGGGAGAGTTGTAGACTCTCCCAAGACTTCACACAAGAGCACCTATGAGTTCCAACCTAAGAATGGTATAAGTCCCAAACTGTGTTTCCCTGCTCGGGCTGGGCCCCATTGATTGACAGGTTCCCGATTAGAGGCAAGGAGTAGGCAAGGGAAGCAGTGAGCCAGGCCAAGATGGTGGCATCAGTCTTGTATCCTGACTGACCAGCAGCTAGAATACTTCATTGTTTAGACAGAATTCAGGAAGCATGGTGTTCTAAAACACAGATCATGTCATTTTTGTTTCCAGACATCTGTTTAACTCTTTCTCTCGCCCATCTGGGGTCATAAGTTTAATCATCATTGATAAACCATGACAGAACAGAGTTATCTTTTACAATCATTTTCCCTCAAGTTTAGTCATCATTGATAAACAGTTATCTTTTATAATCATTTTTACTCATCAACCCCATAACCCAACTTTTAAGAATCTAGAGGCTCATTCTCAGGCTGCCAGCTTTTTGTAGCTTCGAGGATGCTAGACAGAAAGAAAACCTCCAAGCCAACCTGGGCAGATTGCCATGTGCAGAGCAGGGTACTATTAACTCTTAATGGTCAGAGTGCCCAAGAAAAATCTTTAAGCCAAATCCACTGCAGTTATTATTCAATTTCTGGCACAATTCAATGTTTATAATTTATATCTTTATAGAATTTGTTTATGTCTAATCCTGGCCTTCTTTTGCTCCTTGGTCACATGACACAAGCCTGTTTCTGCACAAGCCAACTTTTCTAAGAAAGGGAGGTCCTGACACCTCATTCTTTTATCATCTTTCCACACCACTCTGTGCTCATCAATATAAGTCCCTGTGTAGGGCAGAGGCAACTTCAGCTAATCTAACTTTATTGCTGTATATGTCATGTAATCAACTGAGTGTATAGTAGGAAGAGGCTTGTAAGCTGATCTGTGGCCAACTCCTCTAGGCCACCGAATCTTGGTGACCTTTTAAAGTTTACTTTGTTTTGATTATCTTGTTCCTGAGTTAGTACAGGGACAGATGTTTCAAGAATGTCTCACAGACTCAGAAAGAGACCTCTGGCTTCTATATGTGTGTCACAACCTCCAAGGTGTAAGGAAGACCTTCAAGTAGGTAAGGACATCTCCCTAAAATCGGGAGGGGTAGTATGTTCAGGACTTTCCTGGATAAGCTTAGAAGCAGTACTCCTCAGAGAAGTCATAAGTGATACATAAGAAATTTTCCATCAATCCAATATCCCCAAATTGTACAAATATTAAAAGTCCCCTCAAGTATGCAACAGGTGGAGATCAAAACCAAAAGTGGCATGGCAGCCATTATGTAGCTCAGCTTGTCTGGATCTTTGTCAAGCAGCTGCACTGGCTTTATGACCTTTGCCCTTCCCATCAGACAAGGCTGGGCCATTTCCACATTGCATTGTGGAGGTCTTAGAAAAAAAAATGACAGTTTGTTTGTGCATTACAGGTGTGTGAGTCTCGGCCTCCTGCACCAAGGCCCAGTGCTGCTCCTTTAAATGCACAACTTTAGGGCTTGGACTGAACTACCCCGGGGGCCTCAGTTTCCATATAGATCTGATGGTGTTTGCTGGGTAAGAAGATGCCAGCTGACCTAGAGATAGAGAAGACCTCAAAATGCACCTTGAATGATATAGGCTGGCCATTGTCCATTCTATCCATTACCATACCTCAAAATCCCAAGATGTGCAGCAGAGTGTCTCAGGAAGTGGTCAAGGACCCTCCTTGAGTAACAGTGAAACAGAGGATTACAGAGTGGCGCTGGAAACCTAACACCCAGAGAGGTTAATTAATTTCCCAGGAATCAGTTGAGTTCTAGATTACTTTCAGAGAAGTCCTCGACACATTTAACTAAAATAATATTTCTAGGTGATTGAAGATAATGGGGGAGGAAAAATTTCCTGTTATTTCTTGTACCTGAATGTACACATGTATACATGTAAATTAATGAGTGCCGGTGCTTGTACTGGTTACTTTCATGTTGCTTTGACCAAACACCTTGACCGTAATAAGCTACTTACGAAAGAAAGAGTTGGTTTTGGCCTAAGATTCCAGAGCGATAAGAGGTTGTCATTAGAGAGAGGCAGCAAGGAGCAGGCTTAGAGGCAGAAGCAGGAAGTTGAGAGACCGCATCTCCATCACAAACACAAAGCAGAGAGACAAAACCGGAAATAGGGTAAAGCAATATAGTCTCAAAACCCACCCCCAGTGACATACTTCCTCCAGCAAAAATATCTGCATCATTAACTGGGAACTAAGTGATCCAACACCCAAGACTATGGGAACATTGCTCCTTCAAACCACCGCGGTACCTAAAGACAATGTTGGCAACAAGAGTTGTTAAGAGAAATTCTGGTGTATGCAATATCTATTTCTGGTACCCTTTAGGAAAATAATGAACCTATCTGGAGATCATGAAGGAGGAAAGGAATAGGAAGACATGACGAAAGTCTGAGGAAAATCATTTTTATCTAAGATGTTTCTGAAAGACTAAGGTAGTTATTTGAAAAGTAAGAGGGTTGAAGAATCAATCCATCGAGCAGATCCTCCATTTTCCGCAGACCCAGATGTCCTATTAAACACTAAGCCGAACTCCAGCCTTGACAAGTCTGCAGCCATCAGCTGACTTGCCCAGGAAGATTGGGATAAAGGCAAAGAGACTGAATCCTCAAGCAAGGGTATCCTGACAGCTGATGGACCAACGTATGGCTGTCTATCCACCCAGCCGGACCCCGTCCACACGACAGACCTTCACATGAGAAATGCCATGTACTCTCTCACTCCTTCACTCATTCCCTCACCCACTCAATCTTATGTCTCTGATCAGTTTCCGTTTTTCAAACATCCTTGTCTAACCTTCTTCCTTCCTTCCTCTAAGACAGAAGCCTGTTTTACAGATGCAACACCAGCCTAGGACCTGTGTTTATAGGACCCCTTGAAAAAACACTCACTAAGTTTATGTCCTTGATTTGGAGCCAATAGCAGGGATGGATATCTGTCTGGGATGAAAAAAATGCTGCCTGTGAAATGCATTTCAACTTAAACTTGTCTATATATGTGAAAACGATGAAGGCTGTTGAGGGATGGATGGAAATATCAAGGTTGTCACTTTCAAACGCTTTTATGAGGATCCTGTAATTCAAAAACATCCTCGTCTCCCAAAGGAAAATGCGAGTCTTCTGCCAAACCTGCCGACCACACTCCGGATTCTTTCTTTAGAACCTTTCCTTCTCAACTCCCACCATCTGGTAGTGAGTTTTGTTTTTATAACATTCTCTTAAAGAGTTCAAATTACTGAGATATTTTTGGGCTAAATGAACCACCAGACTAGCTGAAAATACCTTTGAAATGTGGGCTTTGCTTCCTTCTGTGGGTGTTGCTCAGCTGTGCGCTAGACAGTGTCCTTCTTAGAAAGACACTTACTCTCTCTGCTGGAACAAGCCAGATTGACAGGGTAACTGTCCAGATCTAATCTCTCTCCCAAAGCAAGCTGCCTACTGCTATCTCCTCAAGAATCTGACGTCAACATTTCTCAATTCCTGTGTCTGCTGATGAAGCCAACTGGCCCCTGGTAATCCCAGGCCGTTGGATTCCCTAATAAGAGCATGGTTACTGGGAATACACAGACATGGAAGGGCACCTCCCCTTTCAACTGCAGCCATGTCGCAGGCAAGTTACAGACCTTTCTGAATCTCTGTTTTTCTGTCACACCCACCCTTAGGATCCTGGAGGATTAACAAGTGTTTTCACGGGAGTGTATATGAGATCTAGTCCATGGCTTGGACTGAACTCTGTAACCCTCCTGCAGTCTATCCACTATCCTTCACGGATAAGTATTTACTAACGCCATTGGACAAGCTTGTTGTGGAATATTAGTTGAAGATACGTTACATTCTTTTATGCTGGGGAACATTTGTTTAATGACGCAAAGATGTGTTGCATTCGTTTATGTTGCATTTGTTCAACTCTGTGAAACTGTGCTGCTTTGCCTGTCTAAAACACCTGATTGGTCTAATAAAGAGCTGAACGGCCAATAGCTAGAGAGGAGAGATATAGGTGGGGCTACCAGTCAGGGAGAATAAATGGAGACCAGAAGGAGAAAAGGAGAAAGAGAGGAGGATGCCAGGGGCCAGCCACACAGCCAGTCACAGAGCAAGAAGGAAAGAAAGGTAAAAGCCCAGAGGTAAAAGGTAGATGGGATAATTTAGTTAAGAAAAGCTGGCTAGAAACAAGCCAAGCTAAGGCCGGGCATTCAGAAGTAAGAATAAACCTCTGTGTATTTATTTGGGAGCTGGGTAGTGGGTCCCTAAAGAGAAAAGAACAAAGAGTAAAAAAAAAAAACAACAAAAAACAACTATACAAACTGCATATAACTGTCTCGGGGTGACCTCTGTGCTGCTCCCCTCAGAAGGCCTCCTCCTCTTATTTCCATCCAGTTCCTCTGTGGGCCACCGGAATCATTTCTGCCATGATGTTCTCACTGTATCTCTATGAAGCCCAGTGTGCCCCCTGCTTCTCAGTTCCTACTGGACGCCGATAATACAGCATTTGGTACTTAATGGAGCCCACCTAGTGTTGTTTCCATAATCATAATGCTGAGCTTACAGAAGACACCAAACATTTATTTTATATAATCATTTCCTCACGGGGATTTGAAACCCTCAAGTAGTTTTAGAATACTGAGCATGGGAAAGGCAAATATGTGACCCAAATACTGTCCCACATCCTCCCATATTACTGACAGACATCATTAATGGAGTTCCCAAAGCACTCAGCCAAGATGCTCTTTTGGCCCTGTGTTTGGATAGCCATTGCTAATTAATCAAAGATAGAATATGAAATAAAACTTACTCATCATGGTTACCATAGCACACTATTTCTTTGACTTATTATTTGCAAAACAGCTAAACAGTAGAGCCAGGGCTAAAACTTAGACCTCCCATTTCCATGCTGGATGCTGCTTTGGTTTACAACACTTAAGTGAAAAAAAAATATTTCATTCAGTTATATGAACATAAAATTAAAATCTGTTGATTATAAAGAGAAAAAAATTAACTGTTCCTTCTGTCTTTTGGTTTCTCTCTCTCTCTCTCTCTCTCTCTCTCTCTCTCTCTCTCTCTCTCTCTCTCTGCATGTGCGCGTGCGCAAACGCGCTCACATGTGTGTGAACCTAAAGGCTCAGTCACAAGGTTTTAAGTCAACGTACAAGAGTTTCTGATAACTGAGCCCCTCTCAGGGAGTTTAGGATCCTCCCGGAAAGCCAGAGTCCAAGGTGAGTCAGACAGGAGCACCTAGGGCATTGAAGACATGAGTCTCCCATGGGTAGAATATAATGACAGCTTCTGCCAGGCTCTGGGCTGCCCTTTCTTTCCACTTAGTAACTCACCTCATCCTCAGAACCCTCGGAGGCAGTGGACTGGTATCCTGCCCAGTTCCAGAGAGCAAGGAGACAAAGCATCAACGAACTAAGAAACTAGCCCAAAGTCACACGACTAGGGAGGGGTGGAAGAGACAGGTGGTCTGAACGGCCACACTCTGAACCAGGGACAAGAGGCAGGAACAATGAGATCGCTGAGTGGCTGCGAAAAGGGGAAGAGCATAGAAAAGCATGGGGAGAGAGTTTGTAGAACACGGGCATTTCAGAGCTGTTCTTGAGGGTGGCTCCAGGGTAGGCAGAAGGATAGAGGTGCCACTCTCAACCCGTCTGAAGTCCCCATAGTGCAGAAACAGAGGACAAAACCAAGCCAGGATTTAAAAGAAGATGGAGTCACACCATTCTTCTTTCACAATCTCTAGGTTTGTGAGCAGAGCATAAAACAAAGGTAGATAGTTTTAAAATGGAAAGAAATAGAAAGTAAAAAGTCAGCTTGGCTGGGACTAGATGTGGAGGTGGGGAAATGACCAGGTAGTCTGAGACAGTCCCTGAGTTTGAACAAGGATGTCCTGGGTCCTGCCTACACCATCATCCTTGCTTTCTTCTGAAGGACTAAGTGGACATCATTCCATTTCATTTAAACAAAAGGAGTGGACACCAGGCTGCTGAACAATGACTTCATGATCTTCATTTTGGGGGGGGGGGGGTTGGGTGTTGGGGATCCTAGATGAAAGTTCTAATGCTAAACCATGACCCCGACCCTCAAAAATCTTCATTCTCAAGAATTTAAAAAATCATAGCATGAGGTCCCTTGCAGATGGCCTCTAGAGAGGGAGACAGAGAGAAGAAAAGTTAACCACCATTTGAGTTTTAAGTTAAAACAACAGTGGATCTATCTATCTTCCCTTCAGGTAGATGCTGAGTGTTAAGTTGAGCTGTGGTCGTGATGTCTTAGATCCCGGCAGTATTTTTCTTATCAAGAAAGATATCATTAATGAGGAATAGCTGTCTAAGGAACATGCCCTGCAGCCTTAAGCCTAACGTCTGGGGAGTGTGATTTCCTAAACAGTTAAAGAAAAAAAAAATCAATCATTTTATCTTCGATTATACTCTCCTAATTGGGTGTTTAAGGACATTCAGGTGGCCAGGATTATCCTTGTTTTCTGTCAAGGTGAGTTAAGAATTGGTCCACAGGAGTTAATGAGGCTTGTGAACAACCTCTGGCTTTTCTGGTGATTTTTAAAATTTTTTTAAATTTATTTTTATTTTATGTGCATTGCTGTTTTGGCCTGTATGTTTGTCTGTGTGAGGGTGTCAAATCCTGGAGTGACAGACAGTTGTTAGCTGCCATGTGGGTGCTGGGAATTGAACCCGGGTCCTCTGGAAGAGCAGCCAGTGTTCTTAACCGCTGAGCCATCTCCAGCCCCTTCTGGTGATCTTTATACTAGTTGTCGCATCTAGGTGGGAGCCGGTCAAAGGCTTTGCTTACAGTGGCTTGTTGGGAAGCCTTAAGGAAATGTCCTCTGTGTTGACCCTCCTCTCTGTAACACGGACACCGGTGAAAGTCTACCGAGCGGGGTCTCCATGGCCTACCTGAGTAAGAGGACAAGTGATTCGGCAAGGATACAGGACCTTTTGAGAGATGATCCACAGACCCTTGAGACTTAATTGACCTTAAAGGGCAAAATATTTTCCCTTTCATTCCCTCTATCCACATTATAGGTCTTCAAGAATAGTTATGGAACACCCAGAAGGTCACTTTATACCAGACAGGTACTTTCTAATGTCTGTTTTAATAGTCATATAAAGCTTGGACAAAAACCAAATGTCTTTTTTAGTCTTAGCTTAAGTATGTTTTTTTTTTTTAAGATAAAATGATGGAAGAAAATCATAGCCATTACAAAAATAAGCCATAGTGATAAATCCTAGTTGATATTTTGGGTAGGTTCCACTTCTAATATTTTTTTAAAAAAATAATTTACATTTCTACAGTGCTATAACTGTGTGCTCCATAATATTTCAGTTTGGCTTTTTCTACCCAAACTCACTTCATATGCATCATGCCAGGTTCCTTCATGCTACTAATATTAATTAATGTTGAGAGTCTTCAGTAAAGTCTGTGATCCACCAGTCTGAAGTTCAATACACAAAACGGAGACTGTCCATTTTTCACTCCTCTGGCAAGAATGCAGTCTCGATTTCCTTGTGGAAAATGACACTGCTCGACACAGATCTTTGAGCCAACTGTCAGGAACACACAGGGCTCCCCCTGCTAGAAGCTGTCTTTCCTGCTCAAACTGAATGGCAAGGACAGGAGACTTTGGACCCTCCAAAGAGCAATGGGCTAAGAATCAAGAAGGTCTACATTTCGAGTGAAGGGAAGGGTTCCTTTCAGAGGTGCAGGAAGGTGACCGAGGTCAGCCAACTCACGTTTGGCTGAGACTCCTTCCA
Organism: Peromyscus californicus insignis; assembly: GCF_007827085.1. Classification (NCBI taxonomy): domain Eukaryota; kingdom Metazoa; phylum Chordata; class Mammalia; order Rodentia; family Cricetidae; genus Peromyscus; species Peromyscus californicus. The sequence continues at coordinate 37,023,489 of NW_026294535.1, forward strand.
CAGATGCTGTTACCATCTGACAGGCGTTGGGTGGCCTCGATGAACCGAACTGGCCTTGTTCCAATTCCTAGAGAGCGGGTGTGCACACCACTAAGTAAGAGGGAGATGCCTATGACTGATGTTGGCACTAACTGATATCTATGCTGGCAGCTCAGCAGCTCAGCAGAAAGGCTGTGAGTCGGTGGCTATCGTAGGGGCTTGGTTCGTGCTGGAACAGGCAGGGACAGTGATGAAACCATGCGAAAGCATGATCCCCAAATGCATGTCCACAGCGCTGGAATTTCACTCTTGGACACATGCTTGTGTGTGTACACGTAGGAGACCCGGAGGGCCTTGTGCACACAGATCAGCACTAGGGGAACCTGGAATGTTAAACACACATGGTTTTTCCTTCAAAGGAAGGGATACATAACCTGTTATCCTCCCAGAAGGCTTGGAGCAGATGTGGTTAATAACCTGGTGGTGACTTTTGCACTGTCTGTGTGGCAGGAGACTGTACCAGATCCTTACCCAGACCTTTATCATGAGCTTGCTTTCTTAGTCCATCTATAGAACCCATCTTAATGGAAGATGTGACGTGTACTTTACAGAGTGTTTCAAGGTGGTCACGTCTGATCTTGATTTAGCTTTCTTTGTTCTTTGAGTTCCTCAGGGAGATTTATGTATGCTTTATTGTGCACCCAAGATCGAGTTAATTATCACCAGGACAGTTTTTACCGAATTGCGCTGTGCTTAAATATGCCTAAAATAAACTACTCCGGGCCAGACTCCTACAGCTTGAACCAACACCAGCTACTTAGTCATATTGAACCAAACTGCCTCCCACGGGTCATACTCTGCTGGCCATGGAGGTGGCCGAGACCCCCGCAGGTGCCATCTATGGATGGGCTACATTCGAATTCTCAGACTCCGAAAAACCAGTCACGGTAGTCAGTTTTGTCTCGCTCACAAAATACCCGAGAGAAACCATTTGAAAAGAGTGAAAGATTTACTCTGACTCACGGTTTCAGTCCACGGTTGGCTGGTCCCATGACTTTGAGCCCGTGGCAGGAAAATACATCATTGTATGAAAGTGCAGCGGAAACGATCTGCTCTCCCCATGGGGGCTGAGAAGCAAAGACTAGAAGAAAGGTCCAGGGACCTAATATCCCCTTCCAGGAGATGCTCACAAGGACCTAACTTCCTGTACCAGAGTCCACTTCATGAATGTCCCAACATCTACTAATAGGGCCACTGTAGGGACCACACCTTCAATATAGGAGCCTTTGAGAGGTATTTCTTTTGAGGGAGGTGGTTTGGTTTTGTTTTTGTTTGTTTGCTTTTTTGAGACAGGGTTTCTCTGTGTAACTGCCCTGGCTGTCCTCGGTTTGTAGACCAGGCTGTCCTCAAACTCACAGAGATCCGCCTGTCTGCCTCCAGAATGCTGGGATTAAAGACATGCACCACCAACGCCTGGCTGGGATAGGTGTTGAAGAGGATCTCATTCTGGAGCTCATGTTGGCCCCAAACCCATAGCGATCTTCCTGCCTTGGCTTCCCGAGAGCTAGGATGAGTCACCAAGCTGCTAGGCTCTTTCACTTACACTTAAAATCCAAACTATAACATCCAGGTAGGGAACAGCCATCAGCTATATTTCCAGCTCAAGTATCACCTCGTCCTTGACACTTTGCTCTAACTAGCCTCTTATCATCATCTGTCTGTTACCTACCGAGGATTCTGTCTAGCTGGGCTATTAAGTGACTTTATAGTTCTGCACAGCTAGGCAAGTACCTGGGCTATTGCCTTGGAAGCACTAGCTTCCTGTTACATTCTGACACCATGGGAAGAGACTCCAGGATCTTTCCACTCCCTCGTGTCCTCAAGACAAGCCTTGGTCTCTCCATTGAGTTTACCTTATCAAACCTAGGTCTCCAATCTAGTTACCTACTCTCAAGCCCCGTCTACCCCTTGGCTGTCACATTCTCTTTTCTTGTCATCTCATTTTATTTTACTTTCAAACTTCATCTGTCCTTCTCCAGCCTCCTCCCTCCTCCCTCCCATCTTCCCTCCCTCCCTTTCTTCTTTCCTCCATTCCTTCCCTCCTTCCCTCCCTCCCTTCCTCCTGCCCTTCCCTTCTCTTCTTCCCTTCCTTTTCTTTTGTTATACATGTGGTGGCAGTTCTTTGCTTTGACCCCTTGAACAAATTTACTGCCTCCATCAGGAATATTCTCCCCCAATGCTTTCAATCAGTCTGTATAAAAAACACACTCCCTCCAGGACTTGGCTTGGCATTCTCTAACTCCAACTCTAACTCAGCCAGCCATACACTGGGTATCTATTAATGTGACGTGTGTGTGTGTGTGTGTGTGTGTGTGTGTGTGTGTGTGTGTGTGTGTGTGTGTGTTTCAGCTATCTCTCTAATCAGCTGAACTTTATAGGAAAAGATGACTCCTTGCTGTGGTCTCCATTATGCTTTACACACAACAGACATGGACCAAAAAAAGAATTTGACTCCCAAGGCGTTCAACCAACACGTAGTAAGACACGAGTGATTCTTCTAGAAGCAGACCTTGTTTGCAGGTCTGCTTTTCAAACAATGAATTGACAATGGCAGTATGTAGAAGAGTGACAACCAAGAATATTGGCTGTCCATCACATCACTCAGCCTGTGCCACTGCCGATACCAACACTTCTGGACCAAATACCGAGGGAGTCAGCATTTGATGAGTGTGTGCTCTCCTCAGCACCAAGATACCTTACATCATTTAACCCTAAGAGACAGAACTATTCATCTATTATTAGCTTTTTTCAGAGAGAGAGAAACTGAGGCTTAGAGAAGGTAGGCAGTCCCCCTGGAAGTCACAGTTTAAGAGGAAGTTCTGGTTCCTACCGTCTTCCTGATTTAAACATTGGGAAGCCTGAGCTAGGGGGTGAGAGGACAGAGGAGGATGGTTAAAAAAAAACATTCCTGGTTCTCCTTATCAGAGCTCTCTCAGGCCGACTCTTCCTCTGTAGCTGTGCCCTGTGCACCCATCATTACTGCCCAACTCCCAGGCATGCTCTTGCTCCCTGGTGTAGAGGGCTAGCTGATGCTGGCTTGCAACAGCACAACCAAGTCCCCATCTGGACCTGCGCACGGCAGAAGGAGACGCTGCGCTCGCGTGATAGCCCTGCTCCAGGACAGGCCACAGTGCAGGCACCAGCGTGCCCTGCCTGGTTTTCTGACAGCTTTGAAAAACCATCACAGCATCAGCAGCTTTTCCATGACGTCGGTTGGGGTTGCAGCAGCAATGATACTCTGACGACCTCTCCACCTGCTTAATTCTGCCCTTCTCCTCTTCTCCTTTTCTCTACCCATAGATTTGGTTCCTTTGATTCTTTTCTTCTTCTTTTCTTTTTTTTGGAGTCCTAGAGATTGAGCCCACAGCCCCTCACATGCCAGGCAGGTACCCTATGCCTAAGCTATAGCTTTAGCCTTCTTTTTAGTTTATCCAGACACAGAGTCTTATTAAATTGCGCAGACTGTCCCACAGTGTAGGGAGGCACTGGATAGGCACACCCTAGTCACCTCACCTAGCGTTGTGTGAAAGAAGCCTTGGAAAGTGGGTGAGCCTGCATCTGTTGCCCTCCCCACGCTGATGCCACCTTCGCCCCAGTTTATGGCTGCCTGTGTTCCTCTCTCCTGTCAAGAACTCCTTTCCTATCTGTTCTTCAAACCCTGCTTTCAGGCCAGGGATTGATGAATTGAACCACACAAAGGGAACCAATTGTTATAGAATATTATTTTAAGATGTGTTACATTTGTTTATGCTGTGGGACATTTGTTTAATGATGCAAAGATGTGTTGCATTCTTTTATGCTGCATTTGTTTAACTCTGTGAAGCTGTGTTACTTTGCCTGCCTAAGACACCTGATGGTCTAATAAAGAGCTGAAAGCCCAATAGCAAGGCAGGAGAAAGGATAGACGGGGCTGGCAGGCAGAGAGAATAAATAGAAGGAGAAATCTGGGAGGAAAAGAAGAGCAAGAGAATAGGAGAGGAGGATGCTAGAGGCCAGCTACCCAGCCACACAGCCACGCAGCCACATAGCCACACAGCCACACAGCCACCCAGCCAACCAGCCACCCAGCCACACAGCCACGCAGCCAGTCACAGAGTAAGACTGAAAGTAAAATATAAAGAAGAAAAGGAAAAAACCCAGAGGCAAAAGGTAGCTGGGATAATTTAAAGTTAAGAAAAGCTGGCAAGAAACAAGCCAAGCTAAGGCCAGGCATTTATAAGTAAGAATAAGCCTCCATGTGTGATTTATTTGGGAGCTGGGTGGTGGGCCCCCCAAAAGGGCCCCCCAAAAGAGTAAAGAGCAAAAACAACCAACACCACCAATCATTGGGTTTTTTTTAACCATGTGAGGTTTAAAATAAGCTAGTGCTTACTTTAAACCAGAGGAAGAAGGTATACAGCAAGAATCTAAACACTACTCTCACTCAGTAATACACTATTTGAGCACACACTGTATTAATTAGTGGTTATAATCTGGGTGGAAGAGAGATGATTTTAGGTTGGGATGGCTTCTCAACCTTGTGGAATGGACCGCACTGGTGATTCCATTGACCCCTGTGACCATCACTGTCCTCCGTATCCGGGGCCTGTGAGGGTCCTTTGGTTTTGTTCAGACTCTGAGAAGCTGCGGGCAGCTAAAGTAGTTCCACGTTATGGAAGGAGCATGCATCTCTTGGCAGTTCTCCCAGCCTTCCAGGACCAAGGAGAAATTTAGAGTTGTTTCATGTTCATTTCTCCAGAACAATGAGCCACCCACTCCTCTTCTGCTTACGTTAAAAGTGCGCTAAGACCCTTCAAGATACTAGGAAATGGTCCAGAAGAGGCAGCAGCAGCCTTCAAACACAGCTGACCTTGGTGTTCAGCAAAGGTGTAGCCAGGGTCTTCAGGATGAGTTCAACATGGGGCACCAGGAGAAAATCATCAACGGATTTTGCTGCTGGTGACCATTCTGAATGTTTTTTTGTTTTGGTTTATTTTTATTTGTGTGTGTGTGTATGTGTATGGGTGTGTGTTTGTGTGTGTTTATGGGTGTGTTTGTGAATGTATGGGTGTGTGTTTGTGTGTGTGTCTGTGTGTCTGTGTGTGTGTGTTTGTGTATGTGTATATGTTTGTGTGTGGGGGTGGTATATTTGTGTGTGTGTGTGTGTAACTAGAAGATAGAAAATAAATACTGCTTCTAGTTCTCTTGTGTCTCAAAGGCAACAATCATGTTGGCTCGTCACAGAATGACAAAGAGAGGCCCGGGGTTGTGAGGAGAGGCTCACTGTAATGAATAAGAAGACACTCGTGACTCCAGAACCCAAAACTCAGTTTGCTTCACCCCTGCTATCCTCCTGGGAATCCCTGTGTAAGCTGTGTATCCTTTCGTTAAACTTCAGTTAAGGGGTGGGGGTGGGGAGAAAAATAGAGGTTGAACTTCACATCTGGCTATCCAGCATGATGCGTAAAACACACACAGTCATTCAACAGTAATTCACAAAGGTAATAATATAACGTCTCCCCTTGGGAAACCAATGCATTTTTTAGAAATCTGGCAAACACATTTTCATTGAGAAAAGAAAATGTCGGAATTGTAATACTCAGATGCGAGTTCTCATTGCACTCGTATACGTTCCAGGAAGAGTGCTGACCGAAGAGGACAGGATGTTTGAGTCACTCACCTGAGGTGCCGGAAGGGGCACAGGCGGGACCTGAGGTCCCCGGGTCGTTTACCTGGAAATATTGCCACAGATGACTGAGCACGGTTGGGTGTTGTGCAAGTATCGGACGGCTTTGGCTATTCCTATTAATACGCTGATTCGAACGTGCCAGGAAAGTGGGGCCGTGTTATCCTGGAGAGATGGGGGGAGAGGGGGGGCAGACAGACAGAGAGACACAGAGAGAGACACAGACACAGAGAGAGAAGGAGAGAGAGAGAGAGAGAGAGAGAGAGAGAGAGAGAGAGAGAGAGAGAGAGGTTTAGTTGTATTTTTCTTAGTGCAAATTACCTGCATATCCACTGTGTGGGTACATGCTCCCACAGCAGCAGCCATGGCAAGGTGGAGTGAGAGGTGAATCAATATTTCAGTTTGCTGCAACCTATTTAAATTCCAAATAAGCTTTCCACTATGGTTCTAGGGCAGTGGTTCTCAACCTGTGGGTTGTGACCCCCACAGGGTTCACATATCAGATATCCTACCTATCAGATATTTACAGATATTATGATTCATAACAGTAGCAAGATTACAGTTATGAAGTAGCAACGAAATAATTTTTTGGTTGGGGGTCAGCACAACATGAGGAACTATATTAAAGGGTCACAGCATTAGGAAGGTTGAGAACCACTCGTCTAAGAAAATACCCAACAATTTTTAACATTAGTTTAGTCAAACTGTAGCCAGTGGGCTGAGAGTAGAGCTCAGCAGTAGAATCCTTGCTTAGCATGCATAAGACCCTGGGTTTGGTTGGCCCAGCCCTGTGCCCAACTAAATACCACATGCTAAGAGAAGTTCAGACTTGTTATAAATACACACACACACACACACACACACACACACACACACACACACACATATTTGCCAATATTACACAGAACCTGGTAACAAATGTGTTTGCGTGAGAGGTCCTCTGCTCCCCTGAGGAACCATTTCTGAATATCCCCCTGATGTGTGTGCTCACACCTCACCTCTCAGCTCCCTCCAGTGTCAATGGCTCCCTTTTTCCCTTGGCTTTAGTGGGCCAAAGGACCTGAGAGAATGATAGTCTGCGACTTACTGCACACTGTAGTCTGTCAAAAAGCGTCCCGTTGCTCATATATGGATGAACCAGGCAAAGCTTCTCCATCTCGGTGAAATATGCAGTCAACTCTAGTATGTGTGGATGACGGAACCTTGAACCAGAAAGTTTGAAACTGTCAAATCTGTCACTCAAATAGAAGGTGGACAAGACTGATTAGAAATGGCAGCAAACAGTTCTAACATGAGACTAAGTCAGGTCAAGAGGCAAGTAGTTTCATTGGGAGTTCCAACAAGTGCTAGTTCTACCCCTTTTAATGGACTGTTGACATGTAAATAAAAATAATATATTAAAACAGAAGGCGGGAAATTTAAAGAAGTACTGATTTCTTAAGGTTTGGGATACTGAGAACGTCATACAAAAAGGAAAACATGATTCCATATTCACTTATTTTTACCGCATCTTTATTTTGTTAAGCAAATAATGAAGCAACTGAGACCCATCTGATGAAGTGTCCAAAGCAAGTAAATCACAAAAACACAGGATTAGAGAAGACTGTCTTCACTCATCCATTAACGGAGCATTGCTTCATGAGATGCTGGGTTAAACCCCAGTTACAAGCAGGAAAGGGATAGTCAGGTCTTCACAAAGCTCACGTTGTTATCTAAAATGCGCACAATAGTAGCTTGAAGTATAAAAATACGACACTGATTTTTAAATTACAGATTTCTACATTAGTATACTATATTATAATATTATTATATTATATTCTACCTTAGTATATTAGTATATTTCTGAGGCTCCTATCCTAAGCATCTGTTAACCAGTTAACCAAGTTAAACTCTAATCCTTGGCTGTCATTGCTTTATGAAGATCAATGCACTCCAGGTATGGGAGCTGACCTTCACTGTTGACTTGAGTAGATTAGAATCGCCAGGGGAGAGCACTGCATGTGAGCAGCAGCTTCTCGTGGACTAGGGTCCAGGAATGAATGAAAAGAGCCAGGCAGGCAGAACACAGTGACTCATCTCTCTGTGCTTCCAGATTGTGGACTCAAGGTCACAGTTATCTCCTCACGAGGCCAGTTCCCTCAGAATCCTACCACTGGGACTTCCTGCCGTGATGGATTCTCCTCTCAGACTCTGAGACAGAACAAACCTTCACTTCTTTAAGTCTTTTCGGTCATGTGTCTTGTCACAGCAGCAACTAAAGTACTAACACACCGGGTAACTGCAAACGGTGAAATATGCCAAGGCTGTGAGCTCAGTTTTTCTATACTGAATACCTACTATGTTTGGGGCATGTTTGGGAACATTAAAATAAATGAAGCTGTTAAAAAAATGCTCTACTTATAAAAGTCTCTAATTTGCTCCTAGTTTGTAGCAAATTTCCTACAAACACAAATATACTCTCTTATATACACATGTATAGATTTACAATTTATATATATTTATCTGGTATATGGGGCGTGCTGATCACTTTATCTCTCTTGCCTCAAATATGCCAGTGTCTCTGTGTGTGCATCTGTATCCATAAACACATACACAAATACACAGAAAGGCTTTCTTTTAAAATATGTCAAAAACAAGATCCCTACACTTTATTATGATTCAGAGTGTACAGTGGAAAACAGTGGGCTAGTCATAAATTGAGGAGGTATGGCGAGCTGCTTAAACAGATCGTCCGTACCACTAGCGGGCTGGTTCTCCTGCAACCTAAGCTAATGCAGAGAGAAGCGTCTTTTGGAAAGCAGTAGAGGGGAGACATCGTAGAGACATGGCAGTCCCTGATTCTCAGTTCTCCTGTGGGCACAGCAGAAAGGACACTTTGCTTATTTTTATTTTCTAATTTTTATTTTATTTTATGCAAGCGTGTTTTGCCTGCAAGTCTGTCTGTCTGTCCCCCACTTATGTGCTGGATGCCTGTAGAGGCCAGAGGAGGGAATCTGGAGTCATCAGAGATGGTTGTGAGCTGACATGTGGGTGCTGAGAATCAAACCCGGGTCCTCTGCAAGAGCACCCAGTGCTCTTAACGGCTGAGCCATCTCTCCAACTCCGCAATTTGCTTATTTTAAACATTACTGATCTAGCAGAAAAAAAAACACTGGGTGGTTCAGATGTTAGTGAAGAATGAGCGTGGAAAGACAGTTGGGGTGGGATTGCTCCTTCTGAGCCTATAAATTCATGCCATTTAAAATTCCCTAGCAATTTTTAAGTCCATAGAATTTAAAGTTACATAGATCAAGATCAGCAAATCCGATACTAACTGAAATCAATTCGGAAAGTATTTCTAAATGGCTACTGTGGGCAAAACAAGACAGGTCTCCATGGTGAGAGACAGAGGCCAGATGTGAAGGACACACAAACTTGGGCTTGCATCCCTGTCTTTATAACAGCTGTGCAAATGTAGTCACATGGTTTCAACTCACTGAGAAGGTGTCTAGAGCTAGATTCAGGAATGAGGACACCTATCTCTGGCTCGGCCTGGTGGCCCACACCTTTAATCCCAGCACTCAGGAGGCAGAGGCAGGCAGACCTCTGAGTTCCATCCCCTGGACTACAGAGCAAGTTCCAGAACAGTCAAGGCTACATAGAGAAATCCTGTCTCAAAAACCAAAGCCAAAACCAAACAAACAAACAAGCAAAAGAGTTCTAATTGATTTAAAAAAAAGAAAAAAAGCTCAAAGGTAGGTGAGTAGAGAGGCGAAGGTAGAGAGATTAGCCCTGAGAGGAGAGGAAAAACAGCAGCTAACATGATTAAAAGACATCGCGTGAACTCTCAAAGACTTAAAATACTGTTTTTATAAGACCATATCCCCTGATATAGTAGAATTATATTCTTGGGAATCAAGAATGGCACAACATGCACAAAATGACCAGTAATATACCACATCATCCTACTGAAGGTAAAAAAAAAAGTCATGTGATCATCACAACAGATGCAGGAAAAGCATTTATCAAAACTCAATGCCCTTCAAGATGGAACTCTCAATGAATTATGCAGAGAATGCACCTCAATACAATAAATGCTGTATATGATAAACTCGTAACTAATGACAGAACCCATCACGACAAGTGTATTTTCCTTAAGGAGTGGGAATGAGGTGTGGGGGGGTCCATACTCCCGTCTATGCAGCACAGTACGGCAAATCCTAGCTAGAGCAAGTAGGCAAGAAAAAGAAAGGAAGGACTCTGAGCTAGAAAGGAGACAGGTAAATTGTCCCGGTTTGCTTATTACATGATCTTATATGTAGAAAACCTGGAAGACTCTACCAAAAAAAAAAAATGGCAAGAACTGATGAATTCACTAAATTCATCCAATACGAAATCAACATATAAAATCAATGTTATTTCTCTACATTCACAATGAGCTACCTGAATAAAGAATGAGGAAAATTATCTGTTACAAAATATCAGGAAGAATAAAATACTAAGGAATAAATTTATCCACAGAGATAAATGATCTGCACACTTAAAACTACATTGATAAAAGAATTAGAGATGCATGGAAATGGGAAAACAGCTGGTATCATGCATTGCAAGAATTAATCCTGCCAAACTGTCCAAGCTGCCCAAAGCAAGCCACAGATTCGACGTTATGCTGACCAAAATTGCAACAACATTTTTTCACGACAATAGAAAACCTACAACTCATATGAAACCATGAAAGACTCCAAACAGTCAAAGTAGTGTGAGGAAGCGGAGCTCCGATTTAAAGGAGCCTCGCAATGCGTTAGTAATCAAACCAGTCTGCAGCGCAGGCAGAGAGCTGTCCCACCAATCAGTGGCACAGAACAGAGGCTCCAAAAAAATGCCCAATCCATACGTCCACCATTCACTAAAATTTCACCTGACTAGCAGGTGAAAAATACACAAAGGGTGAAGAGACATTCTTTCAATGAATGGTGGCATGGAAAGAGCAACATGTAAAAACGGACTTGGTCGATGCATCAGAAACTTAAATAAGAGATCTGACAACATACAGGCCCTAAAACAAAATTCCTTTAACATTGGCATTGGCAATGTTCTTTTCTGTTTTTTTTGTTTTTGTTTTTGTTTTTTGAGATCGTGTGCATTCTTGAGTTTAAAAAGACGTTTGGCCCTCTCAACGGAAGGAAGGTGTGGCATGGCTAGAACAGAATGTGACAACGAGGAACAGAGCGAGCCATGTTGCTACATTACCTTTTGTGTGGAAGGATGAAAATAAGAAACCAAAATGTGTTTGTGCATGTGTAACAGACCTCCAAGAATATATACAAAAAGCTGGTAATGAGGTTGCCTTTGAAAACTCAGCCGGGTAGCGGGAGAGGACACTTACTAAATTTACCCTTTTGTGTTTCTCAGATTTCAAAACTTCCATAAACAAACAAGTGAAACTGTAAAAATTTACTATTACAACATCTGGACTGAATGTTCTTTATTGGCCATTAATATTCTATCTCTGATCCTGGCTATAAAAGGGACAGGATGCAGCCGGGTGGCTGTGGCAGATGCCTTTCATCCCAGCACTCAGGAGGCAGAGCCAGGCAGATCTCTGTGAGTTCGAGGCCAGCCTGGTCTACAGAGCGAGATCCAGGACAGGCACCAAAGCTACACAGAGAAACCCTGTCTGGAAAAAGCAGAAAAAAAAAAGGGGGACAGGATGCAGCATAATACTTCTCTCCCCACTTTCCTCTCCACCCCATCGCACATATCTGCTCCACAACCACCAGGGAAAAGCATCTTCTATTTGTGAGGGGGGATGAGTTCCCCAGTGTTAGAGCTCTGCCTCCAGTGAGAATGTCTGCACAGCTGCATTTATGAAGTTATATAAAAAAGGAAGCCATTTAAATTTGTCATCCTGGGACTCCCAGATTCGTGAAC